>NW_020194337.1:0-1200000 GCF_002847485.1 Aspergillus campestris IBT 28561
TTATATGATTATATTTTTATTTGTAATTAATATAAGATTAAATTTATTAATAAATTTTAATAATATTTTTATATTAAGATTAATCCTATTCCTAAAATCTTCTTATATAAAGTAATAAGTATTTATATTTCTAATAATTATTTAATCAATAACTAAAGAATAGTTTTAATTTTAGAATACTTATAAAATAATAAGCTTTTACTAGAGCTAGTTAAATATAAGACTTTATAATTAATTATATATATTATATATATAAAATATCTATTTTTTTATATTATATTAATAAGTAAGTTTAATTTACTAGTAATTCTTTAAAATTATTTATTATATTTAAGAATTAAAATTAATATCTAATTTATATTTAAAATAAAGTAATTAGTAAGATTACCTGGCTAGTTATTATATGATTTTAGTTAAAATATTAGCTTATAACTCTTATATAATAATAATATTTACTTATAGAATCTTAAGATCTTATAAAACAATAATTATAATCTTTTTATAAGTCTTATATATTATACTAGATAATTTATATAACTTTAGATAGTAATATTATTTAATTATTAGTATATCTTTTCTTATAAGATCTTATAATCTTAATAAGAGATTAAGAATTTATTAATTTTTTTAAGTATTTATATCTACCTCCTGAGATAGAAGATCTAGTAATTTAAATAATTTAAATAATTCTAAGATTTCTATACTAAGAGATAATATATACTGAATTATATTATAATCTTATAATATTATTTACTAAAAGACTTTATATTTAAATAGATTTTTTTATATTAAATCATTATTATTATTATTATTATTATTATATTTATACTTATATTTATAAGCCTAGAGTAAAATAGTAAAGATTATCTATTTAATAGCCAGGCTACTACTAGTATAGCTATTAATATATATAAAGCTTTTCTAAATATTATTATTTTTATTCTAGCTAATATAACTTGCCTCTTTATAACTTTAATAAGATAAATATTATTTTTATTAATTTTCAATATTTTTATCTTCTTGCTAAGCTTACTTGTTACTTGTTACTTATTATTATTTTATATTATTAATCTTAAGAAGTCTATAATTTTACTAGTCTTTTTATAATTATAATTTTTAATTATTTAATAAATTCTCTTACTATTCTTATAAAATATTTCTTATATTTTTTATTGAATAACTTATATTATAAGCTTATATAATAATTATATTACTTAAGCTCTTAAATTAGTTAAGAAGCTATATTTATAATATAAATCAATATACTTATTATATTAGATCCAAGATTTATAAGATTATATAATAATTTATAACATAATTATAATTTATAACATAATTATAATTTATAACATAATTATAATTTTATAATATTATTAATTATAAGTTTATATATTATAAGCATATAATAAGTATATATTAGATTAATTATAATCCTAGTCTACAAGGATATATAGTTAAATTTATAATATTAAATATATTAAAATAATTAATAAAAATAACTTTTTTAATTTATATTTATACAAATATTAAGTTATATATCTAATACAAATACAATCTATTATAAAGCTTCAGAATATTCTTACTTAATTTAAATAAAATATATTATATATAAAGACTCTTAAAGCTAGAATCTTATATAATCTATTATATTTTAATTACTTTTTTTTCTTATAAAAGTTAATAATATATTATTATTATTTAAACTTATAAAATCTACTTATAACTTTTATAACTACTTTAATTAAGATATTTGCTTACTTATTATTAAAGATCTTTTTATAACTTAATAACTATTATATATAAAATTATTTACTATAAATATAAAGTTAATTAATTTTTATAATTATATCTTATACTAGATATTAATTTAATTAATATTAATTAAAATTAATAAGAGCTTAAATAATTACTTAATTATTAATAAAAATAATTCCTGTAAGCTTGCTAGTATATATTATATAAATAATTTTCTTATTTAATAGCTTAATAATAATTATATTACTATTATTAATATTAATAGTTATAATTATAATTAGGATTATTATTATTGTTATATTTTCTTAATAATTATTAATAATAATTATACTTAATAATTCTTATTAAGATAATATAATTATTAGCTTAATTATTTTAATTATAAATAACTAGTCTAGATCTTTTTCAAAATCTTATATTAATCACTACTTTAATTATTATAAAAAGAATATAATTAAATTACTATTTAAATTATAAAGATTTTATATAAAAATATAATCTCTTATAACTTATAATATTTAATAAAATAATAATATAAAAATATACAAGTAGCTATTCTTAGTAACTTATTTAATTAATATTTATAATAATAATATATAAAGATAAATCTTAAGTATAACTTAAGATATTATTTAAAATATTTTTATAATTTAATATAATATTTTATATTAGATATTTCTTAGAGTTTTTATAATCTTAATTTTAATATTTTTATATTCTTATAATTTTTAAATTAGTTATATAAGGTTTTTATAAAAAAATTATAAAATAAAAATTATTATATATATATATTAGAAATTAATTAATACAATTTTTTATATTAAATTAATAATAAAAACAAGAGCCCCTGTAAGTTATATAACTTAGTTATATATATAATTCTTAAAAAATCTAGATTAAGATAAATCCTGAGATATTACAGGCTTTTAATTAATTATATAATAATTTTTTAAATCTAGAAAGACTAGTTAAGCTTTATATTATTGAAATTTTAATTTTATAAGTAAGTTAGATATAGTATATTTTATATAAAGTTAAAAATTATTATTATATAGGCTTCTTAAAATAAATAATTTAATAAATAATCTAATAACCTATTAAATTATATATATAAGTCTATATTTTATTATAAAGAATTTCAATATATATATTAATTTCTATTACTTATATCTATTATATATAATATCTAATTTTATATAAATAAATAAATATTATTTATATATTTAAAAGCTAGAATCTCTTTCAATATATTCTCAAGAAAATTAATATTATAAAATAAATAAAAAATTAAAAATAATAAGAACTCCTGTAAAATTCTTATAATTATATTAATCTTTTTAAAGAATCTTTTTTATAAAATAATAATTATATATTATTTTATAAGAAAGCTTTTTATTTAATAAACTATAATTACTAGTATATAATACTTATATAGATTATATAAGAATTATTTATAATATATATTATTATATACTTTTAAAATATTAAGAATAAGTAAGAATATTATAAAATAGCTACCTTATTATATTATATAAATTTACTTAAGAAATATAGAATATAATTATAAAAGTAATTCTTATAGTTATTAATATAATTTTAAGATAATAATATATATTATTTTACTAATTAATTTGTTCTTATAATAATCAACTTAAAAATTTTATTAATAATATTAAGTAATATAATTAGCTAGTAATTTTTTAAATTTATAGAATTATTTTTACTCAGCCTATAAAGAATTATTCTATTAAAATAATAAAAGTATTTTAAATAATATCTTATATCTAGATACTAGTTAAAGAGATAATTAAAATATAACTTTATTATAAAAAGTACTTATTATAAATATTTAATTTAATAGATTATTTAATTCTAGTATCTTGCCTAATATAATATATTAGATTATTTTATATATTTCTTATATAAAGATCTAGAATATTAATAATAAATTAAAATATTTGAAACTTATTATATGTATAAAATTTATATTACTTATTTCTAGAAAGAGAATATATCTAAAAAGACATTTTTTTATTTAAATTATTTATTATTTAAATTTTATTCTTAAGTATAAGAGTATATATAAGTTAAAGAGCTTTTTATTAATATATTTATTAATTTAATTATTAATATTTAATTATAAAAATTAATATTTTTTTTATTTACTTTTGATACATGTTTCTTAATAACTTAATTATCTTTCTATTTATATAATAATAAGTTTATTAAGACTTTTCTTATATCTTCTTAGTACTAGTAAATTTTATATATTATTAAATTTATTAAATTTATTTTTTAAGTTATTTTATTTTTAATATATAGCCTAGCCTGGTAAATATTATAACTATTTTTTTAATATAATAATATAATATATAATAATTAGAGTCCTTACTAGTCCTTTTATTATTATATTAATATTAATAATTATAATAATATTAATAATTATAATAAAATTTAATATAATAGCTAGAACTATTACTAGAATCTCTAAATATTATTTTTAATTTATAATTATTTAGTTCTATTAAATAATTTTTAATAAAAATATTAATTACAGGTTAATCTTGATTAAAATTAAAATATAATTAATTTTTCAATATTACTAGTTTTTATAAGATCTATAACTAACTAATTGATTTACTAGCTAAAAAATTACTTATAAGATCTAGTATAATTTATATTTTTTTTTTCTTATATATAATTATATTATTTAAAAGTAAGAGCTTAAGCTTATAATTTATAATTATATTATTTAAATTATTAGTTTAAGAGTTATATTTATTATATCTTTATATATTTAATTTAAAATAATATAAATTAAAATCTTTTATTATTAAATAATTTTTTTTAAAATTTCTTTATAAAATTCTTCATAAATTTAATAAGATTTTTTTTTAAATTTTTAGTAAGATCTTATACTAGAATTATATATATCATATATATAAACTATACTTAAATATATAAGTATAGTATTAATATATTTAAATAATATATATAATATTAGATAACTTATAACTTTAGATATAGAATCTTATATATAAGAAAATAAACTTATAATTTCTTTTTCTTATAATTTTATATAATAATATAAAATTTATTATCTAGTACTTATAAGTAAATAATTATTATATTTATATAATTATAATAATATTAACTTTATATATTTTCTTCTTACTAAGAAGATATATTATAATTAGTCTATTTATTTAATAATCAGTTCATAAAACTTATGGTCTCTATATTTATTCTTATATTATATTTGATATTCTTAATAAGTATTATTATTAAAATTATTATTTATAATTATTATACTCTTACTTAGCTTGTTTTAGACTTCTTATTAAAAGTTTTCTTATTATAATAATATTTAAGTTAAATCTTTCTTATAAACTTTATCACTAGTCTCTTTTTAATCTTTAAAATAGCTTTATAATTATTAAGATCTATATTTATAATCTTCTAGTTTATATAAGACTTCTTTAATTATATAAAGTTTTTTTTATTACTCTTATTTAAGGCATGATTTATTCTCTTGATTATTAGATTATTTTAGTTTTAGTTATAATTCTAGTTATAACTCTAGTTATAATCTATTTATTTCTACTTATAGCTTCTCCTCTAGATTATTATAACTTATTTAATAATTTAGAATCTTACTTACTCTGTCCCTAGCTATAATATAGTTATAACTTTGATTATTAGTTATAATTTTATATAATATTTATATAATTCTTATCTGGTTATCTAGACTAAGAAATCTTAAGAAAATATTATAAATTATAAGCTTATTATATATAAATCTTTATAATCTATTTTTCATAATACTTATATTTATAATTAAAAATAAAGTAATAATTCCAGTATAAAGTATATTTAATATACTTCTTATTATTCTCATATATATACTTATTAATATTATATATACTAGTATAATAGGCACATGCTTAAGACATTTAATAATAATAAATAATATATTTATATTTTTAATAACTAAAGTATTATTATATTTATTACTTATAATTATACTAAGAGATGTCATAATACTAATTATTTACAATAATATAATATCTTATCAAAATAATATGTTATTAATATAATTATTTTTAGATTATTAATTAGCTTCTAGAACTTTATATTAATAAAGACTTATAATTAATTAAGTTTATAATATATCTTAATCTAAAATCTAGCTTAAAATAAATATATTATAAGAATATATTATAAGATATAATTCCTGAGATTATAATTATATTATATAATATTATTATATTTTTATTTATAATGAATATAAAATTAAATTTATTTATAATCTTTAATAATTTTTTTCTATTATAATTAATTCTAATCCTCGGACTCTTTTATATAATATAAATATATATTTTTAATAGTTATATAATTTATAATTAGAAATTAGTCAATCTTAAGATATATATAAAATTTTAAGTTTATTTTAAAATTAGTTAATTATAAGATTTTATAATTAATTATATATATTATATATATATAAAGTTTATTTCTATACTTTATAATGATATATAAGCTTAATTTATTAATAATTCTTTAATATTACTTATAATATTTATAAATTAAAATTAATATACTTAGATATAAGTATATAAATTTATATCTAGTTATTACTCTTTTAATCTCTATATTTAAAATAAAGTAATTAATAAAATTATTAGGCTACCTAATATATAATTTTAATTATAAAATTAATTTATAATTTCTATATAATAATAATATTAGCTTATAAAATCTTAAGATCTTATAAAAAGATTATTATAAATTTTTTATAAGTCTTATATATATTATACTAGATAATTTATATAATTTCAACTCCAATTATTAATATTATTTAAATATTAATATATCTTTTCTTATAAGACTTTATAATTCTAGTAAGAGATTAATAATTTATTAATTCTTTTTTAAATATTTATATTTATTTTTTAGAATAAGAAGTCTAACAATTCAAATAATTTAGATAATTTTAAAGTCTTTTATACTAGATAATAATATATATTAAATTATATTATAAATTTATATTATTATTTATTAAAAAGCCTTTTATTTAAATAAATCTTTTTATACTAGATTCTTTTTTAGGATTCTTTTATAATTTTAAAAAAGTTTTAAATCTACTTTAAAAAGATATTATATATAACTTACTTAAGATCTAATATCTATATAACTAGAAATCTAGAATAAATTAATTAAGACTAGCTAATACTAGTAATAAATTTTATATAAATATATTATTATATAAGCTTTAGTAAGTCTTTAAAGATAAATATACTTTTTAATTTTAATAATTATTTATAAGACTTAAGAGCAGGTATAATAATTATAATTATAAATTTTTTTATTTTTTATTATATTATTATTTTTTCTATAACCTCAGTTATAAAAGACTTTAAATCTAGATTTATAATAAATTTATAATCCTAGATTCTTATTAATATAGACTTAGATCTTATTATTTTAGATTTTATTAATTTAGATTTTACTAGATTAAGTTTTACTAGCTTAAGTTTTACTTATATAAGTCTTACTAGCTTAGAACTAGTTAGAATATAATTTTTAATGAAATTTATACATTTCAGGCTCTTAATTCTCTTTATATAATTATAATTATTAAAGATTAGTAATACTAGCTCCTGTTAAAAAACTAAGACTATTTTAATTAAAATCTTTTTTCTTAATTTTAGACTCTTTATTTTTATAGACCTATTATAGGACTAGTAAATTTAATTATTATTAAGTTTTCTTACTTATTATCTTATAACTTGATTAGTTATTTAATATAAATAATTTTTATATCTAGTTTTTATATGTCTTGATTTACTTATAATAATTCTATAATTATCTTAGCTACAATATTTAGAATAATTAAGTTTATATAATAAATCAGGATCTTATAAGCTATTACTTTTTAAATAAGTATATAAATAAAGATCTCTAGCTCACAGGTCTTTATCTAATTATTTATATATTACTTAATAATTTTTTATCTTAATCAAGCTCTAGACTTAAAGCTAGAGATTACTTAATAATAATTATTTAGTAGTAATAAAAATTATTAATATTAATATTATAATAATATTAGTCCTAGTTATAATCTCCTAGATTTATTTTATTTCTTATAAAATATTAATTATTTATAACTTATAAAATTAATTTTAGGTCTCTTAATCTTAGAGCTTAATTATTATCTTATAATTCTTAATAAGTTTCATAATTCTTAATAAGTTTCTAGATTAGTATCTTAAGAATAAAGATATAACTAGAGAATTCTTATAAGAAAAGAGTTATAATATATAAATAATTCTAGTATTATTAGCTAGCCTGGAAGCTTTATTACTAAGTTATTAATTCTAATAAAAGTAATATATTTACTTATTAAGTATTTTACTTGGTATTAGTTTTAATATACTTTCTAATGTTTTTTTATAATAATAATATAATTATATAAATTAATATTATTTATTAAGACCAGCTCCAGAGCTATAAAAACTTTATTTATAATTATATTATTATTTTAATAAATAATTTGTTATATATTATAAAGAAACTTTAGACTAAAATTATCTAGAATTATTACTAGATTACTTATACTAATTTAAAATAGCTATTTAGTTATAATACCTAGATCCTTTAATATAATAAAGTAATATTATAACTTATTAAATACTCTAATAAGCAGCCTGTGGGCTATATTTTAGAAAATAACTATTATATTTATTCTTATTACTACTAAATAGTCTAATAGAATTAGTATTAAACAGAAGTAAATAGAGCTATAAGTAATTAGTAAAAGATTAAGTTAAAAAGAGCTTGTTTTAGGCGAGAGATTTCCAGAATTTAATTAGTAATCAAAGAGATGTTCTATAAATAAAATATAATAAATAAAAAGATTTTTCTAATCTTAAGTAATAATAGAATATTAATTAATATTAACTAGTAAATAATAATTTTTTATTATTTATTATATATACAGGTATTCTAAATATTATTATAATTTTATAATAAAAGATATCTATTAATATAGATATATTTATATCTTTTTAATAAGAGATATATTATATAATTTTAATTAATATATTTATTATTATTAGAATAATATTATATATTTATTCTTATTATAAACTCAGGAATAGATTAATAATGAAATTCATAATTAATATATTTTTTAGTAACTTAATGATTAATAATAATTTAAATATCTTATAAGATATATATCTAGAATTTCTAATATATATTATATATTTTTATATATATCTTTATAAGTAATACTATATCAATAATACTTAATTTAAATATTATTATATATATATTTCTTCTTAAAGTATTCTTCCTAGGGGTTATTATAATTTTTTTATATAATTTCATAATATATTACTTATTTCTTTAGAATATATATATAATCTTTATATTTAAGAAAGTTATTTATATTCATTTTTAGATTAAATTATTATATTTCTTTAAATTCTAGCTAATTTTTGTTTTTATCTCTTATATCTTTTTATAATTTTAATATAATTTATATATAAAATTTATTATAAATTCCTATATATTAAAATAAGCTATTTTACTTTATAATCTTATAAATATAGATTTATAATATTTAAATATCTAGAATTCTAGTAATACTAGTAGTATAATTCTTATTCATAAGTATATTAATTATATAAGAACTTATAAAACTTTTTTTCTTTTTCTTTTTAAATTTTCTTAAGAGCTTTTATCCTGTGTCTTTATAAAATTTATAATTAATAACTTTATTATAAATCTTATAATGATAAGTTTAGATAAAAATCTAATAATTAATAATTTTTTTTTTTTTAAATATATTAATCTAATTTCTTATAATTATATTTAGCTTATTTTATAAGATTAATAAAAATTAGTTTACATAACTTAATCTATATATTCTTATTTAAATACTTCTTATAGATTTATAAGATTTAGAAATAAAAAAGAAATAATCTTAATAATTTTTAACTTATCTATAATATAAGACCAGGAATATTTTTTAAAATATTTTTTTATATCAAAATTAAAGAGTTATAATTCTCTATAATTTTTCTTATAATAAATTATTATTCTTATAAGTTTCACAGGTATCTAGATTAATCTTTTGTTTATAAAAAGTTCTTAAATATCTTATATCTCCTGTATTAATTCAAGAGTAATTTCTTTTATAAATATTATAAATAAGTCTTGTTATCTAAGATTTATAAGTTCTTATATTATTTTTTTATTTTTTTTTATAGCTTAATTTTGTCTAGAACTTGTTTATATTATTATAGTTCTTATTAAAATATAATAAGCTTTATATTATTCTTTTTTATTCTAGGTATTCTAGAGCTAGGGTTTCTAATAAATATTGCTTCTTAAGTTATTAATAATCCTGGCTTTATTATAAGTAAGAGATCTAGTTTAAATATAATAGCTATATTAATAAGATTAAGACTTAGATTTAACTTGCTTTATAAAATCTAATTAGAAAGAGAAAATTAGTTATATAAATATATTATATAGTTATAACAGGTTATTATAGAAAAGAGTAATTAGAATTATTATATAATATCCTAAAATATTATACTAAGAGATTATTAGGTATTATACTAGGTATACATGAACAAGCTTATATAGGAGAATATATAAGATATATTATTAAAGAACTAATCACTAGCCCTGTAAACTCTATGGGCCATGATAACTATATGTATAAGAGGGCTTGGCACCCGTAACTTATTATTTAATGCCTGAGGCTCCTGTGTTACCTGAGATTATTGCATCTTAGTTGCTTGCCTGAATCCTAAGGCTGCGCCTAACACTGGGTAAGAATAATTATATAAATCTAAAGAATTACTAGTTGATTATACTACTTAATATTATTAATAAAGCTTTTAAGTTAATTATTATAATAAGAATTAGTTATTTAATAAAATAATATATATTATTATTCTAGGATTATATTAATAATTATAAGAATTACTTTTATAAATATATCTTATATTTTTTATTGAAGCAAGCTTATATAATATAATAAGATAATAATTTTATAATATTCTTACTTATTCTTAATATCTCAAAGGCTTATAATAATATATATTATGAATAATTCTTATATAACTTATATAAGTATTATATACTAGTAGCTATAGTTTACTAGATAAAGAGCTTTCTTATTAAATAATATATAATAATTATCTTATAGAAAAGATTTCTTAGAAAAATTAATATAATTATAAGAATCTTATAAGAGTTCTTATTATTTTTAATTTTTTTAAAAATATACTAGAGAAGGTCCTAGTTCTTAAATAAATAAATAATATTTATTTTTTTATTTAAAATATTATTATATATAAGAATTATATAAAATTATATATTATATATACTAGATATAAGTAATAAGAATAAATATACATGTTAAAATTCTTTATAATAAAATATAGACCTATATATATAATTTACTAGATTACTTATTTTAAGAAATCTATATAATAATAACTTCTTATCTTATAAGAAATATACTATAACTAGCTAGTTTGTAAGATTAATCTTAATAATATAAAGTTTAACTAATTCTTATATATATAAGAAATTATTATATAGCTAATTAAAAATTTATAATATTTTAAGATTTATCTTAATTTAAATCTCTTAGAAATTACTTGTTTAGATTATATATATAATTATATTATAAAACTTATAATGACTCTTGCTTTTATTACTAGTTTAATATAAAAAATCTTATTAATTTTTTTCTAATATATATATATAATAATTCTTTTCTTATAAAATTTTTATAAGAGTTTTATATAATTAATTAAAAAATTATAAGAATATAAAAATATTAAAACTAAGATTATAAAGACTTAAAAATATTTAGTATAAGATACTTTATTAAGTAATAATTTTTTTTATATAATATCTTATATTATACTAAAGATCTGTCTTTATATATTATTATTATAAATATTAATTAAATAAGTTATTAAGAATCGCTATCTATATATTCTTATATTATTATTTTATTAGATATTATAAGTTATAAGAGATTATATTCTTATATAAAATTCTTATAATTTTAATATTAATCTAATTATATCTCTTTTATAGTAATTAAAGTAATCACTAGTATAAAATTTTAAAAAAAATCTTGACTAGCTACTTATAATTAAAATAATTAATTTAATAATAATAATATTATAATAAGAGCTATCAAGTATAATTATTATTAATAATTAAAAGAAAATTATTTAGTAATATAACTAGATATTATCTTATAAATTCTACGTTTATACTAATAATAATAATTATTAAAAAGATATAAGAGTAATAGTAATCCTGATTATAATTATAATTATAATTATAATTACCAGGTAACTAGATAAGAAAGTTACTTATATAATATATATTAATAAGCTTACAAGAATTACTCTTATACTAGATCTTATTATATTAAGCTAGTAATAATATCTATTTATTTTTATTAATAATTAAGTAGTTATTTAAGCTCTTACTAATCTTAATTAATATTAATTAGATTAATATTTAGTATAGAATATATTTATAAAAATTAACTAGTTTTATATATATAATAAATAACTTTATATATAATAATTATCTAGTTATAAACAGGTCCCTGGTAATAAGTAAGCTAATATTATAATTAAAATAATTATAAAAATTACTAGACAAGTTAAATTTTATAAGTTTATATTTATTTAGTAATAATATATTACTAGCTCCTATAAAAGAAAGTAGCTAAATTATAATAAGTTATATAAAGCCCTGGCTTTAAAAATCTTTATATATAATATATCTTACTTAAACTAATTTAAGAATATTTATAAGCTTTGTAACAGGATATATTAAATATATAACTTAATACTTATATAAATATAAACTAGGAAGATTATTCTTATTAATTATCTTAATATATTTAATATTATAAATTTAATTATATACTTCTATAGTTTAAGACTATAATTAGTTTAATATATACTTATTATATACTTATAATATATAAACCTATAATTAAAAATATTATACAAAAATAATTATATTATAAATTATTATATAATCTTATAAACTCTAGACCTGGTATAATAAGTATATTAATTTATATTATAAATATAATTTCTTAGCTAATTTAAAGATTTAAAAAATATAATTATTATATAAGCCTGTAATATAAGTTATTAAGTAAAGAATATAAGAAATATCTTAATAAGATGGTAAGAAGATTTATTAAGTAATTAAAAATTATAGTTATAAGAGAACTAGTAAAGCTAAAGACTCCTTGGAATTAGTAATATAAAATAATAATAAGAAATATCTCAGGCCTGTACTAGATAATAAGTAAGCTTAGTAGGAATATAGAAGTATTAGAAGCTAATATAGCTAGGAATATAATAAGAATAATAAGTAATAGTAGGTATCTCTCTACTAACAGTGTTCTATAAAGGAGTAAGCTAAGTTAACTGGGATAGGAATAATAGTATCTATAAAGCTTTATATATATTAGTAGAGTCATATTAGTAATAACCTGGCCACTAAACAGACAACCTCTGCCACTTGGCTTTAGGCTGACAGACGCGAGTATGAATATAATAATAATAATAATAGGCAAGCTTAAAAATAAATAATAACTTTTTAAAAAAAAAAGATATTACTTAATCTAGAAGTTACTTGTAATAAGCTATAGTAATATTATAATAAAACTTATAAAACTTATAATCTTATATATATTATAATAATACTTCTTAACTCTTATTAAAAAATATTAGTATTTTCTAGTCTTTTAAAAAAATAATAATATTTAATAATTATTTTAATATTATTAAATTATAATATAAATCTTTATGTTTTATTACCAAAAGTATCCTATTATTTAATAATGAATTATTACTTATATTATGTTAAATTCTTTATATTAAGTTTTTTAATTTTTAAAATAATATTATTTTACTTTAACTAAGACTCAGGAGACTTTAGGTTTTAATTTTATTAAATTTAAATTTATTTTTTAAATATAAGCTTTTATCTTCTTCTTCTTATTATTATTATATTATATAATTAATTCTAATTATAACTAGATTTTTAATACTTATAGGTATTAAATCTTATTTAAATATTCTTAACTTTTTAAAAAAAAAATAATCTTAATTTCTAGTTTTTTTACTTATTATTTAAAACTTTCTTATTATATTTATTAATAGAATAAGTATTAAGGATCTTTTTAATAATATTAAGAATTTTTTTAATAATATTTATAATATTTATTATTATTAACAAAGTTATCTAAAGCTTATAATAGTTAAAGTAATTATTATTCAAATATATACTAATTAGTTTTAAATTTTTTAAAATTATTGGATTTTTATTAATCAGTTTACAAATTTGATACTTGATCTTATATAAAAAATAAGTATCTTAAATCTAGAAAATAATATAATTAGTAATAATAAGATTAATAATAGCATAAATAATAATAATATTATTATTTTTATAAATTCTTAACTTACTTAAAGCTCTTAAGCTAATATTAGACTTTTATTACTTATTATTAAAAATTTCTTCTTAATTATTGGTTTATAGTTTTTAAAAAATATTATACTTAAAAAAAATTAATTATATTACTTATCTAATCTTTAATTATTAATATTTTTATAATAAAAATTACTAGAGTCTCTTAATCTTAGACTTAAAGTCTTAATCTAGAAATTATCTTTAATTTAAATTCAGTTATAGTTAAAAAAAACTTTATTTCTTACTAGTAATAAATTAGGTATTTTACTAGTAATAGTTCATAATTTTATTTAGTTTAGTTTTACCTGCCTTGAATTATGATTTATAATATATTATCAATTATAATAGTTTAGGAGTAGCTGACTTGAAACTATTTTAAATCAGCTACTCCTGACCTGAACCTGAATTAGACCAGTTCAGGCCAGATTTGGTTCAAGTTTTCGGGTCGGATAATGAATGACACTCTAAATAGAATCTAAGTTAATAGAACCTAAGTTAGTAAATCCTGAACCTGTATTAATAAGGATCTAGGATTATAAGCCTGTTATAGATCTAGACTTAGAGTTCTTTATAACCTAGATTATAAAAGAGATAATAATATAATAAGAAATAAAGAAACTTATAATTAATTTTAATAATTATTCATAGAGCTTAAGAATAAATATAATTATAAAAAGTATAATTATCTTTAAGAAAGGCCTACTAGAATTAATATAATAACTTACTTAAGTAAAGTTTATTACTAGTATTAACTAGTTTTAATTAGTCTAATTAACCTACTCTAGGCCTTTAGCTATATAGATATTAGATTTTAAGTAAATTATATATAATATCTCTTAAAAGAGAATCTAGAGCTTTTCTAGAACTATAAAAAAATTCTTAAAAAGAATTTAATATAAAGAAATCTAACTAGATAAAAAATCTTTAAGTAAATAATATTATAAGCTTATAATATAATTTAAGACTTATTAATTTTTAGTATTAAAGACTTAGGAACCTCTTAAGATATCTAAATTATTAGACTTCTTATTAAGAAAAAATTAATAAGTTATTAACTTCTTATTAAGATCACAGGGTCTTATAAGAAAAGATATATTAATAATTAAATAATAATAATATTTAAAATTATATAAATTATCTAGTATAATATATATAAGACTTATAAGTAAATATTATTATTATATAAAAGTTATAAGTTAATCCTATAATTAAAATTATATACTAATTAATTTAATAATCTTATTAATTATTTTATTCTAAGTATAAAAATTATAAGAGTAATAACTAGACACAGGTCTATATACTAGTATTTAAGTATATTAATTCTAGTTTATAAATATAGTAAGTAGTCTTAAGAGATTACTAGTAATTTAAGCTTATTTATTAATATAATATAAAAAAATAAATACTTTATATATATAATATATATAATTAATTATGAAATCTTATAATTAACTAGTTTTAAAGTAAGCTTAAAACTTTATATATATCTTAAGACTAGAACTAATCTCTAATTATAAATTATATAATTATAAGAAATATAAATATTTATTACTCTACATAAAAAAGGCCTGAGATTAAAATTAATTATAATATAAAAAAATTACTAGAGATTATAAATAAGTTTAATCTTATACTTATTATAAATAAGAATATAATAATATAAGATAAAAACTAGTAAAGCTCTATAATTAATCTTATATATATATTTAGTATATTTTTTAACTAGCTTGTTTATATATAATAAGCTAATAATATATAATATAATTTAGATTATTAACTAATCTATATAATACTTAATATCTAAGTACTTTTAAGCTAGATTCTAAAATATTATAACTAGAAAATTATTAATAATAAGCTCTTATAAAAAATCCTAATTAAATATCATAATTAAACTAATTTTTTTTAATCTTTTTTTACTAGATATAACTTAGAATCTTAATAAAACTTTAATTATGGTCTTATTAAGTACAGGGACTAGTAATTATATAAAAAATTTAAAATATTAAATTAAGCTTAAAATTATAATATTTATAATTATAGTATAACTTATTATTAATATATCTATCTTGTGGGCCAGCTCTTATAATTAATTTAATCCTAATTTTTATAAAAATTATAAGAAAGTAGTAAAACAGGCACACAGGCTTTATAAGAAATATTTTTATTTTTATATACTAGTTATATAATAATAATATATTATAATCTAGAATTATAAGAAAAGGATAGTTAGTAAGACTTTATAATAAGATTATTATTATTAAATATAAAAAATTATTAAAGACAGGTTTTATAATATATAATACTTAATTAAGTAAATATAATAATAAGAAAATATTTATAAACAAGAAATTACTCTTTTATTTTATAAATTAAATAAAATCTTAATAAAGACTTTAGTAAAGAAGACTAAGTTTTATTAAAATATTTTTTTTAAAGCTCCTGCTAGCAGACCTGTTTAATATTAATATTAAATTATATTTTATACTTATAAAATTTCTATTTATTATATATTATAAAATTATTATTATAATTATTTTTATAATAATAGACAAAGTATCAAGAAATAATAGTGTTTTAAATAATTTATAATATAAGATTATTAATTTATTAGAGATATAGGATATATTTAAGTATATATTTAATATATATATTTATATAAGATATAATCTTAAGTATTTCTAGTACTTTATTATTATAATACTTTATAAAAAAAAAAAAAAGTAAGACTATTAATAATCTAAATCTTATTATTTAATTATATTCCTAAAATCTTTTAAGAAAGATATTAAAAGTTATTATTATTTATTAAATTAGTTATATAACTGAAAAATACTTTCTTTTATTTCTAACCTATCCTAGTAATTACTAGGATATTTTTATTAATTATATTATATAAATTTTACTTAATTTTATTTATAAGACATGAGATAATAATAATCTAATAATTAATATTCTATTTCTTAATATTATAAGAATATATAATAATATAACTTACTAGTATTTACTAGATAATCTATACAAGTTATAGCTTAGGTAGCTAGTTCTATAAATAAAGTTATTTTTAACTAGATAAAGTATATATATATACATGCCTAAGAGTATTTTTAATAAAATATTAATATTAATAAGAATCTCTTTTCTTTTTAATTTTATATTTATTTTATAATATATATCTAGTAATAGCCTGCTTAAAGAGTAATATTATTATATTTAGCTAGATAAATAATATAATTATAATAGCTATAAGATAAACTAAATAAGAAATATTTAGAAAGCTATAAACTACTTATATTAAAATAAATATATAAGTTATATAATATATCTTAATATTTATATTAGCTAAATTCAAACTCTTATACTTTATTAATCTTAAAATAAATATAATCTTTAAATTTAGTTTTTTATAACTAGATAGGATTATTATACTTATTTTTACTAGAATAAAATAGTATCTAGGCTTGTGACTAGATCTAGAGCTTATATTTTATAAGTATTAAATTAAGTCTATAATTAAAGCAGGTACTAGCCTAGTAACTCTATAAGATCTTACTAGATTTATATAAAGAACTTTTCTTATAAATATAATAAATTTATTAAGTAATAATAATCCTATAAATACTTTATAAGATAATTATATAATACTAGTTAAGATTTATAATTACTAGGGATTATAATTAAGTAACTTACTAATTTATTTTTATCTAGAAATATATTATATACCTTATTAGTAGAGCTTTTTAAATAATTATAATTAAAGTATTAAATATTAAGCTATACTTATTACTTATATATATCTAGATGTAATATATGAAGAAGATTTTTATTTATATTTAAATAAGACTAGTACTAGCTCTTTTCTACTTTATACAAGAAAACTAATTATAAAATAAATAATCATTAAGTATATAATTTTTATAAAAATAAAAGTAATAAAAGTAAAAAAATACTTATAAATTTTTCTAGAATTTTTAGCTAGGTAATAAAAGAGTAGGTAAGTATTTCTTTAATCTTTATAATAATTATTATTAAGAATAATTATTAAGAAATAAGATAAAATATAAAAAGCTCTTAAAAAGACTAAAAAAGATAAATAACTAGTTATATATATAAATAAGAATAGTTATTAGAATTATATGAGTTATAATTATAATCTCTTATTTTATAACTTATACTAAGATAACTTATCTAAGACTAGAAATAATTATAATAATTTATATAACTAAGCTTTAAGTAATTAATATAATTCTAGATATAATCAAGCAGTACTAATATATTATTTAATAAAAGATAAAAATAAATAAAAAAATTTATTATATTTTTAAATAATTAATAATTAGACAGGTTTAAAGACCCTGCTTAAACTTTATATAATATTTAATTAAGTCTTTTTATAAATATATTTAAATAATTCTATAATAAATTCTTACTTATAAGAGAATCTTTAAAAATAAGAAAATAAATAAACTTGCTAAGCAAGCTATCCTATAAGATATTATATTAATATAAAGTTATATAACTATATAAGAGTTAAGAAAAAGAATAAGACTAGAAATAAAAAAACTTACTAGAAAGTAATTATAACTTAAAATTATAATTAAGTATAAAATCTATATAAAGATATAAGACCTGTAAAAAGTTATATAAGAAAAAAAGTAAATTAGCTAGTTAATTAAGTAACTTATTATAATTTTAAGTAAGTAAATACTTAAGTATTAGAAAAGATTATAAAAGACAATCTTCTTTATATTTATATAACTTTATACTAGGAAAATTAGACTAAACTAATATTTTTTCTAGATAAGAATATAAGATATTATATAATATAAATATAATCTTAGAAATTAAATCTTATAATATATTTTTATAATATACCTGCTTTTAGCTATATTTTAGATAAAGATATATTATAAGCTTAGCTAGCTAAGAATCTTTACTAATATATAATTTTAGAAGCTAATTAATAATTTAAAAATAATTATATTAGTAATAGAGTTCTTAATAAAGACAGGCTTACTTAAGTAATTTTATATAATAAATCCTGTAATAATAGGGATTATAAAATAATAATAAGATTAAGAATAAGATAAGAATATATATAAAGTTATAATAATTATAATATCTTAAGGGCTGCAGAGCTAGTATAATAATTAAAATTATTTTTATAAGAGATATAGAATAAGATCTTATTAAAGTTTATATTTATATTATTTATTTCCTTTATTTAATAAATTTATATTCCTTGGCTACTATTACAGTGGCTACCTCTCTTATATAAGCCACAGGTTTCTCCAAGGAGAGCTACACTCTGCTTAACCCTGCATGGCAGCCAGTTAGTTAGACAAGCTAGAACAGGATAATAAGGACTACTACTACTACTACTACTACTAAGAGATAATTAACATAATAATTACTTATATAATTAATAAATAAAATTTCTAGTTTTTAATAACTTTTTAAGAGTTTTAAGAACCTTCTAGTCTTTTTAAATTAGAAAAAAAACTAGATTCTAATAAAAATATAACTAATTATTAAAAAATTAAGAATATTAATTATTTCTAGCCTGATTAATTTAAAAAGTTAAATAATATTATTAGTAATAAAATATATTATTTTTATAATATATAATTAAAAAATATCTAAAATAAAAAGATATTATAACTCTTTATATAATAAATATTATAATATTATTATATTGCTAATATTAGAGAAGTATATAACTAGCTAATTATAATCTAGATCTAACTAGATATTTTATTATATTATAATATTCCTAAAGTAATGATATATATAATAATAATATAACTTCTTAATACTATAAATAAGAAGTATGAAGTATAAAAGAATCTTAAAACTATCTAGTAAAACTAGTTTATTAAAAAATTCTCATTATAAATATAATTATAATAATAATATTTGAATATATTCTAGTCTTTTTATTTTATATCTAGATTTAATTAATTATAATTTTTCCTGCAGGTATCTTATTTATAAATATTATATTTATTTTTCTCTTTTATATAAATATCTTATAAGTAATACTAGACTAATCTTTATTAAATACTTTATTAAATATTTAAAGATACTCTTATATTATTACTAATTAGTTAATATATTCTTTTTATATCTTAATTACAAGTAAATATTGTAATAAATATATAGAAAACCCTAAGTAAAAACATGTAGAGAAATCTAAATAAATATATATAATAAAATAATAAAGATTTCAGCTATAGCTTAAACCAGGTAAATTAAATTACTTATTTTTATTATAATAAAAATCAGCTCTTATTTATTAGTATTAATTATAAGTCTTAGAATTATTTTAGTTAGTATATATATTAAATAAAGTTTATAAAGAATATCAAAGACTTATCTTCTAATAAGTTAAATATTATATAAGTTAAAATCTATAATTTATAATTTATTATATTTAATAAAAAAGTATTTATTATAAAACTCCTGAAAGTAACCCTGTATATATTATAAATAACTATTATTAGAATATAAACATATATCTAGTTATATTTATAGTAATTACTCTTATAGAAATATACTATTTCTATAAAAAAAAGTTTATATTTTAAAATATATTTTACTTAGAGTGGGCATCGGCCAGGTCAGGCCAGGTTAAGGACCCTCACCTTAACCTGACCGCCGGTACACGGCCAGGTTAGACCCTAGGGCTTAACCGCCAGGTTATAACCTGCGGTTAACCGTTCTTGGCAATTAAGCCTATTTAGGCCTAGTACAGATATGACAATTAACCGCGGTTAACCGGTCTACCAGCGGTTAATTAGAAATCTATACCTTAACCTGACCGGCAGTTGATGGTCAGGTTATGGTTAAGGTACAACAGTCAGGTTAACCCACTTGTTACAGAAACCCAACAAGGTTAATACCCCACAAAGGCAGCACAGCCAGGCAGAAGCCTGATACTAATTGATTAATATAAGAATTAGAACCCTTGCACAAGAATAACTACAAGTTATATAATATAATCACCTACTCCTAACATAAGATAAAGAAGTAGTTACATGATATAATTACCTACCTCATGCCTACCCCCAGGGAGTAGCTGGAGGAGTAGGTACTAAGAGAAATATATAATTAGAGTAACTCTAGAAGTAACTATAAAGAAGTCATCACAGGAGTAACTAAGAAAGAATATATAAAAATACTTATTTACCTATATTTATAGTTTAATTAGTTATATTTAATATATAGTTCAAGTCTGAGTATATATTTAGTCTAGTTTCTACTTATTTATACTTTATCAAGTATTAAGTATATATACTTAATATATCTTACTTCTTTTCTTACTTATTAGTTACCTTTAAACTATTAGATTATCTTATTAATTAATATAATTAACACAGCTATTATATAAGGCCTTAGGTTAGTTTAATTTATTATTAATAACTAATAAAAAGATTATAGAGTGCTCTTTATCTTAAATAATCTAAGCTACTAATACTAGTATAGCAGAAGCTTGAAGAGATCTTAAGATCTTAATATATTAAATACTAGTTAATATAAGTAAAGTCTTAGGTTAACTTAAAATAATTTAAAAAGCTATTATATTAAATAATAATAGAACAGCTATACTAACCCCTAGAACTAGTAATAAAAGTAGTTAAGAAGATACCAGCACAGGACTAACTCTAATAAATATTATTAGTATAATTAAGTAATTACAGGCGCATATTATAATCTTAAAGAAGTAACTTATAATTTATATTATTAAAGTTAAATTACTAGAGATATTTAATAGCACTTGTTCTAAGCTTTATATATTCCTAATATAAATAAATATATATATAAAAATAAATAGAGAGAGACTTGCTGCTAAATCTAATAAAATTATATTTACTATTATATATCTAAAGAATCTAATATTTAATTAATTTAAACTTTATATTAGGGACTTCCAGGATAATATAAAAAATAATTAAGATAATAAAACTAAAGAAGTATTTAAGAGTTATAATAACTTTAAGAAATAACTTTATATAATATTTAGAGATATTAATACAGTTTAAAACACAGAATAAAGATTATAGTAACTATAATAATTTAAATTAGTTAGCTAGTATACTTCAGAATTTTAGTAAGTTATATCTTAGTTAGATTAGGATAATAATACCTATATTATATAATTTAAGAAAGGGCTTAAACTAGAGATTTAAGAGAAGCTAATCTAAATAAAATAGCCAGGAATTCTTAGCAAGATAATTAAATAAGTAGTTAAGATTAATAACAAGTTATTTAATTTTAATATTAGGTATAAAAATTAGTCAGGTAACAGGTACTAAGATAATTAGAAAATAAGTTAATATAATATTAATAATAAATAATAAGTACAGCTAAAAAGCCAAGAATATAGTAATTCTTATAAACTATAACTAATAAAGCTAGATATAGCTTAACACTAAGAAATCTTTAAGAAAGAAAGGGAATAATATTAAAATAATAAAGTATATTATAATTATAGAAAATAAGGTTATATAATAAGAAAATACTAATCAGGCTAATAACAGAAAAATAATAATAAGAAATTATAAAAGTAGTTAAAAGCTACTTATAAAGAAACTAGAAGTACTTAGAATAATAATAAGAATAAGAGACTTAAGGTAAACCTACTAGCCAAGAAATTATATATAATTTATAAAATTAATTAATTAAATAAACCTATAGATCTGAGTGATTATTAGTGAAGTAATAATAATAATTATAATATAAAAAATTAAAACTATCTTA
Source organism: Aspergillus campestris IBT 28561 (assembly GCF_002847485.1). NCBI lineage: Eukaryota > Fungi > Ascomycota > Eurotiomycetes > Eurotiales > Aspergillaceae > Aspergillus > Aspergillus campestris. The sequence continues at coordinate 23,065 of NW_020194337.1, forward strand.
ATAAAGAAAAAGAGATAGTAAAGTCTAATAATAAAAGTAATAAATTTTATATAAGAATAAATAAATTTAATAAAGTTATTAATATAAACAAGCTAGTTAAAAAGGACAAATTTCCTAGTATAGTCTAGGATAATATTAATCTACTTAATAAAGAATTTAATACTTAAGTAAAAGACTTAAAACTAAGTTTAGAGATAGATATATCTTAAAATCTTCTAGAACTAAAGAAAACTATAGAAGAATATTACAAAGAAGCTAATATATAAGATATTACATGAGTATTAGTCAAGCTAAAAAAGTAATTAATTATAACTAATAGAATTAAAGAGCTTAATAAAGCTATTAAGATAAATATTTATAATAGGGTTAAGGATTATACCTACTAGAACCTAGAATACTAGAAAAAGACTAACAAAACATGGGAAATATACTAGTAGAAACATATATAATATTCAGGAATATAATATATATAATATTAAAAAAATAACACCTGGTACTATAACAAACTTGTGAAACTTAAATATAAATAATATTCTAACTTACATAGCTACTATGACTATAAATAATATATATATACCTATTTTAGGACACACCCATAATATAAGAAACTATCATGAATAGTATACTATAATAAATATTACTAATTATATAATATAAAAAAGGCAGTATCAGGATACTTGCTAAAAATATTAAAGAGTATAAATAAATAAGAAATAATATACTTATATTAAGATCTATAGTACTCTTGTAGAAGTTACCTGTATTACCTATATTATAAATATATAATATAAATATAATACTATGATAACAAGTACAGGACATACTATAATAACAAGCTTATTAATATTTACTTATTATAACTACTACTATATAAGCAAGCACTAAATTAGTAAAATAAAAAATAGATTATAATAATAGAATAGGGAATCTATATCAAGTTTATTATATAAATATATAAATAAGTAATTAAAGTAATACTTAACTCTAGAGTAATAGGTAACTTTATAAACTCTTAATTCTAATAAAAACTAGATATTAAAGATATTAGAAAAGCTAACCTAGAATCTATTATAAGACTAAATAATAAAAACTTAAGAAATTATCTTATAATTAAATCAGGACTAATTCTTATAATTATATTTAATTATTTTAAATAAATAAACTTTAACATGATATAATTAGGATAATATAATATAATATTAAGAATCCTATAACTTAAGAATTATAATCTAGAAATTAACTAGAAGACAGGTAGTCTTTAGTTTATAAATTATAATTATTTAAAATAAGAATAAATAATAAGAGTATTTAAGTCTTAATAATATATTTAAAAGTAAGAAGCTTAAGTATCAGCTAAGAGATTTAAAGATAAATCTAATAATAATTATATAATATAAGTATTAGTAGTAACAAAGCCAAGTTATTAAGATTAGTTAATAATATTACTAGGATAAGTACTAAACACAGTAATAAACTATTATAAAATTATAATACTAGGAGAAGTCACTAAGAGACCTATAAGTAAGAGACTTAATACTAGTAATATTAAAGTATAAATATTAATAATAATAAGATAAACTATTATACTACAAGATTACAGAAAATTCAGGGAATTATTTAAATAATCTAAAAATCCTAAATTACTAGAGCATGAGTTATATAATTATATTATTCTAATTAAAGAAGGAAAGCAAGTAGCATATAAGAAAATCTATCTAATATTAGAAAAGGAATTATAAATATTACAAGTATATATTAAGAAATAACTAGTAAAAGAAATAATTTAATTATTAAAATTACTAGCAGGATATGATATTTTATTTATATTAAAAAAAGATAGAAGTCTATAACTATATATAAATTATAAACTACTTAATTAAGTCATGATTAAAAATAGATATATATTATTATTAATTATAGAAATATAAGATAAACTTAAAGGAGCTAAGATCTTTATAAAACTTAATATTACTAATATATATAATAGGCTATGCATTGCTAAAGGAGATAAATAGAAAATAATATTTAGATTAAAATATAGTTACTATAAATATTTAGTTATGCTATTTAGTCTTACTAATATACTAGTATTATTTTAGAGATTTATTAATAAAGTACTAGGAGAATTACTAGATATATTTATTATTATATATTTTAATAATATTCTTATTTTCTTAAAGAATCTTAAAGAATATAAAATATATATTAAATAAGTACTACAGAAGCTATAAATCACTAAGTTATAATATAAATTAAAGAAATACAAGTTCTATATCACAGAAATAGACTTTCTAGGATATTAAATATTTATAAAAAGAATTTATACTAATAAAAATAAAATTTAAATAATTAAAGACTAGTTATAACTAAGAAATCTTAAAAAATTATAATAATTTATAAGATTAGTAAACTACTATAGAAGATTTTTCTATTATTATATATATAAGCTAGAACTATTCTTTAATCTAATAAAAAAAATAAAGAACTTTAACTAGACAGATAATTATTAGAAAGTATTTAAAAATATTAAATACTAACTTATTATTATACTAATCTTGATATAATATAATCTAGAGAAAAAAATAATAATTAAGATAAATATTTTAGATTATATTATTAAAATAAGAATAACTTAACCAGGAGATAATAGCAAGCTAAAGCTAGTTATATTTTATTTAAGAAAATTAATTCAAGTAGAATTAAACTATAATATTTATAATAAGAAATTATTAGTAATTATTATTATATTTAAAATATAGAAAGTCTATCTTAAAAAAGTAAAGTAATAAGTTATTATTAGAACAGACTATAAGAATCTTATCTTTTTTATAATAATTAAAAAGTTAATATAAAAACAGGCAAGATAGTCAGAAATATTATTATAATATAATTTTAGAATCTAATATTATAAAGATAGTAAGAATAGCCAAGCTAATATATTAAGTTAATAACTAGATTATAAGCTAAAGAATAAAATTATTAAACCTGTAATTCTTAAGTAATATAAAAATAGATTATTAATATATAACTATTAATAACTAGCAGGAACCATGAAGATTAAGAATAATTTATTAAATAAGTTAATTTATAAAATAAAACAAGATAAAACTATTTAAGAGATATTAAATAACTTAATAAATAATAATAAATTAGTTATAGATAAAGATAGATTAGTTTATATATATAGATTTATTTATATATCTTATTATATAAGACAAGAGATTATTAGAATATATTATAATAAACTATTTCAAGAACACTTTAGAACTAAGAAAATATATAAATAAATTACTTAAAACTATTATTAGCCTAATATATAAAAAATTATATAAAATTATATTTAAAATTATAATACCTGTATACAGGACAAGCCTGTAAGATATTAATTTTATAAAAAGATATAGTTATTAGATATACTAAAATAATTATAAAAATAAATAATAGTAAACTTTATTAGATTACTACTAGAATCCTGAGAATAAGATATAATCACTATTATTATAAACAGATTAATAAAATATATCTAGCTTATATTAATAAAGAGTATAATAATAGCATAAGACATGGCTTACATGCTATTATATTATATTATTATTAATTATAAGATATTATAGAAAATTATATTAGATAGAGATAAGCTCTTTATATTAAAATTTTAGAAATTATTAATAAATATTATAGGGATTAATTACTACTTGATAATAATATATTACTCACAAGCAAATAATTAAATAGAAAAAACTAACTAGACTATTAAGTAATATCTTTAATATTATATTAATTATAATTAAAATAATTAGGAATAATACTTATTAATAGTATAATTTATATATAATAACACAGCACATGTAATCATGTATAAAATATTATTTTATATAAATTATAATTATTATCTAAAGATATATAGTGAACCCAGGAATAAGAAAACTATATTAAAATAAGTAAAAGAAGTAATAAAGATACTTAAAATACTATATTAATAATTAATAAAAGATATTAACTTTATAAATATAAAGATAGTAATTTATTATAATAAGTACTATAAAGAAGGGCCTAATCTAAAAAAAGAAGAAAAAATATTTTTATTTTATAAAAATATTAAAATTAAATAACCAAGTCAGAAACTTGATCACTAGAAATTAGGATTATTTATTATTAAAAAAAAATTAGAAATAGTTAATTATTAGTTAAAGCTACTAGAATTAATATACTATATATATCTAGTCTTTTATATCTTATTATTAGAACCAGTGCCAAAAGAAAGCCAAATTATAATAAATATAGAAATTAATAAAAATATTAAATAAGAATATAAAATTAAGAAAATCTTAAGAGATAAATAAGTTAGCAGGAAACTACTTTACTTAATTAAATAAAAAGAATATAATATCTTAGAAAATATATAAGAATTTATTAAGAATTTAATAGGCTGCTACTAGCTGGTTTAATAATATTATTAATAAATAAATTAATACTTATCTAGAAAGAAGGATTATTTATTATCTAAAAAAAACTAGAGATGTCTGATATTATAGTAAGTTAAGTATTATCTTAAGTATTAACTAGATAATCTAGCTCTTAAAGATTCTTAGGACTTAAAGAATTCTTATTATTAAGTTATTTTATAATAAAGAAGTTATAACTAAGTATCTAGCTATTATAATCTTTTAAAAATTATTCTTACTTTCTTAAACAGAGGATCTTAGATATTACTTATAATATTTTTTAAGAATATTTAAGTTATTACTTTTTAGCTTTAACTAAATTATTAGCTAAATACTTTTTATCCCTCTTAAGAGATTCCTACTCTTATTTATTATATAATTACTTTATATACTTTTACTTATAATATATATATTTAATATAGTTCTTACTCTTTAAGTTTATAATATAATTAATATTATAAGAAGAACAGGATTTATAAGAAATATTAATAATAGAGCTAGTAGCAAGAATAGAGTTATATTAATAAAGATAATTATACTTTTAGATATTATTATCTACTAGTATGATAATATTAGTATAAGAAAAGGATTAATAAATTTTAGAAACTATAATTAAGAAGAAAATATATCTTTATAAGTTTCAAGAATAAAATACTAGAAGAAAAGAGAGTAATATTATAAAAACCTAATAAAATTAATACCTTATAAAGATAGCACAGCCAGGCAAAAGCCTGATACTAATTAATTAATATAAGAATTAGAACTCTTATATAAGAATAATTATAAGTCATGTAATATAATTACTTACTCCTAACATGAGATAGAAGAGTAACTATATAATATAATTACTTATCTTATATCTACCCCCAAGAAGTAGCCAGAGGAGTAGGTATTAAGAGAAATATATAATTAGAGTAACTCTAGAAGTAATTATAAAGAAGTTATTATAAAAGTAATCAAGAAAGAATATATAAGAACACTTATTTACTTATATCTATAGTTTAATTAGTTATATTTAATATACAGTTCAAGTCTGAGTATATATTTAGTCTAGTTTCTACTCATCTATACTCTACTAAGTATTAAGTATATATACTTAATATACCTTACTTCTCTTCTTGCTTATTAGTTACCTTTAAACTATTAGATTATCTTATTAATTAATATAATTAGTATAGTTACTATGTGAGGCCTTAGGTTAGTCTAATCTATTATTAATAGCTGATAGGAAGACTGCAGGGCGCTCTTTATCTTAAATAACCCAAGCCACCAATACTAGTACAGCAGAAGCTTGAAGGGATCCTAGGGTCTTGACACCACTCTAATTTTACTATTATCTTAAGATATATAATATTATATATATTATACTAGTAATTAATAAAATATTAATTAAACTAACTAGTCTTATAAATAATATCATAAAATAGATAAATAAGTTTTATTTAATAAGCTTTAGGATAAGAATATTAATTATAATTAATAAATTATTTAATGCTTCCTAAAACCTGTATAAGAAGATTATTAAGTTAAATTATATAGTTAAAATTAATTTTATCTATATCTTTAAATTATAATATTATATAATAATTTTAGTCTTATTAACTAGCTTAAATAAGCTTATAATAATTTATTTAAATATACGATATATTATAATATTAATTAACTTTATTCTAGCCTAGAAGTTGGGAATAATCTTAAATTTGATTAAATTTATCTTAATTAATAATACTAGATCTTAATATATTTTTATAATATATATTCTAATTATTATATCTTTTTATAAAGTAATAAATAATTAATCTTATATTAATTAAGTTAAGATTTTAATATATCTAATTAATAACTTAAAAGCTAAGCTATTAATTAGTAATAATATTATAATCTTATTTTTAATAATCTAATAATTAAAAAATATTCTTAATTAAGAATATGTATATAAGACCTAAATAATAAAAATAATAATATTAAATAATCTAGAGATATATATAACCTAGGAAATCTTATAATATAAGTTATAATAAAAATGATTTATTTATTATTATAACTCTAAATAATAATTATATATAAATCTTAATATATTTAAGAATACTAGTCCTGGTATTATAATTTATTATCTTAATATTTAATATTATTATATAAATTTCTTAATATTATTATCATAAATTATAATTTATTTAATTCTTTTTTTAAATTATTTTCTTACTTCTTCTATAGAGTCCTGCTATTAATTAATAGAATTAAAATTATTTATATTTATTTAGATATTATAAAAAATATAATATTTTATAAAATCTACTTATAATTCTCTTATTATATATATAAATTATTAATTAATTATTAATATTATAAAGTAGTAATTACTTAAAATAATTTTTTTAATTAAGCTAAATCTCTAAGTAATACAGGTATTTATTTATATCTAATAATTTAAAATTTATATTTTTTATTAATAAAAAAAAAGTAATATAATTATTAATATATTATTTAACTTATCTTATTATTAGCTTAAGCTAGTAAAATTTTTAACATTTAATTTAGACTTAATAAATAATATTATGAGTAATTAAAAAAGTCTTATCTAATAGGCTTTAAGAATATTAATTATAATCAATAAATTATTATTTATTCTTTATATTATAGAGGTTCTTTATATAATATTTATTTATATTATATTTATAATCTATTTATTAGATAAGTTTAAAAATTATTTATAAAAAAATTATTAAAAGAATACTTATTCTTATATAATTCTTTAATATATAAAAAAATTGGGGGGGACTTTATATAAGATTAAAGATAATATATTATTTATATATTATAATCTTATAAATAATTATAAGAATTATTAATTATATCTCTCCTAGTTTATATAAGAGAAGATATTTTAACTTATTTATAATAATTTAAAATATCTAGAATATAATTATAATATAATTATTATAAAAAGATATATAATATATAAGAAGACCTGTTACTTTAAGAAGTATATTACTTATTATTCTTAATATTATTATTATTATTCTTATAATATATTATAACTTATCTTAGTAATAATAATCACTTTTTATATTATTACAATAAACTTTATAATTAGTTTTCTTATTAGTTAATAAGAATATAATAAAATTATAATATAAGTAAATAAAGCTACTAAGATAATTAGTATAATACTTAATAAAAATATCTAAATAACTTAAGATTAGACTTATAAGTACTTAAACTTCTAGATAATAATTAATTAAAATATATTAATATTTATTATATTAGATCAGGATCTCTTGTTCCTTATAAACTTTTAATAAATAATCTTTTAAAATTTATATATTTAATTATAATATTTTATTATATAATATTCTTAGTTTAATAAATAAATAAAAAATATAATTTAGATTATTAAAATAGTAATAATATACTTAACTTTAATAAATTTTTAAATAAAGATTAAGAATTTATATTTCAAATTTTAGTTATACTTAAAATTTTATAAAAAACTTAAGTATTAGTATAATTCTATATAAAATTCTTTATAAATTTTTTTTATATTATACTAATCTTTATTAAGTAATTTAGTATAATTTCTTCTTATAATATAATATAAAAGAAGCTTTTTAATTTATAGAGATCTAGATAAAGAAATATTATAATTATTATTATATACTTATAATATTTAATTCTAGTAATAAGATTTATTTATATCTAGGTATAAGATATAATATTCTAGTAAATTAAATTTTTTTCTAAAAACTTAATTAATAATATACTAGCTTGTTTATAATTCTAAAAAGTATTAATAAAAATACTTATTATCTAGATTTATTACTAAATATTATTTATCTAGTAATTAATATTATCTTTCTTAAGCCTGTTTTTAATAGTCTAAATTTTTATAATTATTAATATATTATATTAATTCTAGTTCAGGATATAAAGTTCTTTAATAATAATAATTAATATAAGATTAAATAATTATTTTATTATTATATTTAATATATTAATTAAAACTAATCTCCTTATATTAAATACTTCGTGAGATAGAAAGGATATAATTCATAATATAATATATAAAAATAAGAAGATAGTCTATAATAAGCAGTAAATAATCTTATTAAAGATTTTTACTAAATTATTTGTTACTTTATTTTTAGCTATAATTATAATTCCCCTGCTATCTATATTATTATATATAACTAGTATTATAAATGATATCTTTCAAACTTCCCCTATTTGTTACTATTATTATATTACCACTATTGTTATTCTGCCGTCGTAGGTGGTCAGATAGTTGATAGGATAGGGTCTAGCCCTTGCCCCCTAATTGGGACTAGCCCGTTGTGTAGTTAGTAGCCCACAGAAGCAAGAATAAGAACACCATCTTCTTCTTCCCCAATCAACTGAGTCCTATCATGACAATGATGATCTTATTTAAAATAATATATATAAAAATAATATAATAAATAATATAATAAATATAAAATTAGATCTTTATTATATATATATAATAATAAAACTAAATTTATTAAATATATTTAGAGATAAAAGATAATAAAAAGTTTATTAAAAACATTTAATAAAAAAATAAAAAAAATTGAAAATCATATAAAAATTAATATAAGAAAGAATTAATTAATTCAATTAATTCTATTAATAATAAACTAACTCTTAATATTCATCAGTCTGTAAAGATTATTATAAATAATAAATCTAGACTCTACTAAATATCTTACTTAGATTATTTTATATAATTAATCTAGATTTATTATTAATTAAAGAGTACATAATTAAGATTAAATTAAGATAATTTAGTACTAGATAAAGAAAAATATAATGATAAAGTTTACTTATAAGTATAGTTTTATACAAAAATAATCTATATAATTATAAATTAGAGAGAATATTTAGTAAAATAGATTCACTGAAGGTTTTAGGTTATTTCTTACATAAAAATCTGGAGTTATCTTCTGAATTACTGTAGACCAGACACAGGAATTTAACATAACCTGAACACCCCTTCAGACTGGAAAATCACATATAGATTATTTCTATGTACATTAAAGGCAACAAGTAGGCTTTGTCACCACAGATACATCATACATGTGTTGAATGGCAAACAAGTAGACACTTAGCTAAAAAAGCCTTGATTTGGGTGAGTAATTCGAAGAATCTAGTTTATAAAGAGAGATGTTTTTTGTGAAGCTGAGACTGTAACAACCAAGAAATTCCATATTTCCCAAGATACTTTGATGAATTTGGCTGCACCTGTTTGTCAAACCTACCAGGGATCGCCCGTTGTCTTGCATGTATACACATGCTTCTTGTGTCAGACCCAATGTTCAATCAAATGAATCCCTTGGTCGCTTTTACTTTTATCTCCTTGAAACACCAGCAGCCTTACTGTGGTGTTTTGTCTATGAGAGATCGGAGATCAATGTTCTAATCCCGCCAACCAGCTAATCCCCTCTTTATCTGCACTCATTGAACAACTGTGTTAGCACACACCTGAGACCGTTTCTCAAACAGACGGTCTCAATCCAGTCTTCTCAAAACGGAACCTACACCATACCATTTAATCTCGCTGCTGCTACTCTCACACTTGCCTGTCGAAATGTCTCCCACAACCACAGGCTCTCTGCCCAGTAGTACCGATGCTGATGGTAATTCGGGCGACAATAATTCTAGTCCAACTAGTTCCCCTTTACTCTTTTTTGTTGCCCTTGGATTTGGTGTGGTATTTACAAACCTATGGTATGCTATATTCCATACATTCCTTTCCTCGAAAATCATTTTTACCCGAAACTGACATATTATCTCTCAGGATCATAGTCGGGGTTAAGTACTGCTTTCGGTATAACCAACGAAATCGCCAGTTGCGAAATGAAGAAACAGGGGAGCCTATAAACCTTGTGACAATGCCCCGAACCCACAGGAGACGGAGAGAAAAGAAGTTAATGAGTATGGACGAGGTGAACGAGCGATTTCCGCTTATGAAATATAAAGCCTGGAGGTCAACACGTGCAGACGAAGGCCTCCCTACTGCTGGTGGAATATCAGCGCCAACTACTCGGGCACACAGTTTGAAAGACGAGAACAAAGCTTTTACGATCGCTGCCGGCGGTGATTCACCTGTAGCTACCTCGCCAGAAAAGGGCCAGCACTGTACCGTGCTACAGACGTTGGACAATGCCCAGAATGCCGAAGCGGGATTCAAAACGTTGGATAAACCCGAGCGACACAACCATGCTGAAGGCAACCTATCCCGCGCCTGTCCTGATAACACCCCCATTAAGACGCAAGCCGTCTCCGGCGACCCAGTCGCACATCAACGACAAGAATACAGTTTTGTCGAAGACGTCGAAGACGTCGATGACATTGATAGTCAAATCCGAACTTCTATGTCTGCTGAACTTTTGCCAAATCTCGGTGACTCGTGTGCCATCTGCCTTGACATGATCGAAGACGATGATGATATACGCGGGCTTACATGTGGACACGCATTCCACGCCTCTTGTGTTGATCCGTGGTTAACGAGTCGAAGGGCTTGCTGTCCATTATGCAAAGCAGATTATCATGTTCCCAAGCCCCGACCCGACCCATATGAACAGTCGGCGCTGGGGGAACGCATAGCCCGACACAGTGCAAACCGGATGCCTGTTCCAAGCCAACCTCAGGCTGTGTTTATAGGGGGCCGCTCGAATTCATTTCGTGTCCCGGCAACGCGGAACCGAAGCACCCAGCCAGTGCCATCCCGGAACAGACCATGGCATGCAATAGACCGGCTTTGGCGGTTGCAGAATTCCCGGCCTCAACCCTCGACCCCTGATCAGTCCATAGTCACACCAGAGTCCCGTGAACAAGAGACGTTGGGGTCAAGGTTGGCGAACATCCGCTTATTCAACCGTGGTGCTACTTTTTCGACCAGAAATCGCCCCTTGAGAGAGAGCGCGCAGTTCGCAGACCAGTTACGCCCAGAGGGCAACCGAACATCGAACCAGCGTGAAGCCGCTTCTTTTGTTTGAATTCACTTTTATCAATCCATACCAACAATCGTGTGGTATATCCTATTGTCATTGAAATAATTTTTCTGATTAATCAACATCTGGAATGTTGATTAAGATCCTGTTACACTTGCAAGTACCAGGCCGTCTTGTAAACATGAGCAGATGATCTTTTTTTGGTGTACTAATGGCGACGAGAGCATGGAGTCACTACTCTTAGGTCTTTTTATCTGTCATGCTGCAAATTACTAATCATGGACTCTTTGTCTTATTTGGAGTTGGTGTTGGTGACCCAATTAGCGTGATTTGAGTATTGAGCGGGGTGATCATTTTTTTGTAGGACTACTTATTACGTATATAACTTTCAATTGAGCCGTTTTATAGAGGGTTGAAGTAGAGACATGAAGCGTACATCTTCTCTATATCGTGGCTGTTGCCCATAGCTAATGATTTGTTCGATATATGCTGATGTACACACACATGCATCATTTAATTACAAAAAAGGAGTAGAAAAATCACCTCGCATGTTCAAATACATTCAAATCTGGAACTTCCAAACAACTCCCACGCAAGCATTGAAGGATACGCACACGCAATGCATCTCCGTCATTTCTTTAACCCCATGGTTCCAACACCGGCACTGATGACACCCGGAAGTTCTTCCTGCCCCACATAATATAACATTCCCACTGCAGCCCCTGTTGCGGCAATCGCCATTATACTGATACCGGCAACCAGGAAAAACGGAGTGCTGATGTCCCTCTTCTGGCATGCAGAGCCGCCCCAACTAGATTTCTGTATGCTGCCGTCTTCTTTTCTAGTGATAGTTTCCCTGCACTTACATGTATAACAATCGCTTTTGGCGCCCCCGTTAACGGATCTTTGTTTGTTATAACAAGATCCATGCCCGGAGCATCCATGGGTTGCCTCAATGCAAGATGCCTCAGAAGTGAAACAGGAAGGAAAGGAGGTCGACAGCAGAGAGTCCTGATATTCAGATTTGACAAGGGACCCGAGGTTGTCATTTTTGGACAGAGTCCCATCCATGACAGCCCTGGGTTTCTTCGTCCTGAGGGCCAGGCCTTCGGTATTGCTTGACTCTTGGAGAACAAGAGCAGTTACTTCTTTACCGTTGATCGCCAACTCGTGCAAACCATGGAAGAAGGCCTTTACTGCATCTGTAGCTCGCGAGCTAACATTATTGGGAGACTGCCAGGTTCAGATGTCAGATACGGTGCTTTGTCATTTAGAGTTCTGAGATATACCTCAAGTGATATTTTTACAATTGCTGTTAGCGTTTCTGTGTCAACCCAGGACTCGATACCCTTCACATGGTTTATGAGTTCCTCGTCGAAAACACTCTGAACGGGCCCGTAAGATGAATCCCTAGGGAAGCAATCTCTAAAAGCCTAGAGTCACGTACGTGAGCGGTTTGTAAATGAAGTACAGAATATGATAATAGCAACAGTGTCCTTGCTTACCTGTGGTGCCCGGGATTCTGCTTCAATGCCGGTGTTCGACACGCAGTGCTTTGCCTCGGCCAAACGGGCCACACCTTGAGTATCGCCTTTGAGAGCACCATAGAGAATCTTCTCCGGAAAAGTCGTAGGGAGGTCGAGGATAGTTACTGCTCCCTCGTACCCATTTAGAACCGAGGAACCTTGAATTCAGGGTTATCAGCCATCTGATTGTAGTATCGTCGAATTTTGTAGCCTACCGACTTCGGAGCCCAAGCCTTCAATAACGAAGAAGCTCCTGTCTAATGTTTCGTCATCGCAAGACAAGCCAAAAAGTTGGTCCTGAGCTCCCGCTAGTCTATCAATGACCTTGATTGTATCCGGATCAACATCTCCCAGGTTTGAAGCGACGGATGACTTCAGTCGATGGTCTAAGAGCTGTTGCGCCGCCGCACCTGATAATGCTGGAGCTCTCGGGGCATCCCATTGAAACTGTGGTTCGAAGGCGAGAATGGACGCTTCCCAGGCGCTGACTCCGCATGCGATTAATGTCCACAGATTTAGTATATTTGAGAACTGCCGCATGGTGAATGGTATGGATTGGTCAATATAACAATGTCCGACAGAATGAGAATCACTTGTAGATTCTACTCCGATAACTTGAAGTCGAGTTTGTTTCTGGAACGTTTATGTAGCCGGTAATAATGTATGAAGCATCTTGCTTGCAGTTCGCATATACGTAGGCAGGTGCCGCCTTCCAGCATTCTGTACTATATAGTTATCCAACGCGGAAGGCGGTCAATTTGCTCCGTACTCTAGTGCAGGTACTCCGTACTTATACTAGTAGTTACTACCTCCGTACTCTGCTCGTAGGTTCCAAGGTTGGCACCTCCCGCTATGCATGTGGCCCCGGAGCGTCGCGCCACTCCCTGAATTGTAGATTATGTCCAGTGAATGAGAGGTAGAGAAACATCAAAATTTAACATTTCATACGCTGGCTCGACTCTCCAAGTACTACTCAGAAAACACGTCTCCCAAATTGTACTTCTTGGTTTCAAACCTTTTCTTTCCCATTCTGTCTTCTTTTTCTTTCCCTCTCTTTTTCTCAATTTACACAGAACAGACGTGAACCCACTGAACTTTCCAAACAGGCATGTGTTGTTGATGACAAGCGCTCTTCCGCAGATGCAACCTCACAAATGTTTCGAGTCAGACAATTATTCTCACATCCAAGATTGTTCTTTCGGATTAGCCCACCGGCTTCATTGAATTCGAGCACCCGCAATGTGCGCCATGTACAGTTTAAAAGACCACGGATCAGGTGAGCTTCGGTCCTCTGAACTTGCGATTGACGACATTGCCTAATACGACAGGATTGCAGAAGTTTCATAACAAAATGCTGTCTTTATGGAATGGCATTCCATCTGTCGAGTTCATTTGTTCTTTCACAATTCGACAATGGTACGCGCACGGCAGATGCACTAGAAGAGCCTGTTGCCGCTGGACGGGATAAGGACAAACATGATCCTGATGAAAAAACGGACCTTGATCCGGTTTTCATTCCACTCGGATTACCATATTTAAGGGAAGGCGAATTCTATGCAGTGTCGGACCCTGAATGGAAACAGTTTGTAAAATTTTCCCAAGACCGCGAAAAGCTCAACTCTCTCCAAGGTACGTGTGACGAAAAAGCTTTGCTGGTTGGCACGTACTTACTCTCCGAATAGGAGAATTAGCATCACTTGTTTTATCTGATGCAGCACAATCCGCTATACTTTCTCGTTTGTTAGGCGGGCCTCTCGAATTAACTGGATCCTGGCTTGTGCACCACTTCCCATCTCGAGCCCCACCCAAATATACCCGCATAGGGTATGTATTGAATTGACCTTTGTTGATTAGATCTCAGATCCTAGTTAACACTACCCTAGGATACAGATTACTGACACAGCCATTGCGTTGGTCTCTAAATACATGGCGTTCGAAGAAGGTGATCGACTTAAAAGATGCATATGGCCCCTTCCTGCTACTCTTGCAATCAAAGATGCATACTCAGTTTTATTCCAACGACAACTCTCAAAGCTTAGTGCCACGAATTTGGACGAAGAACACCAAAGTTCAAGTTCAAATTTGCCGTCTTATACAACTATGCTATCATCTGACCCCAAGGCCGCGGATGATTCAAGTCAAGTACCTCAGCATCACTCCCGTATATCGAATGCTGGAGAAAGTGCAAACCGAAGCAACGACGACTACCATGACTACCCTTTCTCTGTCATTTCCACGTTGAAAAAGCTTCTACTGCAATTTGGCCCTGGTTCAGATCTTTACACGGCATCATTGGCCTTCAAGTTTCGGTTCAACGATTGTTTGTCTCGGGAGCGACACGCTTCTCCCCGTGGTGTGTTTTATTTCGCCGGGCCAGTTGGGCTCAAAGGGCCTAAGGGATTCTGTAGGATTGAGGTCAAAGGCGAATATGACCCAGCAGCTGCTAAATGGGCCATTGTTTCAATGCAGTTGAAGGATCTGAGTGTTTTTAATCAGAGTGCACTCGGGGGGCACTAGCCATGGACCACGGCCCGCTTTGCAATATATGGTGCAGTTGGGCAGTCAATGCATACATCATCAGCCGGCAACGTGTGCAAATCCCTGAGGGTAGGTAGGGTCGCTACCTACTGAGTTCTATGTACTGGATGAGATTAGATGATTGCCTGGCTTCCGACCAAATCGATTATAGATGATCGGTTGCCTCCACTCTCTCTTGAGTTACCTTAACTTATTTTGTTGAATTCAACTGGAGCCCTGATAAGTTCGGTACTGAGTTGAACTGAGGCCTTCCAATTCAATATGAACAGAGCCTCAAACCAATCATATTTGTCATCTCCATTAGTGTAACTAACCACATCCCGCAACGCCCAGTATTACATCATAGTTCTGTAGCATTGAATGACGCCCGGTTGTCACCCCGCTTCTTTCATTTGCAAAGGAGCCGAGTCTTTTGACATACAGGAGCTTTTGGTGGTTGTGCCATCTCTATAATCTTCTTCTCCCTCCAGGTTCTCGCCAGGGGTTCTCAGTGTTGCCTTTCCTACATAATGGCACTTCAGCCCAAATTTGCCGGGCAGCTGTTGGCTGCTCACGCTCAGCAACCCCCCCACACGCTTGAGTTCTGTAAGTATTTGCACCTACTTGGCTCAAACACCTAGGGTTACAGACCTGCTGACTGAATACTGACTTGCCCCATTGCAGACCTCGACTACGTTTGCCCTGTATGTTTAGAACCTGTCACTTGGACTTCCTTTTCCCGCACGCACTGATATATCATGTGTCACTTAGTTCTCCGCGAAATTCTTCAATACGTTCTATACTTCAGTAAAGCCACTCGTTGAAAGGAAATATTCATTGAAACTTCGTGTCATTTTCCGCCAGCATATTCAGCCGTGGCATCCATCATCGACGTTGACACATGAAGCCGGTGCAGCTGTCCTAAAAGCGGCGCCTGAAAAGTTTTGGGAATTCAGCGCCGCCCTTTTTGAGCACCAGAAAGAGTTTTTCGATATTAGCGTTGTTAATGAAACACGCAACAAGACATATGAAAGACTGGCGAAAATTGCAGCACGTGTAGGCGTTAGTGAGAATGAGGTATTGAAGCTGTTGGTTGTCAATGAGAAAGCTAGCCACGATGGAGAACTGAACACTGGCAATGAAGTCACCAATGATATCAAGCTAATGGTCAAGGTGGGTATTCAAAGAATCTGTCACTTCCGATGATTGATGCAATCTAACAGGGAACAAATACAGTCAAATCGTGTGATAGGAGTCCATGTTTCTCCAACCGTATATTTCAACGTATGAGACATCCGAACGATACGACGCAATCATCCCAGTTCGCTGACTTGACAAACCCAGGGGATCGAAGAGCCAAACATCAGCAGTAGTTTTGCAACGAGCCAATGGGAGGAATGGTTGGCCAAGAACATAGTTTGAGGTTCCTTTTGATTGTAAGATTTTCGTGACAGGAACAGATGTTGGAAAAAACATTTGATGGTGATGGTGGCTGTGGTTTTGTCTCTTCTTTGCCGATAAGAACTGGGCCGTACTTATTAAACTGCACAGCGGGGCACCTAATCTCTTGAAATAGTCTTAGCCATGCAAGAGATGTACCTGCTGTCGAATCTCAACTGTTTCATTCATCCCCACGTTACAAAAGTGCCGGTAACAGGCAATTATTCCAGGTGCGAGATTGAAAGATTACTGTGACAGAGGGGGTTGGTAGTTCAAAGGGCGCCTGGAAGTTTTAGCGGGGGTTATCACGTCATCATATAAAGCAAGGACCTACTTGAAAAGAAGGATGTGAGGCTCTGGTTCGTGCACTTCGTAATGTTCCCAACCCAAGCTCTATGATTAAAGATTAGAGATAGTCTTCGAGGAGCGGACGCATGTTGTAGATATGTACCTGTGTGATGCCAAGCGCCCGCCACTCTTCTTCCCAAAGCAACTTCAGAGTTCCTTTCGCGCTGTCGAAGTAATCGGCGGGGATTTTCTTAAGCATATTTTTAGGTAGTTGAACATGTCGATATTCGTACGCATCGTCGGAATACCTAGATGTGTTCGTCAGCCCCTTCTTCCGTGATATGTACGGACAGACAAATACCTCGCGGAGTAGTGAATGGAGTCAATAAATTCTTCGAGTCTCTCTCGCTCGCTTTCTAGCAGAAGGCGTGGCTTCTTATTTCTTCTGCTCATGTCGATGTCCATCTGGAGGAGGGGGGAGGGGAAGCGTCCGCAAAAACACAAATATTACTTGGAAGCGCCTTCTGTATTGGATAACATATTAGGAACAGCCCCTCAAACCTCAAAGAATGGGAAGCAGGAGTAACAAGACAGAGCGCGAAATGTTTATAACTGGGAAACATAGAGGCCAGGGTTTATCAAGTAAATAGAGTGGAGTGGGGACAAGAAAATACTCACGAGAAAAGTTCTCTGTGCTGGACTATCAAGTTTGTGAGAACTGAATCGACAGGAGGAGTATATCGTGGACAATGGTCTTTGGCGGATTGGTATGTTGTCCAGCAGTGAAAACAATGGCCGAGTAATCTTCCAAGAATATCCTAATGACTGTTGCTTTGGTACCCGAGGTGTACTCCGTCGTTGTTTGATCCATAATTATGGTACGGAGACTGTTGTAATTTACCCGCATGAGTGATGCCTCAGGCTACCAAGTATATCCTATCGGAGAACCCTGCAAATTCTGCTGCTATCGATTTTGGCTCGATTTTAATCAATAAAATCCAAGCAGACACGCAAACTGGATAACAAGATCATTGATCCATACGCACATCATGTTATCTACAGTTTATAACTATCAAATTCAAATCATGCAGCTTAAGTATGTAAGGCCGATGGAAGAGGATATATCTACTGATATACATAAATATATACAAAATGTTATTCTTACTACTTTCCTGACTACCTGAAATGTCATGATTTGAGTATAGTGAAAATGACATGCTGGAAATTCTACTCCGTATGCATGCAGCATGGCCGACGACTCAGTAGTCAAGGAGACTCAGTAGTCAAGGAATCACGCTTCTTGCGATCTGACACCCCATCTGCGTACATTATAAATCTTTTCAAGACCAATGTAATATTGACGAATTATAAAGGCAGCATCCAAGAGAGAAATAATATATACAGAGTACATAATATATGGATGTATACCGGTACAATTCCAAAGAAGGCAAACCGATTGGTGACTAATCAGAAAGAAAAAGACACAGTACATCACGTGATGCATAAAGTGTTTGTTGAATTTGCCTTCTACCGAGGAGCAAGAAAGTTTGGTTTAAAAAAAAAAAAAAAAAAAAATTTTTTCCCTTAAAAAGTGAGATGAGCGAGGAGAGGAAAAGTGGGCTGTCTCGGGGCTTTTTTTTTTCCTTACTCTTCCCTCCACTGCAGACCTCTAAAATTTTAACCACTCCCACCTCGGCGCTGGAGTGATTTTAGAATTTCTTCTGTTCTTCCCAAATTTCCATTCAACCCATTTTTCTTTTCACTTTTTTGAATCCCTAGGACCTTAATACAGTCTTTAGTGATCTTTTACCATGTCTGACGAAGTCTACGAAGGTGCCGTTGGCATCGATCTTGGTGGGTTGTCACCATTGTACTATCTGATGGGATAGGTACTTACCTAGTATTTGCAGGCACGACCTACTCTTGTGTTGCCAACTATGAGGGCACCAATGTCGAAATCAGTAAGTCCACATAGATGTCGTGGTATCAGGCAATTGTTCTCTAACCAGCATCGATGTAGTCGCCAACGAGCAGGGTAGCTATACCACCCCGTCGTTCGTCTCCTTCACCGACAAGGAGCGTCTGATTGGCGAGGCCGCGAAGAACCAGGCTGCCATGAACCCGAGGAACACTGTCTTCGATATCAAGTAAGAAATCTTCTACCCTTGTTGCTCGCTCAAAAGTTCGTTTGAGCATTGGTTCTAACCTTTTTTAAGGCGTCTTATCGGTCGGAGATACGAGGACCCCATTGTCAAGAAGGATGTTGAATCTTGGCCTTTCAAGGTCATCGACCAGGGTGGAAACCCCATCGTGGAGGTTGACTACCTTGGCGAGACCAAGACTTTCTCTCCTCAGGAAATCTCTTCCATGGTGTTGATGAAGGTAATTCAGACCAGAGTTCGAAATCGAAAATAGTTGAAAGAAACTAATCCAACTACATCAATAGATGAAGGAGGTTGCGGAGACCAAGCTGGGCAAGAAGGTCGAAAAGGCCGTCATCACTGTCCCGGCTTACTTCAATGACAACCAGCGTCAGGCTACCAAGGACGCTGGTGCGATTGCCGGCCTCAACGTTCTCCGTATCATCAACGAGCCCACTGCCGCCGCCATTGCCTATGGTCTTGGCTCTGGAAAGTCTGACAAGGAGCGTAATGTCCTGATCTATGATCTTGGTGGTGGTACTTTCGATGTCTCTCTCCTCAACATCCAGGGCGGCGTTTTCACCGTCAAGGCCACTGCTGGTGACACCCATCTTGGTGGTCAGGACTTTGATACCAACCTCCTTGACTTCTTCAAGAAGGAGTTCCAGCGCAAGACTGGAAAGGACCTCTCCGGTGATCCCAGGGCTTTGCGCCGCCTGAGAACCGCCTGTGAGCGTGCCAAGCGCACTCTGTCCAACGCCACTCAGACCACTGTCGAGATCGATTCTCTGTTTGATGGCGAGGATTTCAACTCCTCTCTCACCCGTGCTCGTTTCGAGGATCTCAACGCCAAGAGCTTCTCTGGTACTCTGGACCCTGTCCAGCAGGTCCTGAAGGACTCCGGTCTCGGTAAGAAGCAGGTTGATGAGATCGTGCTTGTCGGTGGTTCCACCCGTATCCCTCGCATCCAAAAGCTCCTGAGCGATTTCTTCGATGGAAAGAAGCTAGAAAAGGTAAGCAGTTCCTCCTGTACATGATGAGAACGCATCTAATGGTTTTTTCTTCAGAGCATCAACCCCGATGAGGCCGTTGCCTACGGTGCCGCTGTTCAGGCTGGTATTCTTTCGGGCAAGGCTACTTCTGCTGAGACTCAGGATCTGTTGCTGCTCGATGTCGTTCCTCTTTCTCTTGGTGTTGCCATGGAAGGCAACATCTTTGCCCCCGTGGTTGCGCGTGGCCAGACTGTTCCCACCATCAAGAAGCGCACTTTCACTACTGTTGTGGACAACCAGACCACCGTCCAGTTCCCTGTTTTCCAGGGTGAGCGTACCAACTGCGCTGACAACACCTCTCTTGGAGAGTTCACTCTGGCGCCTATCCCTCCCATGAGGGCTGGTGAGGCTGCTCTTGAGTGTGTTTTCGAGGTTGACGTGAACGGTATCCTCAAGGTCACTGCGACGGAGAAGTCCTCTGGCCGCACTGCCAACATCACCATCTCGAATGCAGTTGGCAAACTTTCCTCTGGCGAGATCGAGCAGATGATTGATGGTAAGTCAAGTTTACTCTCCAGCTTCATGCAGCACGTAACTAATAAATACTAGACGCTGCCAAGTTCAAGTCCAGCGATGAGGCTTTCACTAAGAAGTTCGAATCTCGTCAACAGCTCGAGTCTTACATCTCTCGTGTTGAGGAGATCGTTTCCGACCCCGGAATGTCGATGAAGCTGAAGCGGGGCAACAAGGAGAAGATCGAGTCTGCCCTTAGCGATGCCATGGCGCAGCTCGAGATTGAGGAGTCCTCCCCCGAGGATCTCAAGAAGAAGGAGCTCGCTCTTAAGCGACTCATCACGAAGGCCATGGCTACTCGGTAAAGCTGTACAGTCAGTGCTTAGACCGTACCGCAACTGAAGCCGCCCAAAGGCCTTCGTTTATTACATGACGATCTTACGGAAAGGGGCCATTTTGTTTGTTACTGCTCCTTTTTCTTTTTCTGAAATTGGGTCTTCGTCCACACATTGGCTTTACATCAGGAGCGCATTTTTTATGATTGGGCAGAGACTTTTCAAAAGTATCCTTAGATTTGAAAATTTTGGTTCATTTTAAGACTTACAAGGACATTTATATAACCGTAAAATCGTCCTCTTATATCCCGTAATTCAGATATAAATAAGCAGTTGATGACCATGGGTCAGCGGAAGCCATTCTTTGGCTTCTCCATTCAGGTCGATTTTGGTCGGTGTTCTCGAAACACTTGCCAGAGTGTTGGGTGCCTGCTGCGTACCATTACTACGTGGTTGCTACCTAGCTGCCAACTACCCTTTACCCGCAACTCATGCGTCAACTTCCACAACAGCTGGCAAACCTGCATTGATCAAGGAAACAGTTTACACAACTCTTGTTGGAGTGTTCATCGTGCTCTGAAATGACTTACTTTGGCCGTGTACGACTCTTGTTGTCAACGGGAGCGCCTAAACTCAAGTTACCAGTTCAATCTCCACGTCTTTTAACATGGCCCAGAAACACGCTTCAGGTCGGGACCCGGGGCTTCCGAAGCTCTCATATGCTGTATAAGAAGAAGGATAAAGCGAAAAAGCAGCCCGACGCGGCCCCGGCATCACCTTCAAGTCCTGCAACATCTTCCGAAGACCCTTACGATCTCTCAAAGTTACAGGATGGCATCTCGACTGCTCTTTCGCAGTTAAAAGACGACCTGGCCAAGAACCGAGTAGGCGGAAGGTTCAATACCGAATCGATCGAATTCCTTCGTGTCAAACCTCACAAAGGCTCTAAGGATTCCGTGAAGCTTGGAGAATTGGCGCAGGTTGTTCCGAAGGGCGGGCGCATGGTGACTGTGCTCGCTTCAGAAGAAGATGTCAGTATTCAAGAATTCCATACTTGCTTTGATCTCTCCCCGGGTTACTAGCTTTACATCTCTTCATATTCTAACCATTGATGGTATATATACAGCATGTTAAAGCGATCGCTTCGACAATTGTCTCCTCCAACCTGTCCCTGACTCCGCAGCCGGATGCGCACAATGCTCTTCAACTGAATATTCCGATCCCACCGCCTACGAAGGAATCGCGCGACCATGCAATTGGTCTGGCGAAAGCGGCAATGGAAAAGGCGAATAGCTCGATTCGCGACTCTAGAGGTGCGCTTCATAAACGCCTCCAGGATATGCAGAAGAAGAAGCTTGCGAGGCCCGACGATGTTCGGAAAGCACACGAGCATATGGAGAAATTAATAGAGAAGAGCCACAAGGATGTTAAAGATCTATTTGAAACAGCGAGAAAGGCGCTCGAGCGGGTATAAGCAATGGGGGAACTCAAAGCTGCTGGTTGTGTTGCGATTGGAGATCTACATGTACACATAGTCGTTAGGTATAATTCATATTTTCTGCACCTTAATTACACAAATTTAGCTGAGCGACAGGTTGCAATGACCAAGAATGACAGACGGGAAACAAGCACTATTGTACAATGTCACGGCACCAGCGCTAGGAACGCTTGACAGGACGACCAGCAGCCAGAAGTGATTCCATCTTTTTCATGAATTGTGAACTCTTCCCCGCCATTTGGTATGTCTCATTGTTCCCGAGATTCTTGAGGATATCCCCAATGACAGGGGATTTGTCCGCCTGCTGAGTTGGTGCGCTGGGATACCTCCCCTGCACCAGAGACTGGATGAGAGATTGCTGATCTTCCTTCCGTAGTGGGTCGAAGCCAATTTCTTGAGGTTCCACGACATCGCCTTTCCGCTGCGAGAACTTGTCGGCACGTTCTTGTGATAGCTTGTTGGCTACAGCCATAGCCTTCGTCCGTTCCTCTTCGCTTGCGAATTGAACATATTGGCCCATGAAAAGACGCTTTCCTAGCTCCTCTGGTTGCGTATAGCCATTGGGCAAGCGATCACCCAACTTGTATAGTTTTTCAGCAACCCCAGCAGCACGGGCGTTCGCATCAGTCGGGAAAGCCGGCCAGCTCTCCTTCAAGGCAGCATAGTCACACGCCCGAGGACTGTAACGAACGGGTACCGGCTTCCCCTTCTCGACAATGTCAATAAAGGCATTTTCGACTTCTTCCTTTTGGGTGGTATCGCCTGCATCCGCCTCGGATGATCTCGGCCCACCCCGCACGAACTTCTTGTTCCTGAATCCAGAAGACTTGCCGGGAGGTCTAGTAGGTTTTCCGGAACGGGGAGGGAAAGAAGGGCGGTTCCCCCGAAACCTAGGGTTTTGGAGAATAGCTCCTGGTTGACGGCCGGCTTGGGGAGCCGCGAGGGATCTTGCGTCGACTACACGGCGGTATCGAGGTCGATCAAAGGTCGTGTTTTTCGGGTTCAAGTTCACCGGCGGTACGCTGGTCTTCCGACGGTCAGGGCGAGGTGAGGCACCGGAGGGAGAAGGTTTCTTAGGGGCGACATTGGGATTACCTGCAAAAGGTTAACATCCACAAAGGGGTGTCGCGAGCAGTCGAGTAAACCAGAAGCAGAGAGTCGTGAAGCGGATACATGTGGGTTATGCAGAAGTACTTACCCTTCGGGCTTGCGCCTTGATCTCCATGGCATTGGGTTTGAGAAAATGACCGAATAGGTGCCAAAATCTGCCCCGTAATTCTGGAACCAGCACCCTGGCGGGTTAACTGGATGGTTCGTGGATGGAACATCTTTCAATGAGCCTTCGTTATGGCAAAGTTTCACGAAGGCCGCGGGAGATGCCAAAAAGAATTCCATGGCTTCGGAGCCTCATCACGTGATCGTACATCGCCCTTTCGCGGAACGCGTCTTGAAAGTCTGGAAGCTAATTTCTCCCCCTTGTCCCCATTTCCCCTACTCTCTTCCAGTCATTTTCCAGTCAGACATATTATGTGAAGTAACCATGCTTCGCCGGAAACCCACAGCTATCGCGATAACGTCCGAAGACGTCGCAGCCTTTGAAGAAGCGCGACTCCGCCAACAGTCCGGAAAGAAGAGCAGCGACCCGTCCGATGGCACAAGGAACTTCGCTGCGAAGTTTGATCCGAGTGACGAATTGAAACCACTCCCCGGGGATAAAGCGCGGATTGTTCGATCGCATGAGGAGCGGATAGGCATCCATAGACGCGGTTGAGTTCGTCAGTTGGTCTTGTTACTATCTCATGGCTTTCTCCTTCTATACTCGAAATTTCGCTGTCAGATCGCCCCTTCTGCTTTGAGAGGGTTGGATTGTTCATAAGATCCTTGGGATCCACTTTGCATAATGAGGGCGAGATATGATCTCAGTGGAAAGCCTCCTGCTACTACTATCTGTTATGGCTTAAGCATACATGCGGTGTTGGAAGATGTGTGTTGAGTGGTTCCAGCTTCAAGACCACAATCTCGCTGCTTGTCTTTTGTGACATGTTAACGCTATCTATTGACAAATGTCAAACGCCAAATGCCAACACTTTGCCTTATGATACCTTGGGCTACATCTTGTACTAGCAGATTCGGACGTGAACAAGAGAGGGAGCAAGAAATCAATCTTCGTACTGAATGAATCTATCATCCACAAAATAGGGTACAAATTATTTCCATCGAAGCGAACTCGCAATATATACAATCATTTACCTAGTCTAGCGTAGAACAATAAGGGTTGGTTCAATCGCATCCAACTATTGCCAAGTGTAGCATGATCGAAACCCGTGGCACATGATTCACGGACCTGATATTGAAGAGAATAAGGGGGTATCTGGAAGGACATAGATGAAGCAGGTGGACTAATGTAAGAGCATCAAGATCATGAACAGTGGCCTGAAATGACATCTATTGAGATAGTTGCTGCCGATGACCTGCCCTAGGGGACCATAGATGAATTGAACGAGCTTGTCAACGTTGTCGTTTGGCCGTGTGCCCTGCGTCCAGGTCGACGGAATGGTTCCATCGCCGTTTTAAACCATTAGGATCGAATACACTGGCAACATTCTGTTGCCAGTCTCGTGCTGTGAATACAACTTGCTGTGTGTTGAGGCGCTGTGAGGCAGGTGGGGTCAGTGCGGTAGGTGTGGGTTTTGCGGGGGTTCCGTATTGGGGATATTGAGGTGCTAAAGAGGTGTGTACGCTCTGGATGGGGTGGTTGATGGGCATTGGAGGCGAGTTTGGATTCAAGGGAGAAGGTCCCATGGAGAACGCCATATCCCATTGACTGTTTCGAATCAACGTTAGTCTTTGGCTGGAACCTTGTCTGAAGGTAAGTTTCTTACTTGATAATGCGAGTAGGGTCCCAGCTGTTCTCGTCCACTAAAGGTGCATCCAACGAATGACTCGGTACAGGGTGAGGCATTATGCCCACATGTTGAAGCTGAGAGGAATCGGACTTTAAATCTTCAGTGCCGGCTGAGATAGGAGGGGTTATCGGGTATGCTGTAAATCCCACTCCATTATGAGTACCGCTGGAAATCGGAACATGATTCAGCCTAGAATCATAATGTGAACCGATTGGTGGACTTGGATGGTATTGTTCCGAAGGACTGCCATAAGGGAATGTCGATTTCAGCTCAAAGGGGCGGCTGATATCGGCGGAGAACGCAAGTCGCAAAGAGTCGATTTGTGCCTGGATCTCTGGCATAGGCCAGGCGGATGAACATCGCTCAAGTATACGCATGTGCCGTGCAAAGTATTCACGAGCATCTGTATGAAAATTAGGGTCGGGTGATGTTATAGCAACCTAAGCGAAGGATTTAGTAACAGGGCCAAGAGTCCGAGAAGATCAAAAATACCAGGTGTAGCATCGTGCAGGTTAAGACGCAGTAGATCGAAAAGTTGATGCCCCTTTGCATGAAAAGCAGGCCAGATAATCCAAACCGTTCCAAGATAGCCTCCTGCAGTCGGCATAGATATTTTGCGGAAGAGTAGCATACTGCCATGTGGGACTTGCCATCTCCCCCCGTTGCAAATGATCTGGAGGCAAGTAACTGCGGCCGGTGCAGCAGGATTATCCCCAGATGACAATGAGAGTGCATATTCCCCACAAAGTGAGACGGTATCCAGGGAGGCGAACCATCCGCAGGATAATTGACTTGCAAATCCGGAGGAAGATTCTGCAACCAGTCTGCGAAAAGGGGGTTCTTCTCGACCAAAGTTGGATTAGCCCCCCAGTCCTTTTGACGCTTGATCTTGTGATATATGTCAGTTATTATGCGAATATGTTGGGCATTCTGGACGAAGTGAGCATAGTGCCGAGAGCGATCGACTTCGAATTGGTCTAGGCCCTTGATATTCAGGACCGGACGCAATTCTACTGTGTCGAGATCAACCCCATAGTCCGACCGGCCTGTCAGAGTTAGAACAGCAATATTGTGCAATGAGACATGCATGACCTACCTTGCGGTGCACCGATCATCACTTCAACAACCAAGAGAACTTGCCATACTCTTGTTTGTATCAAGCAATCCACTGCACTTAAAGCACAGAGAGCGTGGTCTTCATGCACACTGCAATGCTCATGAATATCCAGGTCTTTCGCCATGGAGATAATGGTCTTCACAGTTTGCCATGACCGGTAATAATAGCCTCTTTTCGGTAGTGACTCCCGCGCTTTCAGTAACAAGAGCAATGCTTGGATTGTACTCAAGCGAGGTACATCCATAAAGCTAGATTCATGCCCTACAAAGTGAGATTGTTAGCGACTTGAAAGGTTCGTATATATTTTGCACATTGAAGGAGCTGCCTCACTGTTCGCTAATGCAAGCCACTGTGCGCCTTGTGCCGGATCGTCTGACAACCGTCCCACGCAAGCAAACAGTGCCTCAAGAAGAAGAGGCGAGATGGACCCTCTGTCATGTTGCCATTGATGATACAAGTGAGACCGGTGTACAACGGGTACATAGGGATGTATATCATCGAAATAGGTTTTGAAATACGCCATGACCTCATCGTCCGATGGCATGAGCTCTGGGGGGATTCGAATTGTAGAGCCAGCTCTGGTATTGAGAGGGGGTAGCGCTTCATCCCCTTCATCTTGCAACGGCACCTCCGGCTCGGCCCTTTCTTGCCTTTGCTGCCTGATGTATGGCGCTATAAAATGATCAATAATCTGGCTCCACGTCTGGCCGAGGTTGTAATCATGATAGAACTCACCAATCCCCGTCTCGTCAATTTTCAGCTCCCCAAGAACTTCGCTTAGACCTTCGGCAGTTGACTGTTCATCCTCGCCAAATGAGGCCGTGTTGGGGATGAAGTCCTGCGCCTCGATCGTAGGAAACATGGCTTGATCCTGAAAAGGATGACTTGGCATGGGTAGTTGAGACGATTGCAGATCACAAATACCAGGATGGTCAGGATTAGGCTGACCAAAATGTTGAAGCATCCTCACCCCATCATTATAGGCTGTGATGTCCCTTAATGCTGTCTGGTTACCATCATTGAAATTTTGAGGAATTGGAAAGGAAGATAGCGAAGGTGCAGATGCACCAGTCATGCCCAAAGGGCTTACGCTGTCGGTATCAGTGCTTTGGCCTGCCTCGAAGTCATTGTTCTGGCCAATGCTAGGAGGCACGCATACGAGTTTCAAACGAGTACATGCAGAGCAGGGCCATGTGTTTGTAGTTGCCGCATCGCATTTGATCTTGCGTTTTCTACAGCCATTGCAGGCTCGCATCACTAGTGGCGTATTTTAGCAAAAGTCTAACAAAGCCTAACAGGACATGGCACGCAGGTGCTTACCCTTGAGCCTTTTGTGTCTGTTATGTTCATCCACGAATACATAATCTGAGTAAAATTCAAATAGGCCATTAGCTGTATACTCAAAGCCGTTTTCCCTCTTGAATCGTTCTCATGAGGGATATCTTACTTTTTTGACCTTCCCTTGGGAGACCGGTGGGAGGAGTAAAAGAGTAGCCCTGCATTCTGGCTTCCAAAGCAGGGGTGTTCGAACAAGGGACAATATTAAAGAGGATGTATGGCGCTATAAGACCCGTGGGTCAAGGTATATATCCCCAGGGCCTGCCTTGTTCGGGATATGTAAGAGGAAGGACGTTGCGCAAGATTACCCCTCCGTTTTCCAATCGTCAATGAGACAGATGTAGAGTTTTCGATATCGAAGCAGAAGAGGATATATCTCCCATGCGACGACGAGCTTGGTTGATGCCGAAGACTCCTGGCAGCGAAACAGGGCCAATGCCGGCGTCGCTAAAAAACCAAGGTATATATGCCGGACGGGTGGAGGGTTGAATAAGGCGAAAATGATAAACAATAGAGAGCCTCCACAGGAGGATATAGGCGCTGGACTGTGGCGAGAAGCGTTTAATCGTAATCCGTCATTCCGGCAATCTCTTCGGACCGAGTACACCAATTATTGGCCAGGATCGCAAGTATTGTAGGTCCAAATCGTCCAGGATATCGAATATAGAAAGCGGGGCTTGCGGAGCAGGAAGACAATATGTCTAGAACAGCAAAAAGTTAGTATAGATAGACTCCCTGGAGGGCTGCTGTCCTGTAGTCTTTGAAGGATTACGATTGAACACGGACATCTAGCCAGCAATACTGCGGAATGAATAGAGCCGAGGAAGATGCCCTACAAGCCGACCCCGGAGTTTCGAGAAAGACAAAGAGTGGGGAGGAAGTGAAATCGCAAGAGAACGAGATAGGAAAATATTGTCTTACTATTTGGAAATATTGTGGAAGGTGGGAAAGATATGACAATGGACAGACAACAACCTTATGAGGCCTGCATCGTGGTATAAAGGAATTGGTGGATCGAGAACGTTTGGCGTAAAGAAAAGCGAGATGAATATTGGTATTGTATCACAGAGCCCGAACCCCCCATTTGCATGAATCAATATCCCGATAGCATAGGATACAACACGTGGGTGGTGGGCTGCAGAAGAATATATGTTACGCGCCCGGGTTATGAGCGCATCCAGTTGATGAGGGGTGATGAGAGGGAGTTGGTAAGGGAGAAACCGGTATGTTGAACAATCAATGATTTCAATAAGTAAATTGTTCTTTATCCCTTATTTCTTTTTTACGAGAAAAAAAAAAGTAAAAGGAGAGACAAAGAAAAGAGGAAGAGGAGGAAGTGGGAGAAGGAAGAAGGGAAACAAGCTTAATGGAAGATACGAGGTGATTGACGGCATAGCGTTTGGGGATCAGAGGCCCACCGATTACAATGACGGATTTCGCATGTGGAAACGCAGGATCTCCATTTAGGCCCACGGGAGAGAACCGGCAACCCTATTATCAGTGTGTCTTAGCCCAGGATCGCCTGGTCCCTGGTCGTCTTGTCTTGTGTCTCCATCAATACGGTAGGAATAATACTCAGTGGGGGTATACGGTGTAAATGAGATACGGGAAATGCCGCCGAATATTAAGTCCATCAGCAGACCATCAGTCGCTTATCCATACCATGATGATGGCTGGGTGCGCGAGAGAGAGTTCGTTAATGTATTTAGATACTCGATACTACCTCATATTATTGGTAAAATATGTCACTTGCCTCCCTAACTTCTGGGGTTAAGCACACTGATCACTAACTAGTGACTATACACCTCGGATGTTGACCGAGTGTGAATCCAATTAACTTTCCAATAGAAGCCACAATTGAGACTAGAGAAAGTTGAACCAATTCTCAAAGATGGCCCACAAGAACGACAAGCAAATAGTTAACATCATAGTGCAGAGTATGATAGGTACCTATGTACAAACCATGTACAATACATATGTTGACCATTGTAGTTGTATAGGAAGATATCCCAAGCAATGCATGAAGTGCAGAGCACCCGCAGCACAGCACGGGGGTTATTCCCTCCGCATGGCACATTATTAAGTGGACGAACGGGTGGCCCCATTAATAATACATAACTTCGGAGTAATCATGTGGCGGTCGGCTAGGGTGGAGGAACATCATTGATCCATAGATTGGTGATAAGAGGTCTCTGCATATCCAAGACCCCCGCCACTATCATTCCGCGGCTTTCAATGTGATCTCACCATCCAAGTTTTGATCAACTCCCCGCATAATGACGACCGAAATCCAGAATTCCAACCCTACTATCCTGAGCGATGCCGACCTCCCTACACGGTTGCGTCCAACTGAAGCAGCTAAGTCTAGCGCTTATGGCAGTGGACTTTTCGCGTCAACGCTGAGCTTCCCTGGTGACTCGGTTGATCCGGCTAGCCAGTACTTGTCCGCGGAGTCGGAAAGTGAAGGCGATGATTTACTGGAAGAGCCAATCGACGAACAAGAAATCTATGGTACGTGGCTTGCAGCCACTTTCCGCAATGCAAGCAACCCAGAGAACATATACCTAACATACGCCTAGATCTCATCTCGACTATCTCCGACCCGGAACATCCGATCTCATTGGGAGCATTGGCAGTTGTGTCTCTGCCCGATATTTCAATCAAGCCGACTCTTTCCAATGTACCGGACTCTCCTCTTCGAACGGTCACGGTGCTTATCACACCAACAATCACGCACTGCAGTTTGGCTACGGTAATCGGCCTTGGTGTGCGTGTGCGCCTCGAACAATCTCTCCCGTCCCGGTTCCGGATGGATGTGCGAATCAAGGAAGGCACACACAGCACCGCCGATGAAGTCAACAAACAACTAGCCGATAAGGAGAGAGTCGCCGCTGCGTTAGAGAACGGAACTTTGATGGGTGTTATCGCGAAGATGCTGGAAACTTGCCAATAAGAATGAGATCTACTGAGAGAGATGTTGTTTCGAACTAGGTTCCAGACTACAGGAACCGGGTTTTGAATAACAAGGATTACTGGATTGGAGTCTAATGGTTGCAGCTAATATAAAAAACGCCGCCTTGTCATATTGTACCAGCGCGTCACGAATCCAAGACGCCACTTTCTCTAAGGCCCTTCCACAACTCCGGCTCGAGAAATTTGCTTACTGTGACATCCTCTGCCAAACCCTTTCGTCTCCGTGTTTTTAATACAAAGTCCCGCGCCGTCGCCACTGCCGGCGCCATCTCGAGGGGCTTTGTCTTCACTTCTCTGTCCAACGGGTCTCCCGGCACGACACTCCATTTGTCAAAGGCCAGGCTGACGGCAGCTTGGCCTTGGGTGTGGATTCGAAGATCCGTCTCAAAACCAAACGAATCGATGACTGGAATCAACCCACGCACCGAGTACAGTGGCGTTCCGGCGATCGGTCCATCGGACAGAACGTGGCCTCTTCTGCGTGAGAGAACCGTGTATACTGACGCGACTGCATCCGCAGGCCCTGTCATCGCACAAGAGTAGATTGGCTCCATCAAGCGAGGAGAAGCCATGAGGAACGAGGAGTAAACCGCTCGTCGAGTGGTTGGGATGATTTGGCCACCTCCTCGGTAGATGGCTTGGTCGGCGAGCGAAACGTCCGTAAGTCGGAATTTGGTGTTTCGGATAGCTATGTTTCATCAGCATAAGATAGTCAAATAGGCAGTTGTCCACGTCCATGTTCAAGACAAAGATGCAACGTAGCACTAGCACCATTGGGGAAGAAAAGATAACTTACGCTCCTCACAAAGGGGGCCTTCCCTAGTACCCCAGCTAAAGCCTTGCGTAATTGAATCTCTGACGGTGCCAAGGAGTTTCTTGTCAACCTGCGACGGCAGAGTATCATCTTGCAATATGTTCGGGCCCATCTCATCAGGGCCAAAGGCCCAGACGCTCCTCGCAGCGAGTTTGTCCCAGTCGTACTTCTCTTCGAAGAATTTCGCAACTTTGCGGATTGGGTCTTTGATGCTGACCCTTCCACTCTCGATATCCTCGGCAATGCCGTCGTCTAACGGTTCCGCAATCATGGTGACCTTGTTCTTCTTGTTCGGCGTGATCGAGTAGCACATAATGGCGGAGGTCTCGACGACAGTCTCGCAAAATCGAGTCACAGGGTCCGAGACCTTGATTTCCATTTCGGAGTAAAGCTTTCGTAGATCGTGCATGACGCAATCCATGTAGAGCTCGCCTGTTCCCAGGATGACATGCTCGCCGGATTCTTCGACCTTGGTGGAGATGAGCGGATAGCTCTTGTTGATTTTCCGCAGGCCGTCGAGCATTTTAGGCAGTTCTGACGGGTTGACGGGTTCAACGGCGACCTTAAACACAGACTCGGTCATTTGGCGGATCGGCTTGAAGATATGGGCATCCTCGTCGTTCTTTAACTTCAAGGGTACCAGCGTAGCAGTCTTCACTATGGAATTGTCCACCCCACCCAGGAGGACCATGTTTCCCGCGGGAACGCCATTAGTCGGGATGTTGTAGCATGTCTCGGCGATCCACGTATCGGCGATGGTCGCGGTCACCATGTCTTCTTCGTCTTCGGGAGTATAGCCTTCACCGAGCACTCGAACCTGCTGGCCAGGTCTAGCCGTTCCGCTCATTATCCGCCCAAACGCGTTAAACCCAGAGGCATCAACGGTAGAGAAGAGCTTGGTGATATGGACGATAAGTGGGCCATCGGAGTCGCATGCTTTCATTGCGGCCGCTACCTCGGTATCGAGAGGGCCGGTGTAGTATCGTTCCAACATCTTTTGAGACCCTTCGACCGGAGAGGGAATGTGCCCGACAATCATGTCAACAAATCCATTGGCTGGGCCAAAGAACTGTTCACAGACAAGGTTGAGTAAAACCTTCGCATCAGATTTCAGTTGTGAGGGTTTCAAGTTGATTCCGATATTGGCAAGGGTCTCTTTCAAGTCGTCCGGGCTTTCGCTTATCGTGTGGGAGTAGATTTTGTAGATGGGTTCGAGAACAAACTTGACAAAAGATCGCTGCGCGTTTTCTTCCACTCCTTTCCGCGTGAATTTGCGACTTTGAGGGTTGAAAAATATATCGCCCCACAGGCGCAAGGCGAAATCAGAAGCCGCAATCCCCGGATAGGAATCAGCGTACATCTTGGCAAATGACTGGAGTGAGAAGCACCAGCCCATGGAGGCGCAGGCGAAAGCAACGTTGCCCTTCTCCGGACTAAGTCGCCTTTTCTCGCCTTGTCCAGGCAGAACGTTTTCGATAACTGTATTGACCTCTTCAATGACGTGCTTCAACTTGAAATAAGCATCATTAGGAGGTATCTTCAGCTCCAGGATCAATCTATCCATTTTGTTGACCACCATCGTCAGAGGCAGATCCTCTAGCACAGCATGTTTGATTATCTGCTCGGTATTTGCCTGTACGCCTTCAACGACGTCAACCACTAGCACCACGCCGTCGGCCAACCTACACGAGGCAGCGACTTCATCCACAAAATCCACATGACCAGGTGTGTCGATGATGTTCACCAGATGAGATTTGCCCTTGGTCCCCTGAAGAACTAAACTCATAGGTGCCGACTTGATCGAGAGCCCACGCTCTTTTTCTAAGAAGTGGACATCGGTATAACGAAGCTGCTCTTCCTTTCGTCTTCCTGCCCTTTTGTTGAGGCGCTCGGATAAATCGTGTGTTTGCGTGACGAGCATGTCCATGAACGCGGTTTTTCCATGGTGCAAATGACCAACGAGTGCAATATTCCTGATCTGATCCGGAAAGCTGAGCAAATCCGTCATGAATTCTCGCGAGAAATGAACAGCTGGTAGTTCCGCTTCCTCAATGGCGAATTTTTTCTGTTGAACCGGGGCAATTATGGGTTCGGACAATGATTGTGTGTCTTCCTCTTGTACGATGGTTTCGACATCCGCCCCGTAAACCTGCTGCGCGCTTGGGTAATATTGTTTATCTTCGTGAAGGATAACGGCATTAGAAGGTCCCTCTGTAAGTGAAACTTGTCAGCAACTTCCAGGAGCAAAAAGAAATATAGATAGTATCATGGCGTACCGTCCACCTCCATAAGCTGCTGGTCGTTTACACCTTGGTCTTCATCCTCTCCAAAGGCCTCGTCGAAATCGAAACCCTGTGCTTTGACCTCCTCATTCTGCGATTCCTCGTCCGTATCTACCGCTTCGCCGATGTAGTTTCCGAACCTAAATAGCCAGTCAGTCGCAGCGCACCGGGTAAAGATTCAAATGCTCGGTGTCGTACTCGTCATAAAGGTCATCCATGATGTTGCGCCCAATGCTCCTAATATCATTACCAGATGCGAAAGAGGTGGTGTAGAAATGGGTTTATTTCCTTGCGACCTCGCCTGGTTTTTTTTTGGTCTTTTGGCAGGTCGGTAGCAAGAGAGCTTCGGGCTGAACCAGGATCACGGCGGAAGTATTGAATTTAGGTCGAGTTACCCAGGTTGGTTAGCGCCAGAATTCTAAGGTCTCGAGCTTTGGATGCCTTAATTTTGGCCCCGCCGGGAGAGGGGCGCTGCCATTTTGTCTCACCGTTTGGAGGCAAGTCAGCCACCCCCTCAGGAAGCGCTTGGGTCAGACAAATTTGAACCAGATTTCAACAATAGACCATTGCATTCAAAGTCAATATCTGGCATACTTTTGAACTCTACAACATCTAACCCACCTGCCTACAAAAGTCAATTTATCTAAATCCTTATCTCGCCCGCCATGTCTTCGCTCCCGCCTGTCTACATTGTATCAACCGCCCGGACTCCCGTGGGTTCCTTTTTGGGGTCAGATCCCATGAGTATCTTGAATCCAGTTCGAGCGACTGACCCTTTCCTACAGTGCTCTCGCCAGCCAAACCGCGCCGCAACTCGGCTCCCATGCCATTAAAGGTGCGACAGCTCCCTAATACCTATAGAATTCCGCATATTAATGCTCATACAGCCGCACTGAACAAGGCCGAGGGGCTCAAGTCCTCGGACGTTCAGGAGGTATTCTTTGGTAATGTTATTTCGGCCAAGTGAGTCCCAATGCTCCTTTTCCAGGAATTGAAGATGCGATTGAAACACATGTACTCACCCATGATATCTTTGGATTAGTGTCGGACAGAACCCTGCTCGGCAGTGCGCCCTCGGTGCCGGGCTCGAGGATTCGACTGTTTGCACCACGGTCAACAAGGTTTGCGCCTCTGGGTTGAAAGCGATCATCCTCGGTGCGCAGACTATTATGACTGGTAACGCCGACGTCGTTGTGGCCGGTGGTGCCGAGTCCATGTCGAACGCCCCTCATTACCTTCCCAGCCTTCGCAGCGGTGCCAAGTATGGCAACCAGACGGTCGTGGATGGTATCATGAAAGATGGCTTGACGGATGCGGGCAAGCAGGAGCTCATGGGCCTGCAGGCCGAAGAGTGTGCTCAGGACCATGGCTTCACCAGAGAAGATCAAGATAACTACGCGATCCGCACGTACGAGAAGGCCCAGGCTGCGCAAAAGGCCGGAGTTTTCGATGACGAGATCGCGCCCGTCGAGCTTCCTGGTTTCAGGGGCAAGCCGGGAGTCACTGTGTCTCAGGATGAGGAACCTAAGAACGTGAGGACAGGTCCACGTGCCGCGAGTCTAAGGTGGCATTTCCTTAGAGATGAGCATCGCTAACACTTCTTTCAGTTGAACCCTGATAAGCTTCGCGGTATCAAGCCTGCCTTCATCCCTGGAACTGGCACCGTGACTGCCCCCAACTCTTCGCCTCTCAATGACGGCGCTGCTGCTGTCGTTCTGGTCTCGGAGGCGAAGCTCAAGGAGCTCGGATTAAAACCCATTGCTAAGATCCTTGGCTGGGGAGACGCTGCGCAACAACCCAGCAAATTCACCACCGCCCCCGCATTGGCCATCCCTAAGGCCCTCAAGCACGCTGGCCTGTCTCAGGGTGACGTCGATGCCTTCGAAATCAACGAGGCCTTCAGTGTCGTTGCACTCGCCAACATGAAGGTCCTTGGAATCTCCGAAGACAAGGTTAACGTCCATGGCGGCGCGGTCGCTATTGGCCACCCTATCGGTGCCAGTGGTGCTCGAATTGTGGCCACCTTGCTTGGTGTGTTGAAGGCCAAGAATGGAAAGATCGGTTGTGTTGGCATTTGCAACGGTGGTGGTGGTGCCAGTGCTATGGTTGTCCAGTCTCTTGCTTAAAGAGAACACAATCAGGCCCCGATTTTCATCCCTTTCCTCGATCCTCTATTCTGCTAGGGGTGGGGCAAAGATGGAATGCAACGTTACATATTCCCGCTTGATATCATAACATACAACACGATGATAACCCCTCATTCAGCCCGAGCTGGTTGAGAAGCGTTCCTATTACATAGTATAGCGAATATCTGTCTATATTGCTCACTGGCAGGGAGAGTAAAGGAACTCCAATTATAGCCTAATGAATGATCTCTATCGACTGGTTGTTTCATAATCTAGCTTTCTAATAACTTACGATTTACTACGCCCTATCCACAACCGGGCTCGAGCAATGAGAATCCGAATAGCTCAAACGTGAAATCGAGGCTGAAAATGAAAGCTATGAGGCTGTGTACCGCTGCATGTCTACCTGTAGCTCCCTACCACAAGTCACTAATTTAGTGCCTCATCACATGTTTTTTCACCTTCACATAGCCTTTCATCTGTGTCCCAGTCCCTAGCTGGTTCTTCTTCGCCGCCTCCTAGCTCACCGAGAGGGTTGATATCGCCATTTCCTAGTAGCAATACACACACCACTCTGCAATCCAACGAGAACGAAGCCTACTTACCAATATGGGCCCATGTAATGTGGCAGGTTGAAGTGCCTGCGCCCTTCTGAACCCAGCATCTTTGGCTTAGATGGCACTTGGCTAAACGGTGAGAAGTGCCTGCATCCAATGCTTCTGCACCTTAACCTTCGTGAGTCCCTACGCCTCTTATGAACCAAGGCCGGCAGCTAATTCTTGCATTTACACATGTAGCCACATGATGTGTCGCACTGAATATAGGACTACCTATGAAAACTAAAAGATATCACGATATCTTTTGTAGCCGAGTGCCAATCCCTTTAACATGACGTTATTGCGTCGGCTTTCCCTCAATCCAGAATTGTCCAACCTTTAGGTAAATAGTTCATTCTTCGAATCTATGATAGCATTTTTAGTGCTGATTCCTTCAGAGATACTCCCTAATATATTCAGCGAGAGAAACCAGTGGATGAGCCTATCGCCCGAGTCAATCAATTACATCGTTCGAGTGAACGGTACATCGGCGTCAAGAAAATCTGTCTAATGAGCCTCATGGCTAATACATTACTTTGAGGATATGGTCAAGCGACGCCTATCCACTCCCTTACAGGATGGGATCCTACGGAAATCTATAAGAGTGGCTGGACCACGCATTTTGATCAGGAACTCAGCGTGAACGGCCGCAGCTAGATCACCTATCCAGCTTATTTAATCCTGGACAAAGCGCAGCAGTCATACTAGGATCATGAACTCTGGATAGACTTCTTCAAACGTATCGAGCCTGATACTAGCCCGTTCATAATTTTATGTCATACGGCTCACCACATAGGGGCAAGGTGTTATATGTCATAAGCGTTTCTATCCTAGTGTCTGAGATGTGGTAAAACTTGCAGTAACTCTTGGGTATATTCTGAATATGCTCTTGTATTATATAACGACCACAAATACCGGATGACGCGGCTTTTTATGCAAAGGCACCAACGAGCGCCATTAGCACGGCACCGCTGAATACCGCTATACAGGCATCAACGCGCCGTCGGCCCCTGAGATCCGTGTAACTTGACTGACTTAAGAAGTCTTCGGCGAGAAGCTCCACCAGCCCGGCAAACAATAACAGACCACTGCTGATTGCGTTGGTTATACCCACCATGAGCAATCCAGTAGTGCTGCCTGGGTCATAAAGGTTGTGCAGGATAAGCCCAATGGCTTGGCCGATAGGGGTGGTAGTTCCATACGCAAGCGCCATCAGCCATGGCTTCATCGAGGACGGAGCAAAAAGGTCTGGGATCAGAGACGCAATGCGCGACCCAAGGGCGAACCCTTCGAAGGTTTGGTGGAAAGATATGGCCACAAGAAGGACGACAAATGAGGTCCCTGTCGCAACGCTGACAGCCATCCCAATAAAGATGCTGTGAAAGAGTATACCGGCTTCAAGGAGGAGGCACTGAAGAAGCTGGCGTTGAGGATTCTGCACTGACAGCGCCGGATTCGGTCCTTGATGTGAACCGCTTACACGAGGCTGTCGATCGCGAGATCGTAGATTAGAGTTACGAGGCCCTTCAGTCTGAGGCAGCCCGTACGAGTCCGAGTCTTCGGTGTTCGTATCTTCAACTTCTTTCGGGGACAACACTTCTGAATGGGTGTCAATGAACCCGTCCCCTGAAAGCCTTGAGGCAGAATTCCGAGTAAGGCTGTCTGTCTCACTCAGCCCCTCCAGGCGAATATTCTCTGATTCTTGACCATCGGGGCTCAATTGGTCGGCTTCTTCATCGCGGTAGTAGCGCGGAGTCGCACCATCGGCATCTGCAAGCAACTTGTCGTACTCGCTTCCATGAACATGACCTGCTCCTTTCATGGCGAAGAACATCTCCACGAGAACCACAAGGAAGACCGAGATCATGGCAACAAATCCAGCCATGGCACGATAGGTCTCGCTCCAGAACCGAGGAAGGCAGGGATCTGTCAAAGAAAGGAATGCGGTAGGGAGCAAATGAACAAAGGCCGTGGCAATCAGGACTCCTGTACCGAAATGCCTGGAAAGGAAGAGGAAGCGACGTGGTATGGGTAAGCGGGGGAATCGACGGGCAACGATGGGGAACGAGCATGCTGGAAGGACAAAGGTGGTCAGCTTTCGGACAACCATACAGGTCATAGAGGGCTTACCTGATGTGCTTAGAACGAGGATAAGAAACAATGCCATGACGTGTATAGAGGTGTTATATGCACCCCGCTCTCTGGGGCCACATGCTGCTTTATCGCTGTTATCATCGCCTCGAGCTTGGAGTCTTCGAGAAAGCTCGGCTCGTAAGACGGCATCGGATACATTCGCGATCGATGTAATAGCATCCTTCGGGTCTGGCGCATCGCGTTAGTTAGCTCAATTAGGACCATAATTTTTGACAAGCTGAGAGAAAGTTGTCCCAGCTATTTGTCAACGCCAATATCCCTCGACGAAGACTTCGGAGGGGGGTCCCTTAGTACTCACGAGGTAGGCCCTGGTGCTCTTGCTGTCCTCCCATGAACTCCATCATGTTTGCTTAGTTCTGGATTGATCCTCCAGTCCAAGTACATCCATTACTAAAAGCGGCACAAATAGTTCACGCTTTAGCAATATTTGCTGCCTTGATCGATTAACTTCTTCCTGAGCAGAGTTGAATGGAAGATAACAGGTTTCATTAAATGAAGGACGGAGAATCCGGATGCACGGAGGTTGATATTCACAAAGATCTAAACCAATCCATCGTTAGATCAATCGATATCGGTTCATAAGAACAAGAAGGCGTGGCCCCCAGGCAAAGACAGCGTGTGTTGCAGGCAAGGGACGCGCGCTTTTGTAGATTGCATGGCCAAGCTGGGGGGCTCCCACTGCTTACTAAAAAAACAATGATGGCGCCCCATTCCTCCCCTTCCTCCCTTCTGATGCCCCTCATGGTCTCCCCCGAAGAGAACCAAACATGAAGAGAGAATGCTGTCCAAGGTTCATGGATACTAAACAGTCTTTCCCTTTCTTTTTCCTGTTTTGTATCACTATAACTTGGTTTGTCTTTAACAGAATAGGAAGAAGGCAGGTGTTATTGATCATTGATCACTGTTATCGTCACCATCTCTTATCTCTTATCGTTTCCTCCCTCGGAAACCATATCAGTTACGTGGTTGTTAGAGCTGGATAGTTATACGTAGAAAGTTCATGATCTATTCTTCAACCTCGTCCAACCGCTGGTTCCCTTCGACCGATTGGAGCTCTCCACTCTAGTCGAAGTAGTTAGGTAGGCACCATTATACCTAGGCGGGTCTTCCGCGGCCATGGACCCAGTCGATAGACCATCCCTGGCAAGCCTATGCCCCTGCTCTGCATTGGGAGTGGGATCAGTTGAATCGTGCAACGTGTCGTCCCATTCCTTCTTCTCCAATACCTCCCACTCTGCATTTGTCATTTCCCCAAGCAAACTTGCTTTGATTTTGTCCATGACTGCTGTGGGAGTTGAAAGTTTCCAAGTTCGCATGAACTCCATCCCTTCTGATGCGCCCAGAAAAGAATGTACTGTGCCATGGGAATAGTGCCCAAGCACTGGGAACGACTTCGTCCTTTGGATCGTGGTCTTTGGGGCGTCTTTTGTAGCCTTTAACGATGATTGTATGTCAGGGCCGGTGGTTGCTCTAGTTAGTGCTGCCGTTTGCACAGACGGGGCAAGAAAGAGCTGCCATAGGTTTTTCCCAATATCGCAAACTTCTTCCCATGAATCCGAGGCTAGGTTAAGACCTTGCGTTCGGCATAACCAAGACAAATCCCAAGCTAACCAAGTCACCCCTTCCAGGAATAAAGAATAGGTTTTAAAATCTTCCACAGCTAACTTCGGGAGACTTTTATCCACAGAAAGAGGCCGAGACTGGGGTAAGCGGGACTGCGATTTGTCCGCTCCTGTTGTTGAACTCGAATGTGACGAGGTTGGAAAGGGCATCGAATTGGGTTTCTGTGAAAGATATGACCCAGAGGGTGCATATATGGTAGTTGACGGTTGATTTCTATGGGGGAGCACTATTTCAGCGGGGAGTTTTAGAGATAGATAATGAGAAGTGAGGACAAGCAGGCGGGCGATGTAAGACATTGATGTTGATATCTGAACTGGACAGGCCCCTGTTGATCTATTAGTAACTGTAAGTGCAAGTCAAAATCTAGAGTCACAACTTTCCATTCAGATCCCGGAGGTCGAATATGGGCACACCGCTAATCGTGTAAGTTGATTTAAGCTTGCCGCCTTTCTCACGAGCGCTGTGGTGTAATCCATAGAGGGAAGCAATCTCCCTGCAGAGGAATATCCGGGCTTCGGCTGTTCTACTGTGTAAGGTGTGCCACAGATGGTCCGTCCTCTTTGTGTTATTCTGAAGACCAACCAAAGTCGAAGTTTCTCTTCCGGCGAGCTGATACCTTGCAGACCCCGCGTCGGACTTTCGACGGTCCAGCTCAGACTTTCGACGAGACAGGTCGGACTTCCTCTGTTCTATGTCGGCCTCTAGGCGCTCGATCTGAGTGGCAACGGTTTGTCTCCGGGTGCAAGATTTGGCTTCCTCGGTAGCAATATTTTGTACTGCCCGGAAAGTCGAGCCCCCTTCTTCAGGTACTTCCTTCGCCCGTTCGACGTTGGTGGCATATTCTTTCCGAGTATCCCCAGGTGCTAGTCTATCTTCGATCTGTTGTCCAAAAGACTCTCTCTCGAGGCGGATTCTGGCATTTTCGAGCCGTAGCTGGTACAGCTGACTGCGAGCGCAGGTAGGGCAAAAGAAAGTTTGGCGCGATACTGGAGGATGAGAACATATGTGGCAGCTCATTTCAAGATATCTTTTCCAAATAACCTCTATGACTAGCAGTTCACAGTTCCATGACCCAGTTGTTGATGGGAAGGACTGCCTGCTTGCCTGTTAATCAACAAATCTGTTGATTGAGAAGATATCACAAGAAAGATACACAAAGCGATATCTTCACTTTGTGTTTTTTTTATAGGGGGTTTTTTATCTTGCGATCATTTCAACACAGGGTGAAATATCCAACTGAACGATAGGTAGTGTACTGATGTACTGTAAGTAGCTTGATTGAATCAAGCAAGTGGTTGTTATCTAATACAGTACTCCGCACATGAAAGAGGTCTAGAGCATTACTCATGATCTCCGGCTCCGGCCCAGGGCTCACCTACAGGCCCGGAATAACTTAATGCCAGTCCAGTACGTTATCATGCATGACGTAGCTTGGGAACAAAAAGTTAAACAATATGTTCTATGGTAATCATAACAATAGCTCTGATGGTAATAATAGATGAAAGATCATATCATAAAATTTAGAGTAGTGAAAAGTATTATGATTGACATATCCTGGAATAGAAACAGCGGGCTGTTGGAGATACTGTAGGATCAGGTGATTTAGCCAATGATCAGATACGAATATAGAGCAGTTCCTGGATTACATATGAGAACCAACGCCAATGTAGTTAGGCTATGGGTCCTCTACTGGTTACCTTGAGAAAATGGTTGATAAGATAGTTGGCGTGGTAATCGTGGTAATCTAACTACCTAGTCAATTACAGCTTTTACAGCTACAATACCTGACTCTCATGATCCAGTATTTCAGGATCTCAGAGGTCTGGTAGTTATATAGGAGGTGGAATGTAGATCATTCAATCGAGCACATACTCAGTTAGTGTTGGGTCTAGTATAAATAAGATGTTTGTTTACGACGTACCTAGTTAGTAACTACCTCCTAGCTATGCCCGAGAGACCAAGAGCTTGTTGTCATTGAAATCTGAACGTCGGTCGGTAACTACACTGAACATCCTTCAAATTTGTCCAGGCTCGTGGACTGGTTACCCGTCTTGCTCTCCCATATATTCCTTGGTAGTCTAAGTCAACGTTGCCCACATCCTTCTCTCCATGCCACCATCCACCTGAGATATCTACACAATGCACAACACGGCAGAATCTAGTACTTTCCCGGAAGAGAACTCTTTTGAGGACCTTAAGAATTATGACTGGGAACAGCTCCAGGAACGGTATCTGGATCTAATGGAGAAACATGGAGACACCGAGGAACAATTACAGGCTCAAATCTCGGACTTGCTAGAGGTATACCGGCCGGCACCTGATTCAGTGCTATTTCTCTAATCATGATTGACCAGATATTTGCCGCTTGGTCTCGCGTTACTGTTGTTCGCGATGAGACTCGGGCATTCAAAAGGTTTGTGTTTTGCCCAACACTTGAGAAATGCGCGGTGTATTCACGGTAGCAGATTCAAAACACAAATAGAGCATGTGCAAAATTCTGAAGACACACTAGAGCAGAAAAGAAAACACTGTAGGATACCGCCATCAATTTTGGTTTCGGAATACTTTTAACACCTCTGCGCAGATGTTGCTGTCGTGAAGGCATTCGAGAGCGCTCTTGCGCTGCTTAATGGTCGCCTTAAACACTAAGTATTGATTTCCCAGCGGCCAAAGCCTGGCAACGAAAGCGTCTTTTGTTCTTACCTCTGTTCTTTTTTAATGTACTGTATATTACCAATTGCGGAACCAGTGGACAGCTAATATAATTTACAACCTTATCTGAAGATATCCGCCATTATCGAATGTCGTGATGCCATTAATTATCATCAAATGATTTCAAGACAGTTTAAGCCTAGGCTATGATTGAAAGAAGGTACACAATCCTTCACCCCTCTGCTCTGCCAAATTCACTATCTCTGCCGATAGGGGTAGTACTGCCATACAAGCGACTATCCGTTTGTCTCCCGGTACTTGCTAATAGTCTTTCTTCCTCAGCCTCTTCGGCGTCATCGAGTTGTTGCTCATTAGGCTTTGGCGTGCGCACCATAGCGACGATGCTCGCAATAAGATAGATACCTGGTTGATGAACCATATGTTAGCGGTGAATGTGATGATAAAGGGATCTAGAAACAACCTAGGAAGACAAATTGGGACGCGAAGAAAATTGCCCCAAAAAAGGGGAAATTAATCGTCACACGGTTTAAGAAAGTGCTCGTGACACTTGGAATGCAAATGCGGCGCGCAGCCAAATTCGAGGTCATCTCCGAGCAAGGCTTGACGAGTTGCCTAGTATTAGAACAGTTAAGCTGCTCTCCCAACGATCCATCGGTAACGCGATCACAGAACGTCTGTCGGCCAAAAGTCGCATATTGGGGTGCTATGACCATGGGTATCGAGTAGTTCAGTGCAAAAACACTCAACATTAACATGGCTGTTGTTAATAGCAGAGCTTGCGGCGAGGTATGACCTGGTCGGACTTGGAATATTCTCAGGAAAAAAAGTCGAACACCAATAGTGGTAATGCCGACGATGGTGCCGCAGAAGAACACCAGAACAATTGCAGTGAAGATAACATAGTCTGCTGGACTAGCTTTGGCCGACTGGATAAGAGCCCAGTTAACAGGGTTGAATATATTGATGCTTCCGAGAATGTATCCACATCGGTGCTTGCAAAGAGAATTCCGGGCTTTATCTATCATGGTCAAAAGCATGGATATGCATGTGACAAGTGTTGCCATGAATATAACAATACCGATTAGGATCTTGAATGGTCGAAAAGCCGATTCAATCTTCAGGCGAAGTTTCGTTGGCCAGCCTTGATTATCCGCGGCAAGCTCGCCTGCTAGACGTTGTCGCCGAATGAGAGTCCTCTCGTCCCTGACCAGAGAGTCTAACTCTCTGCGGTCTTTTGAGGATAATATTTCTGGGTTTCCACCACAGCGAGTTTCTAATTGACGTTGTCGTTCTCGGTTTATTTCAAGTTGGACCTCTGTTGTTCTTGTTTCCAAATCTCCGCCAGAAGTATGACGTGGGCCT
Source organism: Aspergillus campestris IBT 28561 (assembly GCF_002847485.1). Taxonomy (NCBI): domain Eukaryota; kingdom Fungi; phylum Ascomycota; class Eurotiomycetes; order Eurotiales; family Aspergillaceae; genus Aspergillus; species Aspergillus campestris. The sequence continues at coordinate 67,692 of NW_020194337.1, forward strand.
TTAATGAGCCTGATGGGTAGTATAGCGAGGCCAGTTGAAGTATACAACACATATAAAGCCATGCCTATAGTTATCAGCAGACCAAGCGTGAATGTGAGGGCGCGCTCTCCACCTGCAAGATCATTAGCACTGACTTGGTCAGAAGTGGATAACATCGAGCTCACGATTTTCAGAGAGTAGTTTCTTGAAAAAATCAAGGCCGCTACCGTCATTTTCTCCCTTTGGAGCTGGGATAAGAAACCCAACAGCGAATAGAAGAATTGTTATGACAATGAACGAAAGAGTGTATTTCAATGTAGCCCAGAAGCGACGGCATAGAGTCTGCTCTCCTGCTTCAGCGGCAACTTCGTCATATTCTTCATACCAGAAATAGGTAAAGGGTATCACGACGAGACACAGTAGCGCGTCAAGTGTATAAAGAAGGTAATAGGCCGTAGATAATGAGAACAAAATTTTATCAACTTCATCTTGAGTAGCCCACTCCTTGCGCTGACCTAATGCCGAAATATTTGTAGATGATATCAGGGCGATATCTACCGGGAGCAGTAGAACGGTTGCGAGGAGTGTGGTAATAGAAGCAATGCATGTTATTGTCACCGATGGTACGCGGTCTTCGGGCTTTTGAAAGAGATATACAAAGATTGAGGCGACTGTAATGAGCACGAGGATCACAATCGCATACGCAGCCCAAATCAGGGACGCTGGAAGAAGGGCCATGGCGTTGTGAAGCTAGTTGCTGCTGAAAGTGCAGTTTCCCTGTGTAATGTGCTTCAACTAGCAGTTACTATCGCAGTTAGTGATATGCATGAGACCCAGAAGAGGACATACAAGGGTTCATTGTAAATATGATTCTGGGGTTCGAGTTGGCTATAAAGTCGTCGTTGAACTGTCTACTTAGTCCTTACATCATCGGTCGGACCTCCGTTATCAGTCACGTGAATATTGCTGATCGGACTATCGGGCTTGATTCCTGCACCCTCTTTTGAGCCTGCTTTTCGGTTTTATTTACTTTTCTCTTCCTTAATTATTTGATTCACCCAGCGCTAGCGGTAGAATATCCAGCGCTTAAACAAGGACGACAGGCAGAAATTCATGATCTATAGGGATGGATAAGATTGCTGCCCTCGATTCACACTAACAGCCAAATGCAGTGTTATACCGAGCTATTGCCCCCGACTGGGGTCACTCATGCATTGAAACTCCCCTTTCTCTCTGCAGACGCCAATAATCTGGCCATCGCTAGGACATCGGTTCTTCAGATTTTCACTTTGAAGAATATTCCTTCTCAGTCTGACATCGACAGCGAACGATCGTCTCAACCAGGCCAGGAGATAACCAAACTTGTGCTGGAGAAAGAATATCATGTTCCCGGAACGATAACAGGTCTTTCTCGGGTGAAGGTACTGGATACAAAGAGTGGTGGAGAAGCAATTCTGCTTTCATTCAGGAATGCAAAGCTGAGTTTGATCGAATGGGACCCAGAGCGGTATGGGATATCAACTATCTCTGTTCATTATTATGAGCGAGATGATTTGACCCGGAGCCCATGGGCCCCTGATTTGAATGACTGTGGAAGCATTCTTAGTGTGGATCCAGGCAGTAGGTGTGCGATATTCAATTTTGGAATCCACAACCTTGCTATAATCCCGTTCCATCAGCCGGGCGATGATTTGGTGATGGATGATTACGACACGGACGAGGACAACAAGGAACAAGCCAACAGAGAGGGACATCACTTGGAGACACCTAAAACCAACTTGTCCCACCAAACACCATATGGACCTTCCTTTGTTCTCCCCCTAACGGCTTTGGATCCGTCGATAGTTCACCCAATAAGTCTTGTCTTCCTATATGAGTATAGAGAGCCAACTTTCGGTATCCTTTACTCCCAGGCCGCAACATCGAATGCGCTTCTGCATGAAAGAAAAGATGTCGTTTTCTATGCCGTGTTTCAGTTGGATTTGGAACAACGGGCCTCAACAATGTTGCTCTCGGTATCAAGGTTACCCAGTGATCTGTTTAAAGTGGTGGCCCTTCCCCCCCCTGTTGGGGGTGCTCTACTCATTGGATCCAACGAACTTGTACACGTTGACCAGGCTGGGAAAACAAACGCCGTTGGTGTTAATGAGTTTTCCCGGCAAGTTTCGACATTTTCCATGGCAGACCAGTCGGATCTAGCTCTCCGGCTCGAAGGCTGTGCCATTGAGCGTCTTGGTGACCGCAATGGCGATCTGCTCCTAGTCCTTTCCTCGGGCAATTTAGTCCTTGTCACCTTCAGGCTTGATGGCAGGTCGGTGTCTGGTATCTCCGTCTCCCTTGTTCCTCCACATACCGGCGGCAATATCATGAAATCGGCCGCGTCATGCTCTACTTTTATTAGCGATGGGCGAGTTTTCTTTGGCAGCGAAGATGCAGAATCGGTGCTTTTGGGTTGGTCGCGCTCTGTCCCGAATGTAAAGAAACTACGGTCACAGGTAAAGCACACCGCCGGAGAGACCGATGGCTTGTCAGAAGAGGAGCAGAGTGAAAATGAATATGAAGACGATCTATACTCCACAGTTCCTGAAGTGGACAGCCGTCGGTTGTCAACGGAAACAGCAGCTTCTGGGGCGTACCAGTTCCGAAAACACGACAGGCTTTTCAATATTGGGCCTTTGAGAGACTTCACACTTGGCAAGACGCAGAAAAATACTAATAGCAAAGAACACTCTGTCAAAAGCGTCTCAGCCGAGCTAGACCTAGTAGCTGCCCAAGGTACTGGCGAAAGTGGCGGGCTGGTAGTGATGAATCGCGAAGTTGATCCTCTCATCATCTCCTCCATGACAATAGAATCAGCCAACCGGGTTTGGGCAGCACGCGTAGCTCACAAGATGGCGGCGGTGCCCAATAACCTTGCGGGTCAAAATGAGAAACAAGATTGGCAGCATTTCGTTATAATATCGAAACCCAAAACCAGTGAAAAAGAAATATCAGAAGTCTTCCAAGTGGAGGGCCAGACATTGAAACCCTTCAAAGCTCCCGAGTTCAATCCGAATGAGGATATCACTATCGACATTGGAACATTGGAAAGCAAGAATCGTGTCGTCCAGGTTCTAAAGAACGAGGTCCGAAGCTATGAGATCGGTAAGCATTAGTCCAACATGATCGTTGAATGAGAAGGACAGCTAATTTAGTAGATATGGGACTGGCTCAGATCTATCCTGTCTGGGATGAGGACACAAGCGATGAACGTGTGGCTGTTAGCGCTAGTTTCGTGGATCCGTATATAGCTATCCTTCGAGACGATGCTACCTTACTGCTCCTCCAAGCAGATGATAGTGGCGATCTCGATGAAGCTGTATTGAATAGTGATATCACAGGATTACAATGGTTGTCTTGCTGTTTATACTGTGACAAAACTGGACTTTTTTCATCTGATAACCGGGATTCCGAAAGCACAGCGACAGTTGACATGCTACTCTTTCTGCTGAGTGCGGATTGCCGATTATTCGTAAGTTGCCGCAGTACTCATCAAACTAGTATGAAAGCTGTCATCTCTGACAATGATTGGCTTTCAGATCTATAGACTGTCTGATCAGAAATTGATCTCAGTAATTGAGGGCCTCGATTGCTTCTCACCTATCCTTTCGGATGAACCACCAAAGCGATCGACCGCACGAGAAGTGCTAGTGGAGGCCGTTGTTGCGGACCTTGGTGATGCCTGGGACTCTTCCCCTTATCTGATTGTACAATCCATGGCCCAAGTTCCCTCGCTTTACATCGTTTGATAATTTGAGTACTAACGCTGTCTGCAATAGCTTCGTACTGAAAACGATGATCTCGCTGTATACCGGCCATTTGTCACCTCAGTTGAGCCGGGGAACAACGCTACCAAGCTGAACTTCAAAAGAGAACCAAACATTATCCTACCCAAGATGCTCTCCAATCCCGACGCAAACAGGTCAAATACCGAGTCGCGGAAAACCCAGTCACTCCGAGTCTTGACCACGTTATCAGGCCTTATGACCGTGTTCATGCCTGGACATACAGCTGGTTTTGTTTGTAAAACTGCAGCAAGCGCACCGCACTTCCTACGCTTGAGGGGTGAATACACTGAGAGCCTGAGCAGCATTGATACCCCAATGTGTGAAAGGGGCTTCGTGTATTTGGATTCGGAGGTAATTCTAAATACTCACAGTTCGGACGTTCAACGCTGACAGGATGAACAGAACGTTGTACGCATGTGTCAGCTGCCCGAAGAAACGCAGTTTGATTATCCATGGACATTGCGGAGAGTACCCGTGGGAGACCAGATTGACCACTTGGCTTACTCCTCGGCATCCAACACATACGTCCTTGGGACTAGCCAAGCAACTAGCTTTCACTTGCCGGAGGATGATGAGTTGCACCCTGAGTGGCGCAGTGAAGGTTGGTTCTACGCCGAAGCGTGAAATATGTGTGCTAACGACTGCGGTAGGAGTTACTTTTCTTCCCCAAGTTCCTCAAAGTTGGCTCAAAATCATAAGTCCTAAAACGTGGACGATAATTGACAGGTACGGACTACAGAGCATCGTGGCCAATTAGGATATACTGACTGATTGTTTCTCTCCGGTAGTTACGAACTGGGCTCTTCTGAGCACATCACAGCGGTAAAAAGCATGAGCCTCGAAGTTTCCGAAAACACCCATGAGCGTAGAGAGATGATCGTCGTGGGGACAGCACTCGTCCGAGGCGAAGACGTACCTTCCCGCGGCTGTGTATATGTCTTTGAAGTCATCCAGGTGGTGCCGGATCCCGAAGCCCCGGAGACGGACCGCAAGTTGAAGCTCATAGGAAAAGAAGTCGTGAAGGGAGCCGTGACTTCTCTGTCCGAGATTGGCGGGCAAGGGTTCCTGATGGTTGCCCAGGGTCAAAAGTGCATGGTCCGCGGTCTGAAGGAAGATGGGAGCCTTCTCCCTGTTGCCTTCATGGACATGCAATGCTATGTCAACGTGGCAAAGGAACTCAAAGGAACCGGAATGTGCATCCTAGGAGATGCCGTGCGAGGACTCTGGTTTGCAGGCTATTCCGTACGTTCCCTTACGACGACGAGCGTTTATCTCCATCTCGACTTGAGCTAACAACATTTCCAGGAGGAGCCTTACAAGATGAGTCTGTTCGCAAAGGATCTCGACTATCTGGATGTATTAGCCGCAGACTTCCTCCCAGACGGCGACAAGTTGTACATCGTCGTCGCCGACAGCGACTGCAATCTCCACATCCTCCAATACGACCCAGAGGGTAAGCAAGTCCCCAAACCCAACCGACAAACCTTATCTCCCACAAACCCCACTAACCAAATCCCAGACCCCAAATCCTCCAACGGCGACCGCCTCCTCAACCGCAGCAAATTCCACACCGGCTCCTTCGCCTCAACCGTAACCCTCCTCCCCCGCACAGCAGTCTCCTCAGAACGCATCACACCAGACACCTCCGACACTTCCTCCTCAATGGACCTCGACATCCGCATCCCGCAATACCAAGTCCTCACGACATCGCAGAACGGATCCATCGGACTCATCACCAGCGTCTCGGAAGAGCCCTACCGCCGCCTCTCAGCGCTGCAGTCCCAGCTCACTAACATCCTGGAACACCCGTGCGGGCTCAACCCGCGGGCGTACCGGGCTGTCGAGAGCGACGGCAGCACCGGACGGGGCATGCTGGATGGGAATCTGCTGGCGCAGTGGCTTGGGCTCAGCAAGCAGCGGAAGACGGAGATTGCTGGTCGGGTGGGCGCGCAGGAGTGGGAGATTAGGGCTGATCTTGAAGCTGTTGGTGGGGACGGGCTTGGGTATTTGTAGTCAATGGTACTTGAATATATTTATTCCATTTCATTCATTTCACTTCGTTCACTTATAAATGTGGGGGAATGCCCTCTTGAAACTTGTTGATGAGAGCTAAAGCACAACTAGAACCATTCAATTCAAATCGCTCAGAAGAAAGTATAAATTTTATGGACTAGATACGATGAATAGAAAAAATTAATTATAATAACAGCGAATATATCATCAAGAAAAGTAAAAAAAAAAAAAAGAAAGTATAAAATAACAGATGAATAAACCCAAAACCCCCGCCCACTCCCTCTGCCCACACACCCCCAACGTAATTCCGAACGTAGTATACTCCTATCACTCCGCAGCCAATAATAACCCAAGGCCATGTTGAATCCCATATCCATACATGTCGAAAATCTGACAGTTCATAGCGGAATCGAATAGGAAAGATGGAAGTAAGGTGAAGATGAGGAAGAGATGATCCCGAGAGAGATATAGAGAGAATAAACAAAAGATCCATCCAGATGGAAAGTAACTTGAGAGTCGGGTCCGGAGCAGGACGAACATGAACATATATATGAGTGAATATTTGCACGGCTGCCGGTAGGCAGACGAGAAATTGAGACGGAGTTAGAATGTGCAAGATGTAATTGCCAACGCTGACGTTCTCAGAAGACGTCTTCCGCAGCAAAATACCGCTTGCTTCTACCTCTCGCTGCCACGAACTTCATGTCGGGCATGTTGGTATGGTGGACGACGTGGGGTCGATATACTGCGTCCACAGGGGCTTGCCAGTCGTCCAAGCCCAGGGGGAAATACTCATATAGTATATCAGCACTCTCGTTGGGGAAGGGAAGGCTCGATGCAAACGGTTGTTGCATGTTCGTGGTGTCCAGTAAGGGTAACGAAGATGTCGTTTCCCTAGGTTGCACTTGGGAAGTGCTATGGGATACCTTGCGCATCTTTGTTGGGGGCGCCGAGCTATCCACATCCGCGGGGTTCTTCCGCGGCGGTTCGTTCGGATAACGAGATCTTGTCGGATCGCGCAAGGCGATGGGGTTACTGGCATCCTCTTCATCCAGGAGCGTCAGGTTGATGGGGGCAGCCACGGTGTTCGTATCCTGTAGATTGTCTGTCTGCCGGGAAAATTCTGGAGTAGGCTGCGAATACATCGACGAGTGGGACAATACCCCCGACGGGATGGGTGCGCTCCCTCCCGGATGTTGAACCTGCTGCGTCCACCCCGGAGAAGGAAGCTGTGGCGCCACGGCAGCTTGGGAGGATGCGGTCTCTGGCGACGTGCTCTTCGCCGGAGCCTTGGATTTGGCGGCCGTGGGGTTGGCACGGGAAATAGAGTCATTGCGGGGAGCCGCCCTGTTCACGGCTGCCGTCTGCGCGGCCTGCACATTCTTCCTGGAGGCAGCGGCACTGCCACTTAGCGGCAGGTCTTTGCGTGATTGGAAATTGCGAGGGCTGCGGCCCCGGACAATGATCGGACCAGAGCGGACTTCACAGATGGGGATCTTTGCGCCGGTTGACAAGGTTGCGACCACCTTGAGACGGACGACGAAGTGCTGCTGGAGCTCCTTCCTGCGACCATTGTTGGCGGTCGCGACACGGAACTGCAGTCGCTTCCACCCGATGGAAAATTCGGCGTAGTCAGATTCCATGTTCTGACCCGCCATGATATCTAACGGGATCGGTGGGGGTTCTTTCTCGACCTTGGGGTTGGCGCCAGTGTTGGCGGCACGGGGGTTGCTACCGTCCTCGGCGGACGGGTTCCCATTCGCGACGGGGGTCTTCCAGGGCACCGAGATAATCTTGACGGAATTCCCTTCGACCGATTCGGTGGCCGAGACGGTCAACTCCTGGGCCAAGATAGGTATTCGGTCGCCTTGCTCCGTCATGATGTAGCGCAACCCCCGCGGCAAAGTTACCGTGCCTGAGATCTGAAATAAGTTGCGACGATAGCACGTCAGCTCCGCACCTTGTTGCGGTGGGGCATTGTCGTTCGGGGAGGTTGTCCATGGAGACTCTGCCAGAAAGAACATGCCCGTTAATTGGGCATCGATGGACAAGGATGTCCGTCGTAACGAGTAATCAAGGAATGTGAAGTTGTAAACGGGCACGGAGAAACCGAGCAACTTGTTATTGCGGTCGATGGACGAGTCTGGGGGCTGTTCCGGGGGCGTGGGATCGAATGGCGTCATCACATCAAAGGGATCTTCATAACTAGATGGGAACCGGTCCAATGTCGCAGGCAACCCATGCTGGGGGAAGGGGATGTCATCACCGCTAATCGGGGGCGATAGTAAGACCACTGATCGCGAAAGGAAGAAGAGAGAGAGAGATAGAGGGATGGGAGGGGAGACCTACCTGACAAAGGTATCCGAGTCAAAATTGGAGCGCTGGTCTGGAAGATCCATACCAGGCATGGAATTGAGGTAGTCGGTGCCCTGTATGTTGCTGAGGGATAACGGGCTCGCTAGGTAGGGCAGGGCCATGGTATCAAACCCCTCCATGGCGAGGGTGGCGACCGGCTCGAGGCCTGCACGACCAGAAGGCAAGAAGGTAATGAAGACTTTGGCTCTGTCTCCAACGAAGGCGATTGTGAATAATCCCAAAGTATTGAAAGGGACGGAGGAGGCCGAGACGAAGAGGGCGGGGCCCAGCGAGGTGAGAGGTGGTAAGATGCGAGTGAGATGATCGCAAAGAGTGCAGCGGGCGAGGCTAAGGACCGTAAGATATGGGAGTAATCAAATCTTCGAATTTGTGGGATATTGAGCTTTTGGCTGAATCACGACATTTGCTATTGTAATGGGAGAAGGAAAGAGAGCTACACAGGTGGTAAGGACAAGAGGAGGATGACCGAAAGGAAACGAAGAAAGACGCAAGCGAGATGCAGCGCTATTGCTAGCCCTGGTCGCAAGAAGATGAAGAGGAGAGGAGAGGAGAGGAGAGGAGGAGGAGGAGGAGGAGGAGGAGGAGGAAGCAGTAGTAGTAGTAGTTGCAGTAGTAGTAAGTGGTAAAGAGAGAGTGGATCGGAGCCCCCCGAAGTCAATACAATCTAGACAAGGTAGTGGAGAACAGCGATAGACTGTTCTTTCACTTGGCTTTCTTTTTCTTTGCTTCTCTTATTCCTCGGTCTGTGTTTTGCTGCTGCTGCGCTCCTTTGTTCTTCTTTTCTTTCTCTGTTGCGCGCTCTCTCTCTCTCTCTCTCTTTTTTGTTTTGTATAGACTTCTCCTTTTGAGAGATGAGAAGAAATAACAAGATGAAGAAGAATGAAGAAGAACCGCCCGGACAAGGTCTAGTCGAATTGAATGGATAGAGGAGATAAACCGGACGAGTAGACGGACCCGGCGACGGGGTCCGCAGCAGTAGCGACAGCAGGAGCCAACAAGAGGGGCGGGTGAGATAGTGGGGAGAGCCGGAGCGAAAGGCGAAAAGGTAAAAAAAAAAAAAAAAAAAAAAAAAGAAAGAAAGAAAGAAAGAAAGGAAGGGAAATTCGAGGATTGGGGAGGGGGCGTTCACGACGTCCAACACCCGGCGCTGGGACCAAACTGGAATAGTGAATTAGTTTAAACCCCGATAGTCAAGTGAGGTACCAGCGAATGAAGGACAAACTGATGGATTCAGCGGGAGTGGATCAGAAGGACGAGGCTGACAGGCCATTGGGAGACGAAGAATGAGAGGATGAGGAGAGACCATTGGTAGTGCGTAGTGGAGAGAGGAGAGAAAGTAAGAAAAGTAAGAGAGTTGATGGTTTTGCGGAGATAAAGCCGACCGCAGACGGAGGGGAAGTGTTTCCCCACCAGGTTTCTTCTGTCTTTCTCTACCTTTAAAATTGATACATTATTGTAATATATGTACTCTGAATTTATTCAACCCCTAGTCTACCATCTATTTCCCCATCCTGTCATTCTTCAGATAAGAAGAGAAGAATGATTCTCCATACGAGTCCCCCGTATGTATTGAGAACTGCTTATTGTCCAGCGGGGAAGATATCCTTCCCTCGTACCATGGAATCGTACTGTACCGTACCTGACCTGACCCAGTCAGCCTTACCCCACCTAGACCTACTTCGGTATGGTGCAATCTAGTCCCAGAACGGGCAACACCTGGGGAGCGGATACATCAGCCGGATCGGGAGATCCAATTAACTTACCGGGATACTTACCATACAGTATCATACTGTTTTTGATCATGGTCTAGACTCATTCTATTCTTACATTCTACATTCTTCACTCTCACTTACTTTTCCTCTTACTCTCTCTCTCTCACACAGAGAAAGACACAGAGAAAGACAAGAGAACTGAATAGATTAATACTCTAAGGTATGTTCAACACAATCGATATCCACCCGGACCAAATCACTCCAAGTATGACCCAAAAAAGCTAGTCAGTCAGCCCAGAAATGAGGGAACGACCGATATGGAAATATCACCCACAGGTCCAATATATATGTATAGCACCTAGTCTCGAACTAGAAGAAATCGGGCTTCCGTCGGGGATGCTCAGCCAAGTCGCTAAACAGACTCGACACTGGGTTAGACCTATCTGGTCATCCCGTCTGTTCGTCCACATCCATCTCCAATCCACCAACCTATAAGAATGACTTCTCGTTCCGGCACTGTCTAGACAAACTGCTGTGGAAGAGAGGGAGGTGAGGTACCTAGGTACTGTCTCCAGTGGAACTGGGTCTTCTGGACTAGCCTCATCCGTTCTTTTCGACTGACCTAGCCTTGAGCTGAGTATGGTAGAGGTAGATAGATGGTAGCTATACATCTGGGACGACCCACCGAGCCTCTTCAGGTAGCTACCTACCTAGCTATCTAGGTAGGTAGGCAGGTACCTCCCACTGACCGCACACAAGTACCTCAAACAATCAGGGTATCTACCAGCAGCAGATAATCCATCCGGGGAAGATCCCACGATCCTATCCTATTCACAACCCAGTGTAATAGGCTACAGACCCAACGGGCCTGTCTCAGGTAAGGCAAGGTCAGTCACGCCTTGATTGGACTTCTTTCGCCACTAGATATGTACCTACTGTTAGATCCCTACCTTAGTCCCCGGTATGGAAGGACTTTCTTTATTCATTCACTGTCAGTGTACGGAGTACTTCGTAGTGTTTTCTGTCTATTTGCCCCCTCTCTCTTCCTCTTTCTCCCATTGACCATTCATCATCATTCGTTGATCATTGGATGGTTGGCGGTTAGGCGCGGTAGGCTCTAAATATCTCTCTCTCTCGCGCAGGGCTCTTCTTCCTTCCTTCGATCCTTTCGTATTCTCTGACTATCTTCCCTTTTCCTCCCCACCCCTGATCAAAAATGACGGGATCGTTTGATCACCACAGCCCTCCGTTCCAGATAAAAAGAGTAGCAAAAAAAAAAAGGGACTGACTACTTCCCTATGTAGGAAGGTGGAACAACAACCCAAGCTAGTCCACCCCCCAACCCTGAAAATATAATAAAAAAATGAAATAATTCACATTCTTCTCGAACACACAAGTGGAATCTTCCATCCCATCCCAACCTGACAGGGTCGATCCAAGTTTGTGCCGAGGTCTCCGAAAACAGCGGGAGAGCGGGTCGAGCTGCTCCGCTCTTCCCCCCATCCACTAACCAACTAGGTAGTTAGCCAAGGATGGGATACTTTCATTTTAACTTCTCAAATTGATACAACTGATACTGAGGGGGGCTGCTTTAGAGTTTTTGCCATCTCGTGGTGTTGTTCAACGTGGGTATCATGCATCGTGAGGCATTTTAATATATCATCTTATATTGCTGGTATGTACCTCGTGCATCCCGGTTTATTTTGTACACACATATTCTCCTTGTTTGGTTTGTTTCTCGTAAAATAGTATTTATCTCGTAAAAAGGTATTCAAAAAGGAAAACAGAAAACTCAAAATCCAAATTCAAAAAAAAAAAGAACGAGCAGAAAAGGGGTGCTGAAACCCCCATACACAGTGGATATCATGCAGGTGGATGCGACAGCAAGAGAGCAATCCAAAAAAAGAAAAGAAGAAAAGAAAAGAAAGAGCACGCAACCGGACTTATGGCGCCGGCACCATGGCCCACGTTGCGGCATCGCAGTTGACTTCCTCAAAACTATGCAGCGTATGAAATCCCATTCCTGACAAGCAGTCGAAATTGCTGTCGCCATCGACCTGTATACCACCATATTAGTAAAAAATCTCACCATCCAGCCTAAGACGAGGATTATACTCACACAGTCCATGATCACGGCGTCTGCGCCTTGTTTACGGACCTGCTTGATCCCCAGTAAGACCAACCCCTGCATGACCGTAGCATACTCGCCTACCGACGGCGAAATGACCGGCGAAGAGATGCCCCCTGCTGACGCATGAGTGGCTTTCAATGCCGGCATATGCTCTGCCAGTAGTGCCCGATTGTTATATACGACCACACTGCCCAAGATCGCCCCATCCGTGGGCCGCTTGGCCCGGATAATGCCACATCCTGGCGCCCCTCCAAGAGCCAATTTGTAGATGTCCATCACTCCTTGTCGAGAATTGGTCTTGACATGGTCAAGGATCGATTCCGCATAGTCCCATCCGTACACGAGGTCATACGACACTTCCGTATTCTGTAAACCTTGCAGCAAGCCGCCGGATGGAGTCCACGTTTGTAAGTTCCGCAGCACCACACTGCAGACGGGCCGGGAGAGCGCCGTGTTCCAACCCAGATTGGCAAACCATTGTCGCAACCTCTTCCGTTCAACGGGATTGGCCGATGGGATCCCCAGGTAGATTCCCGGCAGGCGTGAACCGAGCTGAAACCGTCGCATTCCCTTGCGCTGAAGGAGAGTCCGGATGGCACGGTTATGAAGGGATGTTCCAATGGAAAGTTTTCGCCTGGTCGGGTCCACGATCAGCGATCCGATAACCCCAGTCCCCGTCGATCGGAAGTAATATGTCGAACAGAATCCGTAGATGGCTTGGGTGCTGCTATTGCGCACAACAAAGTGCGCCTCGTCGATCTCCTCCCGCCGCAAGAAAAAGCTACGAGGCGTGACGCCTTGGAGCTCGGAGCGCTTTCCCTGAACGCAGTCCTCCCGGACCATGTCCAGTAAGCGATCCAGGGCATGAGTGTCCCTCTCTTCATTGAAATGTTCCACGAGCCAATGCTGTCTTGCTTGATGAAGCTTTTGGCTGCGACTGATCGACCCCGGAAGCATGCCCATCGGAGTGCACTCCCCGTAGAGGACTTTGACGAGAGCCTCGAGCGCCGTCTCCGTGAAGTCGTACGTGCAGAGGTAGGTGCCGATGGTCGGATCCGTCGCAAAATCGTATGGTGAGCTGACAGCAACGACAACCATGGGCTTTTCACAGGGTTCACCGGTCGCAGTGAACTGTGATCGACAGATCATGGATACGTGCTTGGTGAAGCCATGCTGATACATATTCCGGTTAGCATCTGCCGTGACGATAATCACTGCCGATGCCCGGTCGATGAGGTTCTCGTGTATCGGGCGAACACCATTGGCGGTATAAGACGTATGGAGGACCCGCCCATTCCGCTGCCGTGAGAGAGACCTCCCCAACTCCTTGAAGACACTTTCACCGCTCAGAACAGAGGCAGTCCGATCCCACACGACCGGATCGAGGGATGAGTCTAGGTGTTCTGTGATCTGGTGAGACACTGCGGAGGCCGGCAATGGTTTCACCAGCGGGGTCAAGAGCAGCAACTCCTCATGGGGCTCCAGTATGTTGGAAAGGGGCAGCAGATTCTTCTTATCCCGCACAACGGATACAGAGCTGCTATATGCCTTGGTCGAGAGATTGGTATGCGATGGTTGCATCTGTGTGAGGGAAGGGAGCCCCTGGGGGCTCAACGCCTGCTCCCACGAGGTGCATTTTGCCTTCAAGTTCAGTATCCGGTGCAGGGATTGTTCGATCCGCGCGCGGCCAATGATACCGTTTTCCACACCGAGTTTCAAACCGTTGATGGCTTCTTGCTGGACTGGGAATGACCGGCAAAGGAGGACGATGTCGCAGCCCGCATTCTTCGCCATCACCGTCCCGCCGCCAACCCCGATGTTGTGGGTGAGGGCCTCCATTTCCAAACACTCGGAGACAACAACACCGTTGAACTTCAAGTCTTTCCGCAGCAGGTCATCCACGACCTGCTCACTGAGGCAAGCATGCATGACATTCACCCCGGACGAAGACATGGAGACACCTCCTACCATCATGGAATCCAACCCGTGGATGATAGCGTTTCGAAACGGGACCAGCGCGGTCAAGCTGAGCTGTTCGAGCGACTCGGTGATTGTGGGAACGTCGTTTTGAGAGCCAAGGAATTCCAGATTGCCGTACGATGGGAAATGTTTGCCGCACGTCACTAGCCCCCCGGCCTGGTAGCCCTTCAAATACTCCACGCCGTACTGCGATACCTCATGGGGGTCATCCCCCGTGGTGCGGACGCCCAAAGGTTGACTCCTTACGTTCGTCAAGACGTCTAGCACGGGGCCCAAGATCCAATTGACCCCTACGGCCTTGAGCTCCCGGGCGGTGGCCATAGCCACTTCGCGTGCTAAGAGTTTTGACCCCGTGGCGGCGACGCCCATGGCGCTGGGGTACTGTCTGATGTATTGATCATCGTACAGGCTGTTCACGCCGCCATTTTCCTGATCAAGAGCGATCAGTAGAGGGACCAAATGGCCGGCATTTCGGGCGATGGTCTGTAGCTCGAGAACCAGACGGGTTGCATCTTCTGCCGCTGCAGACACATTAGTGTACATTGACCCATGGGGGATGTCATGACCGCGACCCTAGCGAGGCCACGGACGGGATCACAAGATCAACAGGAGATGGTACATTTCAGGTTTTTGGCAGTTAGAAGGACAGAGCCGACATGGTAGTTCTCAATGAGGGAGCGAATCTGAGGGTTGACCGAGGTTCCATCAAAGCCCATCATAAAGAGCTGCCCCATCTGTCTATCGAGTTGACATGGTTCCGGGAATGATCAGTGACGGTCATGAATAGCTTCATAGGATGGTAGGACAGGGAAAGAGAATCGGAAGAAGGCATAATCTTCCTGTTGATCTGCATGTTCATTTTTGTGTTTACTTCTGTTTTTGGGTTTGTTTTTCTCATCCATATTGACAAGAGACAATCGATCATAGAAGAAGAAATCGAAGAGAGGGAACCATACTGGGTCACAACAACCAAACAAAAACAAAGATAGAATGAAAAGAATGCCAAGACCGAATCTGAAACCTACCTGTCTAGATCTTCCCAGCCAGGGGGCAGCATATCCTCTCTCGGGGCCATGAGGGGTGGGGTGGCGCCCTATGTGAGGAATGCCAGGACTAAAATTGACAACAGGTTGCAAGCACGATCCGGGGGACCCGCAAGGTCCGCGCTTAGGAAGAATTGGGTTGGGGGGGTGTGGAGGGGGCGACAGATGGTGTGGGACAATGTTGCAAACGACGTTGGGAAGCTGACGAGTGCCAGAAACGGCAGGTTACCTAGTGGAAGTTAAGTTTCCTCGAGTCGGGGCGCGTGGAGAATTGAAGCGTTACCTTACCTACGACTAGGTCAAAACTAATGAGGGGAAAAGACACAGGATCGGATGGGGTGGGAGATCCTTACGTGGGCAAATGAAGATGCAGCGGAGAGATGAATCGAAAGGGGAAAGAAAGGATTGATGGATAGAAAGAAAGGTGTTGATAATACGAGGAGCTCTCTTCTCCCGAGGATAGTGCACTGTTTACTCCGCATGAATATCTCCATCCACCTAATTAGCCTCGATTGGGGCTGCTAACCAGTTAGGGAGATTAGTGACTATTGGCTTGTTTACCAGCATTAGATCTCGATCACATACCATCGTGTATAGAATGTGTTGTTTATAACCTCATATAGCAGTTCAAATATAAGTTATAGGTACCTATTACTATGTGCTCCAGATATCCATTAGATGATGTCTGTCGGAGATTTGATATTGATCTTGACAGTATTGTAAGATATACTAAGCCATACCCGATCGAATCTGTATCATACCCGCCGTAAGTCATATACAGTACTGTCTGTATCCTGTCTGTATTCTGACCTAACATAGACGGGTAAGTAAACATACTAATACAGACTAGTTCCGGTTAGGTTGCATGTCTATCACGGCGTCAATGCTTTTCTCCCCCGGTTTCCCGAATGCAACAACGGTCCTCAAGCGGAGATCCCACAGGAAGGAAACTCGGTCCTTCGGTATCATGAGTACCATGAAGGTATTGAAGATAACTCGGTCACACCCCACCTTCCCCAGTTAGGCATAGAGGATCCGTTCGGAAGGCTGAAGATCCCATTGCGATATGCCACCTTTGACTGTAACATCAGTGGATTTAATGAATGAAACGTTTCTTTGCCTTCCAACTTGCCAACCCCACCGTCTGATCTGACTGAACCTCATGACAATGGTCCATTCTTTCATTGCAGTCCGGACCCGGTGATTGGCTGTCTGCATCCTGCCAGGTGGGCGTTTTCGCCTTCCTCATCATAGTCCGAAGCCTGGTTGCGTCATCCTCCGGGTTGAATCATCATCCCGATGTGACCGGAATATCTAATCTGAAGCACGAGAATACGCAATGGGGGAGAGATATCGAGATGCCTGAGCTTCTGGTTTCTGTTCGCTATAGTCAAGTATGCTATAGTCAAGTATGATCAATTACTTTGACTGGACAGGTCTTAACAAATACGAATACTGTTCCCTCATGTATGCGGAAAAAGTGCGCGAGATAAGATGACGATCCGCTCCAGACCGGAAATTACCCAAGAATCCAGAGTCCAACAATAATCTCCAAGCGCCACCATAATGGAATTATAGGCATGTGGCGCTGGGGAAGTGGTAGACTAAGGTAGGGTCCGAGTAGTGTGGGCAACATCATCTCGTCACACTCTCCACAGCTGATCCAGAATCGATTCCTACCACGATTGAGCAGAAGAGTAGATATGTAACAAACCCCCGGCCGATGGGACCGCATCCGGCATTTTTTCTATTCACCTTTAATCGTCCCCAATTTCAGTCTGCCCCCAGCTTCTTCCTTCTCTGTCTCCTTTCTTGTGCTGTACCAGAACACGGCACCATCGACAGACTATTGCGATATCTGTCTTACCTTCCTGCTTCTTTCGTCCCTCGCGTGTGTTAGACATCTGTCTATAGGGTCTCGAGTGTTCCAGACCTGTCTTGCTTGACACCCTCCTCATACTCGCTAGCCGCAGGGGTGCGCTACCAGTGACGTAGTTTCGTCCTCCATCAGCCAACATGTATGTCTTATATCTCCTCGTGCTCGGATTGCTTGTTTGCCAGTATCAAAAACAATGAATCTAAACAATGAATTACACTGACACGCGCACCTGTTCCAGGCGGGTCATCATTCGGGAAAATGCCTGGGATGTGTCGGAATATATTGCCGACTATATCATCAGTATGTTGTCATCTACCCGAAGAAACCAAACGTTCGCATCCTTACACTGTAATCAGGTCGCATTAAATCGTTCATGCCGACAGAGGACCAGCCGTTTGTGCTCGGTCTCCCTACTGGCAGCAGCCCTGAGCTCATCTACAAGTCTCTGGTGCGACGTCATCGGGCTGGTGACATTTCCTTCAAGAATGTCGTAACCTTCAACATGGTACTACCTCCCATTGACCCCGTTCTCTACCGCATACTAACAGAGATAGGATGAATATGTCGGTCTGCCCCGTGACCATCCCGAGTCGTACCACAGCTTCATGTACAAGAAGTTCTTCTCGCATGTCGACATCCCGCCCCAGAACATCAATATCCTCAACGGGAACGCCCCAGACCTCGGCGCCGAGTGCGCGTCTTTCGAGGCGCGCATCGCTCGCTACGGAGGAATCGAGCTGTTCCTCGGCGGAGTCGGTCCCGACGGCCACATCGCATTCAACGAGCCCGGGTCCTCCCTGAGCAGCCGCACTCGCGTCAAAACCCTGGCCTACGACACCATCCTCGCAAACTCCCGCTTCTTCGACAACGACATCGACAAGGTCCCCCGGCGGGCCCTGACAGTCGGTATCCAGACGATCATGGAAGCGCGCGAAGTCGTCATCGTCGCCACAGGCGCCCACAAGGCCTCCGCGCTGGAGAAAGGCCTCGAAGGCGGCGTGAACCACATGTGGACGCTCTCCGCGCTGCAGCTGCACCAGCACCCGCTCATCGTCTGCGACCGCGACGCGACCCTCGAACTCAAGGTCAAAACCGTCCGCTACTTCGAGTCGATCGAACAGTCCGGCACAGACGCGCGGACTCAGGGCCCGCCGCTCGTCTCTCGCCCCAGAACGTACATCCCTTCTCCAGTGGGAGTCCGACAACAGCTTACCCCGACGGGGACACCGACGAAGATCCCCAAGGACCTGCGGATCAACACGCAGCTGAACCAGACTATGGAGGACGACGAGTTGACTCCTGATAGCATGTCCTCCCGGATGGTCGATTCGGCGATTAGTGGGCTGGACACGGCTATGAAGGGTGATCTTATGCTTGATCGGATGGGTGCTCGGGTTGTTTCTCATTAAGCGGATTTCTTTTCGTTTGTTCTGTTTTTATTTCACCTCATATTGTGTTCTGTCTGTTTTGGGTATCTACTGGTATATTCCCTGGTTTTATCGGGTGTCTTTTTCTCGCACTACATAGATGGCGAGTTTGGTTGATATTTTGATTAGCATGTTCTGTCTTTTTCTTGTCTTTTTCTTGTCTTTTTCTTGTCTTTTTTTTTTTTCTGTTTTGCATGACGAAATAGCAGGATGGAAAATCAAATATGGAAATGATGGCATGATCTGAAACAACTTTGTTTTCATTGTGATTATCATAAGATTGTAAATAAAACATTGATTGGTATTGTAAGCCTTGTCACACACTGAGAAGTAGACAATTTGAAATCAGTAGGAGGTGGTCCCTCTATGTATGTCCTATTCAGGTTAATGTATTCATGGTATCATTTTCTAACATATACATCTGGTACCTTCAGCTAACAGCGAGCCTCCCTACTCAAACCAATTACTCTTTCTCACACGCCTGTACAGGAAGAGATTAAAGCTTCGCAAAAACAGTCGCCATCCCCCCACTCATATCAACATAAGTGCTCTTATTCTTCACCCAAGCCTCGATGCCCTTGCGGCCATTCTCAACGCCCACACCGCTCTTCTTCCACCCCCCGACGGCCATCTCAGCCGGGCTGTCGCCCCAGGTGTTGATCCAGGTGATACCGGCCTCGAGCTGGTCGATGACCTGGTGGGCCATGTTGAGGTCCTGGGTGAAAACGCCGGCGGCGAGGCCGAGCTCGGTGGTGTTCGCGCGGCGCACGGCTTCCTCGACGGTGTCGTAGTAGAGGATGGACATGACGGGGCCGAAGATCTCCTCTTTGACGATCTTCATGTCGTCCGTGCAGTCTGTGAAGACGGTGGGGCGGACCCAGAAGCCGTTTTGCAGGTCTGCGGGGACGGCGGGCTTGCCGGAACCGCCGTAGAGGAGCGTGGCTTTGTCGGACTCGATGCCGTGGCGGATGTATGCGTTTACTTTGTCGAGGTGGGCGGCGGAGCTGAGGGGGCCCATGTTGGTTGCGTCGTCGAAGAGGGGACCGGGGCGGATGTGTTGCATTTTGTCGAGGAGGGACTTCTCGAAGGCGTGCTTCATGGAGGACGGAACGAAGACGCGCGTGCCGTTCGTGCAGACTTGGCCCGTGCTGTAGAAGTTTGCCATCATGGCGCCGTTGACGGCGTTTTCGAGGTCCGCGTCGGGGAGCACGAGGAGGGGGCTCTTGCCGCCTAGCTCCATGGTCACGTACTTCATGTTGCCTGCGGCCGCGCCGGCAACCTTCATGCCGGTGGATACCTGGCCGGTGAAGGAGACCTTGGCGATGGTGGGGTGCGTGGTCAGGTGTGCCCCGACGTCGCCGGCGCCGTAGATGACGTTAAAGACGCCGTCGGGGAGTCCGGCTTCACGGTAGATTTCGGCCAGGGTCTGGGCGTGCAGCGGGGTGTATTCGCTCGGTTTGTAGACCATGGTGTTTCCGGCGGCGAGACAGGGGGCGGATTTCCAGAGGGCACTGTTTTTTTTTTTAGTCAGACCATGTTTATTACTGAGCCAACGACAACTGGCGCGTAGACAGGAGGATAACTTGAAGAAAAGCCATGCCAGCAAAAAGAGCGCAGAATGAGAAAAGTGGGAGGGACATACATCTGGATGGGATAGTTCCACGCGCCAATGCCCGCACACACTCCCAAGGGGGCCTTCTTGGTGAACACCCACGCGTCCTTTCTCAACTGGGTAGTTTCGCCATTGAGGCCGCCCGCGCCAACCAGGTTCGCATAGTATTCCAAGACATCCGCGCCGCTCAGGACATCGACCGTGCTGGTCTCCGTATAGGCCTTGCCGGAGTCTAACGTTTCCACGCGGGCGATTTCATCGTTTCGTTCGCGGAGCAAAATAGCGGCCTTTTGCAGGATGCGCGCCCGGGCGGCCGGGGAAGTCTCGGACCAGGAGGGAAAGGCACGGTTGGCGGCGGCAATGGCCGTATCTACATCGGAGTTCGAGGCGACTTGGATCTCGGCCAGCGGGGTTGCGTTGGACGGGTCAATGGAGAAGAAGGTCTTGCCGGACGACGCGGGCCGGACTTGGCCGTCGTAATAGAGCTGACGGGTTGGGAAAGGGAGAGTAGAAGATGCCATGATTGACTTTGTCCTGATTCCTAATTGAAGGGAAGACAGTCTTTTCAGCATTGTCTCTTCCGAAGAGAGTGAAGAAACCGGGTAGTTCTGGAGTGGAGAAGTATGATACTCACCGCCAACCCCATAGTAAGGTAAGTGGCAACTGGCAATACTCCAACTGTCTCTCGGTCTGGGCCGAGAGATCGTCCGTAGAAGGAACAAAGGACGATCTAGGCTTTCTCTTTCTATCTTTCTTTCTTTCTTTCTTCCTGTCTATTGTGTGTTCTCATCTAACGTGGAATGCGACGATTACTAGTATGTAGTGTACAGACATGGACAATGCGTCTATGATACAACAAGGTAACGAGTTCTTCCATCAGGTAAGATGATAATACACAGACTCCATAATGTCTCCTGTAACCAATAGTTTCCCAGAATGTCTCGGCATTGAAACTCCGATCCTCAACCCACAGAGGTTTACACCATTCAGCGCTGATTCTTCCCTTATTAGTCGGATGCTTGTGCGCTCGTGCCGTGGCGTCCTTTAGCGTCTGTCCTCGTGCGGAGTGACGTCGGCACCAAAGACCGGGGATCAGAGTATGCGACATAAGACTCCGCATTGCATGGAGAAGAAAGACAGAGAGAAAGACAGTCTCTCCTATACTGCGCGGACTGTAACACCTCGGTACCTACCTCCGTAAAGGTTCTATCCCCAAAATGGACGTGTTATCTAATAAGAACGTACAGTCCACGGCTCCACGCGGTCCAAGAACCTCATCCATTGGGCCATTTCTGTTCGGTTCCCCTCCCGGGCGGTGGAGAATGATTGAAAGGGAAAAGAAAAAAAAAGGGCCCGAAATGGTCTGATGCTTCGGTCGAAATACGGTCATTCAATCACCGCCATTTTCCGGTGGTTTTTTTCTAATCCTTTCTTCCTCCTCTTTTGATCCTTCCCCGTTTCTCCATCTTCGATCCTCTGCCACCCCCCACTTTCCTCCCTTCGGATTCAAGGCCTTCATTCAACATGGCTACCACAAACGAGTTCCCCGCGAGCGACGTCAACAGCTACGACTATGTCATCGTCGGCGGTGGCACGGCCGGCTGTGTCATTGCCGGTCGGTTGGCGCAATACTTGCCCAACAAGCGCATCCTGGTCATCGAGGGTGGCCCCAGTGACTTTATGGATGATCGCGTCCTCAACCTCAGGGAGTGGCTCAACCTACTCGGAGGCGAGTTGGACTACGATTATCCCACCGTCGAGCAACCTATGGGTATGTCTTCATTCTTGATCTTTTCGGTGCAACCACTGGTCGGAGAAGGGGATCAATCCAAGAAAGTTCCTGATTGTATCTAATTTGTTTTAACTTTGAACAGGCAACAGCCATATCCGTCACTCGCGTGCCAAAGTCCTCGGTGGCTGCTCCAGCCACAACACCCTCATTTCCTTCCGTCCTTTCGAATATGACTGCAAGAGGTGGGAGCAACAGGGTTGCAAGGGCTGGTCCTTTGGGACCTTCACCCGCCTCTTGGACAACCTGCGCAACACCGTCCAGCCCGTGCATGAACGCCACCGTAACCAGCTGTGCAAGGATTGGATCCAGTCTTGCTCGTCCGCCATGAACATTCCCATCATCCCGGATTTCAACCAGGTCATTCGCTCCGAGGGAGAGCTGACCGAGGGCGTTGGTTTCTTCAACGTGTCCTACAACCCGGACGATGGCCGCCGAAGCAGCGCCAGCGTCGCCTACATCCATCCCATCCTGCGCGGTGAGGAACGCCGGCCGAACCTGACCATCCTCACCAATGCCTGGGTGTCGCGTGTGAACGTGGACGGCGATACCGTGACGGGCGTCGACGTGACCTTGCAGTCGGGTGCGAAGCACACCCTGCGGGCCAAGAAGGAGACCATCCTCTGTGCGGGTGCCGTGGATACCCCGCGACTGATGCTTCTGTCCGGCCTGGGCCCGAAGGATCAACTGACGTCGGTGGGTATCCCGGTGGTCAAGGATCTTCCCGGAGTCGGCGAAAACCTGCTCGATCACCCGGAGACCATCATCATCTGGGAGCTCAACCGCCCGGTTCCCCCCAACCAGACCACCATGGACTCCGACGCCGGCATCTTCCTGCGCCGGGAGGCTCCCAACGCCGCCGGCGATGATGGACGCGCCGCCGATGTCATGATGCACTGCTATCAGATCCCCTTCTGCCTCAACACCGAGCGCCTGGGATACGACACTCCCGTGGACGCCTTCTGCATGACCCCCAACATCCCCCGCCCCCGCTCGCGCGGTCGCGTCTACCTGACCTCCGCGGACCCCACGGTGAAACCCGCGCTGGACTTCCGCTACTTCACCGACCCCGAAGGCTACGATGCTGCCACCATCGTCACCGGGTTCAAGGCCGCCCGTGAGATCGCCAAGCAGTCGCCATTCAAGGACTGGATCAAGCGGGAGGTCGCCCCGGGCCCCAAGATCCAGACCGACGAGGAGCTGTCCGAGTATGGCCGCCGCGCCGCCCACACGGTCTACCACCCGGCCGGTACCACCAAGATGGGTGACGTGACCAGCGATCCCCTGGCCGTGGTCGACGCACAGCTGAAGGTCCGGGGTCTGAAGAACGTTCGCATCGCCGACGCCGGCGTCTTCCCCGAGATGCCCAGTATCAACCCCATGTTGACCGTGCTGGCCGTCGGTGAGCGGGCAGCCGAGTTGATCGCGGAAGAGGCAGGCTGGAAGCGCGAGCAGCCTCGTCTGTAAAAACCAACAAAAAACCATAACACAAAAGAAAAGAAAAGAAGAAAAAAAGACAATGATCGAAAAGTGAATATTACAAGAAAGGTACCATATCCATTGCCGAAGCTACGGTGACAGTAGCCCGGATATTGGATATGGACAACCTAGCGCAGTCAGGGAAGGCTTTTTGTACAGGAGCCGAAATTTTTCCTCCTCTTTAGGATACGTTCCAGCGACTTCATAATTTTGCCGTTCATGTTCATGAATCATGATAGATGTCATATATAGAAATTTGCATCGAGTGGATTATAGTCAATTTGAGATAAGCTCTTGGGTATGCATTGTTTGGTAATTTTTTGTCATGGAGTAGATGTATTGTGCTTTAACCTGAGCATAGAATGGCTTACCTTTGCTTTTAGAAAGTAATTGTTGTAGATGCCGACGTCAAAGAAACGGGTATATTGCCGTCCTGCTTGAGTAGGATGGCAGTGAGAGTAAAATGAGGGAGAAAGATAAACAAGTCGATAAATAGATAGATAAATAAACAAACAAATATATATATATATATATATATTTGTTTATACACATCCATAGCCACATTTTAATAGAAATCCCAAAGTAGAAACCAACGCTGACCATCATGCGAGACAATAAACAAATGCACAAGCTGGCTAGTCAAGAAATACCAAAACCACGATAAATCAAACGAAACAAAAAGAAATCTAATACGTTCAAGCACAATAAGACATCCCCACAGAAGTCTCAGCCCCCCCTTTCTCATTATCGTAGATCTTCGCGCCCCGTTTCCACACTTGGGCCACAGTCAGCGTGGGTCCGGAATAAGCATCCTGCACATCATCCAGCACGACCAGGTCCGCATCGGCGCCCTTATCCAGTGTGCCCTTGACGCCCTGCAGGCCGAGCAGACGCGCGGGGACGGCTGTGACGGAGTTGAGCGCCTCGGCAGTCGAGGCGTTCGTCCAGCGGCGGAAGTTGTTGACGCACTCGATGAGGGTTGCGGAGCTACCGGCGATGCGGTCAGATCCTTCTAGGGTCAAGCGCGCGCCGGTCTTGACGATGCGCTCGCCGTTGGTCCACTCGTAGACGCCGTCGGGGAGACCGCATAGCCTCATGGCGTCCGTGACGAGCACGAGGCCTTCCGGGTGGGCGTTGTAGGCGATGCGGATGGAGGTGGGGTGCAGGTGGATGCCGTCTGCGATGATCCCGTAGTACGGGCGAGGACGCTCGTTCTGGCCGAGCAGGCCGAAGACGCCCGGGTTGCGGTGGTAGAACGGGCGCATGGCGTTGAAGAGGTGGGTGATCATCGTTGCGCCTTCCTTGGTGGCTGCTAGGGCCTGTTCATACGTCGCGTCGGAGTGACCGATCGAGAAGATGATGTCCTGGGAGGCGACGGCGGCGATGTTGGAGACCATGTTGCCGACTTCGGGGGCGGCGGTGATCATCTTCACGGACTTGGTCGGCCCTGTTAGGTTCTCCTTGCCGTAGCAGGCTTCTAGGTCGTCCCAGTGGGTGGCTGCGCGGAGGACTTCGGTTTTGTGGCATCCGTTGCGGCCTGGGCTGATGAAGGGCCCTTCGATGTGGGCTCCTAGAGACT
Source organism: Aspergillus campestris IBT 28561 (assembly GCF_002847485.1). Classification (NCBI taxonomy): domain Eukaryota; kingdom Fungi; phylum Ascomycota; class Eurotiomycetes; order Eurotiales; family Aspergillaceae; genus Aspergillus; species Aspergillus campestris. The sequence continues at coordinate 92,518 of NW_020194337.1, forward strand.
CTGCGCCATCTTCTGAGCGGTGCTTCTCTCCGGGAGGACCTAGAGAGGGGAGGACCTGAATGTGGGCATCAGAGTAGTCCTTCGGGGTGATGACTGCGGAGGCTGTAGCGACATACCTGGGAGTATACTTCGGGAGTCGAACTAACAACGGTTGGAAGATACGACGTGACGCCCGTTCGAGCGAGGCCCCGGTTGACTGCGCGTAGACCCTCGTCGTATTCCTCCTTGGTGGCACAGGGAATGGAGAAGTCGAAGCCTTGGGCGCCATTTAGCTGGACGTCTATGAGCCCCGGGGAGAGGATGCGTCCGCCGAGATCGACGACCTCATCTGGAGATAGATGTAGCTCGTAGAACGCTTCCTGGTCGCGAAGAATCTTTCCGGACAGAGAGTCGATCCAGAGGTCCTGCTCGACCAGCTCGGTCCCCTTGACGATCCGGCAGTTTGTGAACTTGGTGATCCGGGGAGGAGTCGACGCTTTGCCAGGCATGATGGGCGGAGTATGTCGTTTGTTGGATTAGATGTCCAGTACCTGGTGGGGGAAGGGGAGGGGGAAGGTTGAACAGGGGATGAGTCAGGCCAGACAGCGACGCAAGTATATACTCGAAAAAATCCGACGGGCGTCGCGTCGTTCTGGAAACAAAATGGAGAGAGAGAGAGATCGACAACGGTCCTCAACTCCACGAGGCGTTTATTGTTCTGACGTTGACGTTGCTTTCATCCTTTAGGAATGTCACGTAGGGAAAGGAATACAATGATTGGACTCCATCGTATTTTGGCAGGGAAAGGTCGTATGGGGTTCAGACCCGGCTTTCCATGGAATGCCATCTCATCGAGGGGAATGTCATCTGTTGATTGACTCCACTCATCATCGCAACAATGGGACCAACGCCGGTGACGTTATAGATTACCGCTGACATCCATTACATGCAGAGAACGGTAGCAAACCGGAGTATACCGGATCATACCATACCATACATACCATACATACCATACACACAATACTTTCTTCCCCTCTTCTCTCCTCTCTCTCCTCTTTCTTTCTCCACTCTCCCCATTCATGCATCAAATTGGCCAAATCAGATGGAATTATGTGACTAAACCAGCCTAATTAGCGTACTTCCAAACAGCCTCAGCAAAGTATTAACAGCGGGAAAACGCCAAGCTCCTCTCCACTCGTGAAAGAAAGGATACTACCTCGCAGCCACCGTGCCAGCCAAACTGATTCCGGAACCCCTCCGCATTCGGCCACGCTGGATGGTTACAGACTGTCAATGTCACCGTCTCTTTGAGTTGGCTCTCGATGTGGATGCGTGAATCCTATTATGACTCCTTTCTCATCAACCTGCCTGGATTGTTAGGTTCAGCGAGGATCAGCTATGGATGCCTAGACATCCTTGGATTTCTGCCAGATCAGGATCCCAGGGAACTATGCCGCAAGTGTATGTTCAGTACTCGGCGTCATGAAGAAAAGCAGCTAATAAAACTCTCAAATAAAAAGAGGGGCGCTTTTGATCCAATCTAGCCTATTTGAGCTCGACATGACTGTCTCGTTGGGTCTGAATTGAGCGTGAAAGCTCTCTCCTCATCCGGAGTTATATGCTCGAGCTGTGCGGATTTTGCATCTACTCAGTCTTATTTGTTCTTGTTCCTTTATTCTTCTTCTGCCTTTCTTCTCTTCTGTTTTGCTTTGCTTTTCTGTTCTCTTGTCTCTTATACCTCTGATCTGATTTTGCCTAATCGGTACGTCTCCGGAATCTACTTTCCACTTTCCACTGGGGTCTGGAGTCAACCCCATGGGTGGTGTGGATCGCATCCCGGCTCCTCGCGTTCCTATTGAACTACCGTGGAATCGTACGCTTGGGTGTTGCAACTTAGGCCCCTCGGAGAGGTGGGTCGACCGGGGTTAGAGCCTATAGACGCCTACCCCAGCCAGGACGCAACCCTCCCCAATACCCAAAGATAAGGAAAGTTTGTCTGTGGCGCTCGCCTTATCTTTTCGCGATTGCTTGTTCCCGTCCTCGAGCATTTGGTTGCTGTAGTACTTGGGAGGGATCCACCCGTGACTCTATTGACTGGCTGGATGCTACTTCTCCTTGCTGATTGCTACTTTCTCCTCCTCTCCCAAAGTTTCAACCCTCGATGCGTGAGCTGATTGTCCCAGAGGGGGGAGAAAAAGGAAGAAGGGACAGAGAATAGAACTACGGTTTGAATCTATCCACCAGACGTCATATCAGAACGCCGACTTTCCTTTTCACTATTTGTTTCGCGTTATCCCCCACCTCCCCCCTCCCCCTTGTCTTACCCCGGATTTTTATTCTTGGTGTACAACGGAACAAACATTCCAGTGGTTGATACCCTTACTTCACCTTCTGCACGATTCTTGTCGACGGTGGTGCCCTAGTGTCATCCGGTCGGGGTTGTCAATTTAAAATATCTTCCCGCCCCTTCTTAATTTGCTTCAAACCCCCTTTTAAAACACCCACGCCATGGCGAACTCGGTCAGCGATGATGATCCACGATCGGAAAAGGGACATGGAATTCCCACAAACACGTCCGATGTCGAGACGGGTGGACAGGACACCTCGGTCACCGGAAAGCCGTGGATGTACAAGCCAATCAAACTCGGCCCCTGGACATTCCCGTGGTTCGCTTCCCCCGAAACCCAATTGATCCTGGTCTCCTTCGTTTGTTTCCTCTGCCCAGGAATGTTCAATGCCGTCAGTGGCCTGGGAGGCGCCGGTCAGCTCGACAAGACCGATGTGAACAACGCCAACACGGCCCTGTATAGCACCTTTGCCGTAGTGGGCTTTTTTGCCGGTTCCATTGCCAACCGCATCGGCCTCCGCATGACCCTCTCCATCGGCGGTTTCGGCTACTTTCTCTATGTGGCGGCGCTTCTGTCCTATAACCACAACAAAAATGACGGCTTTTTAATTTTTGCTGGTGCGCTCCTGGGTGTCTGCGGGGGTCTGTTGTGGTGTGCTCAGGGGGCGGTCATGATGAGTTACCCGACCGAGCAGGAAAAGGGGAAGTTCATCTCTGTCTTCTGGGTCATCTTCAACCTAGGCGGCGTGATTGGAAGTCTAGTCCCTCTTGGCCAGAATCTGCACTCCAACACCGGTACCGTCAATGACGGTACTTACATCGCCTTCTTGGTCCTCATGGCCATAGGGTTCGTCCTTGCCTGGGTCCTATCGGATTCCAAGTACATCAAGCGCAAAGATGGATCGCGTGTCATCGTCATGAAGAACCCCACCTGGAAGTCCGAGTTGCTGGGTCTTTACGAGACCTTGCGTTCCGACTACTACATCGTGCTGCTATTTCCGATGTTCCTGGCAAGCAACTGGTTCTATGCGTACCACTTCAACAGCGTCAATGGCGCTTACTTCGACATTCGCACACGCTCTCTGAACAGTCTTCTCTACTGGCTGATGCAAATGGTTGGAGCGCTGTTTTTCGGCCAAACTCTGGATCTGAAGTGGTTGTCGCGTCCCAATCGAGCCAAACTCAACCTCTTCCTTCTGCTTGCTATCACCATGGGCACCTGGGGTGGCGGGTATGCCTTCCAGAAGGGCTATACCCGCGAGACGGTTGAGGCCACGAAGGACTGGACCGACAGCGGTTACGTCGGACCCATGTTCCTCTACATATTCTACGGTTTCTACGACGCCGCGTTTCAGACTTGCACATACTGGTTAGTATCGACACCTCGGGTTTACTTCGCATACTAACACGCTCTTTACAAATAGGTTCATGGGATCCCTCAGCAACAACGGTCGCAAGCTAGCCAATTTCGCAGGTTTCTACAAAGGCATCCAGTCCGCCGGAGCGGCAGGAATGTGGCGGTACGTGCTAGACAATTACCACACAGTCTCGAGAGATGAGCAACTCGCTAACACTCTAATCCCACAGAATGGACGCCCAGGGCGCACCATTCATGACAGAGTTCGCCTCCTGCTGGGGCCTCCTCGTCGGCAGCCTCCTAATCGCATCCCCAGTCATCCTGTTCAAAATCAAAGACCACACAGACGTCGAAGACGATCTCAAATTCTCCGACGAGGCCCCACAGGACGTCATCGGGAGCGATATCGCCCTGGAGGATCAAGAACCTGCGGCGAAGAAGGACGAGAAACGCATATCCGTGACGCAGTGAATGTTTTATTCAACGACTTTGCTTGCTTTGCAATGAGTGTTCTCGCGTGCGGGACTTGACCCATATTTTCATTTCTATGTTCATCATCAAGAAAAGGAAGACTTGTACACTAGTGAAGGAAGGATGGGTGGGTATGTATGCATGCGAAAGTCCGTCCCTTTGTACATAATCCGATTTCACATAATCACGTGTTATGAATCTCTGGCCGTCTGAGACGGGCATGAGGTGGGAAGTTACGATTAATCAATACATAATGTTGCCAGTATTTCAATCATTAGCCACTGTAAATAAGTGACTTATATACATGTGACCGCGTAGCGGATTCCTTTATCTGTATTAGTAGTATATAGGACGGGACTTGGGATCGCTGAGTTTATGTAGAATGATTATTTTCTTTCTATTTATTTGCTTTGCCTTTTTGTCTGGGGCAATAAACACCTCAACGCATCTGTACATTAGCCAGCCATGTCATTACATTGACACTGCGCCGACGGCGTCATTCGCAATCCCAGGACTGATAATAAAAACGTCATAAACGGGGAAAAGGCTCAAACTCTAGCACTAGAAGTCGCCGGAGGCAGCGGCACAAACGACTCAGTGTGCGTGGCCCTCGCCGTCCCGTTCGTCTTATAGCCGCCCCAAATAGGGGTCGTACCCTTAGCAATATCCCACCCAAAGAGGGTCCGGTTAAACAGCTGCAGCGAAGCCGCAGGCTGGTAGTAGGGCACTTCATGACCCGCCTGATAGACACGGGTGAAGGAGAAGTTGCCGTACTCGCGGGTCTCGCCGAACTCGACGCCGTCGACGAGGAGGGGCGCGTAGCCTGCTTTGCGGAAGTCGGCGCTGTGGGTGTAGTTCATGGCGAGGGAGACGGCCTCACCGCCGAACCAGTTGCAGATGTAGTCTGCGTCGCCGTAGATGAGGGAGATGCGGACGGGGAGGCGGAGGAGCTCTTCGAGGTCGTCGATGAAGTTGGGCCAGACGAAGTCGCCGGTTTGTTGGAAGGCGTAGAAGACTTCGCTGCTGGATTGGGTGTAGTTGATGTTGACGCCGATGGCGTTCATGACGGTGTCTTTTTTGAGGTAGTCTTCGTAGTAGGGGGGTGGGGTTGGGTCCTGTGTGATGATCTTTGTTAGGAGATGTATGAGGTTAAATTGTCTGGGGGTTTGAAGCTTACGTCGGCTGGGTGGCGGATGTCGTATACACCCCGGCCACTGTATTGATAGAAGGGGCTCTCTGTTGACTTGGTCAGTCTTGTTCCTTTCTCTTCTTTTTGGTGTTTGTGTTCTGTGCTCCATATATATTGGGAATGGACGACTCACCAACATTATCCCTGCACATGTTGCCAGCCTCCGCGCAAATAGCAAAGTCCGCCAACGAAGTTCTGTTCGTCGCTTTACAAGCGGCCACTTGATCCTGGCATCCATTGTGCATTTCGTTCGCGAACTTCATGTAGTTATAGACGGTATCGTTCAACTTTCACATGTCAGTACTGTCTAGCGGTTTTTCTTTTGTAACCAAGACAAGGTAACTCACAGCCTTGATGCCGTAGGTATTCTTGTTCGCGAATTCCGGATAGTGAGGGGCCTGCGGATGTCAGTACCGAAGTAACAAGTATCTAGCTGGCCGAGGGGTCACACCTGGATGGCTTCGTCGATAATGCCGTTTATAATCCCCAAGGAGTTGAAATCGAGGTGGATGCCGTCCACAGTTCCCTTGGCGATCTTCTCATTTTGCTCCCGGAAATGGTTGAAGAACTGCTTCATTAGAGTTGGGTCCTGAATGGTCGGTTCGGAATCTGCTCACTGCTGGTCCATAGTGCCTGAAGAAGCATAGTTGTCAGCAGTGGTCATTGACGCTGTTATAATGTTGGACACTCACCCTCCATAGCTTTCCGTCCACAGACTGAACTCCTTGGACTTGATCTTGGAGTCCAACTGCGGCAAGCCGCCCAGGAAGCCCTGCAGTACTTCCCATGTGGCATGGGCCGCGAGATCGGTTGTAGCTATCGCTCGTTAGGGCCCTGACTTCAATCGCATATTCTCAACGGTTGAAGTAATTACAAATCTTCGTGGCATTGATAATCGGATAGCGGCCCTTGATTCCATCGAACTTCTCGTTCTCAACGACACCGGTAAACGGGTTCAAGGATCCAGCCTCTGTGTCACTATACGAAAAGCCTACAGCGCTTCGTTAGTACGTTTGAAATAAACAGGGACTGGAATACTAACCAACGCCTACTGGCTGCGACAAAAAGAGCATGTTGGAGACTTCGCTCCACGAGTGGGGATTGACATAGGACTCAATCTTCTCATTAATCTGGCAGGGACCCAGCTCTGAGATCAAAAGTCAGTATCTCTCAGTCGCAAAGCGGCGGCTATCGCGACACCTACCTTGGAATAACCCGATCAACGAGTCACTCCCCGGACCACCATTCAACCACAGCGTGATGGGCGCATTTTCCGGATCATGGCGAGCTTCAAAGAACCAAAAGAAAGTATGCGAATCAGGAGACAGATCGACGTATCCCGAGTACGATTTAACGCCCGGCGTGGTCTCGCAGACACCGTCTTTGCCCGGTTCCTTGTATCGAATCGTGACATTGTTAGGCGTCTGGATCGACTTTACCCCGGTAGGATCTTCAGGCAACTGGCGTCCCAAGAGCGACGACGGTCTACCAGTTGCAGCGGCCCAGCCGCCGGCGGCCAATGGCAGCAGCGAGAGTAACTGAGAAGCGCGCATGGCTTCAGGGGACAGTAAGCAGCGAAGTTCTGCTTTCTTACTCTCGTGTTAAGCAAAGACCCACTGGTTCCAAACCAGGGGCAAGAGAGGCCTTTATACCTACTCAATTCTTTGTCCTATGATGTATCGCACACCCAGCCGACGCTAGGTGGGGAAACACCTTACATGGGCAATTCTTCGACGGCACGCATGCCGACGGATCTTTGCGCAGGTGGTCGCACGATAACAAGGTAACATTGGCGCAATCACAATCCCTGACCTGAGGGGTTGTCGAGGTCCGGGCCCCAACGACGATGATCCATCCCTATCGTGTGCCATGGAGTCTTACTCAGTGCGAAGGTTAGCACTATAAGTGTGGGGGAGACTAGTGCGTCGAACGCATCAGCACCCTGTCTGCCGGGATAGTGTCTGATTCTGATCAAATCAGATGGCCGGACAGCGTTGGTATATTGCGCACCGCTATTGTTAGGCGGGCCACTTGGTAGGGGGTAGCACGGGCGGAGATTATTAGCATTTTGACTCAGGGATGAGGGTGAAAGTTTGATTTGGAACTGGACGGGCAACACAGATGTTGAATAGACCCGTAAACTATTTGATCGTGGAGAGTGATGGAACGGTTCCCCACATGCGGAGTTGTGTGTGGAGAGAAGAGAGAGGAGGAAAGTGAGGAGAAAGATGAGGACGAGATCATGTGTGAGACAGAGGAAGACAAGAGGGGAGAGAAGGAGGACCAGTCGACTCACGTTAAGCCAAGGCGTTTCCCCCCTGTCCAAAACAAACATCCACTTGCTTAGCTGTTTCTCTTAGTGTTTACTAGCAAGGCTATCCACTACATTTGTCCTCGTCTGTCCTCGTGCTGTCCTCGTGCTCGGTTATATTATGCAAACAAAGTACCGCCCCTCATCAATCAGCTTCCATGGCTTGGAGAGCAACGGTTAAGATGCTTGATTGACCTTCGCCTAGCTGGAAAGGAAAAGCCTCAGAAGTCACCCAATGACTGTCGATATAGCAGCCTATTCCTCCTGTTGGCCATCTGAACCTATCGCAAACATCATCAACGATGGCAGAATTTGCTAAACTCTAGATCACAACGCTCGTGCTTCCATAGTAAGCGACCTACGAGCAGAGCCTTTCGAAAACAACCGCATCGACGTTGACGCTGGCTGTTCAACAACGCTGACTGCAGCTGCTGCAATCTCCTACAACCATCCAATCATTGATTGTCAGTTGCAGGTGACTAAAAGACGCCGCAGTGTGCGGTGTGCAAGTATTCTCTCTCTCTCTCTCTCTCTCTCAAAAGAAGGACCTGGCTCTGCCATTCCCGTCACCTTGCCATAGAATATACACACTCCATCCGTTTATCCATTTCTTCTATACCATTCCTCTCTCCTTTCAGGGTGATTACAGATGGGGGAGAAAGTCATATATAAAGTCGTTCATATTCTTCATCTCATGATTGATTCCTTTTTTTGGTGATACCACCATACCATCTATATACATGACCGCCGTTGCCCGTTAACTAACTATCCAGTTAGATATTAACAGAGAATAGGCCATCCCAGAAAATAACAACACAAAAAAATGTACAAAACAAAGCAAAGTCATAAAAGATTCCTAATTCATGCCCTTGCCCTTTTTTTCTTTTCGCCATCCAAATGGATTCGCGATTGCTGTTTGCAATGGAATAAAGTGAGATGAAAATGAAAAATAAAAAAATAGAAAAAAAGTATAACAGTCGCCTGGTAATACAATATGATATAATGTAGTGTCACAAGAAATGTAGAAAAAAAAAAAAAAAAAAAGAAGATGGCATGAAAATCGTGGCTTTCAGGGCGTTACAGGTTGAGTCCCAGATCGGTGTCCAGGTCGGTGGTGAGGCCGTTCGCTTCAGGCTGCGGTGGGGCTTCGCTGGCGACGCCTAATGTCGACGCCGGGCGGTCACCTCCCAATGGCGTCTTGTGGTTGGTCTCCGGGTCGAAGCCCATCATGCCGGGGACGTTGTTCATAGATGCCAGTCCGAACCCGTTCAATCCCTTGGTGTTGGGGTTGTTGCCCTGGTGGTCGTCGGCCGAGAAGAAGTCGGCGCCAGCGTCGTCGAAGTTGATCAACGCGTCGAAGTCGTTCTGCGTTACCTCCGCGTCGTTGGCCAGGTCCATGAGTTCGCTGAGGCTCAGTTCGGAGTCCAGGTTGGGGATGCTCAGGGCGTCTTGGTGGTAGCCGTGGTTGAGGTTGTTGGTGCTTCCGTTTTCGCTGCCGTCGGACGGGGGCGGTGTGGAGGCGAACAAGGCCGCAGGGCCATCTTCCGCGAGGCGGCCGGCAACACCGGTACCCGTGGGTTTGGGATAGGTGAGGTCCGGGATCTTCTGGGCGAGGGAGTCGGGGGGTGGGGTGAGGGTGCTGAGGCGCGACCGCGGATCGGGGTGGTGGCTCGCGCGCGCCTGCATATCCTGGGGCGAGACGGTGAGTTGGATGCCGGCCTTGCGGATGGCAGCCTCCAGGAAAGAGGTGGCAAAGTCGGCGGAGGCGTAGATTTCGCGCAGGCGCTGGAGGATGCGCATGCACTGGTAGAAGCGCTGAAGGCTCGTCATGCGGATGTTGGGATCGCTGGATTTGATGTCGAGGAGGTGGATGATGACGGCGGGGAGAAGCACGGTGACGCCCGTGGTCGGGAAGTATCGGGTCAGGTCCAGTCGGTGGAGGTCCTGGGCGATGTTGGTGATCTCGACCGCGGCGAAGCGGACCTTGTTCCGGGAGATATCCTGCAGCTCCGTGTCCATCGAGGGGAACGGGATCGCCGGGAGCACCTGCGGACGGTGGAGCGCGCTGGACGTCGTCAAGTACACCATCTTGAGCAGGGCCCGGTGCGAGTGCAGGACTTCCTGCGCCTCGCTGAGTTTCGCGGGCGCGGCCGGCATATACCGGATTTCAGCAGGAAGATTGGCCAGCCAGTCTTCTAGCTCCTGGTCGCACCGGCGAACCTCGAACGTCTCCGCGGCCGACTTCTTGGGGACCAGCATCATGGTCGTCTCCATCGTACCGCCGAATTTGTGGCTCAAGACCGAATACTGGGCGGATAGGACGTGACTGACGCAGAGACACAGCTTCGCCTTCTCAATGAACATCAGCGCGAGCTCCTTCTGATGACTCGTACTCTGAAGAACCTCCGAATCGCCCACCATGCTCACGACCTCGGGCGAGAACGGTTGGAACTCGAAATCGTCCAGGGTCAGCATGGGGACGTCACAGTCGTCGTCCTTGACGCGCATGGGGCGGCGCATGCCCAGCGCGATCAGACGATCACGCGTGTAGGTGCTCCACCAGATGCGTTTCCACATGCGCTGGCGGCGGGCATCCATGCGCGAGTTGGCGGGGTCGCGGTGCAGGCCGATGGTATGGGCCAGGGACAAGCTGACGCCCATCCAGTGCCAGGTATCCTTCTGGTCGTCAGGGGTCTCGTACCAATAGGTCATCAGCAAGAGCGACTGGACGAGCGAAATGCGGTCGACTTCGTAGTCGAAGTCATACAGCAGGCGTGCGCGCTGGAAAAAGGCCTTGCGGGCCGATTTTCGGGAGCCGTACCCGGCGGCCTGGAGATGCCTCAGGTCGACAAACGCGGTCCCCGCAAACATGACCGCCTGAAAGAGGAGGAGACTCATTCGACGAATGCCATCATTCTGGGCTATCGTCTGTAGGAAATCCTCGAGGTCGAGCAGGGGCATGTACGTATGCACATAGTGGATGTAGGCCTTCAACAGCTCGTTGCGCAGTCCCACATCCGGCACCGTCAGAGCACCTTTCATGGCGAGGTAATCAATGTCTTCCTTTTGCAACCGCGGGGGGAGACCGCGGATATAATCGGGAAGGATGACGCCGCCCGATTGGGGATTGCCAAAGGACGGGTCAAGTAATTGCTGGATCTGCGAGGTGACATGGTGCAGCGGCATAGTGGCCGGAACAGCTGGGTTGGGCGCCATATGTCGGCGAAACCGATCGCTCGATGGGATCCTACTGGTCTGATTTTGATAGAGAAGATGAGGCATGTGTTGCCCTTGATCCAAGTCGACGGATCGCAGGGATGGAGATGCCGGGGTGAGATCTGGGAGACCATTGCATTCGCTGAGCCTTCTCAGAAGGTGAACGCTGCTGTCATCGGGGAGGTCGACGGGTGATTGGGAATGTTGATGTTGGCCCATATTGACGCCGTCCACTTCAACACGTGACTTCCTATACAATGGCACCCATGTTAGCCATCAAGATCTCACTTGCCTTTTTTTCTTTTTTTCTGATTGCATTGCGGTGGTAATGGAGGGCAAACGAACTTTCTTCTCTTGCTCTCCGTCACCACACATTCTACCTGATCCAGCCGGCAGTTCGTGCAGGGGGAGCCATTTTCGACCACATCACAGCGGACTTTCCGCGCGCGGCAACAACAGCACGCCTTGGACGCCCGCCGTTTTACAGGTCGGGAGTTGGCCGAGATGCCGGCTGTCGAGGCCTTGCGTTTCCCCTTCGCGTCGGTGTCTACCGAGTGGTTCGCAGACGGCGACGGTGGTGACGCCGTCGTTGGCGCAAGTGTAGTCATCGTTCAACGCGAATGTCCGTAGACCAAGCTCATGCGTGTGTGATTTGTGAAATCAAGGAGGCAGTTGATGTCGGAGTATATCGAGATCGCCTAGTTAAAGGGTGAGGGGGAAAAATATGATATAGATGAGGACCGTGGAAGGTAAGAGGAATATGAAGTTAAAAAGATGTAAGAGGAAGGATCCAAGAAAGTCAAGTCAAAGTGATGTGCTTGCGACAAGGAAGAGTGGAGATGTGTCTGGATTATAATTCGTGTTTAATGTGCAGATATCATGGAGCACCACGTTCTTTTTTTTTTTTTTTTTTGTGTCTGGTGAATGTCGTTGGTGGACGTGTGTCGTGAAATTCCTTTCCTTTTTATCTTTTGGTGTGCACCCTTGAGAATTCAAAATGTTCCTTAATTTTTTTTTAATATATTTTTTTAAAGAATGATTTTTTTATACCCCGTCCAAAGGACGAAAATCAAGGGCAGGTCTGGGGGCCGGGGGAGAACCAGTGTTTAAGTAGGTACTAGTACGTAGTCGGTCAAGGAACAGGAGTGAGGGAGGAGGTGTGGGCGTTGGGGATAATGATGAGCCCCCAGATCCACTCGCAAATGTTGCCTCCCCCAGACCAAGCAGAACCAACTCCGTTCAGGAAGTCCAGAAAATGATTCAATCAATCAAATAGCGATCAAAAGTCACAGGGGACGCCATACCGGGTCTGGAAGGGAGATTTCATTGGAAGAGTTGGAATGCCAGCCATGGGGAGGGAGTGGTTGACGCTAAACTGTGTTGGAGGATTAGTGGGGTATTATCTTATTCATTATTATATTATTTTTTGTTGTATTTTTCTTTCCTTTTGGTTTCTATTCTTTTGATTTTTTTTTAAGAAGATTCCAGGTAGATACATAGTGTTGATAAGGTACCCCGGCCGATTTGGGTTCTCCTCGCTCTAGGACGATTGAGGTTAGAATGCATCGAGATCCATGATACAGAAGACTGAGGGATAATAGGTATAATCCTCCGTCCATGCTAAGGTCCAAGTTCGGCGGGTCGGCAACGGACCAAACTGAACCAGTTGCAGACCGCGGTTTACAATACCGACTCCACGTGCCGGGTCCAGAGAGTAATACTGATAGGTTTTTGGTCTCTCTTTAGATCCACTCTGGATTCTGTGGGAAGATAATAACAGTGATATAATAACAAGAATCATGGACGGCCCCACTCCATCCACGGGGTAGTTTAGTCCAGTTAGTCACAGGGACGGCGTTCAACTATCTCGGCCCGGTCACGTTACTGGCACGCCGCCACTAACCCTCTCTATCCAATGAGATATGGTGTCGTCGTGTACCTTTTAACCTGTTTGGGAATAATGTATAATCTTAGTCAGGAAATGATAGAATGGAATCCTGCAGTTGACTGTGCTGTGGAGGAAAACCTTCATTTGCGTCATTTAAGGAAAGACCCGTCCACCCTAGTGTAGTCAGTTCCAGGTTGAGATTTCCCATGGGGGTTTAGTGGGTGGGTGGATGGAAGTTTTCACCTGGAGAATTTTGGGTGTCTGTTCTTTTTAATTCCCCTTTCCTTTTTCTCAAATATTATTGAAAAAAACTAATATAATATAATCAGTACACCATAAATATTGTCAATTGATAAATTGAAAATGAAAAATATGACGATTCAGTGAAAGCGGTGGCTAATGTGGCTACTCGTTCAACAGGTTCAACATTGATCGACCTGGCTTGCCATAACTCCCGGGGTTGACAATCAACGGGGAAAGAGCTTACTCATCTGCCTGCATGAACCGAGGTCCGCAGTCCATACTAATACTACACCTACCGAGTGTCCTAAGAAAGGTACGAACATCGATCAGGATGAACCCTGTCCTTCCAGTTTATAGTACAGTCATCTTTATGATTACTTTCGATATCTGTGGTTATGTATTACTTCTAGAAATAAAGCGGCTGGTCGTGGATAATAACGGACCATCCAGTAGCGCCATCAACTAGAGCGGAAGAGGCAACCAGGTAGGCAGAGAATCCGAACGATCGTCATGACCGCCAGTTCAAATTCCTGCTTCCTGAGTCCTTCTTTTTCAAGACTAATCAGAATAATAACAGACCGGCAACCCGTTAGACCTGAAGACTACGAGTACGGGCTGCGAATTGACCGACTAACTGACATGGTCGGACCAGAGCGGTGCGGATGGGCCAGAAGATCCATAAGTATCTTCCAATTAATCCGCTACATCTGGACCATCACTGTCCTTGTGACCGATTGATTTTTCCCATCTTTTTTTATTTTGATCATTGATGGAGTCCACAGTCAAGACAGTAGTGCGTGGAATCGAAAGCAGATCGATTTCTTTCCATCGTGATCCATAGCGGCTTGCTGCGGAAGCCCTGGCTTCCCCGCGGCTCATCGGCAGGAGAGCGAGAGTCATTTTTTTCGCCGACGGCATCGGACCGCCTGCACCCGCTTCCACTTCCACTTCCACTCCGTCCTTGTTGGTTTGTTTATGTCAAACCGCCACAGTAGCCTCCCCCGGGTTATTTTTCTTTTGGAAGCTCAGGAGGAAATGGTGTGGATCGGTGGAGTTTTTACTCTTTATAATTTAGCGATGGATGATAATTAATAGTATTCAGCTTTTCTGATCATCTCTTTATAATTTAGCGATGGATGATAATTAATTAGTATTCAGCTTTTTTAATCATCGTGATCATCGCATCACACAAACATTGTATGCAAATATTTATGCTGGATGCATTAGATATGAATTGAAGAATAATCAATAAATACACCAATACATAATCAAATAATGATCAAGTCAAGAAATCAAGAATCCGTCCATGTGAGCATTCCATCCAGACAACCTTGCATACTAAAAAGTGCCGACAACGGAAGAACTTCCCCAATCCAGCAGCTCAGCGCAGACCCCAAAGCATCGGGATAGCTGGCCAGTGCACACGACACCCGATCAACCCAATAAGACGACCGGGAAGTAAAAGGGAGCGGTCCAGATTCGTACCTCAGGCTAGCTCGTGATACTGGCGAAAACCGGAGGATTTGAAACTTTGAAGATCGTCCCCAACATCAAATTAAAATTAAATCAGAACCAGACCACAGAAAATGTATCCGTAGAAAATTGAATGCTACCCCGTAAATTACTCAATAGTGCTGGTGGACATGCAAGATGTCGTCATGGGTCCTGGACTTGGATCTTTTCTGCTGTGGTCCACTCCGGTATCGGAGTAACTTCCTTGTGTTGGATATCACCAGGGAGAATAATCAAACAATCAACAATGGAAGGAAAGCAATTGAAAGATAGATAATCAAAAGTAAACCACTCAATCAATCAATCACTCAATCAACCAATGCAAAAAATGAACAAACCCTCCAAAGGAAACCATGACAAACAGCACCCAACCCACCAAGCAGAACCTGCAAACAAGATCCAATCAGGACCGTAAAGACGGATACTGCAGTGGGCCTAGCTTGGCACATCCAGACTGTCGTACGTACATAATAGACCCAGTCCAGATGGATTCTTTTCCCACGATATTATATCCTCTCAATAAGAGGGATTTGAGTCAGGTTAGTAGCAATTCCATTTCCCACCCCCGAAAATGCCTCCCCGGACGGCCCCGGATCGATCCTGGGTTTCTTGGCGTTGAGCCTGGACTTGACTTTACTGTCTCTGTCTCTGGACGGAATGCGGAGTACGGGGTATACGAGTCAATCAATTAGTCAATGGGTTTGTGTCTGTCGTATTGTATCTGGGGCAGCATAGGTTAGAGAACAGATAGCTATACTACCTAGTACCTACTACCAGGAGTACTCAGATACCTCAACAGATACAGACTATACAACCAGTCTCAAGTCCAAGTACTATACAACTACAATAATACATCCCCCTAAGAAACCAAGACAAAAAGGCAGGTCCACGCATTATCACTAGCAGCCAGCATGACTAGCCGCTGAATTGATTACCATTTTACCACCATCAATCAATAAACCCCGCAAGATCCCAGATCCTTCCCACTGCCGGACATCTGAGCGTGCGGGGGAGGGAAGAGGGGGGCAGCACGGAGACTACGGTCCGATGTCAAGGAGGCTGCCCATCGGCGGTAACCCGATCTTTTATTTTCCCCCCCTTGCCCCTCCTCTCCTCCTTGTTAGGTCATGTTGAAGACAAGACAAGGACAGAAATGGAAATAGATCGGTTACTTTTCTCGCACGGTTGTTGTGTGGCTGGCCAATACGGGGTGGTTGGTTTCTCATACGTTTATGTTTATGTATTAGTATCCACTGATACCAGGAGAGGAAAGTTGAAGAGCAATGTTCTGGAGAATGATAGGATGAATCACGGTTGCAGGATATCTTAATAGAATAATGGATGGAATGGCGGTTTGGTATACCGTCCTCCTGAACAAAACAATATGAAAAAAACAAGAGTAAAATATAACGTAGACCGTCAAGAAGAAAACGCCATGGGAACATGAAAACATCAAATCATCACAAAACGTTCATCGTCGAATCCTCTCCCTCAAGCCCCACGTCCCATGCGCTCGATCGACCCCATAATGCCCGCCCGTCCCGGCGTAAACACCGCAATCCCCGACTTGCCGCCGCTATTCCCACGGGCGTGTCGGTTGCCCGGGGTGGGGATCTTGTTCGGCACCCTCTTCTCCCCTCCCGGGGTGACTCCCGTGCTGGGGAGTCGGATCCCGCTGGGTCCCCCGCGGCTGACACTGACACTCCGTCGAGGCGCCTCCACGGCAGGTTCGCTCTCGGCGGGCTCGGGGGATTCGACCTCGCGCGAGGGAGGAGGGGATTGGGTCTCGCTCGGGGCGGGAGGTTGCTGTTGCTGCGCTTGGATCAAGAGCCATTCGTCCACGGCTGCCACCAGTTCGCCCTTCTCCGCCCGCTCCATCTTCAACTCCATGCGCACCCGCTCCCCGTCGTCCTTGAGCGCTGCCATTTCTTGCTGGAGTCCCTTGATCTGCGCCTCGAGCACTCGCTTGTCAGCCTCGTGCTCGTCCTTCTCGTGGACAAGCAAGCTGGAGTCGGGTCGCGCAGCCTCGGACATCGCGTGATCGCGCTCGACCTTCAAGCGCTCATTTTCTTCCGTGGCAGTCTTGAACTTCTTCTCCGCATCGCGCACCCGCTTCTCCCAGCGTGCCTCGTAGCTCTTCTTCAAGGCGGCAACCTTGGTCTCGTGTTTGCTCTTGTACAGCGTGTGGAGCTCCCGGGCCACCTTTTCGACAGCATCCTGCACCTCGTTGGCAGTCTCCTCCGCGGTTCGGCTGCGTTCAGAGCTGCCCACATCGCTGGGTGCGGATCTGCGGGCGGCAGTCAGCTGCGTCTCAATCTCAACCACTCGGCTCTCGAGCTGGTCTCTGCTCTTCTCCGCTTCTTCCACCCTCTGGAGCAGTCTCTCCTTCTCTTGTTCGCCCTCGACGATCTCTGCCCGGACGGTCCGGAGAACGTCCTCCATCTCTTGGCCCCGTCGCTGCCACTCAGCCTGGTCAATCTCTAGCGCCTCCTTGCGGGCAGCTTCGTTGCGAACTTCTTCCAAAGCTTCGCCGACGCGTCGTTCGGCATCGGCAATGGCCTGCTTCAGGCTGGCTACCTCTGCTTCCTTGCCGCTGAGGGTGGCCTTGAGGGACGAAATCTCGGACATGAACCCCGACTTCAGGGACTCCAACTCGCGAGGCGTCACCGTCGGAATCGATCGGGGCGTCGGGGCGGCGGGAATGTCAAAGTCGAGCAACGAGATCTTGGCAGGGGACCGGAGTGACTCGCGGACGGTCCGCAATGGTGACCTCCGCGACGGGGAATACCGTTCTTTCTGAACGCTATACCGCCTACGCGGGAATAAATCGTGCTGATCTGCGAGGTCAAGTAGATTTGGGGTCCCACTTCCCCGTTCAAGATCTCTCGGCTCTCTCTTTCTGGGGGTGGGCGAGGCAGCAGGGGAGCTGAAATCGAGGAGAGTGCTTTTTCGTGGCGAATTCCTCGGCGGAGTAGAACACTTAAAGTCGTCGACTTTGCTAGGACTCTTAGGGAGAGGACGTGCACCTTTGATGGGCGAGTTTCTCTTCAAGTCCGCAAAACAAGTCATGTCAACATTTGGAACGGCGGAAAAGGTGCTGAGATGGGTGTCTTCCATAGCGTCATACGAGTCGTCCATTGTGGTATCTGGAGCGTCGTCTCTTTCCTGTAGGTCGGTGTTTCCCCTTTCCCCGGAGGCTTCGTCATGATCCCCCTGGAGCACGGAGCTCATCCCTTCATTAAGCTTCTCTTCCAAGACACTGCTCCCGATATCCTTCCTACCCATGTTGAAGTCCTGCCCATTGGCAGCCCTAGACTCCTCATCGGCAAAAACACTGATCTCAGAGTCATCCTTTCCCTTCTTATGGCGATCATCCGTATCCTCATCCACCCCTACATCCCCCGGCAAGATTTCATAAGAGCGCTTCCTCGGCGTCGCAGAGAGTTCAGTAGTAGCGGCCGACAGCTGACGGTTCCGAAGAGGCTGAAAGTCGCTCACTCGCTCAGGGGCATCGTACATAGAGGGGGAGCTCGACGTGATGTGCGCAGACTCGTCCATGTGCTCTCGGTCGGCTCCGGACTCATACGTAGCGTCGTAGCTCATTTGATCGTTCGCGTTGGTGTAATCGTCAACCGCCTTCTTCGGACTCGAGAAGGTACCATTTTCATCTTCGTAGTTCCCAGACTTCTCCACACCCAGGTCGCTGACACGCGGCGATTGCGTCCGCGAGTTCTGGCGCGAAGACGCCAAAGGAGAGAGAACCGTTGGCATGGCCAGGACGGTGCAGACCAGAAAATATCAATTCCAACAATCAATCTCAATCAGTAAATTCACTTTGTAACAGAAGAAAACCAGGGGAAATGCGAGAAGTCCCGGTGTGATATGGCCCAGCAAACGTTGATGGTGATTATTTTGGCCTGTTGCCCGGATGGACCTTGGATGTAAACAAAGCTAAACCATTCTCGGTATCGCTTGCTGTCCGACAGGGCGGCGGAGAGTGGCAAATTTGTGGTTTCTGCAACGCTTGGCTCACCGCTTTGCTTACCGCGGATATTGTGCCTGGGGCATTGATCTGGTTACTGGGCTATAGTTATTCACTTGCATACGTCCTTGCTTCTTCTTCTGTTGGGATATCAGTCAATTTAAGTCCTTCCAGAGTTCTGGTCAGCATTTTGGTGCAGTAGCTGTCATCTTCTAATGGCCATCCTACATCGCCGCTACCGGCATCTCCTATCAGGATCTATAATTATATACATCCGCCTCGAAAACCAGCATTGACACCAGAAGAGTCACATAACTAGCGCAAATCTTGTTTAAGGCATTGATCAACTATACGCTTGGCGTATCTTAATCATGACCATCACCGCTGTGTCATAACACGGAAGTTCGACAGAGTTGAAGCGGGCAAAGACGACGATGAAAGGCTTTGGGGAACGAACCATTTGCCAATTTCAACGCTCTAGAAGTGGCACACATAATCCCACATTCCCTCGTGACGGCCGAATCCGGGTTAGAGTTAGTATGTGACTCCATAGAGTGAACAAGTGGTTAATCTTATCTAAAAGGCCGCGTTGTGTTCTCTAGATATATTCGATCCCGACATACGACCTCTCGTCGCAGGGCCAGAAATTGATCGATAGTCCTTACAATGCGTTGACGCTAACACAAGGTCAACATCAAGCGTTCGGGGCTTTGAGATATATTCAGAGAGAAGGACCCTGTCATTCCGCACGTATTCAAGGACCCTCCGAGATATAGATGAAATCTGCGTCTCCGCAGATGGATCTACAGACCTAGGACGTTTTGTAAGACGACTGGCCACTGATTTGAAACGGTTAGCTGTTTATAGCCTGATTGCTTTTGTATGAACGCAGCGAATGCTTCCGCAAGCATGTATCAATATCCTATGGATTATCTGTGACTGGACCAGGGGTACTGTCTGGTCTTTGAAGTATTGAAATTAGGATACTTGGCCAACCCAGTTATTTCTCAAGACCGCTACGCCAGAACGTTGACCAACGATTGGTATAGGGCTTCACCTGACTGATATACTCAACATTATTTACTAGTATTGAAACTTTGGTCAATGATACAGAGACTAAAAAACCCCGTGATCTATATAACACATACGATTCAGGAAGATCACTGAATAGATATCATGTCTATTATCTAATACTCATGCTATTTTCACCTTATCACTTATCCTATTACCCACTGCGCCAATGAACTGCGGAACGCTCCAATTTATATGAACATGGAAATTCTTCTTTTTTTCTGAAGATGCACCCCTGGACCTTCCATAGGTACTAGTATGAATGCACCATCCTGTCCCCATTTTGGGCAAAACCGTGATTGGCATCGGTATCAGCGTCCGTTACAAGGATATGAACAGTCTCTTTGGGGAGTGCCTGAGATTCACCCCCAATAGAGTGATAGCGCACAGCCGGCTGCACCGTGACGGAAGCATGTCTCTTTTCATGCAGAAACCACAGCTGAGCGGCTCCGAGAACGGCGATAAATGCGCTCCCCCACCAGGCAAGCGCGGTGAGCCCCATCTCTGCACCAAGGCTGTACAGATACCCGGCGACGGGAGGAGCAAGGGTGCGGGACGCAGCCCCGGCAGATGCGGAAAGGCCGTTGATCTTACCCAGGACCGAGTCGGAGGGGCTCGCTTGCTTGATCAAAATCAATAGGACGGGGTACTCGATGATGGAAAGGATGTTGCGGGTGCCCAGGCAGAGGTAGATCCCCAGAAACAAGCAGGAATTGGGAAGCAAGATGAGGAACGGCACCATGAGGTAGGTCAGGGGTTGCAAGGCCGTCACGGCTACAAATAGCTTCCAAATTCCTAAGTATTCTGCTAGGACGGGGAAGATGACAGCTTGAATGACGAGGGCGATGATGCCGTCACTCGACATGATCAGGCCGACGGTTCGGGTCGACAGACCGACTCCGCCAGCGAAACTGGAGTTATCCTTCACATGTTTGTCCTGGAGGAAGATGGGGAAAAGATGATCGAAGGTCATGGAATGGTATGTGAAGATTGCTAACGCAACGATGAGCATGGTAACCCTCGTGGTAAACAGAGCTGGTTTCGGCGCAACCGATTCCGATTTTGACCCATCGGTATGCACCGTCCAGTTGATGTCTTCCTGGAGGTGGACCTGATTGAAGGTGCCGTAGGATTCGGCTCGCAAGTCTGCGCCTGCGTTGGCGGTAGCACCTGCAGTTGCTAGAAGGGGATGTTCCGGTGATGTGTTGGTGTTGTGGTGTTCCTCGGTTACACTCCACGGCTGCATATCAGGATGGGTTTCTTGAAGGAAGAAACAACTGATGATAATGCTAAATAGGAGTAAGATGGAACAAACCAGGTTCGGTAGAAGGTAAGGGAACCTGCCGAAAAGACCAGTGGGGGAGAATACGGAGGGAAAGCCTTCGGTGGGCTTTGCGAGTAATCCTCCAATCGCTGTATAGCAAACAAAGCAGTCAATATCTGAGTGATTTCCTTGTCAAGGCGCATTATTGAAAACGTACCTGGCCCGATAATCGTACCGATTGACCAGACAAATGGCATGATAGCATAAGCACGGGCTATATCGCTCGATAGTCAGTACAAACTCTGACCCTCCAAAAACGACCAAGGAGGGGTTACTCACGTTCATGTTCCGGCTTCTTGACCAATTCTCCAACCATAGTTTGAATGACACCAATGTTTCCGTTCAAGAAACCCCCCAAAGCGCGGCCGGCAAGTGCAACCCAGAAGTTGGAAGCCAACCCAACGACCAGCAGGGATAGAATGGTACCAAAGCAACCAGACAGGAGAACAGGCTTGCGACCGACTCGGTCAGACAAGCTTCCCCAAAACATCCCGGTGAGTGCTTCAGCAAGCGAAAAGGCAGAGACGAGGATCCCAGCATAGAACGAGGCATCAGCGCCATCCGCAACGTTCATGTCCTTGACCATCACCCACGAATATGGGAAGATGGAGGTCAAGGCGATGGGCTCCGCGACGCGACATATTGCTGATGGATATTAGCTAGGATCGATTAGCTATATATTGGGCATACGCACCTAGGAGCGACAGCTGGACCGTCGGAAACTTGTCGATGGAGGCAATTTCTCTTTCCTGAGGTGTTAATATCATCTTCTTTCGAACTATCAAGAATCTTACGGCAAGCCCCCCAAGACACTCAGAGTTCGCTGTTGAAACTTGTCGTATTGGATCTTGGAATTCTCCCGTTTGTCGATTCTCCGTTGGTATAGTTGTCGATACTTTGGCTGTTGTTCTGTTTCGTCCACTCCAGTGTCTCACGTATCCGCTATTTTCTAGACGCAAATCTCAGATCTAGGGATGGGTACGATCAAGCTGACAGCACAAGTGGTAGCAAACAAACAGCGGTGGCGACAGGTGAGGTTCAACCAGTGGCAAAGTCGATCCCGAACCAATTCCGGGGTTGCGATTAAGGTTTCGGAGACGGGCCCGCCATCGTACTTTATATCATCATCATCATTATATTGAACTGAATGAGGTAGTCATAGAAAAGGGCACAGTGTAACTGAAATGGCCATCAGAAGACACGGGAAAGTACCTTATGCACTGTCTTCCAGGTCAGCATCGTCCCTCAAGGCGATGCCTAGTATTTGATTGTCCCCCTCCTGCGACTCTCCATACCCTCCCCACAGACTGAGCAGCAAAAGGCCCATCGAGGCTCAAGATCGGTTACGCCGTTGTCGCACTTGTCCTGCGCGGGGGCCTACATGTGAGCAGTGCTCACACCTGTTTGCGACTCGGTGTAACTCTCTGGGCGACAGAGCAGTACAACAAAGGAACAGACACTTGACACACTCGTGCGAGGGCAGCATTCGGGTTACATCCATGGTTGAATGGGGGGAGTAAGCAATGGATCAAAGATAGGGCAGAGACCATGTTTGCCTTGAGTTGAGTCCGTACTACTAGGCCCCTGCTGGTGTATGATCTATTCCCATGTCTACCTATACATACCTAAGTATACTACTCATCCAAACTGGACTGAGAAAACAAGTCTCTGGGAGAATGTCATCTGGCCAGGATCGAGACAGAACAAGACAAGAACGTCCGCAGAAAGAGCTCTGATTGACCTAGTCAACCCACTGGGACGAGTCTACCGCAAGACAGATATGTACGGAGTTGAATTCATATTTGGTATCATAGGAAATACAAGCCAAATCCAAAACCTCACAACCATCCATTGTATAATATCCGAGAAATGCCAGCATCCCACAGACTTAACGACCCTAATTTCCAGAAACAGGAATATACGAGCGTCGCTCTCGTGCGGCCTATAACCCGTCAGTAAGCCTCCCCCAACGATCTCCAACACGCAATCAAAGCAGACACCTACCTCCAAATATTTCTCCACCCAGGGTTTGAACAGGGCCCAGCCCAAGAGGCCACCCGTGGCAAAGATGAAGATGAAAACAATGGCCTCATCCTTCTTGGAGTCTCTCTCTGCGCGAACATTACCGTTAGCACATCATGCGCCATATAAATGGGCAAAAGAAAGGTATCTCGTACGGAAGCAAGTCGTGACGACGTCGTCCTCTTTGGCGCCTTTGCATGTCGGCAGTTTATAGCTCAGGCAGAACTTCCGCGTGCAGTCATTGCAGCTCAGCGCGCGATACTTAGGCGCCCTATCCTCCAGCGCATTGTCAGGTTCGTCGGGAGAATCGCTGCGGCGGAGGAGAAACTCGGCGTCGCCTAGCGACCGGGATTTGGACTGATCGAGAGGGATAATGGTACTGTTGGAGAAACACGTGCATTTGCAGAAGGATGCGGGAGCTAGACAGCGAAAGCCCAATCATGTTAACGTTCTGGATGGGGACTCAATTCGCGTGTGTGATATATGCGACTGCTTGGGCGCGTGCGCCTTTGTCGACTTACAGGATGCGAGGGTCAGCGATGCGAAGCCAAGGAAGGCTAGCAGGAGGATGAAGAGACGGGAGGCGCTGTTAAATCGTGCCATGGTGGGATATGTGCGTTTCTGCCCCCTCACCGACACTTGGAATAAACTGTATTTGACTCAAGGGTGGATAGCTCGACCTGTCATCGCAAAACGCTCCGGGAAATGTGTTGATTGACGGACTCCGGACATGCAGCCCGTCGTCATGCGTGCTTGGCGTCATGTGACTGCCTCCGTCCGCATACATCGCCTGCCCTAATTTACGATGGAATTGTAGAGCTTCTTTTTCTATAACATTTTTTATTTCTGTAGACATGGATAGACTAGGGTCATGCGCATATTTGACCAAAAATGGTAGATGAATTTCCTCTATTAGCTAAATATACTGCTCCAAATGCCTGCTATATTTTCCGATGCGAAACCCCCCCAAGAGATAAAGCACCCCAACCCTAGGATCTCCCTTTCATTCCCTTGCTTCGGTTCTCTCGTTGTCTCTGTTCCTTGGCCGCGTCGCGTCGTCGCTTCTTCCAAGCCCGGTTGTTGTCACCGCGGTTCTCCCAGAACCATTTGGCGAAATCGGACTCCGCGTTTTCTGCGGCTCCGAATTTTCGAAGCGGCGTATTGACGACACCGGCCTCCGTTGCGCTGTCATCTTCCTCCTCCGAGTCCCACTTGATGTTTCGATTGACTAGGGCCGTGTCCGGGGTCGGCGCCGCGCTTCTCAAACCCCGGCTTTGCAGGTCCCTTTTCGTGAACGGTGTTTGGGGAGCTTCAGAAGCCTCAGCAGTGGCGGCGGGCTCTTTCATTTCCTCGTCGGAGTCGATATCATCCCCTTGTCCAAAGAAGCTGAATTGTGCAGTGGGCTCTGGTTCTGGCGCTTTCTCGGCAGTCTTGGGCGCTGGTCGCTTGAAGAGAGCCTCGAGCGGATGGACATCGCTCGCGCTTGGCTCATTCGTGGTTTCTGCCGGACGTTCGTCCGATTTCACTGATGTCTCGGAGTCCGATTCTGAAGAGCTGGAATCTGCCTCTGCCTCTGTGGGATTGGACTGCGCAGTCGGATGTTTGTTTCCTGCCGTAGAAGTCTTGGAAGTTTCCGATGCGCTGGAAGATACGCTGTCGTCGTCATCTTCCGAGTCGGAAGAGCTGTCATCAGATGAGGCGTCGCTTGAAGTCCAATCTTCCGATTCGCTCGTAGATTCCTTAGAGGCCTTGTTCTTCTTTACTTTGGCTTGAGCACGCTTGAGCGATGGCCGCTTCTCCTTCGCTCCTGGCAACTGCCCGGGTTTGTGGTCTTTGGTCCGGACGCGCTCACTGGGTTTCTCTTTGACATTGTCAGACGCATCGACCCAGCCTTTCCCTTCCTCGAATCGAGAGACAGGCGCGACATCCTCGCCTGCGGCACGGAGAAAGCTAGGGTATGTCACGGTGTTTTCAAACTCGTGGACGGTAGTTTGTAAAGGGTCCTTGTTCTTCTTCTTTTTGGACGATTTGTCCTTCTTTTCACCGTTGGAGACGCGGTTTGGAGGAAGCTTGGCCTGGAACAGACACTCGGACTTCTCGCTATATTTCGACTTGGCCTGCAATTTGGCCTTCTTCTCACCCTTCTCCTTCTTCCTCTTTTCCTCTGTCCGGCGTTTCTCCTTGGCACCCGTCGACTCGGTCCAACTTCTCTTTACGTGCCGATCCGCCGGAAGCTCGTACCCCTCCACCACATTCTCTGTCGCCTTCCGTTTCTTGGACTTCTTGTCGGCCTTCTTGTCGGACTTCTTGTCAGACTTGGGCGTGGGCTCCGCAGCTTCATCATCGTCCTCATCCCTGCGCCGTTTAGACGGCCGGGCCGCCTCCACCTTGAACTTCTTGCCCTTGAGGATCGACCCGTTGAGCTTCTTCTTGATCTTGTCGGCCTCCATCGCAGGCAGGCTCACGTAACCGTAGCTGTTTTCGGGAAAGGTCGCGATTGAGTGGAAGGATATCTCGGACGCCAGAGGTCGAATTGAAGCGGGGAGAACGGACGGGAGGATAGAGGGATCAAAGGGGGTGATGTGGAGGCGTTTGATTTCCGACGATTCGGTAGTCGTTTCCTGCATCAGGATTGATGTGGAATCTAGATGATGTGTCCACGGGGGTCGTTGACAAACTTGATAGCCAAGGGAGGTGCGTATTTTCAACAATAAATATAGCGACGTCTCTTCAATGACTAAATCACGGAATGACTCCCAATACCCAGAAATCACCAAGCAGCAGCAAGGAACCAGATCCGATCATGGCGTCTCAATAATTTTGCATGATTTTCCTGTGTCTAACCTATTCGGGACATCTATGGCGCAGCACTGATAGCGTTATCAATCAGCCACATCAGATACACCAGCCACACTACACTGACTAATCAAAATGATTAATCTCCACGTGACTATCGGCGAACCTCGGCACCCGCCAGTCTTCCCGATCGGCTTTAGGGCGCCGAAACCCCACGTTTTTGGAGGTTGGCGCTTGTGAACATCGTCCTCTCCTCTTCTTCCCTCCTTCTCATTCCTGATTCATGTTCTGTTGTTGCCTTCTTATGATAGATAGGTATTACGCTTTTATGATATAACGATCCGCCATCCCTTCTCTTGGTTTTACAACATGTCGTTCCTTGGTGGCGCTGAGTGCTCGACCGCGGGCAACCCGTTGACTCAGTTTACAAAGCATGTGCAGGATGATAAGTCGCTGCAACGGGACCGGCTCGTCGGACGGGGTCCGGGGGGCATGCAGGAGAGCATGCGGTCTAGGGGTATGATGGGTGGTCAAGATCCGGTAAGTTATGTGCGGAGTTAGGCTTCCGGCTTTGGCTTGATAGAAAAGGAATATCTGGGGCTAACCAGTTGACTTCTGTGACTTGATGGTGTCGTCTGCAGATGATGGATGAATTCGCTCAACAACCGGGCCAAATCCCCGGTGCTGCCCCCCAGCCTTTTGCGATGGAGCACCTGAGACGGGAATTGGATCAGTTCCAGGCCACCCCCCCGCGGACGGGTTCCCCGGGCTGGGCGGCTGAGTTCGATGGTGGTGAACAGGCTCGTATGGAACACGCATTTGCCGGCCCCCAGGGTCCCATGATGAACAATGGGTCTGGTTTTACGCCGGCGGAGTTCGCTCGTTTCCAACAGCAGAGCCACGGGGGCATGCCGCAGCAGGAGTCCGCGACGCCGATGATGTCTGGCTACCAGCGTCCGATGGGTATGGGTGGTGGATACATGGGGATGGGTGGTATGGGTGGTATGGGTGGCATGGGTATGATGCGTCCTCAGTACGGCCCGATGGGCATGCAACAGCAGCCCGCGGAGGCCGCCACCCAGGACAAGGGCAAGGGCCGCATGGTCGAGCTAGACGACGAGAACTGGGAGGCACAGTTTGCTCAGATGGAGACAGCCGGGGACCAGAAACTGGATGACGCGGCCAACGCGGCGATGGAGGCGGAGCTGAACGATCTCGACAGGTCAGTCCCCATTTCCAGTACCGGTAACGCGCAAGATTACGGTGCCTTTGAGAACGCGTGGCAGAGAGCCGAAGCTGAAACGGCCACCAACAGGAAACTGGCCGAGGGCGAACCCGAATTCGAGATCAAGGACAATTTGCACATGGGCGATTTGGAAGAATGGGACGGCTTTGAGTCGCTCAACTCCCGCTTCCGAGACCCCCAGCTGGGCGACTACATGTTCGAGGAAGACAACGTCTTCCGGGGTGTGAACAACCCCTTCGAGGAGGGCGTCAAGATCATGCGTGATGGCGGCAACCTGTCCCTGGCGGCGTTGGCCTTCGAGGCGGCAGTCCAGAAGGACCCCCAGCACATCCAGGCCTGGACCATGCTGGGATCCGCGCAGGCACAGAACGAGAAGGAACTGCCCGCGATCCGGGCGCTAGAACAGGCACTGAAGGTCGACCCCAACAACATGGATGCGCTCATGGGGCTGGCCGTCTCCTACACGAACGAGGGCTACGACTCGACGGCGTACCGGACCCTGGAGCGGTGGCTCTCGATCAAGTATCCCCAGGTCATCAACCCCAAGGATCTGTCAAACGACGCCGACATGGGATTCACGGATCGACAGATCCTCCACGACCGGGTCACCGATCTCTTCATCCAAGCCGCGCAACTGTCGCCCTCAGGCGAGCACATGGACCCCGACGTCCAAGTCGGCCTGGGCGTCCTCTTCTACTGCGCCGAGGAATACGAAAAGGCTGTCGACTGTTTCTCCGCAGCGCTGGCGTCCACCGAATCCGGCACGGTGAACCAGCAAGAGCAGTTACACCTGCTGTGGAACCGCCTCGGAGCCACGCTGGCCAACTCAGGCCGCTCCGAGGAGGCGATCGAAGCCTACGAGCAGGCCCTGAACATCAACCCGAACTTTGTGCGGGCGCGCTACAACCTAGGCGTGTCGTGCATCAACATCGGCTGCTTCCCCGAGGCGGCGCAGCACCTCCTGGGGGCGCTGTCCATGCACCGGGTCGTCGAGCAGGAGGGACGCGAGCGCGCGCGGGAGATCGTCGGCGGCGACGGCGGCATCGACGACGAGCAGCTGGAGCGGATGCTCCACATCAGTCAGAACCAGAGCACGAATCTGTACGACACGCTGCGGCGGGTGTTCAGCCAGATGGGACGACGGGATCTAGCGGACCAGGTGGTCGCCGGCATGGATGTGAATGTGTTCCGAAAGGAGTTTGAATTTTAGATACTGAGATGACCGTCTTCGGTCGTCTTTTCGGATGTAATTATTTATTTTCGCAGTTTATTTTCGCAGTTGATCTGTTTGAATAGATACCATGGATGGGATGGATCAGAATGGCCGTGCATCCCTATATAATAGATGATAGGCTTGTATATGGATTTATTGTTACAAATCTACATTTTACAGTTCTACTTCTACATTCTTGTAGAATCAATTTCTAAATAATATCCATCTGCCTATGTTATTTACTAATATTTACTAAATCCGATTGCGTCAGTTCCCTCGGGAAAGCAACGATCTCTTCTCCTCATCCCGCATTCTCCGATTCCGCGACTCCACTTTGACCCCAACTTTCCACTTTCCATCTGCCTAATGAACCACATGCATCACCTCCCCCATCGATGATATCCTTCCATCATTTTTGATTATTATAATATCCGCAATCGCTCACAGTTATGCCTCCCACAACAGGTGCGAAACTCATCGCCCAGTCCCTGCGCGACCTCGGCGTCACCGTCATCTTCGGCATCGTCGGCATCCCCGTAGTGGAGATCGCCGAGGAGGCAATCAACCTCGGCATTCGATTCATTGCATTCCGCAACGAGCAAGCCTGCAGTTATGCGGCCAGCGTCTACGGATATATCACCGGCCGACCGGGTGTCTGTCTGGTAGTCGGAGGGCCAGGTGTTCTCCACGCGTTATCAGGAGTAAGTTCCCCGATCGGTGGGATTCCCACATTACTAACTGAGCATTGCTAACCGACGACGTATAGATTGGAAACTCCTCCGCAAACAACTTCCCGCTGCTGGTGCTGGCGGGCTCCGCGGAAACAACAGCCGTGACCAAGGGCGCGTTCCAGGAATTAGACGCGGTGTCGCTCCTGACGCCTCATACGAAGTTCGCCGTGCGGGCGACCTCGCTGGACTTCATTCCGGGGGCGGTCCAGAATGCGTACCGCACGTGCTGGTACGGTCGGCCGGGTCCGACCTTCGTCGACCTGCCGGCGGACATCATCCAGGGGAAGTCGTCCGCGGGATTCACCCTCCCTGCGCCCGAGACCATGTTAGTCCCGGCGCCGCCGAAGGCAGCTGGTGATCCGGCGCTGATCTGGAAAGCGGCGCAGCTGCTGCGGAGCGCTCGAGCGCCGCTGTTGATTCTCGGCAAAGGCGCGGCCTACGCGCAGGCGGAAGCTGGCATCCGTCAGCTGGTCGAGCAGACGCAGATCCCGTTCCTGCCGACCCCAATGGGCAAGGGCATCGTCCCGGATTCTCATCCTCTAAATACGTCCAGCGCGCGCAGCGCCGCTTTGAAGAACGCAGACGTCGTTCTCGTGCTAGGGGCGCGGCTCAACTGGATTCTCCATTTCGGCGAGGCGCCCAAGTGGTCCCCGAAAGCGAAGATCATTCAGGTGGACATCTGCGCCGAGGAGATCGGCCGCAACGCCGGAACGGCTGAGTTGGGCATCCTCGGAGACATCAACCTGGTGGTTGACCAGTTGACCAGCTCGCTGGCGAAATGGCGGTACGGCCCCTCGCCCGCCCCGGGCCATTTCCCAGCGGTTCTAGCCGAATCGGCCAAGAAGAACGAAGACAAGGCGCAGAAGGCGGCCCTCCGTCGGACACCGGCCAACACGCCCCTGACATATCAGCGGGCATACCACATCATCAAGACGACGATCAACGAGCTGACGCCGGCCGAAGAAGGCAACGTGGTGTACGTCTCGGAGGGCGCCAACACAATGGACATCTCGCGCTCGATCTTCCCGCTCGACCACCCCCGACAGCGCCTAGACGCAGGGACATATGCGACTATGGGCGTGGGAATGGGCTACGTGGTCGCCGCGCACGAAGCGTTCAACGCGACCCCCACAGCAGCGAACACCAAGCCAAAGAAGATCGTCGCGCTAGAAGGCGACAGCGCCTTCGGCTTCAGCGGAATGGAGATCGAGACGCTCGCGCGATACCGCATCCCAGCACTCATCTACGTAGTCAACAACTCAGGCATCTACCACGGGGACAGCACGTCCGAGGAAGCTTGGAAGACGCTGCAGGCCCAAACGACAGCCAACGATACCAGATCCGGTGATGGGGGAGACACAACCAAGGGCCTACGGTCAACCAGTCTGCTATACGAGACGCGCTACGAGATGTTGGCGACTATGTGCGGCGGCAAGGGCTACTTTGTGCGCAACGAGGAAGAGCTGGAGCAGGCGACGCGCGAGGGCTTCCTGAGCGATACTGTTACTGTGGTTAATTTGATTGTGGAGCCTGGGATTGGGAAGAAGATTGGGTTTGCGTGGCAGGGGGATAATAATGCGAAGGAGGGACAGGCTAAGCTGTGATTGTACCTTTCTCATCGGTGTAATTGAAGTATATATAGGTAGTATACATGTATCCATTCAACAGCTACATGTTGACCATGATAACCATATTCGAGTGCGTAAACTATTACCCTACCCTATAGTCTTCCAGTCTACTACGCATACCTACCTACCACATATGAAACCCAAAACTACAAGAGCAATTATTTATCAAACCACACTAGAATCTATCTCTCTGACTTGTGATGTTATGTTCGGTCTATAAGTATATATGCTACCTACTATGTATCCATCCATACCCTAGCTTGAGATCTCTAATGAAGTAGTCATGAAGACAGAGTAGGTACCTAGGTACCTGGGTACTTACCTATTTATGTATTTGATTTCCTTTGCCACTTCTCGGACATCCCTTTTCGTTCTACTGCTGAGACCTTGCTGCTTTTTGCCCACCGAGCATCATCTGGTCATTACATAGTCCTATCGAAACACAGTTGCTCATTAGAACTCTTGACCCCACAAAAAGCCGGCCTTATCAATCCAGCAAGAGACAAACCGATAGCGGGGCTACATTCGTGAGCTTTCCTATTCTGCACCTATGCCACCATATATTCACCGCAACCGCCCTCCATAAATTTGACGCACAATCATAGGGAACAACCCCACAACCAAAACCAAGCACCGTCGTGGTTGAACCGGGGGACATTGCCCCCGACTTTACATACCAGGATGCCATCAAGGACATCAAGATCAGCACGTTCCCGGGGTACCATCTGCCTCACGTGTGGCTCGCCGCCGACGGTCAGACGCGGAAGATCTCGTCGCTAGATCTCTGCGGCCGGGGCGCGTTCACACTCCTCACCGGCATCGGCGGAGCGGCGTGGATCAAGGCGGCCCAGGACTACTCCTCCGCAGACAAGGTACAGATTAGGGGCTACGCGGTGGGGGTGGGATGTGATTATATGGACTGCTACCGAGACTGGCAGCGGACACGAGGAGTCTCCGAGACCGGGGTAGTGTTGGTTCGGCCTGATCACTTTGTGGCCTGGAGGTGCCAGGAGTTGGTCGAAGATCCTGTCCAGAAAATACACTCGGTGATGCAGAGGATTCTGGGGCAATGATGCCCAGTGGGTTGTAACCAACTCCCTGACTCATTACGGAGTAGATGCAATGACTAGCCAGGCTTGATTGCTGGAGCCCGCTGCCCCATTTGGGCGGGTCTGACCTTATACTAATCATAACGTTCCTGACTTTGCATGGCAGATATGAGCGAGTGTGGGTTGCTGTAGTCAGCCCCAATGACAGTTAAGCCTTCAGACAAAAAATATCGCGAGAGAATGGTGACTAGAAATGGAGAGCAGCGTAATTCTTGGACGACGGTGGGTCCATGATATCCGCCGGGGCCAATCTCACGCTACTGCAGTAGATACCTCCACTTTTCTCAACAGCTCTCGGTATGATGAATAAACAGGTAAAGTAACCTTCGACCCAACGCCTGACTATTGGTTCGCGGTCAGAGATTGAGGTTATCCCATCGACAATGATTTCTAATCTTCGCGTAGCGACACTCAAGTACGGGTGGGTGTAGAGAGACATAAGTAGAACAGACGCCGTGCCCCCAGTATCATTTACTTCCCTGTGCAGTCAATAGTTTCTGATCACTCTGTACTATTCCTAATCTTTTACCCTGTTTATCACTGTCACGCCAAAGCGAGCACCTCTTGACTTCCCCCGACTCCATCACCACCCCACAGCCATGACGACCCCTATCAGCATTGATCCCAAGGATATTCAAGCATATTGGGCCAAATATCAAGGGGACAAGTATGTTGAGGGCTGGGCCTCCCTCTGGGACAAAGGTGATAATATGCCCTGGGATCGTGGCTTCCCCAACCCCGCGCTAGAAGACGCCCTGGTCCAGCGAGCTGGCACCATTGGCAGGCCCATCGCCCAGGAAGGTGAGAGGCGGAAGGCCCTGGTGCCCGGCTGTGGACGTGGAGTCGACGTGCTCTTACTCGCGAGCTTTGGGTATGATGCCTATGGCCTGGAGTGCAGCGCCGCGGCTGTCGAAGCGTGCAAGAAGGAGGAGAAGGAGAACCATAGTCGGTACCGCGTGCGAGATGAGAAAGTCGGGAAAGGGAAGGTTACTTTCGTCCAGGGGGATTTCTTTGATGATACCTGGTTGAAGGAAATTGGAGTCCCTCGAGATGGATTTGATGTCATCTATGATTACACGGTATGTATACTCTCACTGCCGCTGTTGGGCTCCATTCCGTCATTGCTATTATTTTCCTCTCCACCTGCACTCTGCGTCCTACAGAGGGACCTGCAAGATGCTTCACTCTGTCTGTGGAATTCGGATGTGCCATTTCCGACCCACCCTGGATCCTTCAGGTCTTTCTGGACTTCCTTTCTGACAACCATCTAGTTTTTCTGTGCTCTGAACCCAGAGCTCCGTCCCAAATGGGCTCTCCGACACACCGAGCTCCTTGCTCCCTCACCTGCAGGCCATCTGATCTGTCTGGAATCTCCTCGTCATAAGAACCCCTTGGCCCCCGGCCCTCCATTTGCCTCTCCCTCCGAGGCCTACATGGAGCATCTGAGCCACCCCGGTGAGAAAATCTCCTACAACGATAAGGGTCTTGTCGATGCGGACCCGTTGCGAGAGCCCAGAAAGGCGGGCCTGGAGAGAGTGGCGTTTTGGCAGCCAGAGCGCACGCACGCCGTGGGCAAGGATAAGAACGGGGTGATCCATGACAGAGTCTCTATTTGGCGTCGACGTGACTAGTAAATGTGCCTGCGCGTTTGTGTGACCCAAAAAGGGAGGAAATGTAGGGGATTTGGGAGTCCGGCCCTGGAATTCAAAGGCCAGCCCGTAGACGCTCAAGTGACAGTCGAAATGAAGGGTCGGGATGCAAAGGGCGCTTTTTTTTTAGAGTAATTTCGCGGACATAGGGAACATATACTGGGGAAGGATTTCCTCAACTCCACAGCGGGATCCTGCAAAGTAAGCGGATATCATATCTATTGTAGACAATTGATCTTTTTATACATAGTTCATGGTATTTCGCACACAGGGTTAAACGCCCAAGGATCATCAAGGGTTGCAAGGCGAATGGCATTCTCAACATCGCGCTTTCGGAACGCTGGTCCGCGACCGAGACAGATAGTGCAGAGGGAAAGATCTACGACAAGGTCAGTGAATGCACGGACAAGAAGACACAAAGAATCCATCGATCTTGGCATTACTCACATTGAATGAAGCTCGCTGCGTTGAGCTGCGGAGCTGAACTGAACCGGGGCCCAGAGAGGGGCGAGCTCGGGTCCTGAATACGAATCCCTCGCTGCTGTAGCAGCCATTGCACACCACTCGCGTCCATCCACTCATCAGCACCCGATTCATTGACAATTTGCCACGTTCGAGAGGAGACGGCGAGTCGTTCAGGCGAGTAGCTGTTCCTCCTTGAACTGAGAACATTTGTCCTCAACTCGATCGTGTCTCCTATTTGGTCGTGCATGACAGCGACGAATCCAGAGATCAAGCAGTTGCGCTCGTCGATGGGCAATCGTTTGCCGAAGATTGCTTTGACCCTGGGATCGTCTCCAGATAAGCTTGTTAATAGATAGTATCCAGTCTCGCAGCATTGTCGGACCAGAAGGTGTGAGAGTGTCCGGCACCCTTGCTTTAAGAGATTCTCGGGCGATACGATAGCCGGGAAATTCAAGGCGGGACTAGGGATGGATGGGAAGGGGATATGTGGAGACGACAAGGCTATTCCAAACGGTAGAATTGCTTGTTCTTGGAAGGGTGGCGTGGGGGTTAGTTGTGATAGTCCAGGCCTCTGAGCCGCGAGGTCCGACGAGGACTGGAAGGCATCGCCGATTATTGGCAATGAATCAAGTTGCGTTATGAATGGATTGTAATTTGAGGGTATATCTTGTGTATCGCTGACCGTGGGAGACGTCGATGGCGATACGTCCGCCGGGGCTACAGGTGCTTGTTCGGCCTCGTCGGAGCCCTTTTTTGCAAGCAACACGTATTGCCGTGTAATTTTTTGCAGAGCAGCTGTGACACGAGGCTGATTCTGGAGAGTCCCAGCCTCGAAAAGAAGATTACTGAAGGAAAGGAACGACTCGCTGAGCTCTTCGATGCCCGACTCGAGTTCCTGTACGCGAGATAGCAGATTGGCAATCGTGGTCTCTTTTCTCTTGCGATATGCCTGCTGCGCGACGCGAAGCTGCTTCCGACGTCTCTGGATTCCCTTTTGTCAGTTCCAACTGGCTCTGTACACAGTTGCTCGGGACGTGCCCACCTCGGGAGCTTGCTGATCGTCCGTCACATTTCGTGGCCGGCCTCTCTTGCGAGGAGCGGGTGCGTCAGTCATTGTTTTGACCATCGTGTATTGCTTTTGAGGTATTTTCTTTTCTTTATCTTGAAGACATGCGGTGATGTAATGAATAATCCGAGAACGCGAAAAGGACGTGACGGCGTGGCTTTACTCGTCAGGGTCGGGGGCATCAGATCAGGACTGTTGAATAATCGAAAAATGGGTGGGTCGCCACGATTGGCCCGAACTGCGCCCAAAGTTTATCCATCCATGATGGCTTTGAAATTGGCTGGAGTCGGGCTTCTCATGCTCCGTCCGAACGTCATGAACTCATCATCAAGACAGGAATATAAATCGAATCATCGACCTCAGCTTCTCCATCTACAATGCTCAATACCTTCATCCGCAGCGTACAGCGTACAGCCCTCGCAACATGTCTTCATCCACTCAGCCGATGCCAGTAGTTGCCTGCGGCAAAATCCCCGCGATGGGGAAATCAATCTCCCAGCACCTGCTGCCGGAATATGAAGGTTCTTGATATACATTCGTGAGATAAACAAAGTATGGTGCTAATGCTCCTCAGTCATCCACTTCATCCTGTCATATGAGGCTGCAGAGGCCGAGCTCCCGCATCTGCTTGCAGGCCGCGATCCTCAGTCTCGGAGCCCCAATGAGATCGGAACCCACGATTACAGCCGGCCTCCTCGCGCGGTAATCTTCGGTCGCGGCTATGAGCCTCAGCAGGTTGAAGAGCTGAAGAAGAAATTCGCGGGTGCTGCTAAAGAACCTGTTGCTTGGGTTAGGGGGAACCCAGCAGATTTGCCTGCCGGGGCCGCTGGACCGGACTATGCTCAGAATATCGCGGCGAATATGAAGAAGGTGCTTCATGAATGGAGGGACGGGGGAGGAAAGGATGAGGATATTTTAGTGTACTAGTTGCTTCTGTTCCCAGCGGAACCCTCACTTCGTAGGGAGGATTGACTGCAGCTGGATACATTGGTCCGCACAGAGCTTCTGTTCTAAACAGGATACTCACTTCATGGGGAGGACTGACTTCAACTGGATACATGAATCCGCACAGAGCTTTCATTCATACCAAGTGCAAAGACACTACCGCTACAGGTAGCCAACATTAAAAGAAGTTTGTTGGAACACCAAAGTCTTAAAGGCAGAAGAGACGACATTAAAAGTGAGGGAGGATATTCAAGTCAGCCATCTCCTCTCTTTGTCATTTTACTACTCGTCCGATGCTGTGATTACGAGTAATGCAGCCCAATACAGATGCCTTGGAAGGAGGAAGCCTGGCCAATAGTCTCACAAACTACTTATGTGGCTTTGCTAAGATAAAACTTCGACACCTATCTGGAGATTATCGGAAGAAGAACATGCTAAGGTTCAAGAGAGCTTTGATAGGAGTTCACGCACGCATTTCTTGCACACAGTATACATACATTTTACTTGATTTTACTAGCTAGGTGTAGGATATGATCATGAAAAGACGATCTCATACATAAACAACGCATGCAATCCAAAAGTATGAATTGTTCAATGAGTGCAGCCAGCCATGTAATGGACATGAAAACTGTGCTTGCACAACCGATACTTAATTCTAAACTTTCAAGGAAATAACCGCCAGCTAACAAGCCAAAATCACAAATCCGGATCATCAAAGTACCAGGTAGAGTTTCCTTCAGGGTCCAGCTCTGTCTCGGTGTACCCGTTACCAAAATACTGGAATCGATTGTCGGAGATATACGAGATATCGAAGTCCTCAAACCGGACGTCCTTGAGCGCCTCGAAATACTGCAAGCGACTGCCAGCCCAGACCGCGACCGTGGGTCCGTGGACTTTGCCGTTCTTGAACCATGATCGACAGGCGCTGCTCCAGGCAGTGCGCTTCATCATCTCGTGGGTGTGGTTGAAGAAGTCGCGCTGAGCCTCAGCTTTCGGGTTGTAGGCTTTGATACCCTCCTTTTGCATCTTGTCGATCATCTTGAACATGTACCGGGTGTTCCACCCAAAGGTAGGAAGGGTGGAGCTATGACTGACGGGACCATTGGGTCCGACGAAGACTGTACAGACGTCAGTGATCTTTCTAAAACCTTGAAGGGGAGTATACCCCTTACAGTACATATTCGGGTACCCGTTCGCCATGACTGAAAGATACCCTTGAGGCATAATGTCCCACTCCTGCTGGAGATTCCGGTTGTTTTGGCCGATGACGGAGAAATGCGGCGCGAAGTTGGTATTGAAGCCAGTCGCGCAGACAACAACGTCCACTTCGTGCTCTACCCCGTCGTCATCCACCACCCCCTTGGGCGTGAACCGCGCGACGCCCTTGAATTGCGCATCTACGTTGTCTTCCGTCAGCGACTCGAGATAGCTGACACCCGGGGTCAGCCGTCGACAACCGAGCGCGTAGGAAGGAACCAGCTTCTGACAGAGCTCGGGGTCGTTTCCCAGCCGTTGGCGCATCATGTTGGCAACAACCTCCTTGGACTTCTTTTGGTCCTCGTGCTCGAGTTGAACCTGGTTTGTAGTCAGTTGCGATGTTCTCTCAGCGGACATGTGCGAAGAGAAAATACCAGAGAGAAGCGTTTGTTGAGTTCGCCTTCAACGGTCCGACAGTACTCATCGAACTTCTTAGGACTCGTACGGAATTCTTTTTTCTGCTCCTCTGAGTCTATGAAGAGAGGGTAATCCTGTTAGCTGGTACGACTCTTGAAAGTGACAGGAAAGGGGCGCGTGGTGTATTCACAAGAGAAGTTGGTTCCGTTCGGACCGGCCATCTTCGCAGCGTACCCGGTGGTAATCCAAACGGGCGACCTGAGGAAGGGGATCAATTTCTTCGCAGCTACCTCGCGTCAGTCAAAGAGAGCGGTAAGGATCAGTTGCATTAAACATACACTTCTGCAGAACAGGGATGATTTGAACGGCAGATGATCCGCCTCCAATCACGGCAATGGTCTTTCCAGCGAATTCCTGAGTCGCATCCCATGCAGCGCTGTGAAGCAATGTGCCCTTGTAGTCTAAGATTCCGGGGACATCGGGCCACTTCCAGGAACTAGAGGAGTTGTTAGAAAGGCATTTGCTAGGGTTTTCTACATTGAAACATACTTCAAAAGACCCGAACAGTTGGCGAGGATTTCGCATTGGTCGTGCATCTCAGTGCCATCTGGCTTGGTGATGACCAGGTCCCACTTCCCTTGATTCTCGTTCCATTGGGCCGAGCGAACCTTGTGCTCGAACTTGACATATTTCTCTAGATCGTACTTCACCGCGATGGACTTGAAGTATCGCCATATTTCCTCGCTAGACGAATAGCTAGAATGCCCGTCAGTCTTTGGAGATTCCCACAACCTCTCAGATATCGCCGGATGGCGAGAACTTACAATCTACTCCAGTCCGGGTTTCTTTCCCAGGCGAACTGGTAGCTGTGGGAGGGAATATCGCACTCACACCCAGGATAGCGGTTCTCCAGCCAGGTACCTCCCACGTCCTTGTTCTTCTCGTAGATCTGGAACTCCACATCCTTCAACTTCCGCTCCATCTTGTAGGCCATTTGGAGACCCGACGCCCCGGCTCCCACACAGACGATTCGCACCTTGCGTCGGGTCGCAAAGGGCTGTTCTGATACAGTATAGCCATCAAAGCTCTGGTTATACCAGTCGTTTTCGTGGCGCTTGTTCGCCTGCTGGTTGGCATCAGCGGGGATTGCGGGCGCAGTGCCACTCGAGCCATTGGGGATCATCTCGTTTCTCATGTCGACTGACTATCCTTATTATAACTGTAGTTGCAACTGTTATGAGTGGTGCTACATATAGTGAAAACCTAACGGCCCTGTTATATAGGCGTCATTCGTATGCAGCTTCGGAACCAAACGCTCAATCTTCAAGACCGGCCAATCCCTACTCGGCAGTTACTCTTCTGGAAGTTGCGCGCGCTACTATCGGTTCGACTCGATTCTAATTCCGATGACTTCTGACTATGCGTCGAGGTCTGTGCAGAGCCCCATCGCTGGCTCGGTTCATCTGGAGAACCTCTCGGCAAATGTGGCAGGTTGTTCTGTAGCCGCCGAAGGTTCCGACAAGCATTCGGAAGTTATAAGTCTCTCCCTCCCGGTAATCTAGGGGGCCAGCATACCTAGTCATTCCTAAGATGATCCACTCTCATAGCCCAGAATCACAATCTGGCCCGAAACGCCGCGCCCCTGTAGCTTGCAGGGCCTGCCACAAGCGCAAGGTACGCTGCAACGTTGCGGCAGATGGTCCGCCATGCAGCAACTGTGCCCGCGACGGGACCGAGTGCGTGTTGCATGTCCCCGAGAAACGAAGACCGAGAAGAAGCAGGTGGGACGCAAGCGGTGCAAGCGGCCGGTCTCACTCGGCGACTCATTACCAGTCTCCGCTGCAGGCACGAGGAAGAGAAGACAAGGGGCCTCGTGGGTATCTCCCGGAGGCCAGTATATCACCGGCCCAACCACCCACGCAGGATCAAGCGCCGAGCTCATCCAGTGTCCCTGCGTGGACGGTGGACCAGGGGGGAAATAGTGAGACTCTCGTCAACGTCGTGGAGTCCCCCCTGGTCCCCAGCTTGTCCACCCTAGAGCCTTTCTTCATAGGTGACTCCAGATGTTTGCGATTTCTCTTCAACGTACTCGGTGAGGATTGTATCGCTGCCAACTCGCACTATTGGGTGCCCAAAGCGAATGCCATCCCGCTACCCCCAGAAGACCTGGCCTTCCTCCAGGCAAAAGGAGCACTCACTTTACCTTCCCCCGAACTGCGCGAGGAACTGATCAAGGCGTATTTCAAATATGTCCACCCTTCCTTGCCAGTGCTGGACCACAATGAGTTCCTTCACCAGCTGGCCACGCGCGACATTTCGGAGATGAGTATGTTACTCCTGCAAAGCGTGTTATTCGCTGCAAGTAGCGTCAGTTGTCCCCCTTCGCTGGGCGTATTTCTCGAAAGGTTCCTTGCTGAAATTTTTCTGACTTTCTTATTGCACATTTCAGTTTGTTGACCCGCAGGTTCTCGCTATGTCCGGAATGGCATCGATAAAAGCTTTGAAGCGCGATCTATACCTACGAGCAAAGGTTTCTCCGCCCCTGCTTTCATATATCATGCATAACCCATGAGCTAAACAGTTGTGGCGCCTCCCTCTACTTCCGCCTACCAGACACTATACGACTTTCATCACGAGAATAATAAGATTACCCTTATCCAATCTGTTCTCCTCATGAGCTACTGGTTCGCCGACACCCGTGACCGCTCTGATAGCTGGCACTGGGTCGGAGTTGCGTCGAGTCTCGGCCAGACCATCGGGCTGCACCGGGATCCCGGCAGCAGCTTCAACATCCCGCGCTTCCATCGACGACAATGGAGAAGGGTTTGGTGGTGTTGCGTACATCGTGACCGCTGGATATCCCTCGGGATGGGACGCCCCACGCGCATCAAGATGAGTGACTGCGACCAACCCCCGCTCACCGCAGATGATTTGGTAGATGAATCGTCCCAGGTTCTCCCGGTGCAGGGGGGCAAATACGCTGATCTAGCCAAGCGCTGCGACGAACTGGCCCCTACCTTCGTCGAGGCGCTCAAGCTGAGTATGATACTTGGCGAAATGCTGGACAGGCTGTACTCGGCATCTCCGGCGCTGCAGATGGCAGACATTCATGTGTGGGAGACTGCCCTTCAAAGTTGGCACCAGAATCTCGGCGCGGAGTCCAGAGTGGATTTCATGGCTAGGGAGATTGCCGAGGAGCCCGTCGTGCTGCTTCACAATCATGTCTTGCATTTGCTCTTTCAGTGAGTCGTGGCTCCACCTTTCCCCTTCCCCTCCCTGGTGCGATTGGAACTAAGCTGACCTCTTCTTTTCCAACCGTAGGGCTGTCGTAATAACCCTGTATCGACCATTGATGTTCGCCAATCCTCAACCCCTAGAAGACCCAGAGATTTACACAAGCACACTAGCCAAGAAGGCTCGAGAAAATGCATCGTTCGCAGCGACGATGGCGACCGACTCACTCAGCCGACTGATCAACCTGAACCTCATCTCGAAACTTCCGCCCTTCAGGTATAGTGAATCTGCCGGACAGTCTTCGCCCGTATGCTTGCTGACTATCAAATGGAAATAGCGTCACCGTCCTCAGTCCTGTTATCGCCATCCACTTTGTCGAGCGCTGGTCCGCCACGGGTCTAAAGCTGCAGGTGGCCTCCCAGAAGCTCGACCTGTGTATGTCGGTGCTCTCGGAGCTTGGGGAAGAATTCTGGGCCGCCAACTTCAACCATAAGTATTTTTCAGCCGCTTTCCAGCGTATCGAGGATATTCATCGCAGCAGGAATTCTCGCAACGGGGTGTCAACTGCAGATAGAGCGGGTGCG
Organism: Aspergillus campestris IBT 28561; assembly: GCF_002847485.1. Lineage (NCBI taxonomy): Eukaryota > Fungi > Ascomycota > Eurotiomycetes > Eurotiales > Aspergillaceae > Aspergillus > Aspergillus campestris. The sequence goes on from NW_020194337.1 coordinate 133,710, forward strand.
ATGGGGGCTTCTTTCCGGGGAGGAGGTGGTGGTCTCGAGATGGCGAAGGAGGGAAATCCCGATGACGAGCAGGCTGCACTCGTATCCGCCTCTGAGATGTTTAATTTTCCTTTCTGGGACGACGATGATGGATTGTTTGCCACGTTTGATTTTTCTTGATTTTTGTGGAGCATGCACAGAGTCAGCAAAGTTAATTTCTTCAAGTCGTAACGAGAGTATCACTCGATATACCACTTTAGCCGTGCCGCATGTGGCTATTTCGTATCCCCGCTTTCAAGCCCCGCAGACTACCGAGTGGTTGGGAATGTCCCTACAGACTACCCCATACGACGGATATCCAGTAGATGTCATCTTCCTCTTGTATGGCTTAAAGTCCTCGCAGGGGTCAATGAAACCAACCGCGCATGCGGATCCTAGCGGGCGCGGGATTCTTGTCTCCATTGACCAGCGCAACCACGGCCAGCGAACAGTTTCAAGCATGGCGAGACTTATTTGGAAGATGGAAATCTGACACACACGTGAATAGGGCTATTTCTGATCACTATGATTATGTCTCTGATGTTGGAAGCAGGCAAGACGTGTGTACGCCTTGAGATATTCCCCTCCGTGGGACGTGTTAAGCAAAACAGTCTCGATCTATTAGGGCACCAGCCATGATATCAACACCTTGATCTCTTTACTTTTCCTATTTATCTTTTTACATGGTAGATGTTCTCTTGCCTACGTGCTGTGTGTCGTTGCAATCATATGTAGCCACGGGGCTTGATAGGGGATGTTAGGGCTTTTTTAGGTTGAGCCGAAAGCGACATGCTGTATCAGTATTGCTCCTTGCTACAGTAGGATGCGTGTTATCCTCAAGACATCAAGGTCTGTCAATTGTTCTGGATATTGTAATCATTACAGTGAATTAAATTGTCACCTCTGCCTCCCCACCCCTAACCCCTTTTAGTTTGACACCAGCTTCTAGTGAGGACGTGCGTTAGTTCCAGGCTCTTCCCCGCAAAAGTGGCCCCGAAACCCCACCCAGTCATCCCGACTACTTAATGCGGAGAAAATCCCTATATCTTCTTTTAGAAGGAAACGTGAAAGAAAAAGACCACTTCGAGAGATGAATTGAAATGGATTCCAGTTCCGAAAACAGTGATACCCTCACTCCCACGCAGCAGCTCTCCTGCGAGATCTGTCATCGCCAGTATCAACGAAAAGAGTCTCTCATAAGACACCGCCAGAGTCACAGCTCAACTTTCAACTATAAGTGCTCGACCTGCCGCCTGACCTTCTACCGCAAGGACATTCTGATGCGACACAAGCGGATCCATGACTTTCCTCCACCATCATCATCTTCTTCTCCTTCTCCTCGCAGCCCGTCCCATAGACCCCGCGCGAGGATAGATCGGCAGCGTGGAGAGAGGGCTTGTGTGCACTGTCGTCGGTCCAAGATCAGATGTGACGGTCGGCGAGACTGTTCGACCTGTCTTCGAAAACATCTGCACTGCTCCTATGAATCCTCAAGTCGGCGATTAAGCCAACGGTCTCGATGTGAGACGTTGCCGTCTTCGTCCCAGTCGTCTCAGCGGAGGACAAGTGTGGATACGCCCGTTCGAACGGTTGATGTTGGCATATATAAGCCAATAATGGGCACCACTAGCAATTCGCCAATGCCGATTCATACCGGTCAGCAGCGGCATGATGACGCTATCTCCAGCCCTGATGTGTTTGCACCAGAAAAGGTGGGCACAATGGCGGGGGCTCCTCCAGATAGCACAGTCAACTACTCAGCCTGGCACTATGGTAGGTGCTTAAAATATGATCGACTCTTTTCTGCGATAATTGATTAGAAAGGCTGTACTTGAGAGACCTTGCTTGATCCTTATCTAACATTCACATTGAACAGCTCTATCTCACACGTCTAATGAGACGGGTCTTGCTCCTTCTATCCCCGAAGAGAACGAGCTTAATGACTGCGGTGTCATCGATTTCGAGAACGGAACTTCCTGGTCCGATTCCACGAAATGGGCGTGGGCTCATGAAGACCTCTTTCTACAGGGTGATCTCGACTCAAGTGTGGACTTGTTCGCTGCCTGGGACGACAACAATAACGACCTGAGAGGTGCCAATCCCGTCGCCGGCGAGCAAATAGGAAGCAATACTATCCCTCAAGCAATCGCAGTCGACATCTCGGCTGATAGTTCTCTCCGTGCGTTGTTGCCAACGGATATGATGCGGACAGGATGTCTCACAAGAAGTTCATTGCCGCACAATCCGATCTTTGAAGTCGGCGGGTGTCCACCACCACCCCCGGCCATCGCGGTTTCATCGTCAGAATCTAGTAACAAATTTTGTGAGCCTGGTTAGTATCCTACTCATAGTTTCTGTCTGTTCTGGCCTCTCACTGGTGTTGATTCATAGACTTCCGGAGCATAGGCTATATTCCGACCTCACGAATGCCACTCGGTAGAACCAACATGGTGGGGGCAACAGTGGCCGATGAAGAGCGTCGTCCATTAGACCGTCAAGAAGTCGTTGACAGCCTAGTGAAGTTTGCCACACAAAACTTCTTAGCTCCCAAGTCGTCGTCGTTTGACTGGGGTGAAAAAGCGCGAGAAGTCGAGCGTGCCTTTGAAATTGTCGATATGCCGCAGAATTCATCGCACGTTCTCGATTACTTCGTCCGTCTCTTCTTTCAGCACTTCCACCCCTTGTGGCCGCTATTCTGGGAGGCTGGGTTCGTTCCCGGCAGTACGCCGCCAATACTATATATCACCATGGCTTCGATCGGCGCCATGTACGCCGGTAGTCAAGCCATGAGCTTTGGCTGTCTGATGCATGAAGCCCTTCGGCGGAGCTTCACAACGACGGTTTTCCCATACTACGAGACCGATCGTCGATCCGAAGTGCTCTGCCAGTCAATCCTTATGACGCAGGTCACGGCCTTGTATTTTGGCCACAAGGAAGCATTTTCGTGTGCCCAGCAGCTAGGTGCCACCCTCATCATGCTGGCGCGACGCATGGACTTATTCAACGACGGGATCACCACTGATCGCGGTGCGTGCGATCTCCAGACCCGGCTCGGCGTTGGGGAATCTCGAGCCCTCGAGATATGGGTGAGAGAGGAAACGCGCAAGAGACTGGCCTTCGGGATCATGAGGACCGAAACGTTTACCAGCATCCTGATGAACACTCGACCCCTGGTCTCCCCGGAAGAGATGAATATATACACCCCCTGCTCGGACCCCATCTGGACAGATCCCCACCGAGACGCGCAGCAAACCATCCACATGATCGCACAGGAGGAGTCTGGAAAACACCATCTATTCTTCTCCGACCTATTCCGCATCGCCATGGACCGCACCGAACTTCTCCCGAGTCTGCGCTCGACAGAGTGCGAGCTGTTGCTCTTCGGCCTCCAATACTCCGTCTGGCGATTTAGTCACGACCAGCAACTCTTTCGTCGCTTGACCGGTGGCCCGCGACCATTTGCCCAGTCCATGCCCTCCCAACTAGACACTCTAGCTTTTTCCCTCCGTTCTCAACTCGACCTCACGTCCAAGACCAGAAAAACAAGTAATTACAGTAGCAGCGCCGCCCCGCCAACAACGACACCCCAAAACCTCCGGGCCAACATCTTCCAACACCCCCAACAAACGACCCCCTCGACACCTCCCCGCGCCTCATGCCCGACATGGAGCTCGATCTCGAACGTACCTTCTCCGCCATCGAAGAATGGCGCCAATCAATGGACCTCGGCGTCCGACCACCCCAACTGACCAAGGAGCGCCACTCGATCCTCACCAGCCGCCTCCTCTACCACATCTCGCTACTCCGCATCCACGCGGACGTAGAAATCCTCCACAAGCTCGCCTACACCTCCGCGTCTTCCGCCCCGCCTTCTTCTTCTTCTTCTTCTTCTTCTTCTTCTTCTTCTTCTTCTTCTTCTTCTTCTCCTTCTTCCGCCCAAGACATCTGCCACGTATACGAATGGTCGCGGGGCGAATCAGCCGACAGGGCCCTGTTGCACGCCTGCGCGATCCTCAAGCTGCTGACGGATGAGTGCGCCCGCGATAAACACCTCCGCGCTAGCTTCAGCATCATGACGTTTATCTCTATCCATATGGCTTCTGTTGTTATCTGGGGTTACGCGGGCACTCACGACCCCTATCCAACTCCACGCGGTGGTGCATCACCACCACCACCACCACCACCACCGCAACCGCAACCAGCAGCGGCAGCAGCCGGCGTCAGCGGTGGCGGCGGTAGCGGTGACGGAGACAGCGACAGCAATGGCACAAGCGAATTGCTCACCTTCTACCACCGCGGAAACAACTCAGAACTCCTGAGCGAGTGCGCGCAGATCTACCGCCGGATTAGCCCCGGCTGGAGAATGGTGTCCTCGTTTGCGGCGGCTGCATCGGCTATGGCAGCTCGACCGTTTCCGTTACTTCAGTGAGATGTATACTAGTATATATGTGCATGTGGAGTTGTGATGTGTCTGTTACTGTTGCTGTGTGTATATTCATTCTCGCTGGGCCTTGAGCGCGCTTGTAAAAGCGATATATAAATGTGTATAATAGTAGTCTCACCCGGTAGAGCAAATATGTTACGTACAGATAGATACCTGGGTAAGTAAGTATAAGGTAGGTATTCTGCAGAGTCTGCAGAGCCCTGAAGTAGAAGAGTAGAAAGTGGAGAAAGAGAAAGAGAAAGATAGAAAAGATAGGCACCGGCCGGGAGAAAGAGGGAAGAGAGAGGAGTGATGTCATTTCTTCAGCCTGTTACTTTTTCTGTTTTCTTCTGGAGGATGATCTTCAGTTCTGATACCTTAGTCCCTTAGTACCTACTATCTACCTACGGAGTATGTTGGAGTACTATCATATGCGTTATGCTATAAGGTCGGTGAATCAATATCTTGCCAGATTAGGTGTTCAACAGTTGCTCAATTGGCCAATTAGCCAATCCGACTATTTATCCACTGCACATACACTACCTATCTACCTACCTACCTATTTAGGTACTTCAGTATCGAACATCTCTTCCTTCTTCGTCCAAAGTTTCCTATATTACCGAGTAAAGAACTCACCAGAAAAAAACCCTCCAAACGGATGTCCTCCAAGCCCAAGTCCATCATGACATCATAACGCATCCACTAGCTCCATGATCCAATCCTCGGACAATTCGCGGCCCAATCCGCTACGGGCTGAGAAAGTCCGTGCTAAAGCCAGCGCCAGCGGTAACGGTGATCACCTGGTGGTGGTTGTTTCTGCTGATCGAGAAGTACGATTATGTGGATGGATGACGGATGGAGGGGTCATTTTTTTTTTAAGAGTCTGTTGGGTCGGAATCTATTTCCTGAGTGTTGTTGGTTTGTGCGTCATTTGACTGGTTTTGGTTAGGTCTGCTGATTATCTGTGGACTAACTACTTTGATGGTTGGTACGATTATATGGTGGTGGCATACTCTGTACATATACTATTCTGTACATACTATTCCGTACATACAGCCGAGTACTACTAATAGTACATGTACATGACAAGGGTATTGTCTACCGATCTACCGCGCCCTATGATCATGTGGCGTCTAGAAAATCAAGTCATGAAGGAAAAAAGTCACCATGCTAGGTATTGGGTATTGGGTATGGGTATGGGTATGGGTATGAGTTTGGGTTTGGGTCTGTGGTTGTCTCTGTCCAATGGGTCGGGTCCACGGAGGCTTAGCGCGGAGAGCGTGAACTGGTGACGCCAAACGAGCTGATCGTCTGTGAATTCGATCTGGAGTCCGTGATATAGCTCTGGTGTCTTCTTCGGATGTCAGGAGTACGGTCGAGTTGACTCTGTGGACTGCGACTTGGCTGATGTCGTTGATGATTCAGTTGGTGCCGGATTGATGGTCTGGGGCGGTGGTGGACGGGGGAGGACAAAATGATGGGATCGACAAGGGCACGGAGGCGTGTACAGTGGCGTGGTGGGAGGTGTTGTGGCTGTATCGGGTTGTCGGCATAAGTAGATCACGGCATCGAACAAGGGCGTGACCGAATTCCGTCAGAGTAGCATGGTCGGAGAGCATTGTACATGAAGACCGGATACACCACACTAGATACCACCGGAGGGAGCTCCAAACGAGAGGCCAGATGTGATCCCATTCTGGATCTTATCATCTTTCTTCTTCTTTCTTTCTTTTTGTTTTTGCATTTGATGAAATACCAGAACGTTACATAGAGCCTCACCTTTCCTGTAGAAAAGCCATCACAGCTCCCTAGGGAGACCCTGAAACGCAGATCCAACAAGGTTTCACAAAACACATAAAGATGGTACAGAGCAGATGGCAATTGGACGGACAAATCTGTGACTCTGATCAACACGGATAGATTGAGGGGGAACGGTCGTTTCGACCCATTCGACGGTTCATTCGTGGTGCTCGTGAGGGGAGACGTAGTCGGCCAATGACACTTCCAGGTCATGGTCGAGCTTGCGCAGTCGATTTTGGAAGTCGGTGAGCGCTGCCCATGGGTCTTCTTCCGTAGGAGCGAATTTGTCGTCCAAGACGTTTGTCGTCGTCGTGCTGGCTTGGCTGGGGCTGAGAGTGGCTTGCATGGACCGAGTCTCATCCGTCTCGGAATCTAGGAGCGGCTCCGATCTTTCGTCACCTGTGTCCATTGGTCAAAAATGAGATCCTCGGCCACGGGGAAGAAAGAGACAGAAAGAAAGGAAGAAATTACGTCGGATGGATCGGAATTCGGGCAGCGGGGACAAGGTCGAGGCCCTGTCCGTACCATCGGGAGTGTAGCAACTCATATCGGTCGGGGTGCCTGGCAGGATGAGCGAGAGACAGTGAGATAGCAGACATCCGGCAGACATACCGGGTTCGGGACTGGGCTGGGTGGCGTTGTCGCGGGAATGATCCTCCCAGTTGGTGCCTTTTCTACGGGCGAATCGAGCGATACGTTTCTGGTCGACTTCTTGACCATTCACCCGAAAGGCCGTCTGCTTACCCCGGGCCGCCCGTTTCTGCTGTTTTCGGATCATGATCTTGATATCTTTGGCTTTGATGTTCTTTCGAACGTGCCACGACGCTAGGCGATCTTTATATTGTTTCTCTCTGGAGCGGTCTGAGTGTCAGGGGTCTGTCTTGACTGATGTGTCATGTCGATCGAAAGAAGAACAAAACAGGACGCCAGAGAAATAAGGAAGAAATACATGATCAACGCCAGTTGAAAAGTAGAGCAGAATTAGGGGACAAGAGGAAGAAGAAGGGGAGATGAGAAGAAGAAAAGTAAGCTATACGATGCATGAAAGTTGTAATCACGCTCCATGATGCGTTTGACATCTCTCAATTTGAGTTGATGATCGCGATAGAGTTGTTCGATGGCGGGACGGTACTCCAGCCAGTCGTCGGATCGTCGAGGACGGAAGATGGCCGAGGATGAGGAGGAAGAAGTAGAGGAGAGGCCAGACAACGGAGGGATCGAACCATCCATCTTGCACAGATCACCAAGGATCTCTGTCAACCATACTCTGGAATTGGAAAGAAGGAGACGAACAGGCCATACAAGAGGGAAAAGTCCGAGTGAAGGGGGATGGGATGTAGGCAGGTAGGTTGTGAGTGAGTGAGTGAGTGAGTGAGTGAGGAGTGAGGAGTGAGTGAGTGGGGGAGATGGGAGTGGATGAGTATAAGGCAGGAGATATGAAGAGGAAAGGAATGAGGTCTGATATTGTGGAGGATTCGAATGATAATAATATAATAATGATAATAATAATAATAATATAATAAGATAATACGATGATAATAAAAATAAAAAGAAGAATAGAATAAATAAATAATAAAAACAAAAGGAAAGAAAAATAAAGACAGAAAATAAAAATAAAATAAGAACGAATGAAAATCAATCAACAGAGACAGAAGAATAAAATCAACCAAGCAGCCCGGAATCAAACCAGCAGGAAATAGGCGAGGTGAGGCGAAGCGAGGCGTCAGGCTGTTGTCTATTGAATAGAATATAGAATTATAGAAATAAAATTGGAGATTATCATCATGATCATTATGTGTATGATATTCATCATCTGAAAGAACCATTAATATCAGCCAAAAAACAGAAAGATCCAATACCAGATGGTACTCTGTATACTCCGTACTCCGTACCATCCAGATCATATCATATCGAGGCAACCGTCCAGGGCACTGACTGAGCCTGGAGGCCAACCTGGACTGCCATTTGCGGCGACTTGCTGCTTCTTGTCCTCCCGCGGATGTTGCCCCTCCCTGCTTCCCCGCTCCAATCATCTTCTCTCTTTTTTTCATTCGTACTTTTGGTCTTTTGTTTCGATTGATTTCGATTGATTTGATATTGTTTCTATTTATTATTCTTTCCTCTTCTATGGCCGAATCTCTCCATAGCCAGTTCGAGTCATTCCTCTGACTTTCATGTCTCATATTTCATATTTTATTCATATCCCCCGGCACATCGTGGGTCTCGGAACAGACTCAGACACATGCGCTGCTCGAGTGGATACGACAGACAATGCCAATCTTCTAGTCTGGATTATTCAGTCCTCAGTGATCAACCTCCCCTTTCCATCTGGTCATCCACCAGTCCAGCCAGTTTCAAGTCAAGCTGAAACTTTAGACCAACCCCCGAGTCCCGAGTCCCCAGTGTCCTAGACTGATAGATATCGCCTTGCGCCGTCTATCTCGACCGTCCTAGGATGATCTGAGGATGATCACCGCTCAGTGGAATCACTAACAACCTTGGTATGATAAAACATACACCGTTCTTGGAAATACTACTAGTACGGTGCCCATGGCGCTTGCGTGCGCCATTTCTGCAGGTGCAGCCCTGCTCCGTCATTATTATTCGTCCCGATGATGTCTTCTTACATGGATCTCGCTGTCCCGTCCTTTTGCTCGCCTCTCTTCCCCCTCCCTTTCCGAGGGATCATCCAGATTGGATCTCAATACTGTTTGGAATATGAAACTGTCCAGAGATTTTCCAAAAATCGAGCAATGAATCATTAGTGCTAAATTTAGGGAAAATAAAAACAAAATAGGAGAAAATGTCCACCGGATTATAATTTATGAGTTGATGATCCACTCTGAAAACACTCTTACCCTCTCGAACCTATCTTTCTTTTTCTCCCCCTCGGACTCTCCCCCTGAACTATAATCATAATCAAACGTCGTCTCCATCGGGTTGGCGTGCGAGTCCCTCCCTAGTAGGGAGTCCCTACTACCTAGGTACTAGGTACTATTAGTTTCGGATGATGAGGCCTGAGCTCTCGCGGTCTCCTACTTTAAATGGACCGGACCGCACTGGACGGGACTAGGCTTTGTCATCGTCAAAGCGCCAGCTCGGTATAGATTAATCAGAGCTTGACCGACCCGTTGTGATTCTCTAGTGCATCCTGTTGATTCTCCTATTTGAGTTACAGTAGGTTGATTACTTGCTTTTTATCTTCACTTGATATGATTTGATTTTGCTATTATCTTATTCTATTGACTGACTTTATCTTACTGTCTCTTCTTTCCCATATAAAGGAGAAGAAAATCAAATCAACTGAATAATAAAAAAAAAACAGGGATTTCGGCCCGTCAGACTGGCGGACCGGATCGGTGACCCGCCATCCGTCCCAAGATACCAAAATACCACCCTTGGTATTGAGTATTACACCAAACCCCTACCATGTACTCCCTACCAGCGGACGCTAAACAGTAACCAACCAGTAACCACCCATCCAGCCAAGATCCGTCCCAAAGTCCGCGTGTTTTTGATATACGCCATCGATCCTCAAACATGACCTCCTCACTTGAATCTTCGGGATAATTATAGAAACTGCACACATTCTTGCCACTTCTGAAACCCATCCTCGAGGCTCCGTTCCGCTGTTTCATTCTTTTTGTGGCACGCGGGACCTAACTTACTGTAGCCATTCTTAGAGATCCTCGAATTGAGATTCGGGTTGATAGCATGATCTTCATAATATGCTCCCTGCTAGTCTGGACAAATGGAAGAAGACAGAAAAGCAAAGATAAGAAAAGAGAAAAGAAACAGAACAGAACGGGAAAACGAAAGTCAAAATACAAAGAAAGACGAAGAAAAAAGACCAACGGCAAAACACACGGCAAGTAATCATTAAACCTACCAATGATCGACCACAAATCCCACGATGCAAGGCAATCATTCCTCGTTTCCCGTGGCGGGGTGGACTGACTGACTCAGTGACTGTCATCGGCGAAATTACAGCGAGTTGCCTTAAAACCGCCCCTTGTTTGTGGCTGGTATAGGGGGGGGGGTTGCCCTGACGCAAGACTGACTGACTGACTGACTGATTGACTCACTTTGCCTGCGTGTTCGTCCTCGTTGTCTGTCTACGGAGTACTACCTTAGTTACCAATTGCAAGGCTAGACCGGGTTGGCTGACTGGCTGGCTGGCTGGACTGGACGGACTGGGCATGTTCGGTCGATCGACTCGACTGGGCAACGCGGAATGCTAACTAACTAACTAACCATGCCATGCCATGCCATGTTGCCTTGTCTCCCTAGCGTCCCCCCGTCCGTCACCCGTCCTTTTGACACCTTTATCTGATGTGCAGACGAGGTTCTCTTAGTTTACCTACGGGCTTCGCCGTCTCGGGATCTGAACAACCTACCCCAGGACCAAAAACGATGAGGCCATGCATTTCCCCCTTCGGATCCTGACATGGCTCTAGTTTGATTACTGCAGTCCACCCCATCCCCCTTCCTTCCCTTGAGGCGGAGGCGGAGGTCTGACGGGGTAGGTCTGCGGTTAGAAGGCCCCGCTAGTTTAGACCGTCTGTCTAGGGTCTTGCTGGTGATGAGGTTGGTCTGCCTGTGGTTGGTTAGGATGGGTGTATCGTGGCGAAGCTGCGGTTGTTATCACATTTCTGCGGGGTTTCGTGATGGCGACGGTGGCGAGGCTATATGCATGCATGTGAGATGGACAGGCCAACAGATGGAGAGAAAGATAGAGGGGTCTTAGGGTGGGCAATACGTACGTAGGCACGTACGTATGTACGACCTACTAAGTAGGTAGGTAGGTAGGTAGGGAGGTAACTATAGGAAAGGTACCATCATCTCCCCCGATGGCATAATCCATAATCGTTCTGATATTCCATTCATCCCCACGCGTGGGTATACCCGAGACCAGACCGCACGAATCCGGTATATGGTGGAGGAAGAATAGCCACAGAAAGAAACGGCGACGAACTAACTACCACCCCGCCTATCATCCTCCGATGCTAGTGAATATCTCCGAGTCTCGACCGAGCAACTACTAACTAGTAGTCTCCTCACCGGCCGGAATTGACATTGACAATCTCAAAGACCGTTCACTCATCCAGGAAGAGCTAGCCCTGTGGTTACCGTTGGGGGAGATTGGAGATCCCCAAGTCCAGGCTACTACTTGGGGGCCAGAATCCTCGAACTCGGGGTGTGCTAACTAGTTACAACTCACTATCTAGATAGTTAGTAGTTACTGCTCTGACAGAAGTAAGGAGCTGACTCCACTCACTCCCCAGACCAAGTCAAGTCACTGAGCTAGATGAGGTTGAGGTCACTCGTCGAGGTTACTCTTTCCGGACGCGCCGACGCTCATCATCACCATACATACCTCTCCTACATATATAGATTTCCGTGCTAAGCATGGGCGTGTCAAGACCCAAAGCCAATCGATAATGCGAATGGACCGGTTCATGCGTGCTAGTTATGTAGAAGATATGTACATTGTCTTGGATGTACATAGTAGGTAGTACTCCATAGGTACCCCGTATGTACTCGGCAGGTACTAGGTACGGAGCACTAGTTACCTAGTACCTACCTAGTAGGTAGATGGTAGTAGAGCTCCCCTTAATCCGCTAGTCCTCCTAGGTAAAAGTAAACTAACCACAATAGAAATAGACCATACATAATCAGCCGCAATACGATCCGTGACGCGGGAGTAAAATACACTGGAACAAGGGGTGAGCGTGAAGGTTTCGACTAAAAGTACGCCAAAGTACCTTGCTAAGTTGTAGCTCTGTTGTTGGGTTCGAGGTGGGAGATTAGTTCGTATTTTCCTTTTTACGTAGTAGGGTATGTAAATTATTGAATTTTGTTCTTCTTCATGCTGCAAGACTCAAACGGTGGTAAGATCAATAATAATATATACTATACCTACTTCAATACTAATCTCAATACCTAGATAGATACCAGTATAAGGTAATATCAGGTAAAAGGATACGATATCCACCCCAAAACAAATATCCATGATTCGCCGCGGAACCCCACCCAACACCCGCGTACTTAACTTAGTACAACTACCAGGGGGAGGGCCCGGGGCCCGCGACAGTGCAGCCAAAGTCAATGTGCAAGGGGGGTGATAACTTGGACGGGGGAGGTCAGACGGGCTAAATTTACTACGGTTATGATAATCGGAGATATTTATAGTTGGTTCACTTGGCTCAGGCTGTCCGACTTGACGCCGGGCTGGCCTGGTCAGTTACTTACTCTGGTATAGTCTGTGTGGGAGAGAAGGTGGCGGACGGTAGAGGAGGCGCGTGCGTGGTTCTTGGGGGGATGTTGTGGTGTTTGTTCTGGATTGAGTTGGTCAGAGTAGACTCTACTATCTGTATGTCTATTTGGTGTGGACGGGGGATTTCCGAGTTTATTGTAACTTACCTAGTTAGGCAGGAGTGTCGATTGTCTGGTGTATATGGTGGAATTTGAGGCGTACATGCTATCAGGAACATAGCGGATCTCATCTTGTCATACAACAATTGAGTAGCGATTTAGGTGTGTACTCGAACATCAAGATATCACGTCCGGTCTCCAGTCTCTCTCGAAAATCAATTTGAATTAAGTCTCACTACTCCGTACATGCGGGAGCATAAAGTTTTTTGAAGGCCTGTGTTTCATATTGCTGGTCAGCACTGACCAGTGTCCCCAGACTGTAGCCATTGCCATTCCTTACGTCAGGCCATATTGACATGACAGACAAGCATGTAGAGTATGCACATGCTTGGGCGTTCCATCCCTCGTGAATTTGTCTCCGGGTATCTGGTAGAGGTCCATTAATGAATAGTCCGAGATATAGGCTGGAGTTCCCATTCTGGTAGACAGCCTAGTCGCTCCCATGTTCAGCCCACCAATTCAATAGGTCCTGCGCATTCATGTAAGTCCATCGTAGATCGATCCGTCTTCAGCCTCATCGAAAGACCAATAAACCCAAGATCAAGCCAGTATCGCAGGACCCTTCCGGATTCCCCCCAGGAACAGTCCGTCCCTCCTCCCACAAGAGTATATAGTGCATATGCCGGGACTCCCCCAAAAAATCCATTCCTACTCTCAAGGAAGTATACGGTGCATCGATCGTGTAGCCCTATCCAATAGCGTTAGCTGGATACCGGGGGTTTTTCGTTGGACAGTTATGGCCCGTTAAACTTCCTAACTCCTACCCAGAACGGATCCAGAAGATCAAATCCATAGTGCAGGAAAGCGTTGGTGGCTTTTGATCTATTGTACTAGATTTGGCCTAGAGGTGTATCGGCTCGGGGAGGATGTTGGTTTGGATGTCTTTGTCTCAAGTTGTGGGTTCTGGATCTTGGGCATGCTTCGTCGGCAGAGTTGAGTATCTCGATGTTGTAAGTCTGTACGTCTGATATGCGGTGAATCGTGATAGAGGAAGAGTACAGAGACAGAGTATAGACAGGATGAATCATTAAAGCCCAGACAAAGTCAGTCACAGAAAGTACGGAATACGGGGCACGCAACGGCCCGTTAAAACCACGCCAAGTCCAATTTATAGTTTGTTCGACCACGGGAGCGGCCCGAAAGTATCCATCCGCCATCCATGTTACTTTGTTGGATCAACTTGTCCTATGATATAGTATACTCATGTTGGGACTCGTTCCTGTCTACTGCCTGATGGGGGTGTTTGAACCATCCACCTTGAGAAACCCTCGCAAATAGACTGTCTGTTCCAACTAACAACGCGCCAGAGTCACAACCACCAACAGTTGACGGTGGATACCTGCCTGTGCCTCCTCTCCACCTCCCCCTCTCGCCCCTAAGTGTGAAAGCAAATGATGCTCCCCACTCTGTCAATTTGTTTTTCCATTCCCACCGATGATCGAATTAGGACTGCAAATGACGCGCTTCAACCCGATAGGCACCGTCTGTGAGGCCGCGCGACCGGACTAAGGGACGATCTCCCGCTCTCCTCGCCCGTCACGACTCGTTACTTAGTGATAAATTCACCACTGATGAAGTCACAACACAAGTCAATGTACTACTATACCATACTCGATCTGCGATCCCCGTCTTGGCCTCTCTGAATCATGGTGCAAATCCTTCCGGGGAACCCGGCGCGACCAGCCTTGACAGGGGTTGGGTTCAATATTCAGATGATAATAATCCTTTCTCTCCGTTGATTGACCGTCACGAGCTTCGACGGTGGTACAGCTATCACTACTGCAATGTGGTGTTGATCATATGTTAAAAAAGTCATCAGCCACGGGTTCCTTGACTGTCCTGCGCTTTTCCTGAGATCGGCCTATTTCGGTCATCCATCCCACCTGCGGTGTGGTGCGATGGGGAATCAAATCTCCACCAGGTGTGTTTCGTATCCATCACATATGAACCGCTGGCAGCCGTTGAGTGCCCCTACTTGATCCAACTTGATTGGCCTGAGCTTCTCGTTTTCTTTTTCTCTTTTCTTTTCTTTTTTGAATCCGCTGCATGACTAGTGACTGTGAGGACCAGGGCTAACTGCAAACTAGTTCCCGCTGAAACACCTAGGCTTTGAAGCCCACCGTGGGAAATGTGGATCGCCTGGTGGATTGCACGCTGGCTCGATTCAGTACTGTACCGCTTTCGAAACCCATTTACTTTTGCCCCCCCCACCACTCACGAATCCCCCTATAATCATGAGTGATACCAGATATGTCCTTATTTCTTAGATGGGCTAGTCGTGGCTAGTCGGGCCTGCTCGACGGCCGCTGCGGCGACGGCGGCGGAATTGCTGGAGCTGGTTCCTGCGCTGGCCACATTGCTGGCATGCGCCAGAAGGAATTTGCAACAGGTCAGCGTGTACTTGCAGGCTCGCGTCCACGCCTCGTCGTTCTGGTTGAAGCCCAACTTGATGCTGGCATCGCCAATCTTGTCCCGTTTGATCTCGTACGGCAGCCTCAAGCCCGGAGTCGTGGCAGCGGTGGCCTGGCCTCGGCGCCCGGGGGGATTTTGGGCTGAGGTCTTCTCCACAAATTCCCCTAGCTGCTGCAGGCATGCCAGAAACGCCACCATCCCTGAGTCAAACCGGCGGTGAAGCCAGGGGATGTTGAGAGGCAGGTCGCCGGACGAGAAGAGATCGAATGTCGTGATCTTGGGCGGGCCCGACGGAGCCGCATTCCCGATCCCCAGGGACGATTGCGCGGGCGAGGGCCGAGGGTACTCGATCTTGTCGATTCTCGACACCGACCCCAGCGGCTTCAACTGATACCCCTGGAATTGGAACCCCAGCTTGTCCGCAATCGTGGCCAGAAGCAAGGCCGTCTGCCCCCAGGCGGCGTTGATCTCCGGCCATTCCACGGACGGGTTGGCCAGCCGACCCAGTCGCAACCCGTTGATGGTCCCGAAGAAGCCATCATGGCCGATGCAGAACGCATCATTGTAGACGTTGGTCCGTTGTAACCGCTCCAACTGGCGGGAGTCGTGGTCGTACCGCATGTTCAGGGCATCCCGTTCGTTCTGGAACTCGGAGAGCGTCAGGGCGAATGCGTTGCGGTCGCGCCAAAATTTCTCTTCGTCCTGGTCCATCTGCCGCGACTCTTCTTCCAGCGCAGCGATTTCCTCATCCAGTGACGACTTCTGTTTCTCCAAGTCGACCAGTTCCGCGTACGCCGTCTCCTCCGCTGCCAGCGTCTCCTGTAGGGATCTCTGAGCGGCCTCCACCTCTTCCGTCGTCGGTACCGACGAGTTGAGGTTCCGTAGAAACGACACGTACGCATCCCGCTCCTTCGTCGCATCCGCCAGGTGTTTCTGCAGCCCATCCACCAGCATCTCCGTGCACTCCGCACACACAGGGTGATCGATATCCGAGCGGGCGGAGATAATCTCAAACAGGCGCCTAGTGCGCTCAACCTGGTCGGAAAACGACGCATCCTCTTCGTTGGGAATCCCGGGGCCGCCCTGCGCGGGCAACAGCCCGTTGTCGTTCCCGACCAGCGGTGCCGGCGGCGGCGGCGGCGGCGCAACTTGCGACTCGGTCAGCATCACAAACGACATGTTGCCGCTGTCCCCGTGTCGTAACCGAGGCGGGTTGGCCGACCGCGGTGCCGGGATCGACCGTCGGTATACCGGCGCCGTAGCATTTTTGGATGCCCGGTCGTAGAGCTCTCGTCTGTCTTGGGGGTAGGCAGAGGGTCTAGACGATGAACCAGATCCCTGATCCGGTAACGTTCTCCCTGTAGATCCTGTAACGCGAAGTGAAGCATTAGCAACCACGAGACCACAAAGACGAAATGAACTGATAGGAAGGGAGACGAACCGATAAGCAGATCAAACGCAGCCGGATTCAGCGACTCCAAAGACCCATCCAGTTTCAAAGGCGTCCGACATTTTTGGCAGTACATGGTGATCGCAGGCAATCTCCAATGATATCGTATGCATGGTGGGAAGAAGAAGTAGTAACGGGTAAAAGGGTGTGTTAGAGGGAGAAAAGTAGAGAGACGGATGAGCTCCGGGCGCGGGAAGGGAGACGTCATGCGGGAACCCGTGGCGCCGGCGCGTGTTTTTGGCGCGATGCTCGCGGGAGCTTCAATTTATTGGTCTTCTGCGGAGTCTTCTTGTCGCGTGGACGTGCGCTTTTTTTCTTCGATTATCTGTTTATACTATTTAGAGCTGAAGCTGGATCTGCTTCGATTTATTTATCCTTCGCTTGCAAGATCGATACACGGCTTTTTTACGTTGCATTTTCTTTCGCGTGCATAATAGGAAATTTGATCGATCGCATCGCGCATATCAATTGATGTCTGTATGAATCCCTCATTCTCCCACCTCACTTTGCTATTCTCTAACATATCGGTAACAGATAATGTGTACTATATTGAGATCTACTTGATTCTTGTCTCTTACGCTTCAAAAACCAACATAACCAGCCTCTCCCGCACACGAATCACCCCTCAAAACCACCACCATGGACCTCCCACCCAAGCGACCCCATCTCTCCTTCACAGAGCTCACCAACGACTACGACACCGATTCCTCCTCCTCCGAAGCCCCAACACCACCCAGCAAAATCCCATTGAGTACACCAACGAAGATGACCACCCGGTCGACCTCCAAGAAGCGCGCTTCCACAATGACCAACGACTAAAGTCCATCTTCGAGGGGATCTTCGAAAAGTATGAAAAGGACTTCACGGACGTCGGGGACGAGATCGATCTCGAGTCGGGGTCGATCTTGGTGAATAATGGGCATATTGCGACGATGGATGGGGAGGGAGATACTGGTGAGCGTGGGTTTTGGTTGTTTGATAAGGAGGAGCTGGGGGAGGAGGGAGGGGTTGAGGGTGAGGATTATGAAGATGATGATGATGGATCTGCGGGTGTCGTTGAGGTTCCAGATACTTTGGAGAGGGAGTCTGATGGGGATGAGGATCTTGCGATAGGGGATAATGAGGGGATACGGTCCCCGAATCTGCCGTATACGGATCGATCATACAACTTTGATGGGCAGTCGGAGCGCCCAGAAGACGAGGTAGCCCATGGCGCGGACTCTGAAGTCGAGGACGACCACGGCGATCAAGAAAGTGTGCATTCCTTCTTGGACGAGCAAGGCAAGAACAACCGTGGCGGAGACGCAGCCTACCCACCTGCCGCTGGAAAAGGCAACAACTCCTCGACGGAAACACCCCTCCCACCCCAGAGCGCATCGGCTCGGACGGCAGCAACAGCAACAGATCCCAAATGGCACTTCCCCGAAATCAGCAAGAGACTCTGGACACCACCCGCCCATAAACCGCGCCCACCTCCCACCCCCATCAACGCCATCCGGTCAGCGTCTCCACCGGGATCAGGTTCTCTCTGGGCTCTACCGGGGAAGAGGACGCGAAACACAAACAGCACGAAAAAGAAACCTTCGACCATGGCTAGCCAGCGGAAGCGGAAGCGTCACTCGAGTCCTGTTGTCTGCGACTGGTCTTTTGCGAAGACACCTGACGGTAGCGAGTCTGATGATCCGTTGCAGGAGGATTACGAGCCTTCGCCTACGCCGAGGAAGGGTGTTCCCATTCGGGGGAAGCGTCGGAAGGTTGAGGATTTAGTCCGAGTGGAGGATGTGTCCATTGGGACAGAGTATTCCCCTGGTGACGATCGGGTGCATGTCGGCACCGCGCAATCGCAGTCGCCTGGAGACGGAGACCGGGACGGTTCATTTGAGACGCCGCGGCCAGTGCGCACAGCGTCTACGAATATTGCGCTCGATTCAGAACCTAATGAACCATCTAACAACGATAAGATACACAATTCCGCAGACACAGGAGACGATTTCAGGCGCTCGCCAGCAGCTCAAAGTCCTACTACCCCCATACAGAGACGCAAGATCACACCAGACGAAGCCAAGTTGCTTGTCACAATGCGACAAATCCAAGGGAAACGGTGGAAAGAAATCCGAAGTCATATCCCAGACAAGAAAGAGGTCCTGCTCAGCAAATGGTTCGGTTCGCACTGGACGGATCGTCTAATGAATCCACTTCCGTTGTCTGCGCCTTGGTCCAAGTCGGAGCAAGCGAAGCTTGACAGCCTTAAGGACCAACCGGGTCTCACATGGGATGCAATTCGTGCGAGCATCCCGGGGCGACCGTTTGCGGAGGTTGAATTTGAGTTATTGCGATGCTGGGTTGGAGAGGATGGACGGGATGGTACTCAATAATGAATGCTCGGTGAATTATAACACTGGTCACACATAAAGCTGAGTCAAGCCATCCGCGGGGGTCTTGGAAAAGACCTTGTGAATATATCTGAATCCTATTGCCATTACCCGAATCGCTTGTGTGATGGTCATTCTATTCCGAGCTTCCAGTGCTCGTCAGTTGGCTTGGAAGGCGGACACCCATATTTTGCGGGAAGCAATCTGATCCGAGGGATCTCAGACCAATTGGCGAGGGTGCATCATCCCATTGAAGGCGTCACCAGAGTCCCCCAGGAAGCAAGAGGAGCTTCCCCATGTACCCATGGTCACGGTGTACTGTCTGATGATCGACATCATGAGCTGTCTACCGCGTTCAGAACGTCTTCCAGTTTTGTATCAACGGCCCCTCCGACATTACCAGCCTTAGCCCAGAACCGAGAGAGATGCCTCGATCCAGAATCGGACAAGACAGTCACAATCCTATGGCCAGGGCCCAGCTTCATCGCGGTCTTGACAGCCGCAAAACCTGGAGTTAAGAGATTAGCTAGTCGCATCAGCAGAATAGCAACATCATCACATACAGTTCACAGCACTGCTGCTTCCAATAAATAACCCATCCTTTTCTACCAGCCACCTAGCCATAGCCAGAGCCTGGGCGTCCGTCACTCGGACCGCATCGTCAACCAGCTCCTTTCCGGCCTCGAAATTCGCCGTGACGCGATTGATGCCGATCCCCTCGACGATGGTGTCTACCTGTCGACGACGCCGTGTGCCCTCCTTCTCCTTGCGATCGAACATAACACCGTAGCGGACTCGGTTATACAGCCCACTACCCTGTGGATCGGCCAGCACAACACTGAGCTTCGGGATCCGCGGCTTCAGGAAGAGCGCCACGCCAGAGATAGTGCCGCCTGTTCCGGCGCCCGCAACAAAGGCGTCCAGCTTCCCGTCGCACTGGGCGTAGATCTCGGGGCCCGTGCCGTTGTAGTGCGCTTGCCAGTTTGCTTCGTTCTCGAACTGATCTGCGAAGAAACCCCGTCCGTCGGACGGAGTAGGTAGATCCGGTAGATCCGGGGTCGATGTACCTGAGTTTGTCCCGGAGGACGCCGTGTGGGCGCGGGCGAGAGATCGTGCGCGATTGACGAAGTTGTCTTTTTCGACGATTGGGGCGGGGGGAACGCGGTCTACGATGGCGCCTAGTTTTAGGAGTAGGTCGGATTTTTCGATTGCTTGGTCGGAGGGCATACATCTGTCTTGTTAGATGTGTCCACCTTCAGGGAGGTTATACAGCGCTACGCCGAAGTCTTACATATGCGCAAGGTAGCCTTTGGCGCGGGCTAATGTGGCCAGCGAAATTCCAGTAGATCCGGAGGTTCCTTCGTAGATGGTATCTCCCGAGTGGGGGGTCAAGATGCCCAGCTCTTCGGCCTGGTGAGGTCAGCATTTATCTAGAAATGCCAGGGATGAAGCGTACAATTTCAATCATGCTGAGTGCAACTCGGTCCTTGGAGCTCTGACCTGCGCCGTTCAAGAACTGTACGCAAGTTAGTCGTTACTCTCTCCATTTGACGGCCAGTCTATATCGGAGACAGGCGCAAATCATACCTCGGCTTTCCCCAGAATCTCACACCCCGTCACATCAGACAAGGATTTGATGCGAAATAGAGGCGTATTCCCGATACATCCCTCAACGCCATCGACAATCGCCGGAGGACCTGGCCGTGCCGACAGCGGAGGTTCATCATCCGAGCTCGGTGCGGGACGATGAGCGCGGTACTCGCGGAGACGATCCTCCAGCTCGGGATAGAAGAGATCTTTGCACAGGACGGTGAGACAGACGCCAGCCACAAAGGCCGTGCCCATGTAGAGGCGCGAATGATCCGACATTGTGGAGGACACAGGGGGGAATAAGTGTGAAGGCAACAGAGAGAGGAAAAAGAAGCTGGAATTAATTGAATGTCGGGAAGAAGAAGCTCGGACCCACAGTAACTCCGCGCGGCATGAGACGCTTTTCTCAACTCCAGCCCGATTCTTCTCTCCTCCTCTCCTCCCTTTCTATCGATATCAACCCCCCACCTCCCTCCCTCTTGGAGGAATCATGGACTCTCCGGTGCTAAATCAATTGTTTCGGCGGCTGTTCCGTCATCCGGCTTGCCAATCCCTACGGTCCCCGTCTGCTCTGCCAACGCGGCGATTTCGACCCTCCACCCCATCTCGGCAACAAAGTCGACCCTTTCTCACAAAATGGAATCAGATGAGGCGGAAACCGGCGGCCAAATCCACCGATTGGGTGCGACGACATGATTACCCTAAGGAAATTGGGGAAGAGTTCCACAAATATCCGATGGTGACGGCCAAGGAGCTGCGGCATCTGCGGGAGAGACCCCGGCAGGTCCGAATGCTGACCCGGGACTTCATTGACGGTAAGCTTTGGATCTTGCATGCATGTCGGATTGACTGGATTGCTCACGCATCAATGATTTAGACAGTCTGTATAACCCCCACTACGGTTACTTTCCGAGACACGCGACGATCTTCACGCCCGGGGACCCGTTCGTCTTCAACGAGATCGAGGATGGACCGGCCTTCCACCGGATGTTGGGCGAGCGCTACCACGAGTTTGAGGACAAGCTGGACGAACTGCAGCCGGACAATGCGCGGCAGCTCTGGCACACCCCGACGGAGCTCTTCCGCCCCTACTACGGCGAGACGATTGCGCGGTACCTCATGTCGAATTACAAGCTGACGCTGTACCCGTACCACGACCTGATCATCTACGAGATGGGCGCGGGCAACGGCACGATGATGATTAACATCCTGGACTTCATCCGCGACACCGACTACGAGATCTACCAGCGGACCAAGTTCCGCATCATCGAGATCTCGTCGGCCCTCGCCGACATCCAGATGAAAAACCTGATGGATTCGCTGTACGCAGCTGGCCACCTGGACCACGTGGAGATTATCAACAAGTCGATCTTCGACTGGGACACGTACGTGCACTCGCCGTGCTTCTTCCTGGCGCTGGAGGTGTTCGACAACTTTGCGCACGACGCCATCCGCTACGACCGGGCGACGCAGCTGCCGCAGCAGGGGGGCGTGATGATCGACGGCAACGGCGAGTTCCACAGCTATTACATGGCGCACCTAGACCCGGTTGCGTCGCGGTTCCTGCGCGTGCGACAGGCGGCGGCGCGCCGGCCGTTCCCCAGTCCGCTGGGACCGCGGTTCCTGCGGGGCGTGAACACCCACTTGCCCTTCCTCAAGCCGCACACGCAGCCGGAATACATTCCGACGCGGTTGATGCAGTTCTTCGACATCCTCCACACTTATTTCCCGGGGCACCGATTGGTGGCGAGTGATTTCAGCAGTTTGCCGGATGCGATCCCGGGGATCAATGCGCCGGTTGTGCAGACGCGGTATATGCGGCAGACGGTGCCAGTCACATCACCATATGTACGTTCCCTTCTATCTTCCTCCATGACTCTATCTTCTTATTAACAATCCACAGGTCCAGCAAGGCTACTTCGATATCTTCTTCCCGACAGACTTCAACGTGATTGAAGACATGTACCGGGCCGTGACGGGCAAACTGACACAGGTGTCGAGCCACGAGGACTTTATGCGGCGCTGGGCGTACATCGAGGACACGGAGACGCGGAGCGGAGAGAACCCGCTGTTGAGCTGGTACAAGAACGCCAGCATGTTGATGACGGTGTAATGTACATATACAATCTACAATCATTGACGCCAGCGGACCTACTCAAACACTACCTCCATGAAAGACACTCAAGAAAGAAACAACACAATCCATTCTACCCACCTACCTACCTAGCTCCCCCCTTCCCCCATTAAGCTGTGCATCATACCTCAGATGACACTCCCTCTCCCGGCGCTGCAAATCCGCCAGCGCCCAAATCGCGGTGGCAGTCTCCCCCCGGGCCCTCACCTCACACGGCACCTCCACATAGAACCACACCCCGCCCGACACTCTATCCGAGAAAGTCGACGTCGACGTCACCCGTCCGCGGGAGATAGCGCGCATGATGGTAGTGATCAAGTCCAGCTCGCCGGAGACTCTCGCGCCGATGGGGACAAAGTACCACCAGCCCTTATCGCGGGCGACTTCTGGCGCGGCCAGCGCGGCCACTAGGTCCAGCCCGTAGACGATGGTCAGGTCTGGGGTGACGTTGAGGGAGTCGATTGTGTGGTGCCATTGGATGGTGGGGGTGGTGGAGGTGGGAAGAGGGGACATGTTGGGTTTTGGGTGGATTTGGGGTCAGTTTGTTTGGGTTAGTATGTTGTCTCTAGCTATCTAGGTATTTGTGGTGATTGTGTAGGGAGGGATGAGGAGTGTCTATTTATCTATATTATCTGCTCAACTGATTGGGTTGTTTCTCTCGGTCTTCTTGGTTGTTGTTCTTTCATGGTTGTTTATTGTCCTTATAACTCTTCCGAACAAAGACACAGCTTGATTGAGATAGGACAATGACCACCAACTTCTTTCTTCCATATCCTATAACATTCACGTCACACAATGACCCAAGAAACACTAGTCAATAAGCCAACAAACCCCTAAGCATTGTTCATACAGACAAACAAGCACCCTCTGCACCCCACCCAAACCCAGCGGAGATACTCCGACTCCTCGGCCACAAACACCAATCCAGACACCAGACGATCAACTGAATCGCAACGAATGAAGAACGGCTAAGTCGGCAGCTCTGCTCCTTCGGCAATCCAAATCTGACGGTGAGGGGAGGAAGCACTATCCCCCCCTCGCTTCCCCACCCGTTTCGATCCTTCACTTTGCCTATCTCGGTCTGGGGAGAAAGATTGCCGATAGACCGTGGGGGCGGTTGATTGGGTTTTGATACCATAATTCGGGGTAGATTTCCTGGAGTAGTTGCCTGTGGAAGATAGAGGAGAAGTGGTATTTAATGGATGGGATTTCCAGGGACAAGCTCTGGGTCTGGTTCCCCGCGCCACATCGATATTACATATCGCTATTCATCGGAGTATCCCATTCCTCTATATCAACAGACTAATACACATCGATCTCGAATACAGTATATAAAATGGACTGGAAACAAACAGCCACCACAAGACGTCAGGCCCAACAAGCCGCCATCCCCCCGGCCTGGCGTCTCTCCCCAGCAACCCTAAAAGCCTCGCGCAACACGAACACCACCCTCCAAACCATCCGCACCAGCGGCATCCTCACCCCGCAAGAGCTGCAATGGACAGAAGTGGCAGAGATCCGCCCCCTCCTCGCCCGCCTCGCCGCCCGTGACATCACCTCCGAGCAGCTGACGCTCGCCTTTTGCAAGCGCGCCGCCCTCGCGCAGCAGCTGACGGGCTGTCTGACGGAGATCTTCTTCGACCGTGCGCTGGCGCAGGCTCGTGAGCGCGATGCGTATCTGCAGCGGACGGGGCGGTTGATGGGGCCGTTGCATGGGTTGCCGGTTTCGATTAAAGATCGGTTTGATGTCGAGGGGTTTGATACTACTGTTGGTGCGTTTCTTTATTTCTCCTTGAGGACGGGATGGGATTGTTAACGACGAACAGGATGGGTAGGGCTGGTCGGTAAGCCAGCAGCGTCATCTAGCTCTATCGTGCGATTACTCGAGTCCATGGGCGCGGTGCTATACGTCAAGACCAATATCCCCCAGTCATTGATGGTGCGTTCACATCCTGTCAGCAGCCACTGTACCACCTTGCTAAGAACAATATAGATGTCCGACTCCTACAACCACGTCTTCGGCCAATCCCTCAACGGCCTCAACAACCAGCTCATCTCCGGCGGCAGCTCCGGCGGCGAAGGCGCCCTGGTCAGCGTCGGAGGAAGTGTTGTCGGCATCGGCACAGACATCGGCGGGTCGATCCGCATCCCTGCCAACCTGCAGGGTTTGTATTCCATCTGTCCGTCTACGGGGCGTGTCCCGTGGAACTGTTCCTTGTTAGTCTTCTTCTTCTTCTTTCTTCCTACAGTATATACTGAACGAGTGGATACTGACAAACAACAGCATGCACCAACACTACATGGTCCCCCCAGTAGCAGGCCCAATGGCCCGCAACCTAGACACAGTCGAGCACTTCATGGAAAAAATGCTCGAGTCAAACCCATGGGATCTCGACCCAGGATGCGTCCCCATCCCATGGAGAAAGGACCTAGCGAGCGTCCGCGGCAGGAAACTCAAGCTGGGCATCATCTACGACGACGGGGTGGTACTTCCGCAACCGCCTGTGACTCGCGCGTTGCGCGAGCTGGTGCAGAAGCTGAGAGATGCTGGACATGAAGGTATTTCAATCCACTCGAATAACGTCACCAGAAACCAGCTAAGTAGACAGTCATCGAATGGGACCTCTCGCTACACACCGAAGGCGCCAACCTCTGGTCCAAAGCCATCCTCGCCGACGGCGGCAAACACTGCCGGACGCTCTGCGATCTCGTCGATGAGCCTCTCATTGAAGGGATGGTCGTCGGAACGGAGCAAGACGAGCTCACGATGCCGGAGCGCGAAAAGGTATCCCCCGACCCCAATCCCCCATCCACCCCCCAACCCAACCAATCAACCAAACTAACCACCCCCGTAAACAGCTGGAAGCAACAAAATGGAACTTCCAAGAGCGCTTCCTCGCAAAATGGACCGCAAGCGGCGTCGACGCCCTCCTGATGCCCGTAACCCCCTGGGTAGGATATAAACCCAAACAATGGGTACAGAGCAAGCAGTGGCTGGGCTACACATCTATATGGAACTTTCTCAACTACGCCGCGATGACGATTCCTGTTGGGACTGCCGATCCGGTCCTCGATAGGCCTGATGAGGGTTGGAAGAGCCATGTGCCCAGGAATGATGCGGATGCGTTTAATAAGACGCAGTGTATGTTCCCTGTCTTCCCCCCTCTCTCTCTCTTCCTTTCCATCTCCCAAGGTGACAGAAACTAATAAGATGAATGTCAGACGATATAAACCTCGTCAAACACATGCCGGTCTGCGCACAGATCGTCAGCGGACGCTTCGGGGAGGAAAAAGCCGTGGCGGTGGCCAAGGTGATCGATCAGGTTATGGTTCGGGGAGAGAGCGGTCGTCCTTTGGAGAGGTTGTAGATAGGATTCTTTATTGTTTTTTATAGTGAGTGGTTTGTTTAGCATGGTGTTTGATAGATTATTCATCTATTGTTGTCTAATTTGTTATACAATGTATACATATGTAGCATGTACGCGTTTTGGGATGATATGATATTGTTAGATTCTGTATTTTGTGGCATCTTTATCGTGGTTTGTCTGGATCTGAGTAAATATAAAACATATAATAAATAGAGTAGAGTGTCTTGTTCAGTCAGGGATCCTCTATCCTCTCTTCGAGTACACACTCCGGTTATCGATCTACCTGTCCGGAGAAACGGGTGTAGATCGGGGGCCATTGGGTCTGTAAATAGTATTTCGTTGGAATGTCTAGAGGGGTAGAAGGTCATGCTCCAATAGTGTCAATACTCGTCCAGATACCTACCTACCTTGGGTAGTATAGAAGATAGCACCCAGTCAATCATGAACCTGTGATGAATTTACGACTACACTCTTAATCCAGAAGAACTATCCAGTGACTCTCTATCAAGTAAGAACTGCCAACGGCCTAAAATGAATAACCTAAAGATAAGAGATAATAAATGCAGTAATAGTAATACCCTATACACATAATAATAAAACCGATAAGAGCAGTCAATCAACTAATACTTCCGCTGAAACGTGCAATAATAACCCTTGAACAAACAACAAAAGAAAAGAAAAGAAAACAGAAGAAAAGAAAAAGTAATAACAAAGAAGAAAAGAAAGGTGGGAAAAGCAAACGCCACCCAGGTATCAACGGGTTTATCAAGCTATTCGATTGTGGTGACTTTCGTGGGTATGGTATGGAGTAGGGTATGGGTTGGTAAGGGGAGGGGTATGAAATGGCATGAGGAGAAAAGATTATGTGTAGAATGCACTCTTTTGGAAACTCTGGGGCGAAATATCGCCCATCTTGCTCTGCAGTTCGGGCTTCTTGGCATCGGCGGTCTCCGCCGCCACAGCGACGGGGTTGACAGGCC
The DNA here is from genome assembly GCF_002847485.1 of Aspergillus campestris IBT 28561. Lineage (NCBI taxonomy): Eukaryota > Fungi > Ascomycota > Eurotiomycetes > Eurotiales > Aspergillaceae > Aspergillus > Aspergillus campestris. The sequence goes on from NW_020194337.1 coordinate 160,692, forward strand.
CGTGCGCCTCCTCGCCCGCCGTGATGGCCGCCGGCTTGCGCTGGATGGTTTCCAGGTAGGGACCCGGCAGGTAGCCCACGCGGCCGTCGCGGGCACGGCAGCGCCACCACTCCGAGGCGTTGCCCATGGGGTCGGACTTGCTTAGGACCGCCACGATCTCGCCCTTCTTGACGGCGAGGTCGATGCCCTGGCTGTCCTGCGACTCCGGGGTATAGTCGTACACGACGCGGCAGAAGTCCAGTTTGGACGGGTCGACCTGGTTCTGGGACAGGGGCTCGCCGTTGGGGCCCATCAGCTGCCGGCGCTGCTCTTCCTGCGAGCGCGCCAGGGTCTTGATGAGCTTGCTCATCAGGTAGGGGAGGCCGAACAGGGCCACGAGGAACATGAAGAACGGCTTCTTCGAGGGCCGGGGCGGGGCCGGGGACCCGTCCGGCAGGGTCGCGGGGGAAGCCCGCCCGGTCATAAAGGCCGCAAAGGCCGACGGCGTCAGGGCCGTCGCATCAGCCGGGGGAGGGCGACCGGTGATCTTGGCGATCAGGGTTCTGAACCATCGGATGATCGTGAAGATACCCAAGGCGGACCCTAGGGTGTTGCGGAGGTTGCCGAACTGTTCTGCGACCGACACCATCGCTGTACCTCAGTTAGCACCAGCCACCTAAGATTATACCCAAAGAAAACATACCGAAAAAAGAGCTGTGGGTGGCCATGTAGGTACTCTCCAACATCTGCGCGAATCCACCAAACGCACCAACGATGCTCTCGATCATCTGGAAGGTCGCCTGGGTGTTCTGACCAAACGAGTTGGTCAGGCTGTTGGGATCGTTCGGGTCGCCAGGCATCCCGCCGCCATACATGCCGCCCATACCGCCCATACCGCCCATTCCACCCATCCCACCATACATGCCGCCTCCATAGCCCCCATAACCACCGCCGTACATGGACCCCATAGAGCCAAGGCGCGAGTACGGGGACGAATAGCCGCCCATACCACCGTAGCCACCATAGGGACTGCTTCCCAGAGTCGACCCCATACCGGTTCCGAAACGCGAGGCGCCGTAAGGAGAGTAGTTCGAAGCTGTGCGATTCACGACCGAATTCAACGTGTCCGGACGATCAGGGAGAGAGGGACCGGCGACGGGGGAGGTGGTCGCGGTCGCGGTGGGTGCCGAGGTAGTGGGGACTGGGGGTATAGAGGTGGCAGGACTAGATGAATTTGACAACGCAGGACCTGAACGACCGTTAGCGAGATCTAGGAGAGCAGTAGTTGATAACGTACTTCCGGCAGCAGCACCGGCTCTCTCCCAAGGTTTAGGTGGCGAAACCGACGCCATGGAGATGCGCAAGGCGTTGGATCAGACTCGCATCGGAGTTGCACGAGCGGTCGGGATTTGATAGCCGAGTCAAACCTGGGGTAGTATTGCAGAAAGGGACAGAGGGGGAAAGAAAAAGAAAGTCAAAGGAGAATGGAACAGCGAAGAGAAGTAAGGAAGAAAGAGAGGGGTAAGGTGGAGATGTCCCAATAGACCTGATGGAGAGAAAAGAAGAGAGAAAAGAGGCAAATGGAATGAGCCGAAATGGGGAAATTGGGAAGTTTGGGGGAATTGCCGGAGGCGGTGGAGCCCGACAGTAAGGAGGATATCATGTGCCTGTTTACCGAGGCTCATCGGTCGGTTGATTATTCCTCACTATATTCTATCACTATGTTACGGGGAAATCATATAAAATAATGAATAATATGAGATGATATAAATGAGAACCGATGTGAAGAGATATAGATAATATAAAGAAAATAAAAAGAAGATGTCCAACGCCGTCAATGCAAGTTACTAACGCCATAAACAACATGTATCAGCCACAACTCCCTGTACAATCCAATCAATCAATCCATCAATCACTCTCATAGCTCATCCTGAACACCCCCATCCGACGATCGGGGCTTCTGGATTCGCCAGGCGCGCGGGGGAACCGGGAGTCCCAGCCAGTAGTTCCAAAGCCGGTTGAACTCGAGAACGCCGAGCTCGAATCTAATCCAGTCAGTCAACACATTTCAAAAAGATACCACCGTGTGTGGATGATTTAAAGAATCAAGGAGAAAAACTTACAGAGTCTTCGGGAGATACCACCACGACTTCAACACGTACATATACGTGTCCCACACCACAGCAAACTCCGCCTTGACATCATCCCAGACGGTGTCGGTATCCCGACGCGGCGCCCGCTCCCACGGCATCTTCTCCGTCATATAGACGTACTCGTCGTCGTCGTCTTCCTCGTAGTAAAACGTAGACCCACCGTCCTTGACCAGTCGTCTCGTCCGTTTACCACCGCCATGTTCGCGGAGCGGCGATGCCGAACCGGCGGGCATGGCGAACACGCCGCCCTCACCAATCTCCATTGCGCGCTGGAAGCTCCGTACGGCAGCGAGACTGTGCGAGATGCGGGCGAGCGTGTTGACCAGCGCGACGAGCTCGATGCGGCGCAGGTGCGGGTTCTCGCCGTTCTTGGTCTCGTCGTACTCGAAGAGGACCTTGAGCGCGGTGCCGTACCCGTTGACCTGGAGCTTGCCCCACAGGCGACATTTGTCGCAGCCGACGCAGTCCATCAGGCGGCTGACGTTGCGGAAGCGGTTGCGGAAGTCCTCCTTGAGGCCAGCGGCGCTGGGGTCCTGGAACATGAGTTTCTCGTCGAAGATCTGCGGGCGGTCGGCGAGCACGGTCGTCAGCTGGGAGACCTTGTCGCGGGTCTCGGCGTTCTGGACGGGGTCACTGTTGCAGAAGGTGTAGGCTTCGAGGTGCTTGCGGAGCTTGGCCACGGCGCGCGAAACGAGCGCGTAGTTGAAGTACAGGTTGGAGATGCGCTCGGGGTGGTCGTGCAGTCGGTCTTTGAAACACTGGAGGTTCGGGTGCCACTGGCCTGTCGTCTGGTTGAAGTAGTCCCAGCAGAGATGCGTCGTGATGGACGCGTGCATCCCGCTGATGACCCGGTGGAAAACGCGCTTCTCCAGGCACTCGTCGTCCAGCGGGGGGGCATCGGGCCGCCTCATCTCCTGCTGGATGACGTTGCGGAAGTCGTTGACGGCCTGGAGGCCGCCGCCTTGGAGACCGCCGCCGCCCAGCTGCGAAGCGCCCGGGTTGGGGGACAGCTCCATCTCAGCGGTCGGCTTCAGGAAGCAGTTCTCGCGGTAAATGGCGTCCCAGACCTGACGGGCGCCTTGGCCCATGTACCCGGTGAAGCGCTCGGGGTTATCGACCAGACTGACGTAGTCACCCTTGCCGCTGGACCCCTCATCCTCAGGCACACAGTAATCCCGCTCATCACACTCATCGTCATACTCCAGCACGCAGCTCTCGCCGACATTTTCACCCAGCATGCCCTGGAGCGGGCGATCGCGCGGCCGTTCGCGCTGTTGTCGGGGACCCGGGTGACCCGCCTTGGGGCCCTCGAGCTTGCTGAGCTCCTCCGAGCGCCACGTGGGCGGGATGTCCTCTTCGTCGTCGATGGTGTTCACGGCGCAAGCGATGTTGCCACACATGCTGTTGGCGTCGGACCAGAAGGGACATTCTTTGTTGAAGAGGTTGAGGCGGTAGTAGGAGAAAAAATCGGTTTCCTGGGTGAGGCCTTGGAGGAGGGAGTAGACGTGGTCGTTGAGTCTGTCGACTGTGGCGTAGGAGACGCAGGCGTCGGAGACGGTGGCGGAGGGGTCGAACTGAGAAATTAGCTGCTGTCTTAAAGTCGCTATTTCGCGTAATTGGATTTGAAGTCCTTCTAAATCGAAAGAAGTAAAAACTCACCGCGCAAGAGTCATGACTGTTAAGATCAGACGAGTCGTCAGAGCTTCCAGCCAGAGAAAGCCCAGACAAGGCGCACACGGCCAGATAAAAGATTTTGGCCGCGGAGCGCATCTTCAGCGCTACCTCGACGGATTGCAAATCGAAGGAAAAGAATTCTAATGCAGACACAAAATAATCCAAATGGGGGTTAATGGGTATATTCAGACGCGCATAGAAGTAGTACTAGGTATGAAGGTAGCAGGGAACGTCCTTCACATGGACTCGAAGTGGGCCTCTAGGAGATCAAGACAGATAGACGATTCGCGATCGACCAAACAATTCCAACGGAATCAAACAAATGTATAAGAATAAAAATGTAAATAAAACCGCTAATGCTTCAGACCACAAAGCGACTCTAGATTCTTAAAAATATATCAATTGACAAAGCGGAGTTCAGAAGGGAGGAATTGATGAAGTTGACAAGCTGTCCCTTCACGGTGGCGCAGAAACCGATCGATTATTGCTTATTTGTTCGGAATTCACAGGTCTGATTAGTGAGAGACCGTTCGATCCGCGGATCCACCTGGGCTGATGCCAAGGCTGTTCTTCTTATTGACACTTTCTCAATAACCGATGACTGGCAATTATTGTCTGGTTTTGGTTATTGACATGGCAGGAGGATGCAAATAACAGGGAGTGGGTGAGTGGTCTGATGAATCCTTCCCATTGATCCCATCCAAGTCGTACGAGTCGTGCCTTACATAAAATACTACATAGTATGGAAGTATATAAGACACTAGTGCTAATAGCTGACAAGGATGCAGTGCCTCGCAGGATATTCCCTATCCAGTATATGATCCTTATGGTTGATATGCGACTGCTGACGAGAGACGCGGTCTGATCGTTTACAACTACGATAGACTTGATATTCAAGGAAATGATCGAGCAATCCATTGGTGGCTGATTGCTCGAAGTATGATTCCTCGAAAGATGATACAAAAACCCGAACAACATGAAGTAAACAATGACAAAGAGCATGATCAACATGAGATAATAACAAAGCATCCATGGTAACTCCTATCTCTCAAACTCCCCAAAGACATTGACAATTTCAGACCATCCTCCTGTTCCCCATGGTATCTTCCCAAAGATAATCAAGATCAATCAAAATAATCAAAATCATATCAAAATCATATCATAATGAAACAAATTCGAACCATGACCCATCAACGCCATTCCTTTTCCCAGACCATGCATGCCCTACCGGGATGCACCGCATCCACTACAGGGCAGCATGGCCAAATCAACCCTACCTAGGCAGTGTCGCGGCGGTTGCGACGGCGCTGGAACGCCTTTCGGATCGAAACAAACGGCTTCGGAAGAGGAGTGTTGTAAAAAGGATCATTCTTAAAATCCTCATCGGTGAATCTCTGCCCATATTATTAGCAACCCAGTCTAACACCACCAAGTGACGAATGACTTACCGCACAAGGAATGCGCATGAAGTTGCCATAGTCGTTGACCATATTGGGGCCTTCCTCGTAGTCGTACGAGTGGCCGTTGTCGTCCGTGTGGCCAGGAGGGTAGTAAGCCACCCCGTCGAGTGGGCGGTGGCTGTCGATGCAGTCGCGGATCTTCTCGTGAGGCGTGGCGCGGAGGGCCGCGGCGTTGGATTCCTTCAGAGCGTCGACGGGGCTCAGCTTGCCGTGTCGGTTCTTGTTGGAGCATGCTGCATCGTAGGGTCCTTCATGATGGTACTGGAAGACACCCGCGTCATCAAGACGATCGATGACGTCGATGCTCGTCAATGCGCGTTGATGTCTCCCGTGACGAGGAGCCCGGCGGGAGGGCTGTTGATAGTAACTTGGCGGGTCCCGTCGCCTTCTGGGCTCCATCGAATACTGGAGCTGCCCGTCGAAATAGGGCGATGGAAGGGACGTGGACCTTTGATGGCCGAGGGTGCGTCGAGATGGTGATGGCGATAGGAATCGCTGGTATGGGTTGTAGCTCTCCATTTGATGTCCCATGCTGTATGGGGGAGGAGGATAAGATGGATACGAAGCCATCGAGAGTGGATTTGAGGTTGCTGCCATGAGGACGAGATGAAAGATGACAGTTGAGAGAAAAAGAGGATGAGTGTTGAGATGAAGGTGGCTAAATAGTATGCCCCTCCTATATCAATATATGTAGGAAGTTGATAGTACCGCAAGACTATTGGGTCCTGGCGTTTCCAGGTAATCGGTCTGGATCGAAAGTGGGGCGATCAAAGATGGTTGACTAGTATATGATATGATAGTATATAGCTATAAGCGAACTGGTTTGAGATGGATTTTGTAAGGATCTTCAGATGAGGGTAGATGTAGTAGAGGTGGGGATAGAAGAAAGAGACGGACGGGAGACACGGAAGATATGGAAGACACGGAAGATGCGGAAGAGAGGGAAGAAGAGAAGGGAAGAGAAGCGAAAGGAGAGGGAAGAAAGTCTAAGTATGGGGAGATCCGAACGGATCCATAACCGACGAAGCTGATCATGATGCGGTGATGGAGAACGTATAGAGAAGAACTTAGACGAGCGAATGACCCAAGATGCATGTATGTATGGATCGATGTATGGCCACCGGTGACGTGACGACTTGCGTGTGAGATGATGTATGATGCGTATGATCGGCCTTACCATCCGCCTTACAATCCGGGGCTTATCGATAACTGTTACCTGTCATTTACATATATTACTGCTTCTTTCCATTACTCTTTCTTGATTTAGACTCGGTCTAGAATCTACTTGATTTCCCCTCCCATCCGGTTCTCCATCCGGGCCCTGTGGTTCCTGAATGTCTCTCCTGGTGCCTGAAACATTACACAGGTCAAGGGACACACCTGGTACAGACAAAAGAAAACAATCCCAGTAGACTCAGTGGACTCAGTGGACTCAGTGGACTCCAGTGTGGTGGACCACTCTGTTGCGTCACCCGCCGATCCCGATAGTCCCGATGGACGAAGCGAATCTGCTTCGTCGGTCGTGACCACTTGACTATCTCGCAGATGATCGTCAGTGGGATAGGTAATAGGCATACACAGGACACCCTCATGGCGGTCTGTGCCCTAGAGAATAGAAGATTCCAGTGGCAGACTAGCCACGGAGAAAACTTAACCTTATTGCTAGCCTGGATGACCGTACAGAACTATCCAGTCGAGTCAAGAAACACCAAGTGTCACGGTCAGCCGGACATTTCGCTAGCCGGGGCTCGCTGGCCGAAGCAGGCAATGCGGCTCCCACCGGTGGTTTCTCAATCTTCCTAGATGATTTATCCCGAATGTCTGGCTCATAATGGTGGGTAACACCGCTGCGGAGCTGTCGGGATGTCGAGTCTGTTGGTCGGGTTGATTGATGGCCATACGTCATGGACAGCCTTAGGCACAGAGTTATGAACTTTATCCATGACTCATGTTATACTTTACTCAGCCACGAGAATAAAAAAATGGAATCCACGTGAGTTATACACTTACCCAACTATATGACAGATGGCAAAATGACACCAATATTACGACGGATATAATCCATTCAAAACTATCGGTGTACCACTTTTGGTCGCAGAAGATAATTGATGCGGCTGTCATATAATAGTCTGCACGGGGAGACTTCATGCACTCTGACTCTCCACTGCGGTCTCTTTCGAATAAATGATCGATCAGCTGTCATCTGTCTGCCCTGTGCGTACTTCGGCTGCTTGGCGGGCTGTACTGAGAATACCAAGACCATCAATTCACTGAAGAGTCCACTATGATAGTTGAACTCTCTTCTTGGAATGTAGCAATACAGAATTTGAGAATATCTATTAGATCTTTCTATTGAATACTGACAACCTGCCCATGCTGTGTTCGAGAACCAACTACTATACAGTATACGTGGATATAGAGTACAGTATTAATCAGGTCATGGGACTGTCCACCCGTCAGTAAAATACACTAGTAACATCACAGTCCGTCGCGCTCAGTCGCGTCTGGTCAGATCTGCTCGAACCTCAACACTGACGAGGTCAAGCCGGTCAGATCACCATGTCAGATCGGCAAATCCCATCAGTAACTCTCGTGAGTCATCTATTCTCCCTCAGTGCCATACATCCCAACTGATTTCCTCCATAGACAGACCTCCAATCCTTCCAAGCCAAACACTTTCCCGGCAGCGAGCCACCCGCTGCATTCACCCCCCTAGAACCCGCTGTGGTTGACGACTCTACCTACAATGACGAGGAAGATCTGGGCTACTACCCCGACGGGGTGAAGCGCACTCTCACCGACGAGCAGATCGAAATCTTCAGGCACAGTGAGATCCACTCGCTGCTGCGGGAAAGACAGCTGAGGGAGGAGAACCGGTCAGAGGACGAGGAAGAGGTCGCTGATTTGCACGAACCGGCTCACAGTGCTGCAGAGAGTAAACCAGCTAGTGCTGCTGTCAGTGAGTTCTCTGCGAAGAAACGGCCTCTGGCAAGTGCAGACACCGCGTTGGATTATGACGAGCAGCCTACTGGTCCTACCGGCGTCAAGAGAGGACTCCCGGCCGGCCATAACCCGCGATATACCGGTCGCAGAATCATTTCGTATGATGATTGATTGTCGGAATGGCTGAAAAGAAGAATATTCATCTTCCAGATCATTGACAACCCTCAACAGGGCACCTGAAGTCCAAACAAACACGCGGTAAGTCGAAGTATCTCGTTACTATTGCCCATATATCCATTCCATGATGAGAACATATAGTCATCCTTAGTCGGAGCGCCATACCATCCTTCTCTTGATGTGTAAGGCTATGACGACTTTAATCTTCTCTCTGAATCATGCCATCATCCCTGTCATATTTTGCATCTTGTGTGGTTATCCATGCTAATATAATCGGAATAGTCTAGCATGCGACCCCGCATACGATGGCGACATCTTCATTCAAGAAGCCTTGTCCCTACCTGTGGCCCATCAGCGCTCATGCTACCCTGATAGAACGTAGCATATACCACCACTTTGAACTGGGGGCAGCTTGGTCATATAGACGGCACATAATCAGTCACAAACGGCATATCTATTGAGAGAGGTGGCATTATGAGGATACGCCAAGATAGCAAGTGGGGATCCCCCGCGTCTCGATCGTCGCACAAGATGGTCATCTTGTTAAGAAGCAACGTTCATCCATGCGGCAGATAATGGACTTCATCACGGCAATGCCAGAACTGTATCTTGTTCAAACGATCGACGGAAATCAGTCAAGTTTTGAGGGTCATCGAATGACACGCTAGCTAGCCTAGCTAATCTATACTGGGACTTTCCCGTGCTCCATCTTCAATCCACTCGATCAATCCACCATCAATCATATGTACCGTATAGAAAGTAAATCTACAAGATAACCGGATTTCTATTCCCGAATATACCTACGGAGTACCATAGCTACTATATCCCAATGGGCTCAACTCCGCTTTACCCTCCGATGTCTCGCATGGGCCGCTGATCTACCCCTCCCAGCTGCATGATTATAGCTCCTTGCCGCCATAGCCATCCTGATAAGCAAACAAGGGTATAAGTCGAATGCCCCGGAGCCATCAGCTGTATCGTTCGTAGACTTCACCTTCATAATTGCATTGTAAAATGGACGCGGAGGCAAACTCAGGAAGCACAGCGCAACATGCAGAGTACACCCCCACCGATAGAGATGGAGCACGTCCCGACCAAAAGTCTGCGGGGAAAGTCAAGGGCAAGCTCATCAGCACGAACTTTGCAGTCATGGTTGCGGGACTGAACGGTTAGCTTCATCATCCTGTTCAAACAAATGGACAATCCATCAATAGCTAATTGACACCAGACGCCGCCGTCGGAGTCCTCATCCCCTACCTCCAACCCTCCTACGGCATCACCCTCCTCCAAGTCTCCTTCATCTACCTAGTGAACTTCACCGGCTGGCTTCTCGGCTCCTTCGCCAACATCCACATCTGCGCGCGGACAGGCACAGGAGGGACGATGGTGCTCGGCGCATCCGTGCAATGCATCGGATACGCGCTCATGTTCTGGAAACCCCCCTTCCCAATCTTCCTATCGGCCTTCTTCTTCACAGGTATCGGGGTATCCCTGCAAGACGCGCAGGCCAATTCCTTCACCATCACCGTGCAAAACTGCCACCGGTGGCTGGGCATCCTGCATGCTGTCTACGGGGTGGGCACTATTTTGGCGCCGCTGGTGGCGAACACTATTGCGGCGCGCACGCCAGCCTGGAATATGTATTACCTGGTGACGCTTGTGCTGGGAATTACCAATGTTTTGCTTCTGGCGTGGACGTTCCGACGGGGTCTGTTCCAGCCGAATGTGGCGAATGCGAAGGAGTTGGCCGGGAGTCAGTTGAGGGAGACAGTGTCTAATAAGGCTGTGTGGATTATGAATGGGTTTTTCTTTCTTTATGTTGGGGCGGAGGTTACTTCTGGTGGTGGGCACATACTCTCTATTATCACTATGTGGACGACTCAGCTGACGATAATAGGCTGGCTCACGCAGTTCCTCATCTCCGTCCGCCACGGTGACCCCAAACAGGTGGGCTACATCGCGTCGGTGTACTGGGCTGGGTTCACGGCTGGGAGGGTGGTGCTGGCTGATATCACGCATCAGCTGGGAGAGCGGCGCATGGTGGCGCTGTATATGGTGTTGGCGTTGGTGATGCAGGTTTTGTTTTGGCTGGTGCCGGATATTCTGGCTAATGCGATCACGATATGTCTTTTTGGTGGGTTTTCCAAGATAATTGCATATTTTCTTCCTATACAAGAGAGAGAGAGAGAGAGAGAGAAAGAGAGAAAGACTGACCAAATAGGATTCCTCATCGGCCCATTTTACCCCGTCGGGTTATACGTTCTGACCGAGGTGATTCCACCGGACCTTCATATCGGTGCACTCGGTAGGTCATTCCATCCACTCTCTCTGTTTTTTTTTTCTGAATACTGATAATATAGGATTCTGTGCAAGCCTGGGATCAGCCGGGTCGGCAGCCTTCCCATTCTTGACGGGGGCCATTGCGTCGCAGGCGGGGGTGCAGGTGTTGCCGCCGATTATAATAGCGCTGGTGATTGGGATGGGAGTGTTCTGGGCCATGATGCCGAAGAGGATTATGCTTTAATTTCTTTATTCTCTATTGACATCTATCGGGATGAGTGGTTGAGGATGAGTGGATACCGGTTCGAACAGTTCTTTGATACCCGGATCGGGAATCAATAGCCCTAACTAGACCAACACAATATATGCCTTCTAACGCGCCCGATCAACCAAACAATCAACTTCAGTTGCATATTATATCTTTTTCCACACCACGCCAACGGCTGTTGTGCAGCAGTCTACTGCACCAGTGTACAGAGTACAGCATGGGACGACCCTCACGACCCACAGCATCCCCCCAACTCATCATCTGCCTCATCTTCTCCGCCATCCTCGTCCTCCTCCTAACCCTCATCCTCGTCTCCCCCTTCAACCACCTCTTCCCCCTAATCCCCCCAGCATACTACCTCACGCCCTCCTCCTCAGTCTCAACCTGGTCCCACCCCGACAGAAAACACAGCCGAATCTTTACCGAAAACGACGCGCTCTTCTTCCACGACCCTGCAACCAACCCTCCCGACGAATCCCACAAAACATGGGAAGAGATACTCATGCCGCCCAGCGGAGGAGGCATCCTCGCCCTGCATCCCCCAGGATCAGACAAAGAAGTTGACAAAGATGAAGATATGATCATCTCCTACGGCATCTCCATGTTCCACCAACTCCACTGCCTGATCGCCCTCCGCGGCGTCATCTTTCCTGAGACGTCGCACAAGCAGCACAATTCAACGTCCAAGGCGCATTCGGGCGATCACGGCCAGGATCGGTGGCATTGGGCGCATTGTTTTGATTATATAGCGCAGGTATTTCATTCCTTTTTTTTTGCTTCTTTCTTTCCGTCTTTTTTTGTTTCTTTTAATAATGTACGATAATACTAACAGTATAAATAAGGCAATAATCTGCGCCGCAGACGATACAATCGAGACCCCCAAGGAGACCACCAACAAGTTCGGTAAACCCATCTATCACATCGACGGGGTGGGCGCTACCCACCAATGTCGGGACTCGAAGAGGCTGTGGGAGGTGTCGGTGGAGAGTCTGGAGACGAAGGTGGACATGCGGGCTTGGAGGGAGGAGGCAGGGGTTGGGGTGAGGGAGTTCTTTGGGGGGGTTATTCTAGGGATGGGGATGGGGATGATGGGGTGCCGGGGGTTTATACGAAGGGGATGGTATAATCTATATATTCACATAAGAAGGTATATATATTGTATGTATTGATTTTAATAGGACTTATGTAAATACACATCTAGACTATATATCCTACATCAGTAACTTATACACACCCAACCAACCAACCCACCCCCCAAAAAGAAACCCAGAACAAAAGAAAGAAAGATCAATGACACCCAACCCCCAAAGCCCTCAACCTCCAATAATTCCACGGCAAAGGCGCCGCAAACCCAGCCGCCATACTAACCCCCGCCTTGCCCCAAAACGCCCAATCCGCCACATCAACGACACCCCCCGTCAGATGCCAATCGACGGCATTCTGCACGCTCTCCATAGCCAGCATCGACACGAGGCTCATCCCCGCTGCGGTGCGGACCGCGTGGCGGAGGGGGAGGGCGTCTTTGCCGTATGCTAGGAGGACGGTTTCTAGGGTTAGGGAGGTGAGGAGGCCTGTTGTCACTTTTTCCCCATCCTTTTTAGTATGTACGTTGATTTGGGGGAAGGGAGGAGGGGAAAGAGGGAAGGCGTACTGGATACGCCCATCATTAAGGGCATTCCCCAGTCTGGGGCGTAGGCTTGAAGGGTCCACAGGGCGGTGAAGTCGCCTGTGGTGCAGCCGATGAGACAGCGGAGGGTGTTGATCGCTGAGCGGGACCATGTGTGGCGGCAGGTCCAGAAGGGGAGGGTTGTTGCTGGTGGTGGTTGGGGTTTGCTTGGGTGAGTGGTGCATTTGGTTGTGGTGGTGTTTAGAGATACGTATGGGGGTTTCAGGAGATGTAGTGTTGGTCTTGGTTTGGGTCTGAGGGTGTATGTGTAGAGAGTTTGGGGCTTTAGTTGAAGGCGATTCATGTTGAAATATTTACATTTAATTAAGTAAAGAAGAAAATGAAGATAAGATGAAATGAAGAAGAATGAAGAAATGTAATCTTTATGTATAACTAAACCACGCGAAAACCGCGCACTGAGTCAGCATCCCTGCGTTCTCCGTTCCCCATCTCTAAACCATGGTGACATCAAACATAGCGTCAAAATATCTCAAACGACTTTTCCATCTCCATCGCTTCACTAAATGCCTCCGATAGCGCGGCCGCCTCCGTAGGCGACGGCGCCATGCACGGTCGCCGCGGCTGCCCTCCATATCCGCGATAACTCTGCAGCGCACTCTTAACCGCCACGAACCCTCCCTTGATGGCCAACCAGTCAGCGCGGGCCACCACCGCCTGCGCCTTCTGCGCCTCGGCAACCTTTCCGTCCAGGTGCAGCACCCTGACCTGTATGCACGACCGCGGGATGAGGTTGGCGATGCCGCCGATGATCCCCGCACCACCTACGCTGAGCGTCGGCAGTATGAAGTCGGCGGACCCGCCAAACGTCAAGAAGCCCTCGGGCGCCTGAGCAACGATGCGCGCCATCTTGCCTGTGTTGCCGCAGGTCAGCTTGACGCCCACGATCTTGGGGTGCTGCGCCAGCGCGAGGATGTCGTCCGAGCTAAGGTCCAGCCCCGCCGACGCCCCCGGGAAGTTGTAGATGAGCACCGGGATGGGCGAGGCGTCGGCGACCTCCCGGAAGTGGTTGAGCATCGCCTCTGTCGAGACCAGCCCCTTGTAGTAGCTGGGGGGCAGCACCAGCGCGTAGTCGCCGCCGGCCTCGGCGGCGTCCTTGCACAGGGCGATGGTCTCGCGCGTCGAGGGGGCGCCCGTGCCGACGATCACTGGCATCAAGTGATTGATCCTTTCGCAGACGCGGCGCGTGGCCGCTGTGATGGCGTTGCGCTCCTCGCGATCCAGATGCACGGCCTCGCCGTTGCTGCCTTGCACGACTAGCCCCATAACGCCTGTCTGGGCGAGGTAGGCGGCGTGCTTCTCGGTGGTGGGGATGTCCAGGTTATCCTCTGGGGTAAAGAAGGCGACGGTAGGGACATAGATGCCCTTACCAAAGTGTCGATCAGAGGAAGCCATCTCGAAAGTAGGGTTACAAGGGAGTGTAGAACGGAGTGTAGATGGGTTGAGTAAATGAGGGGAGAAATGAATGTAGTGGCGTCGACAATTGAGGGGAAACCGGGGTTTAAATCCGCAGCAGGATTCTCTGCGAAGGACCGGAGAGAAATGCGGAGCCCGACTGGAGACAGAGTGCTATTCCATGGATGTCGATAGATTCATGGGTTGATATGAATAGTCCAGTTAGAGCTGTCTAACCTACCTATGATAGCCCATGTTTTGTTCTACCCCCACGTACCCCACAGTGTGAGGAGTTGCTCCGATGGACATTTATTGAACCCCCACGTTTTGATGGATTCGGAAGGCCAGTGGTAGGCAGGATATTATATGGTCTATTTGGACCAGAGTGAAGCCGAAGTTGAAGCCGAAGTCGAAGCCGAAGCTGAGGTATGAAGCTGGATGGGTTGATGGTTATATTGGGTCATTGGAGTTCTATCCGCTGGGTAGTAGTCCAGGTCATGAGGGGATAGAGGTGACTACCATGTCATATTCGAAACGGTAGATATAACAGGTATATCTCCAATGAGCCATTCAATGGGTATTGAAGTTATTCAAGATCAAGAGTTGAGACAATGAAGAATAAAGAAAGATGAGGATGACCATACCATACACCCAACTCCCCCCTTCCCCCCGTAAGATACCCCGGAATACTGTAAATTACATAACGAGGCACCTCCGCCTCCAAAATCCTCTCCTCCCTTATTGACGACGACGACAATGAAGAGAATCAATCTCGTCCCATGAATGAATAGCTATACAACAATTGACATGATTCCATCCTCTCCAATCGATTGTTCCTATCTCCCAGCCATGTCCTCCTAAATTTTAATCCATGACCACCATTGCCGTCATGGCCGTCCGCTCGAGGTCGTCATTGCGCGTCTCGGAGCGACGAGATCCTCAACCTGTCCAGAATCAACCTCGACATACTGTCTCGCTGGATGAGGATGCAGATACTCGTCCGCCTCCCTCTAAGCGACCGCGATTGCATCCTCCGCGGGGACGGAGGAGTTCGTCCGACCACCTGGACGCAACCGTCGACCATCCCCTGACCCCCTCGTCGCGCCCCTCCCCAGCCAAGATCGTCAAACAGCAAACGTTACGGCGATACTTTCACCAGAAACCACAGCAGAATCATACTCCCTCTATACCGCCCCTACATCTGGACGGGGGGAGCGAATCGCCCGATCCGCTTCACACCGACCCTCCCGCGAATGCGCCGTCTCCCGCCCCTGCGTCCACCTCCACCCCGACGTCCTCCGCCCGTCCTCAACCAGAGCCCGCAGAGTCTCACCCCACCACCGCCTCTCCTTCTGCGGCGACACCCTCTACAACTCCCTCCAAGGATCTCTCCGTCAAGTCCGCCGTGCCTGAACAGCGCCGTAGCCTCCGCTCCCATGATGGGGGCGCCCGGACCCGGAGCGAGCTTGCCTTATACTTTCCCAACTACGAACAGCTGCTCAGCTTCGAGACTCCGAAGACGGGTATAACACCTCAACTCTGCCTTTCAGGTTGCTTTACAACGTTCTAACGGTCGGAACTAGATCTCCTCAACCCTCACACTTCCATCAAAGTGATCGATGACCTCTCGGAGCCTCCGATCCTGTCCGACGAATCCGCGGACGCACTGCCGTTCGGGAATCCCTTGGCGGAGTTACACGAGTGCGAAACAATCACGCTGGGATTGAGTCCGGGGGACTCAGCTAAGGACAACCCCAAAGAAGCAGCGCTGGCACCCACGGAACAAACAACCACTGGGAATGAAGACCCAGAAGACCCCCTCGACGACACAGTCTACTTCCGCGCCCATCGTCGCCACGAACGCCAAGAGAAACAGCTCCGTAACATCGAGCGCGAGCGCGCCCAGCATGAAAAGCAACAGCTGGATCGGCTGCTGGACGAGCTGCGCAGCCACGAATGGCTGCGTGTCATGGGCATCACGGGCCACGTGACCGACGCCGAGAAGAGACACTACGAATCCAAACGCGACCTCTTCGTGAGCGAGCTCTCCGCCCTCATCCAGAAGTTCAAGATTTGGAAGGAAGAAGAAAAGCGCCGCAAGCTGGAGCGCGAGCAGAAACCAAGGACCCCAGCCAGCCACGCCGACGCGGACGCCATTCCGCAGTCCTCGCCGAAGGGCGGCGCGTCCGACGATCTAGACAACGACCCTGGCAACGACAACGTAGCTCCAACGCCCACCGCGTCCGACGCCCCTAGTTACGCCGACCCGCTGGACCCCAACGACGTCGACGCCTGCGCCGCTCGCCAACTCCACCAAGAAGCAGCTAGCTCCGCGACGACGACGGCGCCGGCGTCTTCGCGCGGACGAGGCCCCAAGTCATCCCGCAGGAAACCCTCCCCTGCCCCAGCCTCTTCCTCCTCCCAGCCTCGAAAAGAAACCCCCAAAGCACAACCCCCACCCCCACCTCCACCACCTGCGAGCCCCCCACCAGACCCCAACCGCCCCTTCACCTCCTTCTTCAGCAAGCCACACCTCCGCGAAGCAGCCCTCTCACTGCACCGCACAGGCGGACGACGAACGCGACTCGCCTTCGGACAGCCCCTTCCAGAGATGGAGACGGGAGATTTCGAGCTCCCAGCGGAGATCCTCACGCCCGAGGCAATCGATTCTTGTCGACGGGAAAGGCGGCGAAGGAAGAGGGCTAATCGGGGGTGATCTTTATTCTTTCTTCTTCTTCTTTTCTTTTCTCTACCCTTACCCTTACTCTTACTCTTTAACTTCCTTTTTCTTCTCCTTTTCTTCATTTTATTGGTGTTATTATTATCATCATCCTCGGCTTGGAATAGAAGGAGTGAAACGGCACGGGTGTTTGTTTTGTTACTGGGATGGCGGAATGGATCTTTCTGACTTTTTTATCTTCTTACTTTCTAGTTCTCCTATTCTCTTACTACTTTCTTACCTCTTTCTTCTTTCTATTCTCAATTGTATATCATCAAGGGTGTCATCACCATTATCCATTTGGCAATCAATCAATCAACGAGCATTCCGTTCGACTTACTTACTCTTTCAAATCCTTTAGGACAGTTAAGCAATTACACAAGTCAAGTCCAGCGTCGCCAGTTCAGGTCCTTACAATAGTCTTTGAATAAATAAAGGTATATACATCGATACACGCTCCGTCAGTTTATAGTTGGATGCAAGTCTCTACAATTAGTCGAGTAGGACCTACCTATCGACCTATATACGGATACTATATACCAATCCTGATAATACACAAGTGGTCGGTAGATAGACCGCACGCTGGCCGCACTGTCGATGGCTCGCTAATACAATTGAAGCTTTACTCTGTAGTGCAAGATTGACTAAGTAAGTACCTCGCAAACACACACTAACAGATGCTTCGTGGTGCGATCATAGCTAAGCTATTGTATGTGGGTATTGGCGTGAGACCTCGATAAGCAATGGGGGAGTAGTACGGAATTTTAAGGCAAGAAACTAAAGAAAGTAAACGTAAAATGAATAATGTAAATATATATGGTAGGTATCTCATTATATGCAGCTATTATCGTCGTCATCAATAACAGACCATGACCCAAATGCAAATGCAAATGCAGATGTAAATGCAGCCAGCCGCTAGCTAAACAGCTCTAGTCTAGAAAAAGAAAGAAAGGAATAAATAAAAAGAAATCCGAGAACGCCATTAACAAAGGTATAAACAATTATATACAAAAACGAGACAAATTAAGCATTATTCGCGCACGAGAAACTCGAGCTGCCGGGGTCGTCGTGGATGGCTGTGCCTGAGGCGTAGAGTCCGAGGACGCACTGTTATTTGTGTTAGCTATCTGCCACAACTCAGTTGTCTAAAATAGGGGAAGAGAAATAACATACCAGACAGACCCCAATTGCAATATTGCCGAGATTCACAAACGTCAGGAAGATCTTCTTCGGCGACGAAAACAGCTTCCCCCAGTTCAAGAACAGCCAGAAGATGCCGCTCAAGCCAAAGGTGAACCAACTGGCGAACAGCGCGGTGATGAGACTGAGGAGGGTGCTGAAGACGGGGATCGCCTCGGCGATGATCCAGGCGATGATCCAAAGGCCGAGAGCGATTCCGGCCCACGAGCCGCCAGCGACCCAGTCGCGCTTGTGGATGCGGTCCGTGCCGCGGAAGACGCGCGTGTAGACGTACTTGGAGGCGATGTGGCCGTAGATGACGCCCGCGATGATGATGGTCGGGAGGGCGATGCCGAACGCGACCTTGGAGACGATGGGGCTGGCGGATCCCAGGGCCGGCGAGGCCACGTCTGCGCCGCCGAAGCGGTAGATGACGACTGCGGCGATCAGGTACAGCGAGATGTCGATGCCCTGGAGCAGGCAGAGGGCCTTGGGGAAGTCGCGCGGGTCTTTGAGCTCGGCGGCGAGGCCGAAGAAGGCGGCGTGGCCGCAGAAGGAGAAGACGATGTTGCAGACGGCTGCGAATCCGTGGACGAGGTCTGTGTCCACGACGGCGAGGACTTCCTTGCCGGGGTGGGAGACACCGACACCGACCATGGTGATGACCACAGCGGTCAGGATGCTGATGAATGAGACTAGCGACAGCCAGGACATCTCGGCGAGCGTGCGCGGGAGAGACAGGGCGAACGAGACGACCATGCCGATGACGCCGAAGACGATTGAGCAAGTGCCGTGGTCGGTGATCGCGTTCATGGCGATGGTGAACGTCAGCAGGTGGCTGGCCATGACGAATATCATGAAGATGATCTGGGCCGCGCCGAGCAGTTCGCGGCCAAATCGCCCCGCGAGCACCTCCCCTGCATCGGCCATGTTGGAGATCTGCGGGTATGCCCATTTGAATTGTCCGATGATGTATCCCGTATACGTTGCCAGAAGTCCCAGGCAGACCAAGATGATGACCGCACTGTCTGATGGTTAGCACAATGGCCACTTGCGCGTCGCGAAGGATTGACGTACGGAACCAGACCCAGCCCGGCGACCGCGGCGGGCAACGACAGGACACCGAGGGAGACCGTTTCGGCCACCATCAGCAAGCCACATTGCCTGTGAAAGAACAAGACGAGCATCAGCATTTATTTCTTTTCGCATTCGATGTTGTCGATACGTACCACCACTTCAAAGTCTTGTATTTGATCTCCGCATGTTCTTCGTCACCAAATGCGTCTTGCATGGACGGAGGTCTCTCGTCGATCTTCTTCTCATCCATGTCGAGAGAACGCTGTTCGGCGAGATCTACCGTTTGAGCGTTCTCCAAGTCAAGCCCCCTCGGAGGGGCTGACACAATTTGAGGTGGACTCATATCTGTAGGTCACACCGTGCCAAGTCTGGACTGTGCAAAAAGAAGAGAAAAAGAGAAAAAGAGAAAAGGTTAAAAGGAGGCGATGTGGAAGGCCACAAGTGTTTCCACAGAACACTTTCAAGTGCCCCAATGCCTTAGAATATGAGCAGAAACTTGAACGCACAAAATCACAACAAAAGAACAAGCATGACAGCAGGAGAAAAATGAGCGGCAACGTGGGGAGCATTCGCAGAAGTAGTTCACCCACTCTGACTCAATTTGCCTTCATCTATCTACGAGCCGGGACCGAGGAGGTGCCTGGCGCCACCGGGTGGGCCGAATGGGTCCCGAGTCGGACCGACCTGAACGAATCACGAATCGGCAACGTAACAGAAACTTCACTCACTGGACTGTCACCATCCACTTTTGAGAACGAGATCCATGGTGGACCTGGGGAAGAAGGCCTTGAAGGTTGAGGGAAGACTTTTGGCCCACCGATTCCGGCGAGGCGCTGACCGGCACATGCTGCCACTCTCATTCCCGGTATGCTCTAGCGAGAGAACGTTTGAACTAGGTGTATGTTGACTCTGCATCTGAAAGTATGCCATTGATTCTGTCGAGTCTCCTACTGCATTTATGTACTATCAACCCGAGCCGATCAACGGTGACATCGGCGGTCGGTTCAGCCTTGGCCGGCCGGCGTGGGGTTTCCAACCCAGGAAGCGGGTGAGAGAAAGGCCCCGTCCACTCAGGTGTTATTTGAGATCGTAATGCAGCAAATAATAGGGGAGAGAGAGAAGCTGATCAGGCCGATAGATAGATGGAGAAAGAGGATACTGGAGAGAGCCAGAGAACGTTCGCTGCAACCGCCGATCGCGTGACCTTTCCTGTTCGGGATTAGCGCATTCCGGTGTCGATTCTTAAATCCTTCTGTCGGATCACATGACCGGCATTCATCCTGCCAGTCCAGCATAAACCAGGGAGACAGATGAGCCTCATCACCCTGGATAATTCAATCCTGTCTCAGTCCTATCCAGTTACTCGGTACACTCTATCAACTGTAGATCCTCTTCTTCATTCGCATATGGCATTCACCGGCAGCTAAAAGCGCCACCACCCAGCTCCACTATCAAGACTGGGTCTTCATTTAGCTTCGGGGGAAAACCGCCAACTCCGGAGATGACTCAGCTATGAACTTATGCATGCTCAAAGAGGAAATTTGCACGGGCTGACTAAGTATGTACACAACAGCTAGATCAAAAGGGAATGATTGTCGGATCACATACTCCGTACTTCTGGATGCTATGCCTCCAGAATAGATGCACGAGGCATTGTGCCGCAAATATCCGTTAGGACCAATCCGACGGGTTAGTTTCAATCATCAATTATGAATAACCACGGGGTTGGGGTAACTTGGTTTAGTCACGATCCTCCAGGTTTCACTTGACGTGCGGGGAGACAAGAACCACTATGGGGATCGTCGAGGACGGGCTCTCCGAACACCTTCAATAGCCGTCGCTGTGCGAGGGACTTCGGCGCAATACCCCAATCGTCTATGGGATTGACCTCTCTGTTTATTTAGCGCGATTTCACAGGTCGGGACCCCGCACGATCAACGGGTCTATGAACCCCGTAATATGCTCTAGGAGAGACAGCAACTGAGACGATGTCGTGTCAGACTCTGAGGTCTCCTCCCCTGCTGGTGGGTATTAGCCAAGTCAATTAAACATTGTATATGGCAAGCTTCCAATTGGACTGCCCAGTGGAGGATCTTGACAGTCTTGGCTCAAAGCCAGTCTTTGTTCTCCCGTGTTCTCCATATCTCACCTCGATATTGCGGGAGGGCCGATAACAACAGTTGAAATGATGATGATATCAATGAAACCTAAAGCTGGGAAAAGATTGCGAGCAGTTGAATCCCTGTGAATAGTCAATCAACAGTTTATGTGAAACAACTCTGCAATCCAACTGACATTGGACGGTTGCATGTCTTACTCTTCCACAGATATATATATCTGCTTGACGAAACGTCCTTATAAAACAATATGGTCGAACCTTTCTCGAAATGAGTCCCAGCGTGGACTCTGTGCAGGTCAAACCCTCTCCTGTCTTTGCATCAGTTGCGTATATGATGTCTGCAGAGTGACTGCAATCGGCCAGCTAACTTGCAGCGTTTGCAGAGTTTCCCACACTATTTGTGTTTTGACGTTTCTTCTGATCTTGCAACTTTTTGCAGCTTTCTTCATATTTGAAGTCAGTTGAATTGCAGAGTTTTGCTGTTCACTGTACACATAAGTTCTCGCGTCGACGTACCAGAAATATCATTGTATCATGCGATTATCTTCATACCAATGAAATGAGACAGCCTTGTCCTCGAGGTATATTCTGTCGACGCGTATCTGTTGAGCTGAAGAGTGAACCATAAGCTCATCCGGTAATCAGACGAATTTACTCCAAGATCCCTTATCGGAATCGTATCAAAAGTCAGAAGAATAAGTGAAAGCTATCAGTCAAAGTCCACCATACCTACAAACAGACAGATCCAACACCAGCCTCTGCTAACTCCTGATTTGCCTAACCAAATACATCACACTACTACTTTTGCGTGGTCCCAGGACTATCAATCTCGAATGGTGTCATACATCATGACATCTTGCATGTGGCTGCCGCAATCTTCGCCTTGGCCCTGAGTCAGTATCATACATGTAAATAGTCATCTGTCCCTTTTATGATGACCCGATTGAACACTCGACTGCATGATGCATGATGCGATCAATGTCAAGCTGTCTGACTCAAATAACGTGCGGGCTGAGACGTGACGATGGTCCCGAGTGCTTGGAGCTGGTAGAGCTGCGCATCCAGTACCTGTGATTGAAGACAGGGCTGCATTGGACTGCGTGATAGACGAATTTATACTAACTGTACTTACTAGTCTCATGCTTTTCAGAGAAGTGAAAGCCTATGTATAAGGGTATCCTTTCTCTTCGTCCTATATCGCAGGAACTATTTCTCAACCACGGCACCAGATTATCGGATCGGCTTTTGACCGGCTTGATATGATTGAAATCCCAACACTAGTTCAATCCAGAAAATTATATAGTATTAAAGATAACAACTATATATTTGTATATCCTGGACACTGTTCCTGCCATGGCGTGCCATGGCTTGTCATCTAAGCAAACGCTTCCAAGCCACCAGTCCGAGCAAAGACAGGGCCATTGGAGATGGTTTCCCGATCTATCCACCTCCACCAGTCAAAACCTAGACGCGTAATATCTCTAGACACTAAGTCTACAGCCAAATGACATACATCATACATATCGATTCTTATGATTTGGAATATACCCTGCTCATGCACTCGAAGCACCCGCAGTGCATGTAAAAATCTACTGGTCAACCCAAGCCTATGGGGGATTGAAAGCCTCAAACGCAGGAAATTGTGCCCCTGTCAGCGAAGTGACATAATGAAAACACCAGAGCCAATAGGTCAACCACAGGACAGAACAGAAGAAGCACATCCTCGCCGAGAACGAATCACTGTAGTAGTTCCCAGTACCGAACCCAGCACAGAAGAAGCATCGAGATCCCTTCAGCTGTCAAGGTACCAAATACTTCTGGCTCGGCACGAAAAACAACCACAACCCATCCTACGGGGTCCCTCACAATCGTCTTCCCCTGCAGACCCCGTTCTCCGACCCCGGAAAGGGCGCGACGCAAAAATAAAAGAGACCAGCCACATCCAAGATAGACCCCGAGCATCCCGAGTAGGGGGAGGTGATTTGCTCGGAGCCTCCCACATCAGCATCGACCATCCTGGCGATTCCACTGGTTATGCTTGGGTTTGGCCAATCGTTTCGATGGATGCAAGGTCAGTGGTAGACGTCGCTGCATTACAGTGCATGGGTTCATATCCAAGCCCCATATTCCCAGCTCCATACTCAAGCTTCCATTAATGCCCCCATTCATACCTTGACCTCCATCCATACATCCATACCTCCATACTAATACATACATACATACATAGCGCATCCGCACCCATACATGGACATGCACAGGTCCTCAACACCATGCGGCACGGCCCCTTGCAAAATGCAGCCCAGACGACCTGGCTGGCGGAACCCTCATGCAGGCCGTAGATGCCTACATAGTGGACACTTCAGCTCCCTACTGTCCTGCTCTACCTACTACTAATGCCCCCTGCTGCATGATTCGCGTTACACAACCCACACTCCAAGACGAAGATCAGACGCAGTAACATCCATCCTTGTCCACGATAGGCGTATCGTATAAGTCGCCACTCGGTAGGGGCTCGAAAATCCCTCTCTTACAACCTTGGATATTTCTTCTTTTTCCCTTTTGGGTTTACCTTCTTTATATTTACTTCTTTTCGTGTTTTTATATTTCCTATTGCTCTGACACTCAGATTGGTCGCTTCCCATGCATGAGGTGGGGGTTCACGAATGCTACCTACCCACCTACCTACTACCACCTACCAATTTACTAATACCTATTGTGGTGGCTATGATATTACGATGTTATATATAGACAGACCAGTGAAAGTGCCAAACAGGGACATGCTGGGATTGTCTTGAAACTGCGTGTGCAGGGGAGAATGCCAGCATCTGGTAGGTAGGTAGCACTGGGCGCCTGATTCTGACTGCCAGGGCCCAGGCTGCATGGAGGGACGGGGCTCGTCGGGTCAAGCCGTCTGTATCGTGGGGTCTGCCGGTGATTCGAGCGCATTTAACTTTCGAGGTCGTATACTGTATGGATTGTCGGGTTGGATGCGGATCAACGGTTTTGATCTGTCGGGGAGCGTTTTATTGGTAGATACCTAGGTATCAAGGGACCGGCTGGGACCGCTGTCAAAATATTACGTAGAGGTGTTGTGTTGGTTTGGGGTGCTTATACTACTAATGTTCACTTCTCCAGGTAGTGTAGTTTGCAGTTATAATCATGATTGATGGCGTGGAAATAGTAAACGCAAGCAGCAAGCATGCCAGTTGGTTTCTGAAGCTTTCCACACACACCTTTCATTTTGACTCTTCGTCGGATTATTGCAACTTTGAATAGCTTCATGATTGTCATTAGTATCAGTCCTTGACCATTTGATCAGTATTGTTCCGTAAGTGGTAGGCTACGTGTACTCTGTTGTGTCCGGTTGTTACTTGACTGGGTAGGGTTAGCAGTGTAGAGCTATATGATAGACTATTTTTATTTTAATATCAACGCAATATATCCATATATGCATATAGATCTACGGAATACAATAGTAGCAAATATTTTATAAATACTTTTTGTTTATAAGAGCAAACGTGCTTAGAGAAGCACTACTATACCCAGTCTCTGTCTATGGATAACCCCCCTCGAATTAGTACTTTCTCATAGCCGAGCTCTTCCAAGTACCTCAGTCCTATCTCCGACCTATTGGTATAGTACCTGTATAGTGCAATATAATGTGTACGGAGTACTCCGTAGAGTAAATCAATATCTAAAACCCATTGCAATAATTCCCATCCAAGCAAACCCCTCAGCCACCAACCACGCGGCTCAAGCGCAAGGTCGGACGAACTCGGTCGAATGATCCCCAGCACTATACTCCCCTGACAATCAACAGATCTACACAAACTAAATCATAGACACTAGATAGTCGGCGGACAAAAGGAGCAGCCCAGAAGGGAAAGCGACAGCATCAAAGCCACGAGTAGGCCACTGACGCAAGCGCCGTTATGTCAAACCCCCGGGCCAATATTGGCGACCCGTGCACGGCGGAACTAAACCCGCAGCCTGACATCGGGGTTGCCGAAACTATTGGCTTGGTTTGGTTGGTTTGGTCGGTTTGGTCACTTGGTCTTCGATGGCGTGACCAGGCCCTAGCCCTAGGCCCTAGGGGTAAATCCGTAAAAGTCCGTCAGTGATTAGGGGGGCTATACAATGCGCTAAGAGATAGTAGTAAAAAAGAAGGGAACAAAAGAGGAGAAAGAAAGCGAGAGAATGTGAAAAGAATCGTCATGGAAGATTTCGGATTTACAATACACTAGGAGTATCGGAGTCGGTGGAGTGTGGATTGAATTCGCGGCGGCCTTCCGATTGTCCCTACCGTGGTTCACATCCGGATGTGGCTCGTTACCCACCGCGATGGATCGAACCCATCCACAGTCCACACCCAAGCCACACTACGTGCTCGCTTGGGTGGGTGGATCGAGGTCTCCATCCGGTGCGGTGGCTGACTGAAAGTGTGGAAGATCTCTACCGGACATGGTCGACCGTACATGATCTATTTCTCCATGGCTGGAGCAAACATGACTATTCTTTCTTTGTATTTTCTTCGGTCGAATTAGTCATTATACCCCATGATAACTAACGAAGGATGAACTGACTGATAATTGTCATGATTAAGATGAAGGCCAATATATCTTCACGCTTGACGCCCATGTGACACACCAGAGGTTTCGGTTCCCACCTTGTCAGGATATGTCAGATTCGCTAGGCCGGAAAGATTTATGGAGGATTTGCGCCGTCACTAGTCTTTTTTCTCTTCTTTTCTTTCCTTTTTTCTCCTGAGGACGAAGAAGACATGCCAAGTCTGATCTTTCTGATCTGTCGTTCTTTCGCGGGTCACGGAAGTCATTTCCGATCGGTCTGGATAGGCCACATGACTTGAACTAGCCGGTCAATTGCTTCAACGCATTCGGTACCTACGGTATGCATGCATACAGACCGGAATCAAAGTAGGAAAAACCAGCATAGGCGTTGGACTAGAATATAGAGACGTAGCAATGAAACAACAAAAGTAATAATAATCTACAAGAATAAAGAATACAGATCAATCACCGCCCCGATCTGTACACCCCCATCGTGGGTTGTAGCCCGCATCCTGTCCAACGTGGGAGGTAAGTGAGGTGACGGGATCGACTGCAGAGCCCGGGAGTCTGGGTGACCCGAATTGGCTGCAGACCTGGAAGGGAGAAGAACCCTTCCCACCAGCTCACCAATCACGACCGTGCCCGCTCGAGAAGATCAGGATCACCGATCGACCTTGAAATCGATGCTGGTGCCTGGTTCCCTCCCTGTTTACTACTGGCCCTCGAAAAAGAAAGCAGATAGGGTTGCACTGGGGGGCCATGTCGAGTCGACCTTGATCCACCTGTACGACGGATGGGTCCCATACCTTAGGTTATTGTTAGACGGGAGGTAGGATAGTTCTTGTTCGTGCGTCCAATGAAGCAGAGCGATGAAGATCCCCAAGTGACTCATGTACGATCTTACATCGGTGGGATACTGGACCATGCACCATCACGATCTCGTTATGTAACCGCCTGCCTTCTAAGGCTATCTTCTCTGCTATGCTGCGGGTGAACACGACGCGTTACACTTCAGTATACCACCCTGACTATATACCAATGGAGCTCGCTTCCACGATGCTGGTTGCGATCTGAATGCTAGTCTCTATTATTGATCCAATCACGTGGGACTATGGCAGCACGAGAATCCAATCATACCTATATTAAGGAAAGCGGAATAAGACAAGTACTGCGCCGTCCTATGGAAGGCCGCGGAGAGACGTCAACACGATGGTTCCTGGCCTCAGTATGCAGACATCACAATAGGCAGATCGACAGACAGACAGGCAGATAGACAGTTGCAAGTAACACAAAAGCTCAGGATCAGATCCTCCCCACCCTCCCACCAACCAGAATCCAATCCATCAATTCCACGACCCCAGGATCTCAAGGTAGTATCCAGAACCCCATCCCAGTCAACCACAAGATGCATTACATCCGAGAGAATCATCGCCTACCTCATTACGTCGCATCGCATACAATGTGCGGGTCAACCACAGATCTTCCCATCGCGCCCGGTCTTGGCTGGCTATCACATATCTCGTCACCGACCTCGTCACCAATAGTTCGGGTCCCTAGTGTCGGTTGCGCTGCAGTAGGCCACATGGGTATCCACGTCTGGCTGTCTGCCCTAGCCGTGGTGGTGAAGAATTGGAATCGGTGGCTTTGTTTAACTATCTGTTCATCCGATTATGGCTTTGGTTGATGTGTCTTTTTGTTCTTTTGATTTGATGCTGTAGGATTATGTGTATTGAGTGTATTGATTTTATGATTTGAGATAAATACGAACGTACATACAATGTAATACAGTCAAAAGATGGCTGCGTGGGTTATAGATCTATCTCCAATCTATCGAATCTCTACTCCGCACTCTGTACATTCATCTGTTATAGACCGTAAAAGTTAGATAACATCACTAGAAAAGTCACAAGACACAGTTTACCTCTGCCAATTACAATAACCACCAAAACAATCCCCTAAAACAGCTAACTACCACCCATAATACCACGTATAGACATACATACCATATAATACAGAGTGGACATTATGTGGATACAGTATAAAAAGATACATAGATAAACAATCGAACAATATCCACAGCAACCACCACACTAGCCATTCCCAACCACGGTACGCCGGCGGTTCGGGCACCAGATCTGTTAATCAATATAAATGGGAGGGAGGCCAGAGCGTTTCATTTGCTCAATCGGGAAAATAGATAGATTTGGATCTGACCTTGGTGGGCGGTGTGATTGCGTTCAATATACAGTTACTAGGATAGGTACTAGGATAGGTACTGGAGAGAGGTCACTGGAAAAGGGGGAAATTGGGATGTGGGGAGTGAATAGATTGGGTTGAAGTCACGGGAACGTGGAGTTGGGTTGGGTGGGGATTTGGAATACTTCCTTGTTTTTTGATATATTGATTTATTAGGTATCTGTATCTATAAGACTAGGTGGGTGCGGATTTATAGTAGGTGTGGCATTAGTGGTGGGATGTTTGATTATATCGATTTTTAATAAGTGAGGGTGGAGAAGAGCAAGACTATCTACTTCTAACCATTAAAGGATAAAAAAAGAAGCGTAGGCGGGATGTACTCCGTGCCCACGGGAAGAAAAAGTGATAGTCGATTTACTCCAGCCCGCTTTGAGTCCATGACAGCGGGCTCGACGGAGCTTGACATGTCATGTCTAGGAGGATCCATCCCGTCCGAAATGGAGGTGGCGAATTTCAGATGACAGAAGGGATCACCCAATGGGTACAGTGTAGTACGGAGTACTCCGTACTAGAAATACTATATGTATGCATGTTTCAAGTCAGTTTCATGAATATATATCGACCAGGTTCTGGAAACCCTCAAGGCCACACAAATGCCAGGGATCAGTCACTGCATGTTATCCCAGCAGATGCTGCAGTGCGATCAGTGTTTTTCTTTTTTTTTTTTGACCCCTTCTTCAGATCTGGTAGGTCAGGACTGGTGTCAGCGTGGTTAGCGCACATGCAACTAAGCGCCGGCCTCTTCTTAAAAAAGCATCATCGGAAGAAGTTAGTCGTATGCGACATAGGATAGATAAATATGTATTTATAATCAGCTTTCGTTTATTGTGACCCGCTGTCCACTTGGGGGCCATTTTGGCGGGAGTAGAAACCACGTAGCATCATTTTGTAAGAGGGAAAAAGGATGGGGAAGAAAAGCGTGTTGGTTTCTGTGTCTGTCATCTGTCATCTGTCATCCTTTATTATCTTGCCTTACCTACCTAGGTATCTACCACGCGAGAGCAAGTAGCACGAATCACCTCACCCCCCTAGCCGAGCGTTGCACCGTTTCTCGCCAGTCGTTGCATCCCCGGTTGGAATGGAAATTGACTGCGAATGCGAGTGTAAATATTCGCACGCGTGGGGGCCAAAAAACCCAGGATTGAAGATCCTTTCCTTTTTTCTTCCTTTTTTCTTCTCCTATCTACGATCTCATTTGATGTAGTATTTATCTTTCTTTCCCTTCCTCCTAATATAGCGGGAAGCTTGCCGATCAGAGGCTCTCCTTTTCCCTGCAAGCACAGGCGTATAGGCGAGGATACTAGTCACCTAAAGTAAGGTCCGATGCGGTGGGAGGTTGTGGACCGGGCTTTGCTTTTTCCTCATCTGTATTTTGAGACATGATGGCTCTTGGCTTCTTCATGTCAAACATCCTGTCCTTGATCAGACATCGTGACGATTTCTAAAATGAAGCACGTTGCATCTGTAAGTCGTCTGTGCAACCTTCCATCTTCGTCCAGTCTGCACCACCATTGGCCAAGCACTCTAAAAAGGAGAGCGAGAGAGACCCCTAGACCCAATCCTGCCCGTCTCAAGATAGCGAAGACGGCACTGTCTTGACAGACCTAAAATTAGCGACTGGGGTCGAAAACCCCCCGCTGTCGAATGGGATGCCTGGGATGGCATCTTCCGAGTGAGTGGGGGTCGTAGATCTTTTCCCAGCCCAGACTGAGCCCCATTGATCGCGCTCCTGTTTGGGCTTAGCCTGGGTGGACAGGGCAACTGGAGCAGTCCATGACCGCATGCTAAATGGACACATGGGTGACAGGGATGGATGAGTAAAATACGGCCGAGCGAGTTGCGAGCGAGGGTTGACGGGGGATTTGAACTGCCTCGATGGGATTGTCCATTCGTAAGGGACTACTGGGTGGTTGTTGGAGTAGGGCTTAATCTATCCCCCCTCCCCATCCATCGCCCCCTTGAAATGACAGGAAAACCCAGTTCATCCTTCCCCATGTCTCAGTCCCGCGTTGTGATTAAAAATAAAAATAAGATAAAATGACAGATACTCTTGTTTACCTATATTTATTGATTGGGTCATGTTGGTTGGTTGATGGCCGAGCCTCCCACGGTTCCAATTTTAGACAGTCTGTAATCAGGAAGATTTCTCCCCGAAGTCTACCACATGGACTCAGGCAGACAATCTCGCTTGCCAGGGTAAGGTGAATCCGCCACGTGTGAGCAAGAGCGCGCCCTACAAAAGGGTAAGGGTCGAGAATATCATCATTCAAATAATCCTCCCGACGGTCATGTGGTTGACACCAAGCGACGCAAAATACCAAGACTTTTCCCCTTCTCTCCCCCACTCGGCAGGCCATACTTGATTCGGGGGAACGACAGTGACGGGGAGGGGGCAGCCGGGGGACGGGAGGGAGGGACGGACGGGGGGATATATCGTGCGGAATTATAGTTCCCGAGGGCTATCAGTTGCTGACGGGGGTGATACGGTAATTTAAATCCCACGGTACGCCGAGTATAATCGAGCCAATGTGCTGGAGGATGGATTTGATTCCCAAGCGCAGCGAGGGCACTCTTTCTGGAATCGTCGATGACAATCCTGGCATATGGGGGCATGGGATGGTCATTATGATCGACTAGATACCTGATGGAACAGGCTAAATCATCAGAGCCTCACTGTGTATGCCGTGTTGACACGTCGAGTTTCTTCAATTTGTTGGAGGGACTAGGAGTCTAGAAGCCTGGGAGGGTTAGGTTGAAGGGGAGACTCCCCTTTCTACACGCTAGGAGATCACCGTCAACATCCCAGTCCAAGTCCAAGCCATTCGATGTACGTCCACCGCAAGATCAGGGATTCAATGCAGGCGTGTAGTCCGATCGCCCATAGAAACCTATCGGTCAAGTTCACAGGTTGATGAAAAGAATAGAAATTTAATTTACTTATTACTGTTCGGGCTGGAAAAAAGCCCCCAGTTCCTGATGTTGGCGTAAGTGGGTATTGAAAAGAAAAAAACAATGACATAATTACGCATGCGAACCCATGTCTCGAAACAAACAAACAAAGTGCAGTACATCCAGGGAGCGGTGTAAAATGGGTGAGCTGCGCCTCAATCCGGCTATCGCTCTAGTTGCACCGAGCTAGTGCACGGGGATCTGCCAATGGAAGGGCGGGACGATCCGCGCTTTCCCATGTTATAGGTTGATGGGCTGTGGCTTGAACCGGGATGTGGCGCTAAGTCGGTGGGCGGGCCAGAGTTCTCACCGACTGGTAACTGTCTTCGGAGAAGAGCGTGTACTGTATGTCTGTATTAACTCATGTATCTGGTAATTTATGATACTGTATTTTGATACGTACTCGGCTTCCTCACTTCGTCCTGCATGCTCACAAGGCTGGGCTCTCCATCTTTCCACCCATCCCGAGGATTTCTCCGTCTCTGATTCGATCTAGTCTGGGATCTTCGAGTACGTAACTAACTTGAAGACTCAAGGGATGAGTCAACCTCATGATCCATCTTGATACCTGAGTACCATACGTATAAGTCCGTCCGTATTTCCATCTGGTAAACCGCCAAGACTCACAGCCTTGCGTGAGCCACAGTGTCGGACCCACCCCGCGGCCTCGATGGGAAGAATTCGATTCTGACGGCTTGACATGCATCATATGTACCCATACGGACTGATTGTCAATTTCTGATGGTACTCTTTACGACACTCAAGTGGATGGGGAAAAGGACCCCCTCGAAGACGCTACCTTCTTGGGACATCTGCGTAATGACTCCCTTCCATGTGTCCTGCATGCCCCCGTCCAGACGGTGTGGTGGTGCCTTTCTTCCACGTGATGGAAGGGCGTGATCTCGTAATATCCGAATCTCCTGCCGGCAAATCAATTCCCTTTCCCCATTGTTGTTTGGAGCGTTAAAAGATAATACTATTATCAAGGTCTTGATAGTATACGTTGCCTTGACAGCCAATCCGGCCCCGAAGTGCGGCTCTACAGAAAGGTGAATGATTTAAGTTGAATGACTTAGCGTCTGTCGCCCAGTTATCCCTTTTGGGCCAAACGAACCTTTTCCCACCTTTCCCCCCCCCGTCGGGCGCCCTAAATGACAATCGTCTTCCCGTCTGGGACCATCTCTGGCTGCTGATTGGTGAGAGGGGTCTCGCACTTCCACGACGCTTCATTTGCCAGTCGAGTGCTCCTCGCCCAATCACATCCCATACAGAGAGGTTTTCTCGAGGGAAGGGGGGTGCGAAAAGTGGGTGGTTAGTGGTGGAGCTGAACCGGGATCGTCAACAGGCCCATGTTGCGAGACAGGATGTGACGGTGTTCGGCACCGGCGGCCATGGCTTCGATCCAAACCATTTAGTTTGCTACTAGTCCTCCTGTTTCTCATCAAGGAGGACGATCTGACCCAAATTGACGGGACGGGGAGGATGCGGCATCCGCCGAGAGGGCTCTTTTCGGCGATGCTTGGGTTTTGTTCTCCCTCTTCCCCTTCCCCCCTTGCCCTTTCCCCCCTCATTCCCCTCACGAGTGACACCGGGTCTGACACATTTGATTGTCGATCATAGCAACTGATAGTGCATGTCTATCATATTCTATCACGGCGATCGGGCACGACGCTTTGCATTGACTATTGACCCGGCACGACTTGGGGGGACTCTGTCATCAAATGATGGGCTTGCGCTAGACGGAACGAGTTTAGGTACGAGCAGGGAGGGAGTGTGAGGAACCAAGGTACGAGTACGGACTATATGATTTGTTGGATATGAATGTATGTGTATGTAAGGTGTCGATTCCAAATCATGTACCTGTCTGATGCCATTGGTTCCTCACCCCTGTTCCTACTAGGTAGGTATCTCTTGAGAACGGGGTGAGGGGAAAGAGCAACAGGAGAAGACGAAGAAGAACAGATTCGCCACTATCTTATCAAGCGAGCGAACAAAAGACTCAATCAAGCAAGGGAAAGAAAAAGCGGAGTCGATGGTAAGTCAACAGTGGAAAAGGTAATCATGTCTCATGTGCCACGGACTTGCCGATGACACCTGCGGATACGAACGTCAGGAAGATTATAGATTACCCAAGTAATTAAATTATTAAAATAATTCCAAGGATTAATTAATTATGCATGGGCGGACCCTGACGGCCACTCCGTCCTGTGCCCATTGCTCTCTTTCCCCCCCCTCTCCCCTCCACATAAACCCCCATGTCAAATGTCAAATTAAACAATCTATCCTTATTGAATAGATTGAATTATGATCCAGCCCTTGGGTAATCCCGACTACTTCTGTTGACTAGTTTGGTGGACTGGTTCAGGGGAAGGATGGATAGGAATTACAGGGAAGATACTTGGATACATACCTGGATACCTGGAGTCGGAGGGAATGGAAATCAGGAACCATAGATGGGAATTTCTCATAGGGCCGATGCATTGTGGTTTTTTTTTTCTTCGATTCATGTATATGTATATGTATATTTTATTTTTTCTGTCACATTGGAGATTTATGACGATGCTGACAATGTTTTCTTTTCTTTCTCCTTTCTCTTTTATATATTATTGATTTTTACTGATCAAACATGGTGACAATTCTATTAGAAGTGAACAAATAAATAATTAAATAAATAAGACGATTGCTAATCAGCCAAACTCAACAACCCAGTTGTAAGATCGGAGCTCGATAGAGTTCAATCCAACCGTTCACCCCTTTCTTTGACGGTCAATCCAAACTTTCATAAGAGATCTGACAATGGTCTACCGGTTTGGCTGTCTGGCACCAAAAAATCAAATCAAAATGTTGTAGAAAAGATCGGGCGGTGCAAAACATGCAGGGCTAGCGGTAATATCCGTACAGACAATCCAAATGGGAGGAATAGTACCGAGTACGAGCGAGGATCCAACCGTGGGGCTTCCTGGTTTCTTAGTTTGATCCTTGTTGACTGACGTATCTTCTGTATGGTATCTGTATTTGGCTGTGTATATGTGTCTGTATGGTATCTATGTATGTATGTATGTATGTATGTATGGTATGATCCCCTGGCTCGTTCGGCATCTCCACTTCTCCTCCCCTGGTTCCTTTTCTTTTCTTATTTTGGTCGATTTAGATTGATTGATTTATTTAGATCAGAATTATAATCATGTTTATTTATTTTATTCTAATTACTCTTTTTTTTATTCTATTTTGTTAGTCCATTTTAGTCCCCCTCCACATCCGCATCAGCATCATCATCAGCATCATCATCATGATTCTCGACATCATCCACTCACCCACACCAGTTTGGATGGCCTTTTCTTAGCGTGGTTTCTTACTTAGTCCGTTGATAGTCCGGCCTGGATGGTACTTAGTCCTACTCTTGCTCATAGGGCCAGCGATCTCATATCATTTAACTATCCCTCCTCCCCTCCATTTTCTCTCTTGCGTCCGCGTGCTTTGAAATCCGATTCCCAGTCTGTCAGGGAATATATATTCCTAGGAAGATCAGTGTGAATCAGAAGTGATCCGATCAAGAGATCTTTCATCCTCTATATCCATCTTCTTCCCTTCCTTCTATCTTCGTCCGGACTCTCCCCGAACACCTTGATTGCCTGAGGCTTTCTACGATCGATCTATCTATCTATTTTTCTCTCTCCCTCTCTCTCTCTCTCTTCTCTTCTCTTCATCCTCACTCCTCACTGTCTAATCTTCAACTACACTCACATCCATTGCTTGGTTGCTGTTGTATGAACGAGACCCACTACTGCATAGCACACTTCACCCTGTCCAGTATTCCGACGCCACGTTGGAAAAATTTTCCCCCTCAACTGGTAGCTTTCTCGTCAAATTCTCTCCCATTAACTCCAATTGTATGTTCCCCGCTCGGCCCGTCCCTTCACCCCAATCGTCTCCCCATATCAAGCCTTACCCGGGGCATTGGATGCTTATGCCCCCCCCAATTGCTTGGAATTCTGACTCGATTCAATCCGGGGAAGATCCATTCCTTCTGGGTCGGATCGTCGTCCCCTTGGATTCCATCTGAATCATGGCAGTGACTGACACCGAGTCCATGTAGAATTTGCTGCGCCCCCTTCCTCCGGCGACGGCCACCTCGCGCATCCGGCTCCCCACATCAGGGAACTACAACCAGTCATCGCAAAGAGCGGGCATGCAAACCCAAAGGGACCATACCGACTTTGTACTTTTTCCTGCGCAAGGCGTCGGTGAGAACAACATGTTGGCCCTCGATTCCTCCAGACAGCAACAGACACCGTATTTTCAACACTTCTCCATGGATCCCGCTCTCGTCGACCCCTTCGGCTTCCAGGCGGGTCCGTTGAGCGACTTCGGACAGGCCCAAAATCCGTCCAATCTCGCCCCTTCGTCCTACTACGACACGCCGCCGGCCTATGCCGATCCCTACCCCGATCAATCGAAAGCCCCCAGCTACGCCTCGATCCCTGCGACTCCACCGCCGGTTCCCGTCTCCCAATCAGCGGAACCCTATATGCCCGGTCTGTCCACCGCGTCCGGGCCCTCTATTGCCAGCGCTTCGTCGTCGGCTATTGGATCCCCTTATTCGGGAAACTCTCATGCGATCCAAGACAACTGGGTGGACACCAATCACGGCCTGGGCCTTCAGTCTGCACTCATGAGTGATCTCCTCCCGACCGAGTACGTGGGGAGCGCTTTCGACGCGGATGCCTACTATCATAAGAAGAGCTCGGACAACTTTATCAGTGAGTGGCCTGAGTCTCGTCCATCTTGCGCGGCTTGTCCAAAACCCAGCGTGCTGACCAAGGCCATTGTGCAATCTAGACCCGTCCCTGATCCATCCCCTCCAGCAACAACCCCAGCTCACTCCCCCGGCCATCTCCTATCCCGAACAGTCTGATTACCATTTCTCTCAACCGACGTACAGCCACCACCAATCCCCGGACCCCTCCCAGCTGCAGCTCCCTGAAGACTATGCGGCACAGTCCCTGGCGCCGCAGGCCCATCTGTTCCCGATGTCCTCCCCTTCCTTGATGCCGACCAGCTCGCACAACGTCTCCGTGTATGACCGGCGCTCGTCCATCTCGTCGGTGCAATCCCGCCGGTCACAGCTCAGTCCTGCCGCCAGCAGCACGGACGTGGACGATGACACCAAGGAAAAGGGCCGGTGCCCCCATCCCGACTGCGGTCGCGTCTTCAAGGACCTCAAGGCCCACATGCTCACCCATCAGTCGGAGCGGCCCGAGAAGTGCCCGATCGCCACGTGCGAGTACCACCAGAAGGGGTTCGCCCGGAAATACGACAAGAACCGCCACACGCTGACCCACTACAAGGGCACCATGGTGTGCGGCTTCTGCCCAGGCTCGGGCTCCCCGGCGGAAAAGAGCTTCAACCGGGCCGACGTGTTCAAGCGTCACCTGACGACCGTCCACAATGTCGAGCAGACCCCGCCGAACTGCCGCAAGCGGAGTCCGGTCGCCTCGTCCAACAAGAGCACCACCAGCTACGGCCACGACGCGACGGGCAAGTGCTCGACGTGCTCTGCCACCTTCGGCAATGCGCAGGACTTCTACGAGCATCTGGACGACTGTGTCCTCCGCGTGGTGCAGCTGGAGGAACCGAGCGAGGCCATCAACCAGCAGCAGCTGGGGGAGATGGACGACGACGAGGAGGTGAAGAAGACCATGGAGAAGCACATGCTCCTCTCAACGGCTGGCTCCGTTGAGAGGGAGGACGACGAGCGGGACGATGATGATGACTCTTACGAACACTCCTCCACCCGCCGCACTGGCAAGGGTCCCCAGAAGACGACCAAGGGCAGCGGGCGTGTCACCTTGGGCACCAACAACGCCGTCTCGAAGCGCACCGTGTCGAAACGACGGAGTAATCGGGACCGCTACCCGCAGTCCTGGGGCTGCCCCAACAGCAGCATCAAGACGAAGAAGCGTGTGCTCTGCGTGTTTGACGGCCAGCGTCGCCTGTGGAAGGACGAGATGATGCTCGACAACGAGTTCGAGGTCCGCGTCAAGCTTCCCGGGGGCGCCGGCGACGGCACCAACCGGGACGCCTACATCACCGACCTGGACGTCGAAACGTTGAAGCGGGCCGAGGGCGTCCTGAACGCCACAGAAGAGGAACGGGGCCCCTGGATGGAGGGGCCCTCCACCCAGCTGATTGGACGACCGGCAACTATCTTGCCTGACATGTCTCTGACCAACGACCAGACGGTGGATATCGACGAGCTTCTTCCTCTCTAACCTGTTGTGTCTCCGTCTGTTGAATTGTTGTGACTTGGAGCGAGAGCTTGTATTTTTGAAAACATGATACCATTTGCTTTATTTCCTTATTTCCTGTGTTTGTTTTTTCCTTCTCTTTCCTTTGTTCTTTCAACGTGAATTTGAGTCACGATCATGTAACTATATTTGATGCTGTTAGCTATCTGCATGGAGCGATTGGGGAAGAAAAGCAAGCGTTTGAATACACTTCATTATATTCAATTGTCTAATCTATTGACTTTCCCAATCTAAGTAATACCCCGTAGTCGACCTCAATATATACTCCCTGCCTTATCAATCACCAGATCGGCCGCTAAACCCGGTTCGGCCGGTCCCGCACTGGATCCTCTCGTCCGACCTTCGACCGTCGTCATTCTTTCACTCTCCCGTCCCAAACAGATCATCTATCGTCCACACATACCACGATGCAATTGGGTCTCTCGGAAAACCTCTCCAGCCTCGTGGCTCGACGGTTTAACACCGCCAGAGATGCAGGCCATCTCATATTCTCCCAGACGCATCTCACTACCGTCTACGCAGCGGGGATTCCGGTACGTCAATCAACCGCACTGTCTAGTCGCAACGAAAATCTTATATACACATAGCTAACGACGATGGTTCTGGAATAGTGTCAACTCCGCTACTGTCCCGCCCTGGCGAAAAAGCCCTCCGGCACACCGAAACCCGACCAAGGCCGCACAGGACCCAAACCAGATCCCTTCCACGACCCGTCTCCGGAGCTCCTCGTCGCGCAGATCCCACCCTCGCATCTCCTCGTGCTGAACAAGTTCCCTGTCATTCCTAATCACTTTATTCTTGCCACCAAGGAATGGAAATCTCAGACGGATATTCTGGAGAAGGATGATTTGGAGGCTGCGTATGCTTGTATCAAGGCGTGGGAGCCCAGCGACAATAACAACAACAACAACAGCAGCAGCAGCAGCAGCAGCAGCCCCGCAGCAGACGCCACCCCCCGCCCGAGACTCTTCGCCTTCTTCAATTCAGGGGATGAAAGCGGCGCCAGCCAGCCTCATAGGCATTTACAGTTCCTCCCCGTTGAAGCTATGAGCCAGGATAGTGGCGACGGTGACGGCTGGCAACCCCTCATCGACGCGG
Organism: Aspergillus campestris IBT 28561; assembly: GCF_002847485.1. Classification (NCBI taxonomy): domain Eukaryota; kingdom Fungi; phylum Ascomycota; class Eurotiomycetes; order Eurotiales; family Aspergillaceae; genus Aspergillus; species Aspergillus campestris. The sequence continues at coordinate 198,978 of NW_020194337.1, forward strand.
TTGCGCAGTCTCCTCCGCCTACGTCGGGCTCCCCCTACCGTCGCCTAAGCCAGCTTCCATTCGCGCACTTCGCCCTCCCTCTCTCCGAGAATCCCTCTGCAGACGAACTCCACTCAACATACCTAGCCTTGTACCGCGCAGCACTGACAACCTTGCCTCAAAACCACAACCACAACCACAACCACAACCACAACCACAACCACAACCAGAATCCCCCAACAACCGGCCCTGCAGCAATAAGCTACAACCTCGCAATGACAGAATCCACAATGATGATCTGTCCGCGGAAGAGCGAGAGTGCCCGCATCGCAGTGGACAATAGCACGAGCGAGGAAGTCGCTGAGGCGGGCGTCGTCGCGTTGAACGGCACCATCCTCGCTGGGACCCTCATGGTCAAGGCTGAAGCGGAGTGGAACGAGCTGCGGCGGAACCCTGAGTCGTTGGCGGGTGTGCTTGCTGCGATTGGGTTTCCGCATCCGGATTCGAGATGTTTGTCGTTGTTGTGATGGTCGTTGCTGTGATTATTGCTGTTGTGGTTGTTGGCTGATGGCTATCGTGTGTCGTCAGTGGTGATCTGAGTCTGGGACTCGAAGACTACTAGATGGTTGTATACCCGGCTGCCGTATCATAGAATTAGAATATCGGCTTGGATAGTGTCCTAGAGATGCTACCCTGGACACGAAGAAGAACGTCCGCGCATGAGGTAGCGAGCCTTCCATATGTTTCTCTTATTGCTACTTACCTTATTGCATTGCACATACTACAGAGTACACCACACAAAATCCCACAAACCCAATGACCTACTCTATAAAAGAGAATCTATCAAGAAGTAAACTATTCACATAACCCCAGCTCCAACGAGCGCACACTTAACACACGTCTACAACGGGGAAAAGCTATATCACAGAGTGCACTACATCAAATTTCACAATCCACCAACCCACCTCTATAAGAAAGATCTATTGATAAACTATTCACGCAACACGCAATCCCACCCAGTTCCAGACAAGACAGACAGCAAGACAACAAAACAACACACCAACCCTGTTTTAACAACCCACCCCATCCATCCCATCCACCCCGTCCTCAACAAGGAAAAAAAAAAAAAAAAAGAAAAGAGAAAAAGAAAAAACCACCCATAATACTACAAAGCCCACCCCTCCCAATCCCAATCTAACCCCACCTCCACGTCAGGGTACCACTAATATTCAACTCCATGCACCTCACACCACTTCTTCTTACAAGTTGCATTTCCGAAATGATACGACCCTCCATGCGCCCGTATATACTGCGCGACCTTCTTCCACGATACCCTCGGCGCCTGGGGGCGTGTTGAGCGGTGGGGTTGGGTGGTGGTGGTGCGTTCTACGTGGGTTGTCACGGCTTCGCAGAGGAGGTTGATCTGGTTTCGTTCGTTCGTTAGTATCCTAGCCAGATCTTATGCTTGTACACCGTGACAAAGACGAGACAAGGAAAGGGAAATAAAAGAGGATAGGATGTAGAGGGGTAGGGAGGGGGGACATACATCCTTCTCACTCCACATCGGCTTTCTCACGCGCTGATCCTTCGCCTTCGTCAACGTCCGGAACCGACCCCGGAGAGTCGACTCCGCTTCTCGGAATCCGCCGATCCGCTTGATGTCTTTGTAGGAGAGGCCGCGGCGCTTGTATTCTATTAGGAGAGCGTTGCGCGTGTCGATCTGGCAGGGGATGGTTTTGGTGGTTGGTTGTTCGGGGCTGGAGTCGTTTGCGAATGCGAGCTTTGGATGTCGGTGGATGTACTCTGCGTAGTAGGTGTTTGGGGTTGGATTTATGTGGTATGAGAGTGGGAGGATGTCGGTTGGGAGTTGGAATTGGTCGGTCATGGTGTGGTCTTTGATGAGGGGGGTGTTGAAGGGTCCTGGGCGGTAGGGTGTGATTGGGATAGGTTGTTGTTCTTGGTGGTAGTAGTGCTGGCTATGGGTTTGGTATTCTTCTTCTGGCGGTGGGAGTGGGAGGCCATCGGTACTCCTAGGAATTGGGTCGAAGTGACTTGTTGGTACCGGGATGAATGGTGTCGGCTCGTCTGGGAGTTGCTGTGTAGAGGGCCAGAGAGCGTGAACAGGAGCGTCCCCATACGCAGGCTCCTCCTGGCCCATGTCGATGCCTGCCTGGGCGTTGAATGCGCTCCATGAGAGAGGCGTGATCGCACCACAGGAGCTCTCAAATGAGTCAGTGGCCGTGCCCACCGACGGCGAGTTCTGCAGCATAGAACCGTCCGACAGATCTCCAGCTGCCCAGCTGGTATTCTGGAAAACGGGCTTACAGTCATCGTCTATAGACCCGTCATATGAGCAGACAGACGTCTCAGAAGCTGCATGTCTATCGAATCCAGGCACCGCCTCAACGCGCAAACCACCCATGTACGGATACAAACCAGGTGGATCGCAGACTTGCTGAGCCAAGACGCAAGGAGGATCATGCTCATGCTCATGCTCGTGCTCATGGGTATTAGGGCTGAGACTGAACCCGCTGCTGGCTGTCCCACTCTCCGACTCGGAATACGAGGTGATGGACAATCCTTCCATCGGGCCGTGAACATCGGATGAACCCGATGATGAAATGGGTCCGTATCCGTACTCTCGGGACCTGTCAGGTGGGGATATTGACCCGCTTCTTTCGATTGAGGGGTGTGCGGTTGATTGGCTTTGAAGATCGTAGCATCGCGTTCTCTTTTGGCCGATTTTGAAAATGGAGGGGCTTGACCAGTAGCTGTTGCTGTGTTTCTCTGGTTGCTGTTCCGCGTGGAGCACCGTGTTGAAATTCGCTGACTCGTTCTCCATGGCTAGATATTGCTTCGTTTGATGCTGGCTAGGGTAGATCGGCGGCTCGGCCAGCGCAGTCGGGCTGTAGGTATCAGTCGGAGATAACAACATATTCTCAAATCCTTCCGTGGAGAGGAAATATGGCTCTTCAGACGGAGGAGTAAAAATAAAAGCGTTCTCGAAAGCCAGCCCTGTCTTAGAATGCTGATGATGGGGATCGACAACGTGGAGCATCATCGTCGATTTAAATTGAGACATCCAGCCAGTCCACCACTCTGTGTACCGGCCACCTCACCGCTGCCTGCCTATTCCCGGTGTCTCGCTTTACCAGATACCAGATGAGGCCCGCGCGTGTGTATCGGAATTAAAGAGTCTGATTCATGCACGATATGCTTGGGGGACGGCTGCAGGTGAGTGCGTGCTGTTACTTAGCATGTATGTCTGCCGATACACTCTCTGTGGATGGGTTTCAGGCCGTTGCTGGACTTACCTCTGCATTCAGCACGGCGCAAGATGCGTCGGAATTGGGCGGCAATGTCTTGGACGTTGGGCGTTGTCTCAAAAGCAATAGGGATGTGTTGGTGGTGTCTACGGGTGGTGTCTATGGGTGGGCTCGGACAATGGGCATAAATCTTGGATGATTGTGGGAGGTGTGAAATAGCGGTAAGGTTGTTCTCTCCCTTTCGATGCTTTGAGCTTTGTTGCTTTATGCTTCCATGCGTGGGTGCGTTCACGATGCGGTTTGGTGGGTTACTTTCTTTTGGATGTGCAGGTGAGGTAATGCGTTGATGTCTCAGTTGTGATCGTTCAGAAGGATATGATTATTCAGTAATGAAAAGCACAGAGCCTGGAAGACGCACTAATATGGGATATTGGTGATATGTCTGTTGATAGAAAGAGAGTGAAGATCTATAATCGCAGAAGGAAGAACGACAAGATAAAAAACAACCTCGAGATATCAACCACCTTTTAATAAGTTCCCCACGGGACAGACACCCATGCCCACCCTTCCAGATACTACCTACTGAACCATTGGTACAATCAGTAGCCGTCATCTTTATCGTACCAAAGATGTTGTCCCCCTGAGTTACAACCGGGGAGTATGATTATGACCCCTTTTTTGTGCCAATAAGCCAGCATAGACGGGCCGTCGGGCACGGGGGGAGGGGGAACTTCTATCAGATCCCTGCCTCGGCGAACAATTGGCAATCGACAAGTCTAACGGTGTCGCATGGTATATTGTAGGTACCTTGTGTAGGTCACTGCAGTACAGAACTGAAGAGGGACAGCCGGCGGTCTGTGGCGTGAGGGCTAACAAAAGTACGTCAGAATAATATATTATTACTATCATAAATGAAAAAAAAAAAAAAGAAGAAGAAGAAAGAAAAGAACGCCCTGACAAAACCCCAGGATGTTTTCCCAGGATGTTTTAGGGGATGGTCAATCCAAACCTGCCAGTCGGGTACATACATACCTCCATATAGAGGGCAACGTCTGTTCGTGCATGCCGTGCCATCCACCGCAGCCACAGACCGGGGATATATCTCAACGATTGGTTCGGAGGTATAGGGGACGTTTGATCGGAGGATTCGGATGGGGCCGTTGTCATTCATTCATCATCCTGTGGGGTGGCCTACTTTTTTTCTCCGGTCATAGAACGGATGGTACTATTTGCTGTTAGGAGTTGACGGGTGGGTGGGATGTCTGCATATGCAGGTCACTAGTCAGAGCTTGTTGATCAAACTTGATGATAGATTGGAGATAGGTCGAATTGCATACAATGGAATTCTTACTGTGCTTTCCCTCCCCTCCTTTCTGTGTCTTTTCTGTATTCCAGTCTTTGTATTTTCTTTGTTGGCATGATCAAGGGATCATCAAATGGAGTATTGACAGCAATATCAACAATGAGCCTCATTGGGTCGGCATGGATATATGAAGCACGGTAGTCAACCCTGCCGAGGTTAAGATCGATAGATTGAGCTTGTCTGTTTTTCTTTCATTCATCTTGAACAAAGAAAAAAACAAAAAGGAAAGAAAAGAAAAACAGAAGAATATGAAAAGAAGAAAGAAAATAAATCAATGAAAGCCAATACTTCTCGGTTTGTTCCGTGGTGGAATCCGGAATTCCACATCCGATGCAGGATGGATTGATGGATAAACTCTCCTATCCTGGGTTCGACCATAATTCTTCGATATATTTATATGAGATAGACTCAAATAGAAGGACAAAGTACAACGAGGGAAATAGGAGAAGAAAAGAAGGGGAACAAAAAGAAGAACAGGATGTATATCAAGGTACGTACATATGTATGAATGTGTACATAAAATGTAGAAGGAAACAGAACGTGGAAAGAACAAAGAATATATTACGAATAATAATAATGAATAAAAAGTAAATCTAGACCGTTTTACAGACAGTCTGTTGTCTCATTCATAGCATATTGATTATAATCTTATGAAATGAGTATCTCGATCTATCCTTCTACTCTTCCTTGCATGCCTCTCTTATTCACACACACACACACACACACACACACACACACACACACACACACAAAGAGAGTAAGACTGTGTGAGTGTGTAAGAGACAGCCAACCCAAAAATGATAGGTAGTAGTAGCTGTATATGCAGCACCACCACACCAACCACACAAATCAGCCCCCCGCGCACCATCCCCAGCAGAGCCTTGCCTGCTTGCTAGCTAGCTTGCTTGCTACTCTGTACCAGCTACTCGCCATATTCCCTGCTCACATGTGGACAAGACCACCCACTACATATAGCATCATACAACCCCAACTCATCCCTCCAGTTCGGCTTCGAATCCGTGTAGCTGCACGTTTCTCGCTGGATCTGTCTCCCGAGAGAAAGGGAGGGAGGAAGGTAATCCCAGACCGCTGTGTCTGTCTGGGGTTGCACTGTGTGAGGTTCTCGATTCTTACTCACTCCATAGACGTAGACGTACTTGGATAGGTACATACATTGTATACCATGCCAAGAGAAATTAGGGCTAGCTCACTACAAGTATGTATCTTGTATTGTACCCGGCTTTCTTTCTCTACTTCTCTCCTGAAAGAATGTTCAGAGACAAATAATATCAAATATAAGAATAATATAATCATTGATTGAAATTTAAATTCCACCCCTGTCATCAGCGTATCCATCCGCCGTTGATATGTCCGCTCCCGCGTCCTCGGTTTGCCGTTGATCTTCATTTACTACTTCTAGAAAGACGTCCTTGGACTTTCCCCACGGTGGCCTCAAGCCCAGATGCTTTGCCCGTCGTACAGGACGCAAATCACTCAATTATTCAAACAGTTGGATTGCTTTATCATTATCATTATTTTATATTTTAGGATTCTATTTTATTCATCCTGGGTTTGGTTCTTTTGCTCCATGATCCATTGCTATTAATCTCTCAGGACATCTTCTTCCCGCCTTGGCTTGCGCGCTTTCTTTGTCCCCACCTCCCCCAGACGGGGGTGTCCTATTCTTCTATTCCTCTTACGAACTGACAACCGGCCTATTCCAGCCTATTGTTTTGTATCATGCTGATATCCTTCGAGACCATCACTCAAACCCTCCATATCGCCGATTGGGCATAAACAGTGTACGGAGTACACAACCCAAGCCGGATCGTTATGCCGGTTGTTGAACACGCAGTCCCCTTTCAAATTGATATGTGCACGTCGTGGACTGGCCCGCTCACGTTCCTGGCGCTTTGTCCAGAGTCTTCGTCCCAGGATGGATCGCTTCTTCCATCGTGTCTGGTACAGATCATGGTGACTTCGCTTTCCTGCGTCCGTCGGGCTCGTGCCTGGGCTCCGTATTGATCCAATAGTCGGTCTGTTAGTAGCGCTAGATATCGTCAGTTATTCTTCAAATAATAATTAAGAAAATTTCCCTTTTCAATAAAAAGACAAGAAAAGAAAAGGGGACGATAAAAAAGAGAAAGAAAACCCACCAATAAGCAAGGTAAAGGTAAAAGCGTACAGAATGACAGGGGACGTCATGAAAGCATATGCAAGTGCAAAATACCGAATAAAGCCCATTAGACACGCCAAAACCATCCCCAGCGCCATGCGAACCCCTATCCTGATGCCAACCTCTCGCCGGGGCCGACTGCGCGAATGCGCGAGTAGCACGAACGCGGCGAACAGAAACATGGCCAGCGATGCAACCGCGAAGAAATACACGTAGACAAATCCCAGCACCTCCATGTACATCCGCAGGAGCTGGTCGCTGGACATCTGGTCGATCCGCGACCCCTTCGACGGCATCACTCCCATACTGGTAAACAGAGCCGCTGTCACGTTGCCTACCAGGTCGTTGAGGAGCTTATTGGTCACGGAGTAGCTGATGACCTCCAAAGTCATACATAGCGGGTGGTTCGGTAGGTCCCCGAGAATACCAGCTATTGCAATCTCTTGCGCGATTGCGCCCCGGCTGTAGTTGATCTCCATGTCTTCAATGGTGCTCCGCAATAGGCCAATGGCTGTGTCCGATGGGGGCCGGGGCTCTTCGCATGCAAACATGATCGTTTCCGTGAGGTACGTGAGCTTCAGGGTGATGTCCAGGGTCAGGGCAAGGATCTGAGAGCCTTCCAGGAGAAGGATGAGCACCACGTGGAAGGGGTAATGGAGCTGCGCCCATATTTGCTGGGAGTGCTGTCCCAGCGACTGTCACGGAGACAGGTCAAAATAAGCCTGCCACAAAAAGTACTAGTCCATGGATATCAGCATGAGCGAAACAAAAGGGGCGGACTGAATAAGGGAGGCCGTTGACACCTTACGACATTCAGGGTGACACCCAGGATATGGACAAACGACCACTTGGTCCAGCCGCCAGGCCGGACCGTTTTGTTGACAATTCTGGTGACGGCAATGACACCTTCGCCAATGATGATCAAGGTGAGGAGTCCCATCCGCACATTTAGATGAGTCTCGTGGAATCCTATTCCTGGCGTGGAGCAGGATATCCCCATTGTCATTAACGTCTCCAGCCCGAACAGGACCCCCCAAATGATCCATATGTAGGAGCGTAATTCGGTACGTTCCCTGAAGGCCCAGAACATCTTGAGGAACGTCAGGTTACAAATGATCCAGATATCACTGGGATTGTTCCAGCAGAGTGAGACCAACTTACCCCTAAATACACCAGGCTTGAGGCCAGCAGGGTGGCTGCTATCAGAGACACACCCCTGGAGGCGGGCCTCATCCGTTCACGGAGGAAGCCAACATTGACAGCGTACTGCACGGACAACAAAGCTCGACTTCCGCCCAGGAAAAGACTCAGCGATTGAAATGCCCAGACATTCTCATCCTGCACACGCGTAGTCAACCGGGTGCCAGCAGATGCAAATCCCACCATCGCAGCGAGCTGAATGGCTTTGCATATCCGTTCAAATATGGTGTCCCTGGCGAATCGAATGTCAAAGAGCGTCACCTGGAGCCAGGTAAACCATATCATTGCGAGGAAGCCTATGTACGCGCCCAGCGCTAGTATGCAGCGACGTTAGACTTCAGATGAATAGAAATAGCACCATAGCGTCGCTCACACCTTCTACATTGTGGATTTCATGGGTCGCCGTGAAAGTGGATAGATTGGCAACGAAGAAAAGGTCAAAGAATAATTCAATCGGAGTAGCGTCCGAATGACGGTAGAGATGCGGCGGATCCCCATCCTTTTCGTCAATAGGCGTTTCGATGAACGGGATGCCTCCGTACCGAGGACTAATTCCTCAGGTTAAACTAGCAAAAACCGGTCAATATGTGTTTTTGACTTACTGCGTGGCTCTGCTGACAGACGCTGTCCTACGCAGGGGTTGGCGAAAAAGAGCAAGAAACGGTGGCGGTGTCATAATTCAATAATCTATCATACAGAAGCGGTTCGATGGGTATCATCAATGAATGCAAGTGGGGCTGACTGGTGGTCATCGATGGGCGTCAAGGTATCAACCGGAGAAACATGGAGATTCGCATGTCCGTGGCCGGAAAGAACGACCGCAAGCAATGCCTTCGCAAGTCGGTGGTCTCAATGAGACAGGTTTGTGTATATCCACGATACCAATGGATCACGTCGCATCTTCAGCGTTGTCTCGTGTTATATCCATCGCAGAGCCAATCGTCTCTAGTCCTCGCTCACCCGACGCATCATTTTCCGGCCCCGGGGCAGCACCAGCTTCCTGCTTAAGCCTCTCATAGTTATCGCCAGCTTCTTTGATCAGTGCCTGGATTTCCACCTCCCGAGTGGCTATGTCGGCCTTCTCTTTCCTGAGATCTTCCATTCGATTGATCATTTGGACCTTCGACTGGTTCATCACAGCCAACGTTGTCCTTAGGCGATCCAAGCTGTGTGAAAGTTGCGGAAGCGATGTCATCCTCGGCGGCGTCTTTGGTCGCTCTATCTGGTCCTTACCACCATGTCCCATGGCGGCTCTTGTTTGAGCAGCCTCGTAGGCTGCCTTTTCCTCCAGATCAGTATCATCCTCATCGGACAGCCCTTCGGCGTCATCTATGAGTTCTCGCATTTGTTCGCGCTGCTTCTTCTTGTGTTCGCGCTCGGCCCTCTTTCCAAGAGATATACGGCCATCTTCAACGAACTCGTCGAACCCCTCAGCGAAATCCTCATCATCTCGCAGAAGACGCGTATCCTTGGGATCTTCCGGTTTGTTATTGGGGTCCCAATCTTCATCAGATACGTTATCCTCGAGCGAAATGAAATCCTTCTCCGTTCCGCCGTATTCCTGCTCTTTTGCCAGGCGCGCTCTCCTAGATTTCTTCTCTCTGATTTCTGCTTCGCTGGGAATCGCGGACGGCGTCGATACTTGCATCACCTCGCCGAATTTCGCAGCGACGTCTATCGTCTTCTCTTTTCCGTCATCGGCGGGGGGTTTAGGCGTCGCTGGCGTCGAATGTCGAAGCTCATTGAGGTGCTCACTGCTGTAACTTGGTCGATCCTGTTCAGGACCAACTCGCATCGGAAGTGGACTAGCGATTCCAGATGGTGTTGAAGACCGCTGGGCAGCACTTTTCTCCAGAGCCACTCTTCCCAGTCCGTGTCGTTTGGGCATCACCACTTCACTTTCCTGCGCGCCATCGTCATCGGTCATTGAGGTTCCACCGGGGCCGAACGAGAGACGTAATTTCGACTTTTGTTTTGTCTTGGTGTTAGTCGGTCGCTTGACAATAGGCCCGTTATCTAGTAATCGATTAGAAATGCTCCATTAATCTCATATTCAAGTGGCGCGTTCATAGTCCAGACACGACTTACCTTGCTCCTCTTCACCCTCTTCCTCATCCCCACCAACCTTGCGCGGTTTCCGGCGATTCGCAAACTTGGAACTCATGGTCGCGACTCTCAGTAATCAATTTATCCCAATAACTATGCAAATATTCTCGAAAGAAAAGAAAGCCAAGGATCACCGTAGAAGAGACGTCACTCCGCACTCCGCGACACTTTGAAAGCTTGCGGGAACAACGTTCTCCCGACCCAGCTTTATCGAGCCACATCCAAAGTCCGCGGCGCGCGACAAGATCCCCAACACCCCCGACCAGACGTCCCCGCCAGAAACAACCGCCAAGATGCCTCAAGCTCAGCCCGAACTCAAGAAGGTATGCTGTCACGGATTTGTCTATTATGGTTAATATGTGGATTGGGAACTGACCGCTTGATTTTGGTTTCAAACAGTACATGGAAAAGCGGATATTCTGCCAACTGAACGGCAACCGCAAAGTTATCGGCATCCTGCGAGGCTACGATGTACGTGGATACGACCTGAACCTTTCCTATTTGTCGATTTGTCTCGAGCGGGCTTTACCGAGTTAGGAGTTGTTTGGATGGCAGGACTGATAATCGTGCTTGCAGGTGTTTATGAACATTGTTCTTGACGAGGCGTTTGAGGAGAAGCAGGGTGGAGAGAAGGTTGCTATCGGCATGGTGGTGAGTACTGGGATAGCGCCTTTGGCATAATTTACAAAGGAAGGGACTAACAGCGATCAAGGTCATCCGCGGTAACTCGGTCGTGATGCTGGAGGTAAGTCTTCCCAGGCCCGTATTTGCGTCCTTTGAATAGGTAACTAACGAGCGATTCAATGCAGGCTCTGGAACGGATAAGCGACAAATAAACGGCCAAAGGGGTAGATTTGGTCTTCGTCGTGGGGGTTTTCTTAATGCAACATGGAGTTCACGGGTCAGCTTCTTCTGAATGGAACGATCGAAGGCAATTTCGATGTCATCGCTTATTTGTTTTACGAAAATTGAAAATGCACATGCGCTTTTTAGAGATATTAAGGGCTTTGATTTCTGGGTATTATCTCTGGCTTTGAGGAAATTTTGAATTGTTGATGAGAATCTGATGATTGTTATGCTAGACATCAATCATGAACAATGAGGTTGGCGAAATGACGAACGCTAGAGATGGACCCCAATATTCCCAGGAGGATCATCAGACTAAAAGGTAAGAGAAAGCAACATCATGTGTAGAAATAAATAACCTCAGCAACTTCAATCCCTTCCATGGCGCCGTGAATATCGCGTTGACCAACCCCCCCCCCCCCAAAAGTCATAAAAGGAACCAAAGAAACAAACAACATCAAAAGAGATATATAGGATACAAGGTGTGATAGTAGTCGGCTTGTTTTTATGGCCGGCTAGGTCGGCTTCTGGCCAATTTTTAGCTTCAGCTTGAGGCCACCACCAGGAGTGGATGGTGTAGCAGGAGTAGCTGCGGTTCTGGGTGTGGACTGAGGGGCGGGAGAAGAGAGTTTCGGTATGTGTAGCTTGGGAAACTGCTGGGGGGCTTTGGCTGATGACGGAGTACTGGCGCCAGTCTTTGACTGCTTGAATGTGATGCGAGTGGGAGGTGGAGGCATCCCTGGTTCCTCTCGTTTGCGCTTTCCAGCGGTCGAGTCCTTGGACGGCGTGAGAGTTGTGCGCACTTTGTTGGACCGGGTAAAATGTAGGCGTCCCTAAGCCGGATGTTAGCAGAGATCAAGGTGGAAATCGGGAAGACGTGTACGAACCTTTCCAAGGTGCTTCACTTGCCAGTACCGCGGGTACTTCAGAACCACTCTAACCGAAGTTATCGGGTCATACAAGACCGAGCTCAGATCGACAAACTCAGAAAGTTCAATTATCCCAATATAGGGAGAGTTGCAGGCAGCCCATAAAGATTCCCTCAAGGTTTGGTCTCCAGAAATTTCACGCTTCAGGGCCTCCAACGCGCCTGGTACGGTTTGTCGCCGAGCAAGGTCTGCTTGGCGGACATCGGTAGAAGACTCTTGCTCAATGATCAGACCCTCGTTCTGGGCAGGGGCCTCTTTGTTCGACTTGTGGCCAAAGGCGATGGGCGCAAGTGCCTTCCCAAGTAGTTCATGAAGTCGTCGCCTGAGCCAACGAGAAGTATCACTTGACATGGTGAAGATAAACCACTTTAGAAGTTCAGGGCTTCTAAAGATATCGAGTTCAACCAGGCACTCAAACGCGTCAGCTCGTAGCAGGTCATAGGTCCCCGCGCGCGTGTACGGCAGAAACTGCATCACATCGAGTTCCGATATATTGGCCTGCATGAGTTGCATCTGACAGCGCAAGGCTGCACGAGAATAGACGTTCTGGAAGGAACTCGACCATTCATCCATCCTTCGGTACCTGTCAATTTCTGCCAATGCATCTTTTTCAAGCTGCTCCTCCTCCTGGACACGAATGATACGCTCCATGTCAAAGTCATCGATGTCGTCAGAGCGTTGATCACTCTTCCCCAACATTGCATGGCACAGTGATTGCATCAGGGTCGCAACGTAGAAGTTGTCCGAGTACTATGTCGTATATAAGCAGGTGATGATGTTAGGCAACGTGGAGACCACATACCTCATTATTTGAGTTGTCGTTGAATCTTAATTTGTCATATAAGAAGCGCTTGACATCCAGCGGAGTCTTTCCGGCTTTGTCGCGGACCTTTGAGATGGCATCGGGAATGACAAGCTGAAGAATGTATGCAGCCCTGTCGGAGAAGTCGTTCGATCGAGTCATTGCTGACCCGGGAAGACAGAAAAGTTCCCTAAAAGCCCTCTCCAAATGGTAGAGTCCAAGCCAATTAATTTCTTCTTTGGCATGTTTGATTAAAGACCGTGCTGCGGTTGCACGAATCCCGTAGTAGTATCTTCGATCCATGAGAGTTCGGACAAAAATGGTAGAAATCAACGGATGTTCTCTCTGGGCTGCCATGTATTGTAAAGACTGCAGGAGAATCGGCATTAGTAAGTAGAAAGGACGTAAAGAAGCTCATTGACTCACCTCTAGCTGAGCAACAACATCCCGATCTTGTTGGAGCTGGGAGAGATACATGTACCCAGGCATGACCAAGGATAACTTGCAGATCCACTCGAAATCAGCATCCATTCTGATCCATTCGTAGGATTCTTGCCCCATCCGTTCTTCATCTTCTTTGCTCCAGTCGGCCAGTCGCCATTCTTGCATCTCCTCTTCGCTCTGCAATACGTCTCCCAGGCAATACAGCAGGACATCTTCCTGCACTTCTGTACCGGGCTCACCGCCGATGACGGCAGCAGCGCGCTCTTTTTGTCGCTTGTTCCGCTTCAGCCTCTTATACTTGGTGTTGTACGGGATTTCGAATTTCGTAACGCCCTCCTTGATTTCAACAATGTGCTCGTAAGGTGTACCATCGGCTTCGTGGATTCTGAGGGTCATGGAGCCGGTAAAGACGGGCTGAACATGGCCGGCATAGACACTGCGGACTTCCTCTTTGACGTCGCGCATAAAGGTGTTCTTGTCCAGATCCCGCGTGGTCGGTTGTTCTGATTGCACTTGCCGGATCATCATTTCGACGACAAGCTTCTTCTTGTTGAATCGCTGCGTGGCTTGAAACCGAGGACACCCGGCACCGTAGACCCACTGCTGGAAGTACGCGTCTAGTTTCGCGTGACCGAGTCGTTCGCAGGTCTTCTGAAACATGGAGCTTGTCAACGCGCCATTGGGTATATCGCCCGTTCGCGAATTCAAAAAGATGCGAGAAATGATACGAGGCATCGTGGACTTCCCGCTTGCTTTCGTCAAGCGTCTGTCAAGAATGAACAGAACAAGTGGAGCCTTGAGGGCGATAAATTCGATCTCCGACGGATCGATTTTCAGTATAGTCCCCATGTCATAGATCGACGGACGCTCATAGTCCAGGTCACACACTTTATCCGACATCTGCTTCAGTCGGAATCGATACTCGTTGTTCCCACAGAGTTTTCTCATCAATGTATCCGTGATGTACCAAGCAATGCCAACAGTGACCCAGGTGTCCACGGGCTCCTTGGGAACGATGTTGACGCCGATCCACTGACATGCTAGAGCATGAACTAGCGCGCGCGTTGAGTCATCTATCGGATCGATGATCCCTTCAGGGAACAGGAGATGGTTGCTGCATATCGACAAGCAAGCCGTTGGCGCGGTGTCTTCGGGGGTATCTTCCACAAAACACATCTTGTAGCTTGTGAACGGATAAGAGCCATATGTCAGAGAGAAAAAATCGATCGCCTTGGCCATAGGAAAGCATGTGTTCCGCACATCATCCCCCCTTCCGGGAAGACAAAAAGCATGAACAGGGATCGCATTCTGTCCAAGTTGCTCATCTTGATCACTCTCCCGGAAATCCGTCAGGTTGATATACTCGAAAGGGCCCACAGCGAAGCCGACTTGCTGGGCGGACAGCGGAGAGTAGCATGCAAAGGAGACTGTCTTTTTGCTAGGATCGAGGGCATCGACGATCTCATCTGTCATATCTCCCGAGCAAACCACCGATAGATCCAACGTTTCATCGTCCGGAGAGATATATCGACCAACAGAAGACTTCGACCGACCCGATCCATGTGCTCCCGCGGTCTCCCGAGATTTCCGACTGAACATATCCCCCAAGGAGCACGGGCATTTGATCGAAAATTCCCAAGTACAACGCGAGGAAGGGTCATCGACACAAGGGAACAGAGGGCACCCGACTCCATAGCCGAGCGAGTTCGTGGTATAAGCATGCGGGTATCGCCTGTCGCCATGTTCGACTCCAACAAACTGCAAGCCATCGCGTATGTTGTCGATGGCAAATTCCACATATACTGTCAAGGCCGTAAATCGCGGAAGAGCGCTTTCTGTCGCCTTCGAACTCATAGGCCCCTCATCATCCGCAGCAGCAGTCCCGCGCAATACCAGCTGATCTTGAGCTTCGGCGGACTGAGGATCAAGCTCCTCGATGCGAACACTTTTCGGGATTGTCAGAAGGAGCTCTGGCTCCGGGGGTGTCTTGAGCAAGCCATCAATCTTCGAGAACAGGCGAGGATGGTATTGGGGTCCGTATAGATGAAGGGTCTCGTAGGGGTCCACATATCTGCTCGTGGGCACCTTTTTGCTGATATTCAGTCGCTTGAGCTCGCCCTGGCGAAAATTTAGGCGAATAGTCCGGAGGTCTCTGTGGTGCGGATTGATTGTGATTTCTGTTTTCCCCTTGAGACTCTTGCTCGCAAAGTCGATCTCTAACTCGACCTTCTGATGCGCGACCGTATATCCCAGGCCTGGAGAAACAGGGCCGATGGGAGTGTCGACGACGCCTGGCATGGCGCAAAATACTCAGCCGTACACCGCGCCACGAGCGCCACGTTGATCATCTACCGTCATGTCCAAGCTCCAAGAGCGGTCGTCAAAATACTCGGGGGGGGTCTCTTCGATAGCGATTCGAGCGGATGGTAAGCGATCGCGTAGGTGGACGAGAGGAGTTGCAGGTAAAGGTGCTGTTCCTAGCGGGGAGAATGAGATGGTCCGGAGGTAGGTAGAATTGGGAGAAAAAGTTTTCAGAAAAGTCTCATAATAAAAAACAAAGGAATGAAAGTCCACTGATAGACAGTGATATGCTTCAAAGTGAAGGGGGGGCGCAGTGGCAAGCTCACAAAACATTCACTCCGTCGTCATTCAGACCCTCACGTCGCGTGTGTCGGATCCAGAATCCAGAGCTGCGGAGCTGGGCCGCCAACACGTGATTGATGGCCCTTTTTCCGAGGGGAGAAAGGAAGAGGCGTCGTCGTCTCTGCCGATCTCCCTTCCTCCTCTCGACTTTCCCAAGACTTCTCTTGTTCCCGGTCATTATTGGGGGCGACTTCCATTTCTTCCATCCTTTTTTCGCCATTGTCACCACGGATTGTCCTTGAAAAAATATCTTTGTCCTCCTTCCACGCTATCCTTATCCGCTCCAATTGGTCGTCTTCGAATCATTACTAACTCCGACTCCGATAACGCGCTATGAACTAAGATAAAACTTTACCGCTGTTTATTCGATTTATATACAATTTAGTACAATTGAGACAGGATGAGTGGGATATTAGGCCGGATCCAAGGTTTGCCCTGACAATCCTTACGAGCGATTTGGTGTACCTGGCACTAATTATTCTTTTCGCATTAAAGCGATCCAGGAATCGCTGTCGGACGATGCCCTCCTTCCCCTGAAGAGTTACAAGTACTCTAGTGTGGACAAGTCGTTCATCTCGAATTATATTCTAAGACACTACGTATGACTACCCCGGATCATAGAGGATTCTTCTGGGGAAATAGATCTGACCGAAGAACGCCCTTTATCAGTGGAATGCATTTGTCGAGCTTGTGCCCCTCTGGATGGCCCCGAACATGGTCACTCTGATAGGCTTTATGTTCATTGTTGGCAATGTGTTTCTCATACAAATCTTCGTGCCCGATCTTGTGGGACCGGTAAGGATGCCGTGCTTGGATAACTCCATTCCGACCGGGTGTTAACGTCTTTTCGAGGCGATAGGGACCTGCTTGGATTTACTTCAGTTTCGCCCTTGGCATGTGGATGTACGATCCTACCCTCGTCCCTACTTGATTGGACCCGACTAATGCGAAATGAAGGTATTCTACCTTGGATAACGTCGACGGCAAGCAGGCGCGGAGGACCGGGACCTCCAGCGGTCTTGGAGAACTTTTCGAGTATGTGAAAAGAAGATGTTACCGGAGAACGGGTTCTGACCGGTTTATAGTCACGGCATCGACTCTTTGAATTGCACCCTCGGCGCCCTACTTTCAACTGCAGCAATGGGTCTGGGTTCCACTTCGCTTGGAGCCTACACTGCCATCGTTCCGTGCCTTGCGATGTATTTCTCGACTTGGGAGACCTATCACACCCATACTCTCTGGCTCGGATATATCAACGCACCGACCGAAGGACTTCTGGTCGCAATCGCATTGATGATTGTGTCCGGTGTTTGCGGGCCCGAGGTGTGGGCCCGGCCGATTACCGATTTCCTCGACTGGGGAATTTTCGGGACCAGCTCCGTTAAGGATCTTTGGGTTCCAATCCTCGTTGGGTCGTTCATCTTTGGACATATGCCCGGGTGTATCTCCAACGTGGTCAACACCCGCCGAAACCAAGGTCTTCCCGTGGCGCCGGTCTTCAAGGAGTGGATCCCAATCGGAGTCTTCACCTGCAGCAACTTCGCTTGGTTGTTTTCCCCTTACTCGACTCTCCTCAGCGAAAACCATATCATCCTGTATAGCTGGATGATCGCCTTCGTGTTCGGACGGATGACCACCATGATCATCCTTGCTCATCTGCTGAAACAGCCATTCCCCCACTGGACCGTGCTGCAGATTCCCGTTGTTCTGGGTGCTGTGCTCGTCAATCTGCCGGTCTTGGGCTTTCCCGCGCTCGGTGCATCGCTCGAGCTCATGTACCTGTGGATCGTCTGCATCGTGGTCTTCATCGCCTACATGTTCTGGGCCGTGCTGATCATCAACCGCATCACCACCTTCCTGGGGATCAACTGTCTGACCATCCGCAAAGACAGATCTGCCGTACGTGACCGAGATTACTTTGAACTCGCGGAAACAGCCCCGGAAACGCCCAGTCTGCTAACCGATCCCAACAAGCAGAACTAGACCTCGGGCTGGCTTTCATCACGAATGTAGGAGGACGAATCAAGGGCTCGCTAGTGGGCTCATCACTTTGAACATATGTATAACAGTCCTCCAACGGGGAGGATTTTGCAACCGGGATACGATGGAGGAAGTCAGGAGCCTGCTTGTCACCGACTTCATTGGCATGCCGTCCACCTACAAATCAGTCCCGGTCTGATTGACGAGATAACGACTTGGTTGATGGTTCATGCGCTTTGCGCTAGACGACATCTTGTCGCAGTATATAGACGATTAATATTTGTAGCATTGGCGAGGATCGATAGAGTTTGTACATGCATTTAGAATGAGATTGATCCATAGTATACTTTCGTACATAAAATGAGACGCAAGAACTTCCTAGACTACTCGCTTTCCGTCATCTGTTCATTTAATCTCTGCTTATTTCCTGCCTCTCCCCGCTTTCCAGGCAGGATGGAATCATAATTTAGACACTGCATGCTAAGCCTAGTTTCGGCCTTAGCGTTTCCTTCGTTCGTCCATCGCAATGCAACGGTAGTCAATCCATCCACATCCCAACCACCTCCGCGTCCCATTCCGCGTTATGATAGGGTCAGCTCCCCCCCCCCCCCCCTCCCGGGGAATCAAGCCACCCCGACCGGTAAACCGCGAAAACTGACCGGCGCTGCAGAGTCAAGACGGGCGGTAGTCGATAAGCTTCGTTGTGGGGCTGTCAGTCCGTCAATATTGCTTGGGTTACACGCATCTTTATTTATAACAAGGTCGAGCTCCCCGCCCGGACGGGCCTGCACAAGGGATAGAGATACATAAGGTTCGATTGGGGCCGGTCTTTCTCGATATCTTTACTGTCTTTTGAAGGGTATCTTGTTGGGGAAGACGATATGAGTGATATGAAAGGTAGTGCTGCGCTGACCAGCAGAGTGAAGAGCAGTGCGGTGTCTGCTACTCAGCCTCTTGCAAATGCCGGAGATGGATCAGGGGTCATCCATGTGCAGAATGAAGATGAGCTGCGGCTGGCTCAGATGGGTGTGTTGACTCGGTTGTTATCATCCTGGGTTGGACGATAGGAATCGCTGATGTTTGTATTTTGGAAGGCCACAAGCAGGAATTGAAACGCCATTTCTCGGTCTGGAGCCTGATCGGACTGGCTGCGAATTGCACCATTTCTTGGACCGGTACGTGTCGATGACACTGCTCTTCTCTGCTGATTTCTAACTTGTCTACCTATGTAGGACTCGGTCTTGGGTTGATCACGGCGATCGACGCTGGTGGTCCTGGGGCTTGTATGGCGGAATTCATCCCCATGACGCGAGAGACATATAAAGGGCTAACAGCCATGTCTAGTAATTTATGGCTTTATCCTCGTCTTCATCCTCCAGTCATTCCTAGCAACTTCGCTAGCGGAATTCGTCTCCGCGTATCCCGTCGAAGGGGGCATGTACCACTGGATCGCGGCCATTGCGCCCAAGCGGTACAACAGCGTTCTGAGCTTCGCGACAGGCTGGAGCACGGTCTTCGGGTGTAGGTGTCGTTGTGATTTCCTGCGACGGGTGGATAGACACTAACGGTGGATGTAGGGATATTCACAAGTGCATCAACCAACTTGATCTACGCGACCAACTTCATGGCACTGATCGCCCTGTATCACACGGATCTGACTATCCAGCCCTGGATGACGTTCGTGGCTTATCAGGGCCTGAACCTGTTGACAGCGGGAATAGTCATGTTTGGAAATCGGTTCATTCCTGCGATTAACAAGTTTTCGCGTGAGTTTGGTTCTGGATCTGGATCTGGGGTGGAAAGCCTGAGCAAATCACGCCTGTGCTAAATAAATCTCGATAGTGTGCTACCTCCAACTGGCATGGTTCGTCATCATGGTCACTGTCGTTGCTACAGCGCCGAGACACAATGACAATAAGTTCGTCTTCCAGACGTGGGTTAACAACACTGGGTGGGAAAACAATGTTATCTGTTTTATCACCGGCCTTGTGAACCCGTTGTACTCCCTTGGCGGTCTGGATGGAATCACAGTCAGTCTGCTGCCCCCATTAACAAATACAAAAGCTAAAACTTAGACGTAGCACATCACGGAGGAAATGCCCAATGCAAGTAACATACACCCTTGTGTCCTACTCATGATACTAGGCTGAAACTAACATATACCCCTAGCCCGGCCGAAACGCACCTCTTGCCCTAGGTATGTACCCATCATCATTGATCTAGACTCTGATACTCACTACAAACCCATCCACACAGCCTGCACACTCGGCATAGCATTCGTCACGGGTCTATCCTATCTTCTCAGCCTGATGTTCTCCGTCCAAAACTGGGACTCGTTGAAAGACTCCCAGACGGGCCTCCCGCTGGCTGAAATATTCCGCCAGGCTACACAAAGCCGCGGTGGTGCCTTTGCGCTGGTTTTCATCCTCTGGGTTGCGCTGGGGCCGTGTATGCTTGGGTCTCAATTGAGTGAGTTTCAACTATCTTGGATAGCACACATTGTCTCGTGGGATCTTCGATCTTTACTAACTGTGATTCCTCAGGCACCGGACGGATGGTATGGGCATTTGCTAGAGACGACGGTCTGCCTTTCTCGAAGACGTAAGTGACACTTCTATATAGCCATAAACTTCTCCCCAGGATAGTCAGACTATATGCCAGGTACTCACCAAACCAGATGGGCCAAAGTCCACCCCCGCCTCGGCTCCCCCTTCAACGCCCAACTCTGCGTCGCAGTCATCATCGCCCTACTAGGCTGCATCTACCTAGGATCCAGCACGGCATTCAACGCAATGATGAGCTCCGCAGTGTACGTACCAATACCCCTCCCGCCTCTCCAACCCTCTTCTCATCCCCCATCCGGAAGAAGCACACACCCCAACCAGCCCAGAGTACTAACGCAATAACAGCACAATCAACAACCTGGCCTACCTAGTCCCCATCCTAACAAACGTCCTCCTCGGACGGCGCACCATGCACCGCGGGCCGTTTTTCCTGAACTATGCGGCTGGCATGGCGGTTAATATCGTCACCGTGTGCTGGTTGGTGTTTGCTATTGTGTTTTTTTCGTTTCCTTATTATCAGCCTGTTTCTGGTGCGTATATCTCCATCTTCCCCTTATTGAGGGGTTGCAGTTGGCGTAGTGGATTGTCAATGCTAATGTGGGTTTCATCCAGCTTCGAATATGAATTACACTTGCGTGTGTGTTGGGGGTTTTGTGGTTCTGGAGCTGCTTTGGTGGTTTGTTGCTGGGAAGAGGTACTCGATGAGTATGCGGAAGGCGAGGGAGGAGGATCAGAATGCTGCGCGGGCGGTTGTTGTTGGTGCGAGTGATGAGAAGGGCGTGAACTAGGAGGGCATTGGAGCTGTTTGGATACCATTGAACCATGTTAGATTTAGGGTTTGAATTTCTATGAAGAGTGTGAGTGAACTGCGATATTATCATTGCAATTTAATCTATCCAAATAAACCGTTCCTCCAGGACGCTCCACCACTCCATGCAAAATCTAATAGTAATAAAGAGGCAGGAAAGACATAACTTCGTAGCCGTGCGTAGGGTTATATATGGGCGTCAGCACGTCCGACCAAATAGAAATTCCTTCACGACGGGCGAGCTCGAAAACTCCGGGTTGAGAAGGACACAGCTACAGGTATTATTAGTATTTCATGCAAGGATAAAAGGAATGCACTGCAGCAGTCTTACTTGAGAAAGTATGCCAGTCCTATCCTTCGGGATTCGAGAAACGCCGGTCGGAATTTGTCTGTCCAAATGTTAGTCCGGCGGGTTATCTGTTGTCTAGATCTGCTCGGCACGTACAGATGATGCTTTTCGGAGGAAGCACCGGCAGAGCATTCTTCGCGTGGGGAAACGACGCAGCCAGTCGTCGGCGCAGGTCGTCGAATTCGGAGTACCTCAAACGCACGGTGATGGGACCTCCCTGCTCCAACAGTCAATAGTAGGCTCAACACCCGGGTGGATAGGGTCTGGCTAACCTCAAGAGTGTTAATCGTGCAGTTCCAGACCACATACGACCCTACGCCGGTCTTTCCCTGGACCACCGCATAGTCGTCTATGGAGACACTCTGCGCCCACAGTCCCCTGGTAGTCTCCGAATCCGGGTCCTCCGTGTGATCCTCCAAGCTGATGGGAGGCAACTGTTCCAGCGAGGCTTGCGAGGTACGCGACGTATCCCGATGGTGGCTCCAGTAGGGTGGAACTACGCCGGACACGGGGCGATCTTTCGAAGTGGTATGAGTGCGGGGCTGGGGCTGGGGGAGGATAGAGACATTGTTGTTATCGCGACTGCTGTTGTTGCCGTTGTTGCTGCTGCTGTCCGTCGCTCCTTTCGACGGCGCGGTGGAGTCTGTAACGCCGGCGTTGGACGGCGTCGACGACTGAGGCGGGGAAGGTTGGGGAAGGGGTTGTGGCCGAGGCACCGAGCCCGTCTCCTCATTCGCTGGATCCATCCATTTAGGTCTTCTCCAATAAATCTAGGGAGGTGATACTGGCGAGTCACGACGGAGGAATCAGTTGGAGTGCCACCTAAAAGAGAGGAAATGGGGGGCGGGGCGAGGTGGTAGGTGCGAAGTAAGGACGGCTTACCTGCTACTCCGGAAGACGCTTGCTGGACGACAGGGATGGGATTATCCGTCCAACCAGGTGTACGCGGTGTATGCTTGTTATTTTTAGTTGTCGGTGGTCAGGTGAGGGAGTGTTTCACGGTGGATCGATCAAGGAAGTGTGTGTGAATAGAAGGTTTGGTCGGAGGAAGTTGAAGCAGCTGGAGATTTCCGCTCATCAATCATGGTATCCTGAGGCATTCTTCCGCTATCAATCTTCAGGCATTCCAGGCATTCCATTCCCTCGGGAAGTCACCTGACAGCCAAGACATTCATTGCCCAAAGGGGAAGATGTGGCCTGGTCAGGCCAGCACTGAGTACACAGTTAAAGTAGAGAGACATCGTGGAATGGGAATATCCTCAAGATAGATGACTCAAAGCAAAAACAATGTCGTATGTCCTGGGTTGACCAGCCTTAATATCTTCGACACTGGGCCTCGTTGCCATGCAGGAGATAACCCCCTATATTGAAGACACCGGACATGTCATATCATGTTGGGTGATGCAGGTTATGCTAAATTCAGACTAATGCCAACCAGGATGCTTCTAGTCCACGTCATTAAACCGTATTCAGAGTTACTGGGCAGCTTTCCCGTTTTTATCGTTAAGAAATAGTGTCTCCTCCATATCTCAAACAGGAGAACGTCCGGATATCAGAGGATCATGATACTGGAGCCGATATCGTTAGGGTCCCTGCTAGTAAAAAGCCAAGCAGAGTCAGGCCCAATCAACGACTTCAGAATATCGGGGGATCCAAGACATTCGAACTCCACATTTCAAGTCAGCTGGTTAGGGATTCACTGTTTTCTCAATGGTCTTCTAAGACATTCCAGTGTAGGTGAGGGGTTCTGGGAGAGGCCAATTCAGAGACATGGCTGCCACAGTGGTCTGATACCAAAGTTAGCAACGGTAGCATACAGCCCATCCCAGACTGCAGCGACTGATGCGTCTCAAGCTAACCCTGGACTTCTCTGGACTAGTCTCGGTTCTTTGTCCCCGGATCGGCATCTCCAGTTGCGTTTGGATTGAATTTACTTTGGATCTTCTACTTTTTTCTTTTCTTTTCAGCTGATTTGTTGGGAAAATGGAGGAATACGCTTGCAAATGCAGTCCAATCTCATCCCACGAGTCATGGCTTTGGCTCAGATCGCTCAATCTCAATGCGACAGTATGAAACTAGCTGCTCCCAAGATGCGGGTCAAATCTACATGACGCCGTGGCCGGAAGTCGCAGGGTCCGTTTGGACTGGCTCTGGAGCTTCATGGATAGCGTCGCCACCCCAGCCTCGCTTTCCTGCCCCAAGACAGTTAAGTCAAAGTCGCTATTAACAGCTAGGGAGAGACTAAGTCGTACCATGTTCCGTGTACAACAACTGTGGTCAGGTTGAACTGAAATAAAAACGGACTCTGCACCACATATAAGTCACCACGGTCATCCCCATTCACCTCTTCCCCTCCCACTTGCTTTGCTTTTCTTTCCGACTGGAATTTAGAACTGGTTTCTTCCTCTATTATTTCCACTACTGTATTAATATAAGACTGGTCTATTATTCGACTACCGCCCACCTCGCAAATTTTAAGGTGACTACCTCCTTAATATCTGGAATCTGCAGCCTGATCCACTTGCAAGGTCAATCCATTCTAAACTGTGTTTATCTTACAGACCGTACACTCAAACACCTCACAATAATACAACCATGCTTCTCTTGCCATCGCTCGCCGTGATCGCCTCGTTGGCGAGGGCTATCAACGCCCAAGAGGTTGTCACCATTGACCCCAGCAGCGTCGATTCAGCCACGAGGGGTATGTCGAAACAATAAAAATGAAAATAAACCAGAAGAAAAAATCTGACCAGTATCCATAGAGCATTGGTGCCTGTCGCAGACTTCGTCCTGCCCGCTCCTGTGTCTTCAATTCCCCAAGTCAACCAGCGAGCCGACCTCAAACGACTGCGATTCCGTAAGTTGGCTGGAATCCAAAGCCCAATTCCTGATGCGATACTGATTCTATATTTGCAATAGGACACCCTCTCCTACAGCTGCGTCTGCGACAACGGCAAGTCGCCCAACGCTTCGGAATACTCCCAGACAATCCCCTACTTCATCTGCACCGAAGAGAACAACCAGTGCGTCAATAAATGCGAAGGCGAATCAAGCTGCCAGTCCCGGTGTCGCGACGACCATCCCTGCGGAGCCCAGGACCCCAAGCGCGCCAACAAGACCACCTCCACGACCTCGACGCCCCAAGCGACCACTTCTGTACCGGCCTTCACGGGCGTCGCTGGTGAAAACATCGGTGCCAGACCGTCGATCGAAATGGGTCACATCTACGCTGCGGCCCTTGCTATGGGCGCGTTCCTCGCCGGGTTCGCGTCCTTGCTTTGAGTGGAACAAAATGGTATGGCTCAAGTCAACTGTGATAGATTGAGACTCGACTCGTGTGCAGTGCTGCGATCTTCAGTCTTACGCAATCACATTCTCCCTGCATGATTTTCAGCGTTTTCATGGAGCGTGCGCCGTCTTTGCTTTTTGTCCGTTTTTCTGATATGTTGTTATGGTTTTAATCATTAATCAGATGGGTGGTCTGGTTTTGTTACCAGAGCTCAGCCACGTTTTACCTGTTCAAGGCCCATGTTAACTAATATCATTCCTTATTAAATTCTTACGTTGAACTCACCGCGCTTAACTATATTTTCTCCTATACAGTTCAGCACTATACTACTCGGGAACCTATTCGACCTCCGGGAGCACGCACGCGATAGTATACTCAACAATTTACCTTCGGAAGTAGAAGCACTCTTCCAAGCTATTGGGTACATGTACTCGATAGGCCTTGCTTCGTTTTCGTTTCATCAGCCACCGTGACTAGGATCTTGAACCACCTTCGAGTCGGATACCCCTTCATTCCCAAGTCAGATCAACCCGGGGTCTTGAGGCTGTGATAGCCGATTGGGCCCTTAATCGACAACCATTGTGTGAGGTTCTTGAAAATAAGAACAAAATACCCGGAATTAGTAGAACATATCTCGAGAGAGATCCTAGAGGCTTGACGCTTGGGAAAGAAGAGAAGTCGGTCTAAGTATTTTTAGCTATCTAGTTCCACGCAAGAAGCTCTTAAGATACTTTTTTGATTTCTTGAGACTTTGAGAGTCAATATATTTGATTTAGTGGTTCGAAATATAGATAATTATATTCGATATTTTGGATCTATACCTTCAGATATAGTTGGTTTATAAAGCTTTGAAGTATGTAATTCCCATGATACTCAAGATATATATATATCGGATACTTCTCCCGCATAGATCCACCACTCATGAACACCTCTCAAAACCATAAAAAATTAGCTCATAGAAATGCATATAAGTTGCTAAGAGAAACAAGAATATAAGCTTATTCCATAATATTTCTTCAAAAGTGGGTGGTAAGACGATATATCCTTGCCTGAAACTAAAAAAAACTAGTTTAAACCCTCACGAAAATCTGCCTTATCCAGCTAGATCCACGTTGGGGGCGGAGTCTCCAACTCATTTCATCCTTTTAATCATATAAATTCCAAGAAACAGAATGCCATGCCATCTATACACCTAAGTCTCTAAACCAACACCCATACTTAATAAGACAACAAAAAGAATCACAATGCACACAGCACTTCCCTACGACTGCTGGAAAGCAATCGCAGAGCATCTTCCCCAAGATGACCTCCCGTCTCTATCCCTCGTCTCAAAAGACATTCGCTCAACAGTCGAGCCTCTCCTCTACCGCAAAATCTCCTGGCCATGGGACGAGCCAGTTCCCACGCGGCGCATCCTCCGCTTATTACGGACGATCATGCACCGTCCGGAACTTGCATCCCAGGTCTATCATCTCGGCCTTGTTTCCACCCAGGAAGTCTTCTCCAGCGAGCCATGGACGCCTCCAGAATCAGATATTGACTGGGACACAGAGCAAGCCGAATATAGAGACGTGGTTCGCCTGGCGCAAGGCCTCGTCGATGATGCGCTATTCCCGGACGCGGGAAAGTGGAAGCAGGCCCTCCAAGAGGGGGACCCTCACGCCTTTGCTTCCATTCTCCTTTCGCGCCTGCATAACCTTCGTTCTCTGCGACTAGACTACATGTTTGTCTGGATGTCTGGATTTCCTGGCCTGATGCTGAAGCACGCCTTATTCCCCACCAATCTAGCAAGCAGCAGCGCACAAACCCTCCTCCCCGACTTCCAATTCCTCGAAACAGTGGATTACGGAAGCAACGCGCGCATCGCAGAGCGCATTGAAGAGGAAATCGATCTTGACACAGTCGAGGGTTACCCAGACTGCGAGCCCGAGCAGTTCAAAGCATGGTTCTATCTCCCCTCGCTCAAGGCCCTTGCGATCTGGCTGCGCGACGCGCGAGATATCGGCAACAAGTCCAACCTCCACCAGTTGCACACGCTCATTCTCGCAAGAGCCACTATCAGCGAGCAAGACGTCCCGCATCTCCTATCTCAGACGACCCCCGCGCTTCACACCCTCCACCTCGGACTCGCCTACCACTGGGGTCAAGACATCGCCTTAGCGAACGGCACAGAGCTCCTACGCGGGATACACTCCTTTGCCCCATCAATCACGAACATTTCCCTGGGCCTCGAATACTATCCGCCCACCTTCGGCGAGTACTACCTCGACAACGAGCAAGAAGAAACTCTCCGCGCACCATTCGAGGGATTCCTATTGCATATGAAGTCCGCGCGCAAGATCGAAAGCCCCGTTACGTTACTCGTGGGGTGGGACTCGGCGCGCTCGCTGGATGATCTGAGCGCGATACTGCCCGAGTCTGTGGAGGAGGTCTGTATTAGGCTGGATTTTGGGGGCGTCGGGAGCATGGATTGGACGGTGGTGTCGCTTCTAGAGTGGGTTGAGCGCCATTTGGAGGGTTTGGTTTCGAAGTGTCCGAATGTTAGGGGCATTGTGTTGCGGGCGTGGGCGCCTCTCAAGGTGGATTGGTCGGAGGAGAAGAGGGTGGAGGTAAGCGAGATGTGTGAACGGGTTGGGGTTCGGTTGGATGTCGTGGATGATGAGCTTGGGGTGGGGATGTGGACGCGGGTGTGATAGGATTGGTGATGTTGTTTGGATGATGATGATATTGGAAAAGGTGATGGGTAGAGATTCTATTTCAACCTCAATTAGATGGATGGGTTGGGTGTATAAGTTTTACGACATTGCTGAGCCTTCTACAAGTCATGTAACAGTACCACGGATATAAAGTATCGAAAGAACTTATAGAAGTAGTACGTTTAATTCATTCTGGTAACGATATTATAATAGTCGAGTAACTTCATGATACCTCATAAATTATTGAATTTGTCAAATTCAGCTAAGAGAACATTGACCCATAAAAATAGTGTAGCTAGACCTTACAAACGGCAGTCTCTTTTCCTGTCTAAAAAAATAGATAAATAGCTCCAACATATCACCAGGTGAAACACATCATCAATCAATCAATTAAATCTCTCTAAGCAGAGCAACTCTCAGTATCATCAATAGACGGAGTCTCAAGACTCGCATCAATGCCATGATCCTTGGCCTGCTTCTCCGTCATGAGGGCAAAGATGACATTGGAGATAAACTCGTGCGTCATAGACGTAGGATGGAAGACCTTGGAAATGCTATCTGGGATGCCCATGCGCTCGACGAGTTCAAAGTCACCCTTCATGGGCTGGTAGTCGTCCATGGTGTCGTCGGACTTGGGGGAGCGTTTCCGCTTCATCTCGATGCCGCGCTTCTTCAGATCGCCCTCGGTCCACTTCATCTGATAAAACATGTCGTTCCAGCGAGTGCGGTCGAAATTCTTTTGGTCGTACACCTGGGACTCATCGACGCCTTCATCGCAGAACCGGCCGAACCAGTCTTGCGAGTGCTGCTCGTAGTCGACGAAGGTGGCGCCTGCGTCGGTCACGAGTTTCTTGAGCTTGCTGTTGAGGTCCAGGACGAGCTGGTTGACTTTGTGGCGGAAGTCTTGCGTGAGGAACTGCGGGTTGAACTCCGGAAGGAGGTTCCACTTGATTTTGTCGCAGGCTGATGTGTCGGCGTTGAAGAAGGTTGCGTAACCCGTCCAGTAAATCGAGCCCCTTGACGAGAGGTGGCTCTTGGCCTCTTTGAGGATGGCGCTGACGCTTGATTCTAGAGAGGTGCCGCCTAGAACATCTTCGGCGTTCTGGATTGCCTTGTCGCAGTTACTGTAGACTGCCCACTGGTAGATACACCCTTGGACAATGTTGGAGAACCCCAGGTCGTTACCTGTGCAATACACGTTAGCAATTATGCCAAGGGAAGTGGGGAGTCGAGTGACAAGCAGAAGGGAATACAACATACCACCGCCAGAGATGGTGATCAGATCCATATCGCCCCCCAGCTTCTTGGCCTGCTCCTTGATTTCGGGCGTCTTGTCGCCCAGGCACCCGAGGTAGGTGAACTCGTGGGCGTCAGCACCGCCCATGCGAGCATCTTCGTTCAAAAAACTAGGATACGACTCATCGTATCGTGAGCATTTTTCGTTATCCTCGCCCTTGAGTACGGAGCCTGCACCAACGCCCGAGCTGTAGGAGTCACCGATAGCGGCGAATTTCTTGATGTAGGAGAAATCGCCGATGGAGACGTCCTCGCGGCGGTTGAGGGGGATGCCCGCTGCACTGGAGGTAGCGATGTGCCAGCCAGCCAGCAGCAGCGCGACGGCGCTGCCTTGACGGAGGTGGACCATGGTTTGGGGGAAGGGGAAGGAAAGGGAGGAAAGGAGAAGGAGTATGGAAGTGACAAGTCGCGAAGTCAGTGCAGGCCTTTCTAGGTCTCGGTATGAACTTGATCGCGGTTATATACTATATCGTATCGTAGTGCCCTTTTTAGTCATGCAAAGAGAAGACAATAAGCGTCACGTTCACTGTCGGGCTAATTGTGGATTGCTCCTGGTCGGTTGCAAGTCTGCCTTGAGCTAATCCATATCAGCTCTTTCATCGAGGCAAGTCCAGACCGACTGGTGGACGGTGATGATGGGTCTTGCTAAGCTGACCGGTGAACTTCCGCCAACCTAGGACGCACACACGATTGATGCAGGATTTTTTGTAGATCCATATCTCAGCCTCGGGTAAGCAACTCGATCTGGGCAAGTCAGTCATAGGGCCAATTTAGATCAATATCTCGGGATCGGGTGAGCGCCAGATCTAGGAAAGTCAGTCATCTCTGCAGGTACTGCCCCCCAATAATGCTTAAATTAGCGGCGTACACAGCCCTACTACAAGACCAAGAACGACAGACCCACCGACCATAAGCACCGCGCCTTCCCGGACCATAGCGGACAGCGACCGAGTCCCTATAAGCACTTGCTTTTGGCCCCATTCTATAGGCCCCATTCTTTAGCGGTATCTCCGCCTTTAGCGGGCCAACTACGCTAAGAAAGGCCCGGGAGGCTGAGAAGCTTTCGCAGAAAGCTTCTCAGCCGCATGAAGGACGTGAAGAACCTCCAAACCAGGATATGATCGGCATTACTAGCTGGAGAGAGCTATGGCCTAATATGAATCTAATCTGGAGGAAAGTTATTCATAGACCAGAGCTAATGCACGGTGAGCAAGGCTGTGCAGGGCCGGCGTCGCGACGGCTAGCTCGGGGGGCCAAAACTGATAGAGGGCATAAGGCTTATTTTTTTCCTATACTGCCATTGTCTCTGAAACCAAGCATAGTGAGGACGGGTTGTCAAGGCGAATAACGGATTGGTCAGGCCGAGGATGATGGAGCCGAGTCGTGTGTGAGCGAAAATAGCGCCTTAAACTCTAGACGGGATGATCCTAGACTCCCTAGTATCTGAGAATCGACGTCTTTTAAAAGGCCGTTCTGGCCTGCATCGTTGACCTTCTTTTATGTTGCAAGTCATTGTCTCTTTCCTTCTATCCTCCTTTGCATCGCAAGATGGCATCCAAGATGGTGTCCAGAATCATCCTTCTCCTTACCCTCCTCGTGGGCCTCGTGCTCTCGTTGAACACGACTGACACGACTGACACGATTGACACGATTGACACGACCGAGTTCTTCGAGCTCACCGCACGAGACGACGGCATCGATCTGGACGTTCGTCGGGACAAGTCTGTCCGGCCCAAAAGAGCAAAGCCACCAGGCTTCGACAGCTACCTCTGGAGCTCAATCGCTACATTCACAGGCGACTTGACCGACGGTAATCTAGTCCAGATAGCCGATGACGCGCACAAACGCATGCGAGACCACTGGAAAACCGAGAGAATCGACGTCACGAAGCAGCCGACCGTGATGACGGCCTTGAAGGTCGGCCGCAGCGTCTACCTCGCTTCCTCCACCAAGGGCAACCCGCCGGTGGTGTACGAGCGCCGCCGGGGTCAGGATGGTAAAGGCGACGTGAAAAAAGCGGTACCGGATGAGCTGGCCAACGCGCTCACGGCGTGCTTGAACAGTCGGGGATCCAAGGAACCGCAACATCAGAATGAGGCGCAGTGCGGCGAGGTCATGGCCATCTTTGCCTGGATCAAACAGAATCCAGGGCAGAAGATCTCGGACCAGGAAGCCGTTATCATTGCGTGGGAGTACAAGGAAGACTCACAGTCGAAAAAGGTTATTGCTAATGGCATCAAGCCTCCCTGCAATAGTAGAGATTTCTGGGGCTGCAAGTCCTTGCTTCCTAAGTTGAAAATCCGAGAAGTGAAGAAGGGCGTCAAGGGGGAGCCATACTCAAAGCCGACGGAGATACGGCAGCAGGCACTCCTCGGAAGCTGTGCATTGACGTGCACGGGCACGCCGGACAGCCGGGGCACCACGCGGGAGGCCATCATGAAGCATGTGGACGACATTTGTGAACGCATGTCCAAAGACAATAGAGGGAAGCGCTTCAAAGGTTTTTCGGAGGAATATAAGAACGCTGGAGGAACGACTGTCAACGCCCTGAAGATCTCTCTGGAAGAGGGAGCGGACCAAGGCATTGCAAGTAAAGCGTGAGTTTCTCCAAGAACCAGGGTGGAAAGGATGCACGCATCTGACGTGAGACCAGTGAGTGCAAAAAGAACTTCCAGAAAACCATCGACGAATGCGACACCAATACCAGGACTCAAAAGAAAGGTGGTCGAATCGGGGATGGGAGATTGATCTACTCCTGGTCGACTCATGCAGACGAATCGAAAGTGAAGTGTCAGAAACACGACAAGGACAACTATACTCACAAGACCCGCGACTACTTCCTCGAAAATATCAAGCGGTATTGCAAGGATGGTCTGAAGCTGAAGGCCCAGGACCAGCAGGGTGAAAACCCTGACCAACCAATGGTCATGAACAGCGTCAATCTGCTTGTCAGATATCCCGAGTCGCAATCGGGCTGCCACACCGGCAAGGACCATGAAGTATCCGCTGAGGATTGCGAGAGAAGCTTTAGGATAATTATCGATGAGTGTGAGTCCTGCCTGGCCAGTATCGATCTCTCTAACCCACTGCATGATGCTAACCTGATCTTTCAATAGGCGACACTAATACTCGCGAGGAGAAATGGGGCGGTTCGCGTATCTACGATACGAATGATGGCTGCTTTGATTACTCTGTTACTGGATGGAAGGGCGAGGAATCTCACCATGGTTTGCCCCCGCCAACGTAGGGAGTGTGATTTTGAAGCATATTGGCGGTACGGTTCAGGATTTTGACGATGTATCTTCTTGGACTGATTAGAGTGAACATGTGAACATATTCATGAAGTATTAATACACTTACTGAGAGGTTTTACAGCCCTAGTCTGATAGCCATTGTTTGGGTAGAAAGTCGTACCCTGTCCAATGGGGGGTGCCTGAGTCAAGTATCGATCTTAAGCTTCCGGGTCTTTATATCTTGAATATATCTAGAGCAGTTCTGAATTCCTAGGACTAATCAGTAGAAAAGCAAGGTCTATCAATTATTAATAGTGTGTAAATGAAAAATAGGTGTTTATACTTCAAAGTAAACGGAATAGAGACCACCAACCGTGATGGCTGGCCTTCAATATGAAAGAGGAAGTCGTGGACCTGGCTGCTGCCCCCCTCGACTTCCTTTCCACTAAGATGATATGCGTATCTTAGTGCTAGGTACTGTCGACCTGTAAATAGGAGTGTAAACCACTTTCCACATGTCCTGGTAGAATCACGCATTTCTTCATTTCTATAATTACCATTTATCATATAGACTGGTTTTGACCACTTACATCACTAGTCGTTCACGAACCAATTTATCATCACTATGATTCATGATGTAGGTCTTCCTGCGCTATTCAAAGCCACCCGGCGGGCATGAACTTACATTGTACAGCATGCTCCAGTTTGCCCGGTGTGCTTGATCAAGGGACATTCCTCGGAAACCTGTCCGTTGTACATCTCAGCCGTGCATCATATCTCGGCCCCCGTGGACGGTTTTAAGAGGAGTTGGATGGATCTCGGCCAGAATGGGCCGTTGCTAGGGGGTGCTCTATTCTTGGTAGGTCGACCGATGCCAGTTCGGACACAAGGCTGAGTGTCTGCAGGCAAGCAAAGTCATCGACATGGCCCCCCATGCATTCTGGCCCAGACAGCAGCTGGTGGGTACTATAAACATGGAAATGTACCGACGGGACTGGCGGGATGGTAGGCTATTGGCCGAGCTAAGGATCATCGGGGATGCGTCGGAGGAGCCCGAGCATGCGGTAAGTTCTGATTCACTGCCAATTAAACCCTTGGGAAACTTCTAACGTTCCGACGATGCCGTTAGACCTGGCAGATCGATAGACATACATCCAGCCTTCTCGAGAACCATGCCGACATGCAATGGGAGGGGTTAGATTTCCGGCCCTCTCAGCCCATTTGACGGGTTCAACTCCGTATCTAATTCCTTTGACTAGAAATATCACTGAGACAGCCTACTGGGCTCGAGTGGAATTCCAAGAGTGAGTACCCCTGCCCGAACCCCATGGTTGTCGACTGACATGTTGTGACTTCTTAGTATACTACCCAAGTTTGAAGCCATGTCAGCTATCCATCCATGGTTTTTTTTTTAACGTACCAGCCTCTGATTTTCCGGTTCTGCCAGTGACGCCTACCGCCCAACTGGACACCTGTAAGAGACTATTGCGCTTTCTACGTGGGATTGCACTGACGAGACAGTGTCGAGATATCTCATACCATCTTCAGGTAGCTTACCATACCGCGAGGTCTCATCTTTCCCACTGACTCTTCCATAGTACCATCGACCATAATGCAGTGTAAGGATAAGCCCCCGCCGACTATCAGAATACATCTGAAGGGAATAGATGGGTACCGCAGGCGCCTAATGTGCAGCTTCTAACCTTCACGGACAATCAGTAAGACATCACAGATACATTGAAGTTATCCGCGTTGACTATATTCCAGAACTTGTTTTCCTTGGCCGCCTCCAATTCGATGGTGAGTTGCTACCAGAGAAAGGATCCAGGCGTAATCTCATCAGCGACAGGGCACCCCTGAAGTCGGTCCTTCCAGATGAGACGCCCATGCGTACAACCATCACTCGAAGCCAATCTGCACCGGATCTAGCGCCTACTGGGATCGACCGGCCTTGCGCACCTCTCTCACCCGATATTAGTGAATTTGGCCCAGAGACGAGCAGGGAACAGAGTCCGTTGGGGACCTCAGATGCGGACATCGCGAGTTCCCCCTGTTCCAGTTCTGTTGGTTCAAGTTCCAGTTCCGGTAATTCATTTATTGTAGTGAATTGAGAGGGCAGGCAGCTGGGCAGCTGCATGATGACTGAATTATCCTGTATTTGCACCATGAATGAGAATCGTTGATCAAATCCTAGACTGTTGATGTAGACGGTCGATGATCAGGCGGTGGGGCGGGCGGTGAGCGGGGCGTGTTGATAAAGCGAGCCAAATGACGATCATCGTCTCCGTCAGTTACTCCGCCTGCCACCTGCCTACTTATCACTCCCCGCTATATGGACCCGTTTCGTTGTTCATTTCCTGTGGACTCAACAGCACTGTCTGATCGATTCTTACTCAGTACTAGCTCAAATCATTAAAGAGTGCGTGATTAATTGTGCTCGTGGACAATCCATCGCTGGTTCGTTAAAGCGGTACTCATAGCGAAGACGAGAATACGCAACGACCTCCGAGATGGAAATAGGGCCAGAAGCGTTCGATGCGTTTCCATCCGGGACCTACCAGGGACAGCTTTCGAGCATGGCAAGTACGGATCTAGAGGCTTTGAACGGCAGCTTAGCACCGACTGGGCCGTTTGTGAGGGTAGATGGTATGTGCTTACCACTAGCTCAGTCACTGCCTTCAGAGCAGAGTCACTATGGAAATGGGTACTGACGACCTTAGATCCCCCGAAATTTGAACTAGAGTCTTACATTGCGAACTACACTGGTGCGTGAGATCCCGCTGCTTTCCCGGGGAGAGGGCTAACGGCCTCAGGCCGGACCAGGTTTAATCGCTTGTTTCTCATCGGTACCTGTTCGACGTATCTCTCTGTCGAGGCGCTCAAAGCTGCTATCGCTGAGGCTAAGGCGGGTAAGGATGTCGCGAGATATGAACGGGCTGTGAGGGCGCTGGCTGAGGCTGCACCAAACGAGGCTGAAGCCGTACCCGATGCGGACTGGATGAATCACCAGCGCAAGGTGGTCAAAGTCGAAACGGATCGGTTGGAGCATGAGCTTCGGGGGTATAAAAACAATCTTATCAAAGAGAGTATTCGGGTGGGTTCTTCTTCTCTGTTTCGCGATGCCTGGTGGTCGCTGACTGGTTCAGATGGGAAATGAGGATCTCGGGCACCATTATCACCAGATCGGTGACCTGGTGGCGGCATCCAAGGCTTACTCTCGGATGAGGGACTTTTGCACGACTCCGACCCATATCGCGTCGATGCTGTTCAAGATCATCAACGTGGGGATCGAGCGTGGCGACTGGTTGAGTGTCCAGTCCAACGTGCAGCGGTTGCGCAACATGCAATCTAAACAGGAGGAGCAGAGCAAGAACCAGCCGAAGATGTCGGCCGCCATGGGCTTGTCTCAAATGCATTCGGGGTCCTATCTAGAGGCCGCGAACAGTTTCCTGGACACGGAGCCCAGTCTGGGAGACTCATACAACGAGGTGATCACGTCGAACGACGTGGCCGTCTACGGCGGACTGTGTGCGCTTGCATCGATGGACCGCCTCGAGCTCCAACGCCGCGTGCTGGAGAACAACGCGTTCCGCAATTTCCTCGAGCTGGAGCCCCACATCCGCCGCGCCATTTCCTTTTTCTGCAGCTCCAAGTTCCGCCCGTGTCTGGAGATCCTCGAGTCCTACAAGACCGACTACCTCCTCGACATCCACCTCCAGCGCCACGTCAGCACGCTGTTCACGCAGATCCGCACCAAGTCCATCCAGCAGTATCTCGTCCCGTTCAGCCGCGTCACACTGGATTCCATGTCCAAGATCTTCGCGCCGGGGGTCGCCTCGGGCCAGACGAACCAGATCGACTCCTCGTCGCCATTTGTGCAGGAGCTGATCACGTTGATCCAGGATGGCACGCTGGAGGCGCGCATCGACCTGGAGAAGATGGTGCTCGTGTCCAACCAGGTCGACCTGCGGATGGAGGTGCAGCAGGCCGCGCTCAACAGCCTGGAGAGCTACCTGCAGGAGGCACACCTACGACTACTACGAACCAACATGATCCGCTCCGGGCTGGAGGTGCGGCCGCTCGAAGAACGCCGACACAAGACGGAGGAGCGGAGCGCCAAATCGACAGGACTGGGAGGGCGGATCCGGGGGGTCTTCCAATAGGATGTACATAGATCGGCCCGCGAGGTGGGGTATACAGACGAGGCTCATGACTAGAAACTTGATATTCTTACGACCGCTATCTGCCTGTTATGGTTTGTGCAGCTAGGTGACAGATATCGCAACGACCAGCACACAAATCAACAAATACATTAATTATCGCTATTAAAATATAAAACAGGAAGTACCTCCGACATGGTCTAACCATCCATCAATCAATTATCATGCACGTCACTCTCATACCTTGACCACTTCAGAAATGAATCTAGTACACCATCCCCAAAGCCACAGCAGCAGCACCAACAACCAACCCCGACATCCCAGTGACACGCGCCCCAGCAGCATTATCACTAGTCGTCGGCGACGACGAAGGCGACGCCGCATCAGCAGCAGCACCAGGGGTATTCTTAGCCCCAGAAGTAGCAGTCGAAGTAGACGCAGCCTCGCCAGTCCGCTCAGGCGAGGCCTTCGCCGTCGCCTTCGCCTTCGCCGTAGTGCCATCCAGCTCCGTCGCGGTAATGGTAACAGCCAACATAGGCAGCGACGGCATGGTGATGCTGGCACTGTCGGTGTGGGTGGTCGACACGTCGTGCTGGGAGATTTCGCACGAGGCGTAGGTTGAGTCTGAGATTGTGCAGCCTTGGGAGAGGTAGCTGTCATCGTTATTAGTGATTGTACCCTCCGTGTTGATCAATTCGAGAATGTTGATTGATAGAAATAAGGAAGCGAAAAATGGAGTGCTAAGGGTCATAGAAAGGGGCAATAACTCACTAATCTTGGAAACTATAGATCGCGTTGTAGGTGGATTTTCCTGCTGCGACGGTGTAGCCTTCCTCGGGCATGCCGCATTCGTCGCTGTCGGATTCGTCGGCGCAGTAGACTACGTAGGTGGTGAGGGGGCCGTCCTGTTCATTGTATTGTTAGATGTGTCATATGATATATGGAGTAAAGGGGTGGGGAGATATACCGTGGCGATGACTTTACCCACTAGAGGCTGGGGATCAGCCTGGGGCATGAAGAGCGTGACGACTTCATCGGCGGCGAGGACGGAGGATGCGCCGGTGAGGAGGGCGACGGCGAGGGTGAGGAAGTTGCTGTGCATTTTGTATAGTAGTAATGGTAGTATTGTAGGTACTAAAAAATAATTATTATAGAAAAAAAATGAATGAATGAATGAATATAAAATGGTAAGTTAATATAAAAAGAACGAGAGACTGGAGAACGATCAACAAGAGAACGACGATCAACGACCCAAAAAGCCCGACGGGGCAGTCCTTATATCCTCCCCTCTTTATGTAGCATCAAATCCCGGGAGATAATGCACTGCTTACACGGACCCCGCCACTAACTACAACGGCCAGTTCGTTACTATTGATCCAAAAGCGAACCGAGGGTCTGTCGGCGCGCTAGCAGGAGATTGTCTCGGCGGTTGGTTCCGTCCGATTGGGGTTCCTGTCCGGACTAGATGCTAATGGGGAAAGTGGTTGTTCTTAGTTTGATTGTTCCCTGGTGGTGTTGTGAGAATTTCAGGCTTTTAGCGTGGTTTGGGCTGGTTATTTTGGTCGGGTGGCGTTATGCTACGAGGGACTATTAGCCGGCCATTCGCGTGCGCTGGTCTGCAGAACTTGGTGCGCATCTTTGGTTGGACAAGAGAGTAGTTTTATTTGGAGGCTGCGATCGAGGAAATTTTAAGCGATATGCGATCCCCTCAGCCACTTTGAACTGCCGAGGAGTCCGCTGGTGACTCCGGCTAGGAATAACACCCCGTTGAAGCCGGCTAGGATGTAGAACGGCGCCCCTGAGGAGAGCACGTCGAACAGCAGCCCGCCGACCTTTGTCAGCAGCAGTATCCCGGCACCGCCGTACAAGGAGTAGACCCCGGCGATGGACCCCTTCAGGTGCGACAGCCGGCGCGACTGGGGTGGCGCGGGTCTCGCCAACAGCGGGCGCTGCTCGTTCGGCGGATCACTCGGGTCGCTCCCCGTGGGGTTGGCATGCTCGGGTTCGGTGGGCCCCGTCACCTGCAGGATACCGTTGCTGAGTACGGCTAAACTGCAGACAATCGCGCCGATCTGGCTGATGCCCATCAAGCCCATGATCAGAAACACGGCGGCGGTTCCGTTCTGCCCCTTGTATTCGGGACTGGGTAAGAGCGCAAACGCAGTAAAGCTGATCGCTCCCGCGAAGCAGGCCGTCAGCAGTGGGAGATGGTACCGCCGGGATTTCTCCGAGAGGTATCCCATGGCCGGAGCGACAATGAGTGCGACCAGCTGGGAGACCCCGGTCAAGATGGACGCCAGCACGTAGGCGCGCGGACACGACCGTTTGATGTCACCGGGACTGCCTGCGGAGTCGTCGTGGCATAGGCCCGAGGTAAGGTAGTAGTGATTGACCGCAAGGGGAATAAACAACGAGATCCCGACGGACGAGGCGCGTGCTACGAACCCGCCCAGATACCCGATGAAGATGTCCCGATTGTGGAATCCCAACGCGACTGCCGTGCTCAATTCTCCGAGACACGGTAGATGTGGCTTGCCTTCTCCCGTGTGCGCAGGGTCGTCGGCTGTCGACCACAATGAACCCCATCCCTTGTGTTCCTCACCGGGGAGATCCTTCAGGCCAATCAGAGAACCGATGCTGACCACCACGGCCACCGCCGCGACCAGGTAGTAGCTGCATTGGATCGACTGCGGTGGCGACAGTCCTGACTGCTGGAGCCGGGCTGGAAGGGGCAAGAAGACCACCAAGGCCACAAGTGCTCCACAGCCAGCGCACATGCCAACAAACCCGGCCAGCCGGGACGCGGGCGCACCTTTACGGGCGTCCGGTTCGGACGGCGCCGGCTCGTCACTAGTGTGATCAGTGTCCGAGTTAGAATCTTGTCGCACGGGCATCGACCGGTCTGTGACAGCTGGCAAGACCGCCGTCACCATGGTCGACACCGCCGAGGCTCCTAAGCTGAACAGAAGCCGTCCCAGGAGAAGCTGGGGGTAGACATTCACGGCCTGGACGAACAAGACCAGCGACAGAGCCACAATGGCGTATCCCACGGTACAGACCTACATCGACACGATCAGAGACCGTCCCTAGGATAGAAACGGCGCAGTAGAAGCTTACATAGCGGACCCCAATGCGGTCCGACAGAACTCCCCACAGCGGGCAAGCCGCCAGCGCGAGCAGCTCATCCGCAAACCCTAGCGTTCCCACGACATCACCCTGACCCTCGTGAATGCCAATCAACTCAGTGACGACAAAGGAGACAGAGGAATTGATGAAGACAAGGAAGGCGATGGAGAATGGACAGACGCCTAGTAGGTAGGTGAGTGTCTGGGCGCGGGTCGCCGTAAACAATGGCGGTTGAGAAGCCATCAGATCAATGACCGCATACCGGTCACCACTGCGGTTGAAGATCCCGATCAATTGATATATTCTGGTCTGTTCAATAGAAAGTGGGTTGTAAGAAGTGGAATGATGACGATGATGTGGACGCCTTGATGCCCCTCTGTACGACGCGGTCACGTGGGCGAATCAGTGGGCCTCAGATCGACAACGTTTGTAGAATGGCAATTAGCTGTTATGTGGAGGGAGGCGCCTGGATGATGTCGCATAGACCAAAGCATTGTTCTTCTGTCTGGT
Organism: Aspergillus campestris IBT 28561; assembly: GCF_002847485.1. NCBI lineage: Eukaryota > Fungi > Ascomycota > Eurotiomycetes > Eurotiales > Aspergillaceae > Aspergillus > Aspergillus campestris. The sequence continues at coordinate 238,743 of NW_020194337.1, forward strand.
AATTAGTAAAATCAGGAGTCTCAACCCAGTATTATCCCCACAATATGGAGTAGTGAAGAAGTACCAGGTATTTGTATGGGGTAAAAGTACGGAGTGGCCCGCTGACGTAAGACCGGATTAGTTTAGCTGTCCTTACCTTAAACTTACTCCGCGCCGCAATTGACCACGCGATTCTACCGGACAAGATCATCTTCCTCAACGGTCTGCTTGACGTACGATTTCCGTCCATTTCTCTTCGGGACACCCGTTGGTTCTCAATGTCCCGCTGAGGTGATTGTTCTGATTTGGTCATCTTGTCCATGAGCTCGGGCTGGTTGCCCACATATCTCCCCTTGTGGCCATGAGATTAGCCGCCTACGCTGGGGTAAGTGGCTGATGGATCCCCTTTCGGTCATGGAGGAAAGGAACCCCCAGATTGACGCTCTGCCATAGGCCTCGGTGGCTCTGGCCTCGGGTGTGTTTCTTAAGGCGCTGCATCAACGGGCCAACTTCTACGCCGCTTGTGTCTATCTGTCCCAGAGTAGCGCAAATCTTATGGTGAGTCTTCCCTAGGATGGGGTCGCAGTGAACTTATAATCGCTAATGATCTGTTCAGATCCTGACGAATGTATCCCTACTCGCCGTCGGATTTCTACTCTTCTGGCTCCAACGTCTCCTCTACGGACCCCTCCGACCCATCGAGACTGAACAGTTGTACGAGAAGGCGTGGTTCGCCGTGACGGAAACATGTTTGGCCATGACCATCTTCCGTGGAGAAATGGGTGGCTGGTTTTTGGTCATGTTCGTCTGCCTGTTGGCCGGGAAGGTCTGGGGCTGGATCGGAGAGGGCCGCGTCGAGTTTGTGGAACAACAGCCGCCACCTAATCCCCGATGGTTCCACGCCAGACTGGCCACCTCGCTGCTGCTGTCCGTCGCGTTCAACTCCCTGATGCTGAAATACTGTGTCCAGACGGTGCTGGAACAGGCGCGACCGGACATGATGGTCATGTTTGGTTTTGAGTTCGCTGTGCTCACCATCCTCTCCACCTCCACGGCCGCCCGGTACTCCATCACCTTAGTCGAAATCTACATCAACAACCAGCAGAAGAAGGCTCGGATCGAGGAGCGGCGTCAGGAGATCCGGGAAGCGAGGGCGGAAGCCGTGCGCCAACAGGCTTTGAGAGGGGAGCCATCCCCCACGTTGCCCCCGGACGAGGAAATCAACGAGATGGAACTGGACATTCCGGGCTGGGAGGAGAAAGGCCGCTGGATCTTCTACCTCGACCTGGCTACGGACTTTCTGAAGCTGACCGTCTACCTCACCTTCTTTGCCATTCTGTTCACCTTCTATGGCTTGCCCATCCATATCCTCCGCGACGTCGTCGTCACCATCCGCTCCTTCGCGCGCCGCATCATGGATTTCATCCGCTACCGGAATGCGACACGGGACATGAACGAGCGCTATCCGGACGCCACCGCCGAGGAGGTGGCCCGGGAGGAAGTCTGCATCATCTGTCGCGAAGAAATGACCCCGTGGCAGCCACCGGCGGGCGGCGCCCGGCCCCGGATACCCGAGCGGCTCCGACCCAAGAAGCTGCCTTGTGGTCACATTCTACACTTTGTTTGCCTCCGGAGCTGGCTCGAACGACAGCAGAACTGCCCCACCTGTCGACGCCCGGTCATACCCCCGCCGCGCCCCCACGGCGCCCAGGAGGGTGGCGGTCTTGGCCCGCAGCAAGGCGGAAACAACCAACCTCAGGGCCGTAATGGACCCGCCGATGGACTACCTCGCGCCCGCGTGTTTCAGTTTGGGCCCATCCGCATCGGCTTCGGGGCTGGGAGAGGGGACGTTTTCCACAATCTACACCAGCAGATTCGCCAGGGGAACGCCCCGGGAGCGTTGGCGAACGCCAATGCTCCTCCTGGTGCGAGACAGATCGGTTTCGGCTTTGGATTTGGGCGACCTCCGGCCCCAGCCCCGGGCCAGGCCCTTCCTCCGCCACAGGCACCACAGCCGTCCGCGGCTAGTACCGCGGACATGCAGAACCATCTCCAGCAGATGGAGCAGCAGATCGTGCAGGAGATCAACAACCTCCGGGTCACGGTGGACCAGCTGCATCTGGTCCGACTGCTGCAGTCGGAACTCCAGCGCCTTCGGAACCTGCCCGCTACCCCGTCGAACCCCCCGGGTATTCCAATCCCGACTGCCTCCGCGGCCTCGTCCGCCACGTCGCCCGTTGCCCTGCATCGTCAGTTCGCGTCCGACCCGCGCGCTCCCGCGATGACGGCCAACGACGCTCGACTGCCCGAGGGGCTCAGTCTTCCCCCGGGGTGGTCGCTTCTCCCGCTCCACGCAACCGACGCTCAGGCACCGGGGTTGACGGGAGTGCGGGGCACTGAGCCCGCGACTCCGACGGTCCCTGCGACCCCGACAGTTCCTACAACGGGTGCTCCGGCACAAGCCCCGGACGACGGTCCGAGCCCGTCAGCCCATGCGCCTCCGGCGCACGAGGATGACGAACGGGTTCCCGATCCTACCCCAACAACGGCCGCATCCCCGCCGTCGACGGTGCCCCAATGGAACTTTGGGAACCCCACGGGGCCCGTCGGGTCGTCGACCGCGCCAGCATCCCCGCCGCCAGCAGAGTCATCCGCCGGGGTGGACGGGCAGGCTGCAGGAGAAGACGAGGACTCAGAATCCTCCTCCAAAGGGAAGACCCGAGTAGCCACGGTCGAGGAAGCGGCAGACGAAGAGACATGACAGAAGTGTTTGTATTCTTTTTATTGGCATTTGGATTATAACCCTCTTCTCTTCTCCCGTTCCCCCTTGTGTATTTGGGATATTTTGCTTCATGGGCGTTCTATTAGCGAGTCGGAAAATATTCATTCATACCCAGGCTACCTGCATGTTAGCAATCCTTGCCATCTAGCTGACGGGCCTAATTTATCTATGATTTTGTAAAATCTTCCTCTTCCGCGCTGGTCTTGCCTGGCCTTTGGAGGTGCTCTCGTCTACTGACTGGCGCTGGAACTGTCTGTGGTTCATGAGTATGAAGAGTGCCGTTGATATTATACAATATATCCATATCCACAGTATTCTGTTTTCTTATGGTAAGAGAGTATGGACCAGACCTAAATCGGGCTCAACAATGTTTCCCTGCTTAGTCGGCGTGATAGGTCTAGTTATCCCCCCCCCCCCCCCCTGTTGGAAATCTCTTTGAAAGCGGGTGGATGGATGATTGTGGATACTAGATATAGAAGAGACCAACTAATTGATTTATGAATTTGTAAAACTCCTGCCCTCGTTATGAGCTACACTGTCCCATAATCAGACCAAAAAAGCCCGGGATAAACTAGCCACGTCCACCGTACTCCAGTGGACAGGGGCTCCAAAGTATCTAACCTAACCCTATAATGAAGCAAAGCTACCATTCGCTGCGTTTTACTCTATCCACGCCCCTAACAACCAACATCTCGATGCCAAGAGAATGTTGCAGAATCCCAAGGACAAAGAGACGGTTTTTTTTCAAAAGCTTAAAGTGGACCGGGTGATTGTGCTTGCAGCTTGTGATTGTTTCATCCCCGCTGTATCACTAGGATAAGTGCATGAGAATAATCCAATTGTTGAAGTGCAGAGTAGAAGATTGAATCAACTCCCAACTGTTTTCATCAATGCAGCAGAGACGCGTTGGCAGCGTCCAGGTTATCTATTCCGTATAGCTGGGCGTGTATAACAGTGGGTACAGATGGGATAATTAGTCACTGTGCTACAAGTCTTTTCTGATTATATTTATGTATAGTAAGCTGGTAACTATTCTTACTATCTACCAAGAAGAATTGATTCGTATTATATAAGATATGTATTTCTCACTAATCGATTCCTGCAAGTTTTCAAGATATATATAATCAAGTACATCAATAGCAGCTCTCTCAAATCAATGCTAACCTCTTGTATTATATAGAATCCCTTCTTCTCCTGTTCTGATCTTTATTCTTTGCTTGTGGTATTTATGCCAGAATTCTTGCCATCTAGCTATATTTTTCTTGTGTGAGAGTGCCAGTGTACCTTTTTAGATACATTCAGCTTAGTAGAGTCGAGTAGTCAGGATTAGTGCGGGGAGCAGATGTTTCATCTTCCTCAAACCGATCCATCGCTGACTAGCTGACTGACTGACTGACTGTACCTGTATGGATACTGGATAATACATCTTTCTCTTCGACTTCTCTCAATGTCACCATGATTCATCTTACCACCGGTGTCTAGAGATGTTCCTGATCCATGATCTCATACCTCCTCCTGAATCCTCTTCCTTCTCGTCGTCATCCAAGACGTAGACGCACTAGACTGGTTGACAACCGGCTCCACTCCATGCTCCACTCGGTCTCCGACCGTGGTCCCTGGGCTGCAATTTAAACCATTCCTCACCACCATATTTTTATCTTTCTCTACCTCTCTCTCTTACTTCAATACTTACTCTCTCTCCCTTCCTCTTCTCCCGTGGAATTGATTTCCTCTTGCGGGACCGTGTCTTTTCATTCTCTCCTCGTTTTACAGCGCTTCCATGATTGAACACCGACATCCTGGCTGTGTCCTTGTATCTGCGTCTTTCCCCTCCCCCTTGGCCCAGTGAATTCGATCTACCTGATTAATTGCTAAATATCGCTGAATATCACGGGTCCTGGCGACCGATCGATACTTTAAATCGCATCAGGATCGCGTAATTCGACCGTGGAGCAGGTCGGAGAGTTAAGGCTCATTCCGTCACTGCGCCATCATCCTCAGGATCGCAGGATCATCGTTCTCCTGTCGCGGTACACCAACCTCCTCTCCTCCTCTTAACCTATCTTTTCTCTTTGATTTGTATCATTCACTTCACTTCATCTCTCTCTTCGATACCTATCTCTATCTTTATCCATCTTTCTATTCCCATATCTCCCACCCGTTACGTCCATGATTTCCTCCCGGCGCGCAATCCCCTTCCTCGGCCTAGCCTTCCTCTGCATCTTCCTCTATACCGTCCGGAGTCTCTCGCGAGAATGGCAGTATATGCCCCAGAAGGTTGGCCTGGGCGAGCTCGTCAATCCCGCCTCCGGACGCTGGAATATTAGCTCCCCAGATGACCACCTCGTCCGACAACCGTACGCCCCGCGACCGCACTACATCCCCGGCGTGCCCAAACCCCCCGGGGTGCCCTACTCCAAGATGCTGGTCGTCCCGAAGACCCAAGAGGAGGATGTGTCGTGGATGGGTGACGGCATCCCCGGATGGCAGTCCGCCGTCTACGTCGTCGACGATCCGGCCGCCCCGCTGCACCCGCCCAAAAATAAAGGCCACGAAGTCATGGTCTACCTCAGCTACATCATCGAGCACTACGACCGCCTCCCCGACATCATCGCCTTCATGCATTCCCACCAGTTCGCCTGGCACAATGACGACCTGTTCAACGGTGACGCCGCCGACATGCTAGCCCGCCTCAACCCCGCCCGCATCGTGCGCGAGGGCTACATGAACCTGCGCTGCAGTTGGGGGCCCGGCTGCCCCGACTGGCTGCACCCGGGCGCCATGGAGGAGAACGAATCCAAGCAGGAGGAGACCATGCTGGCTCGCTCCTGGGGCGAGATCTTCCCCGACGACCCCATCCCCGATGTCCTGGCCCAGCCCTGCTGCGCCCAATTCGCCGTCTCGCGCGAGCGCATCCTCTCCATCCCCAAGGCTCGCTTCGTCTACTACCGCGACTGGGTCCTCCGCACCGAGCTGAGCGACTACATCTCCGGCCGCGTCTGGGAGTACCTGTGGCATGTCGTCTTCACGGGCGAGAACGTCGTCTGCCCCAAGGAGCACGTCTGCTACTGCGACGCCTACGGTATCTGCTTCGGCGGCGAGAACGAGTACCACGACTTCCGCGGCCTCGGCGACCGCCGCAACGAGATCGAGGACCAGCTCAAGGACTGGCGCACCGACGCCGAGCTCATCGAGATCGAACGCATGAACGGCGATCTGGGCGAGATGAGCGAACTCCGGATCCCCGAGCCGGGGCAGGACGTCGAGCTCGAGAAGCAGATCGTCGATCAGGAACTGCTGATCGAGGAGACTTTCCGCAACGCCACCATCCGGGGAGAGGACCCGCAAGCGCGCGCTCACGAAGCGGGGCGGCCCTGGAAGGAGGGAGACGGCTTCTAGGCCAGTGGGCACGTTGATCGCCGCCATTATTTTTTTTTATTATTATCTATTTTCGTGTGGATATTTCCCATTTTGATCGTCCCGTGGGATCGCAGGCTGTCCTTGCTGGGTATTCCCCGACGTGTTTGGTTCTTGTGGATTCTTTTTGTCTTTTGACTATGGCTTCGGGGTCGGTGTTGGATGTTTGATATCCGGTTGAATGTTTTCGAATGCGTGGATACCATTTGCTCATGCAGATCGCATAGCGTCATATTTTGGCAGGTTCCAAATTGGATCATGTGATGATATTTATCAGTCTGTATTCTGTATTCTGTATTCTATTCTGTACTTTGTAGACATGATTATATATGTTCTAATGTGTAGCCTGGAGATTTAGGCGTTAGTAAGGACTCGGAATATCTTACCATGTTAGTACCGGATAATCCACCGGATAAACCCCCAACTTCCAGCCCTGCAGAGTTTGCACTGTCTGCCGTTCCTTCAAACCACACAAACAGCGTCATCTGGACCCGCGACCATATCGGCTCCATCTATCGCGAATCTCGACGCGACTTAGCTTGCTCTTGAAGATTGGAAGCTCAGAGCTTCCCATGTGCTCTCGTGGTCTTGTTGACCAGCTTCCTGCACTGTTGCGCCTCCTGTCCTGGACGTGACGGGGCCGATTGACCCAACGGTCCTGTGTTTTTACTCCCCTGTGTCCCTTGCTGGACGACGACAGGCTCCCCGATCGGGCTTTGGAAGCTCTGCGCGACGCCGCTCATCGCGTTTGATTTCGCTACGGACATCCTTACGGCGCGAGTGAGCTTGCGTTTCGCGGATTGTCGCTGACTCTGGTGATATTCTGGGATTTTCCTACGGCCGTCACGACCATATTCGGCGGTCAGGTTCGGATCATTCTACGGAAATACCCCGTCGACTGCCACCACATACACACACACTTTCCAGTTTCGCTTCGCCAACCCCACACGATCCCGGCTTGTTTGGCTCGCCTCGGAGCAATCGCCTTACCAACATCTAACCACCAACAATGACATCGGCCTCAGGCTCCAACGGCCAGCATCCCCCGACCACTTCGGCTCCGGATTTCTCGACGAATCATACAACCGCCGCATCCAATGTCGATTCGAACACCCACATGGCCGCTGGGGGATATGCGCCGAACGAGAATCAGCTCGCTGGCTTGGTAGAAGCCGCGACGGCTGCGGCCGGCCAGGATGTCTCGGAGTGGGCGGCTGCCGCGGCGGTCGCCGCGGCCGCAGGCGCGACAGGACACCAGCATCATCTGGATGGATACGGGCCGGAGATACACATCGACGATGACGGGTTCGGGGACGCGAACTTTGGGACCAGTATGGGTGCTGGGAGACAGTTGCGGGGACCGGGTTCTGAGCAGACGGGTCAGTCGACCGGGTTAACGCGGACGGCTACGAAGAAAAGAAAGAGGAATGAGGAGCCGCTGGACCCGGCGCTGACGGCTGGTTCCTCGGGTGCGGGTCTTGCGGGGACGCCGTCGCAGCACCAGCACCAACAACAGCAACAACATCAGCAGCAGCATTCTCACCACTATGGCGGAGATGGGTTGGAGATTCGGGCTGCCCCGATCCAGACGCTGGCTGACGCACGCTCTATTGGCTTGCATTCGGCTGCGGCGCTCTTCCGACAGCCGTCTAGCAATAAGGGGTCTGCGGCGAACAAGAAATGCACCCGTCCTCCTATGTCGAAGCTCTTTTCCTCGCTGGAGCTGTCGCCGGAGAACTTCCTCCACTTGCAGGCTGCTGCTAAGGGCTACATGCTCGATGACAAGTACCCGGAGCGGCGGGAATGCGTCGGCCAGCGAGGCAAGGGCGACACGGAGATGGTCAAGCTCCGGCTGTGGAACTGCGTGCGCCAATTCCTCGAAGGCGAGGGCCACGGCGAGCGCTTCTTCGGAGAGAACGTCGTCAACGAGGGCATGGGTCCGAGGACTTATATCTGGCCGCGGGACCAGCAGAAGATCATCACCCTGGTGATACCCCTACTGCGACGGATGGTGACCAACGAGCGCCAACGGCAGTACGCCGTCGAGACGAGAAAGGGCGGCGGCGAGGAGCGACGACGACGCAAGACCGAAGACAGTCTTCCGAATTTCAACAGCCCGAGTACATCGCGCTTTGGCGGCGACGACCATCTGCAGATACACACGCAGCACGATCTGCATGATGAGTACCCGCCCAGCCAGCCGCCCATGTCGGCCTCGTCCTACACTCAGATGGAGCCCCCTTCACACCACCCACTGGAGGTGGGATTGACGGACCTCCTGCTCCAGGGGTATCCCACCGACTGGAACACGGTGTCCAAGTCGTACGACTTTTACAATCAGAACTACGAGCTGGACCACCTGTGGCAGCTGTCTGGTCTGCAGCCACCGGACTGGCGCGGGCTCGTCGCCGCCGTGGACAGCCATTATCAGGTCTACCATCATGGCGGCGCCGACTGTCCCACGCCGTGCGAGGACGACAATGTCGGCCGCATCTTGGATTCCCACGCCACGGCTGATTTACGGTGGAGGATTGGGGGGTCTAATCGGCCAACCCGAAACGAATTGTACGTTTCTCTCTCTTTTCCAACCCTTTGACGACATTACTAACCCGTCCCCAGTGCGAGCAGCGTCATCCGCGACATCTCGCGCATCATCCGCGATAGCCTGTCCACCCCCAAAGACGAAGTCTCCTCATCAACCCATAACCTTTCCCATCCCCAGTCTTTCCCACCCCTCCCCCCAAACCCCGCCACCTCCACCTCTAACGCCAACACCTCCAACACCAACAACAATACGTACCCCATCTCCCTCCGCCTCAACATCCTCCAAAACGGCAAACGCACCCTCCCCCGCTTCGACCTCCCCGCAGGCCACTGCCCCGACCTCGAAACAACGCGCCAGCTCATCGCCCGCCGCTTCGGCGGCCAATTACCCGGCCTTCCCCCTCCCCCTCCTTCATCCGACTCGTCTTCCGCCCTCGACCCAGCAACATGGGCGTCTTCCACCCCGCCGTGGAAATTCAAGGTGTGGCTGCCGGACGGGCTTACGACGGTGCATAACGATGGCGAGTGGACTATTGCGCTGCTGTCGGCTAGTAGTGTTGATTGGATGGATGGGGATTTGAGGGTTTTGGTGGAGGTTGGGGAGGAGGTTTAGCCTTCTTTTCCCCCCTCCTCTCGTCTTCTTCCTTTTGTGTTTGATGGGGTTTGATTGAGCTGTGAAAAGCATGGGGTGGTTCTTTCAACGGTCTGGTTTTTTTTATTCCCATGAGTGTTTTATCTGTCTATCTTACGGTTGTTTGAGTGGCTTGGTAGGCATGTTCTAGGAAATGGGTGGAGAAAGGGAGAATGGAGGATGCCTGGGGTTTGCATACTCTTCTTTTACTTTTTTTTTCTTTTTCTTTTTCTCTTCTTCTTATTCCTTTCTATTCTACTTATTCATCCTTTATCTATTTATCTTTTATTCTTTTTACTACTCCTTTTATTCACCTTCATGGTTTCCTTTCTCTCTCTCTCTCTCCAGGGATAGAGATATCCATCCATACCTTGATGTCCTGATTCATCTGTTCGCTTTTTCTTTCTTTCTTTCTCTTTCTCTTATTAGTGTATTTGTGGATATGAGATATGATGCAAACAGATTATTCTTTACTTCTAACTCATTCAATATCCTATACCAGGGAGCTATATGGATCTATATCCTACGTAACTATGTCTATATCGTAGCTGTGTCTATAGCTGTGTTGATGAAGCTGTGTTGATAAAGTACTCGGTTGAGTTCTGGCCTTGAATATAAGGCTAGTGACAACGATACCACTGTGGGCAGAGTGCTGTGCGAGGTGGAAATTGCACCGGGTTTACTAGGTACGGAAGCATTGGCGACTGCCCACTATCCTAGGTATGTAGAATATAACAACAAAGTAGACTTGCAGCTAGATATACCATATATATTGCCAAAGTAGGTAGGTAATCGCTAACAGGTTCTGTCATAATTGTTGCCATCGCATGCGGATCGCCTTGAGATCTAGCATGCGAGGTGACCTGTTGATGGTCTGCGAGTCTAGATCTGATAGGCTGTAAATGCAAGGCAGACAGGTATGAAACTCAATACCACGGCGGTAAGTAGCCGGCTCATGCCTTCAAGAGTCGATTTAGACTTCAAGTTGTGTGCAGGTGGTCTTGTCTGTTGGTAAGGCCATCCCAGACGAGGGACCTAGATAGCTCGCTCTACCTATGCATTCCTGACGTTCAGGTGTGATTAGGGTGTGGTGAGCCTCAGAACGTCATACTGGTGGATAGCTTGTGCACCGGTTGACGATCACGGCCACGCTGCATTGGGGCTTATTCCAGCGACTCAAATGCAGGACGGAAGCAGCTAGTGCAAGCTGGTCCATGTATAATCGGCCTTTCAACTAAGTGCGATTAGCCAGCAGCGGGAGTCTCCGAGCCGCCTTCCGGTTCCCCCAATGCTAAGCGTGCCTTCTTGGCCCGACGCTTCAATTCCCGTTTAGACAGAGCCTTCTCCGGCTCATCGGTGGTAGTGTCCGCGCCAACAGACGCCTTTCTTTTCAATCCATCGCCGTTGTTCTCGACCGGTGCGCCTTTCTGTTTACCCGCAGCCTTCTGACCCTTCTGCGCGTTGCCCTTCCGTTCGACAGTTTTTCCCCCGTCCACGACATCCACGATCCCGCGCCAGCTCGTGCGCTTCAGCTTAGCCAGCGCCGTCGTCTTCCTCGCCTCTTCGCAGATCGCCTCCTTCCCCCGCTCCTGTGACAAGCCCCAAACACACGTCAAATTGATCACATCCCACGGCGCGCGCACCCCCAACGCCCGCTTAGCCTCGCTCGAGACGATAATGCCGCGACCACGCGTCGCACGAATCAAGGACATCGCATTGCCGATGAGGTTCCGTCGCGCGTCGGGCCCGCTCCCCGTGACGCCCGGGCCGTAGCAGATCTCAAGACGGATCCCACGTGCGATGGCGGCGGAGAGCATCTTGAACTTGAAGTGGTACGGGTGTCTCACGGAGAGGTCCAGCGAGATCACATCGCAGTCGAGGTTGGTGCACGCGTTCAGGAGGCATTTCTCGTTGGTGGGGCGGACCGCGACGAGGTCATAGACCTGCGCCAGGTTGTTGAGCCGCTGGTTCTGCGCGGGGTCGGAAAAGGTCAGGTTCAGGCGGGTCAGGAGTGTCAGGCCCTTGGGGGTGTTCGCGGGTGTCGGCGGTGGTGAGAGATCGGTGGGCAGTTTGCCCGCGATGGTTTGGGATAGAGCGACCGTTGTGTAACCCACTAGGAGTCAGGTCAGCGTCTCATGTGGTCGGGCATTTTTGCAGGTCGGCTGGTCTTGTGAGGGGAGAGGGGAAAATGACATACGTTCTGCTAGGAAATTTAGAGTGTGGGAGATCTCGGGATCATCCGGGCTGTACGGGACGTTGAGATCATAGAACATGTTGACCAAAGGGTTGATTAAAAAGGACGACGATCTCCACTGATTGTGATCTAGAGGTATACAGAATTATAGATACAGATGAAGCTGTCCGAGAAAGGAAATTGAAAATCTCCCGCATCAACATCTTTCCGGCCCGACTGACCTAAGCAGGATATCTCACCACGTGACCGGTGCAAAGGCGGAGCCGAAATTAATGCTGGGAAGTTCGCCCGATCATCATCTGCGTATAAGAATTGCCTGCCCAGATTTCATCTTGGCTGATCGCTGCTCTCGGACGATAGCACGGCTGCACTGTTCGGACAGGCTTGGTTCCCCCCTAGTCTTGCAGCTGCGGTTGTCGGTCCTCTTTTTGTCTCAATCCTTCCATTCCTCTGCACCGGTCTGTGCCACCCCTCAGCCCTACCCCGCCGTCGTTGGGAAGTCATTGTCGACCAGATCTCCATTGTCAACCGCCGTTACCATGGCGCGCGTTTACTCCGATGTCAACGACCGCATGCCCCGGTCATACTGGGACTATGACAGTGTGAACATTTCCTGGGGGGTTCTGGAGAACTACGAGGTGGTCCGTAAGATCGGTAAGGCAGTCATTTCCCTTCGCTCGATGATAGGACGAGGGCCCCGCATGCTAACAGTTTCTCCCCAGGCCGTGGAAAGTACTCGGAAGTCTTCGAAGGCATCAACGTCGTCAACTACCAGAAATGTGTCATCAAGGTCCTTAAGCCGGTCAAGAAGAAGAAGATTAAGCGAGAGATCAAGATCCTGCAGAACCTGGCAGGCGGTCCCAACGTGGTGGCTTTGTTGGATGTGGTCCGGGACAGTCAGAGCAAAACGCCGAGTCTGGTCTTTGAATATGTCAACAACACCGACTTCCGCACCCTCTACCCGCGGTTTACCGACTACGATGTTCGCTTCTACGTCTTTGAGCTGCTGAAGGCCCTGGACTTCTGCCACAGCAAGGGTATCATGCACCGAGATGTCAAGCCGCATAATGTCATGATCGACCACGAGAAGCGCAAGGTTGGTTTTCTGGTTTCATCGGATTGTGACACAGGCTAATGCGCATATAGCTTCGTTTGATCGATTGGGGACTGGCTGAGTTCTACCACAAAGGCACCGAGTACAATGTCCGAGTCGCGTCGCGCTACTTCAAGGGCCCTGAACTGCTGGTGGATTTCCAGGAGTACGACTATTCGCTCGACATGTGGTCCCTGGGAGCCATGTTCGCCTCTATGATTTTCCGCAAAGAGCCCTTCTTCCACGGCAACAGCAACTCCGACCAGCTGGTCAAGATTGCCAAGGTCCTGGGTACCGAGGAGCTGTTTGAGTACTTGGACAAGTACGAGATCGAGCTGGATCCCCAATACGATGAGATCCTCTCGCGCTTCCCCCGCAAGGCCTGGCATAGCTTCATCAACGCTGAAAACCAGCGGTTCGTCAGCGAGGAGGCCATTGACTTCTTGGACAAGCTCTTGCGCTATGACCATGCGGTATGTTCTCATTTTTCCATTCGCTGATTTCAAGATAACTGACCACTTGTGTAGGAGCGTCTGACCGCCCAGGAAGCCATGGCCCACCCGTTCTTTGAGGTCGTCCGGACCACCGAAGCACGGAGGAACAACGCGACGTCAGCGTAAGCTCGAACCGTCGAAACGAACCATATCCTCTCATGTTCCCGAACTTTCTAAGTGCATTGCTCTCCGCGCCTGGCAATCTGGATGACTTGATTCGCATGGTTTATGTGGTTCCACGTTGAAACAGGGGGCCTGAAATAGAAAAACCAGAATAAGAAAAAGACAAAAAAAGATAAGGTACTGCCATATCTCTGGTTGTTTTAGGCCGGTACGATCGAAAGGGCGTGGAGAATGATTTATGGCATATCGACAGCGACGACGATGATGAACAGATGACTTACACCTAATCAGTTGGCTACCGTCCCTCTCAGCTTGATTCCTCCGCGTGCCGCGTGTGACGGTAGTGAGCTAGCTTCCTTCCTGTTTAATTCTGCGTAACCACACAGCCAGCCTCTCTCTGTCCTTTTCTATTCCCAATTTCTCTCTCCCCGTGTCATGTTGGACTGGTGTTGATGGGATCTTGCTTGTTTGTCTGCTTTACATTTTGCCCTCGTGTTCCTTTTTCTTTCTTTCTCTTGTCTGTTGTTTCTGTCCATGTTTTGCATTCAAGTTTATGCCTATGACTATTCTATTTCCAATACCATTGCCTGTGAACAAACCATACTTGATCAGTGATTGAAGGGCGTGACGGTCTGCTTTCTTTTGAAGGGATGAACAATGCTTTGTGAGATAGATCCCACTCGGCAACTGCCTTGGTTAGGAGGCCAGATAGACAGAAGGTTTCATTATATTCAACAGTGATTGCTAGTAGTGGTCATACAGGGACATCTCCATCGTCAAGAGCAGCACACGGCAACGCAACAACAATCGATTGGTGTTAGGCTCACTGAGCATAAAGCATAACCACGTGTGGCATGACACGGGGGTGGGGTACGAATGTCAGACTCAGTATTCTGAATTGGTTCCCTTGTAGTCCTTTTACCCTTACCCTTGGACCCAAATCCAATGCGAGAATAGATTTGATATGCAAGAGGAAGATTCTGGTGATCCGCCGTTGGAAGGTTCGTCAGTACAGAGTACAGAGGGATCTTACCTTGAGATGCTGACTATACAGCATATGTATAGTACCTAACTGTTGCAAAAAGGGTCTAGCAGGCTCTCCACGCCTCCACCATTCAAGTACTCGACATCCTGGCTAGGAGCTGGCGTACCTGGCTCTGGAGTGAGGATGTTAGGGCTCGACGGCCGATAAGATAAGCCATCCTTATCCGTATCGATACAGCACGTGACATGGGTGTTTTCTTCCTCGCCGGAAAAGCTGCAAAGATGAATAGAATCAAAGACTGAAGACAACAGAGATCCCCAAGAGACGGAGATCGACCTTCAACGGCCAACACAGTCCACTCAATCTCCTCAAATATCACAGGACTATGTTAGCCTGACTACCAGCCTAACCTAGTCCCTCCACGGTACGAGAACCAGAGTTGCAAGACCCTCCAGCCAATTCTCCACCACCACCACCCAACGTCGCCGTTTCATTCGCTGAATCGTTCCGGTCTTTTACTTTGCGGCAGGAAATAATTTAGTTGCCCGCATTCGCACAACAACCGCCCCTCCCCCTCCTTCGTTCTCTCTCGCTCGCTCTATCGCGGTCTGACTCACCCCGCTGTCAAGATACTTATCCGACAACTCGTGGCGCGATCGGCGCCCTGGAGACTTCCTCCTCCGACTTACCGTTCATTTTCCAGAATGGCTCAATCCTCTGCCCCCCAGAATCCGAGTATGTATTCCTTTTCCTTTCGTTGGTGTGGATGTTACTGTCTTATGTTGGGCCTCAGGCTAATGTCGTGATCTTTTTATAGCTGGCGAGCCCGCGGCTCCCGTCGTGAGCCCTCCCCCTCAGGCCGATGACCAGACGAGAAACCAGAACGCCGATGCTGTTGCTGCGCCTCCGAAGGTGAAGTCCGAGAAAGATTGTATGTCCTTTGTTACCTTGTATCCAGGCCCTTGGCGCATGGAT
Organism: Aspergillus campestris IBT 28561; assembly: GCF_002847485.1. NCBI lineage: Eukaryota > Fungi > Ascomycota > Eurotiomycetes > Eurotiales > Aspergillaceae > Aspergillus > Aspergillus campestris. The sequence continues at coordinate 253,960 of NW_020194337.1, forward strand.
GGACTTTGATATTGAGACGCATGAACCTTTTTCTTCTTCCCTTTTACTAATACTGAGTGCGATATCAGTGGAGAAGGAGCGCAAAAAGGCCGAGAAGGCGAAGAAGTTCGCCGAGAAGAAGGCCAAGGCTGCTGCGGCCAAGCCCGCTGCCCCCAAGGCCGAGAAGAAGCCCAACAAGGTCGAGAAGGAAAAGACCACCGACGCCTACGACCCGAGGACCATCGAGACCGGACGGTATGAGTGGTGGGAGGAGCGCGGGCTGTTCAAGCCCGAATTCGGCTCCGACAACAAGGTCAAGCCCGAGGGTGCCTTCGTCATCCCCATCCCTCCCCCCAACGTGACCGGCTCCCTCCACATGGGTCACGCCTTGACCAACGCCCTCCAAGACACCATGATCCGCTGGGAGCGCATGAGGGGCAAGACGACCCTGTGGCTCCCGGGTATGGACCACGCCGGTATCTCCACGCAGAGCGTTGTCGAGAAGATGCTCTGGAAGAAGGAGCAGAAGACCCGTCACGACCTCGGCCGTAAGGAGTTCACGGATCGTGTGTGGGCCTGGAAGCATGAGTACCATGCCAACATCAAGAACGCCCTGCAGAGAGTCGGTGGTTCGATGGACTGGTCCCGTGAGGCCTTCACGATGGATCCCAACCTGTCCGCTGCCGTTACCGAGACCTTCGTCCGCCTCCACGAAGAGGGCATCATCTATCGCGCCAACCGCCTGGTCAACTGGTGTGTGGCGCTGAACACGTCGCTGTCCAACCTGGAGGTGGAGAACAAGGAGGTCGAGGGACGCACCCTGTTGGATGTGCCGGGCTACGAGCGGAAGGTCGAGTTCGGTGTCCTGACGCACTTCTGCTATGAGGTCGACGGGAGCAAGGAGAGAATCGAGATTGCCACCACCCGTCCCGAAACCATGATTGGCGATACCGGTATCGCCGTCCACCCCGACGACAAGCGTTATCAGCACCTGATCGGCAAGAACGCCCGCCACCCCTTCATTGACCGGTTGATGCCCATCGTCGCCGACCCCGATGTCGACCCCGAGTTCGGTACCGGTGCCGTGAAGATCACCCCCGCTCACGATTTCAACGATTTCAACCGTGGAAAGGCCCACAACCTCGCCTCTATCTCTGTCATGAACGACGACGGTACCTTCAACAAGCAGGCCGGTCCCTTCGCCGGAATGAAGCGCTTCGATGCCCGTTACAAGGTGATCGAGATGCTGAAGGAGAGGGGTTTGTACGTCAAGTGGGAGAACAACCCCATGAAGATCCCCCGCTGTGCCAAGTCCAACGATGTCATCGAACCCATCCTCAAGCCCCAGTGGTGGATGAAGATGAAGGATCTGGCCGAGCCCGCCATCAAGGCCGTCGAGGACGGCGAGATCAAGATCAAGCCCGAATCTGCCGAGAAGAGCTACTTCCGCTGGATGCACAACATCAACGACTGGTGTCTGTCCAGACAGCTTTGGTGGGGTCACCAGGCCCCGGCCTACCTCGTGAAGATCGAGGGCGAGGATACCGACGAGAGTGATGGCAACTACTGGGTCACTGGCCGTACTGAGGACGAGGCCCGGACGAAGGCCGAGGCCAAGTTCCCCGGCAAGAAGTTCTCTCTGGAGCGCGACCCTGACGTCCTCGACACCTGGTTCTCTTCCGGATTGTGGCCTTTCTCGACCCTGGGTTGGCCCCGTCAGACCCACGACCTGGAGAACCTCTACCCTACCACCGTCCTCGAGACCGGTTGGGATATCCTGTTCTTCTGGGTTGCCCGTATGATCATGCTGGGTATCAAGATGACCGGCAAGATTCCTTTCAAGGAGGTGTACTGCCACTCTTTGATCCGTGACTCCGAGGGCCGGAAGATGTCCAAGTCTCTGGGTAACGTGATTGACCCTCTGGACGTTATGGAGGGCATTGCCATCAACGACCTCCACGCCAAACTTCTCACCGGTAACCTTGCCGACAAGGAGGTTGCCACTGCCACCAAGTACCAGAAGAAGGCGTTCCCCAAGGGTATCCCTGAGTGTGGTGCTGATGCTTTGCGCTTTGCCCTGGTGTCTTACACCACTGGTGGTAAGTTTATCTTTTCCCGACTCCGCTGTTTGACCTTCCTAGGGATTTTCTAACCGACGCATTTTAGGTGGTGATATCGCCTTTGACATCCAGGTCATTCACGGCTACCGCCGTTTCTGCAACAAGATCTACCAGGCTACCAAGTTCGTTCTCGGCAAGCTGGGTGACGACTTCAAGCCGCAGGCCACCCCCACGAAGACCGGACACGAGTCGCTTTCCGAGCGCTGGATTCTGCACAAGTTCACGAACGCCGCCAAGGAGGTCAACGCGTCTCTGGAGTCGCGCGATTTCAACAACTCTGCCGTCGTCATCTACCAGTACTGGTACGCGCAGCTGTGCGATGTCTTCATCGAGAACTCGAAGTACCTGCTGTCGCCCGACGCCTCCGCCGAGACGCAGGAGTCGGCCAAGCAGACGCTCTACACGGCCCTCGAGGGCGCGCTGGCCCTGATCCACCCCATCATGCCCTTCCTCACTGAGGAGCTGTGGCAGCGTCTGCCCCGCCGTCCCGACGACAAGACCATCTCGATCATGAAGGCCAAGTTCCCCGAGTTCGACACCTCGTTCCACAACCCCGAGGCTGAAGCGGCCTACGAGCTCATCCTGAACACCTCCAAGGCCATCCGCTCGATCCTGGCTTCGTACGAGATCAAGACCAAGGGTGACATCGTCATCTCGACCTACGACGAGGCCAGCTACAAGGCCGTCTGCGACGAGATCACGAGCATTAAGTCCCTGGGTGGCAAGACCCTCGGTGAGCTCACCGTTCGGGGCCCTGACAACCCGACCCGTCCGGCCGGATGCGTCGTCGCCCCCGTCAACACCCAGGCGTCTGTCTACCTCCGCGTGTCCAAGGAGGTCGCCCTCGAGCAGGAGGAGAAGGCCAAGGCGAGCCTGGATCGCTCCCTCGACGTTGTGCGCCGCCAGCAGGGTCTCATCGGCTCTCCCGCGTGGCAGTCGAAGGCTAAGCCCGAGGTGCGCCAAATGGAGGAGCAGAAGCTTCGCAATGCCGAGATCGAGGCGGCTCAGTTGGAGGAGCAGATTCGCGAGTTCGAGAAGCTGCGTCTGGAGTAAAGAATTTCCCCGTTTTTTCTTAGAATATTATGCATATAGCACTTCCAAGACAGACAAAACCAATAAACCCATAATGCTGTTACTTCTTAAACTATCAGAATAAATTTGAACTTGTGTTCTAGTATATGTAAAGTGTGGACCTGGATACTGCCGTGAGGGTCGGCTTATCGATAAGCGGTGCCAAGCCCTGACCGCCAAACTTTTTTTCTTCCCTTCTTTTCTCACCCAATTTTACCGCGACAAGCAGCCAACGACGCAGGTTCAAATCACACTACCAGAAACTTGCCAAGATGCTCAGAGAAGTGTATGTCTTTACCCCTTGCACTCCTATATTCTATAAAACAGGATACTAATGAAATCTGCGATACAGAAAACCTAAGAACCCGCGCACCGCGCGGCTGCTCAAAGCCAAAGAGCCCCAGCAAGTCGAACCGCCGAAGCGCACCCTGCTGCTGCACGGATCGAAATGCCCAGGCCCTCTGCAAACCGTCCTGAAGACCTTCCACTCGCTGACGCGGCCGAACTCGGTTCTCTTCCACAAGAAGAACGAGAACATCCACCCGTTCGAGAACACCGAGAGTCTCGAATTCCTGGCCGACAAGAACGAGTGCGGCGTGGTGGTGTTCGGGAGCAGCTCGAAGAAGCGGCCTAACTCGGTGACGCTGGCGCGCATCTTCAACGCCAAGGTGCTGGACATGGCGGAGCTGATGCTGCTGCCTCGTCCGGATGGCGAGGAGAACCCCGCTATGAACAGCTTGAGTATGGAGGTTGGCGTCGGCATGCGGCCTCTGATGATTTACTCCGGGAGTGCGTGGGACGACCAGACGTCTGCGCCGCATCAGATGCTGAAGAGCATGTTTGTGGATATGTTTAAGGGCGAGACGTCGGAGAAGATCGACGCTGAGGGGCTGCAGTATGCGCTTATGCTGGCGGCTGATGAGCCGACGGAGGGTCTGGCGCCCGTGATTCACCTGCGGTGGTTCAAGATCCGCACGAAGCGCAGCGGTCACAAGCTGCCGCGGGTGGAGCTGGATGAGTTCGGGCCCAAGTTTGACTTTAAGGTCGGCCGTCTGCATGAGCCGACTCGCGACCTCATGAAGGAGGCTATGAAGCAGGGCAAGCGGCCGAACGAGGACATCAAGATGAAGAAGAACATCAGCGTCGACTCGATCGGTGACAAGGTCGGCCGGGTGCATCTGGCGAAGCAGGATCTGGGCGGCTTGCAGACCCGCAAGATGAAGGGTCTGAAGCGGCGCGCGGGGATGGAGTCGGATGAGGAGGATGCCGAGATGATGGATGTCGATGATGATGAGGAGATTTCGGAGGATGAGGGACACAAGAGGGCGAGAACCGCATGAGTTGGGGAGAGTTCGGTGGACGAGATGATGGGTGGTGGTCCCTTGGCTCGGATATAACGTGTGCATTGTCTGATTCTATTTCCCATTCTGCACGAGGCGTTTCCCGGTGGTTTGATATAGTTTTTTTCTTCTTCCTTCCCTGCGATGAACCAGAGATTCGACCGTCTTCTGGGTACCTTACTGTGTATAGATCTATTCTATCTGCTACGAAAAGTTGCCGGCATTTATCCGGATTGGTCTGACTGTTCCCTTGCCTGTACTATTTGTAAGTATCGCATCGAATATAGTGTCACGTAACGAAGACAAAAATGTCATGATATATCTTATAGCTGTGTGGTAATCCCTTGTTATATCGCAAATGATGCTATCCCGGCAGATGGTCTATACAACACGTGACATGACGTTTTGCGCCGACGCACATGCCGAGGGACTTTCCACCGTACGGAGTTCAACGCGGATACTCCACATCCCCCTCCCCCGGCTATCTCAACGCAATCCTGACACTAATAGCTCGACGACTTCTATCTATTCTTAGTTTCTGTCTGTTCTTTTCTTCCCCGATCACATTCCGCTCAACCTATGATCCTCAGCGCCCCGGGAGATCTCCGCCGGTGAAGTCAACCTCCAACCCGCTTGTTCGCTCCCAGCCGGTCTACCGAGGTCCCACACAACGAGACACCATGGATGCTCTTGTGGTATGTGCTGTGTTCTTGATACTCTAGATTGGTTTTCTAAGGTTCTGTATAGTCTCATCTGGACACCTTGGTCCAGAACCCGGATCTTGCGCCCCTCTTGTCGCTCCTCAAGGGTGTCCGAAATGGCGCCATTTATGGCGCCAAAGTGCGCTTTCCGCATGCCTTGGTGTACGTTGCTTCTCTACCGAGGGGATGAAGGAGTTGTTGATCGAATAATTGTTGAATGGATGATACTAACCTCCGATACTTGTCTCCAACAGGATGATCTTCCTCTTCCGCTCCGGAACGTAAGAACGCTTCTGTCGCATTACTCTCCACACCCGACTGATCCCCGCTGCAGTATCCGCGAGAAAACCAAACTCGTCTTAAAGGCGACCCGCCAACATGCTCGCAACCTAGCAACCTTTGCCTTCATCTACAAGAGTGTGATGCTAGCTCTGCGCTATCTGAACCCCGCCGGTGCTGGGAAAGAGGGCCGGTATGACACCTTCTTCGCAGGCGCGCTGGGAGGTTATGCTGTGTTTGGACGACACAAGACTAGTGTTACGCAGCAGGTATGTATCCAGCTTTCTTTTGCTAATGGCAGTTCTCTCGAAATAGGGAATCATCAACTGACAATGACCACAGATCGTCATCTACGTGTTTGCGCGCGTGGTTCTGGCCGCTGGAAAACTCTCCGTCCAGCCCAACATGCACCCCCTCTCCTCCCTCATCACCCCCGACTCGCGGACGCAGATCCAGAATAATGCCTGGCCGGTGTTTGCCTCGCTCAGCTGGGCCTTCGTCATGTACATCTTCCGCTGGTATCCCGAAACCCTCATGTCGAGTCTCCGAAGCAGCATGGTTTACATGTAAGTCTTTCCCCATTTATTCTCTCCTTATATATCAAGATAGTCGACTAACAATCCTAGCTACGCCGACTCCGACCACTGGGACTCCTTCCGTAACCTCCTCATTCACAACAAATAGACTACCTTCCCGTTATATTCCCATGCCCTTTCCCCACCCATCCACCCATCGTTCCTTCCGTCCCGCTCATTTCCCCCTCCTTCCCTACGGCTGGGCCCGCGTCTTTTTCTTGATTTCCACGGCGTATAGAGTTGGTGCATATAGTATTCTCATGGTTTTGGTCTTTTTCTTCTTGTCTATGTTTCCCTGGCTCCTCTTGTATCTATTATTCATGACGAATGGACTTGGCTTGTTGCCTTCGGTGCCGCAGGTGTCATACATGGGTTGATGTCCGATATCTCTGGCTTGGTTTCTCGTGTGCCGCTTTCTGTTTACCACCAATATACACCAGAGTAGGTGAGAGCCGCTTAACACTGCATTTCCTAGTCTGCATGGGAAACTTGTCTTTGGACCCTACTAACTATCACACGATGCTCAACCCCAAACGTGACCGGACCGATGCACATGTTTTATATCCAACCAGTGACAGTATATGTTGGGCATATCAGTTAGGTCCAGCCCTGCGCCGAAATGCTGGACCAGCACTTGGTATAGGGCTTGACCTGATTGACATCCCAAACAATCCACCGCATCTTAGAAGACCAGTCATTACATTTGACCGACCCCGGTGCCCTCCGCAGTATAACGTGCCGCAATTACTCACAGAACGTAAACGGGTCGTGATGTCCTTTGTAGCCGAGTGCTACTTCTTTCCCACAACACCATATCAGGCTGTATTAAGCCCGAGCGAATAAATAGAAGGCTGTGAGCACACTAAATGTTCAGCCTGATCAGCCTATTGCAAAACCCCCACGACATGTCCACACTAGCTCGTGACTGCTAGTCAGCTCGTCCTTCTCACAGCCCCGCTCTTGTTGAAAACTTTTGGTCTCCTCACCTCACTGCTGTGATCAACAACCATACCAATATCAATCATCTACTAAGAAAGAAACAAAACAAAAAAAAAATCTATATATACGAACCTCCTTTTAGCAAAACGACTGTCTCGTCATGTCATCTGATAAACCCCGACTTACACATGATGATTATACTGTGGCTTGGATCTGCCCTCTTGTTGTCGAGCAGACCGCTGCAATAGTCATGTTGGACAGTGAACATGAACGTCTGCCACAGCCGCCCAGTGACCACAATGTCTACACGCTTGGAAGCATCAACGGGCATAACGTTGTGATTGCTGGCCTCCACACCCCTGGCAATAACCCTGCGGCCGTCGTCGCGACGCAGATGAGAAACACCTTCCCGCAGCTCAGATTCGGTGTGCTGGTCGGCATAGGCGGTGGCGTACCGACCAAGTCTGAACAGGGAGACATTCATCTGGGACATGTGGTCGTCAGCCAACCGGTAGGCGAGCACTCAGGGGTAATCCAATACGATCACGGCAAAGCCCAAGTCGGCCAGTTTCGACACACCGGCTACCTGGCTCCGCCGCCAGCAGTATTACTCAATGCCGCTCGAGAAATGGACATAAGGCGTGCAATTGCGCCGGAGGATCCGGTTCTCAATCACCTTTTGCGTATCAACACCGGTCTTAAGCGACTGCGGATATATAAATTTCCTGGGGTTGAACAGGACCGCCTGTTCAAAGCAGATTATGTCCACCGTGACCCGAATGCTTCCTGCCGGAAGTGTGGATGCGAATCGGACTTCATTGTGGATCGTCACGCTGACGACAGCGATAATTACAGCGATGATGAAGACAGCATATCCGATCAAGCCGAACAACTCGTGGTACATAGGGGGACGATTGCCGCCGGGGAACTAGTGATCAGACATGGCCAGCTGAGAGACGAACTAGCAAAGCAGTATGGTATCCTCTGTTTTGAGATGGAGGCTGCCGGGGCTTTGGCCGACTTCCCTTGCCTTGTTATTCGAGGTATCGCGGACTATTCGGACTCGCATAAGAATGATCGGTGGCACGGTTACGCGGCAGCAGCAGCAGCAGCCTATGCTCGTGAGCTATTCTTCCACATGCCTGTGGATGAGGTGAAGCAAGTCAAAATAGCCGAACACGGTCAGTAAGCAGCGATAGATGAGTAAAGACCCTATATACTGACCGCCCTGTAGACGTGGATCAAATGATTCATCAAGTTGAAGGCCTCGCTCAAGATAATCAATACAATAAGATATGCGAATGGCTTAGCCCCCCTGATCCCTCGGTCAATCTGAGCAAAGCACTCAAGGAGCGACACATAGGAACGGGTTCTTGGTTTATCCAGAGCCCACAATTCGGAGAGTGGATATCTGGGACGCGTCAAAACCTCTGGCTACATGGGATTCCAGGTTGCGGAAAGACCGTTCTGAGCGCGACAACGATAGAGCACCTCACTCAACAACTCAAACCTACTCATGATGTTCTTTATTACTTTTTCGATTTCAACGATGTCGACAAGCAGTCATGTGACAATCTCATCCGCTCTCTTATTTCACAGTTGTATTCGCGATGTGAGAATTCTCGGAAGGAGCTGGATAAGCTATGTTTGTCCTGCAACAATGGCCGACAACAGCCGTCATACGAATCTCTTGTCACCACATTCCTGCGGATTGTGAGAGTTGAAGAAATTCGGATCGTTTTAGATGCTCTCGATGAATGCAGAGCAAGACCCGATCTTTTTTTGTTAATGGAAAGTCTCGCAAACTCCGGTTGTTCCGTCCTCGCCACCAGTCGGAAAGAAGAGGATGTTGAATCAGAAATTAGGCGCTGGATGCACCAGGACAATATCATTCCAATCCAAAATGGTGCTGTAGACGAAGACATTCGCGCATATGTCCATGCCCGACTTCAATATGATCGAGGATTTGAGAGGTGGCGCTCGAGGCCACAGGTGCAAGAAGAGATTGAGACGGAACTTATGAGGAAAGCCGATGGAATGTAAGATGCAATCTTGAACTCATGGCTCTATACACGGTTTCTTCGTCTAGAAGTGCTGACTCTGTCTTTAGGTTCAGATGGGCTACATGCCAACTTGATATTCTGGAAAAGTGTCCGAATCTGCCAAAACTCCGGGAGTCGCTCAGGTCTCTCCCAAAGACGCTAGAGGAGACGTACGGTCGAATATTGGCCAACATTGACGAGATCTATCGAGATTATGCGATCAGGATTCTGCAATTCCTTACTTACTCGGAACGACCCCTCACAATAGAAGAAGTCGTTGATGCTTTGGTGGTTGACCCCGATGGGGACATCCCGTTTGATCCCGAAGATAGGATGCCAGAGCCCCGAGATATTATGAGAATATGTCCAAGTCTAATCACCCTCGTGGTAAGGACAGAGGAGGACTATCTAGAATACGACGATCCAAAATATGTGACGGTGCTTCAGTTGGCGCACTTCTCTGTACAGCAATATCTCGTGTCAACAAGAATTGCAGCAACCTTCCCAGTGAACATGGCCGAGGTTGGTGCACTGTTTCAGACGAGCATCAACGAAGTAGACGCAAAGGCAACTATTACAAGAGTCTGCCTGTCGTACTTATCGCATCTGGGGGAACAGCGTCGTCCGGCCCATGAGCTCACGATACAGTTTCCGCTATCGGTATACTCCGCGCAGTACTGGATGGATTATGCGAAGACTGTAGAGATTGAAGAAGTGGTCCGAGAAAGCATTCTTAAATTTCTTCTCGAGAAAAAGGAAGCATACGCAGTCTGGGGAGACCTATTTGACCCAAAGCAATGGTGGACTAAAGGCCTGTTCCAACTTCCTTTGGCATCTCCACTGTACTACATATCTCTATCAGGTCTTCAACATGTTGCAAAATTGTTATTGGAGAGAGAAGTCGATGTCGATGCCCAGGGTGGAAGGTATGGCAATGCCCTCCAGGCGGCTTGTTATAGAGGTAATAAGGAAACTGTGGAGATACTACTGGATAACGGAGCTGATGTGAATACGCAAGGAGGACAGTATGGCACTGCTCTCCAGGCAGCTTCTTTGGAAGGCCACAGGGACATTGTAGAGATACTACTGGATCACGGAGCTGATGCTAATGTACAGGAAGGAGAGTATGGCACTGCTCTCCAGACAGCTTCTTTTAAAGGTCACAGAGATATTGTGGAGATGCTACTGAATAGCGGAGCTGATGCTAATGCACAGGAAGGAGTGTATGGCACTGCTCTCCAGGCAGCTTCTTTTGAAGGCCACAGGGATATTGTGAAGATACTACTAGATAGTGGAGCTGATGCCAATGTACAGGGAGGAGAGTATGGCACTGCTCTCCAGGTAGCTTCTTTTGAAGACCACAGGGATATTGTGGAGATGCTACTGAATAGCGGAGCTGATGCTAATGCACAGGGAGGAGAGTATGGCACTGCTTTCCAGGCAGCTTCTTTTAAAGGCCACAGGGATATTATGGAGATGCTACTGGATAGCGGAGCGGAGATCAATGCCAAAGGGGGGGAATATGGCACTACTCTTCAGGCAGCTTCTGCTAAGGGCCTTAAGTAAATTGTGCAGATGTTGCAAGACAGAGGAGCCGACAGTTTATGCCCGGTCAATGCTTAGGGCTGCCGTCTATGCTGCCGTCCATACCCCTAGCGATCGACATGCTGGGCTCGCTCCCAGGATTTTCAAATCAACCCTATAGCCTTCTAGCAATGCACCCCGAACGCGGACATTTATCGTGGCGATGATGTTTCTCCATGGACAGGAAAATATGACGTGTGTTCCCAACAGCTAGCTACTGTCTAGACATGGGCAACAACGACTGGCCTGATCCAATCTTAGCCACTGCACAGAAAAGTCGAACGGCAGCTTGGGAGGGCTTGACCTGACTGATATCCCCAACATTCGATGATATGTGGCGATTAATAAGGAAATGCTCCCCAGACAGCTCCTTTTGAAAGGTCAATGATGAGACTTTTCTTTCTCTGAAATGACAACAACATTGCACGAGCTCGGACGACTTCGTGGTGAACGTGGTGACTATTGTCCCAGGGCTGAGATATGACGTAAACCATGCATCTTACTCAAGAGGCATGCTTGGTTTACGAAAAGCGGCTTGGTCATGGAACACGGGAAGCAAACCGATGGAAAGGGTCAAAGGGCAACGATTTTGTATGGCATTATTGTGCGATTGAAGATTGGAAAGATTGTGTGAAGAACGAGAATGAGATTTGCGAGGGAAAACCCTGGAAATCAGCAGACTGGCCGAGTGCATTCACTGGATTCCTTCCATTGTGAATTGTGAATCTTGTCTTGAAACACCGACCTCTCTCTATGCTACTGGCTCGCATATCTTGGTGCTTGAACTTGAACACAGTTCCACTCTATGCAGAATATGGCACGCCGTCCCGGGCAATTTGGTAACACGACCCAGAACCAATGACTTGTCTATACTTCTAGTTGACGCTCTAGCCCGTCTACCATCTAGTGCTTTCAACGACCCCTCGAGAAATCACACATGTGCACCTCAAACAGACGAATCTCTACAGCTTACTCCTCGGAGGAGCCACCAGTTTCTCCACCTCTGCGAACCGGTAATAGAACTCCAGACTCTGTGGGTTCAACAACGTGCCTGACGCCTTGACCTGTCTACCAGATACAATTTGCTTCACGGGCAGTTCTACCTTTTTGAGATTGACCGTTGTCTGGACATGTTAGTTGTCTATTTTGCCTCACTCTGGGAGGAAGAACGGGAAGAAGAACGGGAAGAAGAAAGGGAAGTAGAAGAGGAAGAAGAGAAAACGGGAAAGAGACGCGAAAAGAGACACAAAACAAACGAAGAAAAGAAAGAAAAAAAAAGAAGAAAAGAAAGAAGTAAAAAAAAAAAAACATACCGGAATCTCAGGCGTCTCAAAAACATACTTTGGCACATGGCGCGCACTCAGTGCCTTTCGAATCGCCTCTTTCACTCTCCCGACAAGCTCCAAGCTGAATGAAATCCCGGGTTGCATTAGCAGGAAGAGAAGCACAAACTCGTCTGCGTCGTGGGGACGGCGCTGGCCGACGCAGATCGAGTCGGCGATTTCCTGCGGGAACTGCGTGTCGATCACGTTGTAGATCTCGCTGGAGCCGAAGCGGATGCCGGATGGGTTGAGGACGCCGTCGGAGCGGCCGAGGAAGAAGATTTGTTTGGTTACGGGGTGGATGCTGATGAAGTCGCCGTGGGTCCAGACGTCTGTTTTCGGATATGAAGGTTAGTTTGTGGCCGGGGTAGAAAGGAGAGAAGTTGGGGAGGAAAGTCTAGGTAAGGTGGAAAGGGGACGACGCACTGTCAAATCGGGCAAAGTACGAATCAAAGTATTTCTGCGCCCCATCGTCTCCCAGAAATTTGACCGGCATGGTGGGGAACGCGCCGGGTGCTACCAGCTCGCCGGGCACGCCGTCTGGCACGGCGGTGCCCTTCACGCCAGATGCGCCCTCGTCTGCTTGATCATACACCGCGATGGGGATCCCCAGACTGGGACCCTGACATCCACCGACATAAAGCGGCGTCAGCGGGTTCTCGAGCCCAAAGCAGGCAGCCAGGTCCGTACCGCCGGAGATATTGGCCAACTGGGCACGGGCGGGAAAACCGTGGTCGTAAAACCACTCAAACAGGGACTCGGAGAGAACCATGCCCGTGCTAGTGACGATGGAGAGATTCTGCAGGTTGGCAATCTCCCGCGGGCTCACACCGTTCTTGCGCAGCTCGTGCAGGTACCGTGGGGACGTGCCGAAGTGAGTGACCTTGTATTTGTCCAGCAGGCGGATGAGGAACGTGACATCTGGCAGGAAGGGGCTTCCATCGTAGAGGATGGGTTTGCCTCCGATGGACAGGCAGGAAACGGCCGACATGTACATGATCCAGCCGGTTGTGGTGTACTGCAGCACTGTTGTCTGGGGGCCGTTGTTGCGGTGCAGACGGGCCTCTTTGTTCGAGTTGAGGATGTATCCGCCCACGCCGTGGACAATCGGCTTCGGTTTGCCAGTCGTACCGGATGAGTACACGACGAGGAACGGGTCGCGGAAGCCCACTCGCACAAACTCCAGCTGATCAGATGGAGCTTGGTTCAGGAAGGTGGCTAGCGTCTGGGTTTTGGGCAGAGGAGCCACATCAGCCGGTCGTTCAGGGAAGCGAGGCATCGCTACGACACCCTTGAACTCCCGGACCCCTTCGAGACCGCTCACGCACTCTGCGATCTTGGAGCGCAAGTCCGTTTGTTTTCCATTATAAACGGTAGCGTCATCGAAAAACACCCACTTCGGTTTAAGCTGCAGCAGCCGGTCCAGGATTCCCTTGACGCCGGTATCGGTCGAAGCCGATGAGAAGAGACCCCCAAGCGCCGTGGAAGCCAGGAGCACCACCAGGGTATCGATGCTGTTACTCGCGACAACAGCGATGCGGTCACCCTTGACGACGCCGGCCGCCTTCAGCGCCTGCACCAGCCGACCCGTCTTCTGGCGCAATTGGGCCCAAGTGATGCTGACGGCAGGCTCGGAACCGCCCTCGCGGATCTGCGTCAGGGCGATCTTGTCGTCTTCTTTGTTCTTTTTCGTGGTCTTGGGGGGTCCATTGATGGAATTGTCGGCTGTGAAGAGCATGTTCTCGGCGAAGTTGACACGAATGCCGTCGAACCAGTTGGGGATACTATCCATGCGGGCAGATTCGTCGAAGGAAATGGTGTAGGAGCCTTCGTAGATGATGGGGAAGTATTTCCAGCAGAAATCCCAGAATGCCGCTCGGTTGTTGATGCTCCATTGGTAGAGGTCGTTATATGTCTGTTTTCATACCAATCAATTCTCGTTATTCTTCCTGTCTGGATGCTTGGAGAGGATGCTTGGAGGGGTACCTGGAAGATGACGCCCTTTTCCTGTTCGAGCTTGACTTTAAAGTCCCACATCTGGGTGGATTTGGGATCGGGGTGTTCCCACAGCTTGCGGGGGAGGGGATATGTGGCCGTCATGTTGAATTGGAGTATACTGTTAGTATGTTGTATCTTTCGGTCTCAATCCCACGATGGGAGGGACTAGATATAGGGAAAGAGAGTAGTATATAAGAGTGGGTCTCTCGGAGTGCGGGGAAGTCTCCAAGATTACAAACTGAATATGGCAAGCTCCGACACTGGCGCCGAAAAGGACCTAGGTCGTCCTGGCTATACTGAGTCTCATAGGCTTGGATGATCCGATTTGGATTTTCGTGCAGTTCAACATCCTCCATCCGGGGCAATGCCATACGGTAGATCGATGGAGACCTCGGATATATACATCTTGTTCAACATGATTATATGTCCATTTGAACAGGCTTGTAATAAGTATAACTTATAAAAAATATATAAGATCAAAAAAGAAAAGAAACTCTCCTAAGGTTTGTATAAGTATTCTTTTTGTAAATACTCTTAGATATATGACCTCGGATACGTACATTATATATACTATCCACGAGTCCACACCTTTACCAGCACCAAAGAACACACTTGTACTATAGGGATTCCATCGTTATGTCCACCTGTTCAGATATGATAAACTAATGTATAGTTTGATAAGTAGATGATGATAGTTGTTGTAGAAATAGTGAATGCAATCGGAAAACATGGTAGCATGTCATTTTCTCCTGACCATTCGACCAAAAACACCAATCGGCGCGTGCGAGGATCTTGATATCCAGCGCTTGTCAAGTGATCGGCCGAGATTTCCCCAGACTGACTGTGGTTAGATTAGTCGTGCTTTTGAAAATATTCGCGACCCTTTCATAGTATTCAATCATCGAAGATCATCAATATCTGAACTGCTTCCTCATTACCTACCCCCGCAGTTGTGGTGCCAGGCATGGGTCCAATCAGTCCAAAGAATCCAACGACCCAGATGAAAACACTCTTATCATCTACATCCCTCCTCATATCCGACCAAATAACATGCGATCCCTAAACCAATTCCCCCCCGAGCTCTCATCGATCACATACTCAGCTGCCTGTTCCGCGCAGATCTCAAAGCTGCCCGTCTAACATGCCGCGCCCTGAGCGGTATCGCAACACACTGGCTCTATCACTCCATTTACACACGCATCCCATCCTTCCAGAACAACGTCGTCCGCCAGGAAATTGAAGGCCTCCAAGAGCTCGTCTCGAAATTTGCACCACTAGTTCACAAGATTGACATCGACGGCGGAGATGACTATTGCTCGTTCGAAGTGGCCTCGTTCCTGGACAAGCTGCCCGCTTTGGAGAAGATTCACATGTGCGGCGTCCGTACATCGTGGTACCATGATCAGTTTTTCCAGGGGGATTTCGAGAGGGCTATGCTCCGCGCGAGTCTCATTACTCCAATTGAAACCAGGATTCTGGCTGATTTAAAGTCTTGTACGATTTCCTCCAATTCCACCGGCCAAGGATTATCACTGATACAGCGGCACTTGAAATAGTGACCCTGAAGGTCCACCAAGATCAGGGAGACTGGCTCCTCACAGATCTTGGAATTCTATTTTTGATTCCCCAACTCCAGCATTTAACCCTAGACCACATCGTTTTGAATTATGGGGATCCCGCATTATTCCCACATCCTTGGGCATCTTCGGGGCTCACTCACTACTCCCACCAGACGAGCCTGGAATCTCTATCCATTATCGACTCTTATATTGATCTCCAGGCCCTAGAGGAGATCCTGGCCCCCCCTCAGGCGCTGACGCATCTTCGACTGGAGAGTCGCCGTCCGGACTGCGACGAGCTACCCGACGGCTGGCAAGAACGGACGTGCAACCGGGAGGCCATCTAACGTGCCATTGCGCAGCAGAGACTGTCGTTGGAGAAGTTGGACATCCGGTGGGATGTGCGGTCGGCACCTCTGGAGGGACCTGGTTGGACGCGGGTCCGGTTCCCTAGGTTGAGGGAGCGTAAGGTGACTTTCGGAGCAATCGATGAGTCGCATCAAATCGAGATCGGTGATTTGAACAGTGGTAACGGGGATGTGAGACCCCTAATGTGAATCCATAATGTGCAACACTGATCGATGGGGCAAGAGAAGAAGAGATAGAGGAGACGCGATAGCCCTAAAGATTTATCGATCTCATTGTCGGTTTTGGTCCATGAATGTTGTAGCTAAAAACTCTTTCTCCTGGTACTATTCAAAGCATATAGTTCTCCATCGAGCAAGGCTACTGTCTGTTATGTTCTTTCCATGTGTTCATTAGCATCGTGGGCAATGTGTCTTCTTTCAAACTGATGGAAATTTAATTTCAACAAACTAAAATTCCATCCCTGCCACACGTACGTGTCTTCTATACTAAAGCAAGCCCTTTGAACGCCAAATTGTCATCGCGGGGCTCTGGAGCCTGTTGAAGAGGATCTGTAGATCCCTCTCCAGTTCATTGCTAGACGAGTCAACGTGGCTTCTGTGACTCCGTAACTATAAGTAAAGTTAATAATCATATCCAGCACGTATAATTCAGGGACTTATACTATCTTTCTACTTACTTGCCTCGTAATTATAAAAAACACGAAAGAATCAGTAACGTACTTATACATGTAACTGAAATGATCACAACATAATTTATCGTGGATCCCACCAGGGTTCACCTGGGGTGAATCCTAGCTATGAGTTAACATCACGACACTTTTGAACTTCATAATCTAACCCTATATCCAGTGCAACACTTATTTATTTGGCAGTAGCCATAACCCAACATGAGCATTCATTGAATGGGGCATCTAAGAAGAAAAAGCCCAAAATTGGTCTCGAATCGTGTGGTTTTCGAATGCAATATGGTGGCTATTTCTATAGTGCCGTAATGTCGATATATCCTCAATGTTGGCCAATATCTGACCGTACACCTCCGATGCCCTTGGGAGAGACCTAAATGTCTCCTAGAGTATTGAATATTATGACACCCATCTATCTGAGAGTATCAAGTTGGCATGTAGCCTAGTTGGACCTAGACACAGAGTCAGCGCTGGTCAACAAAAACCCCTTCCAGAACCTCACCCCATTCCACCCTCCATCCCTCTATATCTTCTGGTAAGCTACCTAATGTTTTGTCACGCCTGCAACTCACCCATCACCAGGACCAAAAGTGCCTCCATGTTGATACTCCAGCCCACAGAAGAACTCTTTTTATTCTTTCGGCCCAGAAGTGGGACTCCCTATAATTCTATCCCCGTCATGACGAAGATTGTTCCCTAGACGTGAGGACCGCCAGGGCTTATGAAGAGATTTCCCATGCTTCTATACCCTTTCCCTGAGCTGCTTGATTGATTGGGACTCAATCTTGGGCTAGTAAATGACATTTTAGCTGGTCATATTGTGGTTTGCAGGATGGGCATGATCTCGCTTACTATGATATATATATATTTGGATAGGAGATAGGGTTGTAGTTATTCGTGGATGAAATGGAAATGTGTAGATGGTTACTCAGATCTGCAAGAGGGCGATAGAACGGCTTTTGAATATATTTGTTACTTTCTTCGTATCTTCGTGGATTCGTTTACTCTATTATGCTTGTTTCACCACTAGGGCTAGGATTGTTAGAATTACTATATAATGATGATTATATCAGGTGATTGGCCACTTCCATTGCTCTGACTGCTGTCAGTAGACATCAGTCAGGAATTGCTAATGTTTCGGCCATACAACGAAGCCACCGAGGAGAGTGCTACTAGATTATCATACTGTGATAAACAGACTCTCAGTGACTATTGAGATCAGTGGCATGAAGACGCAAGAAAGTAGAGATACTAGAATATAGTACAGCTGTAGTTTATCTGGAAGAAAAAGGATAAAAAATTGGCTACTAAGACAATGAGAATAACTAAACCCTGCTGTATGTCAATACAGTGACAGTATTGGCATCAAGCTATGCCTCGGCTACAAGCCTTTCTCCTCTCTTGATGCGGGCAAATTTGAGGCATCTCCTCGCACACCCGCGGCTCTATATAGCCTGGTATGAATTAGAGATAGACGAACTGCTAGAGTGAATGAGTTGGCTGCAGGGGACGGGATAGGATAATATACATTATAAGCCTGTATCATGGCCATGTTGGGTATATGCAAGAAATTCCCCTCCAATACCAATAAATATAGGTATATATAAACTCTGGTGGATGGACAGGTCTCCGGAAAACCCAGGCAGCTATAGCCTAAGGCACCTTCATGCCAGAAGTTTTGCCTTCTTTTGACCTTCCCACGAGACTACTTCATATCTCCGCTCTATATCATGGTCAGAACCTGTATCCCAGGTCTCACCACATGGACTGAAGCCATTGTCCATCATTGCTCCGGATGAGGCATTCCCCAAGGTTGTATATCACTCACTTACTACCTACTAGCCCAATCTATGTCGAAATATGACAACGGAACCCCTCCAATTGATTGTATAGATTGACTAAAAGGGTAATCACAGTGATCATCCATGCCAGACAACAACAGTATGGCGGGATCTTTACCGAAACGAGGTTAGCAGCTGGCCCTAATCGCTTGAGTCATAGTTTTCGACCCCCACTCTATTCAAGCCATGATCTATTCTAGTCATATGATCAATGACAACCAGGTGTCTTGCCCATGTCGTCCTCTCCTGTTGCTGCGGATATACATGCCCGCACAGTCTCCTCGTCGAGTATGGAGATCGCTATGTCCGAGATAGGAGATGTAGCTTCGGTGGGCCGCCAACGGAGCGGGCCGAAGGACGAGGAAATGACACAGCCCTTGTCTCATGGAGATCGCGAGGGATTCGACTCGTTGCCGGTGGCAAGCGAGACTCGCAGCAAGTGGAAGATTAGTGCAATAATGATTGCGCTCGCGGTAAGGGGAATTCACCAACGCTGATGCGGATAAGACGGAGCCATTGTCTGGGTAGACCATACAAGGACTACTGACGATTCACCGACTGACTGACATCTCTCTCCAGCTCGGGATGTTTGTCGCTGCCCTCGATCAAACGATTGTGGCTACTGCGACCCCCACGATCTCCGCGGAGCTGCACTCGGCCGCCGGCTATGTCTGGATTGGCGGCGCCTATCTTCTGGCCAACGCTGCCAGCTCCAATATTTGGGTTAATCTGTCGGATATCTGGGGCCGCAAGCCCATTCTGCTGGCGGCGGTCGCGCTTTTCTTTGGCTCCTCGATCATATGTGCAATGGCGGTCAACATGCCCATGCTGATTGCTGGCCGTGGGCTTCAGGGCGTCGCCGGTGGCGGCCTCCTCCAGCTGGTCATCGTCGCCATTTCGGATCTGTTCAGTGTTCGGTATGTCTCCAGGGAAATTGACCGTGTGGAAACCACGCGCTGACTCTGCACTAGACTTCGCAGTCTGTTCATGGGCCTGATCGAGTTCATTTGGGCCATTGCGGGCGCCCTGGGTCCCATCGTCGGTGGTGCCTTGACCCAGTCGGTTTCATGGCGGTGGGTTTTCTGGATCAATCTACCCGTCTGTGGTGTGGCCTTTATCCTGCTCCTCGTGTTTTTGGATGTACACAACCCCAGGACCTCCGTCATCGATGGTATCAAAGCAGTCGACTGGTGGGGCAGTTTTGCCATTCTCGCCCTGACGGTCATGCTCCTGCTGGGCTTGGACTTTGGAGGAAACACTTTCCCCTGGAGCTCGGCCAAGGTCATCTGTCTGATTGTCTTTGGCGCGCTGATGTCGCTCGTGTTTATTTACTGCGAGAAGCGCCTTGCGAAGTATCCGCTGATGCCGTTGGAGATCTTCAAAACTCGATCCAACATCGCCTGCTTCCTGGTCGATTTTACCCACGGGGTTGTAAGTATCTTTCTAACAATCCACCCTACAAAACACAGACACCCTCTGACTGTTAGTAGGCTTACATTGGAATGGAGTATTACCTCCCTCTCTATTTCCAGTCCGTCCAGATGGCCTCCCCGTTTCGCTCTGGTCTTCTTCTTCTCCCCTTCATTTTGACCGAAGCCGTACTAAGCCTCGCTGCGGGGCTCATCATCCACGCCACCGGTCGCTATCTGGAGGTGATCTGGATCGGCATGACGCTTGTTGTCCTGGGAGCCGGACTCCTCATTGACTACGGCATTGACACCTCCCTGGGAAAGATCATCGGATATCAGATGGTGGCCGGCTCGGGCTGTGGGCTTCTCTTCACCCCGCCGCTTATTGCCCTCCAGAGCGGCATCAAGCAGAGTGAAACCGCCAGCGCCACGGCGACCTTCGGCTTTATCCGCAACGTGGCCATGGCGCTGTCCGTGGTCATCGGTGGAGTGGTCTTCCAGAACGGCATGAACACGCAGCAATCCAGCCTCCGCAGAGCCGGTCTTTCCCCGTCCTTGATGGCGGAGTTCACGGGAGCCGAAGCCGCCGCCAACGTGGTGTCGATCCATGCGGTCAAGGATCCCCAGCAGCGAGAGGCCGTCACGAGCGCCTTTGCTTGGGGATTGCGCAACATGTGGATCCTATACACGGCTCTGGCCGCATGTGGACTGATCGCCAGTGTCTTCATCCAACGCCAGCATCTCAGCCAAGAACACGTTGAAACGAAGACAGGACTGAAGGAGAAGGAGGCATCTGCAGTTTCAAACGTCCCCCTTGATTCTGGCTTGCCTAGGGCCTAAAGTCAGCGTTCACCTGCTTCACGTCATCGGACTTGGTGACAGATCACGGTGCACCTCAGTTGTTCTGCAGAGGATTAAAATTCATTTCGGGCATTTCACGTACATATCAGACAAAAAGCTTTTCGGGATAGTCAAAACAGCGATAGGAATCAATAGAGATCGGAACTTACCGGTGGGGCCAGAGCGGCGACTGCCGAAACCCTAAAACCGTACTTAATCTCTCCGTCTCTCCATCTCCTCATCTCTCCTCATCTCCTCCACCTCTTTTATCTTCCATCGCGACAAGGCTGGACCTTGCTTTAACTTCATAATTGATCGCGCAATTGAGCATATTAACCTTCTCTTCCAATATACGTCCAAACATTACAATGGCCCCCCACCTCACCTCCAATCCCACCCTGAGCGTCGTCCCCGAACCCCTCACTCGGGATGCCTTCGCGCCCTTCGGCACCGCCGTCTACTCCCCTCTCCCACGCGACTTCTCCTCACCCCCATCGTCAGTCTCCTCCCTGACACCACACGATCCAGCGCCCGTGCTCGCCAACCAGAACTCCGCGCTCAAATACAGTGGTATCTCCCCACTACTCAACGAGTACCCGGATCGCTGTCCCAGCGGGAAACCCTCCTCCGGCCGCATGACCATGTTCTCCTGCTTTCCGCGCTCGCTGCGCACTGTTCAGTCGTCGTCGCGATCATCTGCAGTATTTGACGTCCGCATCCTCGAGCGCCACCCCTTCACCACACAGACATTCACCCCCATCGACCTATCCTCGCAGACGCGCGCCGGCGACCACGACGAGCCCTTCTTTCTCGTTGTCGTTGCGCCGACTCTCAAGGGCACTACTGCGACTGCGAAGACCGCTAAAGGAGACACCGTCACCGTCCAAGACCCGCCGGATTTGTCGCGCTTGAGAGCCTTTGTAGCCCGCGGCGGTCAGGCGGTCACCTATGGGGTGGGAACGTGGCATGCGCCGATGGTTGTTCTGGGCCCGAGACGCGTGGATTTTGTGGTCGTGCAATTTGGGAATGGGGTTGACGAGGAGGATTGTCAGGAGGTGGAGTTTGGGGAGGGCGTGGTTGTGGATTTGGGGGACGGGGGAGTGGGGGGGCGAGGCTTTAGATGTGGGTTATACCTTGTAAATAATGGAATAAGAGGAGATGATACTGTGTAGGTAGGTAGTTAACGATGTCTCTATGTGTATGATATAGGTCGTATAGATCTGGGCTATATACGTTCTTTTTACTACTGTAGCAAGATGTCATCCTAGGACAACGGCGAGCCTTGCAAGATCCGTGCATGATGACCAAAAGATTGACGTCCTGCGTAATTTTGATAAAATTTAACCGAATAGAAAAATAGTTAATTATCTTCTGGTTTTTATTGATTTATATAGTACGGATAGACGGTGGAGAACGATGGTGACAGAATGGTTAATGCCTCAGGCACAAAGTGTCAAGGCACCCAGGCAGCCACAGCTCTCGCCGCCACCGAAATCTGCGTCTCTCCCGACCTGCGGCCAACTTCATCCCGGAACTCCTGCCACTCCCATCAATTCAATTACTTTTTTTGCGCAGCTTGCAACCCTCCACCGCAAGTGTTCCTGTTTTCTGCAGGAGGATGCTCCAGGTTCGTGAAGCCTTCTAACTATCTGATCAAACACAGAATTCATTTTTTCCCTTTTCTCTGGTTACAGGAGTCTCGACGCGCCGGTTGATTCTGAGCTCCACCCGAGCCCAGACGACGCTTTTTTTTCGCAGTCGCATTTCACGATACCTCCCTTGTTCTCCATTTCAATTTTTCTATCGAATATAGGATCGTCCCGCTCCGGACGCCTCTGCCAACATGGCGGACCAAAATATCTCCCAGTACAAATACTCGGCGATGTCCAACCTGGTTCTCCAGGCGGACCGTCGATTCGTCTCCCGCGTCAACGATGAACCCACCGGCGACCCGGAATCCCTCGCCGGGCGCATCGGCATCCGAGAGATGGGCTCGCGCATCTCGCGTGACGACGCGCCGAAGTCGAAGAAGAAGACGGCCGGGCCGACGGATTTAGAGCGCGGCGCTATTCGGGAAGGCGAGGACGTGCTCGCTCGCGAACAGAGAAAGCGACAGCGTGGTCAGCCTGCTCAATTACGCGGTCAGGGCATTCTCTCTGCGGCGGATGCGCTGGTTGAGGGGTTGAAGTATCGCCCCCGTACCCCCGCTACCCGTGTCACCTACGATCTTATCCTCACTATGACGGCGAGCCATCTGGGCGATGTGCCTCATGAGGTGGTGCGCAGTGCGGCTGATGCCGTGCTCGAGCTGTTGAAGGATGAGGATATGAAAGATTTTGATAAAAAGAAGGAGGTCGATGACTTGCTGGGTAGCGCGATGAATCCGAAAGAATTCAACGAGCTCGTGAACTTGGGCAAGAAGATTACGGACTACGACGCCCAGGACGAAGACGAGGATATGGACGGTGGCTTGGACGGTGATGCCGATGGCGAACTGGACGAGCGACAGGGTGTTGCCGTTGTCTTCGACGAAGAGGACGAGGACGACGAGCGCATGGGTACCGTCGACGAGATTCGTGACGATGACGAGTTGTCCGACGAGGACGAGGCCGATCAGCAGGACGTCGACGATGCGTCCGGCGAAAAGGCAGACCTCGAGGGGCTGGAAGAGTCCGAGGAAATGGTCATAGATGGCGGCCTGGATCGCCGGGACGATAAAGGCGATAAACGCCTAGCGGTCGCGGCCCGGGAAATCGATGCCTACTGGCTCCAGCGTCAAATCGGTGCGGCATATTCCGATGCGCATATCCAACAAGAAAAGGCCCTCGAGGCCCTCGAGATCATGGGCGGCAAGGACGAACAGGGCGAAGAGAAGCCCCTGCGCGACGTCGAAAACGATCTGATGGAACTGTTCGACTATGACCACCCGGAACTGGTTGCCAAGCTCGTCACCAACCGCGACAAGATCGTCTGGGTGACTCGCTGGCGGAGAGTGGCCGAGGACGCCGACGCTCGCCATCTGGTTGAGAGCGAGATGGTCGAGGCGGGGAACCGTGCCATCTTGGATGAGATCCGTGGCAAGCACGCCCGCGACGACGGCGCTGGTCGGTCGGAGAAGAAGATCAAGGTCGATCTGATGGACGTCGACGTGCCCAAGGCCCCGGAACCCGAGGAGAAACCCACGGAAGGCGGCCTCGTGCGTGGATTGCAGCCCAAGCGACAGATCAACCTGGAAAACCTTGTCTTCCACCAGGGTAACCATCTAATGACGAACCCCAACGTCAAGCTGCCCCAGGGCTCCACCAAGCGAACTTTCAAGGGCTACGAAGAGATCCACGTGCCGCCCCCCAAGGCCAAGCGGGAACCCGGCGAGAAGAACATGTCCACGACCGAGCTGCCGGATTGGGCTCGTGTTGGATTTGGAAGTTCTAAGGAGCTCAACCGGATCCAGACCAAGTGCTACCCGTGTGCCTTCAAGGATGACGGCAACATGCTCGTCTGTGCTCCCACAGGGTCCGGTAAGACCAACGTCGCCATGCTTACGATCCTCCGTGAGATCGGAAAGAACCGCAACCCGGAGACCGGCCAGGTGATGCTGGATGATTTCAAGATTGTCTACATCTCCCCGCTGAAGGCCCTGGTCCAGGAACAAGTCGGCAACCTTGGGAAGCGCCTCGAGCCCTACGGTATCAGAGTGGCGGAGCTGACGGGTGATCGTCAGCTCACGAAGCAGCAGATCGCCGAAACACAGATCATTGTCACCACCCCCGAGAAGTTCGACGTTATCACCCGTAAGGGATCCGAAACGAGCTACATCAATCTGGTTCGCCTTATCATCATTGACGAGATTCACTTGTTGCACGACGAGCGTGGTCCGGTCATCGAGAGCATCGTGAGCAGGACCATCCGCAAGGGTGAGCAGACTGGTGATCCGGTGCGCATCGTCGGTCTCAGTGCCACGCTCCCCAACTACCGTGACGTAGGAAACTTCCTCCGCATCGACCCGGCCAAGGGCCTTTTCCACTTCGACGGATCCTACCGACCCTGTCCGTTGAAGCAGGAGTTTATCGGTGTGACGGACAAGAAGGCCATCAAACAGCTGAAGACGATGAACGATATTTGCTACAACAAAGTGCTCGAGCAAGTCGGGCAACGCCGGAATCAGATGCTGATTTTCGTCCACTCGCGAAAGGAAACCGCCAAGACCGCCAAGTATATCCGGGACAAGGCGCTGGAGATGGAAACCATCGGTCAGATCTTGCGCAGTGATGCCGCCAGTCGGGCCATTCTGTCCGAGGAAGCCGAGTCGGTGGATGATGCTTCGCTCAAGGATCTATTGCCCTACGGGTTCGGTATCCATCACGCCGGATTGAGTCTTGCGGATCGTGATTCCGTGCAGGCTTTGTTCGCCGATGGCAGTCTCCAGGTGCTCGTGTGTACCGCGACGCTCGCATGGGGTGTCAACCTTCCTGCCCACACGGTCATCATCAAGGGTACTCAGATCTATTCCCCTGAGAAGGGTAGCTGGGTGGAATTGAGTCCTCAGGATGTGCTCCAGATGCTGGGACGAGCCGGTCGTCCGCAGTTCGACACGTTTGGTGAGGGTATCATCATTACAGCCCAAGCCGAAATCCAATACTACCTCTCGCTCATGAACCAGCAACTTCCCATCGAAAGTCAGTTGATGAGCAAGCTCGCCGACAACATGAATGCCGAGGTCGTCCTCGGAAACATCCGGACTCGCGACGAAGGCGTTGACTGGTTGGGGTACACCTATCTGTTTGTGCGCATGCTTCGCTCTCCGGGCCTCTACAGCGTCGGAGCGGATTACGAAGATGACGATGCGTTGGAGCAGAAGCGAGTGGATCTCATCCACTCGGCGGCCATTATCCTCGAGAGAGCGGGCCTTGTCAAGTATGATAAGAAGACGGGCCGCTTGCAGTCCACGGAGCTGGGTCGCGTTGCCTCGCATTACTATATCGGCCACAACTCCATGTTGACGTACTCGCAGCATCTTCAGCCGTCGATCACCACCATCGAGTTGTTCCGCATTTTCGCTCTCAGTGACGAGTTCAAGTACATCCCTGTCCGGCAGGACGAGAAACTCGAGCTCGCCAAACTCCTCGGTCGCGTTCCTGTCCCTGTCAAGGAGGGTATCGACGAGCCCCATGCGAAGATCAATGTCTTGTTGCAGGCTTATATCTCGCGTCTCAAGCTGGAAGGGCTGGCCCTGATGGCCGATATGGTTTACGTCACCCAGTCGGCTGGTCGTATCCTCCGGGCCATCTTCGAGATCTCTTTGAAGAAGGGCTGGTCGTCCGTCGCGAAGATCGCTCTTGACCTGTGTAAGATGGCCGAGAGACGCATGTGGCCTACAATGACCCCGCTTCGCCAGTTCTCGTCTTGCCCCCGCGATATCTTGCAGAAGGCCGAGAGAATCGACGTGCCGTGGCAGAGCTATTTCGACCTCGACCCGCCCCGGATGGGTGAGCTTCTCGGTATGCCCAAGGCTGGGCGTATTGTTTGCGATCTGGTCGCCAAATTCCCTCGCCTAGAAGTCCAGGCTCAGGTCCAGCCCATCACGCGCTCCATGCTCCGGGTTGAGCTGACCATCACTCCCAACTTCGTGTGGGATGATGACTTGCACGGCACTGCGCAGGACTTCTGGATCTTGGTGGAGGATTGCGACGGTGAGGATATCTTGTTCCACGATCGGTTTATCCTGCGTCGCGACTATGCCCAAGGCGAGGTCACTGAGCACCTGGTCGACTTCACCGTGCCGATCACGGAACCCATGCCGCCCAACTACTTCATCACCCTTGTCTCTGACCGCTGGATGCATTCCGAAACCAAGGTTGCCGTGTCTTTCCAGAAGCTGGTCCTGCCGGAACGCTTCCCCCCTCACACGCCCCTGCTGGACATGCAGCGGGCTCCCGTCAAGGCCCTGAAGCGCGACGACTACCAGCAGCTGTATCCGGACTGGCAGTACTTCAACAAGATCCAGACCCAGACTTTCAAGTCTCTCTACGACTCGGACGAGAATGTCTTCGTCGGCGCTCCTACTGGTAGCGGGAAGTCTATCTGCGCAGAACTTGCCTTGCTCCGCAACTGGGCCCAAGGGGACAGTGGTCGGGCGGTTTACGTTGCTCCTTTCCAGGAGCTCGTCGATCAGAAACTTGCCGATTGGGGCAAGCGGCTGAGCAAGGTTGGTGGGGGCAAGAACATCGTGAAGCTCACTGGCGAAACCACTGCCGATCTGAAGCTCCTGGAGCGGGCAGACCTGGTTCTCGCTACGCCTACGCAGTGGGACGTCCTGTCCCGACAGTGGCAACGGCGCAAGAACGTGCAATCCGTGCAGCTGTTCATTGCGGATGAGCTCCACATGCTCGGAGGCTACGGTGGTTACATCTACGAAGTCGTGGTCTCCCGTATGCACTCCATCGCGCTCCAGCTGGAGAACGGCATGCGTATCGTCGGGTTGAGCGTGCCTCTTGCCAATGCCCGTGATATCGGCGAGTGGATTGGAGCCAACAAGCATACGATCTACAACTTTAGCCCCCATGCTCGCCCCGTTCCTTTGGAACTCCATATCCAGTCCTTCAGCATTCCTCATTTCCCGTCGCTGATGCTCGCTATGGCTCGCCCCGCTTATATGTCCATCTTGCAGCTGTCTCCGGACAAGCCGTCTCTTATCTTCGTTCCCAACCGTAAGCAGACGCGATCTTCGGCCATGGATCTGTTGGCTGCGTGTGCCGTGGATGATAATGAAGACCGCTTCCTCAACGCCGAAGTGAGCGAGATGGCGCCCCTTCTCAGTCGTATTAACGAGCGGACGTTGGCCGAGTCGCTCTCTCACGGCATCGGTTACTACCACGAGGCACTGAGCTCCACCGACAAGCGAATTGTCTCCCATCTGTTCTCGATCGGGGCCATCCAGGTGCTTCTGGCCTCGCGGGAGGTCTGCTGGGAGCTGGACGTTACGGCCCATCTGGTCGTTGTCATGGGGACCCAGTTCTTCGAGGGCAGAGAACATCGGTACATCGATTACCCGATCAGCGAGATCTTGCAGATGTTCGGCAAGGCCTCTCGCCCGGGCCAGGACCAGATCGGCCGCGGCGTACTCATGGTTCCCTCCGTCAAGCGTGAGTACTATAAGAAGTTCCTCAACGAAGCCCTGCCGGTCGAATCCCACCTGCAGGCTTACATGCACGATGCGTTCGTGACGGAGGTGAGCACGAGGACCATCGGGTCTACCCAGGATGCCGTGGACTGGATGACGTACACCTACTTCTACCGGCGTCTGCTGGCGAACCCGAGTTTCTACGGGCTCAGCGACGTCAGCCACGAGGGACTGAGCACGTTCCTGTCGGAGCTGGTCGAGAACACGCTGAAGGAACTGAGCGAAGCCAAGATCATCGACCTCGACGAGGAGGACGACAGTGTGTCGCCGCTGAACGCGGCAATGATCGGCGCCTACTACAACATCTCGTTCATCACCATGCAGACCTTCCTCCTGTCGCTGTCGGCACGGACCAAGCTCAAGGGTATCCTGGAGATCGTCACGTCTGCCACCGAGTTCGAGTCGATCCAGATGCGTCGTCATGAGGAGCACATTCTGCGCCGTGTGTACGACCGCGTGCCCGTCAAGATGTCCGAGTCGGCGTATGAGTCGCCGCACTTCAAGGCCTTTGTGCTGCTGCAGGCGCACTTCTCGCGCATGCAGCTGCCGATCGATCTCGCCAAGGACCAGGAGGAGATCGTCAGCAAGGTGCTGAATCTGCTCAGCGCGTGTGTGGACGTGTTGTCGTCGGAAGGCCACCTCAACGCCATGAACGCCATGGAGATGTCGCAGATGGTGGTCCAGGCCATGTGGGACCGCGACAGTCCCCTGAAGCAAATCCCGCACTTTGGCCCGGAGGTCATCCAGGTGGCCAACGAGTACGAGTATGTATATCTACTGAATTGTTCCCCGCACGGTGCTAACTTGCGTCGCAGAATCAACGACATCTTCGAGTTCATGGAGGCCATGGACCCGTCCGAGAACAAGAACTACGCTACGCTGGTGAAGCGACTCGGCCTCGACAACAAGCAGCTGGCGCAGGCTGCGGCGTTCACAAACGAGAAGTACCCCAACATCGACCTGGACTTCCAGGTCGAGGACCCGGAGAACGTCACCTCTGGGGAACCGGCGTACCTCAAGGTCAAGATCGAGCGCGAGGTGGAAGAAGACGAGGAGCCCGACACGACGGTGCACGCGCCCTTCTACCCCAACAAGAAGATGGAGAACTGGTGGCTGGTGGTCGGCGATGAGAAGACCAAGAGCCTGCTCGCCATCAAGCGCGTGACTATCGGCCGGACTCTCGATCTGCGACTGGAGTACATCGTGCCGTCGCCCGGCGAGCACGAGCTGACTCTTTACCTGATGAGCGACAGCTACGTGGGTGTCGACCAGGCGCCTACATTCAAGGTCACAGCCGCAGAGGGGATGGAAGAGGACGAGAGCGAGGAGGAAGACGAGGAATAAATAATTATTGGAAAAGGGAAAGGGAATTGCGGGGTAGGGAATCCCCATTGGATTGGTACTATTCACATTTGGAATTGATGTACATTATACTAGTATCTATCTGCAAGCTTGTAACGTTGATCAGTTTTTGGACCATGACGTACACGGCAGTCGGTGAAGGGGTGAAGAGGTCACATGGGCGGGTACCTTTTGGCAGGCCAGCCACGGTTGGGATACATTCTTCTTCCTCCTCCTTCCTTCTTCTCTTGTTTGTAATTCTGTCTTCTTTCCATTCTTCCTCTCTCTCTCTCTCTCTCTCTCTCCCTCTATATTTCTCTCCCTCGTTGGTTTTCTCAATTTCTGTTCCTGTCTTGGCAACTCCCAATCTCTTATCTTGGGCTCCACTCTGATAGCTGTCTGGTCTTTATCTTATCTCACTCGCTCAATCAGTCCATCGGTGGATTAAGAGACATTGATATGACCATCAGATCAATGAAGTTCACCCCGGAGTAAGTGAATCTTCTACGCAATCCCGGAGCCCATTGCTTCATACTGCCTCAAGAGTAAGTGTGGTGCTAACCCCTCAGGGTCCTCCTGGGAGCCCCCCGCCGCTCGGGCGCCGTGCCCAATTCATCCGGCACCCTCGCCATATACACCCAAACCACGTACTCGTTCGATTCCCACTCGAAAACGAACGAAATCCGCGTGCTGGACATCCCCACCGGCTTATCCGCGCTGATCACCAACGACCCCGGCGCCAGCTCTGCGCAATGGCTGGGCAACACGGACCAGCTGATCTGGTTGAAGACCAAGGCAAATGGCAACACTACCTTCATTATCGGGGATGCGCGCCAGGCGGATCAGACATACACGGCGGGAACGGTGCCGGGCCCTGTCTCGGATTTGAAAGTTACGGTCGTGGAGCCGGGGAAGATTGGGTTTGCTGTTACGGGCAAGGCTAACCCGGATGGCTCGCTTTTCAATCCCCATGATGTGAAGAAGCCGTTGAGTACGGGGAGACACTATACGTCGCTGTTTGTGAGACATTGGGATTCATATATTGAGCCCCAGCGGAACTCTATCTGGTATGGACTGCTTCAGCAGACTCCTCTCAGTCCGGCTACCCGACAGTCGGGCAAGTATACGATCTCGGGCCTCACGAACCTCATCGCCGTCAGTGGGCTGCCTGGCGTTGAGTCGCCTATCCCGCCGTTTGGTGGCGCAGGGGACTTCGACATTAGCCCGTCTGCGATTGTTTTCGTTGCCAAAGATCCCAGTCTCAATCCTGCCACTCACACGTCGTGCTCGTGTTACTATTGTCCGATGTTCTCGTGGACGGGTATGAATGCTCTGGAGTCGAAGGTGTGTGTGGCGAAGGGTTTGGAGGGGGCAATGTCCAGTCCTGTGCTGTCGTCGGACGGCAGCTCCATCGCTCTGCTGGCAATGAGCCATGATGGCTACGAGTCCGATAAGAACAGGATCTTATATGTTCCGAACCCGTGGAACGGCGAGATGATCGAGGCGTTTGCCTCATCGGACGGAGAGGGTCTTTGGAGTCTGAGTCCGTCGAGTCTGTCCTTTGCCGAAGACGACAAATCCTTGTTTGTGTCGGTCGAGGAGAAGGGCCGCGGCATTTTGTACCAATTTCCCCTCGACAACATCCGGCATTCCAAACCCGATGTGCTGAAGAAGCTGACCCACTCGGGGTATGTGACTGATGTGCTACCGGCAAGTGCGGGCTCGTCCAAGCTATTGGTGTCGAGCAACAGCATGGTGGACAACAGTCAGTGGTCCATCATCGACCCAGCATCCCCTGAGGATGCCCAGGTCATTTCTTCGATTGGCCGCGATGGCGCGACTTTCGGGCTATCCTCTACACAGGTCGATGAAATATGGTTCCCCGGGGCAGATGACCACCCCGTCCACGCATGGGTGGTGAGGCCGTCGACCTTCAACCCGGAACACCGATATCCGCTGGCGTATTTGATCCACGGGGGCCCACAGGGCGCCTGGAATGACCAGTGGAGCACCCGGTGGAATCCCGCCGTGTTCGCGGAGCAAGGATACGTCGTCGTCACACCCAATCCTACAGGGAGCACGGGATATGGCCAGCCCTTCACGGATGCGATCCGCGGGAATTGGGGTGGAAGTCCGTATATTGACCTCGAGAAGGGTTTCGAGTATATCGAAAAGAACTTGAAATATGTCGACACATCGCGGGCTGTCGCCCTGGGGGCGTCCTACGGCGGTTACATGGTCAACTGGATGCAGGGACACCCCCTGGGTCGGCGGTTCAAGGCCCTTGTAACCCATGATGGGGTGTTCAGTTGCACGGCACTCCTTGCAACCGAAGAGCTTTATTTCCCGTTCCACGATCTGCAGGGTCCTTTGTGGAAGGTTCCCGAGAACTGGGAACAATGGGATCCGTCCCGGCATACCGCGCATTGGCAGACCCCGCACCTTGTCATCCACAATGAATTGGATTATCGTCTGACCATCGCGGAAGGTCTTTCCGCTTTCAACGTGTTGCAGACAAAGGGCATTGACAGCGAGTTTTTGACCTTCCCGGACGAAAACCACTGGGTGTTGAATCCGGAAAATGCGCTGATGTGGCATCACACCATCTTCAACTTCATCAACCGACACGTTGGGCTGCCTCCTGCGATGGACCCGAATAGTGTGCCCGTGTCGAATAACCGGGGCACGATAGATCGGGATGTGGCCAAGCTAGCCATGAATTAGGGTATGAATTCTGTCAATGTCATTGATGTCTGCAGTTGAAAGCGATCGTTTGTCAATGGTTTATTATACATAGCTCTCAATCTATTGTTCACGATGTTATGAAAGAGGACTTTCTGGTTTTCATTGTTGCTAAATTAAGAACAAAGCGTATCTTTCACCCAACTGGTGTTCATAGCAAAGTCTGGAATGGGATGAAAGACAACGGGATGAAAGATGAGTGGACGATGAGAACAATGGTATCCCGATTCTGCAGAGTTTCATGTCTTAGGGGTTTCCCTGGTTCATTGTGCAAGGTTCTGGACCTGCTTCCTATATAGAGAAAGCTCTTGCCACGACTGACTGGCGTCCGTCTCTTCTCGTGCAGCCTGAGACTCCAACACGAATCCAACGACACTGATACTTCTATATCAGGCCCACTCAAGACGACACATTCAGAGACTGCAAGATGTTAGACAACAACCATCCCTTCTCTCCTCCGCGCATCGTGGTCGAACCCCCATCACCACAGTCCTCCTCCTCCTCCTCAGGAATGAGCATATCGCCCATGTCCCCCCGCACAGAAGAGTGTTTCTCACGCACACATCCCTCCTTCCACCCCGTCCTCCGCCATCTTCGAACCCCGTTGTGCCCCCTCGTCTCTAGCACAACAGGCCTTCAACACCCCGACTTCCCAAAGAACCTCCTCTCCTTCCACCTGCTCACCTCCGCCCAGCTCGACAACCTCGCCCGCCACTTCCACCAAGTCTGGCCCCCTCTCCCAGCCACAACCTCCTACCCAGTCATGGTGCAGGCATGGCTAGGCTTAGACGGCGAAGTTCAGGTAGACCTGAGCACCAAGCGCCGGCGCTTCGGCCGGTTTATCGGTCTGCGCGGGTGTGAGTCGCCCGTGCGGGACCGGGCCCCGGAGACGGCTTGGTCGTCTTCCAAGAGGCCGAAAGCGAAAGCGGAATCGGAGCCTGAATCGGCGGCGGAGATGCTGGTGAGGATGGAGCGCGAGTGGGACGAGTGTCTGTTGCGGTCGAGGGAGGATTCGGAGGCGGCGATGAGGATGAAGTTCGGACACTTTAATTAGTTCTTCCCCTCTTTTTCCCTTCTTTTCTCATTTTTTTTTTCTTCCCCCCCCCCCCCCCCCTCCACTCCCAGAGAGCTAGAGCTGGTCTCAATGATGTTTTCCTTTATCCATGCATTGCGTCATATTCATTCAGCGTTAGATTCCCCATTATCATGAGCATAGCAACAGAGAAAGATTGAGCGTTAGACCGAGGATAGAAACCCCCACCGTTTCAGACCCCTGTCATTTAGCCGGCTGCATACGTACAGTAGATAAGTAGGCACGGAGGACGGAGGACGGAGGACGGAGGACGGAGGACGGAGTAGTTTGCGGGGTTATACTGGATGAATCCTGTGGGATGTTTAGGCTGATCGGTTAATATACCTACCTACTTTATACATATAAAGCGCCACCCTATGCCAGATCTATACTGTACTAACATAACCATTCCAGTTCAATTGTTGCAATCACGACTCAATCAAAACCACCACAATCAGAATCACGTCTCTAGTATCACCTACTAGGAAAATCAAGAAAAAATGGCCCCCCAACCCCCCCCCTCGTCAAAGACATCTACACAGCGGACCCCTCCGCCCACGTCTTCAACAACAAAATCTACATCTACCCCTCCCACGACCGCGAAACAGACATCCAATTCAACGACAATGGCGACCAATACGACATGGTGGATTACCACGTGTACTCCATGGACAGCGCCCCTCCGCCAGCCCCGGCAGGCGCAACCACCAGCAGCGCCCCAGCCGTAACCGACCACGGCGTCGTCCTGGCAGACAAAGACGTCCCCTGGGCGGCAAAGCAGCTCTGGGCTCCCGACGCGGCGACCAAGAATGGCAAATACTACTTGTATTTCCCCGCTAGGGCACCAGACGGGCTGTTCCGGATGGGTGTTGCGGTTTCAGATAAGCCTGAGGGGCCGTTCACTGCGGAGAAGGATTTCATGAAGAACAGTTACAGTATCGATCCTGCGTCTTTCGTGGATGATGACGGGCAGGCGTATATGTACTTTGGCGGTATCTGGGGCGGGCAGTTGCAGTGTTGGTCTCGGGACGACGCAGGGAAGTGGGTGTTTGACGCGAGCAAGACCGGGCCTCAGGAGCCGAAGGGCGAGGGCGTGCGCGCTCTTTTCCCGCGGGTCGCTCGTCTCACGGATGACATGTTGCAGTTTGACACCGACGTTGAGGAGGTGAAGATCTTGGCTCCGGAGACGGGCGAGCCCCTTGCTGCTGATGATCACGAGAGGAGGTTTTTCGAGGCTGCGTGGATGCACAAGTATCAGGGGAAGTACTATCTCTCGTACTCGACGGGTGATACGCACTTTTTGGTGTATGCTGTTGGGGATAATCCGTGGGGGCCGTTTACTTATCGAGGACGGATTTTGGAGCCGGTGTTGGGGTGGACGACCCATCATTCTATCGTGGAGTTCCAGGGTCGGTGGTGGTTGTTTTATCACGATTGTGAGTTGTCGAAGGGGGTGGATCATTTGAGGAGCGTGAGGATGAGGGAGATTGGGTATGATGAGAAGGGGGATATTCATTTGGTTTGATCTTTCTTCCCAGTGTTGTGTTTGATTTGAATTGAGTATATAGATTGTGATGTTTGTCTGGTACATAGTGTTGAAAGTCAATGGCCCATTCCTTTCGCTTGGTTCTCTTTTACTATCGCCCAGTATTTCTCGCGGCTGCGAATCCGACATTCTTTGCCCCATTTGATCATGACGAGGAAGACAGCCGAACAGGCTAGGCCGATAAATGCGGCCGATATAAAACAGTCCTGGTACCCGAGGTTTTCGATCCACGGCGTGATCCTATCATAGTGTTAGGGCTTGTAGACAAAACAGAAAAGATGTAGAGAACGAAACGGAAGGTGGAGGTACCCATAGCCAACAGCAAAGGACATGGTGTTGCGAACCAAGATAATACTCGACATGGCGTCTCCACTGAGCTCCCGGTAGCTGTCTACCAAATAATTCACGCTCAGAGTCACGCCACACGTGTTGGTCAGTGCCAACACACACATGGCCACTAATAACCCAAACCAGTGCACTTCGTGCGCTGCCCCTACACCCCACAGGAGTAAAGACCCGGGAACGAGGAGTAGACAGGCTGCAAAAGGCCAAAGACGGTGCTCTGCTTCCATGATTCCGTTGTTGCGGCGGGCCAGGCGGATGGTGAGCCAGTCGCTGAAGCGGCCGGTGAAGAGGGATCTAACTTCTTAGCTTGTGCTTGCAGATACTGTGGTAGTGAGGTACATACCCTAATATCACCCCCAGACAACACGAAACGTAACTGAGACCGACCATCGATGCGCTGTACAGTTAGTTTAGATGGATGCAGTGATCTATAATGGGAGCGCATACCCAAATTTGTACGGTTCTCCCCCAAGAACGATAGAGGCAGTTGCATTGAGCACGTTGAACCAGATCAAATAAGAACCGTAAGAAAATCTACTGGTGTCAGTATTCATCCATTCAGAAGCATGAAGGGTCTAACCCCGCGTAAAAAACCACCGGCCAACTCAAGTAATACAGCGTCTGGTAGAACCGCCGGAACATGTTGTTTCTCGGTTGTTTGGCTCCTATCACAGAGAGCTTCCGGCGGTAGGTTCTCTTGTTATACACTACTCCTCGTTCCGCATCACCCTGCGTCGTGTCAACAGGGGCGGGTTTCTCTTTTTCGGTCGGCTCTGGTTCAGCGGGAAGTTCCTCTGGAACATCCTCCGGTGTCTCCATCTGGCGCACATAGTTGGTCTCCTCCATGAAGAAGAACAGAAACACAAACGCACAGCCGCAGAAGATCGCCGGCCAGTAGAAGACCCATTTCCATCCGTGGTGCTCGGCGATGAAGCCACAGATCACAGGCGCAAAGTAGTTGCTTCCGGCTAAGAAGAAGGCATAGAGACCCATGTAGGTCCCGCGCTCGTGTGTGAAGTACTGCCCGCGTTAGTCGCCTCCCCGCTGATTTCAGACTGACATACCACGTCGGTCACGGCGACCTCTGGGAGGGCTTCAATTGGGGCTGTAAAGAAGCCCGCTAATATGCTTCGCCCTATCCACTGTCCGTTGTTTTTCACAAATGGCCTGTTCGTTAGTATCCTGTAACCCTGCGTCGGTGGTTCACTCACCCCCATAAAAGTGTCCCCTAAATGGACCATTGAGTCAGCCCTGCATACGACCCATACACATAATAAACTTACTATAACTCCAATCAACGAAACCAGAAACGTCACCCGCTTCCCATACTGCAATGCAAATGGCTGCCAGAATAGCAGTCCCCACCCCGCAAGCAAAAAGAAAAATCCAGTACCCTCATTCAGCGTGTGTATCGAAAGCCCAGTGGCCTCGGAGAGGGGCGTGAGCACCGAGTAGACGACGGAGGTTCCGATCCCGGCAAAGAGCGTATACCTATCTCTATTAGAAACGTGTAAGGACGCGGACGAGGGCACCCCACGTGCTGACGCAAATAGTCGACAACAGCTTCCGCCGAGGCGACCAATTGAGCGGATCATCAGCATCATTAGATGGTTCAGGAACGAGGACAATGTCCGAATTCCCCCCGTCTAGATGCCGACGAGCCACTACATGGTCCGAGTCGATTAAAGTGAACGTACCAGGAATGGCACTTGTGTCGATCAGAGGAGCCATCGGCCGTGGTATCACAATCTAGTGGTTGCTAAGGAGTCCACTGCGAAAGAGATAATTGCCCCATGTGGGCGTAACCTCGGAATATAAACACCGGCAGCACAGAATTCTTTATCAGGAATGCCGCTTCGACCATCGAATCACGATCTGCATTGATTGGAGTATCGGTGCAGCGTTATTGCCGTCCGGCCTCTGATATCAGATACCTGAATCGCCCTAAACCCCATCGAGGGAATATCATCGCCCTTTCCAGCCACTTATCTGTTCCCCCAGGCTAGGAGACCAGTGGCGATAAGCAGGGGGGACGCCGGAAACCATTCCGCGACCCCTTGTGGAGGATGGGGGTATCGTGTGTGATCGACTTGGTGCGGAGGTGGGAAAGATGACAATCCGGTTATTCTCGTGTCTGGTGAGGAGAAGGTTCGATGTTGGATTATTCTCCTTGGGGGAGATGGTTGGGGAGGAGAAAGCGGGGAGAAGGACAGCTCTTTGTCGGTTACCACAGGGAAGCCAGTCACCTTATCACCATCAACCAGGTAAGTATCAGGTAGTAGTATAGTAGTCTACGCTATCAGTCCCCTTCTACGAGTCATTGAAGGTATTTGTTATCCCACTCGTTATACGGCAAGATCGGACTCGAGTCCGCTAGATATCAGTCGGTTAAAGTTCCTGCAAAACCCGCTTGCAGCCAATGTAATTGTGGTATCAAACTCGAGAATTATAATCAACAAAGTGTAGGTTCAAACCGGCAGATGGCATCAATCGCAGCCACGGACAGCAGAGAAGAGGGACATGTATGTGCAAGGAAATCGGCTCATATGGTACATATGTAGTTCAGACCACGTCGCCCATGGATCAACGACCAAGGACAGAGAATCCGCGCAGATCTAACGGGAGCTGCCCGAGATCCCATCGTCGTCCGGAAGATCCTTGATGGCGTCTTCGATGAGCTGGATCAGTTCATCAATGTCTGGTCGGTCGGCAGGCTCCACCTGCAAGCACTTCCGGACAACATCTTTGACGGGCTCGCTGATGGTCGCGGGATCGGCCTGCTGGGCGTCTCCGCCTCCCGTCTTGGACTTGCCCTTGTTTGCGCCCGACTTTTCGTCGGGGAATCGCCAATCGCCACCCATGATACACATACTCAGACTCCCGCCGGTCTCCTCGCTTCGCGCTTCAAAGGGACTCTTGCCTACTAGGCAGGCGTAGAGCGTACATCCCAGCGACCAGATATCGACCTTGGTGTCGATGACCGAGCCCGTCTGGACATCGAACAGTTCGGGGGCGCGATACGGCATGGTACTATGCTCGGCTGCGGTATCCTGGACGGCGATGGCCAACGAGCGCGACGTGATGGCAATGGGGCTAGGCGCCAGGGACCCCAGGTCCATGAGGATGGGGCTCCGACCGTCATCATCAATCATTACGTTGCCTGTAGCGGTCAGCGATTGTCCGGACGATACTTTCATCATTACAACATACCAGGCTTGATGTCTCGGTGGGAATAGGGGCGAAGCTGGCCATCCGCAATCCCTTGCTGACTCTGGGTGACCTCGTCATCCATCAACGGCTCGTTTTCCTCGTCGTCCTCGTCGTCCGCAACCTTTTGGCTGGCCCGTCGCTGGGGTTTCATGGTCATTGTCCTCTCCGCGTCGGCCTCTGCGCCCTCCCGCCGAACGGCCTTGGCCTTGCGCGTGGTTCCGGAACCGCTCTTGACCCGGTACTGGTGCATGGCGCGGAGGGCCTGGGCGACTCCTAGAATCAGCACCATCAGACGCTTCTCGGGGAAGCGGGTGTGGTTGACCAGATTGGCGTTGATCGCATCTTGGAGGTTCCCCCGTTGGTAATACGGCAGGAGAATGTAGACGGTCTTGGAGCCGGCATCGCCCCCGTCGGCGCGAAACTTGGACCCCGGTTCGGTCGCAACGCTGTGATCGATCGAATGGATGATGTTGGATTGGTTCGTGAAGAGATTGTATGCCTCCACTTCCTTCAGTGCCTGCGAGACGGACTCCTGACCGAACGGACAACGGATCTTCTTCAGCGCAAAGAGTTCGGAGGTGGATTTGTCTTGAACGAGGTAGACGTATGAGAAACCACCCTACTCGAAATAATCGTCAGCTCCATCCGAACGCGACATTGGGACACCAATAACGAGGGAAAGGGACGAGGGATGGTCATACTTCACCCAGGAGTCGCAGCATTTTAAAGCTGCGATTGTTGATCTTCAGTTGCGGCGTGCTGGGAAAGCAGCACATGCAATCCGTAAAATTATATAGCAGATCGAAGAAATACTGCGCCATTCTGACGGTTCTTGTGTTTCTTTTTCTTTTTCCTGGTTGGGTATAGGACTGGGGAGACGGCAGTGAGGAAGGGATGGAGTGGAGGGTTGGAAGATGTAACGTGCAGCTCCAACTAAGGCTGAACTGGATGATGATGGGTGGATCAGAGCGGTTGGAACTCCACTTCCGCGAAGGCTGTTTGGAAGACAGGGGACAAGTGGCCAGAACGAGGAATTAAAGGACTGTAATCAGATACTGGAGAAAACAATGTAACGATTATAGAGATGACGATAATCCTGCAACTGGTCAGATTAGAGGATTGAATTATACGCCGTACAAGTTGCATACATGTACTTCTTATGTAATAATTTAGTAAGCAACACAATGAACATGACTAATCTAAACATTACTAGTTTAATGACAGTGGATAATTACTCACCACTGACGTAATCCGCAATGTGACTGGTCATCTCTCGCCGCAGTGGAGATAGAACCCCATCCATGGTTCGTCTGGGATCACTTCGCCTCTCCCTCTCCTTGCCCATTGTTGACAGGAGACTGTCTCTAGAATCGGTTAAGCTTCTAATCCAGTTGATCCCCGTCTAACCAACTAGTCGCGGCTTCTGGTGGCTCCCGGTTTGAACCCCTGGACCGTGGTCCCTATCCAGTGTTGACTCTTCCTATCTACACTTCAGATTAAGGTCACAAACCCAAAATTACCACGAGATTATCCACCACGGTGGGGTTTCACTTTGGGTTTGTTTTCCCCCTTGGGAATAAATAATAAACAAGACCCCTCGGTAGCTGCCCAACAGCTGGAACTGGGTCCAGACTGGGGTTGTTGATTTCTAGAGACCGCTCCTACTCGTTCGACCGTCCTAGAATCCTAGAAAATCCTCCGACGGCCTCATCCGGCTTCTCTTGTGTCGATAGTCTTTCAAAAACGCCATGATTATTGCTGGTCTGTGACCGGTCTCACTCATTT
Source organism: Aspergillus campestris IBT 28561 (assembly GCF_002847485.1). Lineage (NCBI taxonomy): Eukaryota > Fungi > Ascomycota > Eurotiomycetes > Eurotiales > Aspergillaceae > Aspergillus > Aspergillus campestris. The sequence continues at coordinate 293,831 of NW_020194337.1, forward strand.
TGCTCACCTCCATCCATTGTGCTGCCTCGACGTTTCACTCCGAGTCGCTCTCGCTCCACCCCTTTCACTCCCTGCTGACCGTCCCTTGCGACCACCTCTTGCTCCGACTCTCCCTGCGTCCTCGTCCTCCCTTTCTGTTCAAATTTTCCTCCTTTCCCGTCCTCTGAAAAACGCTCTACGAGGACGGCCGACAACGCTTCTCTCCACCGTCTGCCCCCTCCCCGCACCATACCAACATTCCAATGGCGCCCCTCGACGAGGTCCAGGTCGGAGACCTGGTGAATGTTCCCGGTAGCATGTTCGGAACGGTCCGATATCTCGGGACTGTCGCCGGAAAGCCGGGGAAATTCGCCGGGATTGAATTGGCGGCGGAGCATGCCAGACGCGGGAAGAACAGTGGTGACGTGGATGGGAAGAAGTACTTTGCGACGTCCATCGCTGGGTCGGGCATCTTCGTGCCCATGAACAACAACAAATATGTCTGCAAACGGTCGTCCGGGTCGTCCTCCATGGGCCCGTCCGCCAACCCGCCCACCCCCTCCCGACCGGTCAACTTCAGCAAGTCCGTGGGCCCCGGTACCAGTCCCGCCGTGCGGCCCCCGCGAGTGAGACGGCCCTCGTTGCCGCGACCAGAATCCCCCCGGGGTCCGCCTCCCTCCAAACTCAGCCTGGCTGGTCTCCGCACCCCGTCCGCCGCCGCCCGTTCGGCTCCGAGCTCGAACGGTTATCCGCGGAGTCCCGTGAAAGGAAGCCCCGTCAAGGCGCCGTCTCGGGCCTCTGATCGTCCGCCCTCGCGAGTGAGCCTGGAGGATGACGCCGTGTCGACCAGAACCTCGGATTTCCCCATCCGCACGTCCAATGTGGCCGAGGTACAAGCCTTGAAAGACCGGGTGTCGAATCTCGAGCAACAGCTGTCGGATCGCGACCAACAGCTGGGCGAACAGGCCGGGGCTCTATCCGAGTTCCAGCATCTCCTGGAGGAACTCGAGGGCTCCGATGCCCTCTCGGTCCGGGCCCAGCTGCGGGAGAAGAACGACAGGATCGCACAATTGATGGCCGAGTTCGATCTCCACCGAGCCGATTTCCGCAGCACCCTCGACACCTTGGAAATCGCCGCGTCGGAAACCGAGCGGGTATACGAACAGCGGCTAGAGGAGGTGATGCAGCACAACCGGGAACTGCAAGAGCGGGGAGAGGATGTCGAGGAGGTGGCCCGGCAGCTCAAGCAGCTTGAGGAACTCGTGTCGGAGCTCGAGGAAGGTCTCGAGGATGCCCGCCGCGGGGAGGCCGAAGCCCGAGCGGAAGTGGAATTCCTTCGAGGTGAAGTGGAGAGGACCAAGCTCGAGCTGCAGCGAGAGCGAGAGAACTCTGCAGGCCCTCGATCGAGCTCCGGTGGGCCCCGTCAATCTCGAGAACTGGATCAGAAGGACGACGAGATCCGCGGGTTGAAGGCCATCATCCATTCATTGAGTCGGGGAGATCCCGACATTCATGCGCTCCAGCAGAATGGGCAAAACTCCCAGGGCGACCACGACCCCCAGCATCTGGCCCACTTGGAGCAACAGGTCCAGGAACTCGAACGCCTGACCGAACAGAAGACCTACCGGATCGAGGAGCTGGAGCGGGAGCTGCAACAGTCCCAGACCAATGATAACAGTCGAGCTCGAAGCTCGACGGTCACTGCCGCGGCCCCCCACCACCAAAAGACCGGATCCACCGGGAAGGCTGGCAACCACCTTACCAGCAACCACTCGCATCGCCTGTCGGATCGCACCGTGGTCCCCAGTGACTGGCACGATGCTCCCGAACCGGATGACGATTACCAACCCTATCCTCCCCATCGCACGGCCCCGGATGCCTCGAACCGTCGCCTCGAGACAATGCCCGAGTCCGACAGCCGCTCGGACGATGGCAATTCCATGTGGTGTGAGATCTGCGAAACCGGGAATCATGATATCCTAAGTTGCTCCAACATGTTCGGCGCGCAGAACAAGAACAAAGACGCACCGTCCAAGGGAGCTTCCCAGTATGAGACCGCGACGGAAGACAAGCCGACCTCGGAGAGCTCGGGGGGTGGGGACGCGACTCCTTCAAGCCGGAGTGAAAGCACAACGCCCCAGAAGACGGGTCGCGATGTGGTGATGGAGGGACTGAAGGGCGTCGGCATGGCCATGTCGTCGTCCATGTCAACAACCTCCATGGCCCCGGTGGCTGGGAAAGCCAGTGGTGTGATTGACGAGACCAAGTGGTGTGCGCTCTGCGAGAGAGACGGTCACGAGAGCATCGATTGCCCGTTTGACGATTAAATGGGGTTGCATGTCGACATGAGCTTCATGGTGACGGACAGTCTTGATATGTTCTTTCGCTTTTATCATTTTTCATTGTTTGCGACCTTCGACGCTCCCACTGTGTAATGTGAGATGTGCTCATGGTACAGCGTGCCGGGTCTGTTTTGCCTATTTTGTTTAATCACCCTTTGCTTGTTTCAACATCGGTATATCCATTGATCTTGATCTTTTTTTTTTTTTTTTTTTTCATCTCCTCTTCACTCTTCTTCCATCCATCTTGTTGGCTAGTGTCTTGATGCTTGACTATACTCTTTGTCGGTGGCATATGCCTTAGATTGCCAGGGTTGTTTATTATTCCAGGGCCACTTGGTCCATGTGTTAATAGCTTCATGCTCCGTTCGGCTGTCGAGTCTGTCTGGGCTTTTCTTTTGACCCTTCTCCTTCTCTTGTCTCTCTTTTTTCTATCTGATTCTCTTCTCTTTTTTCTTTTCCATATCCCTCGTTGATACACTCCGGCTTACACCCTTCGAGCGTTTGGACCTGATGCATTTAATCACTATATATAGGCCACGTGCACCTAATACAATTGACAAGGATACAGAGTCATTCTTTATCCAAAACAAGCTTCTCACTATCTCTGTAAGATAAGGGATATGAATACAACACAACAAACAGCACAGGCCACTCCTACATACTACTCCGGAGACCGTGGCGGCTGCACGACCTCCCCCTCCTCAAACCTCGTCCTCGCCACCCTCCCACACCCCCCACACGTCCTCTTCCCCTCATCCGCGCCAAACTCCTCCACAACCTCCTTAACCTGCGTCCCCAAATCCGTACACACAAACCTCTTCTCCCACACAACCTCACCACACCCCTCCTCCCCCGCACAATACCACCTCATAGCATCCATCACCCCCTCGCCCCCCCTCGGCATCTCAACAACCACCCCGACGGAGTCCTTAAACCGCACCGGACAGTGCGGCGTGTTCGCCGGCAGCAGGAACAGCGAGCCCTCGTGGATAGGCACGTCCTGGAAGACCGGCGGGGTGGTGCTGGTGTCGACGGTTTTGAGAAGCATGGATCCCCGGTATTGATAGAAGAATTCGGGGGTCGGGTTGATGTGGAAGTCGGTGCGGGCGTTCGGGCCGCCGACTATCATTACTGTGTAGCCGGGGGTGCTTGGGGAGGACGGGTGGTAGATGCAGTGGTTGTTTACGGGGGGTTGGAGGAGGTGGGAGTGCGATTCGAGCCTGTTGGGGATGTGGTTAGTGGTTGGATTTGGTGGTGATATTGTGATGGTGAGGTAGGTAGTATGTAGGTGGGTTAGAAGGTGGGGGAGGGGTAAGGTATGCTGGGTGGGATGGATGTACCATTTGGGGATGTTTAATGCTGGTGGAAGCATGTTGGCTGAGTGGGTGGACTAGTTGTGATTCTTCTGATATGAAGGAGATCGCGTAGGTAGCTCTATATGAATGGAGAAGAGATGGATAAAATCAAGAAGATCGACAATGATGAAATGATTGATGATGCTTCATGATTTACTTCTGACATCGTTGGTTCCTCAGGCCCATACCCGGAGATACGCCGGGCTTAAGCGCGGACCACCCTCGGAGCGGATCATCCACCGCCCCGGTTGATTTTCTCGATCTACTTTTTTTTTTCTCTCTTTTCTCCGTCGGAAGTTGGATCTTGTTCTTGTTCAGTTTCACCACCATTTACACGACTCCGATCGAGAACCGCACCATGGCGACCTCCCAACCCCCCGTCCGGTTCACTTCGCACAAGAATTTCGTCTGGCGACTGGTGTTTTCCGTCCTGACCGGCCGCACCATCCAGATCTCCCAGATCCGCCCGTCGTCCACCAATCCCGGTCTGGCCCCGCATGAGATTTCTTTCCTCCGTCTGATCGAGAGCGTGACCAATGGCTCGCAGATGGAGATCTCGTACACCGGTACGATCCTGGTCTTCAAGCCCGGTCTGATCACGGGCAGCGCGCCCGGCAATGGCGCCAGCGGCGGCGTCATCCACCACCAGCTCCCGCCGAACTGCTCGCGCGGCGTCAGCTACTTCCTCGTCCCTCTCTGCCTTCTCGCTCCGTTCTCCAAGGCGCCCATCCGAGTCCTCTTCAGCGGTCCCGGCGTCATCACCTCGTCCACCCCGACGGGCGACATGTCGGTCGACAGCGTGCGGACCGCCATCCTCCCGCTCTACAACCAATTCGGCATCTTCAACAACATCGAGCTGCGCGTGCTGCGGCGGTCCAACCCCGGCCCGAACGGCAAGGGCGGTGGCGGCGAGGTGCAGCTGGTCTTTGGGCATCAGGTCCGTCTCGCGAAGACGCTACACATGTTGAACGCCGGTCGGATCAAGCGCATCCGCGGTGTGGCCTACTCGGTCGGCACGTCGGGATCCAACAATGCCCGGATGATCGAAACTGCCCGTGGCATCCTTAACCCGCTGTCGCCGGATACCTACGTCTTTTCAGACATGTCGTCCGCGCCGCTCGTCGACGCTCCCGACAAGACCAACGCCGCTGCCAAGAAGAAGATTGGTCTGGGATTCGGCCTGTCGCTGGTGGCCGAGTCGTCGACCGGCTGTCTGTACTCGGCGGACGTCGCGTGCCCGCCGTCGGGCGGTCAGCCGCCCGAGGATATCGGCAAGCAGTGCGCGTACCAGCTGCTGGAGACCATCTCCAAGGGCGGGTGTGTGGCACCCGCCGCGGCGCCGACGATGCTGGGACTCATGACGATGGGGACGGAAGATGTCGGTCGTCTGCAGCTGGGACGAGAGGTGGTGGGCGACGAGAGCGTCATCCAGTTGGCGCGCGACCTGACCAAGTTTGGGTGTCCCGGCTGGGGTCTTCGCGATGCCAGCGACGACAACACTACGAGCGACGTCATCGTCAGTGTGGTCGGGCGCGGGATTGGCAACGTTGGGCGTAAGGTGGCTTAGTTTGTTACTGGGCGATGGAAGGATGGATGGATGGAAACCGATCTACAACTCTCCGGCCCGCGACAGCTCAGCTCAGCCATCAGGAACCATCTCTCATGGGTTGTTTCATGAGATTTGAAGGAGGGTCACAGAACTGTTTCAGGTTGTTGAAACACCCACACCACCGTGCACGTGGCAGATATCCCTCCAGAAGACCATGAAGGAATCGGTCACGCTGGACGAGTATGACACCACGTCAGTTCTTTTTATGGGTTGGAGATGGAGAGATTCCCAGCGTGGATGCCCGATGCATTTGGGACCACATTGACTGCCAACTGGTGGTCGTGATTGGGTCCCACACGTGGCTGCCAAGCGCCAACTTGCATTCTCCTCATTATCATTCTGATTCTGTTGATTTCCATCCTTGCGTGGATCCTAGAAAGGAATGAGGGGAATGAGAGAGGAATTCCCAGATTCTGTTGGAGTTGAAGCCATAGAAATCAGTTTGATTGGGGAATGCTGAATAAATGATACCCACCTTGTCTATATGTATCTTAGGATTGGCGTTAAATTCACTTGTTTCAAATTATGATCCTTATAATTATTATCATCATTCTGATAAATAGACTGACTCACTAGGTACTAGGTACTGTTCACCGCTAGGATCGCCCTATGGGGAATCGGTTGAGTTGTCACCCCTCTTTCTTCTTTCTCTCTTCATTCTTCCTTTCTTTCTCTCCTTCTCCTTCTCTTCTTCTCTTCTTCATCTTCACACAATCATGATCCTCCAACACACTGTCTAAACATCCATCAAATTAATATCACAGTCCACCCTCCTTCTCCAGGTTTGATCTTGTTTTCTCTCTCTCTTTCTCTCTTCTTTTTTCGATGTATATAAATCTCGCCAGAAATGTAACCAGTACAGTTCCTTCCGTTCCTTTCTCTGTTCTTGTCTACCTTGCCTACTTTCTATGTTCGCCTTTCTTCTCCTTTCTTCCCTCGGATTGAGATATCGTCCCAACCGGATATTTGATATCGTCGCAAGCCCCAAAATGCGATCGATCGGTCGTTCAGCTGTCAACTACCCTTGATTCCGAGGTGGAGTCAACACGGTGGGTGAGACTGGAAGAGTGCTAGCTACCGACTTCTGGTAACTCCCAGCGCGTGGCTGTTGATTGCTGCAGGATATGATACCGCCGCCAGCTTGGGACGTATGTCTCTCTTCCCTTGCAGCATTTGACGGGTCTACATGAATGGAATGATACAAAGGGAGTTCTCCTCTTCTTTCTTTCTTTCTTCTCTTCTTCTTCTTTCTCTTCCCATTTGATCGCTTGACCCGCAAAGGAGAAATGCTGTCCGTTTGCTAAGTAGTAGTCGGTGTCCCCGATGTAATGGTGATGACCTCGATATGGACCATGGACCCCGTGTCAGTCCAGTCAATCCCTCGAGTGAACCTAATTGACCATCTGTCCGCTGAAAGTATATCCCCACTGCTCGATCCGTCTCGCCTGCTCTAAAATGTACGCTTCACCCCCTCTGGCCGCTTCTTTCGTCTACTCGCAATCCCCTGTCGGTTCTTTGCATCCGATGTCCCTCTCCCTATCTGTCGATCTTTTAAGTATCTCTCCCGGAACAGCGTTCTTGTAAGCTCTATCTGAAATCACCACGATGCGCTGATGATGATCACCCAACAGATCGACTCCATCGGCCGAATGCGACACTCCGTAGACGTCCCCCAAACGGTAGGTCTCCCCCTGTCTTAGAATCAACTAACGGGTAGTCTGGTCCGCAGGTGTTCATATCTCATGAGAAGTGACCATACATCGATGGGTAGATCCTGTCTACCCTCCGCCGTTGTCCTAATCCGCTGGTTAGGGCAACGGTGCAGACTTCATCTTCCAGCGGGCCCATCAGACCTAGACTTGCTTGATCACTATGATCTTGGCCAGACTTATATTCTATACTACTTTTTCCAGCAAGAGCATCTGCCAGGCACCGCGGGCCGGCCCAGTAAGTGACAGAGCTTGTAAGCCACGCTGGTCCCTCGCAGCCCTAACATGTGCTGACCATCCATCTCAGGCTGGATAAAGAATGATTGCCCGCCCGTCGGCTAGTCCTCTTAGGACGTGCTCTTGCTGCTGAATCTTCCATCTCTACCTTTCCAAGAATATTCGAAACTGTCATTGCTTGGCATGTACAGTCCTAGATGACGGACACCTCGCATCCCACTCCCAGAACAGGGTTCCTTGAATCTTACCACACAAGAGCCCTGTTCGAGCAGCTGCATCGTGGTCAGCCCAGTAAGTGACAGAGCTTGTAAGTATATCCACCTATCAATATGGGCATAACACGATTTCTTACTTCAATCCAACAGGCTGGCTAAAAACACCAAAAGCCACATCCACGCAGCAAAGCGGGAGATATTTTATTGGGAACGTATGTGACACCACGCCCTCCATTCGGGTCAAACAAATTAATACTAATACAACAAATCAACAGACACCCTATGTAAACCACCCCCGAAAAAAACACCATAGCTGTGCAGTGACCAGCCCAGTAGCGCGACAGAGCCTGTACGTTCATCCAATCCCTCTACCTTACCGAACTAACCAAATGATCCGTTTCTAGGCTGGCTAAAAACAAATGTTCTGCAACAGCAAGCGGGACAAACATGTAAGCCTCCCCATTTCATTCTCTATACGAATGGAAAGATAGTGTCTAACAGTATCCTAGAAGGTGCACAACTCCGCGAGGATAAAAAATGAACACCTACGTCGTCGTCGTGAACACGAGACGAGACGAGGTAGTCCGTCGTCTAGGGCACGGTAATGCCAATGCCAACCATCCACCATGCGGTACACACACCGTGCCGCGTGCGGGGGAGAGGAGGAGTCCCGTGGGGAGCGGAACACAGTGGATACAACCTAACTACTATTCATCAATCCACAAGAATGATAGCCAAGCCCACTCCAGTCCCGTGTTCCCCACGGACATGATCTCATACTATCGTCGATGTGGGCTACGTGTGTGTGCATGCGTAACGCATGACAAATTCAGAAACCCCAGACCCAGAATCAAAAATGGTGGACGATTGCCGATCTGAGTGGGTATGGATATGGATATGGATAGTGTGTGCGTAGTAGATGCGCTAATTTAACCTATCTGTTCTATTTGATTTGGTTTGGTTGCCTTGCACGGTACCCCAGACTATAATTTGACCTATTCCTTGATAATGATAATTAAAGTACTTTGTTTTGGCTATCATGCATAGATATGGTCCATTCGAGAGTAAGGACACTTGAACAACCCAGGGGAGTAAGAATGAATAAATACATAACTAGACCCAAGTACCAACAACAACCCAGTCGCCTAAGCTTCATTCGCAGAAAGAGAAAGAAAAGAAAGAAAAGAAAAAAAAAAAAAAAAAAAAGATGAAGAAAGAGACACAAAAATCCCACCAACATCCAAAACAAATAGCGAGCGGGACAGATCCACCCACCCACCCTAAACAAACGAAGCCCGCTCTTCCTCCCCAGCCCCCACTTCCCAGCGGCATAGATAAGAACACAAACAAAAGAAGGCAAGACGGAACGGAGACGTGACTCTTGGCTTCTTGGCTTCTTGGCGTGGTTCCGCTGCGTCTATCATCTATCACCCCCCCCCCCAAAAAAAGGACGGGACTGCGATCTGATCTACAAGGGGGATGCCTATCTTGTCTAGGACTCTACTTATTGCTATGGGGTGTGTACTCCGTACTCCGTACCGATTCTGGGTAGTAGATCGGATGGGCCTGGGGTAAAAAGGGGGGAGGGGGGGATGGGGGCGCTAGTTGGGTGGTGCTTTTTTTTTCTTCTTATCTTTTCTTTGTTTGATATTTGTTATGTATATCTATTATGTATTGGGTATTATCATACTGACGAAGGAGTAGGAGCTGTATACTGTGCAGGAGGTAGGGGTAATGAAGTGGCTTATGAGAAAGAGGTCTCTATTGTTTATATGATGTCCCAATGTATGGTTGGTTACTCACGAAGCACGAAAGTGTCAAAATATCTTGTGTGGCCGTGTAGTGATTATTTTCAATTTATGCTTCAAATCTACTGGATGAATAGAAGATTGTTTTTTAAATAAATGAAATGTCAATTGAATAAAAAAATCACTTTTAACGTAGTACTCTCAGAACAAAATGCCAGTCTGGATGGATGCAATGCCAAAAAAGGACGAAGACAAAGACAAAGAAACAATTAGGGGTATGCCAAGTAACAGTGAGATGCAAGCCGAGATGGGATAGAACAGCAGAGAAAACACGTAATAACAAGCAGAGTGCCAATGTTCAAACGCTGTATGGTATCCCGAACGCCATGCCAATGTGCACCAAATAATCAGTCTATAGAACCGGACAAAACATCATATCAAATCAATCACGCAATTTAGAACAAAAAGAAAGGGACAAGTGAGCGCAGTGGTATATGATCGAGGAGAAAGGTGTAAAGGAAGGTGAATGGGGGTGGAGGTAACATGACCTCCTAACGGGAAAACGTGGTAATTTAATCGGAAACATCCTCGTCCTTGCCAGGCCACATAATCTCCTTGCGGATGACAGCGCGGACGTTGCAGAAAAGCACAAAGAGATACATGCCCACGATGCAGACGGACATGGCGGAGGAGACGCCCAGGACCGCCTGGCTGTTCAACGCCTTGCCCAGGGTGATGGTAGCCAGAGTGAAGCCTGTGTTGGGGAAGACCATGGCCCACCAGCTGAGGTGGAAGGCTGTAGGCGGGCTGCGGACGACGGCGATCAGGGCAATGCAGAAGAACCAGAGGCTCAGGGCCCAGAGGAAGACGCCCGATGCGATGGCCAGCAGCTCGAGGATGTGACCCTCGACAAGGGCATTCTCGTCGCCCAGCAGGCGGAAGTTCTCCGGCAGTCCCTGGGCCATGCCGACGAGAGCGAGCGCCGTGAAGGCCGGGGGCCCGGCGCAGATGAACATGGCCGGTCGGTGCTCCCGGCAGGGGAGGCCCGATTCCATCAGCCGGCCGATGTAGTGGGCGTACATCATGAAGGAGATAGAGAAGCCGAGGCCCTGGAAGGTGATGCCTGCGACGATTATAGTGATGGCGGAGCTCGGAGGCTGGTTCTCGGCGATGACGGAGGCGATGGTGCCGCTCAGCATGATAGGGAAGGCCGGTAGGACCCACGAGGGCATCATGGTTTGGAGGCGGTAGCGGTGGGAGGAGAAGACAAACGAATATTGGATGATGGCCGTGAGCAAGGTGCAAGCGCAGTAGAGCCAGAAGAGGACCTGGAGGAGGAGGGTGAAGGATTCCCCAGCGTCCTCCCCAAAGTACCGGTATAGTCCGCAGATGATGGTGGCGACTGAGAGCCAGAATGGACCGAAGAAAAGCCCTTCGCGTTCGTGGCGGAGGGAGTCGAGGAGGTTGCCGTGGATGACGAATCGGGCGACCATTGCCGAACAAAGTACAACGAAGAAGAAGAGGTTGATGATGAAGACAGCCAGTCCAATCTCCCGCAACCCTGGGAACGTGTTGGGCTGGACGGCCAGAAGCACTGCCAACCCACCGCCGCTCATTGTGAGGGTGTACCAGGCCCAGGTGAAATGCCGCAGCCGCTCCCGAAAGTCCACATGCATGGGCTTCTTCTCCAGGTCATGATCGAGCATGCCGTCACCTGAATGGGAAGACATGGGAGGAACCTGTTGGCTTTCAAACATGGCGTTGTGAGGAAACAAGGCGTTGTGAGGGCTGGTAGCCGGGCTGCAGTGTATGGTTGGGGTAGGACTGGGACAAGGGCTTGGTATAGGGCTTGGTAAAGGACTTGGCTGGGGGGTGGGGTGAGAATAGAACATGATGGACGAAAGAAAGTAGGAAATTTATATATCGATGGATAACAGCCCCAGGAGACAGATGAAGATGAAGTGTGCGGTGCTAGAATAGCGATCCACCACTGGAAAAGAATGATATGTGCCGTATACCTCCGAAGTGGATGCAAAACGGTGGTGCCAAAACAAAACAAGAAAACGATAAGCGACAGATCTCCTGCAGCTCGATCAATTTGAAACCAGGTATCAGAGTAATGATAAGAAGTTCAACGAAAGTCAAATAAAAAGTGGGCAACACGAATATAGGGCAACAGTCAAAAGAAAAACGTGAAACTATGAGAGGATGAGAAGCAAAGTAAGACCAAACAGTCGAGGCGGGTCGAGCACAGACGAAGCCAATGGAATCCAATTGAGATCTATCGACTAGAAGATAGCTGCAGAGTGGTGGGCATCGTCAATATATGCACTCTGACACAAACCCCCACGCGCATGGATCGGAGTGTAGGGGGCAAATGTTGCACAAGAGCCTGTCCTATTCCTTGATATCCATCGTCACTAGTCGAGATTCTAGTGGACGCGCCAAGAGCCACACATCAGCCATGGTTGGCTTAGACATTATGCGACTTGCATACGAAACTCTGATTGTCGCTGAAGAGGGTCAACAATCCCACAGGGGGCGGGAACATCAGGAAGACATCAGAGACCAGGGATCCACGGGGGGTGAGAGGATGCGGTGGATCATTTCTCGGCAGTCGTTAGTGAGGTGACGATGCCTAGGGGCAACTCTCAGACAGAGTCGAGATAGTTCATGATCTTCACGATGGCGACGCCAGACAACATCTGCCAAGCCATGGGTGGTAATTCTGGAGCCTGTGGTGGGTCGGGACCACGACAGCTATCATCCACCGTAGTCCAGATGCCTTGCACAGGATTCAGGGTGGTCATTAGGGGCAAAGTGATTGGGTTGCCCTAAGAACCTTGTGGCTACGATGCTGTCAAAAATTTCCCCGAGGGTCTTCCAGTCATCGACTCATTGACCAGTCCGATCAGCCAGATCGAAACTGGTCCTCCCATATCACCAAGTTCAATGCATTCCGGGAACACCTCAAGTTGGGAATCATGTTTTCCTTCCAGACTTTAGCCCGATTCCTTCCCAGCCGGCACTATCGCCATCGCCAAGAACCTCCAGGCCGGGCCCCTTTGAAAGGGTGGAAGTCGGCGGGTACCCATATCGGCCCGAAGTCTTGGTTTCAAGAGGAATCAAGGACAAGAAATGCCGGGTTGATGATGGGTCAGCCAGTGTGGGTCCACGGGAGCAGGGTTAGGCTCTAAAAAGCTAATCAGGTACGAGCCAGTCGGAGGACGTGCAACGTGCGTGGAAAAGCCCATGCCGTTTAATCCAACAACAGGCCGCCAAGAGGGAGATCGACGACGCATCATCCACGGGAAGGTCCACTGCCAAGCTTTACGGCGAGTGGCTGTGATTGTTTACTGATAAGGAGAAAAAGTAAAAGGGGCGATGAAAAGGAAAAGGAGGTGAGGGGATTCGAAGAAGCGGGAAAAGCGGAAGAGATGGATCAGATGGAAGGGACGGAAGTGAGGGAGAGGACGGAGAGAAGAAGATGAAGTTGAAGATGAAGTTGAAGTTGAATCGAAAAGGAGATAGAAAAAAAAACATGGAATTATCCATGATGAATAATGGATGCACAATGTGTGACATAACTGTTCTCTTATCTCTACTTCTCTTTGTCTCTTCTTCTCTTCCCCTTTTCTTCCCTCCTCTCTCCACTTTTCGTAAACCTCACTCTCTCATTTGTTGGGATACACGCCCGATTCCCTACGTGGTCTGCCTACTGACTCAATGACCTATGTTGGAAGTTCATCCCCGAATGTGATCTGATCTATATATAAAACGTCTGCCAAGATGGGCTGTGTGAGGTGATAGTGGATCGACGTTCTCTACATTGCAGCCCAAAATCAACAACACCATGTTTACCAAGACTTCCAAGACTTCCAGGATCTCCATTTTCTCGCCCGGGAGACTTCACTGATTCTAATTCGCATTCAAAGGTTCCAGGCATCTCCATTCCAAGAGCCTTATCGTGCCCCATTTCACCCGAGGGCCATTCATACTAGTAATTTGTGGATCACGGGTGGCTTGCGGATGGCATCACTTCTCGCTCCAACAGGCCTTATTCTAGGCATCATGAATAACTTGCGATCTCATGTTCAGCTCTTTCTGTTTACTCTGCCACTCTGCACTTCGCCACTTTCTCATACCGCCAGTCCGCTAACCTGCAGTTCTTATCATGCCCTTGCCACCATCCATCTATGAATAGCTGTCGTCCCACAGGTATACATATGCCAAGGCTAAGAGTCTCTCTTGGCTCCGAATCACGGAAGATTCGACCTCGTCATTCCCTCTCCCAGGTCCTATCTCAACACCTACCCATACCCACCCTGTTTTCGTTCCTTGTCAATGATGTGATCTGACTTGGCGAAATCGCTCGGCTGTGTCCTATCTGGGCATTCTTTTTTGCTTCATCTCCGGCAGGACTGTCAATGAATTGGACGGAACACCACAACGACAGTTTCAGGGCCCGTTTCTACCCTGTGGATCAAGCTTGGTTTGAACATAGGATAATGTGCATGTGAACCCGAGTTGAGTCGGAGATTAGGGTACACCAATTGTTTCATCATTCACTTTCTCACACGTTCTCCTCTCAACATCCCACGCTCTCTCATCACGAATGCATCGAGCAAGTTCTAGACATCTGCAAGCTGGGATGATAATTTTCAATCTCCCCTGTCGCGAATGGCGGTTAGGCCTACCCTCTTTTCCGCTTCGCTTTTTGCAAACCCATGCTGGCCAGGTGGAGAGACCGGGTTTCGCGGTTATTGCGTCATTTGCTGGTCCGTGGGCCTAGAAGGCAGTCGGGCGAGCGACGATGAACTCTACGTGATGATCGTATCCAACATGGGATCATACTACAGACGACCCAGTCTCAGCTACAAGGCTACAACAACAGTACCTTATTTGGGAAGGTGTCTCTATGGCAGGTTAGACGGGTCTTGCATGCAGACGTGGGGCAGGTGAAGAAGTTCGAAAACCTCAGAACCGAGATGATCGTCCCCTAGGCCAACCTAATCCATGTCACGCTGCGCATGATGAAAATTTCAATTGGCCCTGCCAGGTTTTACTGCAAGCACTAACATTTAAAGATTCCCCCGCGGCGCTCCTTTGGCAAATCAGAGTTTCACAATGGAGCACGCAAGAAAATCCGCCCCAGGCATACCCGAAAATCGTCTATCCTTCCATCCGCCACCAGGTCTCCTATGCTTGGGTAAGATTACATGCCTCTGGTAGTCTCTAAGCCATGTTTTCATTTACTCCGTACACCTGGCCATGCATATATATATGCAGGTGCTATGTGATCGCTCTGTACGAGGTTGAATATACATGCAGGGGGCGGAAGTATCAAAACCGTCACGGAAAAAAAAAATCGCCCAATGAGGAAGGAGAAGGACAGCAAGGATTGGGAGAGGAAGAATCGACGTGCAAAAAAGGGAAATGAAGAAATGGACGGAGGGAAACAGAAAAAGGAGCGGCGAGAAACCACCAAGTCCTTCACATCATCCGGTACACCAAATCTGACGCTAGCTCCGTCGTGGTGTCCAGGAGCCCACGTAGGCCCCGCGCAGAGGGCTTTTCAAAGCCAGTCCACGTATAACCCACCTCTCTTTCCAAGGGAGGACAAAACTCCGCAAGGTCCCGCACTTTACAGGCGGCGTAATGAATGACCAGCCTTCGCAGCTCGTTGTACCGCAGCTGAGTGGCCGAGGTGGGCGATATCGGCTCGAGCCGGGTCGTCTTGGTGTATGCATAGTGGAGGAGGTCGAGCACCATGCGAGCCTTGGTGTTGGTCAGAATCATCTGCTCCGGGTCGGACCTATCGGTGGCAGATTCGGGGAATCCGAGGTGCACAAGGTCTCGATGCAGCTTCCGGAGGCACAACTGCGCCAGCGCAGGGATCAGATATCGCGTTGCAAAGACGTAGAGCTTGGCGTGGAACAAGAGGTACGGGAGGTCCGATCCGCTCGGCTGGAGGTGGCCAGAGAATGAGCTCGGCGGTCTCGTGCTGAACTTGCGGGGATCAACGTAGTCGATGGTTGCAAACTCATCCCAGAGACTGATACCCGTCTCGTGTCGGTTGGAGAAATCTTGTCTGACGAAAGACGAGTCGATGAAGGACCTCGTTGGGGGTCCGGTGGGCCCATCCACATCCCTACCTGTCTCCTCTTGGGTCTGCTCGTTCCACTCACCTTCATCCCCCACTTGTTGGGGGTGCGCAGCGGTATCATCTTCTGGCGGTATGGGTGCGGGCTGCTCGAGGTCCTCCGGTGCAGCTGCGTCGGTGGGTTGTGCAGAATCCTCGGGATCAGCGGTACCAGGTGCCCCCGTCAATCGTTCCCATTCGTCTGATACTTCGGCGGTTTCAGCAGTGGGGGGTTGGCCCTCAAATCCCTCCTGCGGTTTCTCGGGGGGCGGCGTGGTGGGGGGCGTCAAATTCGAGCCGGGATCTTCCGCTGATGCACCACCCTTCTGCTTCTTCTTGTTTTTCTTGTTCTTTTTGCTTGTCTTGATCTGGTTTTGGGGGGCCCACGCATCGTCATTCAAGTCCCGCGGGTCACTCTCTGCAGTTGGGTGTTGCTGCTCGGCGGACTCTACTGTCGCAGTCGCCGGGTCTTCTGGCGCCTCGCCTGTCGCTTCAGGATTTTCGGTCGTCAAGCCATACTGGCCTGTTGTTGCCTCTGCCTCAACGGTCTGCGGATATTGGCCAGGATCAAACTCTTCACCGGCCCAGTCATCCCGTCCTCTGTCAGAGAAGCCGCCCGAGTTTGGGGGCGACGGCACGAAGGGAGGCACACCCGTGTGACTGTCGAAGGGGTTGCTGACCACAGGGATCTCCTGCTCCTCCTCGCGAGACCCGGGTGGCGGCACGGTATAGTCGCCCGTGTAGGCGTACTCGCAAAAGGCCACAAAGGTCTCGACATCCTCTTCCTCCAGGACGGCGATATGGTGCTTGGACTCACGGGTCTGGCCATTCATCAAATGGTCCAATGGTTCGGAGACATGCTGAGCGAGACCCGACTGGACTGTGAGCTTAGTGTGTTGGGGACCGACCAAGAAGGTAAAC
The DNA here is from genome assembly GCF_002847485.1 of Aspergillus campestris IBT 28561. Lineage (NCBI taxonomy): Eukaryota > Fungi > Ascomycota > Eurotiomycetes > Eurotiales > Aspergillaceae > Aspergillus > Aspergillus campestris. The sequence goes on from NW_020194337.1 coordinate 310,088, forward strand.
GGCGGCGAATAGACGATGCTGTATCCACGAAGGCATTACTCGATGCGTCAGTGACAACACCGTCGAGGTCGATATTGTGATTTTAATTCGGCACTCATTGCAGTGCAATGGGTGTCGCGGGCACGGTCTCAGAGCCACGATAACCGCGACAACCACGGCCGCCAGCGAGTCAAAAGGAAACAAGAGAAAAGAAAAAGAAAAAGAAAAAGAAGAAAAAGAAGGCAGAAAAACAAGATTGAAAAAAAAAGAGAAGAATTATAATGACAGAGAGAGAAAAAGCTCACCTTCGGTAATCTCGACCGGTCGCCATTGGCTGTCACTGTGCTCGCCTCAGGCTATCGCCCAAGGTATGATAAAGAAGAGGAAGGCAAAAGCGTGAAATTGCAAAAATATCGAAACTGAAAAATGTCTACTTTGTACTGATATATTCAGAGATAGGACTAGAATCTTTCTAAACATCAATCTTGCGCCCCACCCCCTGGAAGTCCAGCACAGCGCAGTGTCCTCTTATCCCCCTTCCTGGAATGACGGACCGAGCCTTAGCTATTCCAAGCGCGAAAGCCGACCCCCTAATGGGGTCACGATAGTGTGCTACGTGTGCATCCATGATGGGGTTGAAGCGAGTTGACCGCTAGCTTTTTTGTGACGATGCCAACAGGTTGGTCGTGCTTATCACCCTCACCCAAAGAGCATGAAAGAAAGAAAACAGCAACCCCAGCCACCGGGTGACCTCGGAGATTGCCTCGATCAACGATCCGTGCAATTACTTTGATTGATGGATTTTTTCTTATTCAACGCATGTATGTGCAACTGCAGAGTCGATAGAAGGTCGACATACCAAACTTGGGGAAAAGACTCGAAGGAAGTGCTGGCAGATGCTTAGTGGGGCCGGGGCAGGATATCCCCCCAAGAAAAACACACCATAGGCCATGCCACTCACTGGACAGCTCATCATCGACCAGCCAAGATGCAAAGCTCCCTCACGCGAGCGAGCCACTGCGGGGGCCAAAGGTGCAGCTTTCTCTTATTTTTTCTTATTTGTTAGGGCGGTTGGTCAGGGGTCTCCACCGTACTGCCCAACCTTATAGGTGGCTACTAGGATTGTTGCCCGATGGATTTTATTCCCGCCCTCTTTGCCAACCCAACGGTCTTGTCCTATCGGTAGACGGAGCGGTCAGTTTGCTTCTGTCAAACATGGTAAAAATGCTGATGGAGAGGAAATGAGTCCACGTTGAGTCGGTTCGAGGTAGTGTGGGTGAAGAACTGTCGACCCCTGCATATGGTAGTATCTTAAGGTGTGATGATTCCATCATTCATCCTATTACTGCCATAATATATATAATCTATATAAAGTAGTACTATTTCAATATATATATATAATCAATAATAACAATAAAATCTTCGTACAGCCACCAGTTTACCAGTGATCTGTACAGTCCAGTAAAAGTAACCATCAAGCCAAACAACATTATATATATAGATATCGGAAATCCCTACGCAGTAATTATAGCCCTGCCCTATTATACAAGGTGTTCCAAATCCAATATGCCCAAAAAGAAAGATAACCAAACAATCCAAAAACAAAGCAATCCAATCGATCGTCCCAATCTAATAGAATCATCACTCCCAAGCAAGCATTAAATATCTATAAAGAACTATCCCACGTGGCTGTTTATTTCCCAACCGTCCAACCGTCCTAATCCTAATATAGGGGTGTGACTATGAATAAACTAGTTCATGTAATTGTCAGAAAGATGTTTTACTTCTTGTGTAGCCCTATTTACGGCGAGATTTTGGGCTTTTCCCTGCTGACTAGGTATGTATGTATGCGCATGTTGTCGGCTGTAGATAGTACACCCCGCGTTGGCATTAACATCCAGATTTTAATGGAATATATACCTAAAGATTGAAAACGTCAGATTATGTAGGATGTACACAATAGGATAGCCACTTCAATGACGTATCTGATGATACTTTGGGCTTTGTAAACGCCCTATTTCGTTCTTCTTGGGACAGGATGGGTTATACTTATACACCGAGGATATAGATGGAGCCTGAGGAGTGATGCCCCACCGATCTGCCCGCTGTGTCTGGGTGGGGCCAATCAATGCTCACCCGCTGTTTGGTCACGTGAATGGCCAGATATCGGACTGTATACCACGACGTTCCAATTCTTATACTGCGCTGGATAAGAATGATATGATGCTTTAGACTATGAGAATAGTTTTATGGGATGAAAGGGTTTGCCTTGATATATTAGTAGTAAGTTCCTTTAGCACATGGTGTCTCATGGTGTCTCATGGCTGCATTGGACGATTGGGGGTGGATTATGAGTGCTAGATGTTGACCAAATGTGAGTGAGAGGCCTGAGGTATCATTGACTGCCAAGGACAACGGTATAATGACTGCACGCTCTATATTGACTACATTGTAAGAGAAAGAAGTCATACATACATGCAAAATCCAACATCCTAATCTATACATGCACCCCATCTAAACAACCACATTATCCAAAACTACCACATCAAACCTAATGAACGAGTCTAATCTCCGTCATCCCCGGCTCCCACTCATGCAATCCCTGCCCAACACTATACCAAAACCGCAACCGCACACACTCCTTCCTCGCAGTCTCCACATCGCCCCTATCAAACGCCTCCCCAAGCGCCTCCACACAATCCCTCACCCGCTCATCATTCTCCTTCTTCATCTGCACAATCGTCCCCTCCGCATCAGGCGCCGTCCCCACCTCCTCAATCGTCTCCTGCACCTCCATCACCTCCATCAGCGTCTCAGGATCAAGCGCATGCTTCGACGCGCCGTCCTCAGCAGTGACGTCGATGCCGTGCATCTCGCGCAGGAGGTACTGCGCGCGCGAGAGCGGGTCCGCCAGCGTGCGGAAGGCTTCGTTGGTGCGCGCTGAGAGGGCCTCTGCGCGCTGCTTCTCGGCGCCTTGCGGGTATTTGTCGGGGTGGATTACGTTTTGGAGGCTGAGGAATTCGCGGCGGAGGTCGGCGATGGGGATCGCGAAGGGGGAGGCGGGGGGTGGGCCGGATGGAATGGTGTTCGGGAACATTGTGTAGTAGTTTGTTATGTCGGGGGTGGGGGTGGATGTGGTTGCGTGGATGTCTTCTTTGGTGTTGGTGTTTTGTGCGGGGGATGCGGTGGGTGCGGTGGTGGTTAGGCGTCGCGTTTGTTGGTACATCGTTGTGTAGTGGCGAGGAGAGGTCTGCGATCGGAATTGGCAGAGTGTACAGCATGTCTGGCGGGCTTGGGAGGCTCTGGACAGCAATGGCCGCGAAGGACCGGCTGCTGGGCGCGGGACGGACAGCCGCTGGAGCAGTCTCGGGGCGCGCATGGAAGAGCTCATGTCGGGTGTGTGGAAGAGTCGGGAATATGGCAGATTTGTATACAGAACAGAAGTCGTAAAATTTAGTTTCTAGACGAGGTCTCCGTGTGAATGCAATGCTAGTGGTATATACAGTAAGATGGTGAGGGAGATGAAGGCGAAGAAGAACGATAAAAGATACCGGAGAAGTCACGTGGAATGAGTCAGCAATCCGTAGCCTGTGACGTCATTTTCAAGTAAATCGAGGTACACAAGGCAAAGACTGATGGCACTGATGGCACTGATAGTGAAGGGAGGCTCTACAGGCACAATTGTATATAGCATGTTGAGAATTTTATAACTCATGATTGACGGTGGATAGAAACTCAGTTCATGCATCTTCAAGGCGGCTTTCTTGATCGTACATCCATGCTCCATCTGTTGGGGTCGGTCTCAGCCATTGGGATTCATGTATCGACAGTAGCCTTCGTCCCAGTTATTAAGAGCAAGAGAGGTACCTGCACGTGTGAGCGGTACCGCGCGTTGTACGCCCAGCCTGTCGAGACCACAGGCTTCCAGGTCAAATCTGGTGAAAATAGTTGAGGGTCGGATATTATATTGTTCTGACAACTCGCTAATTATTCAATCCCCCAGAGCTTGACTGTCCGGTCATGACCGCAGCTCGCAATCCACTGGGCATCACTGCTGATATCCGTACTGAGCACATTGCCCGAATGACCACTAAGGGTCTTCACGAGCGACCAGTCATCCGCACTGAAAACGTTGACATTCTTGTCGAATCCACTGCTCACGAAGAACGTGCCCGACTTCTTCGGTTGCACAGGAGCAGCCGGCGGGTCGCCCGCGCCGCCGTCGACCTCCATCTGGCCGGACGCGCCCTCGGCCGCCGGCAGGAATGACGATTCCCCGCCCTTGTACCATCGCAGGTCGGACACGACGCTCTTGTGGGCGCCGATGCCCCCCGTGTTCCGAACCTGCCGCAGGTCCCAGCACTTGACCCAGCCGTCGCCGGACCCGGTCAGCACGCGGTAGCCGTCCACCCCCCAGTCGAGACCGTAGATCTCCCGGATGTGGCCCTCAAGGATCATGACGGTGCGGCCGGTGCGCAGATCCCAAATGCGACCAATACTGTCCAGGCCTCCACTCGCTAGGAGCGATCCGTCCTCGTTGAAGGCCACCGTGTAGACCTCGCGCGAGTGACCTTCCTGGAGCTGCAACTCGCGCGACGTCTCGACATCCCATAGCCGCCAGGTGGTGTCGTATGAGGCGGACGCGAGATAGCGACCCGACGGGTGGAACTCGGTGCGGCACACCCGGCCGCTGTGCCCGGGGAGCGTCGCCAACGGCTGGTCCTGGTCCAGCGACCACAAAGCCACGTCTCCCTCGCCGCCGCCGGACACCAAGTTGACCGACGACTCTGACACGTTGGAGGTGGGCAGTGTGGCCCCGGGGTACCAAGCCAGACCCCCCACGCGATCTGCGTGGCCTTTGAAGGACCGCTTCTCCTCGAGGTTGGGCACGGTGAGCAGGCTGATACCACCGCCCCAGTTGCCCGTAGCGATGGTCTGGCCGTCGGGTGCGAATCGGCAGATACTGACGGGGCGATCGCCGGCGATCTGGGACCCGTAGAGGTCGAAACCCTGCAGCTTCTCTTTGATAGCCTTGCGATGCTTAATGTGCGTGCGGAGAGGGATCGTGGATTCGTCGCGTTGGCGGGCCACGCGGGCCTTTGCGCGCGGAAGAGAGAAACGCGCGATCTCTTTCCGAGCGTTGAGAAGAGCATCGGATCCCTCCGTGTAGAACTCCTCCTGCTGCTCGCCTTCATCCTCTTCCTCCGCGCCCAGCTCGGTGGTCGATTCGCGCATCTCGACATCGGCATCCGCCGCATCCTGTCGCTCCGCCAGGTCGGTCAAGAGCTCGCGTAGTCGGTCTCTTCGGTCTCCTGGGCCTTCCCCAAACAACGTGATGGGTTCCCCGAGCTCGCGCAGGCGGGCTCGCACTCGGCTATCGTCGGTGGGCACCGCCATGGCGGCGGCTCGTCGTTTGCGCTCGAACTGGGACAGGATGGCCGAGGCCCTCGCGGCGGGGATGCCGGCGGCGGAAGAAGGAAGGTCATAATCATGATCGACGGCTAGAAGGGAGGGACTGTCAGATTGGAGTGTACTTCAAGATCACTCCCGCGGATGGATTGCTTACGTATATTGGCTAGATCAATTCCCATGTCGGTGTCCTAGAGTAATCGCCGCATACAAGGTCAGTTGCGGGATGCATAAGCACTAGACGGTGTCTTTTGAAAATGCGATCAAATCAATGATGCGAGAAGGTCAGCATACCTCAGCCTCCTCGACATAGGCCTGTCTGGAGGGGTGCATCATAATGGCGAATCACGCCCCTCGCAGGGGAAGAAGACGGATAATTCGGTGAATAATAAGCGCACTGGTGGTGAGACCCAAAACAATAGCAATGCCAATCCAAAGAGGGTCAAAAGTGGGGAGTTGTTGGGGTTGGAAGGAGATGGAGTTAGATGAATTCGTAGAAAGAGAAAATGAAGGAAGAGATCCGTAGAGCGGAAGTTGATCCTGATAAAGCTCCGGAGGAGAGAAGCACTATATAGACGCCCCACGGACGGTGTATTTGGTTCGATTTATTGATAAATAATAAATCAATAATTTATTACAAATATATAAATAGAAATGAATTTATTCCCATCTCTCGATCAATTGAAATGAAACAGAAGAAAAATCTCGATAAAGTGATTGATAACCCAAGGCGGTCAGTCGCTCCGATCCTTTTTTTCTCATCTTTCTATCTCTCTATCTTCTTCTTCTTCTTCTTCTCTTCTTCCTCTCTCACTCCTCACCCTTCTTTCCCTTTTTCAACTTCTCTTCCTCCTATATTGGATCCTTTCTCTTCTTCTCCACTCTCATTTGGTTGCTGGGATTGTCTTCCTGTAAACTCCCCCCTCTATCTCTATCTTGTCGGTTCGAGGGCGATCAGATAAGGATCGGTTTAAGACGGTCACCGCGATTTCCACACAACCACAACACAACCTCGCTCGTCCTGCTGATGATCCATTTGGCGCCCCCTTCCAGAGCCTGCGGTCATGCCGGCAGTAGCGTCTCTTCCCTGGTGGGCGAGTTATCCGGGTTTTTCTTAGGATCGTCCCCTTGTCGCCCCTCCGCCTCTTCCGCTCGACGCCGGTTCCTGCTCTCGACGTCCTCTTCGACTTCGTCCCATCGCGCCTTTCATTCTACTCCGTCGCGTGATTCGTCTGCGCCCTCGCGGATTTCCTACCGGGTCGCGGCGTCCTCCTCCGGCAAAGGCCGTCCCTTCGTCCCCGCCAAGAATGCATACAACTTCTTCCCCGATCGCCAGGATGCGCTGGGAGTGGCGCCGGATGTGACGGACCCGGCTCTGCGGCGGAAACGGCGACCGGACAGTGGTGAGGATGCCTTCTTCGTCAGCCGAGTCGGACACACCCCCGAGAAGCAGGGGGCCGTGGCCTTCGCCGTGGCGGATGGTGTCGGGGGGTGGTCCGAGTCCCGCGTCGATCCGGCCGATTTCTCGCACGCTTTGTGCAACTACATGGCCGAGTCAGCGCTGGAATGGGATGCTCCTGTCGAGCAGTTGCGCGCAAAGCAGCTACTCCAGGCCGGTTACGATCGGGTCGTCGCCGACAAGACCGTCCGCGCGGGGGGCAGCACGGCCTCCGTCGGCGTGGGCCTAGAGGACGGCCGGGTGGAGCTAGCCAATCTAGGCGATTCGGGCTCCGTGCTGCTGCGTTTGGCGGCCGTCCACCACTACTCGGCGCCGCAGACGCACGGTTTCAACACACCGTACCAGCTCAGCATCATCCCGCCGCGTATGCGGGCGCAGGCCTCCATCTTCGGCGGGGCCTTCCTCGAGGACTTCCCGCGCGACGCCGCCGTCACCTCGCTGCAGATGCAGCACGGCGATGTGCTGATGCTGGCCACCGACGGCGTCTACGACAACCTCAACAACCAGGATATCCTGAAGCTGGTCACCAGCCGCATGGTGCTGACGGGGGCCTGGGACGCCACCCCGGAAATGGGCATCCGGCCCTCCGACCAACTCGACCAGCTGACGGGGCCGGTTGGGCTCAGCTCGCTGCTGCCGGCCGGTGCGCCCAGCCCCATGGGTGACCAGCCCTACACGCTCCAGTCGTTCCTCGCCTCCAGCATCGCCGGCGAGGCCAAACTGGCCAGCGTGGATATCCGCCGGGATGGGCCCTTCGCCAAGGAAGCCCAGCGCTACTACCCGGGCGACTACTACCGCGGGGGCAAGATCGACGACATTTGTGTCATCGCCATCGTCGCGGTGGATGAGTCCTTGACGGGGCCGAAGGCAGGGGGTCGTGAATCCCGTCTTTGAATTTGTTCATGATTCTCTTATCTTTTTCTTGTCCTCTTCGATACCAAGATTCCTGGCGTCTCCGAACGATCATTATATAATCTTTTCTTTCCATTTATGTCTCGGTTGGGTGATCTGCATGACTGGTTGCATTCTTTTCTTTTCATTAGTCCATGGCTATATCATCTATCTCGCATCAACACTGCTATATAGAGACACGGTCTAGCATATACATAGAAACAAGGACAGGGACGGGGAACCGCATCAGGCGTGGGTTTTATCTGTTTTATAACATGTGGTGTCATTACGGATTGGATCGGATTGGATTGGATTGAACACTCTTACTTGAATTACCAGCTAGACGATATAGATTCGCGACGCAAGTCCTTCATGTGCTATGTATTATTTGCACTATACAACAATTTCTCCATCCACACAGTGCTACAGAATTCGAATCGACCTATACTAGGAGTTGACCATTGTTTCCAAAACAGACATCAAATGTATCTAGTATACTCAATGGAGCTACCTACTATACAAACTGTTAGGAGCACCCAGGTCCCTGGTCCCTGGTCCCTGCCCTTTTTGGAAGTGACTGCAATCTGCTGGCATGTCAGCTGACCTGCAGCGTCCTTTCTCACACATTTGACTGTTTGTATCTCAATCATTTTGCAACCTTTCGCAACTACTTTAGTCTGGATTTAATCATTTTTAGAACTTTTTTCGTCGGTCCTTTCTACACAGGGGTCATGCACGCGGGGTCTAGCGCAGCACGGCCGTGTCTAGTCCACCATTGGCTCATATATATTCCTTTTGCGCCAGCGCCTTATCCCCGTGCTTCAGCCTCGCGGAACGTCTTCAGGCTCCACCTTCGCAGAATTCACTCGGTCTTCCTGAAGAGAATATTGAACGCCCCCGACAGGATATACACTGCTGTTGAGTACTCTGCAAGTTGCAGGTAATATATCTTAGCTATTCCACCAAAAAGCCAAACGGCAGTTTGGGAGGGCTTGAACTGACTGATATCCCCAACATTCTACTTGCTACATGACCACGCCAAAAAAAAAAAAAAAAAGAATATATACGCTGACTGCACGGAGCAATGCGTGAAGACGCCCAAAGTACCCTCTGTGGAGATGTACCATCTTTGAAAGGGGGTTTCACTCACGAGGACTACACAGTGGGATGGATTTGCCCGTTGGAGGTGGAACTGATTGCTGCGTTGGAGATGCTTGATGAAGAGCACGAGGGCCTTCCTCAGCCGCCTAGCGATCATAACGTTTACAATCTTGGTAGTATCGCCGGGAAGAACGTTGTGATTGCAGGATTATGGAAACCCGGAAACAACGCCGCAGCGACAGTCGTCACCCAGATGAGAATGACCTTTCCCCACGTCCGTTTTGGTCTGCTGGTTGGGATCGGCGGCGGGGTCCCTGGAACCACCGAGCAAGGAGAAATGCCCGAAGAGGGAAGAATCCATCTTGGTGATGTGGTCGTCAGCAAACCAACTGGTATACATTCTGGCGTGATACAATACGACCACGGGAAGGCCTATAACGGACAGTTTGAACGCACGGGAGCTCTGGCGCCCCCTCCTCCGGTCTTGCTCCAGGCCGCCCAAGTCCTGGCAGCAAAAAGAGCAAGATGGCGACGCGACCCGCTCGCTGAAAACATTATGCGAATTGACACGACTGCCCCAAAGATGTCACGATTTCGGTACCCTGGCGCCGACAAGGATCACCTGTACCCACCCGAGTATGTGCATCGGGTGCGTGGGGTTTCTTGCCGTCAATGTGAATGTGACACCGATCAAAGGATAATAGACAGTCTTGCAGAGGAGGCAGACAAAGATGCCCTCCCTCTCATAGTGGTCCACAGAGGAACAATTGCCTCAGGAGAACTCGTGATCAAGGATGGGGTTGTAAGAGACCGCCTAGCACAGGAGCATGGCATATTGTGTTTTGAGATGGAGGCTGCGGGTGCACTGGCTGATTTCCCTTGTCTGGCAATCCGGGGAGTGTCCGACTATTGCGACTCGCATAAGAACGATGACTGGCATGGATATGCAGCGGCAGCGGCAGCGGCCTATGCTAGAGAGCTTCTTTCCCACCTCCCAATTGACCAAGTGACAAGGTATGTTTATAATTCTATCTCTTATTTGATAAAATCTTACCATTAGATAGATTGGCATATGTCCCAAATCTTGAGAAACTTGTCAATTTTGTCGATGACCATGAGCGCCAGGATATACTGGAGTTTATCTCAACTCGGGATGAAGGGGCTGTCCAGGCCGACACATTGAAACAAAGGCATAAGGGCTCTGGGCGATACCTATTGGAAACGGAACAGTTCAGATCCTGGGTAGATGGAAGTCAAATTCTGTTTTGTCCAGGATTACCCGGGGCAGGAAAGACTGTAATGACCTCTATTGTGGTTGACCACCTTCAGCAACAATTCCTGGACACGCCAGCAGTCGGTATAGCCTATTTTTTCTGCAACTTCAGTCAGCAGTCTATCATCACGGAGGACACCTTTATGGCATGTCTTTTGAAGCAATTAGTCCAGAGTATGCCGCAGATTCCTGGCGCCATCAGAGAATATTTTGCTCGGTACAGAGAGAATAAGAGACGACGACCGCAGCTCGATGATATATACCAATGGGTAAATCTGGTGGCGAGCCAGTTATCTCGAATCTACATTATGATCGATGCGCTAGACGAATGCGAGGCAGAAGTTCGTACTAGCATTTTATCGCAAATTTTTGATCTACAATCGAATTGTCGACTTAGTCTCTTTGCCACGTCGAGGCTCGTCCCGGATATCACATCGCAGTTTGAGCAGTACCCGTGGCTGGAAATTCGGGCTCACCCTGATGACGTGAAATCGTACCTCTCGGGCCAAATCGCCAAACTGCGTCCTTTTGTCAGAAAGGATGCCAACCTCCGGGAGCTGATAATTGAAAGCATTGCCAAGGCAATTGATGGAATGTATGTTCGACCTTGCTTGCAATCACCAAAGACGGAGTGGAGTATGCACAATATTGACATTGAGATCCAGGTTTTTACTGGCTAAGCTTTCCATCGACTCTCTGAAAAACAAGCCGTCTGTGAAATCAATAAAGTCCGCATTGAAAGGATTACCGACAGGCTCTAGTGCCTATAATCAGGCATATCAGGCCACGATGGAGAGAATCAATAGCCAGGATTCCCAGACTTTTGCTAAAAAGGTGTTGTCATGGCTGGTATGTTCGAAAGAGCGTCTTACACTCTCACAGTTGCAGCACGCTCTCGGGGTTGAAATTGGCTCCTCGGCCTTCGACGAAGAAAACCTGCCAGACATTGAATGCCTAATTTCGGCGTGTGCAGGCCTTGTCACTTTTGACGAACATAGCCATATCATTCGATTAGTTCATTATACAACCCAGGAATACTTCGAGCAGACGTGGACAGATTGGTTTCCGAATGCCCATGCCGAGATTGCGCAAACGTACATCACCTGTTTGAACTTCGATGCGTTTGAAACGGGGGCCTGCCAAAAGTATGAATATTACCAACGGTTAGAAGAGAATCCGTTATATAAGCATGCGGCCCTTTTCTGGGACTTCCATGCTCGATTACAGCCCGTCGATGAGAACCTGTTGTATGATTTCTTGAAGGATGTTCGAAAGGTCTCTGCCTGCTTCCAAGCTCTAAGGTCCATTAAGTTGAAACTATATTGTAGATTCGTTCCGAAGAGAAACACGGGCCTTCACCTAGCAGCATATCTTGGGTTTACAGCGGTTGTTGAAAGGCTTCTAATAGACACGGATCCTAACGCTAAAAATGACAAGGACGAAACGCCGATTGCACTGGCTGTGAAACGAGGCCATAAAGATGTTGTAAAGCTCCTCAGGGATCATGGGGCCTCTATTGAGACGAAGGACAGATTCGGTACAACACTCTTACTCGTGGCTGTTACAAACCGTGATGTGGGAATGGTCAAGCTTCTGCTAGATGAAGGGGCAGATCCTAATGTGGGTGATGAAGAAGGGACCACGCCACTTTCTCAGGCCGCCGTTTGGGCAGACAATGAGGAAATATGTAAACTTTTATTGCAAAAGACATATGGCTTACAAGTTGACTCGCCGGAGTATCTCGGAGATTGCCTTCAAACCGCGGCAGAGCATGGAAAGATTGGGATAGTGGAGGTCATATTAGATGCTGGGGTAGATCCAACCTACTGTGGGGGCCAGTCATCATGGTACAGTGACAGGATCCGCCATGCTCCATTGTGCCTTGCTGCTGAAGCGGGCCACGAAGCGACAGTCAAGGTTCTTTTGGACCGGACGGCTGATCATGATGGCGCAAGACACATTAATCAGGTGGCCCTATTACTGTCGGCGCATAATGGTCAAGAGAAAATAGTCAAGCTTCTCATTCAAAGAGGAATTGATTCTGATTCAAAAGAATCTTGGGGATTGACACCATTGCTGATTGCCATTTATTATAATCAAGTTGAAACTGTCAAGGCTCTCCTCGAAAGCGGCGCCAGCCCAGACATCGGGGTCCTATGTCGTGAGCTGGATGCAATACCAACAATCCCTCTGGATAGCTGGCCTTTAAAAGGACGGAGAAAAATGATTCGAGAATTCCGGGATCGGGCAGTTGACGTGACGCCACTCTCACTTGCGGCGATGATAGGAAATCGAACCATTTGCAGACACCTGCTGCTCTACACAGCCGCCACTGGCGAAGGACAGAAACAACAATTGCTATGGGCCTGCGATGAAGGCTACGAGATGGTAGTCGAAATTCTTTTGGAGGATACCCAGCCAGACTGTTGTGATGAAGCTGGAAGGACGCTGCTTTCCATCGCTGCCGAACGCGGGTGTGAGGCAATCGCCCGCCGTCTGCTCGAAAAAGGCGCCATGCCGAGCTCAAAAGATCTCACCGGACAGACACCACTGTCCTACGCATTGGAGAATGGCCATAAGGAAATGTTCTATCTCCTCGGCAGAAAGCATCCTCACCAGCTGTCATGCCGGGACATGTTTGGCCGAGGCCTTTTGCTTTTATCCACAGAGATGGACGATCACCAATTACATAATTTCATACAGGAAGCTACTTTGGCAAATGACCCTATCCGTGAAACTGTCTGTCGTGATCTCGCGCTTGTGCAAAAAAACGTTTCATGCATGGATGCTGACCTCATTCGAGCGTCTGGTGGTCATTGTCTGCTATGGGCAGTACGAAATGATCACTCCCATATGGCAAGTCAGCTCCTTCTGAATGGTGTTGATCCAAATCACAAAGACAGGAACGGTGCCACAGCGCTTGCTGTAGCAATCAAAAAGGATAACGAACCATTGGCCCGGACCTTACTTGAATCAGGCGCCAATCCAAATTTGGAAGACAGGATCGGCCGCACGGCTTTATCATGGGCACTTTTTCAGCAAAGTGAGGAGTTGGTTTTACTCTTGCTCAAGCACAAAGTCGATTTAAGCATGAACATTACAGGTTTCTGGAGACGCTGGAAAAAGGAAGGGCGCGATGAATATTTTATATTGGAAGAAGACTGGAGCAGACGAAAGTCGCCATTGGAGCTTGCTGTTTGCAGCAGCGAAAATGTCATCGCAGCTTTCTCACAATATGCAGGGTGGTCACCTGCAAATTATGAGGCTTCTCTGCTCCAGGCCGTCCGCACGAGGAAAGTCGCCGCCATCAGGCTCTTACTTGAGAGAAGCCTCGACAAAGATATGATCTATAATCCGCTACGAGAAGCAATTCTTGACAAGCAGGACGACACCGTCAAAATACTGCTCAACGATGGCCTTGGTCAGCACTATATAGTTGACGAAGACGGCACGAAGCTTATGTTTACAGCCGCATGCACAGGCCTTAAGGACGTCGTCAAATTTATGCTTGATAAAGGTGCTGACTGCAACTGTCGTCTGACGAACAACATAAAGAAGTGGAAAACGGGATCAGGATTGTTTCGCCCGGACTGTGTCCCTTACGGTGTCCAACCAGCCTCTGTTATTGATCGCCGCACAATACGGACACGAAGCGATAGTCAATCTATTACTTGACTATGGTGCCAATCCCAGCCTGAAAAGTGACGACGGTGACTGTCCATTGCGGGGAGCGATCAGATGGCGTCGTCACAATGTGGTAGAGATTCTCAGAGAGAAGGGACTAAAGCTAAGCTCCAAAGACACCGAATTTCTGTTCATAGAAGCAGCAAGTGACGGGGTTTTACCGACTGTTAGAAGACTTGCAGAAGATATAGTGGAAGACAACCTGAAAGGAGTTGCTCTATGGTGGGCTGTATACAACAATCGCATAGCGGTTGTCAGAATGTTATTGCAAGCGCAAGCCGACCCGAACCATCAACATAGCAACAAATACAAGGGGAAACCCGTCACACCACTTTTTCTCGCAACGGATAGAAGAACATTATCATGCGCGAGGGCTCTTTTGGAAGCCGGTGCTGACCCAGATATCCGAGGTCATCATGGCCGAACGCCTCTTTCCCTGGCAGCAGAAGATGGGCAGGGGCCTCTCATGAAGATTCTCCTGGACCATCAAGCAACGGTTGACTTGGCCGATAAGAATGATCGCACTCCATTGTTCTTCGCTACTATGAATGGACACGAAAGGGCTGTCAAGACCCTTCTCCAGTATGGTAGTGCTGCAGCACATACCTTGACTTCTGCGCAACGAACTGCTCTATCTGTTGCCCAGGATTCAGGACTCGAAAGAATTGCATTCTTACTGCGCGACCAAAATCAAACACTTCAACACTATTCCTCTGGTGCCTCTGATATCAACTGCGCACCCCTGTATTGTGACGACTGCTGCTGCGAAATACGAGACCCGAACTCTCCTCACTGTGATGTTTGCTCAGGCCCGTCCAAGAAATCCTGCGGTATCTGCGATGAATGTCTGAGAGATCGCCTCTGCAAAGTTGACTGTGTGTCCTTCAAGTGTAAAATCTGTGCTTGCGATATACATGACTCCGACTCCCATTATCACTGTTCAATTTGCGTGAATCCGCGTGACGGAGGCTTTAATATCTGTCTTGAATGTTTCCGGAGTGGCTCTCGATGTCACGACAAGCTACATGTGCTTCACAAAAGAACCTTGAAGGGTAAAGATATCGTGGTAGAGAGGGTAATCAGGCCTTGGTCCACAGATGAGAAATAGCCATGAAGTCAACTTATCAAATTCAAAACCACATATACCGCCATTCTCCTGGAGACCTTAAAGGTTTACGGTAGCAGTGTTAATCCTGTTTCCCAGGTATGCTCTCATAGTAAGCGTAAAAGGCATGCGAGGCCATTGTAAAGGCAATAACGAAGGTATTAAATATGATCCAAACATATCAGTTCCCTAAAAAAAGCATCCATACTACTCAAAGCTGATATATCATCGATGCAACAGCGACCAAACATGTTTAGATCCTGCTGGTTTAGAATCTGTCCCTTTTCTACTTCTGTCACCGCTTCTAGCAAGCACCAAGATCATTCTCGCAGAATGTTAACCAGATCTTACTATTGGTTTAGCTCGCGAGACCGCGGCGCGAACTATGGATTGTAATAATCTCATGATTGCCAACTGACCTACCAATCTCCCCTTCATCCATCATCCCCCACAGCCTCTTCCAGACCCAATATCTCCATCCTTCCTTCTTTCTATTTGTCCCTATTCGCAACGTTGAGAAGACCCCTCAAGACAAGGGACATACGCACATACAGGTGAGTTGCGTGAATGGAAGGAAGACAGTACACACGGGCGAAACTAACAATTGACTAGCTTTCTCCTTCTCTTTTTTTTTTGCTTCTTTTGTCTCGACTTATGTTTAACTTCTGGATTTTCTCAGTATTTCTCCGCTATGAATTTGATTCAATCCCAATAATAAAAATGCCTTGGAATAAAGGTAAAGTGAAATAAATAAGCAGCATAATTGATTACAGACAAAGCAGATGAAAAGCACAAGAAAAACCAGCATACAACAGACAGGGTGAATAGAAAACAAGTCGAAGAAAGTAGAAAAGACGAACTAAAACCAATGCGAGTAACATTATCAACCGGATCAAGACCAGGGAAGCAGCAAAAGTAGACATGATAAAGTTAGTTGTTGGGCAGGAAACAACAGCAAAAAAAGAAATAAGAAAGAAAATGGTTCAAATCATTTGTGCTCTAATGTTGTTTCCCCGTCCTCATGAGTCCGCTGCAGCAGTCTTCTCCTCGGTCTTCTCCTCCTCGGCCTTCTCCTTGTTTGCCTCCTCGTCCACCTTGGGAGCCGTCTTGTCGGTCTCCTCCGCGGCAGGCTCGTCGGCTGACGCCTTCTTATCCTCGGCGTCCGCATCGGGCATCGGCTCGTCAGCGGCCTCGGTCTTCTCAGCCTTGGACTCCTCCTCCTTCTCCTTCTCGCCGTCGGTCTCCTTCGCCGGGGTCTCCACGCTGTCCTCCTTCTGCACGCCGTTGGCCTTGGGCTTCTCGTCCTTCTCCTTCTCCTCAGCGACCGGGGTGCCGACATCGGTGTCCAGGACGTTCTTCCACTTGGTCAGGATGTTCATGGCGCGTTCGCGGAATCGGAACTCCTCGTCGCGCGGGATCGTGTTCAGCTTCACGATCATCTTCAGGACCTTGTTGATCTTGGTGGCGCGGATGACCGACACCTCCAGATCCTCGTAATTCTCGAGCTTGGTGAAGTAGGTGGACATGGCGTTCATCTCCTCTTCCTTGGGCGGTTGATCGCGAGAAATGAACCCCTTCTGGAGCTTGTGACGGACGAAAAGGACTGCAACAAGATCGTTAGTTTTTGCTTGCACCTGAGAGTCTAGAGTGTTGTCATACTTTCTTTCTCCCGCTTCGCCTTGGCCTCCTCCGGGTTAACCGGCTTCGCCGATCCCTTGGCTGGCGCGGCCTCCTCTTCAGCTTCACTGGCGCTGGCCTTGCCAGCCTTCTTGCTGCCGCCCGCTTGCTTGCTCTTGGAGGGGGTCTTCTTCGTTTCGCTGGCCGGGGTCTTGGGGGTCGTCAACTTCAGCTTCGTGCTGGTCTTGGGAGTCTTCGCCGGCTGTGCGTAGAGGATATGTTAGTTCAGGAGGGAGAGGAAAAGGTCGGTTTCGGGGCTTGTCTGGGGCTGGCACGAACCTTGTCGTCCTCGGTCTCCACATCCTTCTTGCGCTTCTTCGAGCTCTTGGACTTTTTGGATTCCGCATTCGCGTCCTCCATATCGACATCTTCATCGTCGACGATCTCCATGCTCTTCCGCTTGTTTTTCTTCGCATCCCGTTCGGCCTTGGCCTCGGCTTTGGCAGCCGCCTGGGCTTCCTTCTCCTCGATCTCCTGTTCGAGCGCGCGCTGGTGGTCGGCGAGCAGGGTCTTGAAATACTGCAGATCATGCGCCTCGGAAGCAACCGCGTAGGCAGCCAGGAGCAGCTTGCCCTTGCTCTTGGGCGACACATCCTTGCAGGACTCGGGATCCAGCGGAGACAGGTCCATATTCGGGATCCACGCGCTATATCCGATGATTAGTCTCTGGCGGTGAAAGGTGCAGGAAAAGTCGGAAGCAACGGAAAGATAAAAAAACATAGCAATAGATGAAATAGACGAATAAAATGAAGATCGCGAATAGGATCGTACGAAGCGATGGGACTCACAATTCATTCGTCTCCAGGAACATCACGGGGAAGGTGCGCTCGTGAGCCCGCTTGCCGCTGTCGGCGTAGTCCTCGCGGTAAGTTCCATCGGTGCGCTTGGCCGACACCGGACGCGTTTCGAGGAGAGACTCGGGGAGAATCTCCTCATCGCAGACGATGGAGGGCCACGGCGGGAAGCTGCGGAGACGCGCCAGGTAGTACTCGCCCGGCTGCGCGTGCAGGTGGGTGACGCGAGACATCGACTTCTTCCGGCTCAGCGACTTCCTGTCCGACGCGCCGCCGGTAGACTTGCGCTTGGATCCTCCCGACTTCTTGGCGGACGCGGGAGTCGCGGTGACGTCCGCAGCGGGCGCGGCCTCCGACTCGGCAGGCGCAGCCTTCTCCTCGGACTGCTCCTTCGCGTCGGTCGTGGGGGCAGGAGCTTGTTCGGCGGAAGCATCCGTCGATTCTTTCTTCTCTTCCGTGGCGGTCGCGTCCTCTGTCGGAAACAAGCCGGAAACCGTTAGCCACGCCACCTTGTCACACCCTGTCGGGGTTGTCCATCAAGGGGGGAGGAGGAGGGATTAATTGCGGATGACTTACCAGAGGGCTTCTTGTCGGACCCATTGGTCGCCTCAGCTTCTTTCTCCTTGGGAGCCTCGGGAGTGGACTCCTCGGGGCCAGCCTTAGAGTCTGCAGGAGCGCGCTCCGGCTCAGCAGCGGGCGCAGCGGCGGTGGGCGTGTCCTCAGCCATGATGCGCGACAGAGCTCACAAACACGTAAACGGAGGAAGAAGGGATGGAGAATGAGAGGAGAAGCTTTAGCTTTCCAATCAGGGTGTGGTGGTGGAAAAGTCGGAGATGGGGTGGAGTGGGAAAAGGATGAAGAGGGAAGATGAGAATTGGGGGAAGAGAGAGAGAGAGAGAGAGAGAGAGATGGTGGTGGAGAAGGTCGCGACGGGAGGCGGGAAGATGGAACAACGCGTAAAAAAAAGGGAACGGCGGTTGCTCCCCCAGTCCGCAAATGACGCAACGGTTTTGCTCCCGCTGCAGACCTCCACAAACAAAAGGAAATTAGTTAAAAGCGAACAAAATTCATGACAATTCCTACCTGATCTTTCTCAACAGCTGGAGATGGTCCAATTGCTCGCAATTCCCCGGTAGACAGCTATTGGGGTTCCGTCGCAGTTGGGTGTTTCAGCGATGCGACCGGATCGGAGACAACGCGTTCAACAGCTCTTTGACGTATCACAGGTGTCAATGAATGTCCACAAGAAGCTTGTGGTCAAACAGGCAGACAGGTTGTAGATTTCAATATCCACACCACCCGCGATAGCTGTGGGGTTGACAGTGTAAGGTAGAGAGACCGAGGCGAAATGAACAGCCCAAGTCGATCAGCTCCCCTCACAACACAAGGTCAGGGCGAATACCACGACCAGACCAAATCACAACAGCTTGAAACCGGAGAGGTCTGTCGGAGATACAGAACAGCTGACTGGCACGCTCTCACAAACCAGTGTCAACTGGGGATGCGCCACAATCTGCGACAAGACGAAGCTAATCGAGGAGTACACCAGGGTCCAGTCACGACGACCTAGCCGAGCCTTCGAAAAGTAAGAGAGATAGTGGAAAGCACCAGAGCAAAATACTAAAAGACTTATCAGCGCGATGGTCTAGCCAGTAGATTGAAGGGATATGCGACCTACCTTGTAGTTGGGGTGTAGTAGGGATAACCAAGATCCGTCGTTAGTAGCAAACCACAGGTCCAACCAAGAGAATATTTTCAAAAGGAAGAAAGAGCGGGTGTCGGTGGGACTTTATACTCCAGCACACAGCAGAAAAGGTCCAGTGGAGAGAAAGAAGACAAGGGAATGAGTCGAAGAGTAAATGAGTTGAAATGAGGAGGATGAAGCAAGCACTGCAGTCACCGGTGGATTCATTACGGCCCGTACCGCCCCGTTACGCGATCCCCTCTCGATCTGGTATCAATGTTACCGTCCTTTCAACCAGTTAATTTATCTTATTTCTTTAACCTGGGGAAATTATAGTACGAGAATTATACTACCAAGAGGATATTAACTTTAAAAAATAAAACATACTATGAAATAAGACCACAAACAAAGAACCAAAAGGTGATTAGGAACAGGAGAGGCTTGATATCAGAATTTCGGGGAACCATCGAAGGAACGTAGTATACACTGCTCAGTGCTCTACTCATTCATTCTCTTTGTATACCAACAACATGGACGAAGACAAGACATGAATGAATAAAGATAAATGCATATTAATAGCGGATATATCCAAATCAGGTTCTACAAGATGCAGATGGTAATAATGATAGACAAGAGACAACCCTCACCCCCCCAACAGGTTGCAGCCATAGGGTATCATCAGTATTGCGTAACGACATGAGGGTGAAGGACAGTATGGGGGTGAGGGCTCCCTTCTCTTCTAGGGTCATCGTGGAAGAACCTGCCCGCCCAGCTCGTCGTCATCGTCGATCCACCCGTCCAACTCTCCCATGGCGTCTACGGTCGTGGGCTCGGGTTTGTGGATCCGGACCAGCCAGAGGAAGTAATCTTCCAATGGCAACAGGTTCAGAAGGAGGTAGTTGAATCTCCACCCCAGTACGCAAACCAGGGCCCCGGCCACAGCGTCCACAATAAAATGATTGGCCGTGGCAACAATGGCCAGCAGAATCATCAGGGGATAGGTGAATCCCACCATCAGACACGCGAGACGACGCCACGAGGGCATCGGTATCCCTAGAGAGCGAATGCACCATCGGGAGCGACCTATCGGTTGTCGATGATGCGACGGCAATGGAATAACCATAACCGTGAGCCCGATCATGAGCGAATAGCCAAAGTGCAGAGAGGGCATCGCGGCTATCAAATGCGGCAGTTAGCACTTGTCCCTTACATCGTGGCTCGCTGATCCGGATTCAATCTCGCATACCATACTGATTACAGAACCGATTCTGCGTCCAGACGCTCCCCGTCCCATTAGCTCCATGCACGGTATCCACAAAGCCGTAGCTGCGTCCTAGTTCGCCTTCGGGGCCCTCGACGTTCGGATCGCTCAACAGACGGGGAGGCATGCAGGGCCAGAGCGTAAAGACTACAAACGCGAGCAAATTGCACATGGCTAGGGTTCTTCGCCGGGCTTGATAGAGGTGCGGACCGGCTGGGGTTCCGCCGATCACGCGCCTAGGTACCTCAGGCTGGGACTCGTCGCATCGGTTCCGGGTGGTGGTATAGTAGTAAAGTCCAACCAGGAAGGCAATGGTGCCGGGAATATGGATGAAGGAATATGTCCAATTGACCCATTTCATCACACCAGGATGTTGAAGAAAAGCCTGCTGAATCGGAACCTCCCAGAACAGCCTAATTGCCTTCTCGAAGCGGATCAACTGCAGCGCATGCTGCCTCGCGACGTCGACAGTCCCTTCTTGGAGGGTGACTGCCGTGAACGCCCGACCTAGTTGGTATGTCTAGACACATGCATCAAGTGAGTTAGCTTCTCCCAGCCTAGTCGCAACCCAGCACCAACTGTGGACGAACCCACCCAATAGACCAAGGCCCAATACCAGCATTCGACGAGAAACGGAAACTTTTGGAGTAACCTGCTTAACAGACGGTCTTGATAGACAGCGGTGTCGGGGGTCGTCACGGTGAAGGTGGAGTTAAAGAGCCCAATCTGTCTCTGGCGCCATCGACCCTCCAGGAGCCGGGGAGAAGGGGACCTGGAAGACCTAGGAGACCTGGGCGATGCTGGTCGCCCATCTAACAATAAGCTATCTTTGATGGAGGTTGTCGGGGTGGAACTGCCAGAGTCAAAATCGGTGGATCCAGATCCCCACGTCCTGCCCATGGTACGGTTGATCCAGGTCCCTCCAAAGAGAAGGACGATCACGACCAGCGGTTCTAAAACCGCCCCCGCACCCATGGTAAGCTTGAATTAGGAAGGTCGATATGAGGTCAATGATAATGATGTATGAGAAGTAAAAGGTAGGGCGGAAATAATAATGTATAGAAAGAGAGGACGAGACCTGCAGGGTGAGCTTCAGACACTCACGGCTGGGGCATCAGGAAGGCACAGTGGTACAGGGGAGAAGACGATTAGACATGTTATTCCAGGCCAGAAATAACAGGTACATCAGGGAGTGAGCAGTGAATAAGGGAAGAGGAGAAGAGAGAAGCGAAGTCAAAGAGGGTGATAAAGAGACTGCCATTAGCCGTGAAAACAGGCAGGAACTCTGCCAATTCCGTACTTCCATGTGGACATGCATACCTGCATAAGCATTACATGCAAACCCATATAAGATCAAGTTGCAAATACATTGGACATCCCTCTTCTGTCCGTGGTTTTTCGTGTCTCATGACCAACGACCAGTGGGTGGGATCCTGGGCCGGGAGGAACCATCTCTTTGGCCCTCGGGACAGAACATAGAAAAGTCACCTGGATCTATACAAAGGATTTAGGGTTGAACGAATGAGCAGTCCCGTCTCCACTCTTGGCGTTCGTGAAGTGAATTGCTTTGCTCTCTGTCGATGATGATGCTGATGGGATTGTGTGACCTGGCTGTCCTACCGTGTTTCCCGAATAGCATCATCCCGGCGGCTAGACCCCTTTGAGAACCGAAGTGGAGGAACGAACCTAGGCTGGATGAAGAAAAAGAAAAGAATCAAGACATTCGGTCGGAATGGAAATCATTTGAGTCACGTTTCATAACCACTCAACTGTTTTTTGTCGAGATTTACTCCCCTTTTGACCACCAGATCGTGCCACCGGTATGGGCAGAGGACACTCCAGCTATCAACACCTCATGTTTCTCTATTTGTCTTATACCATTCCAAGCTCAAGCTCAGTATTTGCCAACTAACCTATCAAGCAGCCAACCGCTGGATATTCCAGCATGGACTGGCGTGTAGCTCACTGCATCTCTGTACGACGACGGCGATTGTCGGGGCCGACTACGAGTGGCTATAGTTCGGTACAACCACCCAAACATGGCTAGACCATGGTCAATGCAAACTGCTCATGAGAAAATCGGACCAAAGAGACGGTCAAGCATGACAGCATCTGTGCTACGTCTTCTCATCTGGCCCAGTCTGATGGGACATACAGGAACATCCAGGAGGGCGATTGGTTGAGGTCTTCCGGTGAGATCCGTCTGCCAGGTCATGCTGGGGGAAGATGACACCGCTCAATAGCGAAACAATGCTTCTGGTACATAGTTTTGAGCTTCTTGGGTCTGAAAATAAGCCAGCATCGTGGGAAAGGATGAGGCAGCTGGACCGAGGAGACGATCTGAGTATGGAGGGTAAGGGCGGGCCATCCAAAGCCCTAAGCAACCCTATAACTATCACCCACCGTCGGTGAGCCCAAGAAGAGCATCATGCACAGAATGGTTATTAGAGCAAGTCTAGAGGGAATATCAAGTCATTGAAAGCTATTTCCGTGAATCGGACAACTGACATCAATCACCGACAATGATTATAGTCTGGGATTCTGCTCCTCCTGGCATGACGTCACCAGTCCGCCATGTCGTTATGCTGACTTCATCGCGCACCGTCGCAGAGGGCCAACTACTTCAAGCGGACGAGACTTGCAAACCCATGGATTGAAGTCAGGATAGAATGGGGAGAGACACCTATCATCTGTAGCACCGGTATCGGAATTCCCCACGAGCCGGACGGTGATTTACATCGAGGTACGTTCATACCACCCGGACGACATACCTATCCGAAGACCGAGTGAACTAGCACAAGCCCAAATCTGGAAGGCATGGGTGCACATCCGATATCCTGACGACGCTATTTAAAGGTAGCTGTTCTCACCTAGTGTACAGACTTAGTTCAAACCAAATGACTTGAACGACAACAACACAATGCTTTCCGTGCCTCGCATCGCTCCCTCCTCGAGGAACATCCTCAGCCTGGCTTCGCGACAGATCCCCGCTGCTTCGCGGGGTCTCTCGACCACGGCACCCGCCTACAATGGCGTATCTCTACTGCAAGACAAGGAGAATGGGTTTGGCTTCGCCCGATCCAACCCCAGACCCCCAAAGCCCCGGTCCAAGGGTGTCACCGAGATTAGAGGCCCATACTATTCGGTATGCCATACCTTCCATCACCCCTTGGATGTCTTCGACAGAGAGATCTGAAGCTAACGCATGAGCGCACGACAGGTGATGGGTAAGCGATACCTAGCCGATGTGCTCGAGACGTAAGTAGACGGAAGCATCGGTAGATAATACCTCTCCTAACGGCCATACCAGAATGGGTGAACACGTGGATGGGTTGAAATTCTCCGGGGGTTCCTTCTCCCTCTTCCAGGAGAACCGTCTGCGCGAGCTAATTGACTTGGCCCATGAGAATGGGTCCTATGTGTCGACGGTTCGCCTCACCAACCCGAGAAATCTGGGAGATCTCCGCTAATATAACCAGGGCGGCTGGGCCGAGCATCTCCTGACACACCCCGATCCGAACACCGTCTTCGACAGATACCTTACCAAATGCAAAGACCTAGGGTACGCACGCTTCCCAGTTGCAAATGTGGAAGCGCGATAAATCTAACCATGATATCAGATTCGATGTCATCGAGCTTTCCTCCGGATTCCTATCGTTCCCTGAAGATGACTGGCTACGCTTGGTAGACAAGGTCCACTCCTACAAGCTGAAAGCGAAGCCCGAGCTGGGCATCCAGTTTGGCGCGGGAGGAGACACCGCAGAGGCAGACCTTGAGGCCATCGGCACGTCGGACCCATCCAAGCTGGTCAATTTGGGACGCCGATTCCTGGACGCCGGCGTGGAGCGTCTCATGATCGAGTCCGAGGGCATCACGGAGAACGTGCGCTCGTGGCGCACCGACGTGGTCTCAACAATTATGAAGGAGCTGCCGTCGGAGCGGGTGATGTTCGAAGCTGCCGACCCCAAGGTCTTCAACTGGTATATTCGGGAGTTTGGCGTTGATGTTAATGTCTTCGTCGACCATAGCCAGATCGTGCAGCTGTCGTGCCTGCGCCAGGGTATCTGGGGTACTGCTGACACCTGGGGGAAGGTCGTGTCTTTCCGACCTTAAGGGGGATGAATGATGTATTGAATGTCATAATGAAGTTGTAATCAATGATATCTGAATATGAAATTCTTCAAATATATAGCTGGAGATGGAGAGGATAATGTATAGAGTTAGTCAGCCCCACATACAACATCCGGGGATAAATATATAAATCGTCTTAATCCCGGTCGATCATCCCGAGATTCCACTTTTTCCCCTCTTTGGTTCCCAACATCATGACATGCTCCCTGATCTTGACTTCTTCCCATTCTTCAGTTCTATGCTTGTTTTCTACTCTATTCAGGGGAAAGTAGAGTTTCCCGCTTGAATGCTGTCGGGAGAGATGACCACTAGTGGGGTTAGGTTCGGACGGCATCGCGGGGTACATTGAATTGAAACTCTCCAATTCTTCTTACACTCTCAACGATATCTACCGAATCTCTCAATTCCAGCCCACAGTCTCAGTCTTGGAGGTGATCGTGATGCCGCGAGCCAGTCTGCCCTCCGGAGCCCGACTCCGCTGTCGCCGTGCATGCGACAGCTGTAAGCGGCGGAAACAGAAATGCAACGGCGAGCAACCGTGTACGATATGTATCCAACGAAATAAAGATTCCGAATGCCATTTCTCCGACAAGCCGGCCCGCCTGCTGAAGCCGAATACGAGCGCAAAAGACACTATGTTGTTGAGCGAGCACATACTTCCTACCCCGCAGCGGGAGCCAGCCATGGATCGGTTACTGGACTCGCTCGAGGATCACAGTGCCAATGTGGAGCAACAGGCGGTGGATGACAGGGACGGCATGGCGCCGGTACCCAAGGTGGCGAGGCTTCTGCAGGACGGGCAGGGGAAATTCATGTATATTGGAGATTCGGCCAGCTTGTCATTTCTGCAGAGCGTCCGGCGCATCGTGTCGGCGTCGATTGGGAGATGCGAGTTCACGGAGGACAACTCGCGTCACTCGATGCTAGAGGCCTTTCAGAATAGTTCCACGTCGCAAAGCGGCTCATTGGTTCCTCCTCCATGTCAAGGTGAAGCGCAGCAGCTGGCCCAGCAGTATGTGCTTGCGACCAGCCCGCTGCTCGACCTATTTGACTTTGACGAATTCCATTCCCGGCTGGTCGGATGGGTAGACAACCCGTCGGGAGACGAGGACACCGTCAGCTCGATTTTCTATTTGGTGATGGCTATCGGGGCGCAAGCATCCGACATTGACCAGACCTCCGCCGAGCAGTACTTTGTCAGTGGCCGCCAGTTGGCATTCTCCGCCTTCACCGAGACCCCGAGTATCTACACTATCCAGTCGTACGTGTTGATCTCAATGTACATGCTCGGGGCTTGCCGTCGTAATGGAGCTTTCATGAATCTGGGGATTGCCCTGCGGGCCGCCTACGCGGTGGGTATCCACCGGAAAGATGCGAACGCGCTCTTCTGTGCGCGCGAGCGACGGGCCCGCGAGCACGTATGGAGAAGCCTGCGGATGATGGACCTCTTCCTCAGCGCCTCCCTTGGTCGTCCGCCCGCCACGTCGGATTTTGACTACGATAGCGCGGCCGCTGCAGAGCCGTCACGGCTCTCTACGGAAGAACAGCTCTCCACGACGGTCGTCTCCTTGTGCCACATCTTCGAACGCATCCTAACGGAGGTCTACATGAAACAGGTAGTCTCGCTCCGCGTCGCAGACGCTATTTCTAATCAACACCGGGCCTGGGTCCGGAACCTCCCCAGCTTCCTCCAGCTCGAGACGCAGCGGCAGGATGACGCACAAAACGGGGGGAACACACTCGCGGCAGCCCATATCCTCGGCACATACTACTGGTCCATCATCCTACTAACAAGACCATTCCTCATCTATCGCATCTCCCACCACGTCCACAACAATCGCGAATCAACAGGCACCACCGAGACCCAAAACAACAGTACCTCCCGCATAGCCCTATTCGCAGACGCATGCGTATACTCCGCCCTCCGCTGCCTCGACCTCGTCGACGACCTTCGCTCCCAACACACCTCCCTTCCCCGACGCCTCCCCTTCCTCATCAACTCAGTCTTCAACTC
Organism: Aspergillus campestris IBT 28561; assembly: GCF_002847485.1. Taxonomy (NCBI): domain Eukaryota; kingdom Fungi; phylum Ascomycota; class Eurotiomycetes; order Eurotiales; family Aspergillaceae; genus Aspergillus; species Aspergillus campestris. The sequence continues at coordinate 336,550 of NW_020194337.1, forward strand.
AGCCGTCGTCCTCGGCGCCGCCGTCTTCGCCGACTACGACAACCTCCTTCCACTGGAAGACGGGATGAACAAAGCCGAGCGATTCCTGGAACTGTTTGTTCCTCACGACCCACACGCTTGCCGCTTCTTCCAGATCGTAACGTACCTGCGCGCCGCAGTCACAGAGTACGTCCGTCGGCGCAATCGCCAATGGATGGAGCGCCGCAGCAGACAAGTCGACCAGCTCTTCGGCCAGGTCGGTCCCATCAAAGACAAGTCCCCGGCGGCTGGGACAGCAGCCGACCACTCCGTCCCAACCCCACTATCATCCCCCGGGAAAACCCCCAGCGGCGCCCCAACACAACCAGGGGACCCAGACACCACAATCACACCCACCCCCAGCGCACCCACGAACCCTCCCGAGCACGACATCTGGAGCACTCTATACAGCAGCGGCGATCCCACCACCCTACCCTACGACGCGGCAATCTCCACACTAACAACAACCGGGATTCCCGTCGGGTGTTTCCCAGAGAACGATCTACCAGGCGCAGGCGTAGGGGCGGCGGAACAATCAAGCCAGACGCCTCTCTCGGATATGATCCTGTCTGACAACGGACTGTTTTACTCTGCGGAGGATGTGCACGTTTTTGGCTTGTGGGGGGAGAATTGATTGACATGCTCTTCTCTCTTCTGCCTGGTGGAATTCAATATCTGTATAGTACGTATATCATAACATGATCATCAATAGACCACGCAATAGAGTGGACGTGTACATCCATACCCATATGCCCATCGATAGGGCTATCTTTTTCTCTCTGTAGCCATAAATCAGATGCAGACGCCCTATATCGCCGCACTAGTGCGATCACTACCTGTATATACGGATACACTTATACTCTTCTGCTACCTCTCGTATTCAATCCACCTACACGACCGACACGCATGACAGACCAATATACGACTATACTAGGTAGGTGGTAGGTAGGTAGGTAGGTAGTTGAGATTAAGACCTAAGTAGAAATAGCTCGACTACACCCGATCTACCAAGTGGATCATACAGAATCGAAAAGAAGATAGACACGCCAGGAAAACAAGGAAAGAGCTAAACACACGTATCAGCGATAAGTAGATACCCAAAGTACACTATAGACGATGGAAGAAGAAGCTCGACGATGGCCACGGCCAAGTAGAAGATCTGAGTAAAACACAGCAATAAGAAAGGAATTAAAAGTCTAAATATCAACATTACATACACAGTATTCGGTCAGTTCTTCACAAGTCAAAAAAATTCTGGGTCAACAAGAAAAGATAGTCAACAAAAAGAAAAAAGGTAAGGGAAGGTAAGTAAAGGAAAGGAAAGAAAAGGAAAGACAAAAGAAACAAGAGAGAAAGAGAGAAAGAGAGAAAGAAAGAAAGAAAGTCCAAGTCGCTGAAGCGCTGCGTGACAAACAAGACACCCCGAGATTCCGTATGTATGTCCGCGGTGTCCACAAGAAATTTTCACATTACAGCATCATCTACGGTATGTGCGCAACCCCATCCGTCTCCATGAAAGAAGGGAGAAGAAAGGAACTTCAAATGTATAGGCTGGAAAGGTCATGTGCCGGTAGATAGTGGGGAAGGAAAAATTATATACACGTTGTGTGAAGTTTAGAAGCCAAATGGGTTGGCGGGAGCTGGTGGAATCAGGCGTTAGCAACGTTCCACTGGACGAGAAGGTCTGAAGAGGGGAAAGGAAAGGTGGCTTACTGGCTTGTGAAAGATTGGCTTTCATGCCGGTCGGCTGTGGCGCAAGTTTCTTCGCCTCGGGCTTGACTCCGAAGCGGACGGGCGGGGGCGGGCCGGTCTTATGCGGCTGCAAGGGTGCAGCGGTTGGCTGCTGGGGAATTGGCGGCACGGGCGGGGGTGAAGATACACTGTACGGCATGCCGTTCATAGCTGTCGGCTGGGGTTGCAATGCAGGCGGGAGAGTGGAATTGATGCCGGTCTGCATAGGCTGCTGCGGTTGGGCGGAGAACCCGCCAAAGCCTGTCGGCTGCGGCGCGAGACCCTGGAAACCCGGCTGCTGTTGCTGTTGCTGCTGGATGCCAAATTGGGATTGGGGCTGGAATCCCGTCGGTTGCGGGGCCAGTCCGTTTTGGAACTGATTCTGGGGCGCGAAGCCAGTTACTTGGGGCTGGAAGCGCTGCTGGTTCAACTCGGCCAGGCTCTGTCCCGGGGGAGCGACCGGGGGCCCCGCTTGCGGGATGCCGGTCAGTTGGGGTTGCAGTGGAGTAGCACCGAAGGAGTTCGGCGGTTGGGTGAAGTTCTGCGGCGCCGACAGAGGTCGGGGTGGGGGAGGAGGGAGGAGTGAGCTCTGACCCATGGTCTGAGGAGCCTGGGGGCGGGGTCGGGCCGCCGCTTGCAGGCCAGTCGCCTGGGGACTGAATCCTTGCGCCTGCCCCAGCTGGTTGAAGAAGCCGGGCGTCGCGCCGGTCGGCTGCGGCTGCACTGGGGCTGCGGTCACCTGGGGTTGAATAACCGTAGGAGACGCGGTCCCAGGTGCATTTTGGGTCGGGGCCGGTTGAAGCGGGGGGTGAAGGACGGAGAGATCGGCCAGGGCCCCCGTGAGCTGTTTCTGGGTGATAGGCTGGCTGGTGGTGGGCGATGCCGTGGCCGTGGGCGAGGTGGCTGTCGCAGCCGAGGCCGAAGCGGTCGGCCTGGGTTGTTTGACTTCCCAGGCGTCATCATCGAAGCCCTTCTTCACTGGCTTCTCAGCCGGCGTCGACGGGGCCGGCGATTCTTTCCGCTCGGTCGGTTGAGACGAGTCTTTCTGCTCGAAAGCCTTGGGGTCCACGACATCGCCAGCCTGGACCGCTGGCGCAGGCCGGCCCTTGCGGGTGTTGTTGCGCAACGCGCCCCCAGGGCCCGAGAACAGACCCCCGGCACCGTCTTCCCCGTTGCCGATCACTTCCTCCCCGCCGAAACTCACATTGCGTCCGCGGGGCTTGCCTCGGATGAATAAGGTGTCGAGGTAGCGCATGACACGCAGGATATCCCCTTCTTTCAAACCAAGGGTGCGCAAGACCTCGGGCGTGATATCAGGGAGAATGCTATCGTCCATGGAGTCTCTGACGAAGTTCTGCGCATATCGCTCACATTGGTGCGGACCCACGCCGGCCTTCAGGAAGAAATCGAACCAGTCGTAGTCGGACTGTTGGAAAGACGCCCCGGCTCGTTTGCCATCTGCCTGAGAACGGTTGCGAATGTCCGACAGCGGCTTGTCCTCATCCAACGACACACCGGTGGCGCGCTCAACGTACTCCAGATCCTGGGCGGACATCTTGGCGATGGGGACCGCAATCTTGACTCCGTTCGTCTTATGCAAGTGGATCTTACCATCCTGCAGACCGATGAACTGAGCATCCACGGTGAAGGTTTTGGTACGGTCGGTCCATTGTCTCGTCTTGGTCGGGTCCGGTTCTACAGCGCCTTTTCATCAACACACCGGTACGAGGTAGGGGGGCACGGAGCAGGAGAACTTACTCGCTTTGTGGCTGCTCTTGCTGTCACGTTTTCGCTGCGAGAGGAAAAGGTTTCCAGTCAGTTCATCGGGTTCGTGGCTGTTGGGTGATGCAAGGGAAAAAAAGAATGGCCTACCTCCGGGCTGGGAGAGTCGAGCGAGTCCTCCGTCTTCGACTTGCGCAACGCTTCCTTGGCCAGACGCGACTCTTCCAAGCGGTTCTTTTCGACGGTCGACAGCCCCGACTCGACACCAGCAGGCGCCTTGGGCACCGTGCCGGTGATCTCGATATAGCTGCTCGGGACAACACCCTCCTTGCCGTTCTTCAGGCGCCGGACCATCCACCACTCGTCCGACTTGGTCTCGTCGAGGATAATGACCTCATCACCCACGTCCACCGTCACCTCATCGTCCCCCTGGGCCATGAATTCATACAGGATCTGGCCCGTCTTCTGCGCACCGCCCACCCCCGCAGCCACCACTTCCTTGAGGCCCTCTGCGCGGTAGATGCCCGCGATCTCCCCCAGGGCGCCGACGATCTCTCGGGCCGTGTCCTTGGCACCGGCGTGAAAGTCGACGCTTTTGCTCGGCCGGACCAAATCGATGAAAACGTGCTTTCCTTCCACGGCGTAGTGCGTGAGCTTGTCCGCCGTCCACTCCTGCAAGTCGCCGTCATCCTCCGGGGAGATAAAGATCGTTCCGGTGGCGGCATTGATGCCCAGGGTCGTCGGCATCTTCTTCCGTTTGCCCATGACTTCCACCATCTCGTTGATATTGTACATGTGATAGCCGGAGGGAGACCGCGGGGCGGGTTGTCCGAATCGAGGATAGGGGGGCGACTCTTTGACATGTTCCTGGTTCCCGCCTCGGACGCCCGAGAGGTGCGTGCGAGCGGGTGGAGAGGGCTGGGGCGGCGGCTCGCGAATGACCGGGGACGAAATCTGCTCCGACGGAGGGCGCTGCGGAAGCACCGGGGGCGGCGGCGACGGTTCGCGGTAGTTGTCTTCGGGTTCGTACGAGGGTTGGGGTGGCGGGGGGACGGAGCGGTGGGGCTCGGGATCGACCGCATGTTGCTTGTGGATGATGTCTGCGATGGCCGCCGCGGCGGGATTCTGGGCGGAGTCAATGGCAGGGCTGGCAGCGGGCGCAGGGGATTCGTCTGCCGGAGGCGCGGCCGGTCGTTGCGGGAGTGAAGGGGGAGCCGGCTCAGGCGATGGAGGCGAAGGAACCGACGCTGCCGACTGGTCGACGATTTGAATATAGTTGGCGGGGGCGAACCCATAATCCGAATTCACCCCAACGAGGGTCCAATCGGGGTCCTCGGTGTCGTACACCAGCAGCTCGGCCTCCTCGGAGAAAGATACCTCTTCGTCCGTTTGGCGTGTGTAGTCGTAGAGGGCTTTGGCAGTGTGGGTTGGTTGAGCCTGTGCATTAGGAGGCCGCGTCAGCAGGTCGGTAGGTCTAGTGCTGGAAGGAAGGAAAGAAAAATGAAGGTCAAGGCTCGCATCGGTCGCTTGGAATGGATACAACGGAAGTTGCTCGACCGACGCCAGGATTCCAACGACCAGGATAGCCGCTCCAGAATGAGGGGGAGAGGAGAGGGGGAGCATCGCGATCCAGCCTTACCTCTTCGACATAGTTATTCGGCACCAAACCCTCCGGTTCATCCTCATCGTCACGATCCGCCTTCTTCTTAGCCTTCCACCAATCGTCGTCGGCACTTTTCTCCAGAACATATAGCAGATCACCTTCGCGCAACTCCAACTCCCCCTGTCCCTGGGGTTGGTAGTCGTAGATGGCCGAGTAGACACCGACGAAACCCATATTGAGGCGCTGTCAGGCCAGCGGCGGAGCGTAACGGGATAGTCGGAAGGGGAGATTGACAGGCGGAGGGGAGGAGGGTTTTCCTCGATAAGACGGCCCAACCGGTTAATAGAGGGGGCGGGGAGACGGTGGTAGGGAGAAGATGGGTGAAGTTGGTCGTTCGGTGGGTTCGATAGATTCGTGGGTTGGATTGGATTGGATGTGGAGGACACCAACCGTCTTGGCAGCGTCAGTTGTCCGTGCTAGTCGTGGCCATAAGACTATGACGAGGAAGGGAACACTCACCACTCTTTTAGGGGAGAGAGAGGGGAAAGAGGGGGGAGGGGGGAGAGAGGAGGTAGGTAATTGAGGAGAATGAGATGGAGGAGAGAAGATGAAGGAGAGAGAGAGAGAAAGAGAAGTAGTGGAAGTGAAGAAGAGAAAGGAGGGAGAGAGATCGTCGGGCAAATCTGGTCGAATCATGGAGAGCGGGGGCCGAAGGCGGTCAGTCTATATCAAGATACACCAGTATCGATTCATATACATGGACAGATAGATAGATCTAGAGATAAATACATAGATAGATGGAGAAATAGAGAGATAGATAGATAGAGAAAGAAAGGTCAAAGGAACTTTGGACGTTTCATCCCAAACTAGTATACAATTCATGCAGAACCCATCCACAACCAACCCGGATATAGAACAACGGAACGAATGATATAGATAACCATCAATGTAAATGTACCAAAAACCAACAGCTTAGAGCTCATCCTTTATCTTCTTCCGCTGGTCCTGCTTGAACTCTTCCTCACTGCCCTTGTCTGCCGTTTCTTTCTCCTCCGGTGGTCCAGGGTCTGGGACAGGGTCCCGAGGGCTGTCCTGAGGGCTGCCCCCAGTCTTCTCCTCAACCGGGTCCTTGTCCTTGCTATGGCCCTTCTCCTCGACCGGAACCTGGCCATGACCCTTCTCCTCTGGCGGAGCTGGCTTATGACTGCCGACATTCTCGGCCTCGTGATAAGGATTTCCCTTGTATTCTTCTTCCTCCACCTCCTCATCATCCTCATCCGTGTCCACAATCCCCCGCAGCCCACGCTCTCCATTAGCCGTGACCACCTCCAACGTCCAATCCTTGCCCTGCGCCAGATTCTCCAGTCGCTGCTTCAAGGTCTCCAGCTTTTCCTGGTCCAGATCGTACTTCTTCAAATGCTCCCGGGACAGTTGTTGCACCTTGCCGCCCTCGCGCTTAGCCACGATCTCAACCCGTTCCTCGCCCACCGACGCAACACGACCCTTCTCAATCTTCTTGCCCTCCGACCCAACCAGCTTCTGCGCCCCGACCTCGATGTCCCCGACGGTAGCAAACTCAGGCTGCTCGGTGGCGTCGAGCAACTGCTGCGCCAGGTGCGTGTCCCGTCGGGCTTCCCATTCAGGGATCTCGTCCGCCTCGAGGACCTCCCGGCAATCGATGGGATGCACCTCGTCCTGCTCAGGCGGCAGGAAGGCGACATCGTTGCAGAGACGCGGCGTGTAGATCACCATCAGGTACGAGCACGTGGTGATTTCCTTGATCCAGCCGATCCGGTCGGTGGACTGCGGGTGGCAGTGGAACTGCACTTCGATCTTGCGCGGCTTCCCGGTCAGGTCGCATTGGGTCCCGCCCTCGAGCCGCTGCACCAGGTACCGCGATCCCCCTTTCGTCTGCAGCCTAGCGACGTCCGCCGTCGTCTTCTTCTTCCTCTTGCGCTCCGGCTCCGCATCATCGCCCTCATCGTCATCCGGCCGGGGAAATCGGCCCAATATAAACGAGAGCGTCGTGGGGTCCTCCATAGGAGGATAGCTGGGAACACCACTCCCCGAAGGGAGAGCATGGAACTGCTTCACCTGCTTCTGGTAGCAGAAGGAGTAAGACCACCACCCAGACACATAGTACAAGCACTTGCCCTCCATCTCGCGGAGAAGCTCCATGCCTCGGTCTGTAGCCCGCGCCAGCTCCTTCTGCTGCTCCGCCTCGCTCTCCTCCGCCGAGCCGTTTGGGTGGCTGAAGTCTTCGGGCTCGACATGCGGGATCCGACAGAGATAGCGGGACCCGCCCAGAATCATATCCTCGTAGGCGGGGCCCGGTTCCGCTTCGTCTTCGTTCGCATGTGCGCGTGGTTGTCGATCATGCGCATCATTACTCAAGTGCACTTGGGCGCGAGTCTGTTGAAGGCCGCTCACGGCTGAGGCGGCCGGGCGGTGTTGGGACTGTAGTAAGTCTTCAGCCTCTGTGGCGGGGATGTATTCGTTCGGAAAGAAGATTTGGAACTAGACGCGCAAACACATCAGCGCATTGATCTCGACGGAGCTGTCAGGAAATCATTGGAAATACCTGAGGAGAGGCGAGTAGATCATCGTTGATGTTGAACACCTTCTTGCTGGCCCAGGCGGAGGGCGTCGCACACAACAACGCCAGCCACGAGGCTATCATCCAGCTGGGTCGACCCATGTCGGCATCTGGCAGACCCTGCCGGGTGTCGATCGATTAATTGTGCTCGTGATGCGGTCAAAAGCGACTATCTGGCCTGTTGGGGGGTGTGCGCGGTAGGAGTGTCCAACGATTCAATGGGTAGATGGAATGAGTTTCAGTAAGAGGGAAGATGTCAATTGGTATTATAATCCAGAAAGAGGAGAATGAAAGCAGGCGCTATGCTCGTAGCATGATGATATTCGAGAGTTGAATAGAATATGGATAGATAGCGGACCCATGGATGGATCCGATCATGACAGCTGGAAAGACCGAGACCAACAGTGCAGTCAGTATTGTGGGGTGATTACCGTAATCTAACCATCTGGTATTATTGCATGTATTATCTAACCAGCATAAAGATGCAGCATAATTACATCATCTCTTACTCCCACGTGTCTACCCAATCCGGCTAGTCTGTCCACCAACCGCAAACAGCTAGCGTGCTGACAATCATCTCGGTCAGCGATCAGTCATCACTCGTCGCATCAGCATCAATCATCCATGACTGATCTATACAATTATAAATTCTTTCCAATTCTTCCAAATAATGACGATCTCCAGTAGCTACTCGATTATCTATAAATTATCACTCCCCATACCATGCTTATTCAAAATATCATAACATTGACTAACTGACCTTTGAAGTATCTTCAACCTTCGACTACCTTCCCCAGCGGAGACCCCACAGCTGACTATAAAGAGGAGCCCGCCCACCCCGATGAGACTGTTTCTGTCGTTTTTCATTGGCATCATTGCAATTATCTTTACAATATACTCTGATCATTTCAAAGTGATCACTACGTCTATACAATCTCATCTACCCACCTTCCTCAAAAACCACAACATCACTATACCAACACCATCTAACACAACAACAACCACCAATACAACCCTCAAAATGTCCATCCCCCGCACAATCCGCACAGTCTTCCACGCCATCGAGCAAGCCGAAGGCGCGGGCGCCCGCGTCCGCCGCTCAATCGGCACCTCCAAGCTCCGACACTTCAGCCCCTTCCTCATGCTCGACCACTTCACAATCGGCAAAGGCGCCGGGTTCCCAGACCATCCGCACCGAGGCCAAGAAACAATCACCTACCTGCTCTCCGGCGGCGTCGACCACGAAGACTTCGCCGGCAACAAGGGCACGATCGGCCCCGGCGACCTGCAGTTCATGACAGCCGGCAAGGGCATCATGCACGCGGAGATGCCGCACGAGAACGCCGACGGCAGCCCCAACGTCGGCATGCAGCTGTGGGTGGACCTGCCGAAGCAGCTGAAGATGTGCGAACCGCGGTATCGCGACCTGCGCGCGGCGGAGATCCCGCGGGCGAGCGTTGATGGCGGGCGGGTGGAGGTGAAGGTCATCTCCGGGCAGTCGCATGGGGTGGATAGTGTGCGTGACTTGGCGTATACGCCTGTGTGGTTGCTGGATGTTACGGTTCGGCCGGGCGGGCGTATTGCGCAGCCGGTGCCGGTGGGGTGGAATGCGTTTGCTTATGTGCTGGGGGGGTCGGCGGTGTTTGGGTCCGGGGATGAGACGCGGGTGGTGAAGGAGTTTCATAATGTTGTTTTTGAGCAGGGGGGCGAGTTTGTGGAGGTGTCGGTGCCGGAGAATGCGGATGCGGAGGCGCGGTTTATTCTTGTTGCTGGCTTGCCGCTGGATCAGAAGGTTGTGCAGTATGGGCCGTTTGTGCTGACGAGTCAGGAGGAGGTTTATCAGGCGATGATGGATTATCAAACTGCGTCGAATGGGTTTGAGAAGTCGCGCAATTGGGAGAGTGAGATTGGGAAGAGGATGACTTGATTGGTTTTATGTATCTTGTTTGTTTTGCTTAGATAGTTGATATGTATACTTATTCCGGCGTTCTATATTTGGTGAATGATGTACTTTGACTACCTATCCGATCGGGTAGACGTTCAACACGAAGAGTTTCTTTCATATTTCATATTATTATATCGAGACAAGGAATCAGCTTACGCGAACGAGCAATGCAAGATCATAAGAAATATCCACAACTACCGCCAACAAAGGGTATTCGGAACATCCTCGCGCGGATCATAGTATATTTTGGATTAAAGTTTGGATAGGACAGGTGCAGAAGCGAGTAGAGAAGAGGCATATAGATGAGAGGGGGCAACGGTCGATTTGGTTGCGATCGACAGACAAGCCCGTGCAGGCAATGGTCGATTATTTGGCAAAGTGCAGGTCGTAGCCAAGCCACCTGCGGGCATTGACGCCCTGCACATCCAACCCGGGGGTGCCGTAGGTCAGCGGCGCGAAGAAACAGAATCCCCAGAAGGTCGCTCCCAGGATGACCAGCGTCGCCAACCAGCCCGCCGCAAGGGACTTGCCGCTCATGCGCTCCTTGGCCGTGACGAAATGCCCCACGCGACGATGCGCCTTAGCCTTGCCCGTGGGATCCTCGTCAGAGCTGGGCGCCTCCACCGCGATCGGCTGGATGTTAAAGATGAATTCCACCAGCGCGCCCGTCACCAGACAAGATGCCAGGTGTGCGGGGAGGTAGTGGTGCAGGAAACGCTGACGGCCCATCAGCCAGAAGGGGAAGTAATGCGCGGCCCAGCAGAGGAACAAGAAGCCGGTGCTGTTGTACAGACGCGAACGGGCACCCGGTCCCCAAACTAATAGTATGTTAGTAAAAGTAATCTAAACAACGGAGTGAAGGCAACTCACTATCTTCAACGGCATCCACGCCGCGGCGCAGAGACAACTGGTCGGCGCCGATGACGCCGGCAAAGACCGCCAGCAGGCTGCTCGCGATCCACCACCCGACCGGGTTGCCCAGGAAGTAGATCTGCTCGCGGGTGTCGTTCTTGGTCCAGAAGCTGACGCCGCGCAGCAGGAAGGGCCACTGGAAGGGCTCGCTGGCGTACGGGTGGCTGCTGGTCAGGGCGTTGTTGTGGTGGAACATGGCCCGCTGGAGCTCCAGGTACTTCCGCAGGAACGGGAGGTGCTTGACCTTGCGCTCCTCCTTCACCAGACGCGGGCTATCCGCGGGCACCCCTTCGACCGAGTCCACCACCCACAGGTTACTGTTCTGGAGGAGGTTCTTGTTGCCGTTGACCTCGGCCTGCTTGAAGCCCCATTCGGGCAACGGCGTGGTGTGGGTCCACATGGCGACCCGGGTGGGCACATGGATCAGTTTGAAGTGGCTCGACAGCGACCGGAACTCCTGCCTGTTCTTTGCATGCTCGATCTTGATCTCGAATAGGGTGTCGTTGTGGCGGTCGCCCTCGGCCAGCTCCGGGGGCACGGTGGTGAACTCCTGGTTGGTCGGCTGAGAGGGCGAGGCGACATCGTGGGTCAAGAGGTAGGAATTGGTGCCCAGGTGACGCAGCTGGACCACGTCGCCATTGCGCACCTTGTGTCCCTCGGTCTCTTCGTGGGGCAGCGGGACCGTGGGAAGGATCTGCCAGTGGTTGTTGGTGTCGTTGAAGGGGTACCCGGTGACCTGCTGGCCCTGACTCGAGATGCGGCCGTCGTCGTAGCGCAACGGATACTTGTCGAAGTGGCTGTGCAGGAGAACCTTGGTGTCCTTGTGGCGCATCGTGATCACGTCGTTGTACTGGATCCCAACGGACTGGGCGGACATGGCGTTATCGCTGAGGGTCTCCTGGAATTCGGGCGTCATGAAGTCGTCACCGGGGCCGGAGCGCGTGAGAATGGCGAAATGCACCTGGAACCAGAAGAGGTAGAAGAGGAAAGGCACAACGATGAGGGCGAAGCCGCGGGCGACAAAGTGCTTGGTCCAGCCGACCATCGTCAGGGCCCCCGACGCGCGTCGGATGTCCAGCAGATTCCACAGGTCGACACAGACCGCGGCGCCGATGGTGACGAAGGTAAAGACACCGACGTATTTGGTCGAGATGACACAGCTCATCGACACGCCCGTCAGCAGCAACCACTTCCACCACTTGCGCCCAAAGGGCTGGTGGCGCAGCTTGTAGAATCGAATGTAGCAGAGGATGCTCAGGGCCATGGTGAGGACCAAGGAGGCGTCGAGGAGGATCAACCGATCCTCTCCGATGTGCGCATTGTCAAACAGCATGAGTCCCGAGGCCAGCACGCAGGCGGGCAGCGAGTAACCCGACTCCCACATGATCAGGAAGACCACCGGAATGGTGAGGGCGCCCAGCGTCGCGGGCATGGCGCGGAGCGCGACATAGGGGACCTTGTTGTCGATGTACGAATCGCCGATGTTGTCAAACAGGAAGTGGCCGTCATAGCCCACCATCCAACCCATCAGGGCAAAGAGGAGCTTTCCGAACGGAGGGTGGACATCGAAGAAGTACGTGCGCTGCAGGTAATAGGAGGCAAACTATCGAATCCCACCGGGTCCCATGTCAGCCAGGAGGTCTCCCACCATTGCAGTTGATCAGGCCGCTTACCTTTCCAAAGTGCACCTCGTCAAAAACCACCTGGTCAGGGTACGAAATCCGATAGAAACGAGTGAGGAACGCCAAGACGGTCATAATGGTTATGGCCAGCCGATAATCCCATTCTGACTTGCGCGGAGGGCTCGCCCCCCTTTTGCCCGGCGAGGTCTCGGGGACCGGAGTGGCCTCCGTCTTCCCAACTCTCTTGCGGAGAGAGGGGGAGGGAGAAGACATGATACTGAATTTGTCGAGAGAAGAAAGAAAAAAGGAAAAAAAGGTTCAGGAATGAGTGAGGGGGTCTAAATTACTGGACGGTGAGACCTATCAGCAAGAAGACCAGGACCGAGGGGGAAACAACAACCTACTATTAGAAAAAAGAGGACTTGATCATGAACAGAGCATGACCAAGTAGAAAGATCAATCAATTGAGAAGAAGACAATGAAAGAAGAAGAAGAAAGAAAATGAAAAGAAAGATGGAGTTTGGAAGAAGAGGATGAAGTCAGTGCTGAAGACGGATTGCGTGTCTTCAACAAACATGGGCGGATCGGATCAAGCTGTGGGTCCGACTGCGCCATCACAGACCCTCAGTCTCACTTCAAACTACCCTTTACACGGGAAAGCTGAAATATTGGAATATAATTGCATTCTGCTATGTGTAAATGATATTGCCAGATCAATGCGAATCAGACCAAACCAAGATCCCATGCATTATCTATATGTACCGATATAGTATTGAAGAAACGTACCGCAATACGCCGCAGCCACATGCAATTATATACAGATGGACTTGACACATCAAACAAATGAATATCCCAAGAAAATATAATCAGACCAATAAGAAAAACTCAAAAATAGATGATAACAATAAGGTGAAGATAAAATGCAAGTCATCAATCATGATCGGACACGTTCAACAACTCCAGTTCCGTCTGAACCAGGGACTGGAAATCGGTCCGCGAAATCCCCGTGGCTTTCGCCAATCGGAACAAGCTCTTGAGGTTCGAGCTGATATGCTGTTTGACAGCAATCTCCCCGGATGATTGGTTTTCCGCCTCCTGTTCGAGCTTGGAGACCGCCTCCGAGCTCATGGACGGCGTCGACGACGGTCGCGGGTGGTTCAACGGCATCGTGCTGTCCCCGTTCGCGACGGGAGGAGGCCCGTCGGCCCCAGAGCCGTTGATCTGTCGCTTCAGGAGACTGGCCAGCATGTCTCCATTCAGCGACGACGGTCCGACTTCGGGCTGTTCTTCCTCGGGGTCGTGGTTGTCCAAAGCCGGCTGGACGTCGGCGTAGCGAGAAAAGTAGGAGGCCTCGGAGGCGTTCTGCTGCTGCAGCGACGAGACCGGGTTGGGAGCCGGCGTTTTGACGGCGGGGGTCCTCCCCGGTGTGGCGTCGTATTGAGCCCAATAATCATCATCATCGTCTTCCTCTTTTTGCTCGTCCGCGGCCGGTGGGGCACTTGGTTCGCGTGTCTCCGCAGCTCTCAACGCATCCTCCACCAGCTGTTCCTGCGATCGCGTCTTTGCTTCGCCGATCGACAGCGACCAGTCGGCATTGTCACCCCCGCTGCCTTCCTCGGGCAGAAGCTCGGCCAGTCGCCACCCGGGACCCCCTCCATCCTGGTCGTTCGGGCACCAGAGATAGACCGCGATCAACCCGTAGTCCGGTAGAACCATGCGCGAGTGGAGCGTTTCATCGTCCACCCGCTTATATACGATGGGGACCTCTCCGTGTATCTCGATCTCGCCCGAGACCGGGTGGGGTTCGAACTCGGTGCCGTCCACGACCCTCTGGAGGTGCTCGGCCTTCCCCGCATCCCAGCAAAGCAGTCGAAGCCACGATTCGGTCGGGGACGTGGTGGCGGAGCCGAGAAACTGGACGCGCTGGCGTAGAATGGGAGAGAGGAGGGGGAGGAAAGCGGGGGAGGGGTGGGAGAAGCGAAAGCCGTGGGGAGGCAGGCTAATAACGGAGGGAGTAAGGCACGCGGGTCGGGGGGGGAGATGAGGTCGATCATGATTACCGTGAGTCAGCTTTGGGGAGGAAGGGAGAGGAGGGAGAGAAAAGAATAAGAATAAAAAGAAAGAGAATAACAATACTGATGTAAGAGAGAGGAGAGTCGGTGTCAAGAGAATGAAGCAAAAGAGTGGAGGTTGTAGTTGTACAAGTCACATCCAAACTCCCCAAGGTGGGGGGAAGCGATAAGAGAGGAGACGAGCGGAGATGGACCCGTTTTTTATAATCTTATATCAGCTCCTTTCGTCCGGTTGAAACATGGAGAGACCAATGTAGTATTCTGTGAATAAAGGAAATGTAATCAATGTTCTATGCTCATCTAGAAGGACCAATTGATCGGTAGTGGTTCGTGGATAGCAATCGTCACTGAATTTTCTGCGGATTATTTACCCTGTAATATATATCATTTTTCTATAATCTATAATTTATCTTTTCGAGAGTTGATTTGTGTCTATCAATGATCTTTATATGGTTAATTTTTTATATAATCTATTCTATATGATCCACCTCTTCTATGATTTTTCGTATAATGATTCTATTCATACAGACAAAGAACGGCTCAATGTCCTGTCATTCCTCCCTGGCTGCATGCAGATTCCATAACACAATTCCCCACTCTCATACTTGGATACAGTCGCCAGAATTATTCCAATTATTATTCCCATTATGAGAGAGTCATCATGACTACTTCTCACGCACAGATAATTCAGCGCCCAGGTAATGGGAAGCTGTGGAACACACTTCAATGTTTCCCTGCCTAAATCGAGTCCTATTCGACAACCGATTATCTGCAGCTCTGATTCGAATAGCGGGGTGATCTTTCCTTCTGCATCTTGGATTGACTCTCTGCCTTCAGCCTGATAATTACTCTCATGGCGGTGATATCTCCGTTCAACCTGGTATAGCGACCAGGGATCCAATCCACAAACCATGCAGCATCTTCCCTGCGGCCTCTCAACCGGTGAACACTGTTCGCACTCTCCAAAGCGAGCGATATGACCTCTCAGAGGATCAAATATGTGCAGGAGTCTGGTGACTGGTCACCACCCGTAGCTCAAACAGGCCCTCCGCTATATCCCTTGCTGCTCTCGACAAACCACGTTCTCTCCTATCAAGCACCAGATCCACAGCCATCAGATGGTACACACAAGGGTCACCCTAGTCCTGAAAAATGTCTGTCATCCTAGTCATGAAAAATGTCTCCATCAAATCTGGGTCTCTGATAGGGTCGATGATCTCCCGCGGGTCGATCCAGGGGTGGAAGGGCTGAAGGACGCGCCTACTTCGTGTTGCATGGAGCTGATTGAAGGATCACGCCGTATCCTACTCGATTATGCTGTTCAGCTCCGGCTAGTTCGAGACTAGAGTGTTACAACCCTGCGTGCAAGTATAGCCAGAGAGCCACCCTGGTAGCTGATTGGGAGGGTGGAACGGACAGAGGAGAAAATCCAATCTGATCCGCACCTCGGCATTTTGCGAGCCATCGCTATCACTACCACCTTCTTGCCCCACCCATTCCCATCACAGCATGTACATTAATACTATGATCTCCGCGACATGAATCATCGCAGTTGGGAAAAGCTCTGAGGTTCGGATGTCTTCCTCAGCGACGGAACAGGTGGGAAAGATGCCCACCAAGCCCAAGTCCCCGACCACAGTCGAAGAAGCAGATGGGCCAGAAGATACGCCCCCTGGACTGTCGGCGCCCGATGATGTCTGCCCGGAGGAATTGAAGTCGCTCGAGAAGCATATTCGCTGGAAGACCGATATCCGCCTCTGTACCTTAGCAGGTATCCTGTGCAGTCTGAACCTGTTGGACTCCGGCATCCTCTCGTCGGCGTCCGTCACCAGCATGCTACAGGACCTTGACCTCCAGGGCACGCGATACTCGGTTTCCATCTTCATCTTCACCATCTCCAGCGTGGTCTTCCAGCTTCCCTCCACAATCGCCGTGCGATTGGTCGGTCCGCGCATCTGGTTCGCCGGCATCACGTTCTGCTTCGGCTTGATCACGCTGTGCATGGCCTTTGTCCACACCTGGCGTCAAATGATCGCCCTGCGCGTGCTCCTCGGCATGGCGATGTCAGGCATCTACCCGGGGCTGACCTACCTGGTCAGTACCTGGTACACGCGGCGCGAACAGCAGCTGCGCTTTGCCTTCCTCCAGTCCGGCGAAGTAACCGTGCTGGCCACGGGCAACATCGTCAACTTCGGACTGAACCAACTCGACGGCCGAGCCGGCCTGCGCGGCTGGCGCTGGATGTTCCTCGTGCAAGGCCTCATCTCCTGCATAATCGGCGTCGTGACCTACTGGTGGATGATCGACTTTCCGGAGCGCGCGCAACACAGCTTTTACTTCCTCTCCGAGGACGAAGCCCGCATTGCCACGCAACGCATCCAAGCCGATCGCGACGACGTCGCCCCGGAGCCCTTCTCCTGGCAGAAAGTGCTAGTCAACTTCGCCGACCCCAAACTCTACGGCTTCGCCGTCATGTTCTTTCTTCTCAACTTAGTGTCCACAGCCTTGAACTACTTCCTTCCCATCATCCTCCAATCCGGGATGGGCTTCTCCAGCAACCAGTCCATTCTCCTCTCCACCCCAGTATGTCACCTCCCCCTCCAATTACACCAACCCCCCATAAAACTTAGCTAACTCTACCAGCCCTACTACTGGTCCGTCATCCCAGCACTCCTCACCTCCTTCATCGGCGACACCTACCACGTGCGAGGTCCCCTCATCACCTTCAACGCCCTCTGCCTCGTCGCCGGCTTCCTCATGCTAGGTCTCCCCTCGCAGGTCACAGTCCGCTACATTGGGACTTTCCTCGCGACAGGCGCCTACGTCTCCAACTGGGCGGCCCTCAACGCCTTCATGGCCAACAACATCGTCGGCCAATGGAGTCGCGCTACCGTCGCGGCTGCCGTCTCAGCTTGTAATGGCCTCGGCGGTGTCGCGGGGAGCTACATCGTGCGGTCGGTTGAGGCGCCGCGGTATCAAACTGCTGTTTGGGTTGCGGTAGGGTGAGTCTTTTCCCTCCCTTACTTTATTTTTGATCACTAGGGGATTAGACAGCGTGCTAACCATCACGGCTACGTTTCCAACGATAGATCCCACATCCTAATGATCGTCATCGTGGGGATATTCACTGTGTGCTTCTATCGGTGCAATCAGCAGCAGAAGCAGGGCCTGCGGGTTCTGCAGAATAAAGTCGGTTTCTCCGTGATTAACATTCCATCATGTACAGTCGTACTAACCTGACTCATGCAGCCCGGATTTCGATTCACCTATTAATTAGCAGAGACTTTTTTGACAGACAGACAGAAAGACAGAGTCAGTCATGTGATGGACTCGACGAAAATGCAAACGATAGATTCTCTGTCTTTAGTTACGCAGATATAAAATTTATAAGATTAATTAAATATAGGGGTTTACTGATACCATGTGAATGAGGTAGTACTTTAACGGAATAACATTGGAGTGTACATGTCTTACTCTATTTGCTTTTTAAACTTGGACAATGTATACTACCTATAGTTGCCACCACGAGGACGACCATTGTTCTAGATATCTCATTTCCTTCTTAGTTAGGTCTTATCTCTATTTACGCTGTGGAAAGCTTCGCTGAATATCAAGATTTCTGCTATCAACATCGATGGATCGATTGAGGCACCCGGGGTATAAGTAAGCTAAGTAGGCACCGCATAACCGCATAAAGCTGGTACAAGGGAGGGAGGGAGAATAGAAAAGGACGTGATGTACATGTTGCAAAGGCTCCTGAACCATATTTCATATTAGATCAGATCAATCAGTTCATTCCGTCTTTCTGCTCCAGTTTGCCCACAAGCCGCTTCATCCCCGTCCATTCCTCGGAGGGCACATCCTCAGGCGTCCCGCTGAGACCCTTGCCGACTTCAAATACAGTCACCACCCCGTCCAATCCGCCGGTAGCGATGCGGCGGCCTTCGCGCTCCTCCCAGGCGACCTTGTTGAGACTGCGGGTGAGGATGCCGCCGCGGCCTTGGGACGGCGTGGCCTTCACGGCGGGGACTTCGGTGTCTGTGTAGAGGTCCCACACCTCGAGGTTGCCGGCACCGTCGACGAGCGAGAAGACTCCCGGTCTGTGGGGCGACCACCGCGCGTCGTAGACTACGTCTTCGCGGTTGATGTCGAGGATGGGGGAGACGGTTTGGGCGGCGGGGTCGGCTGCCGAGGTTGGTGCTGTTGTGGCGGGCGGGCGAACGCGCCATAACTTGACCGTCCAGTCGAGACTGGAGCTCAGCATTAGGTCGCCGAGGTCGACGGGCCCGCGGGCGGGGTGGAAGGCTGTGGACATGATGGGCGCGGCGTGGCCGCGGTAGGCGAGGCGGTGGTCGGTGCCGGCTTTGGCGCCCGCGCGGTCGTATCGGTGGCAGGGGTAGATGCCGCCTTCTTCGGTGCCGACGACGAAGAAGGTGGGGTCGGACTGCGGGAAGGA
The DNA here is from genome assembly GCF_002847485.1 of Aspergillus campestris IBT 28561. NCBI lineage: Eukaryota > Fungi > Ascomycota > Eurotiomycetes > Eurotiales > Aspergillaceae > Aspergillus > Aspergillus campestris. The sequence continues at coordinate 355,227 of NW_020194337.1, forward strand.
CATGGTGGTGGGGGCGAGGTCTTCGGTTTTAGACGGAGGAGGGGTCGACAGTTCGAGGTACTCTTGGGGCTGGGACAGCATGTCCACAGTCCAGCCGCAAACCACGCCGTCGGTCGATGCCGTCAGGATGTTGTGCGCGTTTTGGGTGCCGATGATGGAGATGCTGTACACCGGGTGGGTGTGCCCCGAGCCGGTCAGGGGGGTCTTCTGTACGGGAGCACCGCCTCCGGCGCGCGACGAGCGGGTGTCCCATAGGAGGACCTGGCCCGAGTAGGAGCCGCCGACGATGAGGTTGGGATGGAACGGGGAGAACCGGGCTGCCAGGATGTCCGATGTGGAGTGGAAGGTGTATTCGGGGCGCGAGTGCAGGTGTTGGTTCCAGACCTGGACCAGGCCATCGGGCTCGTGGGGAGCCGAGGGATTCTTGGTGTACGACGCCAAAACTAGCTCGGGGAACTGCAAGTTTTGTTAGAGACATACCGCAACACGCACGGGGTGATCGTGTAGTGACAAACCTTGGGGGAGAAGCTAAGATCGCTGATCATCCGTTTCTTAGATGCTTTCTCGTCGTAAAACTGGCACACCTCCCTGATGCTTCGTCTCTTCTTGCCCAGACCCTCGTCTTCCTCCAGATCTCCATCCACGCCCCCCATTTCGTAGTCTGCCAGCACGTCGTACTCCTCGTCCAGCGCACGCTCAATGACCTTAGCCGATCGCTCCACGAAGTCCAGGAAATCGTCCGACGAAGTGACGGCCTTCATCTCATCGTCGTCCAATGCCCGCAGGGGATAACGCAACCTGGCCGCCTCCTCCCCGGCTTCATTCTCCGCCTGCCGTTGGCTCGCCTGTACTTCCTCCTCGATCTCCCTGCGGAGCTTCTTGCGGATCTCTTCTTCCCGCTCCCGCTCCTTCTTGCTCAGGGGTCTGCCCGCGCCCGACGGGTCCTCCGAGTCCTCCCCATCCGAGTCGACAGACGAGTCGAGCCCCTGCTTCAGGTCATCCGTTTGAACCGCTTTACTGTATGTGACGACTTCCACTGGAGGTTCCGCCGGCGGTGGGGCTCCAGGAGTCGGTGCCGGATACGTCTCCGCGCCCACGGTCTGAACAGCAATGGACTGGGAGATGGGTCGCGATGGCGCGCTGAGGATTTCCGGATCATTTCCACTGATTTGGCTGGCGCTGAGTACGGAATTGGGTCGGCTCCCTTTCCGTGAGATGCCATCTGCCCCGTGGCTCATGGAGGCCGACCCGGGGCGGTCCACCAGACGGGAGATCAAGTCATCAAGCTCGGCTCTACTATCGGAGCGACTGGGAACAGGAGAGACGATCTAAACACCCGAAACAAATTGGCATTAGTTCAAGCTGTTTTTGTTTACCCAGGAGGGGAGCATCGTACCTCTGAGCCGTCGCCGCTACTGACTTTACCCTGGGAGAACTCATGTTGGCGCAACTCCCTCTGACGTTTCAGTTCCGCAAGTTTGGCGCGTTTGGCCAGAATCTCAGCCTTTCGTTGTTGCATGGAGGATGACATAGTGAATGGGGAGATTCTCCCATGCAGACGTTCTACCTCCAGGGGATTATTTACCTTATCATACAGTATGTCAATGGCGTCTGTTCGGGTGGATGACATAAGCAGACACTCTCCCCGAGCCGGACCGGAAAAACTCGCGACGGGCAAAGTTCCTCCCAAGCTTCTTCTCATCTCATCCCATTCTACTCCCGGTTGCCCTGCCATTGACTTCTCGATACCCTATCAATCGGTTGTTCGGATTCCCGGCTTTTTTCTCTCGCTCGAATTCATCCACTCGCTCTAGAATCGCCGCTCCGGTCGTTAGGGTCTTATCGAAATGGCTTCCACACAAGGCGTCAACGTGAGTGTCCCGCAAGGGCCACCGCACCCGTCTCTTTATAGAGAGGCCTCATATCGCTCCACCACTCGATACTGACCCTTGATCCCCGTTTCTCGCGCAATAGGTCCTCCGTTACTCGGCTCTCGTTGCCGGTCTCGTCTACGGCGTTTACCACCAGTCCTCCATCTCCTCCAGCGCCAAGCAAGCCGAAACCCAGCGTGAATATGCCCGCCAGGAGCGCCTGATCCAGCAGGCCAAGGCCGAGTGGCAGAAGAAGACGCAACCCCAGAACCCCCAGGCACAGAACAGCGGAGGTATGATTGGCGAATTTCGCGTTCCCTGTGCATCCGAACCATCCCCCCCCCCCCCCCCCTTGGGACTTCCATCCCGTCGGATGTACCGCCAACCATTGAGGATGTACCGCTAATCATTGACTTCAGTCATTACGGATCCCGAAGACAGCCGGTTCGACCTGGAGGCTTTCTTGAAGATGAAGGCTGGGGAGCTCTAGATGTGAAAAGAAGTCCAGGAAAAGGAGTCAAGGATGAGTGGCAGTCCGGATATACGGTTCGATGGCCGTTTTTCTCGGGTGCCAGAGCCGCGGTTGGGGTCGACCCCGACTATGTACTATTGTTTGGTCTAATTTTCCAGATTCGTGTCATTGCGAGCGAAAGGAATGATGTTTTCTTTTTTTCTTCCCCCTTTCTTTTTTTCCACCGTCTTCCCTTTTTTTGGTTATCATAGAGAATCCTCTCCGAGACTTGTACATACCCTGGGCTGTTGTGCTTCTTGTACACTACAGTTGGACCAGAGCAAGAGATTGACGTTTGTTGCGATGCGGATCCCTTGTCCCGATGTGTGTGCACTCTCGGAAAAGTTCGCGCGTTGTTCGTTCGTATTGTATTCTATCGCTTGCTCTTTAGATCGTCAAGGCATTAAAAGGTTATTTCCCGAGGTGCGACGTCGCTTAGTCCGTGCAGCCATCCGCGGATCCCCTAGGATCAATATGTAGTATGTGTCTGTCTAGACCCCGAAGTCCCTTATCGGCTCCCACCTTTCCCCAACATCGCCAATATTTGGCTCACGTCGTGATAGAGTTTCCCATCGTCCTGCTGGGGCGCCTCTTCCGCCGGTTTGGGATACAACAAGCCTGCCTGTTCATCCCACGTCCACCCGCAGGCGGTGAATATTTGCAGCACAGCTGGATCGCCCTTTTCGGCGGCAGATTGGTCCAGCCCCATGTAGCCGGCAGCCGCAGCGGGTTTGATAGCCTCGTAGGCGTGGCTGACCTCCTTCAGCGTCTTTTCTTGAAAGTATGCTATAAACCACGTTAGGAAGATCCACAGCAAAGTGTGACACAGAGCAAGGTGGGGTGTTCGCGTACTATCATAACTTTGAACCACCGACTTGAGAGATTCCGGCCACGGCAGATTCCGCAGGATCCGGTATACTTGCTCGTGATTTTGTTGCCAGACGACGCGCAATAGCGTCAGACAGTTTTGTAAGGAAGGATCTTTCTGTGCTAGGTCTTGCGGCATCCGTTGGGTCATCGCGCGCGCTTCGTATCTGTTGATAGACGGTCCGATGTTAGTATACCCATCTAGTCATGACCGCGATCGTCTACTCCAAAGAAACTCACGTTTGATCGGTCAACAGGTGGGAGAAGAAGAATGTTGAGTAGAAGACGCTGAGAATTTCTGATTCTTTGTCGTTTGTTGTAGAGAGGAATAATGCTGGACTCTCATATTTGGCTAATGTGTCGTATAGGTCGCTGGGGTTGGCGGCCTCTGTGAGCGCTGTGGAGATTTGCTCGAGGGAGAGTGATGTTTGATTCATTATGTATAGGCTAGGAGGATGGATAGATAGAACTCAAACAGGAGAGATATTATTGAGAAAAAGAAGACGATGGTGTGGATGTATGTTCAATGTAGAGAGATGTGATGGTGAAGATAATAAAGATGATGATGATTGAGTGCGGGGAGACTCCGGAGCAAGCCTCAGGCAGCCAGGCCATTACATACACACGTTCCATACTTTACCAGATCTCACCACGACACCATTAATTTCTAACCTGTTAATAGTCAGAGTATATTTTTAAGGTGTATATTCATGACAGCAGTAATTCCATAATATTGCCAAGCGAATTGATCGCCATAACCCGATGGATAGAATAGTTAGTACTGCGGCTCGGACTTACATACGGAGATGTACCTGCCAAGCCGTCCCGAAGTGACCACCTTGCGAAGCTCCCATGATAAACATACTACTTACCGGTCAACTTCCCATCACCCATTGACTTCCTCCCGCCTCTCGGTATAACTTCACCAGGGACGATCGAATGTCGCTTCATATTATCTCTCTCTCTTAATCTTCCATTGGATTCCATCGTTCCTTTCTCTCCGGGCCATCATGGCCGACTCCCCTGTTGATGCCCTTCTAAAGGGCAGCTCGGGCAGGACCACGCGCGGCATGCTGCGCATTATCATCTTGGCCATTATCGCCGCCGCCGCTGTGTCCTCCCGTCTGTTCAGTGTGATTCGTACGTATTGGATCTTCGGACGGTCGACTTGCGAGTAATCAATTGGATTGGATACTAACGTGCATTTCCCCAGGTTTCGAGAGTATCATCCACGAGTGTATGTTGGCATCAACCGAACCATACCTAGCAGCTTCAAGATCCATGATTCCTATTTCACCTCTGGAATTATTTTCTCGAGACACATGTACTGACTCGCTCGCAAATGTATAGTCGATCCGTGGTTCAACTTTCGCGCAACAAAGTACTTGGTTCAACATGGCTTCCATAGCTTTTGGGATTGGTTCGATGACCGTAGGTCGCCCCGGTCATGACAATATGGCATTTGGACACTCGATTCTAACGAGAGATTGCTGCATCTAGGGACATGGCACCCGCTGGGACGAGTGACGGGTGGTACGCTGTACCCCGGTCTGATGGTGACCAGCGGCGTGATCTACCACATCCTGCGGTTCCTGACGATTCCGGTCGACATTCGCAACATCTGCGTGCTTTTGGCGCCCGCTTTCTCGGGCCTGACCGCATTCGCCATGTATCTGTTGACCTGCGAGATGACCGTTTCGCCCTCCGCCGGTCTTCTTGCTGCCGCGTTCATGGGCATCACCCCCGGTTACATCTCCCGGTCCGTCGCCGGTAGCTACGACAACGAGGCGATTGCCATTTTCCTGCTGGTCTTTACCTTCTACCTGTGGATCAAGGCTGTCAAGAATGGCTCGATCATGTGGGGCGCCCTCACCGCGCTGTTCTACGGTTACATGGTGTCGGCCTGGGGCGGTTACGTCTTCATCACCAACCTGATTCCCCTGCACGTCTTCGTCCTTCTCTGCATGGGGCGATACAGCTCTCGCCTGTATATCAGCTACACGACCTGGTATGCTCTGGGAACATTGGCTAGCATGCAGATCCCTTTCGTCGGATTTCTGCCGATCCGGAACAGTGACCACATGTCTGCCTTGGGTATCTTTGGTTTGATTCAACTCGTTGCGTTCGCCGACTTTGTCCGGGGCTTCATCCCCGGCAAGCAATTCCAGCGCCTTTTGACGACCATGATCATCCTCGTTGCTGCCGTCGCCTTCCTTGGCCTGGTCCTCCTATCGGCCTCAGGCGTCATCGCCCCGTGGAGCGGTCGTTTCTACTCCCTGTGGGATACAGGCTACGCCAAGATCCATATCCCGATCATTGCGTCCGTATCCGAACACCAACCGACTGCCTGGCCCGCCTTTTTCTTCGATCTGAACTTCCTGATCTGGCTCTTCCCTGCCGGTGTCTACATGTGCTTCCGTGAACTCCATGACGAGCACGTGTTCGTCATCATCTACTCCGTCCTCGCAAGCTACTTCGCCGGTGTCATGGTTCGCCTCATGCTGACCCTGACTCCGATCGTCTGTGTCGCCGCGGCTGTGGCTCTCTCGACCATCATCGATACCTACGTCCTCACCACGCCCGGGCCCCTCCCCCGTGCGAAGTCCAGCGTGGAGAGCTCTTCGGACGGGCTGCGTTCGACCCGAGGCCCGGTCGTTGGCATTACCTCGTATGTGTCGAAGGCCATCGTCACGGTATCAGTCGCGATCTACCTCCTTCTCTTCGTCGCACACTGCACTTGGGTCACCTCGAACGCATACTCGTCCCCCTCCGTCGTGCTGGCGAGCCGCTTGCCGGATGGAAGCCAGTTCATCATCGATGACTACCGCGAGGCGTACTACTGGCTTCGCCAGAACACGCCTGAGAACGCGAAGATCATGTCCTGGTGGGACTACGGCTACCAGATCGGTGGCATGGCGGACCGCCCGACGCTGGTCGACAACAACACGTGGAACAACACCCACATCGCCACAGTCGGCAAGGCGATGAGCTCGCCCGAGGAGGTCAGCTATCCCATCCTCCGCCAGCACGACGTGGACTACGTGCTGGTGGTGTTCGGCGGACTGCTGGGCTACTCCGGCGACGACATCAACAAGTTCTTGTGGATGGTCCGGATTGCGGAAGGCATCTGGCCGGACGAGATCAAGGAACGGGATTTCTTCACGGCGCGGGGCGAGTATCGGGTCGACGACGAAGCCGCGCCCGCCATGCGTAACAGCTTAATGTACGCCTCTTCCCTTTCTTCCCTTGTTGTTCTTCCCACCCCAATACAACCTGCTGACATTCTTCCAACAGGTACAAAATGTCCTACCACAACTTCCACAGCCTCTTCCAACCGGGCCAAGCCATGGACCGCGTTCGCGGCTCCCGACTCCCCGCCGAGGGACCCCAGCTCTCCACACTGGAAGAAGCCTACACGAGCGAGAACTGGATCATCCGAATCTACAAGGTCAAGGACCTGGACAACCTGGGACGATCCCACAACAACGCCGTGTCCTTTGACCGCGGCCAGAAGCGCAAGCGAGCGACCAAGCGCAAGGGACCTCGGGTTCTGCGAACCGAATAAGGAGGGGAAAGCAGAGTCTGGCATTTCTGTTCTGTTCTGCCTCTGGGGATGATTTGTTCATCCCAGTTCCCTGATAGCGTGTCTTTGGTTTGCTTTGTTTAGTGTTTTTGTAACAAGTCCATGAATTCTTCGGTTCCGTTTGTATTTTCAAAATGTGTTAGTTAGGTTGATATGTAGAGCTAGCTGATTCAATGGATGTCTTACACCTCATTTCAGCGATACAATGATAGTCAACTTTGAATGACCATGTGTACCTTAATAATGATATCCCATTGAGTAAGGCGTATAAAATTGGCAGGGTGGTATCTTATGACTCCGAGATAACTATAACTAAATATACAAGTACAAACGTAGTAGAGGAAGGATTCGTCAGGGATTTTTGTTCATCCAGTTAGTCCGGTTTCGTCCGTCTTTTGTTTCTGTCCCGCACTGGTCGCAGTAGAGTCGTAGTAGCGGAAGAGAGATGAAGAAAGTCGGGGGGTAGGCACGCCACGGTCCAATCCGTCTGCGCCGACTTCCCAGAGACGAAGGTAAGCACATCAACGACGAAATTATATCCAGATTCGCAATCGAAGGACCGCCCCCCGTCACATATGGACGAGTACTGCAATCAATGTGTCCCCGTTGACGACATATCCGTCAGACCGGAGATCGAATCGGCTAGGATGAGGGAGGGGAATTTATTGCTGCTTCGGCTGCGCAGGGGCGTCGGGGACCTTGACGTCGGAGAATTCTTCCTGGCCGACGGCGCGGATGGTGTATGCATCTAAAGAGAAGGTAAGTGTCAGTCTTTATTCTTTCTCTCTTTCTTCATTCCTTCTCGGTTGTTTTTCTGCTTTCTTCTCTTCTCAACTTGGGCGCGGGGTGTGCGGAGATCTAGGCTCGGGGAAGATCGGACGATGCACGTACAGACGCTGATGGTGAAGGCTACCAGAGCCGCACCGGTAGCGGCATTCTTGAAGAGGTAGGGCCGACGGGCGCGCAGCAAGGCCGCACCGGCGCGGTAGTCTTTACCGTAGTAGGTGGAGTTGAAGCTATTGGCGGTTCAGGACAGGGTCAGTCTAAATCCATAGCCGCTTGCAGAGAGTGAATCGGGTGTCGTTGACGAGGGGGGTGAAGTTGAACGTACAGTCCCGTGGCCATTATGACTGGGAGTTTGGTATGCGCGAACAGAATGTGGGTGGAGGGGTGTAAGATGAATGGACTGATGTGGATGAAGTGGGCAGAGAGAAGAAGAAGTGGAAGATCAGCCCAGATCCGCGGAGTCTTGGCATGGTGTGCGGTATTCCCGGTATTGTCACCGTATCGTACGGTGGTGTACCGGAACGGGGCAACAAGGGACCGGGCATTAAATGTTGCCAGGCTCTCCAGGCTCCGAACAATCAGCGTCAACGGTTGTTTCTCTCATCCTGATCCAATCCCATCCCTGTCGAATGGTCGGACGTCATCTCATCTTCTTTGATCTATTCCTTGGATATCCGACTTCCCTTCTCGGTAACAACTGTTGATATCCTCCCTCCGACCCTCCTCTCCTACCTCCCATCTGTCTCGACTCTCGCGTGACTCGTTCTATACCGTGGCGCCTAGCTCAACCTCCACCAATTGTCGCGTCATTTCTCGTCTGACGGAATCCGCCTCATTTTTTCCAGCTGTTCGACGTAGACTTTGACTCTCTCTTCACTTAGTTCGTTCGAAACCGTCGATCGGTCTAAGAACCTAGATTTTCCCTCTCCGTGGCCGGCTCCCGCACCCGCATCGGAGCCGCCATGGCTCAACCGTCCGACCAACTCGCCGGACAAATCTCCCAGCTCAATGCCGCCCGTAATCTTGTCTTAGGCGATGCCGCCTTCTACCCCCAGATCATCAACGGCGTCCTCCCGATCATCGGCGCGCGCGCACACGTGGACCTGCGACGATGGGGCTCCGACTTCCTCGCCGAGACCTTCGCCAGCCCGGCGCTAGGATCTTCACAAAAGGAACAGCTAGCTGCGGACTCGCTGAAGTCGATCCGGGAGACGCTGGAGCTTCCGGAAACTGATCAATTGGTATTGCGCAATCTCGTGGAGGCTGCGGCCAGCTTGTACCCGCTGGTTTTTAGACGCATGTAGGTAACCGATGCTTGCTTTGTTTGGTTTGAACCCGCGCGCGGGGTGTTAGAGAACGAGGTCTCGTAGGTCCTGGCTAGGGTTTTGGATCCCGCGCGTGGCAGGCTTTTGAGAGGCGACATGCGACTAACTCTTCCTGGTAATCTTTTAGCATCAATCGCCCAAATGATTCAAGCGTCTGGGAGCATATGACGGCCATTAAGCAAGATATCCTGCGGAGATGGGATGACTTTCCATTTGCGGTCAAATTGTGCTGCATCAAATTCGTACAGCGCGTGGTGCAGGTGCAGACCCACGGCTCGATAGCGGACCCCCGAGTATGTCCTTCTACGGGCTTGACCCGTCCGAGAGAACGAGAGACGGCGGATTAACCTGTCTTCTAGCGCCCCGACCAAAACGAAACCTCCCTGGCCATTGTACCCCGAAACCACCCCATACTTTCGCTCCCGAACCTCGAGGCCGAGGCCTCGGGCCTGCTGGACCGGCTCTTGTCCGTGTTCCAAGAAGAGGACTGGTAAGTGATGGCTTTCCCCGTCCCGGGCGAATTGGATCTGGACTGACCGGTAGCGACATCTGCAGTGATCCTCTCCTCGTCAATGCCACCTTGAACTGCTTGGCCGTTCTCGTCCGAAACCGACAGTCCGTCGGAAACAAGATCATCAACGCGGTGATCAGTTTCTTCCCCGCGAAACAAGTGCGCTCTCCGATAACGCCCACGATACGTGTTGGAGTCAAGTCTATGGAACGGACAGCGAAGGCCCTGATGATCAATATCTTGAAGAGGTAGGATATCGCGGTGTAGAATGGGCTTGGATGGACGCTGATATCAGGGCATAGGAACCCCAACCATCCCCTCACCGCAAAGATGCAGCACTATGTCGAGCGATTGATGCAATCGCGCCTAGAGCCAGTCGACGACTCGAATCGGAAGCGTGGTTTACCGTCGGAGCCAACGGATGGACTGGACAATGCCAAACGGTTAAGGCTTGAAGCCGAGACGCCGTTGATCAAGGTCCCTCCTCTTCCGGCGGGACCCATCAGCTTCCAGCAGCTCTACACGCTGACCGAGGACGCGGGGCTGTCGTCTTTTGACGTAAAACAGCTTCCTGCCGACCTTCTGGTCAAGATCCTGGTCCCCGTCCTCACTCGTGTTGACCAGTCCGCATTAAACCAGGCTGTCGATGTAAGTGAATAGCGCCCTACGACCATGACTTTCTTCTGACACCCGTATAGGCCATCCGAATGCGCTATAGGTCCCTTCCGAAACCGCAAGTACCCTCACCCGCTGCGGAAGAAGAGGACGACGACTATGAGCCCGAGTACGAGCCGATGGATCTTCCTGTGCCAGAACCAGGACAGGGCGACGCCGTGTCGGCCGATGTTGCCGATCTGGAGCCGGACTTGGTATCATTAGGACCGTTTGTTCTGCCTCAGCCTCCCCCGCTGAGCGAAGAGGAGGCCGCGGAGACGGGCCGGGGTGCGGTTGCCCGAGTGTTCGGCATGTTAGGGACAACGGACGCAGCGCCGACACCCGCCAAGGGCAAAAACCAACAACACCTAGGCTTTTCCCGACTAGCAGGGAGCACATTCGACCGGGATGCGTGGGTGACGTTGCTGACGCGGCTTGCAACGCGAGCCCCGGCAGGCCTCGAGACAGCAGACAAGAAAGCCGGGACGGATGGCTCGCGAAAAGCCCCGGCGATCTCGGACTCCATCCGCGAAACCCTCTACCGGTACATTTTAGAGGACTTCCGAGCCCGGGTCAACGTCGGGATCATGTGGCTGAACGAGGAGTGGTACAACGACCGGATCCAGATGAAGTTCACAGCGTCCCAGCGAAGCGAGGACGACGAAGAGACGACGGTCCCTCTGCACTACGACCAGTGGGCGCTTCGGCTGCTCGACGGATTCCTGCCGTATCTGGATTCGAGAGATACCAAGATCTTCATCCGGTTCCTCAGCGAGATTCCGGAGATCACGATTCCCATCACGCAACGGGTGGCTAGTCTAGCCAAGGACCCGGAGCGAGTCAATCTTTGTGTTCAGTCATTCTTGTACGTCTGTCTTTCTCTTTGGCATTGTGGTTTACTAATCAAGCGCAGGTATCTAATCATGTACCGACCACCGGCCCGAGAAATCTGTCTCAACGCAGTAGAAGACGTCTATCGCACATGTAAGTGGCCCCACCGTTGTCATACTCCATCCCACCCAGCTAACCAATCCAGACGAGGAATCTCGACCCGTCGCAGGGAAGGTTCTCGCGCGGTGGCGGCCCCAAAAAGCAGACCCTCCGAATCAATCACCATCCCAATCCCAACCTTTGGCCTCGCGGCCTGCGAAGTCGGAGCCCGAGTCGGGGGTAAATACGGCCGCTGGGGAATCTTCTGTTTCGGCGTCATAGTTGTTATTCAAGAGGGGGGAGAGATAAGCAGATGTCAGTCTGCAGTTGTTGTTATTGCACCGATGATACCTGTACTTTATAAAGCAGTCGATTTACGCATATCCATTTTGCAGGGTGGGATCTGCATTGAATTAATATAGCATGCATGTTATGCAAGAGCATATATTCTGCATACGTGGCATATACATGATTCTATAATGGTTCTATAAATTGCTCCATAAATTGCTCTATCACGATCAAATGGTCTCTAACTATAGATCTGCCCAACCAGTCATAGTCACATATTACATCACAGTGACAGTGGACACAATCGTGATACCAGCCAGTCAAGGTGCCTCAGGCCATGTGTCACTGTATGACCCGGAGAATCAAAGAACCCAGCTCCTCTCGAGCCATACATACATAGATCCAATCTAATCATCCCCTCAACCCTCCCCTCAACTCAACCACCATGGCCCCGCCATACTCATTCAAAGACATCTTCCCCGACCCAGACCGATCCCCTCTCTCCCTCGACGAAGCAACCCGAGCACTCTACCGCCGCGCAATTGAAGACCCCACATCCCTAACAGACGAAGAACGAAGAATAGTAACACACCGTCCCCCGCGCCCCGAGGAAGACGAGCACTGTCGAAACGCCTGCGGCCTCAGCCACCCCGAGCTCGTCAGGAAATGTATCGACCACGCAGACAACCTCTCGTACAAGGAGACCTCCTTGATTCTGGCGGGCGTTGTCCCCTGGGAAGCGGGCAAGCAGTTGAGCTACCGGGTGCGGTTGAGTGGTGCCGATCGTGATCTGCTTCATAAAGCTGCTGCTGCGGCGTGGACGGAAGAGTTGAAGGCAGCTCGGGCGAACGCAATGCCGGTCCAAAGGTGGTGGCTCCGGGCTCATGTGGAGGCGGGGAATTACCTTAATGACGATGATATCCGACATAGTCTCTTTGCAATGAAAGTACCTTGGCAAGAGCATGTGCTCAATCAGCCCGGGACAGTCTGTGGACTGGTGGTATTCTACCCTACTGTCCCTGAATGGCCACCGTATCAGGAGGAAATTGAAACTGCCATTTACCACGGATTACACTATCCCATGGAGGAGATCGAGGATGCTGTTCTCGCTAAATTCACCCTCCACTGGGTACAACATGATAGTAATAATACAGACGATCTACAAACCACGTTCGTTTCCAAGAGAGACAGCGGCGAACTCCCACGAGGCCTACGGACAGACGCCTTTCTATACGTGGACCACGAGGCGCTGCAGTCGCGTGGCTCGCGCAGACCGTTTGTCTGGCTGTGGGAGCCAAAGCGCACTACCGAAGAGGACCCGGGACCTCTCAGAATTGATATCAAACATATTGCGCCGACGCTTTTTGCTCGCCTCCCCCAGCGAGATTTCTCTCCCGGGGAGGAGCAATGGAAGCCCTATCGACGGGGTTCTAATCTTCCAATACTCCATCACGTTACACAGTACTCGAAAAATCTTACTACGTTGGTGAAAGATGGGATCTGGCCGCCGCCTGCGAGGGCGATGTAACTCGTTGACTTACTGTTGCCACGTCGTGGATGGGTTTATTGGTGTTGGGGATGGAAACAAGGTAGGTTGGTACTATAGCTGGGGGAGTGGGGCATACCGTAACCTGAATATACAGATGTCTTCAACAGCCTCGACGCAGTGAGAGTATTCTTGAACAGGTTCGTGCGGTTTATTCGGTGTTCCATTGCAGTCAGTCAGTCTACTGATAGAACAGCAAGGCAGAATTTGAAGGTGACCATCGCTAACCCGAATAGATAGCAACTTGTTTGTCTTTTTCGTTGTACATAGATTGATAAGATTCATATACATGTACCATATGCACATAATCTCTGTAGACAAAGGTCACATTAACTTCTCACTACAATTACCAACTACCCACTACCAAACACCAACAACACACCCCTCCCCTTCCGACCAGCCAATCCAACATTAGATACAAACATGCCACCCCTTACAACAGCGCAACAGCAGCAGCAACCACCCCAACAACACCACCCCCAATACGAGCATACCCACCCGCAGCAGCATTGGAAGTAGGCACCGAGCCGTCCGTCGGCGAAGACGAAGTCTTCGCCGACGAAGCAGTCGAAGTCGACGCCGACTTCGTCACACCCGCCCTAGAAGACCCAGACGGCGAAGCCGCCGCCGAAGAAGAAGCAGTAGCAGAGCCGGAAGCCGAACCAGCCACGCTCTTGCCCGTGGCAGACACAAACCCAGTCACACCAGGTCTAGTCCCGCCGGTAGCAGAAGCGCCCGCAGTAGGGGCAGCATCATCATCATCCGCATCCCCACCAGCAGAAGCAGTGGCAGTAGCGGTGGCAGTAGCCTTCCCGAATCCAGGCAGGAAGGTCGGCTCGTAACTCGCCGACCCCGTATAGCCCGGACAAGCCGGGTTATCGTACTTGGGCGGGGCGCGACCGCCGCCGCAGTCTGGGAAGTCGCAGATTTCGCCGGTGCCGGGGACGTACCAGAGGACGGAGGCCTCGTTCCATTGGTTGCGGGTTGCGGTGGAGGTGCAGCCTTCGAGGTCGGTGCGGGCTTGGGAGGAGGTGAGGAGGGAGAGGGTGGTGAGGAGGGTGGTGAGGGTTAGGAGGCGGGGCATTTTGGTGGTTTTTTTTGGAGGTCTGTGGAGATATCTGTTAGTTTCTTTCTGTTCTGCTATATTGTACTGTATACTGTAGGTATACTGTAGATGGATATGGATATGTATAGTAGGATGGTTAGGGCTGGGTAGGGTCAGGTGCTGTCAGATACATACATACCTCAGATAAATACTGCACTAAAAAACGTAGAATAAAGAGCGACTGGCAGCGTATCCGTACTAAGTAACGACAGAATAAAGAGCCCAGCAAGAAAAGATCTCTACCCCAAGAGAATGCAGAGAGAAAGATACCTCTATATATACACATCCAAGTCTTACCAGGATCCAGGAAATTGTCTCGAGATAACGGGTCCCAGCCCACCCACCGATTGGTAGAGTTCCAGCCCTGTCCGACTATCGATTTTCCCAACCTTGAAATCCGCGCGGTCTGGCCTGGCCCAGCCTAGCCCAGTCTTAGTGTGGGATGGGATGAGGCTGAGTAGTTGGTTTGATTGCTTGTCAGGTCTTGTCTCTTCTGGTTTGGTCTTGGGAAGCGAGTTCTGCCTGCTAGGCAGGAGGTACTAGCAGGTACCTGCCTAGTAGTGGTAGTAGTAGCGTGTCTCGCTTGTTTATGGTTATCTACCTGGGTAAATGCATATAGCCTACGTAAACAGGAATATAATGTAATCTTCTATTCATCATGCAGAGGTCCCGATGTGGATCCAGATGTAATAACCATCCATTCAAAGAATCAAAATCAAGCAAACTCCGTCCCCGATGGATCAGTGTAACAAAGCAAGCAAGTAAGCAAACAAACAAAGAAAATCAACTCGCTCGCCCCTATTGACACACCCCCAAAGGAAGAAAAAATATGGTCCATCATACATGCCAGTCCATACACATAAGTCAGTCAAAAGCATCTCTACAACACCGAATACATTCCATGTACAACCATCCAATCCAACCCCAAATCAATCATGCCCAGAATGAAGTAAAAGTAAACAAACAAGCAAAAGCGAATGGGTATTTATTTGTCCGTCAAGATTCGAAAAACGCAGGAAAGTGCAGCGCAAGACTCGCGGGTGGTAATCCTATCGCGCCGCCATCTGGTTGGACCCGGGTCCGCCCAGCACACCCATGGAGTTGACTGCTTTGGATGACATTGAGGGTGACGATTCCCGTCGGGAGGCCGCCGAGTGGAAGAGGCCCAGTCGAGCTGGAGGGGGTGAGTACGCGGCGTGTTGCCCCGCCCCGGACGGCGATCGGTGGTCGTGCCCTCCGTACGCCGCCGGGTGCGGTTTTCGCACGTCCAACGGAGACGAGCTGAGGGACCGGAACCCTGATCGGCGCGCCGCGTCGTAATCCACGTGTCCCATCTGGGCGAGACCTGACGGCCCGGCGTCTTGTTCCATCCCGTAGGGCGTGTTGTTGGCCGACGAGTTCTCGGCGATGGTGGACGCGGACCCGTTGGGCGCATTGACATCGACGACCCGCTTCTGCCCCGCTGGCGTGGTGTACGCGGGCGCACGGTGGTCCTCCGGCGCCCGGCCTGGGAGCTTTTGCGACCCAATCTGCTGTTGATGCGCCGGGTGCAGGGGGTTGGCCCAGGGAGTCTGCTCCAGGAACGCTTCCTCTGCCGCCGTGCGGAAGACGTTGGAAGACATGGCGGACATGGGGCCCCGCGGCATGGTGGTGGGCGGTTGGGAGACGGGAACTTTGGGTTCGATGGTGATCTGAAAAAAAAAAAAAAACATCGCGTTAGTTAAAATCCACGGGAGTCGAGGAGATCCACGGGAGACCTACCCCCATCTTCTCCAAATCCTCTTCCAGTTCCGACGGCCGCGCGGCCGACAGCGAAGGCGCCGCCGGGAATCCCACGTATTTGGCCACCCCCGCCAGGACCGACACCTCCTGATTGTACGCCGTCTGCTGCGCGATCTGCTGGGACCGGCGCGTGGGGAACGGGATGTACTGCTGCGGGCTGAGTTCGTCGGTCTTGAACCGATCGTGTTGGATGGCGTAGAATTGCTTGCTCGTGTTCGTCGAGTGCTTCTCCCGAAGGTCCCGGATGCGCTGGAAGTACGTGCTGTGTGCCTGCGCCCGTTCCGCGAGACTCTTATTAAGGAGGGATTTGAGACGGTACTGGAAGAGGGTGTGCTCGTAGTGGATCTTGTCATCACGGTATCGCTGCAGGCACTCGAGCTGTCGTAACAGGTCGGGATGTGTGGGATTGGGGCCTTTCAGCATATCGAGCTCGTTGTTCAGTTTCGATATCCGTTCGTCATATATCCTGTAGAACGTGATTAGTATTGGACCTGGGAAAGAGGTGATGCTTGCTTACTTGTCTCGCAGGGTCGCAAATTCGCGTTCTAGACCGGCCAGAGACTCCATGGCGGACATCCGCTTCGCGGCTATCGAATGGGTTAGCAAGGGGATATAAGAGCACCATGAGAATGCGCTCACCTTCTTCCTCTAGTCGGGCTGCTGCCTCGCCGTCGTCGGCTTCTTCGCCGCGCTCGGCCGTGTCGTCATCGCCGGTGTGATCGTCTGCGCCGCCTTCGGTGTCGCCGACGCCGTCAACGTCCTCATCGGCGTCGCGCGTCTTCCGGCCTTTGCGCTTCCCCTTCTTGCCCTTTTTGACCTTGACCGGCGCCGCCGGCAGATCCGATTCGAGGGCGTTGTCGGCCGGGATGTTGTCTTCCTCCGCAGTCGTCTTGGACGGTTCCTCTTCCACGGGTTCGGGCGTCAGGACGATGTCGTCGGCGGGTGGATCGCTAAGCTCGCTCTTGAGGGAGCCGCGGCGCTTGTGCGGAGGGCCGTCTTCGTCGTCGGCCTCCGTCGTTCCCGCGTCCTCACCCGAGCCGAGCCGCTTCCGCTTCTTACCCAGGCTGTCTGACAAGACGGGACCGTCGGGCTCCAAGGTCTCCTCCCGAGGGGGTTCCACCGAGCGGGGCGGTTTGGAACGAGGCTTGGTGGGGGAATCGTCGACGGGGTGAGCCTCATCGTCGTCGACTTCGTCGTACGTCGTGGACTGGACCAGCTTGCTGGGACTCGGCTCGTAGCCGCTGGTCGCGCTCACGACGATGTTGGTTCGGGAGCGGACGTTATTCGGGGAGTCATCGACCCGCTCCGTTTCGGCCTCGGAATCATTTTCGGGGGCGGGCGCCGGGTCTGGTCTTGGCGATTCATAATCGGAGGGCATGTTGTCCGACATCTCGTCGATCTCGCTGAGACTACTGGACCGATCATCGCCGACGAGCGAATCGTCCAGGAACAAATTGTGCTGCTCATTGGTGGTGTTGGTGTCTGCCCCGGTTGGCGGACCCACCGAGGCAGGGTCCCGACTCTCGGCCACCTCCATAAACGACGGTGTACAGCGGACGGGATGTGATGTTCTTGTTGGTCAAGAGGATAGAGGGCTGGCGGAAGAGGCGGCGGGTAGTGTGGCGGTCGGGAAGGTTGTGGGGAAGGGAAGCCGGCGGTCAAGAGGAGGAATCGGGTGAAGTCCTAGAACAACGGCGGGAAAGTTAGAGAGGCAAAAAGAAGAGAAACCCAAGGTGAAAACTCGCGAGTAGGAACACAATGAAACTGTACAAAGGGAAAACCAATATCATGAAATAGATACCGACGTCACCACGAAAGAAGAAAAGAACAGAAAAAGTAACAGCAGAAGAAAAAAGACGTAGAATGACTGGGGGCAGCAGAAAGCCGAGCAAAAGGAAGGCGGTGCGGAGATTTGATCACACCCCCAGTGACGACGGGGGCCGTCTGGCCATGAGCGAGCGAGCGCTGGGGGGCCCAACACGACCATGACACCCGCGGCCTCCGCACACGCTTCTTCCGAGTGAAACGATCGCAAGATGATCGGACTCAAGTAAAAAACATGGTTATAGACCTCCAGAACATACCGTTCAACAATGCGCCAATCGCGAAACCAGGTGGTGTACCACCCGCTGTCGCGACCGATGTGAATCCTTCGGCCAGAGCGGTCGCGAACGAGGACCTCCTACGGCGGAGGTATTGTGTGATATGGGTGAGCTGCGTTTATGAAGCCCCGGATAGGAATAGTGTCTGGATGTATGGACAGGGACTGGAAGTCGAAGGCGAAGGAGGAGAGGAGTTCACGTAGTGGGCGATACGACTGTGCAGCGCAGCGGGAGGAACGACGGCATTAAACGAGGAGGGTTGACGTCAAAGGAAAAGAGAATCTAGACGACAACCCAGTGAGAAGTCAGGCAATCTAATGAAATGTGAACCTCCACACGACTATAACGTGAAGAGAAGATGGGCAGAGGGGGAGGGCAGGTCGATGAGAGGAGGGGAGGAAGAGAAAGAAGAGCAGCGCCGAGAGGAGAGAGAGAAGAGAGCGAAAGAGAGAGAGAATTGGGTGGACGGAGCGTATGGAAACACTGTCACATCGTCGTATACCGCCCGTAATTTTGGTTTTGCCGGCGGTAACTTTGGGCGGATGGCTCGTCCTCACCGCCTACAGTGCGACGCGATAAGGCCCGTGACTTATCTTTGTATAATCAGTGCTACAGGTGTATATGGTTAGGTTAATCAAAAGAGGTATGTATTTCATGGCATGATATTGCAATCATACTAAGTAAATGACCACTTTCAGCCCGATTGCAATGACATGACTTGACTGTCCTGACAGATCATATCATACCACGTGACTACAACGGTGACGCCAACGCCCAACCAGGAAGGAGTGTCATCACCGGCGGAGAGATTCAACTGTCCATCTGTTGACTCCTCACCAACACACTCACACACCTACCTTCCACCTAACTACACACACATATACAAACCCATCAGGCTTCAACCAACCAGAGAGACTACTCAAAAATGCCCTAACAAGGTACACATGCTTTGCAAACTGCACCACAACGTCACATCCTGCAGAACATGGCGGACCGCCACGCTGGCGAGACAGTCAGACCGGTAGACCTGACGGGTTTCACCAGCCCTATCCTAGTCAATCCTGTTGCGCAACATTCCACACGGGTGTCATGACCAGCGTCGATCACAACTGCCGTCAATCTACTCTGTTGTAACACAGAGTAGGAACATGGAACTAATGGCCAGTGCGTCTAGTTGGGCGGGACGGATTCCGTGAAGATCGGCGCTAGTCTGACACCGCTGTGGTGGGCCAGTATATATTTCAATATTTCTGTTGTATCGTTGTATGAGCTGGAAGGCAGTAGGAGACAATCTGGTGTTATATAATCTGCTGTTGCATGGTAGATTTTACTTTGGGAGGGTGAAGGCAGGGTGTCAGATGGTTGGTGAGTGGCCTATCTAGCTAACATCATTGTTGTACCATTTTCGTAGTGACAAGTAAAGCGAAAATCAAATAGAGAAGAATGAACTATATAGAAATGAATAAAAATCAAAGAAATAAAAGAAAAGACATTAAAAAATGACCATTGCTAATAAATCCAAAACACAAATAGATATCTACTCCGCACGGAATGCAGTTCACAATCCCCCGCCTTGACCTAGCACACAGTAAAGTAACTCAGTAAGTGATAGCAATACTCCGCATCCATACGCCCGGGTCTATCCGAGACGTTAACTAGTACCGAAGTAAGTAAGAAGTAAGTACCTGCAGGAACGGCAATCAGAGTAAGACAAGACAGACAGCCTTCTTTACAGTAGAGACCAGAGCCAAGAAACGTCGGAGGTACTCCGGAGAATGTCCTCGCTTCACAGCCACGCAGGTACGTACTACGTAGTCAGTACCTCTTAAGAAACATGCTGGAGACATATCAGATCAGATCGTAGCTAGGTAGGGGATAGGTAGTTGTTCGGAGAAATACTATATATAATCAATGCGATATACGTAATACTACGGGGTATTTACTCCTGACGTAGTACCTACCAATCCGACCAGCTGATATGACAGACACTACCTGATATACCTAAAGGAGCATAAATAAGTATCTACTCCGTAGATAAATAAACAATAGCCAAGACAGCATCAAACACAGCACAATCCCCAAACACCCATCAAGCAACAAAAAAAGAAAATACACATCACACAAAGAGGCAGTGAACACTTAGGTAAGTAGCAAGTACGGATAGATAGATCACCACTCTAGTCCATCTCTCCATACATACTAGTGCTTTACATTGCTTGCGCACTGCTTTCCTACCTTATCTAGCGCTTGTCGATTCGATCGGGAGATGGATACGATAGGAAATATCCGTGGTGGAATGGAAGGTGGATAGATGGCATGGATAGGAGATTTAGCGGTTGATCGCTATTTTATATGTGGACTTACTATTTATTTATTACCTTGGGTAACTTATTTGTATATACTATATACCTTGGATCTGGGTAGGTAGATATTATAATAAAACCGGACAATCTTACTACTACCTACCTCCAACCTATCTATACAACTTAACTATCTACTATATGACTGCAGTCAAATCACACACCAAAGACCCAACAAGACACCTACCAAAAGAAATAACAATAGTCCCAGGAAAACTGCAGGACGCGACCCACCACCCCAAACCCAACCCCAAGCACACTCGCCTATCAAACCCATCAAACCCAACCCATCCAATCATCGGACAAATGTAGCAACCTCTCCACGGCGTCGGTGGATCCCGACAACGGTGGTGCCGGGTTCTGACTTTGCACTTTGCAGTATGGACGGATACTGTCTGCAGTCTGCACTGCACTCTGCAGGGTGGTCCACCGTCCACTGCAATGGGAAATTATTGAGCCTGGAATGGGTAAATCTCATTACCACTTTTTTTTGCGCTTTATTAGACACCAAACCTGCGTCTTGTGAACCTTACTGATCCCCCAGGTGGGAGATGATCGACGTGACAAACAAATTGAAAAAAGAAAAGAAATTTTCTTCTCTGGAACGGACGGGATTCGGGACGGGAGAACAATCCCAGTCAACTAAGCAGTCAGTCGGCTCTGGCCGAATGTCATTCATTACAGTAATACATATCTACATAGTCCATCCACCCGTACATCAACCAGGTATCCCAAGCTGCCTCCAATCAAAGGCGAAAAAAAAAAAACAACGTAAAGAAAAAAAAAGGGTAATAATAATTAAATGCTGACACAGCATAACCCCGACAAAGAAGGAAAAGACGGATTTGGCTTCTGGCTTTTTTTTCTGGCCGCATGGTTGTTCCCCCCGCGATCATGTATTCACACTCGGGGTATCAAGTAGGGTATAAAGTCAGGTATAAAGCACATCCAATCCGAGATCATCAAGAAGTAAGTGTCCCAACAAGAGCTCGAGGCTGAACATGAGAAAGGAAGAAGATGAACCAGGAGGGATGAGACGTCCAGTTCGTGGAAGAGTTTACAAGACGGCAATGGCGCCAAGGACCAGGGCCAGCATGCCACCGGACACGCGGTTCATCATACCGGCGTTGGTGTTGGGCACCGAGGACGAGGGGTCCGCCGAGCCGCTGGGGCTGGCCGAGGTCGAGGCAGGGGTGGAGGGTGCCGTGGAGGAGCTGTCGGTGGTGGAGGTCGTCGACTCCGACTTGTCGGAGGAGCTCGTGCTGGTGGTGGTGGTCATGGTGGTCGGGGTCTCGCTCGAGCTGTCGGTGCTCGTGGAGGTCGACTCCTCCGTGGTCGAGTGCGAGGCGGTGGACGACGGGGTCGGCTTGGACGGTTCGGCGGTGGCGCCCGCGACGACGAAGCGCGGCAGGTAGTTGACTTTGTCGGCATCGTCATCCGAGATGATCTCGATGGCATAGTCGGGCTGCTTCTCCAAGTCCTCGGGAACGTCCCACGTGAATTTGCCCGAGTTGGGGATGCTGGCTGGATTGTGGTCAGTCCATGTCGCGTCATTCGATGTCATTCCGAGGCTTACCCGCGATCTCCTTGCCTGAGTCAGGGGTCAGGACAGCGCCCCACTGGAGCTTCAGGGTGATGGTTCCCTCGGTGGTGGGATCCCAGGTCAGGGTGGTGGGTTCACCGGCCTTGAAGGAGTAACCATCCTTGGGGATGTTGAAGCTGTTGGCGTTGTTGGCCGCAGCGGCCGCCAGAGCCGTCAGGCCGCTCAGAGTCAGGTAGATGAAGGCGTGCATCTTGGCAGAAATTCCCAAACGAGTAAAGTCGCGCGAATATCACAAGTCACGAGGTTGATATATAAAGCAAGTCACCCACGAAATCCGTGATGGAGACGTAAGAGATGAAGCAAGAATATAAGGCGACTGAATTGGGGGTAGAATAAAAGAATGGATGGAACGGAGGATCGTTCGCAAAAAAGAGAGACCGTGCGATTAAATACCACACCAAGGAGGGGGGCAAAAGAGGCAAAGTTAAGGAAAGACTGGGTTGGGAACTGAAAAGGAAAGGACAGGCAGGAAGGAAAGAGTGGAAAGGAGGGAAGAGAAGAGGAGAAGCGAGAGAGAGAGCGGCGATGACGGTCTAATAACGTCTAGCGTTGGTGTCCGCTAGCGTTGACCCCGGACGAGAGGCACGAGGTCTGCACAATCAATTATCATCCTTCCTACACCTACGCGGTACTAAGGTAGAGCTAGAATCATAACAATCCGGAAATGAAATCAATAGCATGTTCCACACTAGTCACGATATGTAAGGGGAAGACGCGCGCAATACAGCAAATCATCGAGGAAAATGACCGGCTAGTCTGTGCCTAGTGGCTCTAGCGGTTTTTTTCTTTTATTTTTCTTCTTTCAATTTACTTTATAGGGATTAATATTATTATATTGATATTATTTCTTTCTTTTCTTTGATGATTGCATAAGAATTGTTATTCTTTCTGGTATTACTTCAGGTCCTTACCCTATCAAACTTCCCTGTACCCGTTTTTCAGGGACTCCGTCCTACCTGCATATAATCGTGCACAGACACTTGCGCAAGGAACGAAATTGAGAAAGGAACAGAAACTGAGACCAAAATCCAGTCATGGGACACCGGCAACAAAGAATAGTGTCTACCGTCGAGGATACTCCGATGTGACCTGGAGTAATCCGGACGGTTTCGTGGCTCAGTCGTGGCGAGAATTCCCATGGGTGCGTATGATCCATCCGTCAAAGTTTCAAAAGAAGCCGAGGAAGTCTAATTATAACTGAATCGGTTTTGCGATCCCATGGGACATGGTAGTCGGGAGGATTAGACATGAGCCATGTCTAAGTACCTTCCCTAGTTCCTGGGCCTGCAACCTTACCTCAGTCATCTGTCGGGACGTTACAAGTCCTGTACTCCGTACTCCCGTCCGTCTGTAAGATCAACCGTGCTCCGGACTATCATCTCCTCTCTCCATTCCTCTCAATTGGTGGAAATGAGATGATCGACATGCGACCCCCTGATTGGTGAGGGCGCACACCTCGGGCGGACAGATCCATGATCGCTTATCATGATAGGACCGCCGATGACTTCTGGGCACTCCTTGAGGAAAGACAACCCGAGCCAGTCCTGGACTCCCTAGTGGGTGGTTGATCTGTCGGCCTCGGTTTCCTCGTGCCGTAACCGATGGAGATGGATCCCAGGATATTATTAGACTTGATGGGGGGGAAATTTTAGCTTCGTGGATATGAGGTCAACGCCACCATGAATGGACTAAAAGTCACGAGAATAGATGTACCGATTGACAGGTAATTATAGTCCCCGAGTGAAAAGTCTCAACATTTATCCAATGTTCTGTATTATTCAGCCTTATGTCAGTGCATGTAGGGTCCACGGACCGACGGTTATTCCGTTCCGACACCACCAGGACGGCTGCAGATCACGTGGACATCCACCGCGAAAAATCCAGGCGGATCGGCGACCTGCGATTGGCCGGCTGGTTGGACTTCATCTTGATATTCCCTTCGTCTATCAGTCTATCAGTCATGATGGTCCCCGTCGATGCGTAGCTGGATCTCCCATCGCTGTGGAACATGGAACTTCATCTCACGATATCTTCCTTCCTACGCCCATTCTCCGTGACCGTATCCGGATAGAGAACCCTACCACCCGCGCGGTGTGGAATTACCGTACAAAATGTTCATCCTGGTGGGTAAACGCAACGCGCGCTGCAGCCTCCAAGCCGCCCGCTAATTAGGGTCCCGCAGACGACCCTCTCCGATCTGATTCAGATCTCGCCAGAGGACTTTTCCAAATATAGTGCGGTTGCGCTGGAAGATAACATCAATGAGAAATACGCGAACAAGGTGGGATTCCTAGTCGGATCTGACGGATCTTTGCTAATGTACATGGGGTATGCATATAGGTCATTCAAAAGATTGGTCTATGCATTGGTTTTTATGATCTGTTGGAATCTTCCGACGGACTGATTGGCCATGGAACGGGCTTGGTTAATGTCAACGGTATGCGTTTTCGCTCTCATGTCTGCTAGATTGGCAGCTCACCCGCCACAGTCAAGTTTCGTTTGATCGTGTTCCGCCCGTTCAAGGGGGAGATCATGCTTGGGAAGATCTCAAGCGGGACGGAGCATGGGATTAAGAGTATGTATTACTACTCCCTCGGGGGTCTACCCTTTGTACTGACCCTCCACAGTCGGTGTAGAGTTCTTCAACGACATTCTCGTCCCGCCTAACCTTCTCCTCGACGGCGCTCGATTGTGAGTTACTTTTCTCCCCTTATCATTCTGAACCATGACTAACCCCCACAGTGACTACGCCGATCAAGTATGGATCTGGGAAAACGATGACGGGTCCACTTTCTACTTCGACGTGGGAGAAGTCGTCCGACTGCGCGTCGAGATGGAAGAGTGGCATGATCAAATCCCCAACGCTCCTGACCTCGGGGATGCGGCCGCCGTTGAGCGGAAACCTCCTTATTCCATTATTGTATGTTGAGTTATCCCCAGAGTCATACCTTTTATATATGGTATTCGAGACTAACTTCACCCAGGGATCGATGCAAATGGCTGGGTTGGGACCTATCTCTTGGTGGTAGATGTGAGAACTAGGACGTTCAATAGATAGCATATGATTTTAGCACATGAGATTTCATTTTAATTCATAAATTTATGTTTGATAATAATATGGTTAAAACAACTAAATACGTAACATGTAGCACAAGACATATTGAATGAATATATGGCGATAAAGCTGCCAGCTTCTTAGGAGCTGGCTAGGAAGCTGGCAGCGCCAAGATACAACAGTAGATTCCCGTAGCTGGATGCCCCTACCAGGGCACGGTCGAATTGATCTATTCGGCTGATGCAAATGCAGTCGTGTAAGGCGGTGCCTCCACTACTGCTGTTCCTGCAGCTCATCAAGCCTTGGCCTCCAAGAAATGCATATCCGTTGATGGTCAGTGCGTTTCAAGCATCAGCTGTCTATCTCTGCGCCATCATGGAGGACCAGAGCATCAAATGATAAATACTTGATGTTATAATATGGTTGCTTGTAGTAACGTGGGTGCAAGACTGTCTATGACCAGTTAGTTAAGTATATACTGGTTGACCAGGTAGATGAAACTTGCTATTTCACTGACATGCCCGCTGATATCAATATAATCAAGCGATTGAGTCGATGAAGTGATATCTCGGATATCGTCGTCATCCCGCGATATCTTTTCCTCGGGTAGCTAAAAAAGAAAGCTAAGCTCACTGCTGTTCGTATGGGCAGTATGAAGTCTCTCAATTAACATTGTCGGGTTCATTGTCATATAGTAAAACCAGCTGATCCCAGACCGGACCAGTGCGCTTGACAAGTTCACCATGGCCGCCAGCTTCTTGGTACCTTCGATAACTCTTGCAGCCACTGACTGCATCTCAAAAGGAGATAGCAACTCAGTTGTCTAAATCTAGTTTCAAAACGACAGGATATTGAGGCGAGATGGAGCACGTCGAGGAATTCCTCTTCCTGTTTCAAGCTCCGGGATCTATCAGTCCCTGGATCCACACAGATGTCCATATATCATGGAGATATCATTTTGCATTGCTGCACAAGTCAAGTGTTTTCTCCGTGCACTGTATGGATGCGACGCACTGAAAAGACAGCCATGACCATTCGATATCGGTCCGGTTGTGGAAGCATTGGGTTTCGTAAGCAGCCCTAACTTCGCTCTGGCATATCAAGCATAGTGATATGAGACGGGGTCACGGATTCTTTGATGTCGTCAGGTTCAAGATGAGCCAGTGCTCTGGTTTCCAAAACTCCATGTTCAGACCTATCCAGTCCACACCTCTTCTCTTATTTTCCCTTTATGGACCTGTGGTACGGGAGGCTGGCGTAGATCTCCCTGGACATCCTTAGGAAGCTAGCTGCCTTTGTTGCAAGGTCTTTCTTGCAGATGGTCCTTATGCAAGTGCTTGACTCCACTGGAATTTTGTAGTCTGTTTTGGGGCGTTGCTTCTTAATGGGGGCGTTATATTTGATGCTCGAGTCTATCGGCTGTGTCATGTTCGCTTGTATAGATGGATTCATAATAAGATATAATTTTAAGTGAGGGAAGGAAGTAAAGATATATATATATCAAAAAGATTGGATGCTTAATAGTAGATAGAAGGGTGGTAAGTAAAAGGATTGACATGGAAAGAATGACAAGATTCAATATAAATTGTATCAGGACCTCTGATATAGACCTCTATTGTTTATCTATGTAGTGAATAGATGACAAAGTATACCCGTTTCCTTTTGAAAAACCTGATACTGACAATCAGGTTAAAGTCAAAACCTATCATTGCTTATCCTATATTCACCTTCCCATTCACCCAGTTAGTTACCTCCACAATGAGGGTTTGAGGGTTAGGAAGATGAAAGACACAGAGAGGGTGGACAGGAGGAATCTTGTCTAGTGTTACCATTTGACACTTTGCACTGGTCATGATAAAATAGTTACCTCTTTCTACCAACTTAGTAATGCCTCGTACAGACGGCCAGCCTTGGCAGTTCTCCTTGACATTGTTGTTAGCTAGGTGCTCAAGGGGTTCGCTGTCTGCAACTTGTTTCACCATCAGTGTCTGCTGCTCATGTACAATAGCCAATTGATAGAGATTCAAGAATGACTTAGAGTTATATCAACAAAAACAGCCGCGTTTCAACTGACAAATCTCTGGCTTTGTTCTAACCCTCTGGCCGTTTGTTCAAGGGAGATCGCGGGGAAATCAATGCAATATCGCCAACATCCCACAACTCTCTCACAGGATGACCGACTCCTCCGACGGTATCCCTTTTCTAGCATCAAGTCTCCAAGAAAAGGACCAATACATTAAAATAGGGAAACCCCTTTTTCCATGCCCCTCATCCATCGACATCTCAACCCTCCCCGCTGATCAAGAGATCATCACTGTCCTCAGCAAACAGATGGGCAGGATCATACTGGAGTATGACTTCTCCTACGTGACCAAATCCGGGCGTGGGGTGCGACCCGCTGAGGTCGAAGCAATGAGACTTGTCTCCAAGCACACCTCTGTCCCCGTGCCTGAAGTGTTCTCCGCGAAATTCGGTCCTGACTTTGGAATCATCGAGATGGCCCTCATTACGGGGTCTCCTCTAGACGAGAAGTGGGATACGATGGACGAGAAGAGCAAAGAATCCGTTTGTCTTCAAACATGGGATCTAATCTCCCAGATACGCGCTATCCCACGTCCATCAGAGCTCGAAGATCTTTTCCAATGCGCGGCCGATGGCTCCCCAACAAGGGATCCAATGCTGGAGGATCTAGAAGATCCAGCCAGACCCTTGACAAGTGACTCAGATGTGCGGGCTCGCATTGTCGAGCGCTATGCTCAATGTGGGGGCCGTCGATACGAACATCAGTTACATGATATGCTGCCGCGGTCTGACTGTACAGTATTCACGCACGCCGATATTGCACCTCGCAATATTATGATTGATGAGCGGAACAACGTCACGGGCGTCCTCGACTGGGAATTTGCGGGGTGGTATCCGGATTATTGGGAGTATGCGCAGATTCTGAGACCTGCTTTCTGGGGTGACTGGTCGGTGTGGATGAATTGGACTGCGCCGCGGAGGTGGGATATTAGTGGGATTAATGCCGCCAGGCGGGTCGTATTTTATAGTCGTCCTTATTAGTAGATTAGTGGGTTGAAATCTATTGTCATGCCTTTCTTTACTACAGGTAGATGATAAGCTGTATATAGTCTAGAAAGAGGCAGACGTAATTCAATAGAAACAGAGAAGAGATTCGCATGTGGTCGCTCACTTTACTACTAACGGCCGGCGTGTGCCTTGAGTGCGGACTGCTCAATATGCGAGATTGATTTGAAATGATATACCACATCACGTGGTACATGACTCTGCTCCTCACTTGAGGTATATGTAGAATGACGAAGCTGCTCTATTTGTTTATTATCAATCAGATCGAACCATGCACCCTGAAGAATGATATTAATAGATTCAACCAATCCGTGATGGATATAGCTCTGATTTATAAGTGAGTGAGCTCGTGAGTGAGCCAAGCTGACAGATTACATGATAGTATATCCGCTGACATGTCCAGGTTGATATAGCATCAATAGGGATATACTAGGGATTTATCATCAGTATATTATCAGATTCTTCATTTTGAATACTCTACTATTGGACAGAATACCATCGTCGATCATTAGAAATGTTCACCGTCGGACAGCCCTCCAAACCCTTATCGGACACTCAATATCAAACACAGGAAGATCTAATCTGATACTCGATGGAGGATTCTGCATACTCTGAACAACCAAAATCCCACCAACGCACCAATCACAATCCACCAAGCCCGATCATGGATCTGCCTAAACTGGGTCCGGTTAGCCGTGGGATGCGATCCTCGGTTAGTGGCGGAGATGCCACGCCCTGTCCTCCTCTCTCCGTCGGTCTTCACCACGGACCAAAGCCAGAAAAAAATTTCAAATCAGATCGAGGCATGATGCAAAACGTAAAAGAAACCACGAGTTGGCCAGGTGGATAGAACCAGCGGTTTAGCGAGCAAATGGCAATCCTTACCTGCAGTAAGCGATGGAGGGGTCGCAATTAAGGCGATTAAGATTTGAGGATGGAAGGCTGACTGGGATTATTAATGGCGAGTTCGATGGAATGCGATTATTTATTCTTTACTTTTTTCTGTGCTTCTAGAACATCCTTATCTTTTATTTTCTTTTTCTTCTTTCTTCCTGTTGACTGACGTCGGTTGTTTGATTCTTTTGGCTGCATCCCTTTCCAGCTGCTTTTCTGCATTTCTCTTGGAGTTTCACCCTTGATACAATTGCTTGACTTTAATCCTTCTCTACCTTTTATATATCTGAGATCGACAGGAACAATGACTGGTCACTCTGATTCTTCTCCCGCCATGAACGGTTCCGCTCCGCGCAAGGCTTTCGGCACGCTGGCCGTCCACGCCGGTGCGCCTCACGACCCCTCCACCGGCGCCGTCATCGCTCCGGTTCGTTGATCTCCTATCTAGTCCAGGTGATCGGGAGCTGTACTAACCTCGTGCGTCTGTAGATCTCCCTGTCTACTACCTTTGCGCAGACCACGGTCGGCAGCCCGGTCGGCCTCTACGAGTATACTCGGAGCTCCAACCCCAACCGGTGAGGAACGACGATCCCGCAGATCCTCCTATCGCATACTAACCGCACTCCGATAGGGATCACTTTGAGCAAGCCGTCGCCGCTCTGGAGAACGCCCGGTATGCCCTCGCTTTCGCCTCCGGTTCGGCCACCACCGCCATCATCCTCCAGTCGCTCGCCCCCGGTTCGCACGTCGTCTCCGTCTCCGATGTCTACGGCGGCACCCACCGCTACTTCACCAAGGTGGCCTCCGCCCACGGTGTCGATGTCACCTTCTCCCCCGCGCTGGAATGCGACGTGGAGAAGCTGATCCGGCCCGAGACCAAGCTGGTGTGGATCGAAACCCCGTCCAACCCGACCCTGGGTCTCGTGGATATTGAGAAGGTGGCCGCGGTGGCGCATAGCCATGGCATCCTTGTCGTGGTCGACAACACCTTTATGAGCCCGTACGTCCAGAACCCGCTCGACCACGGTGCCGATATTGTCGTGCACTCCGTGACCAAGTACATCAATGGACATTCGGTACGTTTCTCGCTCCTGACTTTTGCTGTCAAACTATAGGCTTGCGCACGTTAGAATACACGGCTAATTCAAATCTAGGACGTACTGATGGGCGTCGCCGCGTTCAACTCCGACTCCCTGAAAGAGCGCCTCACCTTCCTGCAAAACGCCATTGGAGCCGTCCCCTCGCCCTTCGACTGCTGGCTGGCCCACCGTGGTCTGAAGACGCTCCACCTGCGCGCCCGCGAGGCAACCACCAACGCCACGGCCGTCGCCAAGGCCCTCGAGGCCTCCCCCCACGTCACCTCCGTCAACTACCCCGGTATCGACTCGCACCCGCAGCGGGCGATCGCCATCAAGCAGCACCGCAACGGCATGGGCGGCGGCATGCTGAGCTTCCGCATCAAGGGCGGCCAAAAGGCGGCGCACCTCTTCTGCCAGTACACCAAGGTCTTCACGCTGGCGGAAAGCCTGGGCGGCGTCGAGAGTCTGTGCGAGGTCCCCGCGAGCATGACGCACGCGGGTATCCCCAAGGCCGAGCGCGAGGCCGCCGGCGTCTTCGACGACCTCGTCCGCATGAGCTGCGGTGTTGAGGACGTGGAGGATCTCACGGCCGATGCGCTGCAGGCGATTGAGAAGGTCGAGGCTGCTATCGAGGCGGGTGTGAACGGCTCGGCTTGAGTGGAAAGCGTGGGATACATTTGTTTAGATGCATAGAGTGTGATCTATTCTATAGTATAGATTCTTTTTTAACGATGTCATGGGTTGGCTGTCGGGTGGCTTCATTGGCCACACCGGGGTCTGCGATACATTACGACACATAATAGAATGGGGAATCTTTCTTCCTCACCATCTCAATTTACTCATTTTCCCCAATGATTCCTTTATAAATTGTAAGAGCCGTGATTCTTAAGACTGAACTGGCTATAGTTATAGTTAGGCACGCACCGATATGCTTAGTCATCAATCGATGCAGCGCAAATTTTAGACATGAAATGCGAACGGTCGATGAACATCGCGAGGAATCCTCACAACTGGCTCGACTCGTACTTATCACTTCAAGATTCGGAATAATAGGACTCACCTTGATTGAAAAGAGATATCCACAGGCACTGCCATCCTAAACGCACGGCTCCGTCAACAGATTCATCTATCAAGCCAACCCCACCTTACTTGATAGACATCGAAGATATCACTAGCGGGCAGATCAACATTCTCTGGCCTACCTTGGTGTTCGACAGTATTGTCTCGGCTCATTGATTATTCAATTTGATCGGCTATATCCAAGTCGTTGGAAAATTAGTCAGTCAGTCATGTTCAGCTTCGGCTTCTCCGGAGACGATATCGAGGCCGACGAGGCCGACTTGCAGAGCGGTCTTGATCAGGGAAGTGCGAGTTCGAACGTCAAGCAAGGGCAAGAGAATGTTTTGCCTGAGCTGGTGCCGGCTCAACGGCATGAGATTAGCGAATGGGTGAGTGTGTCTCTTTATGCGGGTTTATCTCCGATCCGAACCTATTCGCCGCTGTGCATGATGTATACATGTAATTTCCGGAGGGCATAGCATGGGATACTTCTTCTTCGTCATGGGGGATTTCGTAAACCAACCTGATCTGACTATTGCAGATCTCAACTCTCCCATCTCAAATATCGTACAACACTCTCACGATCAACACCGCTGGAGATGACACCAAACCCACCCCCGGCGCAGCACTCACCATCGCGCGTCGGGAGATCTTCGACATCCGCACGCAGCTAATGGCCGAAGACTCAGCCGACCACGAAAACGAGGAACTGATCTCCGGCCTAGAGCAAGGCGACCTCAAGCCTAATTTCTATGAAGGCGGGTTCAAGACGTGGGAGTGCGCTCTCGATCTGGCCAAGGTGGTCATCGCCGAGAATGCTCTCTCCGGTGATGGGGATCAGCATGTTATTGAGGTGGACTTTCTCTCTTTTCTTCGCGAGAATGTTGTATGCTGATACGTGTATAGCTCGGCGCAGGAACAGCCGTGCCCTCGCTGGCTCTGTTTGCGCAGCTTCTGTCTAGACCGGCTTCGTCGGACAGCAACAGCAAGAAGATCCGCCTTACCTTTGCGGATTACAATGATGTCGTGTTGCGTCTGGTCACGCTGCCTAACCTGCTCCTAACGTGGAACCACATCATCAATTCTCCTTCTCACCGCACTGACGCCGAGCAAGGCGCGGACGCACCAGCACCAGCAGAATCAGAGCCAGCGGCATCATCAGAAGAAGAAGAACTCGACATAACCCCCGACCTCCTAGCAGCCTTCCAACAAGACCTCGCCACCAGAAACATAACCATAGACTTCATCTCCGGCGCATGGTCACCCGCCTTCGTGGACCTAATCACCACCAGCCAAAATCAACACAGTTACAAGCAAACACTCATCCTCGCCAGCGAAACGATCTACGCGCCCGCGTCACTAAACCCCTTCTCCGAAACGCTGCTGCAGCTGCTGCGCCGTGAGGAGCATCAGGGGCAGAGGAGGGCGCTGATCGCGGCCAAGAAGGTCTATTTTGGGGTCGGCGGCGGTGTGGATGAGTTTTTGGCGGTGTTGGGCCGGATTGGCGGTGACGGGGTGGAGGTCGTGCAGAGGTTGGATGTGCAGTCTGGGGGGGTTGGGAGGGTGGTTTTGGGGGTGGGTTTGGTTTGAGTGTATCCGTCGTGATCTATCTATTCATGATGTCTATCTTTGGTATATGGTACATGCTGTAGGTACGGATACCTGGTGAGGCTGGAGTTTGATATCGGCCTGCCTACTACCTACCTGGTTGGTACAGATGGACCAATTACGGATACTTCTCGACGGAAATATCCACCGAAGCTACGGATACATGTAGCTTCGTGAGAACAAAAATAGAAGATCCTTAGCTTCCGCATCCTATGTACACCATGCCAGCCATCAATTCCTCCGGCATCTATCCATTGCATCCCGTCCACTGAGAACGATACAACACAGCAAGATCATAAAAAAGAAAGATACATATGATTTTAATCTAATCGTACAAGCTCACAGCCTTGCCATCCTTAGCCCTCAGAGCACGAGCTTCCTCCTTGGTCTTGTGCTCCTGCTCGTAGTGGGCCCGGACGTGGCTCAAGTCGGGGGCGCCGCCGGCGATGTTGTTATAGGGAGGGCCGGGGTGGAAGCTGACTCTGTTGATAAATTGACGTTAGCCATTGCACTCTTCTTCTTCTTCTTCTTTTCATTCGTTCTTTCTCGTCTTCTAGGAATGGGCGAATAACGCACTCGTGCTGCTTCAGATCGTAGGATTCACGGGGACCCTGGCTGCCAAACAGGTGACGGTCATTGGCGGCCTTCTCCATGGCGACGGTGTGGATGGCGTTGCGGTGCTCGAACAGCTGCTCCGAGGGAGTCCACTTCTCGATCAGGTTGGTGATCCATGAGGGGGAGTCGGACTGGCTGAGGCGGTAGAGGACGAGGCCGGATGCGATGCTACCGATGGTTACGTAGAAGCTGCGCTGTTATGATCAATTGCGTTAGTCAATTGAACTGGTTGTTCTTTATTTATTTGCATTGAAGGTGGAATGGATCAATCGAGTGGGATATGCATGACGTCGTGTTGATAGGCAGATATGGGATGGAGGTTCAACGTACACCGACGCCCTCGTTCACGGGCTCAGCATGGGCGGCATGGGAACCCAATCGACGGGGTTGCTGATTCCGCAGCAACAGGCGCGTAGACGCCACGGATCGCCGGGCAAGAAACATGTTCTGTAATTGGGGAAGAAGGAGGGGGGAGGGGAGAGTAAGAGGGGGTCGTGAGAACTGAGTAATAATCGGCCGTCGCCGGTTGGAGGATTGAGATGGTTCGCGGTCCATTCGAGGTCGGAGTGCACGTGATCTGGACCCTCATGAATCAGGCCCCAAAGTCACTGGATCAAGGATGACCTGATTAGGCATAGCGTGGTGAGGCGGTAGTTCCCACTAGGCTAAACCCTTTTCGTCTTCCTTCATCCTTCATCCATCCATCATGACAGCCCAACGACTCCCCTCTCTCATTGTCAGTTAGATCCCTGCAAGGATCATGGAATCGATTCAATGCTCGAATCACAAGGAAGAAATGACATATTCTCAGTCGAGTCCGGCGGGTCGCTGTGTTGGCCTTCATCTACAAAACTAACGTAGTCGGAGTTAGTCACTGACACACCGCATCTCCTACTGGTCCGCATGCATGGCCAACTATCTCAGATCCAAGGATGTGTTGATGACTCCAACTGCCCCCCACTGGGCTCCATCGTCCTATCCTGCTATTGGTGTTGCGTCCGATGCCAATTCATGCAGGCGGTCGAATCTCTGGATATCCATGGCGACATGTCATCCTCTTAATATAGCTCTGGTCCCCACATCTCCCTGCCTCTCATTTTCGAGGCCTCCGGTCATGTCCATCTACCTATGATGGTTCGTCATTTTCATGGTATTCTGGCATGCTGTTCATGATAATGGCCATGGTCATTTCCATGCCTCTCCGTATTCCTACAGGTCCGATTGCGCCTCCTTTTTTTAGACAATAAGAACATTTCCTGCTTCGGTTTCTGCCCGCCGTGATATCCCCTGCCACCTTGGGAACTATCGTTGATGCCCAATGCCGATTAGCATTGGATAGGGCCAGGAGCCTTTGGCCTGGTTGGAGATCGAGCGGATGGTGATCCACAGTCAACGCATGTCCAACTTTCTACTTGCCCCGTCTGGCTCCATGATGAATGGGTATCAATCAGTTGCTGAGCTTCGATCCGCTTTTCGCCTCACCCAGCCCCCTTGGGGCTGGCCGCAGTGCTTCCTGTGTTTGTTGGCTGTTTCGGTGTGATTTTTTGGCGGAGGATAGGTTATTAGTTGACCTTTTTTTCCTTCTTCCGCCGCTTCTCTTCTCCCATTCCATTCTCTAGAAACCCAATGAACGGTCTTGGTGCCTAGTGGTTGACTTCAATTCCTGGCATTCCGGAACCATATGCTTGCTGTCTTGACGGGCATTTGACGCCGGGTTATTTGCACGCGTGCTATTATTTTCCCCCTCCACCTGCACCTGCCCACTCTTCTCTTTTCTTTGCATTTTCTCTTTCTTTTTTTCCTAAAAGGAAATAATAATTCTGATTTAACTATTTTATTTATCTTTTCTTTTTTTAAATCTTACCTGTGCTGCTCGTTGCCCTGTTTGGTCACCCGACCCGCCGACTTTCTATCCTTCTACGCTTCTTCAGTCCTCCCACTTCGAGGACCTTGCTTTATCGCCTCGAAATATATCTTCTGACGTTGTCAAAAGGTGCCCGCAGATGTACTATTCTGAGCCATCCACTATCCAATCGAGTCTCTGCTGACGGTTTAATCAGACCATTGGAAACACGTCTTTTCGCCTCTCTTGCACTTGGGCACGCATAACCACCCACGATGGCGAAATCAGGCAAGAAGAGCAAGACCAAGTCAGATAACAAGCAAAAGAATAAGAAGGGAAAGGGTCAGGATGCGCCAGATAACCAGACACCTCCACCCGCACCTGCCTCACAGGAACCAGAAGAGCAGCAGCCAGAGCAGCCACGGCAGTCGGACGCAGAGCCCGAGACGCAAGTCAATTCTCCGTCGTCAGAAACAGCTCCCGCCACTGGCTCACTGCCGGAACCAACGCAAGAACCAGAGGTAGTACCAGAGCCAGACGTGCAGCAAGAACACTCATTGCCTGAAGAACACTTGCAGCCTGAGGAGCAAGTGCAGCCCGAGGAACAGCTACAGCAACAGTCGGAAGAGCAGTGGCATCTCGAAGGGCAATCACAACCCCAGGAGCAGCTCCAGTCGGAAGACCAGTTGCAGCCAGAACATCAATTACACTCCGACGAGCAGATCCAACCTGCAGAGCAGCTACCACTCGACGAGCAATTACAATTCGAGAACCAGATACAGCCTGCAGAACAGCTATCTGACGAGCAATTTCAGCCTGCAGAACAGCTACCGCTTGAAGAGCACTTGCAGCCGGAGCAGTTCCAACCCGAAGAGCAGTTTCAGCCCGAAGGACAGTTTCAGCCTGAAGAGGAGTTTCAGCGTGTCGAGCAGCTACTGTCGGAAGAACCGCTACAGTCTGTTGCCGAAAATACCCCACCTTCGTGGGCAGACGCCGACCACAGTGTTCCACTCGACAATCCTGAGATGTCCATAGACCAGCAGCAGGACGCGGACGATGTCCAACTCGCCTTCACAACCCCTCGAGAATCCCACTTCAACGAATTTGATAACGACCCATTCGTCGACGAGACCGGGCCTAGTAACGGAGAACATACCTACCACGAAACAAACGGTGGTCCTCTGGAACCACCAGAGCAGGCGCCGGTGACAGCACCGCAGACCCCCACGTGCCTCCAGGAACCTGCCTCGGGTGCTTTGCCGTCGCCCTCTGAGACAGAACGCCAGTTCATCCCGGGTTCTCCTCGGTCTAACACTGGTCCTCTCGAGGTCGATACACATGCAGAGAATATGTCGAACCCTTTCGTTTCGTCAGCGGTTGCGTCGCCAGCTCCTCACGCCTCTTCACCGGTGCATCAGACAACTCCACCCGCGTCCAAGCCTGCAACTCCCGTGCCAGAGGCCACTTCAGCGACCCCAGAGCCCATCTCACCGTCAGTCAAACCGGCTTCGCCCAACGTGCAGGTGGCCCCTACACCCCCAATCACGTCTCCCATGCCGCAACTTGCTTCGCCAGTCCCGCAGCCGGTTTCATCTTCCCCTCGGGCTTCTCCCATGGCCCAACCTGCTTCACCATTGTCAGAGGCTGCTGGTCCTGTTCAAAAGCCTGCTTCCCCGGCACCGCCGCCGTATTCTACAAACCATGCCCCTTCGCCCGTTCTACACTCTCCGTCCCCCAAAACCGCTTCTCCTGTGCGCAAGTCCAGCTCCTCGGCTGCCAAGACCGCGTCTCCTGGACAGAGGAGGGCCTCTCCGGTTCCAAAATCCGCCTCCCCCTTACCCAAAGCCAGCAGTCCCCTGGCCCGCCCATATATGTCTCCGATGATGGCCCCCCACGTGACGCATATGCCGCACTCCATGGGATCTATGCCTCCCCCAACTGCCCCCGTCACCATGGCGCCCAATTATGCTGCCGCTTACCAGTCTCCGGTGATGAGCTCCGCGGGGTTCTTGCCGCCGTACCACCCATACTACCACGCCTCTCCCACCATCCATCACGCCGCGCCCCAGCAGACTCCCAACACCGCGTCTTTCCAAGCCTTGCGCGAACTAGGGTTTGGGGGCGCACCTGGGATCAATGGCAAGGGGACCATGTCGCCCCCGGAGCACCATGACGAGCCTATCGAGCTTCTGCAAAGGATCCAGGATGCTATTCCCGACATCAGCCGCCTGATGGGCAGTTATAGAAACACCAAGAGCAAGCTGCACAATCGCGAGATTGAGTTCAAGCAATTGGAGACGCAGCATGAGCAGGCCATCATGTCCAAGGACTTCTACATTGAAGCCCTGCAGAGCCAGATGCGGAAAGCGGCTAATGAGAGCGCAGAGGAGTCGAGGAACCTCAAGAACTCGATCAACGAACTGCGCATGGAGCTGGGGAATCTGGAAGAGAAGTGGAAAGACCTGGAGGAGAGATTCGAGGACTCGGAGAAAGCCAACGTGGAGTTGTCGCATTCGAAATCCGAGCTCGAGACGCAAGTCCGAAACCTCAACCACGACCTGGAGGAAACCCGCGACAACCACGCGAAGGAGCTGGAGCGGCGGACGGAAGAGCAAGAGCAAGCCCTGACGACTCAGAAGCAGGAGTTGACCGAGTTTTTCGAGGAGATCAAGGCGGAAGACGAGAAGGCGGCGGCCGAGACCTTGGCCGCACGCGAGAAGGAGCTCCTCGACGACCAGGAAGCGATGAAGGCGGACTATGAGAAGCAGAAGGAGGAGATGCAGGCTTCGCGTGACGCGCTCCAGTCCGAGTTTGACTCCACGGTGGCGGAGCTTAATACGACCAAGACGCAGCTTGAAGACAAACACAACGAGTTGGAGCAGACGAAGGAGCAGCACGCCAAGGAGGTTGCAGATATGCAGCAGTCGCATACCGAGGAGGTGGATTCTCTCAAGGCCAGCCACGCCGAGGTGGTGGCCGGGCTGGAGAAGGAGATTGCGGAACGACTGGAACAGATCGCCAAGCTGGAGGAGGAGGGCGCTTTTAAGGAACGGCAGCTTCAAGGCGCCACGGAAGGAATGCGCCTGACGATTGATAATCTGGGCAATGACTGTGACCGGCTGCGGAAGACCCTGACCAGCCTCGGAGAAGCCACTGACTTGAAGAGCACGAAGGGTGATTCTTTCTTGTAAGTGCCCTAGTGCATTTAGACTGCATCGCAGTCGAAGACCTTTTGCTTTTCATTTTCTTTTCATTTTTTTTTTTTTTTTTTTTTTTTTCTGTCTTTCGATCTTCTGTCTCTGAATGCATTGACATGCCTCTCCTTTACAACTTTCATTTGTATCCTTTCTTTGGGTTTTTCTTTCTCTTTCCCAAAACAGAACCAGACCACATTGCATATCTCGGTCTTTCGCTTCTTGTTCATGTCTTTTTCTCTTTCTGTCTTTGTTTTTTTGGATAGAACTTTATGATTATGAGTATGATGAGGATATATGGATAATGTTATAAATGTACCTTCTCTGATTAAAAATTTGAATATCTAGCGTCGACTGCTTCGACCAGCTTTCCCAACAGATTGTCTCCTTGTCCGAGGAGTACTTTGCGTACCTTCCCATTGCTCCCCCCAAGGACGTCTTGGACAAGTTACCCTCGGAGCTGCCGTCGTTCCTGGACAACACCCGGGCGTCGCGCGAGCTGCGATCGGCGTATGTGCAGCACGTCCTGTCGAAAACCCTGACCTACCGGATCTTCCAACCGTTCCTGTTCACGCTCGGACGGCGATACGACAAGGCCGATACGTTCTTCCAGATGCTCTCGATGGACATCCGGCGCAAGTCCGTCCGGCGCGAGACATTCTGGCGCCAGCAGACGCTCAAAGCGGCATACACGACCTCGGACGCCAAAGAATCAATCAACGTGGCGGCGGCGGTAATCGTGGACGAGATCGTGGGACAGCTGAAGCCATTCGTGGACCAAACGCGCCTGGACGCGCTGCTCACGGCGGTACGACGGATCGTCAAGCTTGCAGCAGAGACATGGCGACTGGCGCGGGTCGAGCGCGAGCTCATTCTGGCGTCTCTGCCATCCCCCAACGCAGACGCGGTCAGCAACGACGCATGGGACGAACACGGGACGCCCAAGGAAGGATGCGTCGGGTCAAAGGGGGATCCCACGCGGCATGTGATCCTGCGGACGTTCCCCCGGATCGTGCGGGAGGCGGCGCACGAGGACTTTGCGGAGGACGAGGGCCGCGAGAGCCCGTGTACGTATGCCCCCGGGCGGGTGCTCTTCTCGGACTCGCCGGTGGTGATGGCGCGACGGCAGGAGCTGGCGCAGAGGTCGAGCGAGGGGTTGGTGGGTGGGGAGGATATGTCGAGACGGGGGTCGAGGGATACGATCCAGACGCGACGGGGGCGGGGGAGTCCGGATAGTTTGCGGATTGAGACGTATAATTAGGGGGTGTTGACTGAGAAGCTTGTGTAAGGTTTTTTTGTTTTTCTTTCTTTTCTGCGATTTCGATGTGATTGTTTATTTCCCTCTGATGTTTTGCTTTGATGATGATTATGTGTGCTGCATTTGAGCGATGGATTCAACCTGTATCAACCCACGAGTGTAATGCATGGGGATGGGGATAGTTTAGCATTGTCCTTGTACATACTATATAGTATTGATGATCTTCCTATCTATGATCTTCCTATCTATGGATTTTCCTCTGTGGATATCGGATTAAGAAGATGATGTCAGAACCGATAGGGCTGAGACAGAGTTGGAGCTTATTCAGTGGAGAGACTGAGACTGATCTATGGATTGGAGAGTAGTGTACTTTGTTGTTCAGGTTTCCTTGATTGAATTGATTGATTTATTTTAGTCTATTTCAACGGTTATATTAGACTTTCTAAATATAAATCGTTAGTTACATGGAGGGGAAATAGATAGAGAAGGGGTGGAGAGAGGAGGGGTTAGTTTGATGCATTGCAGATGCACCGCCTCACAAGGCTGACTGTGGACTGCTTGGGTTCTTGTAGGGAGATACATAGTACTCGGTAGATAATGTGAATTGTATAGTATTAGAGTTGGAGAAGAAAGAACCCTACTCAGTATTGTCTACTATAGTATTGTCTGAATGGGATTGTGTAAGTAGAGAGAAAGAATAGATAGGATAAATAGGATAAAGGATAAAGGATAAAGAATAAAGGATAATGGATAAGGATGGATAAAGTGGAGTTATGAGGAGAAAGGAACCAACGGGACTGCCCGGGCGGGTCCAGTTCGTTCCATGTTTTATCTTTGTGAAGTAATTAGATCTAAATATATATATATGTATACTTTCTATTTATGTAGATATAAATATCGATAATATATAGATGGTGGAGAAAAGAAAGAAGAAGAAAAGAAGAAAGATACACTCCGCCACGTTGGATCTAGAGATGGGATGGAGTTATGCAGGGGATTACGTTATTGCAGCAGAGCCTCTTCTTCCCTACTTCTCTCTCTTCTTCTTCTCTTCTTCTTCTTCTTCTCTCCACTTCTCTTCTTCTCATCTTTCACTTCTCTTTTTCTTCACTTCACTTTCTCTCGCTTCATCTTTCTGTCGCTCCTCTGGCTATCATATGGATGTCTCCTCCACTTGAACCCCATCATTAATACTCCCCATCTCTCTCGCTCTAGCTCTCTCTTGGCTTCTTCCTTCCTCCTGATCTGACTTGCACTCTCTTCTCTCTATCTTCCTCTTATTCTCTTCTCTCCTCCTACTCTCTCTCTCTCTTCTTCTTCTTCTATCTCCATCGCATCTCAATCTGTCCATCCATTCAATCCTCTGACACTCTGTCTGTCCACCTGTACTACCGGTTCCTTCGCTCTGCACCGCCGCAGTCCACCCACTCATCTTCCATTCCACTCCCTCCTACGACTCCTGTCCAACCTTCCCTCGTGGCCGTCCATGTTTCACTAGATCCCATACCACCCACTGGTGGCTTTTTTATCCTTTTTCTATTCCTTCTTTTACACCCCCGTTCCATCTAATCGGTCCCTCGAACCGAGCGCAACCCTCAGTCCCGTCCGCAATCCACCATCACATCAATGTCCACCCTATCCTCCAGTATGGCGCCGGATAACTCGTCCACCCCCGTCATCTTTCACGACCCGTGCTACTCGGATCCCTACCTCTCCGCTCCCTTGGACCCCGAGCAGGATTCCTTTGGCTCCTCCGCTATTCGACTGACCCCCAACCCGGATGATCGTCCTTCGTCGCGCAATCCCTCCCCGCCCCCTTTGAATCTCGACACCTCCCCCTCCAATCACGATGGCCACACCCCCTCCTACTCCGACTTTTTGAGTCCCTCCGACCTCTCCAGCGATTTCAGCAACCACACGCCCCCCAGTACCGACCATCTCTCCCCCCACATGTCGGTCGGCATGGCCTCCCCGCCCATGACCATGGATCCGCTCCAGCTCCTCTCCCCCAATCTGTCCCACAATCACACCCCCTCACCCGACCGGGCCCCGGTCAAGGGTCCGACCGGTGCTCCCGCCTTGCACTTCCCCCACCCCCTCTCCATGGCCCCCAGCCCCGCCAGCGACGGTCGCAGCGCGCACGATCCCCTCGCCGATGTCCGCGGCCGCAGTCCCATCGTCAAGGTCGAAAGTTATTCGCGCGGGGACTCGCCCGTCCGCGGCGACCGCCGACCCAGCCAGTCCTTCACCCACCTGTCCCCCCACGGTGGGTCCGCCGAGCTTGACGAGGACGAGGACGACAACGAAGATCACCACCACCACCACCACCCCCACCCTCATAACGACCGCCCCGCCCCCGGCGTGCGCTCGGTCTTCCGCGGACACGATGGCGCCTGGATCCCCAATGACACCACCGGACAAGCCGGTGTGGACCCCACCTGCCGTACCGACGACGCCGTCCTCAGCCCGAGTCAAATGGAGATGCAGCGCCAGCTGGAGCAAAAGAATGCCGACATCCAAATGTGGTCCGAATCCGTCAGCGAGGCCGGCGACGACCGGCCGCCCCTCGGCCGCGGCCGCCGTCGCCACTCGGGCGTCCGACCCCGGGCCAAAAGCACGGGCGATCGGACCCTACAGCAGGATTACTTCCAGCGGCACCCGCCTTATCAGGGCACGGCGGTCCCGGGGCCGGGGCTGCTGGTGCACGAGTCGGAGGGGGAAGAGGAGGACAGTGATGACGACGACTACTCGGAGTCGGAGAGCGGCAGCGCCGGGGTCGGCTCGCCGCCGGTGGCCGTCGACGAGGCCCGGTGGACCCAGGAACCCGAATCCATGGGGCCGGACGAGGCCGACGACGACGAGCCTTCGCCCCACCAATTCTTGGGGTCTACCCCGTGGAAGGATCCTGCGCACGACGCAACCCCCCGCGCCACGCGGGTCCAGCCGCCCACCTCCACCGCTGCCATGGTCGAGTGGGAGCGCCGCGCCCGGGAGACCGACACTGCCTCGCGCGCAGCGACGTGGGGCACAAAACGGATCAGCCAGTACGATGCGGCCAGTGTCATCGGGGCCGGGGCCTCCCTGGAGGGGCTGACGATCAGCAATGACCGGGATGGCAAACCCAGAGGACACATTCGGCGCAACAGCCTGCTGAAGTTCCTGCAGAAACGGCCCAGCGCCAGCCACCGGAACCTGTCCCTGAAGCGGCCCCTCTCCGACGTCTCCCTCGCGCGGACCAGCACCGACGCGACCGTTCGGCCCGAGGAGCCCCGGGGAACCCCGCCGCGCAAGGACAGCTTCCCCCACCGGTTGAGTATCAGTCGGTCGTCGCGATCGCCCAGTTTAAGCACCGGCGGGGCCGTCATGGCCATCGCCGGCCAGATGGCCGCCATCGGCGGCAAGGATACCCTCAAGGCCGTCTCCCCCAACTCCCCGCCCCCCGGCCCGTGGTCATCGATCCGCGCCCGTACGCGGAGCCACAGCGAGCTGCCCTCGGCCCCCGGTCTGATGGATCTGATGACCAGCCATGGTGGGCCTCCCGTGGGCGCCATCGCCTACTCCCCACTCCAACAACCCCCGCCCGCGCCCGCGGGACGGGGCCCGACGCGGACGAAGACGAGGACGAGGAGATGACGGATGACAAGGGACTGGTGATGGAATTGACCCCCCAGCCCCGCCTCCCGGTGCCGACCCTGGAGGGATTCCGCGCGCAGATCACCCACCTAAACCCCCGGCTCCCGCCGGTCTTGATCGAGCGATTCGCCACGGAGCAGGTCCGCCGGTACCGGAAGCTGGTCGAGAGCAAAGCCACCCACGCTCAGGCGGTTCGCCAAACGCGGTGCGCCGCGGGTCGCCACTGCTTCGCCCTCGGTGGTGGGGCCACCCTGCTGGCGCCGCGGGCGGGAGCCTCCGAGGCCCCCGACGCCGCGCACACGCAGTTCCAGATCCCCGGCCACGGCGGCGAGCCCGTGGAAGACCCTCAGATGATGGGGGAGGGCGCCGTGACGGCGGCGCAGTTCCCCCTCGGCGTGCCCCTGCCGCCCGTGCCGCGGCTGCCGGCCGAGTTCGAGTGCCCGGTCTGCTTCAGCGTGAAGAAGTTCCAGAAACCGTCCGACTGGACGAAACACGTCCACGAGGACGTCCAACCTTTCACGTGCACCTTCCCGCACTGCACCGAGCCCAAATCCTTCAAGCGCAAGGCGGACTGGGTCCGTCACGAGAGCGAGCGGCACCGCCAGTTGGAGTGGTGGACGTGCGAGGTGCCGGACTGCCAGCACACTTGCTACCGGAAGGACAACTTTGTGCAGCACCTGGTCCGCGAGCACAAGATGCCCGAGCCCAAGGTCAAGAAGACCAAGGGGCGGAAGGGAGCGGCGGCGGCGGCATCGCCCGCAGACGGACCGCGCGGGGGGGAGATCGAGCAGCTCTGGAACCTGGTCGAGCGGTGCCGGCACGACACGCCGCAGCGGCCCATGGACGAGCCGTGCCGGTTCTGCGGCAACGTTTGCAGCAGCTGGAAGAAGCTGACCGTGCATCTGGCGAAGCACATGGAGCAGATCGCCATGCCGGTGCTGCGGTTGGTGGACGAGCGCGACCTGTCCGGGGCGGGGCCGGTGGGGCAGCCCCACGACCGGTTCGCGCCGGCACTAGTCGGGGTCCCGACCACCACTCCCACTACCACTACGACCACCCCGACTGCCACGACTACGACCACCCCACTCGCGCCATACCACCCCGACCCCCTGCCCAACCACGGCCCCGACAACGGCCACGGGGGCGGGCCACACGCGGGAGGATCGGCGGCAGGGATGATGTCCCTGCATCCCACGTACGTGGTTCCCCACCTGGCGACCCCGTCCGGCAGCCTGTTCTCCGCCGAACCGGGCACGATGGACGCGTACGACGGGGTCGGGAGCGGCGGCCCCTTTGACGGTTCGGGGCCGCTGTCAGGGACAACGATGCTGGAATCGCCCGGGGGGTACGTCGCGTCCGCGCCGGGGGCGTCGGCGTCATACCCGCCGCCGTTCAACGCGGGACCACGACCGCGGGCGTCACAGTCCGAGCTGGGGGTGTTACCCGAGACGTCGGAATACACGACGCCTCCGTCCGACCTGCCGGGGGTGTGTGACCCACGTGCCGGTGCGACGTATGTCTCGGAGCACGACCCGTCGCATTATGCTTATCCGGGAGGACTGGCAGGGATGGCAGGGGGGATGACGTATCCCCCAGCTACGGGGTATTAACCTACCTCTTTTACTCTTTTTTTTTTTTTTTTTTTTTTTTTTTTTCTCTTTCTTCTATAGAGTATTATATACTTAGAGAGCCAAGGAGATCCAGGGAGATGAGAGTCAAGGAGATGAGGACCAGGAGATGAGAGC
This sequence comes from Aspergillus campestris IBT 28561, assembly GCF_002847485.1. NCBI lineage: Eukaryota > Fungi > Ascomycota > Eurotiomycetes > Eurotiales > Aspergillaceae > Aspergillus > Aspergillus campestris. Next base: position 400,121 of record NW_020194337.1, read on the forward strand.
CAGGAGATGAGAGGAGTGGCTGTGGAGGGAGAAGAAAACAGGACGGCTGAGACCAGCCCCTTGATTGCGAAGTGCATGTGGCATGTTGACGTTTCCTGTCTTGGAATGGTTTTATTTTCTTTTATTTTCTGTTTTTTTCTTTTTACTTCTTTTCTTTTTTTGATTGCAGTTATCTTATTAATTTTGGCTGAGTGAATGGCGTGGATGGATCGGCATGAGATATACCCAGAAATCTGATTCCTCTTTTTCTTTTTTTTTTTCTCTTATTTCATTCCGGAATGATGGATCAGAATATCAGAATATTTACTCTCCAGAAGGACAAGATGATATCCAAGTAATATAACCAGAAAAGAACTAAGAATAGAGCAGCCGTACAACGGGGTGACGAAGCCAGCGCAAAAGAAAAGGAATTAATTCAATTTCCGCTGCAGGAAATCATTGGGATGTTCATCCTGCATCTGCATCTTTCTTGTCTTTTCCTCTTTCCCTCCTGACTCCTGTCTTCTCTCCCTTTCATCTGTCTTTGCTCTTCGTCACTTCTTTCCTTTCTTCTTCTCTCTTGTCATCATGGACCGTGCGGTACATCTGATCGCGTGGGGTTTCACTGACAAGTGATCTCTCCATCTTCTTCTCGAGCTTCATCTACAGCCTCATTTCTGACTTCCTTTCTCTTCTCATCCCTTGTCGTCTATAATCCATTCATTCCCTTCTCCTTCGCTCCTTCTTTATCTCCCTTCCCCCTGTTGATTCCATTCCATTCCAGAGTCTATTGGCGTGTCTTGGTCGGTGACACAGCCCCAATACCCCTGATATATTATATATATTTATTTATATATACAACTCATCCCGACTAGTCTGTCCAACGGATGGCTGGTTGATCCTCTTGCTGTCTGTCCCCTTCTATTCTGGTTCTTGTTCGATCGTCGTGCCGGGTGATCTGCAGATCGGTCGGGATGAATGTATGTTCCCTTTCTTCCTTTCCTTGTTTTTGAACTTACAATAAGAAATGCGAAGGGAAAAGTATAAGAGAAGACGAGGAAACTAACTAAGATAGACACCCTGGGAAAACTCGGGCGATATCCTGCAAGGTATCATGGCCACTCGCATCCCCCCATCGCACACCCCCGTCGATAACCCCCCCGACAATTTGATGACCCCGTCCGACCTCACCCTCGGTGATCCGGCTTCCTTCTTGGGCTTCCAGTTTGCTTCTTCGTCCGCCTCCTCCGCAGCTCCCTCGTCAGACCCCGCCGTGCTCCCCCATCGTCCAGCCTCCCTACTCAGCCCCTGGTGGCCCCATCACTACCAACCGTCCTCCTCGTCGTCCTCGCCCTCGCGCGATTACGCCCACTATCAATTCCCTCGCCGCGCCCACGACCAAGACGCCTGGAATCCCCTCCAGGTGACAGGCGTGCCCACAAACGCCGCCGCCTTCCCCATCCTCCCCTCGCGAACGACGGCCTATTCGACAGACGGCCTAGCCCGGCGCTGCTCCACCGGCCAACGCAGCGACTTTTCGGAGAATGGCAGTCACCTGAACGGCATCCACCCGTCGGACTCGGGCTACAGCAGCCAGAGTTGCACCACCCGCTCGGTGACGTCCTACGCCATCGACTCGGCCTGTAGCCCCTACCTGGGTCCCGCGGAGCAGGAACCCGAGGAGAAACCCGTTCTGGACTTGAACGTCGTGCCGCCTAGAGATGCTCCCTTGATTCGCATGAATCATCTGGGTTCGCCGTCCTTTTTCTGCCAGGACACCATTCGATGTGATTATCCCGGGTGTACGTGGACGGGAAAGTGTCCGTCGGACAAGAGGTGAGATTCCTAGTTTGAACATCTCACGCCATTTTTCAGGCTAAACGAAGATAGGAAACATGAAGCCCGACACAAAAAGTCCTTCAAATGCGACGAGCCCAACTGCTCTCGCAAAGAAGGCTTCGGAACCATCAACGACCTCGCTCGCCACAAGAAGTGCGTTCACAAGCAGGAGCCAGAACGCGGTCCCAAGGTCCTCTACCTGTGTTTTGGCGAGGACTGCCCCCGACGGAATAAGCGCTGGCCTCGTCTCGACAATTTCCGTCAGCATCTGGCTCGTATGCATCATGAGGAAGATGCTGATGCGCTGTTGAAGAGGTAAACTCACCCTCATCTCTTATGAGTCCCGACGGCGGGTGGTGGTGCATGCTGACGACAACATAGGTCGCTCGACTGGTACGAGACCTGCGTGAAACCGCAAGAGCTGGCCCAATCCCTGGCCGGACGCTTCGGAGACGACGCGTCGACGGTCCCTCCAACACAATTGGACCCCGGAGACCAGCCGGGAGACCCAGACCCAAACCGCGGCGATTCCTCCCCGGAGCAACAGGGCGTATGTCCAGTGGAAGAAACCACCGAGTCCAGCGGAGATTCAACCCCCACCCAACCGCCGCTGGCAGACCTCGAGCCAATGGAACTGCCCGCCCTAAACGCCCTCCACCTAGGCACAATGTCAGACCGCAAGAGTTCCATCTCCTCCCAAGAGAGCGGCGTCCGAACGGAGCGGATGGACGATATGATCTCCGAAGCCGCCACCAACATGATCAACGCCATGACCAAGATCATCAACAACGGCCACCGCCGCCGCAGCCACCAACCCGACGGCGATAACGAACAGGACTCCTCTCCGCTGTCAGACCCCAAACGGGAGATGCTGCAGCGGATTTTGACGGTGGCGTTGGATCGTCTGTCGGGGTCTGCCGGCAGCCGTCGTCCTAGTGCTGTTGACCCGGGGAAGAAGGAGTGGATTCAGTGTGAGTTTTGCACGAAGCGGACGCGGTTACGGTGTGAGATGAAGTATGTTGTTTTTTTCTTCCTTTTCCTATCTCCAGTCAGAACCAACCACTCATTATATGTGTCAAACAATAGAAAACACAAAAAACGCCACGAACGCCCCTACGGCTGCACCTTCCCCAACTGCCCCAAAACCTTCGGCAGCAAAGCCGACTGGAAGCGCCACGAGAATTCCCAGCACTACCACCTCGAAAGCTGGCGCTGCCCACTACCGGACTGCTCCCCAGGGGGTCAGCCATGCGCGCGCGTCTTCCACCGCCAAGAGATATACGCGCAACATCTCAAGAAACACCACGCGTGTACCGACGAAACAGCCGTGCAGACGGCTATTGCCCGAGACCGGATGGGTCGTGAGGGCGGAAACCCCCAGTTCCAAGCTATGACGCAGTTCTGGTGCGGGTTCTGTGGGGATGTCGTCCCGTTGAGGAGTGAGGGGGGTATTGGAGCGTGGAATGAGAGGTTTAATCATATTGATAGAGAGCATTTTCGGAGGGGGGAGAGGATTGAGGAGTGGAGATCGGTTGGGGGGGAGGGGGTACATCAAGAGGGTAGTCATGAGGACGAGGAGGAGGAGGATGGTGATGAAGAGGAGGAGGATGATGAAGAGGATGGCAGTGAAAGCGACAGCGACAGCGATGGGCACGACGACAACATCATGATAGATGAGGAGGGTCCGTCCATGGCGCCGCCTCCGTCTCTTAAGCGCAAGCGGTGCCCTGCTTCTCCGGTGAATGTGTGCCTAGGTGGGGAGGAGAAACGGGCCAAGATGGCTGGTGGGGTGGATTATATGCGGACGTCGGGGTTTGCAGTGCATCCTCATCCTCATCCTCATCCTGTAGGGGATGTTTACCAGGGATGACGTGACTTTCCTGATGAAGATGGAAGAGTGCATGGGTAGACTCAAGCTGTTGCAGTGAAGAACCTAGACGAAGAACGCCCAATGGAGGATTCAAAAAAGAGAAAAATAACTCTCCATATCAGATAGAATATAAACACTCAATCGATGAAAAGACCAATGAAAAAATATATATGAAATCAATACACAACAAGGAACTCCACAGATCCATTGGGTATATATAACATTAGAAATACAGAATATCTTCCCCTAGACAGCGAAGTAGAGAACACAATGATAATCTATCTCAAGAAGAGGAAGAAAAGGAAAAAGAAAGAAGGAAGATTACTTCTGCTCAGCAGTCAACTCCCTCGCCTCTTTCTCCAGGGCAGTAGCTTCTTCTGTCCTCACAAATTAGATCGGCGATTCCCCTTACATTGCAAGAATAAAAGAACCGAAAGGAGGATAGAAGGGGGGAGACGTACGATGCTTCTCCCACTTGGACTCATCCATCTCCAGCTTGAGCCACGTCCAGTAGATGACCTGGTAGGTGAAGATGCCGCCGAGGAAGACTTTGGCAAAGGGGCTGGCGAAGAGGCGGTAGCGGGAGGCCTGTCTTTATTAGTATTTTCTTGTGTATGTATATATGTATATATGTATATTGAGAAAGGTAAGTATAGATACGTACGGTCTGCTTGAAGGTGCTGGGGTTGGAGTCTGGGGTGGGTTGGGGATGGTTGAGGCGGATGGGGGAGGTGGAGAGGGATCTAGATAGAGGCCTAGAGAGGGAGAGAATTCTGGGGAACATCATGATGTGTTAATTGTTGATCAATTGATTGATGGTTGGAGAAGGGTTTTCTTGAAGGCGTGTAGAGAGAGTGTACGGAGTAGAATGTAAAGAAGAGATGAGTGGATGTTGGATCGGTGCTGAATAAGCATCACATGACCGTGCCTGGCCAAGAAGGCGGGGAGGAGTCAAAGGGCGATAAGCTTCCCCGGATTGTCTATTTATCTGCTTTCATATTTGCCTACGGCGGTCTTCCTTCTCCTCTTCTTTCCTCGTCTTTCCCCCTCTTTTTCTGGTGCTTTTCACCCCCGCCCTTCCACGGTGTTTGGGGTCTCCCATATCCCTCAATGGGTGGGATTACTCTCCAGTTCGACACCTATCCGTTCTCGCAGATATCTCCCGTGAAGATGATGGAAATCGGAGATGGAGATGGAAGGATAAACACGGTTGCCAGTCATCCACAATGGAGAAGATGCTGTTGTTTCTGCCGTGCCTGAGGATCCCCCCAATCGAGGGTGAAATCGCGACGGAGGCACGGGAGCTATTCCCGATCGGGTAAGCGGTGAGGCAGACTCAACCATTGGGGCTGAATCTCTCGCTTTCTTTCTTCTTCGCCCTTTGATCTTCTCCCTCTGTCTCTCTCTATCTCTTACTTTCACTTCACTTTCTCTCTCTCTCTCTCTCCCTCTGGCAACGTCTAATACTCCTTCAGATATTATCCTGATAGACTCCATCATCTGAAAGATTGTCTCTTTCGTATCCCTCACTACTTCCTCATCCAGTGACCCATCGTCCCTGTCTCCATCCATCTCCATCCATCTCCATCTCCCGTCGATCCACCACCCTCCGATCTCCCTACTGCTTGCGACTTGCTTTCCCTCTTTTCGCTAGTCGCCTGTGCCATTCCTCGAACTATCGATTGATTCATTGATTCGTTCGTTCATCTTTCGACTCCTCCCCGATTGACCTCCGCGCCAACTCCCATACCAAACAACGCGCGCGACGAGTTGTCTCTGCGATTCTCCATACAACAGACAGCTCCATCCCCCATCGACGATCGCGATCCACTCTCCACCGCTCCTCCGTCTATTTTCTCTAGCCCTACTTTAACCCCCCTCAGGGTTCTACATGAAGGTCTAACCGGTCCAACTTTCGCGTTGTTGTGGGAGGTCCTTTGTTTGGGTGGTGGTAAATATACCGGGCCTGTTCCTCGAGCTCATCAGTATGTCCCCTCTCTTTTCATTCATACTCAACTCGTTCCGTCACCATCGCGGATCAATCACGTCCACACTTGATCCTCGAGCGTCATCCACCTCCCTGCCCATCGTCAAAACACCCCCAATGGACCACTAACGTCACGCTCCAAGTATCCAACCTGCATCATGCCTCGCTTCAAACGCCCCATCGAAGATCTCGCCAACAAGTCCGACTCGGATGACGACGATTACAGCGACCACCCCGTCCGCGCCCCCCCACGCCCCAAATCCAAAAAGAAGGCCAAGCCCGCCAAGAAGAAAGCCCGCCGCGCCTCCGACGACGACCTTTCCGACGAAGACCTCTTCGACGAGGCCGACGAACTCTCCTACGAGGAGTCCGACGAGGATGAGGACGACCAAAACGCCCAGAGGAACGCCCGCGGCCTCGTCGCCCGACGCGCCGCCACCAAGCGCCCCGCCTACAACGAGGACGAGACCAGCAGCATCGAGGACGATCCCGACGAGGACGCCGACGGCGACAGCGAGCCCGTCCCGTCCCCCCGGAAACGAAAAAGCGCCGTCGTCACCCTCAAGGTCGGCGACGCCCTCAAGCGCCAACCGCCCGTGGACCATCAACTCGCCCATCGCCGCATCACCCGCCGGACGCGCGGCGCCTCCGAGGACATCTACGCCCTGACCAACTCGGGTCGCCATATGGAGACGGTCGAGCGCGCCACCCTCAGCCCCGACGCGGACATGTCGCGCCGGGGCCGGCGCGGGTCCCGAGCCGCGAAGCGCACCCCGGGGTTCGCCGCCAAGCCCGACGACCTCGACGTGATCGACGAGACCACCATGGAGATCAAGGGCTCCCAACCCGAGATCATGGAGAGCGACGTACCCGTCAGCTTCGACGAGAGTCTCACGGCGGCCGCCCCGCCGGCCACCCAGGGCGACCCCTCCGTCGTCCCCGAATCGGAAAACGGAGACGTCAAGCACGGGGTGGACGGTGCGGATGATGACGACGAGGACGACGAGGACGAGGGCCCCGTGGCCCGGCGGAGAACCCGACGCGGTCGCTCCCAGCCGGCCGCGGACCCCGACGAGGAGGACGCCGGGGCGCCGCGTCGGTCCAGCCGCAAGAAGCCCCGGAGCTCCCAGCGCCAAAACGACGAAGGCAGTGACTTCGAGCCCGAGGAGGAAGAATCCAACGACGAGGATGAGGACGAGCTGGGGAAGTCGCAGGCGTCCCCCCGCAAAGTGAGTCAGGTACCAGACGAGGACGAGGTGGACAGCACCGCCGGCCGTCGACCGGGCCTGCGCAAACGGGCGTCGCGCTCCCGCGGCCATTCGGAAGCCACAGGCGACATCGCCGAAGAGCTGGCCGAGGAGTTGCACGACCTCCGTGGCGGGCGGCCGCGCCGACGAGTGCAGACCGACATCGTTTACGAGAAGCCCCGCCGCACCCGCAAGGACGTCGATTACCGGATCATCCGCCCCGACCTGATCCTCCCCATCGAGGAGGCCGAGAACGAGGTCAACGAGTCGCCATCGCGTCGCGGCGGCCGCGGCGGGGGTGGTGGCGGCGGCGGCGCCTGGCAGCGCTCGCTCTTCCCCACCTTTGGGCCCTTCGGCGGCAGCGGGCCGTCGGCGATCTTGGGACCCCCCGGGGCACCGGCCACCATCGGTGGCGCCGACAGCGACAGCAGCGACGACGAGGCCACGCCGCACGCGCGGGGGTCCGCGTCGGGCCCCGCGTTACCCGGTGCCGGGCTGCTCCCGGCCCAGACCAACACCAACGAGGCAGCACCCGGTCTGTCGGGGACGCCCGCGAATCTTGGCAAGCTCAAAGACCGGCAGACGCTGGCCGATGCAGACCCGCTCGGTGTCGACACCACGGTCAACTTTGACAGCGTCGGCGGCCTGCAGGGCCACATTGACCAGCTCAAGGAGATGGTCTCCCTCCCCCTGCTGTACCCGGAGATCTTCCAGCGCTTCCACATTGTGCCCCCGCGGGGCGTGCTCTTCCACGGGCCGCCGGGCACGGGTAAAACCCTCCTCGCCCGCGCGTTGGCCAACAGCGTCAGCTCCGAGGGCCGGAAGGTGACCTTCTACATGCGCAAGGGTGCCGATGCCTTGAGCAAATGGGTCGGCGAGGCGGAGCGGCAGCTGCGGTTGCTCTTCGATGAGGCTCGCAAGACGCAGCCCAGTATTATCTTCTTTGACGAAATCGATGGTGTGTTCCTTTTTTTTTTTTTCCAACTTTTATTCAATGAGGGGGAAATGCTAACTCTCGCCAGGTCTCGCCCCCGTCCGTTCCAGCAAGCAGGAACAGATCCACGCCTCCATTGTGTCGACTTTACTAGCACTGATGGACGGCATGGATGGCCGCGGACAGGTGATCGTCATCGGCGCGACTAACCGCCCCGATTCCATCGATCCGGCCCTCCGCCGGCCCGGTCGATTTGACCGCGAATTCTACTTCCCCCTCCCCAACACCGTGGGCCGGCGTGCGATCCTCGACATCCACACCAAAGGGTGGGATCCCCCACTGCCGGGCCCCATCAAGGATGAGCTGGCGGAGATCACCAAGGGCTACGGGGGTGCCGACCTCCGCGCGCTCTGCACCGAAGCCGCCCTGAACGCCGTCCAGCGGCGGTACCCGCAGATCTACAAGTCGGATCAGAAGCTCATCATCGACCCGAAGCAGATCGACGTCACCCCGAAGGATTTTATGATCGCCGTCAAGAAGATGGTGCCGTCGTCGGAGCGGTCCACGTCGTCGGGCGCATCCCCGTTACCCAAAGAGATGGAGCCCCTCCTGCGGCAGCCGCTGGCCGAGATCCAGGACGTGCTGTCCGAGCTGCTCCCGCAGCGGAAGCGGCTCACGGCCCTGGAAGAAGCGCAGTTCGAGGAGCCCGAGGGGTCGGGGAGCTTCCAGCGGGAGCAGATGCAGCAAGAATTCGACCGATCCCGCGTCTTCCGTCCCCGGTTGTTGCTGCGCGGGTCGCTCGGCATGGGCCAGCAGTACCTCGCCGGCGCGGTCCTCCACCGCTTCGAGGGACTGCACGTCCAGTCGTTCGACCTCCCCACTCTTCTCAGCGACTCCACGCGGTCCCCCGAAGCCGCCGTCATCCAGCTCTTTGCCGAAGTCAAGCGGCACAAGCCCAGCGTGATCTACATCCCCAACCTCCACAGCTGGTCCGAGACCGTGGGGCCGTCCGTCATCTCCACGTTCCTGGGCCTCCTTCGGTCCGTGCCTCCAACCGACCCCGTCCTGCTGTTCGGCGTCCTCGAATCGGCCGGCGAGGTCGATGCCACGCTGGTGCGCCATCTGTTTGGGTACTCGCGGCGGAATCTCTTCGACCTGCCGGCGCCGGGCCACGAGGCGCGCTACGAGTATTTCACCAAGGTCGTCGACTACGTCCAGACCTCTCCCGCGCACTTCCCTGACCCGGAACACCGCAAGCGGAGGGAACTGGAGACGCTGGAGGTGGCGCCACCGCCGCCGCCGCCCGCGCCCCTCCCGCCGAACAAGGAGCAACTCAAGGCCCAGAAGAAGAAGGACCACCAGACGCTCAACCTGCTGAAGATCCGGATCCAGCCCATCATGGACCAGATCAAGAAGTACAAGCGGTTCCGGACGGGGGTGATCGACGAGAGTCAAATTCGCTATCTGTGGGAGGAGGAAAATCCGAACATCGTGACGAGCGATCTCCCGATCGAGCAGCGCACCACCTTCCGTCCCTTCGAGAAGGCGTACGACAAGCACGCGACGCCGGGACTGCGCGAGACCGTGTCGGGCAAGTTCTTCTACAACATGGAGATCGTCACCATCGAAAAACGCCTGTCCAATGGGTATTACAAGCGGCCCAAGGACTTTTTGGCGGACATCAAGCGCATGGCCAAGGATGCGCGGCAGCTTGGCGACCAGGAACGGATCCTGCGGGCCAACGAGCTGCTCTCCAACGTGGAGGTGGACATCGCCACGATCGAGCAGGCCGAACCGCAGCTGGTGGCCGAGTGCGAGCACGTCTACGAGCGGGAGCTCGAGCGCGAGCGGATCGCGTTGGAGAAGGCCCGGCGCGCCGAGGCGGAGAACGGGCTGATCGGTCGGGAACCCCCCCACCTGGTCCCGCACGGAAACACCGAGTCGGATCCCTCCAGCGGGCCCGTGCACCTGGGGCAATCCTTCCCCGACAGCCCGTCGAAAGAAGGACGGGCGCGACCGGTCACGCCAACGCGGCCGTCGTCGGTGAGCTTCCTGACCAACGGCTACCACGGGGGCGGCGGGTCCGACCTCAACGATCTCAGCCACGAGTCGCACACGTCGCGACCCGACGGCGACGGGGACACCTACATGACCAATTCCGAGGAGCATTCAGGGGATCGCGACACGCAGGGGAGCTCGTTCGGCCCGTCGGCCCAGCCGCGCCCGGCCTACTCGCACACGGCGCCGTCGCAGCAGACGCGGCGGGAGTCGGGGCTCTCGAGTTTCTCACAGAAGGGTCCAGTGACGCCCATGGCGCCGGGGTCGCAGCCGCACGAGTACGCCAACGAGGCCTCGACGACGCAGACGACGTCCGACAAGAAGTCTGAGCAGTCGTCGGTGCCACATCCCGCGCCCGTGAGCCCCGGGGCCATCCACGGACGGCACGAGTACCCGGACTTGACGGAGTATCCGGACCGGGTGTCGCAGGAGGAGCATCTGCCCGACACACAGCAAGGGGACAGCAGCCAGCCGTCGCCGCGACCGCGCGAATCGGACGTGGGTCCGGCGAACAAGGCCCAGCCGCCGGTGCCCCTGTTCGACGGCTCACACCAGCAGTCGACCCAACCCCCGCCGGCCACGCTTCAGTCGCTGCTGAACGACGAGGACCAGTCCCCCAAGCTGATCCTGGAACCGGGGTACATCAAGACGCTGCACGAGCAGCTCACACAGCGGACCAGCGGATGCTCAGTGGAGCAGCTGGAGCAGATCACCTCGTGTCTCATGGACTACCTATGGCAGACACGGGGCGAATGGAACCGCACCAAGGTGGCGTGCGGAGTGGGAGATGTGTTCAACGCGGTGTTGGAGGATATGCAGTCGATGCAGGAGATAGGACCGATCAGTCAGAAGACGAAGGAGCAGTTGTCGTCTGTGTATGCTGAGTAGTCTTTTTCCTTCTTTTTTTTTTATTATGCTTTGTTTTTACGTTTCTTATACCTCATCTCGTGTGTCATGTGTTTTCTGGCTATCTAGACCGAGTCGACATAGCCTGTCTGGATGATTTGTTTACTTCTTTTTTTTTTTATTGCGGGTGGATGTTATGATTATCTTACAGCGTGGAATGTGGATTGGCCTGGATATAGGTGTAGATAGAATAACTTGGTTGTACCTCTACTAAGAGTCTCTATACTTATACTAGTAAATGTAGTATATTTGTATGGCAATGTCATGTGACGGGCGACCAGAGTGGCCTTTCCCCAAAACGAGTCTAGTCCATACATCCACTCACAGCCATCGTCATCTCTACACCTTTCCTTTTCTTACCTCTCTTTCTTAACATACGACTATACCCATTCGAAGTGACCAAACGGGGGAAAGAATATAACGACCATGGTAAACTGGCTCAGTCTCGCCATCCCGTTCGCCTACCTCGGCGTCCTGGTAGGCTCTCTCGCGACGTTCTCGAGTTTATACAGGAAGCGCAAAGCGCGTATGTCTCTCTCTACCCTCCTCTCCCATCTCATCACCCCAATTCTCCCTCACAAGATTGTTCCTCAAACCCCCCAAGGAAAATAATGCTAACCCAAAAAACGATACAGAAAAAGCCACCTCCCTCGAACCCTGGTTCCCCGCCCACCTCCAACGCGACATCTACTTCTCCCTCCTGCACCTCGAACAGCCCTCCTCCGGAAAGGAAAAGAAAAGCACAGCCGTGCCGGAATCAGTGCTAAAGGCGGCTCTCCTCCGCCGCGCGACGGAAGACATCCGCCGCGTGATGGCGCTGCGCAGCCAGAAACCCGCGCTGGCGATGTTGTTGCAGCGGGGGAGTGTGGGCGATGATCTTTGGCAGAGGTTTCAGCGGGCGGAGAAGGAGATGGAGGATGAGGTTAAGGATGTTGTTGCTGAGGTATTTATCTTCTTCTTTTCTTCATTTTCTACCTTTTGATTGCTTCCCCTGGGGCAATGAAAGAAGTGGCTGGGTGAATCAAAGACAAAGAGAACGACAATGCTAATGAGAATACGGCATAGGCAAACGCATACTCCCCAAACTGGGGCCAAACAATCTTCCAATCCGCCAACGAAATGACCAACAACACGCTCTACCGCGAACGCATGGACATCCACCAGTCGAAGCTGGAGGAGGAGAAGTCGTGGTGGGAGAAGAAGAAGGCTGATGTTTCCGAGGAATTTATGAAGGAGTTGGATGCTGAGAAGAGTACTTCTACTGGTGCTGCAGCGGCTGCGGAGCAGAGGAAGGCGTCGGGGTCGGTTTCGTCTGCTGCTGGGGCTGCTACGGCTGCGGCTGGCGGTGTGCCATCTGTGAACGGAAGCGATGATGATGCGGTCCTTGTTGAGGCGGATGCTTCGGGGAATAATAGTCCTGGGGGTGGGGGGAAGAAGAAGAAGAAGGGGGGAAGAAATAGAGGGGTGGATAGATTGGGGTTTCGTTCTATATCGATCGGTTCATATGCATTTTCTATTTCGTATATGCGGTTTTCACTCTCTTTCTGGTTTTGGTGTTTGGGTGGTAAGGTGGTCAGGTGGTATGTGTAGCTTTTTGTAGGATGTGTTTGTGATATTATTATACTTGGTTGATGTGTAGGTTGGGGGACAAGGAGTGAGATTGGAGGTATGAGAGTGAGATTGGACTGGGTCCTGGTGTGATGTAGACGTTTATGTTCATTGAATTGTATGGATATGACTTGGATATGAATATGGATATAGATGTAGATGTAGAGTAGATAGAAAGATCGATATAGACAGACAGGTATAGATATAATAGCGAAGGGGAAGTGATCCACCACCAAATTTCAATAGAAAAATCAACGCCAATAATGCACACAATAAATATAATACAATCAAACCGCTAGAAACCCAACTATAACCCCAAATCCCCGTCGACAGACCCCCCAAATCCACCCCCTCAACACCCATCTCCCCCGCAGCAGCCTCAATCTGCCCCTCCACCGCATCAGCCCCCTCAACCGTCCGACCCATCACGATACGCAGCAAATCGCCCATTATCTCCAGCTGATACTGCTCTTTCTCGGCGGGATCAAGCGAGTCGTACTTCAAGCCCCGCGCCTCCAGCGCAGCGACCTTGCGCTGGCCGAGGATCTGCACCAGCCGGTTGACGTGCGCGATGTTCTCCTTGCTGCGGGGCGTGCTGGACAGACGGCGGAGACGGCGCGATGGCGTTTGAGCCGGGACGGCCGCGTGACGCGCAACCTGCAGCGTGATAAGCCGCGCGGTGGTATCGTCGGGAGCGAAGCCGAACGCAGCGCGCAGGGCGTACAGCGCGACGAGCGTACCCGCTACATCCTTCGACAGACAGAAGCAGCGGATGATCTGGTCGTAGAGGTCTTTAGAGAATTCAGCTGCGGTGGTATCCTGCGCGCGGCGCGGGAGACGGCCGTACCAGGCGATCATTTCAGCGAAGAGGCCGCGCGCGGATGGGAAGGAGGGCGCGGCGTGGGCGGTTGTGCGGCCGAGGTCGTATTGCAGCTTGCCGCTGTCCCAGAGGCAGGCGAAGGTTTCGAGGTCCGGGGCGGTCGTGCTGCTTAGGGTTTGGTATTTGTGCCAGAGGGTGCCGATGGCTTGTTTGCGGAGCTCGGCGTAGAGGAGGTGGTTCATGAAGTAGGAGTTGGGGCGGATGTGGGCGTCTTCGAGGCATTTGATAAGGTAGTCGATCATGCTTTCGTCGACGCGGCGCGTGTAGTGGAGGAGGAGGACGGAGAAGGTCTCGATATTGGCGGGGGGGGTCTCGCGGTTCATCCATTCCGGGATGCGGACCGCTGTGTCGGGGTCGGCGTCGGTGTCGGGCGGTTGCAGTCGGGGGGAAGAGCCGGTGTTGTGGCGCGCCCAGACGTTGTCGATGCGTCGCTGGATCATGGCCCAGCCGAGTCGCTCGGCTTTTTCACGCGCGCCCGCGTTTCCTTGCCGGAGCCAGCCTGCAATGAGCCCGTTGAGGTGTTTGGCGTCCGGCTTGACGCCGCGTTCGTACATGAGCTCGACGACCATGGCGGCGGAGTCGACCTCGCCCATGCCGATCAGCTTCTTCATCCAGCTGGCGTAGAAGAAGCGGTTTTCGAACCGTCGCGGGAGGACCGTCAGCGTTGCCAAAGAGATCTTGTTCACGTCTTGTTCGGAGACGCTGGACGCCTGGAGGTTGCCGGCGAGGCCGACGGCGGCTTTGTAGAGGAAGGTCGAGTCGTGCGTGGGGTCTTGGCCTGTCACCATCATGTCTTTGAACACCGCGATAGCGAGGTTGAGTTTGCCGGCTTTGAGAAAGCCAATGCTAATGCGATCGTAGTCTTCCATGGTCATGTTCTGTGCAAGGAACGCCTTGAGCTGCAGGTACAAGGCCCAGGCCTTGACCTCGGCTTCCTTGCCGGTCTGGCGCGCCCACGCTGTCATCACGGGTATGAGTACACGCGGCTGGCGGGACTTGTCGTTGGCGAGGAAGGCCAGTGCGATATCCTGCGCGCGCTGCGGGTTGTCTTCCGCCGCGAAAAGCCGCACGCCGAGCGTCCAATAGGCCTCCAGGTCTTCCTTGCCCTCAGACAGACCGATTTGATGAGCCTCCCATTGATCCAAGGCTTCCTTGATCTTCCCTGTTTCCCGCAGGGACTCAATGTACGAGAGGATATGTGGAGTCGGAAGGGATCTGCTAACGGAAAATGCGTCCTCCGCGAGAGTCTGGAGGTGGGTGGTGCGCGCGGCCCTTGTCGAACTCTCTGCCTGGGATTTCCACAGTAGCTCCATCGCCTCATCCGGTATGGATTCCAAGAACCCGGGAACCATCTGTCTGCACCGGCGGTACCATCTCCACAATTCGGGTTTCCAGCGCTCATTGGAGCTATCCTGCGCGAACTTTGTGAGGCATTCGTTGAATTTCGCGACGTACGCCTGGGACTCCGAGTCCTCTGGCACCATCACCTCGTAAGGCTTCGGTGCAACCGTTTTGCGGGAGTCCTTGTCCTTTTTCCTTGGTTCCCAATTTTCCTGCGCTGTCGCCATCCCCTCAAACTGCTTTCTTATCATCTCGTCCAGCTCATCATCAAAAACGTCGTCCAGATCGGCCCCGAGATTATTGATCCCCTTCTCCTCCTTATATTTCCGGATAGCCTCCAAGGCAATAGCCTTTTCCTTCTCGGGGAGTTTTTTGATGAACTCGCTATTGGGTCCAAACGGCCCTTCCTTCAGCAGTTCGAGCTCGCTGTCGATTTTGGAAATTTCCCCTGCCAGCTCTTCCCGCTCGGCGTGATGCACCGCTTCGGGGTCAACCCTCCTCCTCGTCTTACTATCCTGCGTATCTTGTTCGTAGAAGCGTATCTTGCTCTGCGGATCATCGTAGTTGGTGGAGCGGGGGGCTATGCCGGAGAAAGCACGCAGCGAGGCGAGCGGCGAAGTCGACGGGCCTCTGCGGGCGACATGCTGATATCCCCACCGAGCTCCCTGGATGGCTTGGCGGAGCATGGAAGTAAGCAGGGTGAGGTCATCGGAGGGTGAGAATAATCTGGGGTATCAAGCCAAGGCGAGTCGAGTCTGTTTCGTTGAGTCTTGTCTAGATAGTTCGTATGGAGAGGAAAAAAAGCTCCGCGGCGGAGTTGAACAAATCCCGGCCCGATCGGGTTTAGCGTCGACGCGAGAGGCGATTCATGAATAATCAGTCTTATCGAACTGTCGCTCATCACGATTCAATTCTCTGTCTGTCGATCGGGTCAACGAGGATTGACACGGAGCTGAGGTGGTCACAGTCTTTCTCTGCGGTCGATATTACCCCATTGACTCTCGCCATGGACCCTGAAATGGCCGACGCGGATGCGCCTAAGGATGGCTCCAACACCCAGGTACATCTATCCCCGACTGATCCATTCAATCACAAAACACCGATCATATGCTAAATATATTTGAAGGGTGTATATCTGTACCATCCAGCGAATGTCACCAAAGCTCCCGGCGAGCGACCCTCGAAGCGTCGGAAGGTCCTTCCAGAGAAGCAGGCCGATAACACCACCCACCCTTTCGTGCCCCTTCTAGACGGTGATGAAACCGCAGCATCGGTTGAATCCAGATACAACTTTTATCAGACATTATGGTCGGAGCAGGAAACGAAGATTCAGGTTAGTTGGACTATACTGGACAAATCTGCGCGACAAGCGGACAGCGCCTAACGATGCCATTCCGGGCAGGGGATCTTAAACGAAGCGGACTCAGGCGTTCTCGAGGAGGTCCTGTCTTTTGTCAGGTCGACTTCGCCTCAGACGTGAGTATTTCACTGATATATTCTTCAATGGGGGTCTGACCGGTATAGCTACGGCAATTGCATTCCCACGGCATTGGTCACTGTCGGGTCCAACGTGTCTTCCCTCGGGCGACTGTTGGCGAGGCTGAATGACCGACTGACAACTGCGGGCGAGGGGGGTGTCGTTGCGCTGGAGTCGGGAGATGCGCCGAACCTTAAGACCACCCTGAAGAATATCATCCGCGCCGCGATTACGAATACAGAGGGCAATGAAGGGTATCAGAGCTTCCTTACGGATCGAGATGTGTGTTCTATCTTCGTTAGAACGGAGGATACGGTGTGCTAATTGATACAGGGCCCGAGACTGCTCGGTTATGACCTTGACGTACTTGGCGACTACGTCAAACGAAAGGGTGTCACCAAGTTGGTTATCGCCTTTCAAGACAGCGAAGCTGTCGATCCGAACATGTTGACGGATCTTTTGTCCTTGCTAAGGTGAGCCATTGGTTCAGAACACGATGCGGTGCTCAAGCTGATCTCGTAGTTCCTGGGTTGATCGGATACCATTCACTTTGCTATTCGGCATCTCGACTTCAGTCGAACTGTTCGAAGGCAGACTTCTCCGCTCAAGCGTTGCCTTGCTCCGGGGTAGATACTTCAAGATCCACGGCGCAAGCAATTGCGTCGACCGTATCTACGAGAATCTACAGGCAGATGAAAATGGCCAGTTCTGGTTGGGTCGCAATATAACGGCAACTCTGTTTGAGAAATCAACCGACGCTTTCCAAACACCCGAGGCGTTCAGCCAGACTGTCAAGGTAATTACTACCCCCTTTGTCCGTTGGCGCAACTCTGACGATCCTAGTATGCATACATGTCCCACTTCTTTGCCAATCCATTGGCAACTCTCCTAGCAAGCGATGCTTCTCCCTCGCTGCGACAAAACAAGCTCTGCGAAGCGATTCGAAATGTTCCGTCTTTTCGAAGGTAGGCACTTCACCGTCTCGCATAAATGACAATATGACTAAACCTTGCAGCTTCTGCGAAGATCACCTAGATGCAGGGTCATCCAAGTACGTACGCCAATTGCTAGAAGACGACGAGTATCTCTATTCGCAAAGTTTGGAGCACCTCCGCGTAGGGCAACAAAAGATGCGCTATCTTTTCCAGGCCGCGAGAACGATCCACATATGCCTCAAACACCTCGGCATCGCAAAAGACACCAGCATATCGGACGTATCAACCCGTGCACTTTCCGGCGAACTGGTAGATTCTCCATGGGTGGAGGAAATCTTGACGGGCCTGAAAATGCTAGACTCCACCAAACTCCAGGAGTTGATCGCCATCCTCCCAGGATCTCTGGCGGCGCATCCAGATCTTGGAGCGATCCACGAGGATCTCGAGTACCTTTTGCAGGAGTATAAAGATGTTACACCGCTGCGGAGCGAGTACGACAACCACCACTCTGTACTGACATCGACCGTTCTTCGGCAAAGTGTCAAGCTCAGCAGGCGCAAAGCCAAACTGCCCGATCAGGATGTAGATTATACCAGGATTATCGACCGTTTCCATGCGTTAACAGGAGCTTTTTTTGCGGAAGCCTTGCTGAATCCGCAAGATCTGTTCTTACACGAGGCCTTCATCATCGATATGAAGAATCCGCTGAAAGAGATCTTCTCGCCCCGACCCCGCTATGCCATCGAGCGAGCGTTGGCGAGACCATTTGATTATCTCATCTCGACGTCGAACACTTCCGAGGCCAGGGTCTCGGCGAAACAACCGGCAACGGCGATTTTGTATCAGCTTATCCTTGAGTCCGGAGCCCTTGTGAACGTGCATGACCTTTGGCAGGCATTCAATGCCGTGTTCGAAAGTGATGGTGACGCTGATTGTGATGAGCGGATGGTCTTGACCCTGTTTTATCGAGCTCTATCTGAGCTTAAATCATTCGGCATGGTCAAAAGCAGCCGGAAAAAGCTTGATCATATTGCCAAGACGTCATGGGTTGGGCTGTAATTTGGAGTCGTCTTGTATATTAATATTGCAATTCTTATCCGAAAAGGGTATCATCGTACACAATGGCTGCACTACCATCGTAACTCTGTACGCATAAACCGCCCGGTAATGACCTCCGACTCTAGGTCTGTGGTTCCGCGGCGGCCAGCAACAGGTTGGAAGCATAGGAAACGAGCAGGAGAAAGCCATCATCATTCCGAGATAGGTAATTGGATAATGTCGTCATTACCCAGTGGGCGTCCGCCATCACTCAAGACCATGGCTTCTCTCCTTCGTCTCCGCACGACCTGTTCCTCAGCCGTACGATCCCGAGGTCTTCGAGCTGAAATGTGTCTCGAGCCAGCGGTATCTTCTCCATCGACCATCCATACGTCACTATCCGTTTCGTCCTGGTCATTCTCCTCCATCATGCTGCCCATGAGACCGTATTTGCGGAGCTGTTTGGCGCCGTCGGGGTGGGTCGAGAGCGTGTTGAAGATAGCGCTCATGACTGCGTCGTCGGACCACCACGTCCTCATAAGGATGACAACATCCTGTCGCCGAGATGGCTCGGAAAGGGCGCATGGAAATGGGTAGTGCGCAAGCCATCGAGTAATTACACCCGCCTCCAAGGCTGCGGGGATATTCTCTTGCAGTATGATGTTTAACACACTCAGCGCTTTCTTTTCTCCAAGCGGTCTCGTTTTCGGAAGAATGGGCGACACCGTGGTCGAGGTCTCTTCGACATGCTCCTCGAGGAAGAAGCAGAGGCAGTTGACAATAGCGGTATAGGCGGGGGTGTCTTTTAATCGGGTGCATACGGATGTCCGGGCGACTGGCCTATGGTTAGTAGATGTAGACCAAAGGGAAAGCAGTAGGCAGGCTTCGTACGCGCTCGGTTGGAGACAAGGAAGTACATGGCACTGAGGGCTTTGTTACGCCGCTCGCCATCCTTGCTCGCAAGGTCTGCGAGGAGCAAATCGCGGGTCTCTCCTTTGGTTGATCGTTCTGCAATAATACGCAAAGATCTATAGAGCTTGTGTTAGCTCTGAAGTTGGAAAATTTCAGGGTATCATACGCTGCTCGGAGGTCATAGCTCGTGCTCTCGGAGAGCTTCAGTAGGGTATCTAATTTCAAAGCTAGACGAGTCAGCCGGTCTGGTCAGTAACTACATCGCAGTCGGTAGAATATGCGGCGTACCATCCTCTGTGCCTTCACTTATCATCTTATCTTCCTTCTCATCGACATGCTTAATCTCCGTCAAATCGCGTACTTGTCGGAGATCCGTCGCAATGCCGCGGACGGCGAAGAATAGAGAAACGCCTGTCAACGGATCGCGTCAGTCACACATGTATCATAGTAAAGGGACCAATGACCATACCAAGACATATCCACAGCAATCTATCATTCAAGTGAGAAGCCATGGTTTGGCTCATGGTCAACCTGATCGAGCTGACTGCTTGATGTCAGGTTGGATCGACCATCCAAAGGCGGAGACAGCACAACGCACGGGCAGAATGCTGCGGGCGGTGAACCAACTTTTTTTCTTCCCTGCAGCCAAAAATTTCGGAGTCCCGACAAGCGTCGCTTTCTTTGGCTCGTCCTTCCCACGCACCGAAAAATGCCGCCTTCACAGTTAAAGCAGCTCAAGTCCTCGCTGCGTGACAGCGGGGTCGTCGCGCCGCAGAAGTCGAAAAAGCAAAAACGTGAGAATGCGAAATCCGG
The DNA here is from genome assembly GCF_002847485.1 of Aspergillus campestris IBT 28561. Taxonomy (NCBI): domain Eukaryota; kingdom Fungi; phylum Ascomycota; class Eurotiomycetes; order Eurotiales; family Aspergillaceae; genus Aspergillus; species Aspergillus campestris. Next base: position 419,945 of record NW_020194337.1, read on the forward strand.
CGCCGGCGGGCAGGAACGAATCCGCCGCAATGCCGCCTTGGAGGCTATTCGCGACCGCTTCAATCCGTTTGAGATCAAGACTACGGCCTCGCGGTCTAAATTCGACGTGACCACGCGAGATGGAGGCTCGAAATCTGCCGACAAGAACCATAGACCCGGTGTCACAAAATCGCTGGGCGAAGTGAGGGTGAGTTTCAATAGGACGCTTCTTTCTTTAAGATCTAGATTACTGACGATTTCGCTCGTTGTAGAGACGCGAAACACTGCTTCGGGAAATGAACCGCAAGAACAAGGTGGGCGGTGTCATCGATCGCCGTATTGGTGAAAACGATCCGACCATGACGCCCGAGGAGAGAGCTGCCGAACGATTCGCCCGAGAAAGTGAACGACGATTGCGGAAAGAATCAATGTTCAATCTAGAGGAGGATGATGACGACGAGGAATTCCAACTTACCCACAAAGGGCAGTCTCTGTCTTTCGAGGATGGCGTGAACCTGGAAGATTACAACGACAAGGACGCGGACCTGGATGAAGAGGATTCGGACTCAGAACTTCCCCACAAGAGGAAGCGAGTATTCGAGGACGAGGATGATATGGGCGGCGCTGCAGATGGGGAGGACGAGGAGGAGGAAGAGCTGCCGGAGCGGAAGAAATCAAAGCATGAAGTCATGAAGGAGGTGATCGCCAAGTCAAAGTTCCACAAATTGGAACGACAACAAGCCAAAGAGGACGACGATGACCTGCGGGAGGAACTCGATAAGGAGCTCCCTGACTTGTTCGGTATGCTGAGAGGTGTGAAGCCTCCGCCAAAGCCCGAGCCTCCGAAAGACGACATGGGGGCGATGAACCCGGAGCGTGCGGCCTGGATTGAAGGAGGCCCTGGAAAGGATACCGAGAAAGAATACGATCAACGCTTGAGGCAGATGACTTTCGAACAACGGTCTAAGCCCACCGATCGCACGAAGACCGAAGAGGAGAAGATTGAGGAGGAGGCTCAGCGATTGAAGAAACTGGAAGAGGACCGCCTGCGAAGAATGCGGGGTGAGGAGTCGAGTGAGGATGAAGAGAGTGCGAAAGAAGACGCAAGCGATGTTGATGATATGGGGGATTCTGATAACGAATCGGTATTTGACGATGCGAAAGCATTTGGTTTCCAAATGTCGGCGGATCAGACTACCTCACGCCCGGAACTGGCGGTTGAGGATGAAGATGATTTCATTATTGATGACGATTTGGTGGAGACGAGGTCTGATGTCGATTTGTCGCTTGATGGCAGCGATGATGAGGCATCCTTTGTCGAGGATTCTGAGGGCGAGGAAGAAGACGCACAGGAGGACGAGCACATCAACGGCCTCACTATCCCAGAGGGCGAGTCTGCTGCCACAGCTGACGGAGTGCAAATCGCCGCTGATGGACTCGCATACACCTATCCCTGCCCCCGCGACCATGAGGAGTTCCTCAACATAATTAAAAATGTGGCCGTTGAAGATCTGCCCACTGTGGTCCAGAGAATTCGAGCATTGCACCACCCTCGTCTTGCCAGTGCCAATAAATCGAAACTGGGCCGGTTCTCCGCGATCCTCGTCGAACACGTTGCATATATGGCTAATCAACCGGAACATCCGCCGTTTGCAGTCCTGGAGAATATCCTCCGACACGTTCACTCTCTCGCCAAATCGCATCCTGAGGAAGTGTCGCAGGCATTTAGACGCCATCTCCGCCAGATGTCCGCGGAACGACCGCTCAACCCGCTTCCCGGCGATCTGGTTATCTTGACCGGCGTTTCTGTCATCTTCCCGACCTCAGACCACTTCCACGCCATTGCGACACCGGCGCACCTTACGCTTGCCCGGTATCTGGGGCAAAGCACCGTCAACTCGCTGGCTGAGATCTCCACAGGCACCTACGCCGCCAGTCTCTTCCTGCAATACCAGGAGATCTCGAAGCGGTACATGCCCGAATTCATCAACTACGTCCTGAACGCTTTGTGTCATCTCTGCCCTAAGGAACCGACAACCAGTCTCGGGGCTTTCCCAACACGCAGCCCGGAGGTATCTCTCAGACTGAGAGCCACGAAGTCCATCGCCCCCCGAACGCTCCAATTCTGGGACATGTCAGGTCCTGCCGCAGGAGCAGAAGAAGAGCTCAAGCTCTCCCTGATCACCACGCTCGTCAAGCTCCTCGACACAGCGTCCGATCTCTGGTCCGACAAGTCCGCCTTCACCGAGATCTTCACCCCCGCGCACGCAGTGCTCACCCACCTCGTGAAAACCTGGCCCGCCAAGCTCTCCAAGGCCACCGTCCAAGCCACCCTCACCAAGGTATCGACACACCTCTCCCAAGCCCACCTACACCGCCGGCCCCTCGAACTCCACCACCACAAACCCCTCGCCATCAAATCCGCGATCCCCAAATTCGAAGAGTCCTTCAACCCGGACAAGCACTACGACCCGAACCGCGAGCGCGCGGAGCTCAACAAGGTCAAGGCGGAGTACAAGCGCGAGAAGAAGGGCGCGATGCGCGAGCTGCGCAAGGACGCCAACTTCGTGGCGCGCGAGCAGCTCCGGGAGAAGAAGGAGCGCGACTCCGAGTACGAGCGCAAGTACAAGCGGCTTGTGGCAGAGGTGCAGAACGAGGAGGGTCGCGAGGCGAATGCTTACGAGAGGGAGAAGAGGTTGCGGAAGGGGCAGCGGTGATTCTTCTCCTCCTTTTTTACTATTATATTCTCTTGCTTTCTTTTTTTACTTTCCCTTTATTGTTGTTGTTTTATGCAGGTTGTGGTTGTTTTATTTCACAGGGATGGGGTACAAAATGTATATACCATACAATCAATCATTCAATCATTCAAGTTCAAATCTCAGATCTTAGAGTAATAACCCCATACATACATTCATCATTATACTAGTTCTATATATACACACATGTATGTACGTACATGTACATGTACATGTAAATAAAAATACACAACAACCCACATCTATCCATCATGATCATCATCTGACCACCCCAGCATGCATGCAAGATGCGTCATGTCCCACATGGGCAGATACTATTTATTTCCATCTAGGCTGCACTGTACTACAGGCCTAACCAACCAACTAAATTTAACCGACTTTTTGACTACGTGGGCGATGCTCTTGCAAGAATGGTATTTATCTTTCTAATATACGTACAGATAAAGAGGTAGGTAGGTTTAGATGAGTAGATATAGATAAATGGAAAAATCATATCGAGATTTTGTATTGTTCGGAGGACTGTGCTGTGCATACAGGCTGCTGTCGACAATGATTAATGATGATAAGGGAAAAAAGATAGGGAAAAGAAGAAAAGGGAAAAAAAAAGTATGTACAAAGCATGGTCAACGTGGGATGGAGGGTTCAACTCAGCAGAGGGAACTTCTCCGCTCTTGTTAATATGCGCATGAAGGTAAACAATAATCAATAAAAAGTAAAGAATAGAAGAGTAGTCGAAACGATAAAGAAGAGAAATGATGACAAAAACGAAAATTAGCAAATAAAATCATAATATGATCGTCCGAGATAAGCATAATACAGAATGGGATATCCATTGCACATCAAACAAGCAATGCAAGCCAGAAAACAAGGCAAAATCGAAGAAATAAATAGAACCCAGGGGGAAAAAGCAGTGAGAAACCTATGATTCAGGTTCATGACTCGCCCAAGGAATCCATCAACAGCTCCAACGAGCGATTCGGACTCTTCTGCAGCGTCTGATAACACCCCACACAAATCCGCAAGCAGCAGAACACGCAGCGATGACGGACCTCCCGGTCGAACTTCTGACAGGTCATGCAGGGCAGCGCGTGCCAGCGGTTTGCGGCGGGGGGCATGGCGCGGTGGTCCTGGTAGCAGACGTAGTGGAGCTTGTTTAGGGGAGCCGCGACGGGTTCGAAGTCTGGGGGCGTCCAGGGGCCGTTGTTTTCCTCGCTGGAGGCTTCTTCGATGGCGCTGCCGGGGCCGTCGAGGACGGGTTCAATTTCGTGGCCGTGTTCGGGGTGGGGATGCTCGCGGTCTGCTTCGGGGTCGGGGATGAAGTCTTCGAGGGGGTCTTCTTCTTCTTCTTGGGGTTGTTGATGTTGTTGTTGCTGTTGTTGTTGCTGTTGTTGTTGTTGTTCTGCGGCGCTGGACTGTCTGCGCGATGGCTCGTCAATGTCGTGGTTGATGCTGGAGGGTGGGGTTGGTCGTTGCACGGGCAGCGGAGGTTTTTCGGATTTTGGGACAGGCACGCGGGGGATGCTGGGGACGCGCTTGACGGGGGGAGAGTTGGGGGAGAAGCCGGTGTGATTGGGGGGCGAGTTGGGGGAGGAGTCAAAGCGGTTTGACGGAGAGAAGCCGTTATGATTAGGAGGAGAGGTAGGCGAAAAGTTCGCGTGCGAATTCACCGCAAACCCCGGCGTAGAACTCGGCGGCGACGCAGCCGGCGACAGCGACAGATTCCGCGGGGAGAGATCCCGGTCCTGCGGGGGCAGCGGGGGCAGCGGCGGAAGCGGCGGGCCCTGACTGCGATATCCAGACGGCGAGCTGGCCGACGCAGCAGGGAACGGCGGAGGCGACGGCAACGGATTCGGCGGCAGCTCCTTCTCGTGCGGTCTGGGAGGACGAACGGGCACGGAGTCGGTACGCGCGGGATAGCCTGGGAAGAGGGAGATCTCTGGGGGGAGCTCGGTGGGAGGAGAGTCCGGGGGACTTTGGTGGTTGTTCTTTTTGAATTTGATGGCGGAGAGGGAGGGCATGCGGAGGCCACGCGGGCGGTTTTCTTTTTCTTTATCGCGGATGGCCATTTTCTTTCTTCTTTTGTTGACTATAGATGAGGATAAGAAGATAGAGAGATGACGAAGTGGGGGCGCGGAATGATCAGCGATCCGGATCGCCAGGAGCGATGAAGTGGGAGTTGGAAGTTGACTTGACAATCAAGAGGAAGATAGTGAGAGAAGAGAGAAGAGAGAGAAGAGAGGAGGTCAGAGAGGTGAGAAGAGGGAGAGAGTAAGAAGAGAAGAGAGAAAAATCAATTAAACCTGTAACAAGCCAAACAAGATACTAAAAACGGGGCGATGGAACCATGGATGGAGCTGGACTGACTTATGTACCGTTCCTCCCATTGCTTTACTTTGATTATTATTTTGATCTCCTCTATTTTGTTTATTTTGCTTTATGGTTTACTGTTGAACTACTTCTACTAAACTAGAAACTAAGAATGATTTGTTGTCCCAGTCAGATTGGTCCCATGCACGAAGCTCTCCAAACGAGACTGATCCAATCCATCACACTCTCGTCACCGTCACCGCTCACTACTTCCTCTAGTCAGTTCTCAAACAGGCTAGAGGGATACCGATCGATCGAGAAATCAGTAGACCCGAAAAAAGAAAAAATCAAGAAAGAAAGGACCGTCAAATCAAACCACACAGCGACTCGATACATCGTGTAATAATGATCAACATACAAGAAAGTAGAGTCACTACTCGCTAGTCGCTCTAGTTCCTGCTTTCTCACCCAATGGGATCCCCACGGACTGACTTTCCTTCTATCATTCCCAGTTTTCTCTCCAAAAGAATGAGGTCAGACATGAGGGTCACTCTTGACTGAGTCTTCAGTCCTGATAATGCAGACCACGTGATACCCCCAGCCCTCATCATCCCCCATCTATGGAGAAGACAACATCGATCAATATAATCCAAACAAAACAACGCGATGTCTCCCCATTCCCTGCTGCATTGCATAATTTACATCTGTGGATACCATCCAACTAGGTAACAATCAAAAGCCAGGCTACATCCCCTCCAATCACTCAGCCCAGTCAATCAATCCATTGGATACCATCCAGGATCGGAGCGGGGTGGAGACCACCACCGCGTGGCTGAAACCAGATCCGAAACCCTTCAGGCGGGTTTAATGGGTTTAATCTGGACGGGCTGCGCCACGCCCTGTCATCTTCATTTCAATCTCCGATTTATTTAGATTTAGCATAGCAGGGAGGTGGGGGGGGGAAGGGGCTCATCTCGATTGGATTAATGAGGATTTTCCTAAGAAAGAGTGGGTGGTCGTTTCATCAACAGTCAGCCGCAATGGATGCAATGATCAATGGTGCATGCAATTGATGACCCTCAAATGACTACTCCATAGTAGCCGATATAAGATATATAAGCAGTAGGAGATTACACCATTTCACTAAAATGAGGAATATAGGCAATACATATTCACTTTCATTTTTCAGAATGATCAATTAATCAAGATAGAAATTGAATACGCAAGATTGAGAAGAATGAATTCTATGCTACTAATGTATATAAACAAACGAGACTCCTACCCTCATAATGCAATCAGTCAACCAGTCAGCATATACCATATCCGAGCCGGACCCCGAAGGGAATGAAATCAACAAGTGATAGAATGTAAAAAAAAAAAAAAAAAAGAAATTGAAAATGAAAAGAAAAGAAAAAATGATAAAAAAAAAACCTGTGCATCATCATCGCTTTTCCATTGATACGCAGTCATGAGAGAATGAAGTTAAAAGTAAAAAGGTAAAGGAAAGGTAGAATGAGGGGGAAAGAATATCAAGTCTGTGCATTCCCGGGCGGATGATGAATCTCCACCGATCGCGTCTCCAGTTCCTGCGGTTTCAGGCAGTCCCGATGCTCGGGCAGGCTCACATCGTCTTCTCCCAAACCGGTAGATCCTGCGACCACCGGGCCGTGAGATGCGGGATGGTCGGCGGACGTGGGGCCCGGGGGGGAGCCCAAGTGGTGCGCTTGTGGCGACGCATCTTCGACGTGTTCGGTCGACTCCGGCTTGTCGTCGTCGTCCCCGATAACCTCGGCGAGACTGCGGAAGTTGAACATGGGCTCGTTGGACGAACTGGTGCCCTCGACCGGCGGGAACGGTCCCGGGTGGTCCTCCGCCATGGAGTCCACCACGGAGGAGAAGGACGACGACGCGCTCGAGACATGTCGCAAGTGCGACGGTCGGGCCGATTCGCGGCCAGGCGGCGGAGAGGTGTCTGCGGGGCCCGCCATGCCGGTGCCGGCAGGGCTCGCGCGATCGACCTCTTTGCCCTTGCTCGCGGCGGTGGTGTCCTCCCCCGTAACAGAGGACGAGCTGCTGACTACCCGCCCCAGTCCCGTCGGGACATCCAGGGTGGAGCGGCTAGCGTTGCTGCTGTAGAGTCCCGACTTCCGGGCCATCTTCTCCGCCTTCTTGGCCTCCTTCTCCCGCTTCTTGGCCTCTTTCTTGGCTTCCTTGTCCTCGCGTTTGCGCCGCTCATCTTCGCTGGCCAGACTCAACCGGATCGCCTCCATCATCATCATGTCCTCCAGATCGTCCACCCGCGTCCGTCTCGAGCCACTGCGCGCGGGCGTGCCGCCACCTTCCTCGGCCGAATCGGTCTCGTTCCCGGCCCCCCGGCGATCCGTTAAAAACGCCAGCGCTTGCAAAGCTGGCGAGCCCCGGCCAGGGCTGCCTTGGCCTTCCGGCGCCCCGGACCGTCGCATGACGCCCCTTCTGCCGATGCCAAAATTGCGTGATTCGCTTGCGGAGGGGTTGCTGTTCATCATGTAGGCCGCCGTGTGCAGGGCGGTGGCCGCGGCGGACCGTCGCGCCGCGTGCGCGCGTGCGTTGGCCAACTTCTGGGCCCAGTCCGGTCGAATCCGGTCGGTTGTGATCACCGCCGGGTCCGCGGCCGACAACGACGTTGCGCGCCGGCGACCTGTGAAGCTGGCGACATTTCCCGAGGACAGGGAGGATGTGGATGAGACGGGCGAGGCGAGATTGAGACGAGATCCCGGGTCGGCGGGGTAGGTCAATCCCCGGCGGAACGGCGGCGTCAGGTACGTCACACCGAACTCCGGCTGGACGCAAAACGGGCAGGCGGCAGGCTCTGATACGAGCTGACCGTCCTGGTTGTCGGGAGGCGCCGCCTCGGACGCTGGAGCTGGGGCTGGGGCAGTTGGGTCCGCATCGCCATGCTCTGGCGGGTGGGGCTCGGGTCGTTTGATCTGCACGAAACACTCGGAGCAGATGGGCTGGTCGCAGCACCGCGTGCGGTTCAAGTAAGGGGGGTAGTATAGGAAACAGATCGGGCACTCGGACGCCGCTTTGTAAAGGTAGGCCTCCATGGGCTGGCCGTTGACGAAGGGGTCGTGCGGGAGCTGCAACTCCCGGGGGCCGGGGTCAGCCACGTTGGCGTTTCTCGACGTCGTCAGGGAGGCGAGAGTTTTTGCCCGAGTTCGAAACAGAGGCGTACTGGACGTGCCCTGGGAGATGGGGGAGGTGGAGGGCAGCGACTGCGCCGGCGTGGAGGACTGGGACACATCCGAGCCATCGGATTGCGACCTCGACGTGATCGGGACCGTCAGGTGTTGAATGGACCTTGGATCGGACGACTCCTTGGCATCCTCTGTAACCCTTGGTGGATTTCGATACTCCAGTTCCGGGGGGATCTCGTCAGGGGCGGGAATGGGGAGGCCCCGCGCGGCGGCCATCAGCTGATGCTCGGTCCATGCATCGGAGAAGTCGTTCAGACCCCGCCAAAACGGGGCAAGGCGTCGTTCAATCTGCACGAGACAATAAATCAGCAAGGGCTATAACAAGAACGTGTGGCAAGTCCACTCACCATCAACTGTCGGACGACCGCTTTACTAAAGTCCTCGGTCCCCGTGTAGACGCCCTGCGTAACGAGATATCCCCCATCGACATGTTCGTCTCGCATGCTACGCGCCCGTTCCTTGAGCCGGGCGACCCGTTCTTTCTCCTGACGTCGGGCTTCGCGCTGTTGTTTCGTCTCGCGACGATGCTCGAGGGAGGCCACATCCCTTTCGTGGCTCCCAGTTATTCCCAGGATGGAGAGGTCGGGACGACTGCCACGCGTCGATCGGGACGCTTCCGCATGATGCCGGTCATCGTAGGGCGACCTTCCGTGGCCTCCGTAGCTTCGGCGATTCGAGTGAGGGAGAGACGATCTGGATTCTTTGGTCTGCGAATTCCCCATCTCCACCGGGTGTGGGAATATTCAGATGACAGGAATAAGTGGACGAATGAAAGACAACCAGATTGGTAATCCAAGGTGGGTTGTCGTGGTCAAGGGCAGTAGTAGTACCTTGTCAGATTAGTTGGGGGGGGAGCCGCGAAGTGCCAGATAAGAAAGGCGGAGAGGCGGAGTCGACGCCAGCTTAGGTCGGGAAGAAAGTGGAACGAACGGGGGGCTAGAATCCAGTCTAACAACAGATGTTGTTAACCCAGATGGTTGACAGAGGTCGACAAGAGGTCGACAGTGGAGAGATGCTTAGTTCTCAAAGCCCAGATGAGAGAAAAGAGAAGAAGAGGAGGATAAAGACAAAAAAGCCGATGGGGCCATGTGAGCGACCAAGAGCTTAGTGGACTAGACTGGGTTTAAGACAGGCTAAGACGGGGCGATGAGATCAGACGTGCGGGATTCGGTGAACCGCAGGAAGAGGAAACCGCCGAATTAGGGGTTAATAACTTAATCAGAAGATGGCGATGGGAGGAGAAGGGAGAAGTGGGGAATTGGCAAGGGAAGGGCCGACGTTGTACGGATGATGGAGTGAAGAATCCAGTCTTAATAATAAGAGTCCATGGTCAATTCACATGATGCTTCTACTTACTGGACATACAGTATACAGTCTACGTACCCACTGTTACCACACTCCGACCGGCCAATGTGACGCTCAGTATTCGTATTACATGATCCATCCATTCTGGATATCTTTACAGGAGAGTCAATATAGATATAGAGGAAATACATACTAATACCTTTTAAATAGATAGTATACATGATCTATTATACATCCCAATACCAGACTTGACTCTATCAAAGTCATACCTACTTACTCTCATCCGTATTCGCCAACCGGCTACTATGGCTAAAGTCCACGCGCAACCGCCGCCCATGCGGCCGTCTCTGGCGCAACATTTCCAACCCAATCTTAGCGCTCTCGACATCAAGAAAGTCAGCATGCGCGAAGCCCTTCGCCAGCCCCGTCCGGCGATCAATCGCGACTCTCACGTCCACCACGTTGGCAATACCCTCGAAGAGCTCGCCGATGTCCTTATCCGTCGCGTCGAACGGCACGTTGCCGAGATACAGCGTTCTCGACGGATTCCGGATTCCCATATGAGTGTTGACGTTGTTCTGCGCAAACTCGACCGTCGCGCGCCGGCCCTCAAAGACCTTCAAGTGCATGCCTTGGATAGCGCGGGCGGCAGCCTCGACGGTATCAAACTGGACGTAGCCGAATCTGTCAACACCATTAGCATTCCATTCCCCGTAATCACGCCAAAAAAAAAAGAAAAGAAAAGAAAAGAAAAAGAAAGAAAAAGAAATACCCACCCCTTGCTAATCCCCCGATTATCACGAACGATATAAACCTGCTCCACAACCCCAAACTTCTGCATCCGGTGCTGCACATCCTCCGCCGTAACGTCGAAGAAAATATTCCCCACAAACACCGTCTCCTTCGGCTCCGTCATCCGCTTCAGCTTGCGGAACATCTCCATGTGTCGCGAATTCCTTGGGTACACCTCGTCGTCGAGGGTTTCATCCTCGTGGGACGCCTCGAAGCTCACCGCATCGTAGTAAGGGTCGCCGGAGGAAGAGCGGTCTCGCGGGTCTAGTCCGTCTCGGGATTTCTCTTCGGGTTGGATCTCGCGATGTGTCTCTGCGGTAGTGGTAGTCGCGCGCGCATCCTCCGCTTGTCGCGCGGTAGAGTCTTCGTTGCTATCGGGGAGAGGAGTAGTAGACTGCGCCGGCGCCGCCGGCCGTTGCGCGTCCTGGCTGTTCCATCGGCTCTGGATTATGGAGGGGTTCGTTCGTCGGGGCACGGCGAAGCGAGTCGTGTGCTGGACGGCGCTGGTGCTGCCCCTGGTCCATGTTGATCGCACCGGCGCTGAAGCCGTCGAGGCCAGCAGGCGGCATGCGGCCTGTCGGATGGAATGCCTAGGCAGGGAATAAGTCAGCTCTCTGTTGCTATCTAGGTCGCCGTGTAGATCTTTTTCTTTCTGCGCCTTACATTTTGAATCAGAAATTCGACAGCCACTTGAAAGTGAAAAGACTGTAGAGCTAAGACGGGATTTTCCCTCCGATGTTTTTCGAGACCAGGAAAAAGAGCCAATCGGCTTCCGATAAGATCACGTGATCATGGCATGGTGTCTGATAAGACCACTATGGGGACTATACAATAACCCACTAGTCCTTCAACATCTACGGTATGCCACAATCTTGCTGTTGGGTATTGATTATAGTAATACATTCTGCAGGAGGTGAAATAGCCTCCAGGCCGGGATAAGGAAAGCACAATCACATCAAACCGCCAAATACAGGCTGACAATATCATCATAGGAGGGTAATGTACCAAGTAAATCGTAATATGCTCAAGAACAAGACATCAACATCGCAGGCTCTTCCAAAATTCGTTATCCACCTCTTTACACCAACCAATAGAGGAAATGGGCTATCATGGAGCACTTTGGCCAGGAGCTCCCTGATTCGGCTGCTGCGGAGAGCCGTTACTGTAAGACCCCGGCATCGGCGGACCGTTACCATAGTTATTGCTATCGAGAAAGAAGAGGTTGGGGTGGCGGGGGAGGGGGCGGTTCCGGTCCGCAACACCACCAGGAGTACTCTGGGCTGGGACTGGGGACGGAGATATACCCGTTTGCGCCTGCTGCTGTTGCAGCTGCTGTTGTTGCGCGTCCGGCCCCGGCCACCATTGGCCCGAGAAGTCGAGCGCCGGGTTTTGCATGTATGTGTCCCAGGCGTCCTAATTACCGTTAGTGAATATCTCGATAGATTGGTGCAGATTGAAGAAGGTCAGGCCATACCCAGTCCAGATTGAGCTCCATGTCAGGCATCTGGCCAAACATGCTGCCAAAGGGCGAGGGAGCACCTCCCAAGTCGGCGGAAGCACCGAAGGAACCCTGTGCTGCCAGCGGCGCGTCGGCCATTTTCACCGATGCGTCGCTGAAGCCCGGGGGTGCCGTGTTCATGGGGCTCATCCCACTGCTCAGCAGACCCAACGTGATGGCAGCATTCTGCTTCTCGTCTTGCGGCTCGAAGGCCGGTGCCGGCGCATTGCTGCTGTCGGTGAGGCCCATGTTCAGACGGGCCAGCATCACCTCGAGAGCCCCCACTGCTTTGGAAGCCTCCATGGTCTCTTCGCGCTTTTCGTGCCAGATGTCCTTGGAGCGCTGCAGCGCTGCCATCATTTCGTCTCGACGTTCTCGGCCCCATGCACAGGCGTCGTTGGAGGCGCGACCCCCGGCTTGTAATCGATCGCCGTGGTAAAGATCGAGCACAACGATGGTGGCGGCAAGTAGGAAATCAGTCGAAGAGAATGAGGTGACTCCATTTCGGAGAGCCCGCAAGCGACCTGTGGGGCTCATTTCGGTATGGAATATGGACTGGAAGCGCAACAGCTCCATGGCGGAGTCGATGCATGTTCTTCGGGAGTAGGTAAAGCGGGGATTCTCGCGCGCGCGAACAATGTATGGCCTGTGTAGCACGCACTGGGCTCTGTGGTATATGCTCATTATCTGAAAGGGGGGAGTTGCGTTAGATAGAATAGTAGTTAGGGATTGAGAAACCTACGGAGTATCGAGACATGATGACATTTGCCGGGTCAAGCTGGGATTCTTCCATCGGACGGAGCATCAAATGCTCGGGAATCATGTCTCTTGCTCGACGGAGCTCCGCGTCGAGCTCCATCACCTTATCATAGGATCCACTTTCAAGGGAAGTATCGTGCTCGGTAACTCGGCCGAACGCGTATACTAGACGCGATTTCGTGATGAGATAGGAGATCGGGGTGGGTTCGCTGGGTGGGCGCGAGGCCGGAAGTGCCTTGCAGTCCTCCTCAAAGTCGTCGTCGTATAGGTTTTGGGGAATCTCGGTGTCACAATCGGACGTGCGGAGCATGCCGGGCAAGCCGACTTGGAAGGAGAACAGCAAGTCACACACCCGTACTAATGTCCAGACGCGCCGCCGCATCTCCCCTTGGAACGGCGTGATGTTGGGAAACACCTTTGAGTCCCGGTGATAACCCATCCTCATGGCTAGCCTCGCGATCACGCCGACGAGCACCCAGACAGACACGTCCGCCTCTCTGGTCTGGGAGAAGTCCCCATGGAGGTGGAACATTAGGGCTTCGATCAAGTATGGCCACGGTTTGGTATAATCTGCCAGGGTCAAACATTGCGCCATGAGATTCCGAAACGTGCCTGCCATGTCCAGAGACTTGCCCCGGAACTCCGGCGGCTCGTCCTCTTCGCGATGATACGAGAGCATGGCTAATCGCATGATCGATAATAGCATGCCAACCCAAACGATACATGTCTGTGACGGGTCTTCCCAGTGTTTATTGTACTAAAACGGTCAGCGCCACTTCTATTGCCAACGGTCCAGGAGTCGCTGCTTACCTGCGCCTGAAAAGTAGGGCCATGAAGAATTACTGGGTCGGAGGTTAGCATGGTAAAAGAACACGACAAGCGGGTGCAATCTGACTTACGAGTGCAAGGGTCGTAGCTATTGAAATATCGCGCAACTAATATATCTGTCGTGTATTTTGAGGGAAACGAGGACATGATTTCTGCACGGCTGGCGGGCTTCGTGGCGCCGAAAAGTAAAGCAGAGCCGGGGACATCGGTTGGAAGTCGAGTGGCATCGAGCCTTTCCGCTTGTTCCTCGTACTGCTTTTTATGGGTGCTGAAATAGTTTCGCACTTCGGCAATCTACAAACACAGTCAGTCTGGGATCCCACGCATTCGGCAATCTTAAGTCTCACATCGCTTAGAACCGACGCCCAGTGCGCCTCGCTGACATAGTAAGACTTGTTGTGGTTGTCGACTTTCATGATACCAAAAGACTTGGTAACCTGTTCGGTATCGCTTTCCTCTGCGTCGGGAATCTCGTCATCCAGCTTCAAATCCGACCCAATCTGGGCGGAGCAGATACTGCTACCACTGCCCGAGATAGCGGACACAGCTGCGGCGGGGCCCGCTGATTGAGATCCGTTGGTCATCAACGACAACACCAAGCCTTCCAATCGGTCGATCCGGTTCTGCATATCGTCTGGAGAGCTCGAGCTATTCTGTTGGGACACGTTTTTCTTTCGGGTATTCGGTTGAGCGTAGCTACATGACGAAGCATCACCGCGCTTGACGCAGTTTTCACACGGATTGGTGCGGTTGCATTTCAGCCTACAACGCACAGCGTCAGACAATCGTCGGACGTTGGACATGTACAGAGTGCGGGGGAGCATCTTACTTTCTTTGGCGACAAGGTCCGCAAGAAAGAGGCACCCGATTCCTCTTTCGAACCACCCTATAGTGTCCTTCGGGGGAGAATGCGCCAGCGCTGGAGGATGTGGTGGATGGTGGAGTGGGTGACATTGTTCTTCTCGTGTTTGGGAAGTCACTGCGCTTGTCTTGAGGATGAGCCTCGGAGGCGATAGCACGGACACGCAATATCACACCCTACAAGCGCACGATCGCTGTCCCAGATGATCTTTATCTTTCAGGAAGCACCGTTGCTCTGTGTATGGCTGCGAGAGGCTGGACCGCACCGATATCTTCAATCCTAGCCTCGTGCGGCAGTCCGTATCGGGTCACTTATATTCGGACACAAGGCGAGAGCGTCTCCGTCACGGATTTGTTTCCGGGTGCGCGTAGATCCAGCGCTCAGCATGCGGTGGTTGCGACTCTATCGACGTGGCTTCGGGGGTCAATTCGGGGGTACCAGGGGTGCGGGGCGGTGATTCGGAGCGAGTGGTTGGGAGGTGGCTGTAGTCCGCGCAACAAACTGAGCGGGGAGCTTGAGGTCGAGGCGCGATGAAATCAAGAGACTCGTATAGGCTTCTCACTGTTCGCTTTGGATCTTCACGCGGGGCACGGGGGCGAATAAGGTGCAGCAAAGGGGAAATATTGGCTTGGTCAGATATGGAGGGGCGAGCAAGCATTCGTGAGTCTGCCGTATGTAACCTCGTGCAGATTGACAGGCCGGCAGATATGGGCGAGAACGTCTCTTGAGCCTAAGAGGCACGATCGCGAGGACGAAAGAGATGGATGCGGATAGAAGGATATTTATAATGAAGGATCGAGGAGAAGAGGAGACAGGGTAAGTACGGTCTCTTTGTCTGGCCCTCTTATCGGCGACGCAATTAAGCTCTGGTGAGCCAACAACTGTAGCTAGCCTCAGGCAGGATCGAGGCGCGGGAAGGAAAAAATAAAAAAGATCCGACAGCTGCAGGATTCGAACCTGCGCTCACGAATGAACGGGATAGCAGATATGATACATATATAGCAGTCCCGCGCCTTAACCACTCGGCCAAACTGTCAATTGGTTGACTAATACGGCTCCTTGGAGATAGACGACCAGACTATGGTATCTATCTGTCTATATTCTGACAGGAAGTAGTCGATTCCTAAAGTAGACCACTCATAAATCCTTCTCTATTGTATTAGAGGTGGTAGTCTCTCGGGGCTACATTCTCTTGTCATGGTGGTTACTAGGTTGGAGCTTAGTCTTGTGACCCTTTCTTGATAGGAAATTCCGCCGTCTGGTTCACGAGCGGAGCCATCTCCACGGGACTGGCCTTTGCAGGTACTATAGACATCAAGCTTCCGCTTGTTCTCTATGTCTTATGGTTAATTATACGAGTTACCTTCAAGGTCGGTATCGAGCTTACTCTAAGTTATCTATAAGTACGATTAGTTGCAGGGTTAGTTTGATTTGTAATCTCTTACTTCTTTGCTAGTAGTTACGACATGCCATTGCAGCGGCTCATTAACATTTGAGATTTTGCCATGTCGTATACATTGCTGTGTTTTCTTCTTCTTTTTTTTATTTCAGTTTCTTTTTTTACTTGCTTCTTCCTTCAACCTGCACGGTGGTTGGTATAGACTACTCCTGGCGTGAGTATGGGATTGTGTGGTCACGGCACCGGGAGTTGAGAAATATATAGTTCCACCACCTAAGTACGAATATTCAAGGGTGCAAGGCCTTACCTACCACAACAACAAACAAGGATCAAGATCCCATGAGATTTCCAACAATGAGTCATAGCCCCACCTACCCCAAATCATCAAGTTTACCAACAAAACAATGAGCAGATGAGATAGGAGGACATAACATGCCAAGATAATACCGTTGTGGCAAAGTAGCATCAAATAGAACCAAATGCAATGAGGTTACATTTCTCGCACTGCACTGATGTATGGCTAATAATCAGCAGTATATAAATAAGGACAGTTTGGCCGAGTGGTTAAGGCGCGGGACTGCTATATACCATATCTGTCATCCCGTTCATTCGTGAGCGCAGGTTCGAATCCTGCAGCTGTCGTCCTATTTTTTTTATATTTCTTTTATATAGAGCTCTATTCATCCCCACTTCCACCCGTTGTGGATCGAGGATGTAGTGGTCTTACTGGTCTGAGATGGTACGGAGTAGAGCTGTCAACGGTCCCAATCCTATCTGTCGGTTGTATCCCCCTGGTCACCGGTGCGAATGATTGGTTGGGCGTTGATCTGTTGTAGTGGGGCACTTGTATTTGTTGATAGATAGAAGTACTTGACGACAAGCAAAAGGAATTGTAGACAGAACCCGTAAATGAATATAAAACTCCGATGTATCGGAGCTTCTTTTGGTGGTAGGTTTGAACCAGCATCGGAATAAGCCTAGTAGAATTTTCCCTGGCTACGGTACTTAGTGGGCAGATCATTTAGCCCAATACATACATACATATTCGACTCAATGACAGAGAGCACTGTATCAGTGGGCTGGGGTAGATATATTCAGCCACAGATACTTAGCTATAGTATAGTAGGAGATAAAATGGACATGTCATACATCAATATACCCCGGGTGAACCAAGCAACACAAAGCAATCCACAGATTCTCAGTGTCTGGTTCTCTGCATCTTCCATTCGCCAGAGGGTTCAGTGATACTACTGGGATTGGAGAGTGAATGCACCACAGACAATGAACCACCACCAGTCCTCCTCACTGCCACAGTCCTTGTCGGTTTGTCTGTTTGTCCACTGCGGGGCGACCTATAGCAGTCCAATTCACTCCTTCCTGCATACCCACTCTGTCGCTCTTCTGCTTTTTATATCTTTGCTTTCTCTCCCTTCCATCTTTCTTTCTTCCTCTCTTCATCTTTCCATCTCCCTCCCCTACACATTTATCCCACTTCCATTTTTAACATAAACCAGTTGAGTGCTCATCATCCATAAACCTCCTGCATCAACCGTCATGTCCGCTCCGAGGGGACGTGGTAGAGGCGGCGGCCGTGGCTCAACCGTGGATCTTCCCTTCCGTCAGTCGGGCCCACCCGGCGATAATCGCGGTCGAGGACGCGGCAGAGGTGATTTTGGCGATAGAGGCGGCCGTGGAAGAAGTGACTTTGGCGATCGTGGAGGTCGGGGCAGAGGAAATTTTGGTGATCGTGGACGCGGGGGACGTGGGGGAGGCGGAGGCCGTGGTGGTCGCGGTGGCTTTGATCAGGGTCCACGCATCTATTCGTACGCTCTTCCTTTCCCTCCACCACGCATATTGATCGGGTCGATTGTCCCCAGCTCGTGTGGACCCTGTTGATTGTTGATTATTAGTCCGGAAGGAGGGGTCGTTGCTCCAAGCGCCGAGGTCGAAAAGACTGAAAACGCCGTGGTCACTGCCTTGGCGGCTAAGAAGAGAGAGCCTGGCTTCCCCGAGCGCCCGGCCTACGGTACCCAGGGACAGGCGGTTACGCTGTTTGCCAATTACCTGGACTTGAAGTCGGTGGGGAACCAGCTCTTCCGCTACAATGTGAACATCCTGGGCAACTCGGCCACCAAGAACCCCCCGGCGGGGAGGAAGGCCCGCCAGATCATTAGCCTGCTGCTGGAAGAGCATTTCTCAGAACACCGCAGCCACATCGTCACGGATCACCGGTCTACCCTGGTGTCGAGCCTCAAAATCCTCGACAGCGAGGACACCCCGCGTGACTATGACGTGCGCTACAAGGACGAACACGACGACGACTACGCGGAAGAGCCGAGGGTTTACCGTGTTAAGGTCCAGTTTACTGGCAGACTCAGCCCGTCCGACTTGTTGAGCTACTTGACCTCGACCAATGCGGGCGCCATGTTCGAGTCTAAACAGGAAGTCATACAGGCTATGAACATCCTCCTGGGCTACCATGCCAAGACAAATCCGGACGTGGGCTCCGTGGGCGCGAACAAGCATTTTGCTCTCCGCGGGCCTGGCCGGGAGAAATGGGACCTGGGTGCTGGGCTCGAAGTGTTTAGAGGATACATCGTGAGCGCTCGGGCTGCAACTTCGCGTCTACTGGTCAACGTCCAGGTCAAGTACGTCGCCTGTTACCAGGAAGGCCCGCTGGCAGCGGTCATCGGCAGCTTCCAGCAAACGCGCTCGCGTGATATCAACGAGTTGAGGCGTTTCCTAAGCAAGCTCAGAGTCCGAGTGACGCACATCCAGAGGAAGAACAGACGTGGAGAGATCATCCCACGGTTCAAGACCATTGTAGGCCCGGCCACCAAAGCTGATGGTTCCGGGTTGCCCAACCGCCCCAAGATAGACCGTCACGGAGCCGGCCCCAGAGACGTCCAATTCTTCCTGGATGCACCCGGTCAGCCGTCCGCTCAGAAGGGTGGCAAGGGCAAAAAGGCTGCTAAGGCAGGCCCCGCACCAGCTGGGAATTATGTCTCCGTGGCGGACTTCTTTAGACAGCGTAAGTACCCCTTCGTCTCAAGTCTCATCCGTGGACGTGCTGACAGATCGACCCAAAGAATACAACATGAATGTCGATCTCAGAATGCCCGTTGTCAACGTGGGGACACGGGAGAACCCTAGCTATCTGCCCGTCGAAGCCTGCGAGGTTGTCGCCGGCCAGCCCGCCAAAACCAAGTTGACCCCCAATCAGACCAGGGGCATGCTGAACTTCGCGGTTCGCCCCCCGCCGCAGAATGCCCAATCCATCGCGACCAACGGCACAGGTATCCTAGGCCTTGGGGCTCCCCCCAGTCAGACCCTCCAGGAATTCGGCGTCCAGCCAAACCCAAAGCTAATCACCGTCCCCGGACGAGTGCTCCCGGTGCCCAACATCTACTACAGGGACGAGAAGTCGGGCCAGAAGCAAGTCAGACCGAACTTTGGCAGCTGGAACATGCGGTCGATCCGATTCTCCACGCCCAGCAAGATGACCAGCTGGACCTATCTCGTGGTCGACTTCGAGGGACGCCGGCCCTTCTTCGACAGCCCCGCGGCACTGGCTGAACCCCTGAAGAGATTCACAGACAAGCTAAACGAAGTGGGCGTGATCTCTGCGCCCTCCAAACCCGGAATCCGCGTCGAGGTCAACGAAATGAACTACGAAGCGGTCGTGGACAGCGCAATCGCGAGACTTATCGCCGGCCACCGCCCGCAGGTCATCCTCACCATCCTCCCCTCCGTGGACACCGGACTTTACAACTGCATCAAGCAGACCTGCGACATC
This sequence comes from Aspergillus campestris IBT 28561, assembly GCF_002847485.1. Classification (NCBI taxonomy): domain Eukaryota; kingdom Fungi; phylum Ascomycota; class Eurotiomycetes; order Eurotiales; family Aspergillaceae; genus Aspergillus; species Aspergillus campestris. Next base: position 439,462 of record NW_020194337.1, read on the forward strand.
AAGCACGGCGTGCGCAACGTCAACGTTCTGGGCGATAAATTCGCCAAGTGCGACGACCAGTACTTTGCCAACGTCGGCCTGAAATTCAACCTCAAGCTCGGCGGCAACAACCAAGTCCTGCGCGCGTCCGACCTCGGCCTCATCGGCGAGGGCAAGACCATGCTCGTCGGCATCGACGTGACGCACCCTTCTCCCGGCTCCTCCGACAACGCCCCTAGCGTCGCCGGCATGGTCGCCTCCGTCGACGCCCTCCTCGGCCAGTGGCCCGCCGAAATCCGCGTGCAGCGCGAGAAGCGCAACGAGATGGTCGAGGACCTCAACGCGATGCTCAAAGCGCACCTCCATCGCTGGCAGCGGGGCCACAAGAACCAACTCCCCGAGAACATCATCGTATACCGCGACGGCGTCTCCGAAGGCCAATACGACACAGTCGTCGAAAAGGAACTGCCCCTCCTCAAAGCTGCCTGCAAAGAGACCTACCCAGCGACCGACACAGCCAAACAACTCCCCCGAATCTCCATCGTCGTGGTCGGCAAGCGCCACCACACGCGCTTCTACCCCACGAGCGACCCAACCGCCGACCGCTCCGGCAACCCCAGCAACGGCACCGTCGTCGACCGCGGCGTGACCGAAGCCCGCAACTGGGACTTTTTCCTGCAGGCGCACACAGCGCTGAAGGGCACCGCCCGGCCGGCCCACTACTACACCGTCTGGGACGAGATCTTCCTGCGCCAGAAGCCCTCGCATCCCAACCAGAACACGGCCGATATCCTAGAAGGCCTGACCCACCGGCTCTGCTACCTGTTCGGGCGTGCGACTAAAGCAGTCAGCATCTGCCCGCCGGCCTACTACGCGGATCTGGTCTGCACGCGCGCGAGATGCTATCTCAGCTCGGCGTTTGATCCGACCCCGTCGGGGAGTATTGTTACGGGGAGTGGGGGGGCGGATATGCTGGTTGATGATGCCAGTGTTAGGATCCATGCGAATGTCAAGGATACCATGTTTTACATTTGAGGATTCTGACACTTGGCACACCGACCTGGCTCCCAATTGGAGAATGGCAATTGGGTTGAAAGGGCAACCGATGGAACACTGGAAAGACTCGTGGATTACTGTTGCTTTGATCCTGCTTTATCTTGGTTGGGTTAGCTGGATAAACGTTGGGTTCTGTCATGCCCTGTCATGTTTCTTTCTATTTGCAAATTGGAATTGTTTATCTTGTTTTTGCACGCGTTATCACGGCCAAACTGGAATGGAATGGAAACGAGAATGAATATGATATGTTATTGATCAGTTAGTTTGAAGACTCATTGGCTATGTATCTAGTGTATCTAGTCTAGTTATTTACCTAGGTAGATAGATAGATAGGAAGATGGATCTTATCCCAAAATGCAACAAAATACCCTTTCTACCTACCTGCCTACCTATATCCTACTGCTTGAGAAATCCCAGTCAGATGTAAACTTGACTACCTAGATCTAATTGATATACTGTAGCAGCATAGTAAGTAAGATACTTTATTATCATCTATCTTTACTAAATCAACTATCAATCAACAATAATAATCAATAATCAATAATAATAAAAAGTAAATAAACAGTAATCAATCATACAAAGACCACACCACGAATAACAACCAGGGATTGTATTGGATAGATATTTAGTTGTTGGTAAGTAAACAAGTGGATCAAAACAGAACGCGCAGTTGGGAAATCACAGTTGTAGATAAGAATAATAACATCAACACTGACAAGGAAAGGTAGAAAGACAGAAGGAGGTAAAGTAAAGTAAGTAAAATCAAGTACAGTCAAGTAAGTAACTAAAGGTAAACCGAGTAAAGATGGAAGGAAAGAAGAAAGAAAGCGAGGAAGAATAGAGGTAGAAAGTACAAGGAGAAAATGATACAGGCCCGCGAGCTTAGATAGATAGATAGGGGCATAATGAATGAGGTCAGTACCTAGCCGGCCATGCCGGTTGCTGGCTGGCATGGAAGGGGATGTTGGTTATTGTCTGGTCGGTTGATCAGCCGATATTGACATAAGGAACTAGTTCTGTGTTCTGTGTCTGTTTTTGTATTTATCTTTCATCATGGTTGTCGTTTCGCTCGTGGCGCATTTCGCGTCCAAGGGTCGTCGTACTGTATTCCATAGCAGGACATGTCTTTTTAAGATTCCACATCACGAGTGGCATCTATCAATCAATCAATCGACTGAATGGATGAAAACAATCAAATCATTCATCACCGTAGATGTTGTTCCAGCTCCGATCATTGGTGGCTTTGCCCGCGCGACGCCCGGGGACAACATTGACGAACTTTCTGGGCTGGGGCGACTCATCATACAGACCCCACGAGGGCTCCATCATGCGCACGGCTGTCTGTCTAATCGAGCTAGCAGGCTTCTCGTTCTCGGCGCTGGCCTCAGGCGCAACGGGGGGAGCATCGTCCGTGACGTCCCAGTGGTTCTCGAAGTCGTTGCGACGGTTGGGCCCGCGGTTGACGGTAGACAGCGGACGCTGCTGTTTCTTCTGCTTGGACACGTCCTGCAGAGCCGGCTCGTCGTCGTCGTCGTCCTCGCTGTAAAGCGGGTTCTTGTAAAGGCCCATGCCCTTATTCTGGAACGAGCTGATGATGCGCGCGCCGTTGCCCTCGTCGTTGGGGTCCCCCATGTGGATCTGGGTCTTTGCGTCCGGACGCGGGTGCGGGCGGGCTGGCGGGGTCTCCTGGGCCTCGTCGTCGCTCCAGCCGAAGTGGCGCACTTCCTCGGGACGGATCTGGCGGTGGGCCTTCTCGGGGGTGCCGAAGTCCTCGAAGTTCCACTGGGGGCGGGCGTAGGAGAGCGGGCGGGCCTCGGCGTGCTTGATCTCGCGCTCGCTGTTGTCGGCGCCGAGCTCGAAGTGCTGGTAGCGCTTGGGGTTCGCGCGGTAGGCGATCTGCTGCGGGCCGTCGTGCTCGCGGACGGTGTCGTCGTCGTCGAAGATGCGCGCGCGCTGGAAGTTCTTGTTGGAGCCGGCCTTGGGCGCGATCGTGGACTTGGTGGGGGTCGCGTCGGGCGCGTCTTGGACGTTGTCGTCGCGGACGAAGAGGTCGTCGAGGTTGCGCGAGGGGGGCTGGGCTGAGGCGGGGGCGCGAGGGGGGCGCACGGGGTCCGCGCGGCCGGAGTCAGGGGACAGCAGGTGGAAGAGGGACTCCGCTGCGTAGGGGTCCTTGATGTATTTCTTGCCGGGGGAGGCTCGCTTGGACTCGGGATCGTCCGATCGGGACGTCGGTCGAGAGGAGGCACTGTCGTCCGTGGCGGGCGCTGGAGTCGCCGAGCTGGCTGCTTTGATCATGCGAAACTGCTCCTTTGCGTCGCGGATGGGCCAGCCGCGACTGCGGGCGCCGATGACCTCGACCTGCTTCAGCAGCGACGCCTGGTCCCAGTAGATGCGGACGCTGTGGATTTGATTCTGCGCATTGAAGCGCACGATGTGAATCTGAAGGGTGACACGACGTCAGTCGGTATCAGGAGGGGGGGTGGGGTATCTATGTACATACCGTGGGGAAGGTCGCGACGCGGTCGGACAGGAAATTATCATCGAGCGTCGGGAGATAGGGGCCGCCTCCAGATACAAACTCTACCGTGGTCTCGACATCGACGCAGATACTGGCATTCCCTTCGACGGCGTCCAGGATAGTCTCGGACCTGATCTTGATAACGTGGTCCTGGCGGGTGAGGTGGTGGAGCACGGCATCTGCGCCTTCGACCTTGATGGTAGTGGGGATATAGTTCAACGCGACATCGGCCGCTAACGACGCGGTCCTGGGGCTGGCCAGGTATCGCTGGTATAGATCCTTGAAAATCATGGTCGCTGAGAAGTGGAATCCACCAAAGACAGGACTTGAGGCGGAGACAGAGGTAAGGGACAAATTGATTACAAGAGAAGTTCGGAGATGGAGAGAGGGAGGGAGAGAGGAGTGGACGGGGAAGGGGAAATTAAATTAAATGAGCCAAGAGATGGATTAGGATTCTTGACAGGGACAGAAAGGTCGAAAAGGTCAGAAAGGTCAACACAGGGAAAAACGCGAACCAAAGTTTGGATCGTTCCGGGGGGGAAGTCAATTGTCAACAAATAAGAATTATCTCCCTCCAGACGACATGTCAATATTAATCTTGAAAGGGGCAATCATGAAAGAAAGTAAGAATAGAAAAGAGAGAGAAAGAATGAACGAATGAAGAATGTGGATGGAACACTCGCAAATGAGACCGAATAATCAAGGATACTGGAGAATTCGGATCATCTTCAGGAGGCGCAACATCGTAATATCAGATTCTCCCCCGACCTTCCCTGGTTATCCAGATGTTTGACATTTTCACGATTGTTTAAGGCCTAGATCAGCGTCGGTCAACGCCGGGTCAAGCCGCGTGGAAGACACCAAGGACGGCACCAGTGTTTCACCAGTCTAAGCCCCTCCCGCTTGGTCTCTCAGGCAACTTGTTGGCTACGATACGCGATATTATGATACGGATAGTGGCATGAGAGGGAGAGGGAGAGCGAGAGAGGGAGGGACTGGGAGGAGGGATACTGGGTCGTTCCCAGTCTTGAATACAGTACTGCCTTCTTTCTGTCTGTCCATCTGTCCGTCTGTCGACCGCATCGGTCTTTTCTCTAGTATTATTCCTTCTAGTTTGTCATCTCATCGTACAGTGTTGATCTCGGTGACCATCGTAGTCGGGGTAATGGTAGCGACCCTCTCCTTATCCAGACTGCCGAACCTGGGGAGCGGTGCTTGTCGCAGCAAACAGTCCTGTGCGCCAGCGAGGGCACGGTCCAACAATGTGCCCGTCACCAGATCCACCGGTCATAGTCACGCCATCCTACTTCCGTCCTGGCCAACCGGACCGCTTGTGTTGTTCTATCGGGGCAATGGAAACAGAAGAGAAGTAGGGTCGAGTAAAGTTGGGTATATCGGTGTCGGTTGTGAGAAGATGGCGGTCCTCTCGTTCGTCAGGGTTATAGATGTTACAGTGGTCTGCAGAGAATAATCCGTTAGCCTTGTCCATCGCCTACCGTTATAAGAGTAAAACATAGGGGAGCGCAACGTACCCGAGATAGTCCTCCTTGATGGTCCCAATGGCGTTGATCGCCGCCACGTCCGGCTTCACACCGAGAATCTTTAGTCGCAGACTGGTGCCCTTTTCGATCACCTGGTCCGCATGGTCTGTATATTGTGGGGGCACCGTGTTTGGCTCCCACCGGATATCGGATGGGATGTTCTGTCAGTCGGTCAGTACCAAAGACGCCCGTTGCTGTCTCGCTCCCTTTTTCTCTCTCGGTCACCTACTTTGCGCGCAATAAAGACGGACAGTGGCCCGGCCAGTGTGAAGATTCCCGTAGGTTTGACGGAAGTCACGATAGCATCGACCTGCGTGATATAATCAGCATCCCGAATCCATCCTCCGTTGCCTAGAGATAAAGACAAAACGTACAGTCTCCCCGCGGAACGGCTTCCAGATGATCGCGCGGTATTTGATCGTGTACTCGGCCTGTCCCCCACTGGGCAGCACCCGTCCTTCGCCAATATCCACCATGTCCATCACACAGATCACAAAATGGTCACCGGTACAGCGGCCCTCCTCCTCCTCGTTGAGCCGGTTGATCAGATACTCGCGCACATTGGGCCCGAAGTAGGACGGGTGCAACGTGATGACCTTGGTCTCCTCCTTGAGAAAAAACATTCTGCCGGGATGTCGAGGTCGGCGCGACTCAGATCGTTAGTCGGTTGGTGAATTCGCGACGGCGGGGACCGGCGGTGGGAGAGGTCAGCGAGAGTCGAGTTCAGACCGTCCCAAGGACGTTGTATCGACCTGGGTGTTGATCTAGAAGAGATACGGTTCCGTGAGGCGACACGTATTTGGATAGTCCTTTTCTAATCCGGAAAGACAACGGATCTTGAAAGGTTGGTAGGAGGTAATCAGTAGCTCATGGCCAGCAACAAAACCCAGGAACTGCCCCAGCAAAGCCAATCGCCGAACGATCGCGACACTCCAAGAAAGAATGAGACTGCGCGGTGAGTATTTGGTGATGCGCCTGCCCTCGATGTAGGCAGATGCCAAAAGATAGCTAGTATTATATCACGAAGACGAGGCCGTCAATAATCCTCATGTCTGCCGCGCTGGATCGCACATGGCAGGCAGCAGCTGGGTGATCACGTGGCATAGACTCTGTGTGACGGTATCTTACATGCAACCACCACAAGAGCAAGGTAGAATCAGGTGTACCTGGGTAACTAACGGTAATACCGTTACACATGACGGCATCGATGCAAATACACACCTAAAGGACTCCGTAATGCTCCACCTCTTGGCGAGGTTACAATCAGGCAATAATAGTCTTAGCCTGTCTGTGTGATGAGGCGGACTATCTGACCACCACTAACGGGTCACTAACAGGGGAAATCAAGACTAGTCTGCAGTGTTATCTGGCTTTTTTTGTGACTTGCCTTGGCTCTCCGAAAGGGGGAAGAAGAAGCAGCAGCAGAAGACGTTTGAAATCTATAGTCCCATCCTCTCAGGGCTGAACCATTATCACGGACCATCATGGCTTTGAACTTGGAGAAGCAACTGCTCTTTGTGAGTCTCCCACAGATTTGGACGCAATATGATTTGGAGGGCGACCGACTGACTGCTATATCTCTAGTATGGAGCCTATCACAATAACCCGGTATAGATGCCTCCCCTCCCGTCTCGTCTTGGTCTTTTCCTTCCCCGTCCAGCCTGGACACTCATCGCTCATCGCTCATCGTTCAACAGGTGAACGTCGCCATCCACATCACCTGTGTGCCTGTCCTCCTGTTCACAGGTATCGCCCTGGTACGTTGTCCTCCCTGTCGTCCACCCCGCTAGCCCCCGGCCAACGATCCTAACTGCAAACCCCCCCAGGCCGCCAACTCCCCGACGCTGTTCCCCGTCCCCGAAGCCATCCAGTATGAGAACCTGCCGCCGAATCTGGGGACCATCGGCGCCCTGATCTATGCGTCGTTCTACGTCTTACTCGAGCCCGTCGCGGGGGCCCTGATCGCCCCGTTGCTGGTCGGCGGCGCCGCCTTCGCCAACCACCTCCTCCTCACGTACGGGTCGGACATGAACTACTGGTTTGGCGGCATCCACGTGGTGACGTGGTTGCTCCAGTTCGTCGGCCACGGCGCCTTTGAGCGCCGTGCGCCTGCGCTGCTGGATAACCTGGTCCAGGCGCTGCTGCTCGCGCCGCTGTTTGTCTGGATGGAGATTCTGTTCTTCTTTGGCTATCGGCCGGAATTGAAGGCTCGCTACGATGAGAGTGTGGAGAAGGCGGTTGCTACGTTCCGGGCGCAGAAGGACAAGCAGAAGGCTGCGAAATGATTCTTCATCGCCTTCTGGTAGGATGGACGTCTTGTACTGGATGCAGCGCTCGCACAGTCGCTGTCGTGATCTTGCCCCGAGTGGGTTTGTATCTGGGTTGTTGTTGACCTGGGGAGTTAGGTTAGGTAGTTGGAAGCTATGCTAACTATCGTTGGGAGAGTCGGAGCTGTGGTTGTTTTTCCATTCCCATGTTCATTTTCTTTCTTTCCCTGTTTTTATATTTTGCTTGTTTGCTTGTTTTCTTGTTTTTGCCATTCGCAGCACCATGTTTGAATTGAGCGATTGAATATTGTAATCAAGAGATTGGTATGCCTTGTATAGTTTATAGAGACGAGGATGCACCGGGATAACCCTGCTGGGCCTACACGTGACGCTGCAGGAAAGGGGTGAGGGGGCGGTTAGGTTATGTAACCGAAAAGAGGAGTTCCAGGGAGTTGAACGCATTAGGATGGAATTTGAAACCAGTTGTCCCGTGTAGGGTACCAACCAGGTATCATGGACTTACGGTGAGGTTGACTGAAAAGTAAACAAAAATTGATGTTTCTATAGTTACTACACAGAATACTATAGATACGAATCTACGGTGTAGCGATAGACCGATCCATTGACAGTAAAAAGAATGGAGTGGACGGACTAGAATCTACGCACCACTGAGGGTACAGCAGTCGGATCCATGGACGGTTGCTGTGACGAAAATGAGTGACTGACTCAGCCGTACCGATCCGTACCAGCCCGTCTTTCACACTACCCAGTATTAAGTATGTAAAGTGATCCGCAGATCCGAGAGTGTGTAAAGAAAGAGGAAAATTACCAGGAGCGGTTCCAGTATTAAGAGAAAATGAGAGAGAAAAATGAGAGGCCAAGGTGGCCCGCAGAGAAAAAAAGTAAGAAAAAAAAAGAGAAAATTACCAAGACGGATTACCCGGTCTACCGGTCTCTCCACTCTTCCTCCCGACCGTAGGCACTACCACACCAGAAAGAATTTGGAAAAGTATAGTCGGTTGTATAGAATTAATAGTATCAATAAAAATTATAAAGGAATAAAAATGTAGGATGGTTGTGGTAAACAGATAGTTACCACCTTTGGATTGATTAGTTGGTTGGGATGAAATCAAACGAGTCCCGTGAACGCACTAGGGCGGCTTCGGAGGTTACTGAGAGGCTCGGCAAACTGGGTTTAGTGCCAGACCTGAGAATCCTCCCAGCCCCGACGACAAAGCTCTCCCTCCCATCTCATCCACAATCTCCTCCTCTCCTCTTCTTCCTCCCCCCCCCTCCACCTCCCCCCCAATTATATCTCTCCTTCAGAGTATCAACTCCAACTTCCTCTGAACCCCCATCACAATGTTCAGAAACGCTCTGCGGCAGTCCAGCCGCGCCGTCGCGGCCGCCTCGACCACTGGCCGCATCGCCTCGGTGAGTCCTTTTCCCTTCTCGATCCATCCCTTCCGAGGGTCGACGACTATCCTCCTCGACCTCAAGATATCGAATTCCATCTCAGAAGTCATCTCAATGGGATGGTCGATCGGTCCTTTGCATGTCGCGAGGCTTGGGTTTCCCATTGCTCGCTTTTTTCTCCCTCGTCCATGACGTTAACAAATTTTGCGTTCGCTGCCAATTAGACTCGCGCGGCTGTCTCCGGCCCTCTCGCTGGTGCCTCCAAGCAGGTCCGTACCTACGCTGCCGAGGCCAAGGCCTCGCCCACCGAGGTCTCCTCCATCCTGGAGCAGAGAATCCGTGGTGTTCAGGAGGAAGCTGGTCTTGCCGAGACTGGACGTGTCCTTTCCGTCGGGTACGTAGGCCTAGAGGGTTCCCGAAAAAATTCGAACTCGGGACGGTGATGGCGGTGAAACGAATGACACCTGTCACGAATTCACCCTGCCATTGTTTTATCTCTTCTGATGCAATGGAAAACTAATTTGAATCGGTTGATAGTGACGGTATCGCTCGTGTCCATGGCATGACCAATGTCCAGGCTGAGGAGCTGGTCGAGTATGTATCCCTTGGTATCAAATTTTTTTTTTTCTTTTGGAATTATATCACTAACGGACTATTAGGTTCGCCTCTGGCGTCAAGGGCATGTGCATGAACTTGGAAGCCGGCCAGGTCGGTGTTGTGCTGTTCGGTTCCGATCGTCTGGTCAAGGAGGGCGAGACCGTCAAGCGTACCGGAGAGATTGTATGTTATCTCCTTGCCTGTTTTAACAGGTTGAAAGGCAAAAGAAAGAAAAAGACAATGCTAATAATATCTTTCAGGTCGATGTCCCCGTCGGCCCTGAGATGCTCGGCCGTGTCGTCGACGCTCTGGGTAACCCCATCGATGGCAAGGGCCCCATCAACACCACCGTCAAGAGCCGTGCTCAGCTCAAGGCCCCTGGTATCCTGCCCCGTCGCTCCGTCAACCAGCCCGTGCAGACTGGTATGAAGTGTGTCGACTCCATGGTGCCCATCGGCCGTGGTCAGCGTGAGTTGATCATTGGTGACCGTCAGACCGGTAAGACCGCTGTCGCCCTCGACGCCATGCTCAACCAGCGCCGTTGGAACAACACCAGCGACGAGAGCAAGAAGCTGTACTGTATCTACGTTGCCGTCGGCCAGAAGCGTTCCACCGTCGCTCAGCTCGTCAAGACCCTTGAGGAGCAGAACGCCATGCAGTACTCCATCGTCGTCGCCGCCACCGCCTCCGAGGCTGCTCCCCTGCAGTACCTGGCCCCCTTCACCGGTTGCGCCATGGGTGAGTGGTTCCGTGACAACGGCCGCCACGCCGTCATCATCTACGACGATCTGTCCAAGCAGGCCGTCGCCTACCGTCAGATGTCGCTGCTGCTCCGTCGTCCCCCCGGTCGTGAGGCCTACCCCGGTGACGTCTTCTACCTGCACTCGCGTCTGCTCGAGCGTTCCGCCAAGATGAACGACAAGCACGGTGGTGGCTCCCTCACCGCTCTGCCCGTCATCGAGACCCAGGGTGGTGATGTCTCTGCCTACATTCCCACCAACGTCATCTCCATCACCGACGGCCAGATCTTCCTCGAGGCCGAGCTGTTCTACAAGGGTGTCCGTCCCGCCATCAACGTCGGTCTGTCCGTGTCCCGTGTCGGTTCCGCCGCCCAGGTCAAGGCCATGAAGCAGGTCGCCGGTTCCCTGAAGCTGTTCTTGGCTCAGTACCGTGAGGTTGCTGCCTTCGCCCAGTTCGGTTCCGATCTCGATGCCTCCACCAAGCAGACCCTGGCCCGTGGTCAGCGTCTGACCGAGCTGCTCAAGCAGAAGCAGTACTCCCCCATGGCTGTCTCCGACATGGTCCCTCTGATCTTCGCCGGTGTCAACGGTCTGCTCGACACCATCCCCGTCAACAAGGTCCTCGACTGGGAGACCGACTTCCTGGCTCACCTCAAGAGCACCCACCCCGAGATCCAGGAGACCATCGAGAAGGAGGGTCAGGTCTCCAAGGAGATGGAGAAGAAGCTCAAGGAGGTCACCGTTGCCTTCAACAAGGCTTTCAACGCATAGGTGAGCCATTTTTTTTTATCCAAAAAAAAAGGCACTTGGCTTTGATATCTGATTAGCCTACCTTGTACTGTTTTATTCCTGACATCTATGTGTATAGACAAGATAGCTTGTACAATTTGAGACCACTTTTGTTCGTTACTTAAAACCGCTGGAATCGGTTTTGGGCGGTGTATACCCTCAACCAGGTGTCACCTACCTACCGAGATCTCTGTAGCTTTCCTATCAAGGACAAAACGAGGTGGAATCGATGACAACAAAAAAGGGCAAGGCCAAGATACGATTTAATATCCTGTACGTTTAGAAATTTCGCGTAGCAGGGGGGGAGCAATCCCATGATCCTGGAAACTGGTTGTCAAAACCATGCAGGGAAACCTGCACCGAGATAATGGATTTTCTTTCCCCTTGCTTTCGCTTGCAACAGCCTGAATATGATTTCTTTTGTGTTTTATTTGCTTGCGTAGTAGCTTGATTGTATTACTGGTTGGTAACTATCTATCTATCTATTGAGTAACATAAGACGCTGGATATAGCCTGATGAAAGTCTGGTTGGGCTATATGGAATCTGCGTCTGGTGGTCCTGGACCGAGTGTGTATCTGTTTATCATCTTATTGTTTGATTGAGCTCAATGGACATACCTCGTGTTGACATCATTGCGCGAGGGGTCTGCATACCTGTTGAGATCAGTTGTTGCCTTTACTTTACACTCTACCTGACTTCTTACAACAACTTCGACAGGGCTACAATGGTGCCCAGTTGGACAGAAACCGCTACGGGCTACTCTGTAGACTAAAGTCTACTCCCAGACAACAGCAGCAAAGCAACCCAAAGCAAAGCACAAAACCGAAAGAAGTAACACAATTGGGTAATAGTAACCTAACAAATAAATAAGAGTAAAGATCAAACCAAATCCAGATAAGATCCATATCGCTTCCCAACACCATGGAATACCGCCGCCGCAGCAGCCCACCATCATCCCACTGTCATAAATCCCATTCCATCCCAACCCCAGCATCAATCACAATCACCTCTTCAAATCCTCCCCAGCCCCCCTCTTCTTCTCAATCTCCTTCAGCGCAAGCCTCAACACCTCAACCTCGCTCGCAAGCCACTGGTGCAGCGGACGCGCGTGGAACGTCCCGTCCGCGGCGAACCAGCCTGCGAAGGAGGTCTCAATCTCTTTGTTTTGGAGGGTCTTGCCGGCGGCAGATTTGTATTCGATGTGGAGCTTGTAGAGCGGGGAGTGCTTTTTGGAGGAGGTGCGGATGGAGATCTGTTTTGGTTTGTTAGTAGTTGGTTCTTTTTCTTTTTGGGGCGATTGAGAATGGTGGGGTGTATGTTGTATGTTGTATGTTGTATGTGTGACACGCGCGTGTGTACACACACACACACACACACACACACACACACACACATATATAATGTAAATCAGAAAAAAGAGGAGAGAAGACACATACCGTCTCGCCCGACGCGCGCTTCCCCCGGAAGACCTCACCCGCCTCGACAGCCCAAACCCAATACGTGAGGAAAGTGTTCAGAGCAAAGTACGTGCCCACAGCCGCAATAACCCATGGCGAGCGGGTAGCCTCCCAGCCGAGGTATCGGTCTGCGTAGAAGGTGAAGGCGCTGATGGCGACGGCCGTGTAGCCTACCAGGAAGTGGACATTGGTTTTGGTGTGGTCCTGGGTGAAGGTGTAGGGTTGCGGGAGGGAGGTGAGGAAGGGGGCGAGGGAGTCGTCTGTTGTTGATTTGAGGTCTGTGTTGCTATAAGATTAGCTTAATTGATTGGGAAAATGGAATTTGAAGGGGAGAGGCTGTCGTCGTGGGGTTGGAGTCGCGATAGGTTTGGTGAGTATAGTATAGATAGTGCTGGACTGACCGTTTGTGGAGTAGACGGGCACTTTGACCTGCTCTGTTGACGCCATTTCGAGGTTGAGAAGGCTGTAAATTATGCCTTTACACTCTCTCAAATTGATCAAATTCGGAACCGAAAGAAACAAGTTTGACTTGGGGAAGAAAGAGAGAAATCGATGTTGTAGAGCGCTGACGAGAGTTGCGGCGAGCTGTCCCTTTGACGGAGCTGAGCTAAAGCGGCGGGCGATTCGGCGCTAGTTGCGAACCCGCCGTGCTTCTCTCGTGGGGAAGAGAGAGACCTCACTTGGTCTTGCTTCCACTGCCACCCCAGCTCACTTATTTAATCTTAATCCACCACTGTCATCCACTCTGCCCACCATGGTGTCGCAGGGGCTGGAGCAGACGATCGTTCGGGATCCGGCTCTTTTGTGAGATTTTCCGTCTGCCCCCAGGAGGGCTGAATGCTAACGCGTTGAATGTCCAGCTACTGGATCCTGATTCCCATCTCCATTGTCATGGCATGTCTCCCCAGACAGCTTTGCCAATTCGAATATAGTCTAACACAAGTATAGATCCTGACCGGTATCCTCCGTCACTACGCAACCGTCCTGATGAACACCCCCCCGAAGCCGCCCTCAACGCTGGCCGAATCTCGCGAGCGCCTCTCCATCCTGCGCGGCGTCAACCTGCGCAACAATGCCTCTGCAGTCCTCACAAAGGAAGCCTTCGAGGCACGGAAGAACTACCTCGTCTCTGCGTACCAGAATGGCGAGTTTCTGAAAGACCCGGAGAACCGCGGCCAAGCGCCGGCCAACCCGATGACGGATCCCGCCGGCATGGAGGCCATGATGGGCATGATGAAGGGGAACATGATGATGATGATCCCGCAGACGCTGATCATGAGTTGGATTAATGCGTTCTTCTCGGGGTTTGTTATCTGTACGTCTGATTTGGTCTGTGGTTGAGTTTATTGGGCGCACATGCTGATATGGAAATAGTGAAATTGCCGTTCCCTCTGACCATCCGGTTCAAGTCGATGCTGCAGTCTGGTGTTATGACTCGTGACCTCGATGTGAGATGGGTGTCGAGCTTGTCGTGGTATTTCTTGAATCTGTTTGGCTTGCAGTCTGTCTTTGGTTTTATTCTGGGCAGCGACAATGGTGAGTCTTTTGATATTACTCACCTTTCCCAATCTCGTCCGTCCGTGGGCAGGATATTCTCACATATGCTAATCTATCTCTTATAGCCGCCAACCACATGTCTCAACAGATGTCCTCGATGAACCCTGCCGCTGGCGTTAACCCTTTCCAACCCGGCCAAGACCCCGACAAGCTGTATCAAAGCGAGGCCGAGAACCTGGAAGTCCTGGAGCATTTTTGCATCCTTGATGGGATTGAGGATCGGATCCTCCACAACATCGCCCCGAAGTATGGTTATACCTTCTAAGTAGCTTGCTACGGGTGCATCCACTTTTTGCTTTGATCTTGGAAGAAATGTATGGCTGAGCGATTGGTACGACATAAAATAAGAGAGAAAGGCGTCTAATATCATATTTCATTGTCCTGGTTACATACATTGTACTACTTGCTCAAGGCTTTATAATACAAGGATATATACCATATGCATATTGATCTGATATAGAATGAGCTTCATACTACTCTTTGTCTCCGCGCCTTGAACAAGGCCGTTGTCAGGATGAGGCTTGCTCCATTGTGCTCTGCCTCCCACAATGGATGATACAAAGGTTGACGAAGCTATCAAAGCTATTCGTCCGTTCTCTACATGAGTATAAAACTGTAGCAACACCCCTGCATCACCACACACCACCTATACAAACATCCCAAGCCTCAGTAACCCCAGGCAAGTATAACCCAACCCTAACCAACAACAACTCCAACAACAGCAACCATGACTTGACCCTTCGACTACTACCAAGACCAAGGCGAATCCATAACCTTTACAGCAGACACAGCCCTCCTCTACGGATGGTGCACCAGGAAGCCCCAAAAAACAACATCATCCCCGCTCCCCACCCCAGAAGACACACCCCTCCCCAAAGTCAAGCTCGCCCTCCAACCCAACCCCCAGCCCGAACCAGGATCCCTCAACCCGGACGCGCAGGAATTCACACCCTCCAGCGAATACCGCGACCGCAGCGCCAAACCATGGTGGTACTTCATCGACCTGCGCGGACGGACCGTCATCGGCGAGTGGGGCCTGCTGGAGGAGATATATAGTGAGATGACGCGCGGGAATGCGAGCCAGTACGAGGAGCCGCAGAGGACGATCCGGGGGGGCGTGTGGTACTGTGTTTTGGTTCCCGATGAGGTGCGCAATATTGGGAGTGCGTATATGCTGAGGTATACTAGGCTCGTTGTGAAGTGGTATGTGAGGCGGTTTGAGAGGATTGCGAAGCGGGTGGAGAGGGCGAGGGGGTTTGAGTCGTCTGAGGAGGAGGTGGGGGAGGTGTATTTGGGTTTGGATGAGGATTGGGATGGGGATGGGGGTGGGTTGAATGGTGGGGGGAAGGTAGGGAAGTGAATTGGTTTTGAGATTATGGGGAGAACGTTCGGTAAGTTGTCTCTTTCCTATTTTTATTGATCTATTGATACATATACCAATCGGAGTATGGGCTCTATCTCCATTCAACATTTGTATCTTGTAAAACCATGAATTGTCCTGTAGATTGATGTCGTAGAATTAGTAGCAGTGTATACTTGGATTATGATATAGTAAAAAACGTGATAATATTGCGTAAGGTCATCAATAATGTCAAAAGTCAAACCACAAGAAAGACAGACAAATATCATAAATCATAACTCGTCAAATACAGCCAATCAACGATAGTTGATGACACCATTAAGCGTCCACACCTCGCCGTTAGCGACTTGCTCCGCTACAGCATCAACCTCGACATTGCCGGGTTGGATCTGTAACGCACGTTAGCAAGAACCGATAAGAAAGAGAACGTAGACATACGTAAATTTTGTCCCCATCTTTCTTCCAGCTCAACTTCTCACCCGCAAGAGTCTTCGCCTCTTCACCCTCCTTCCAAGGACTGGTAGTGACGATGTGGGCTCCGACAAAGCGCTCCAGGTTCTTCCTGGCGCGGTCCTGGCCTGCCTGCCCCTCATACGCCTGCGCTTCCCCATACTGGTTATAGTCATCGGGGTTCTCCCAGGGCTTGCGAGGCAGGGCCTGAATGGCAGAGTTGCGAGGCGCAAGAACAGTGGCGTTCTTCGACGTATTGTTGAGGTGAGCTTCGATGGACTCGAAATCGCGGGTGAGCGAGGCAAAGATGTTGATGCCGCGGGTCTTGGGGAGGACGTCCGAGATGATCGGGTCGCGGGCGTTAGCGCCCTCGTTGTTGTTTGGACCAGGCATGACAATCTTGGGAAGAGCACCTCCCATCAAGGGTTGTTGTTTGCTGAGCCACTGCCTGACTTCGCTGTTGTCTGCGAGGGGACGTTCGTGGCGGAGGTGTGGTGAATCGACGAGGAAACCGGGTAGACGCTTGCGGAGGGAGAAAGCAGGAAGATCCCAAGCGCTGACAGTGCAGGTTATTGCAAGAAAGATAAATACCGAGATAGCCAACATGTGCCGCAACATGATGATACTGATGTATGACCGCGAGGGCCTAATAATCAAGAGCGACAGGCCAAGGAAGTGCTCGATGTGGTCATCGGGGGATGACGCAACAGGCCGGATTGCCAACGTCCCACACGTGATTTGCGGAGGGACGAGCGGCACGTGACGAGCGAGGGTTTATCGATAAGGGCCCATCGGCCACAAAAGGCGTCATTTCTTGAGGGGAAAAGAAGTCCATCCCACTCGTTTTCCCCGCTCATATCGCAATCATGTCCGCATTGCAGACGTTCCTGCTGGTCGCTGACCATGATAAGCAGGAGGCCAAGCAGATCGCGGAGCGAATTGCCCACGGTAAGGACGGAATGGTTCCCTGACAGCCGACTGAGTTCTAACAATTGGTGCAGATGTGGAGAACAAGAAGACGACTCTGATCGAGGTCGTGCAGTCCTTGGGAGAGTATATCAACGACGAAGACCCTATCCTGCGCGGCAAGGCGGTGTCCTACCTTACCGCTGTCATTAAAGCGCTCCCTCCGAAGTTCCTCACGAGGCAGCAAATCCAAGTCCTTACCGCATTCTTTTGTGACCGCATCGAGGATGGAGGGGCTGTTGCGGGGTTGGAGACACTGCAGAAATTGGACCGGTTCAACAAAGCATTGGCGGAGGAGGTCGCACAGGCGTAAGTTAGGGATTGCTGATTCTTCGATCTATATGATCGCATGAACAATGAGGAAACAAGAGTGCGAGGCAATGGCTGACAAGTGGATAGGATTTTCGGGCGCTTCCAGGAACTGCAGTCGAGGTCTCAGTCCCAACGTTTCCAAGTATATCAGCTGCTCAATGAGTTGATGCTGAACCACCGAGACGGTACGTACACCTGTATTTGACATTGGAGTTTTGATGTGTTGACCAAATGAATAGCTCTGCATGAGATGGGCGATGAATCTCTGGTGGGAATAGTGGACCTTATGACCGGCGAAAAGGACCCGCGGAACCTGATGCTCGTCTTCTCGATCCTAAAGGTTGTAATGGTGGAATGGGATATCTCCAATCACGCCGAGGTATGCATTTTCTGTCCCATGCTGTTTGACCGCTAGCTAACTGTCGAAGGTCTTGTTCGACTCTGTATATAACTACTTCCCCATTACCTTTAGACCACCTCCGAACGATCCCTACGGCATCACCGCGCAGGATTTGAAAGATCGTCTCCAGGACTGTATCGCTTCCAACAGCCAATTCGCGCCTCATTCCGTCCCGTCTTTGTTGGATAAACTTGACTCCACCTCCCCGAATGTGAAGGTGAGGAATGCCCTCTCCATCCAACACGCAGACACACTAACTTTTTACAGAAAGATGCTCTTAACGCGTTGATTGCCTGCATCCATGCCTACAATGCGGATGTTGTGTCCACCTACTCGATCACAATTTGGGATGCCTTGAAGTTCGAGATCCTCAACGCCCAGGAGGAGTTTCTCTCCGAGCTCTCTCTGCAGGTCCTGCGCGATATCGCTGCGCGCTTGTCGGAAGGTGTCACGGAAATCTCCGACCAATTGCCTCTGGCACAGTACTTGCGGCCAATTACAAGGGAATGTAACGATCAGTTGCGGGAGCCCCAGCAGAAGCAAGCGAAGCCCGCCCAGCAAATCCTCAGCTCGACATCTGCCGCCTCTGCTGTCTCGTTTACATTGGTCGTACGGACGATGGTTGCACCGCTCCTGACCTTCTATCAGGAAGCTGATGGCATCGCTAAACAGCGAGCTCTCCTGGAGACCCTAGTGGTTCTATTCGACTCGGCCATCAAGGTGTTTGGAGAGTGGAAATCCTCCGACCCGGAACCCACCATGGAGAATCCTTTGCTTGAATTCAAGGATCAATTCTCAGAGATCTTTGGCCAGGCTCTGATGGGTGTCATCAAAGAAGAGGTCTCTTTCCGGACATCTGCACTCAAGGGTCTTCTGCGCCTCTCGACCTTGCGCAACTACTTCCAAGATAACGAGATTGGCCTATTCGTGCAGTATCTCGATGAAATCCTCTTGAAAGAAGAATCAATTGGCCGGGACGACCTCAAAAAAGAAGCAATCAACGCTCTGGCCGTGATTTCGAAGCACACCCCCCGACTGATTATGGACATCACCTTCCCGGCGTTCGTGGCGACCCTCCCTGAAACCGACGATGGAAACGGCCCCAACTACATCACGACGCTGGAAAGCCTTGCCCAAATCAGTATCGAAAAGGACATCTTTGAGACACTGGTCCGACGTCTCTTGAGCAAGCTGACCGTTCTGCTGCAAAAGGAACAGCCTGGTAGTGCCGAGTACCCGCGGGCCCTGCTCTTGACAATCCTCTATGTGATGAACCAGCGAGACATGAGCAAAGACCCGAACCTGGATCTCTACTACGACCGCATCGTCGTCACTCTATGCCGCAGCGCCGCAGCGACCGCATCAGGCAAGGCAACCAACAACATCCTAGCCGATGCCACCGTCCTGGACATCCTCGGCAGACTGTCGAACCTGATCGTCCGGTCTCTCCCCAGGAGCAAACAAGACGAAGTCGCAGAGAACACCTACACGCTCTTCGCCAGCGCAGAAGACTTCTCCCCGGTGCCATTCGCCCCATCAACTAGCGACTCCCACGAGCGCACGATGATCCTCTCGACCTACCTCCTCGCAGGCCTCCCAGCCGACACCGCCAAGCTCCCCCACACGCACCCCAACATGTCGGCCCTCCTCACAGACATCACCAACCGCTCAATCACCTCGTCCGAGTCCGGCGAACCAGCAACGCACCTCGCCTTCCTCCGCCACAGCGCCCTTCTAGTGAACAAGTTCCTCCCGAAGGCAGACCTCAACCTCGCAACGGACACAGTCTTCACCCTCCTCCACCAGATCACCGAGCAACAAACCCCCCACACAACAGGAACCATCAAAGCCGCCTTCTGGCTCACCAAAGCCCTCGTCCTCCGCCTCGCCCCCAAAACAACCGACCTCCTAACATCCCTCCTCTCCCTCCTCTCCTCCCCCTCCCCCCAAACAAGCACAACAGCCTCCCGCAGCTTCTCCATCCTCCTCTCCGACGACGACATCCTCTCCCCCACAAACGGCGCCACAATCCGCCTCCTCTCAAAGCAACGCGTCTTCACAACCCTCGTCCCCCTAATCTCCACCCGCATCCGCGACGTCAACATCACCAACAACACCACCCCCAACCAGCAAAACCCAGACCACATCAAACCTGCCCACCTAACAGCCCTATCCGGCCTTCTCTCCACCATCTCCCCAAAACTCGTAACCCCCGAACTCCCCACCCTCCTCCCCCTCCTCCTCCAAAGTCTCGACCTCCGCACCGCAGACTCAGACTCGCTCGCCGTCCGCGCAGCAACCCTCGAGACCCTAGCCGTCATAATCCGCGACAACGGCGTCTCCGTGATCGAAGAGTGCGGACACGTGCAGAGCCTCGTCACGCGTCTGCTAAACACAACCACCACCAATAACAATAACAGCCCGCGTCTCCGCGCCGACGCAGTCAAATGTCTGGCGTTGCTGGCGGCGGGACAGCATTCTCACGCTGATGCGCCTGCTGTTGCGAGAGCCGGGAAGCTGTCTCCGCTTTTGCCGGTGAAGAATCAGGTGTTGCGGGCGTTGCGGTTTGTGTTGGATGATCCGAAGAGAGATGTGCGGAAGGCTGCTGTTGATGCTAGGGCGGCTTGGTTGAGAGGGGTGGATGATGCCCCTGAGGAGGAGGATTGATTAGATTATTGATCTAATGGTCGATTGATTGGTTGGATGATTGGATAAAATTCTGTTGTAGATTTTCTGGTTTTTAGATGTTACTTTTTTTCTATTATTGTTATGCTTTATGCTGTGTTATGCTATGCTTTACTTTTGGGGATGAGAGTGAATGATAACTGAGATATAGAAATCACTGGAGTTGCCTCTTAAGATTGAGACATAGTTTAGTTTGAATAGGTTTTGACAGTATAATGATCTTGGAATGGACAAATTTCAACACCTCTCATTGCTCATACTAGCTAACAATGGGTTCAATTCAACTTAGGCCTCCGGGCCATGAGCCTGCAGCTGAAGATGACGATTGCCCGGGGGTGAGCTACAAAACGACTATGCCATGGGTCTGATCTGTACCCCTCTCACCTCCAAGCTGAGCCCTACTACCACCGCACTTCCTCGTCATACAGCCACTCCCCCCAGCTCCGATAACACTTGATACCCACCACACCCTCTACTTCTTATCAATTCGAGGACAGTATGGCTCTGGGAGGCCGTGCTGGGGAGGAAGGGGTCCGGGTGATTGGTGCGGGGGGGAGGGACATGGGGCAAAGCACCGAAGCATAAAGAAACAATAAGCAAAGAAAACCACCACAAACAGAACATAATCACCAGTAATCCACAGGAACGGACGGCGCAGAAGACGCAAGCGTCATCTCTTGGTTGTAGGGGTTGTCGCTCTCTATCTCTTTGGGACTCTCGTGTCCAAATTCGGACATCTTGACGACTGCCTTCTGCTCCGCGGCCGAGTTCGTGACCTTGCCGCTCGAGATTATCGGGGTATTCAGAGACCCAGAAGCCCCCACTCGTGCAGCATCAATCCCTGGTCCGACATTCCAGTAGCCCACACCGTCGGTTTTCTCGACGACAGTCTTTGCAACACGCAAGAGGTCTCCGATCCCAGCGGTGCCGATGGCCACTGAGACCGGACTCGGGGTCTCGGTGATACCCAAAGATCTGTTCTCAAAAAGCGTGGCATCTCTTCCAAACAGATCAACACCTCTCCAGTCTTCGGTCGCCTCCCCGACTTCGATGTTGGCATTTTGTCTGAGGAGTTCTTCAATAGCAGGGCTGACGAGAGAGGCTTCATACCACAACCGTCCGTTCTTGAGCATATCTGGCAATGACGTGCACCGAGCTCTCAGGGCCTGCTTGCACGAGGAACCAACGCCGAGAAAAAGATCTTGCACCTCCGTAACTTGCAGAAAGACATCCTGGAATCCACTGTCACTGCTGGTGGCTACGCTTGCATGGTCCTTAACGTCTGTTTCGCTCGAAGCTCCCGTGTCCGCTGCCACCGCTGTTGCTGTGTTGGGGGATATGTTCGATGAAGCAGGACCGTTTGCTGCAGGGGGACTCACGGCAGGTTGACGCATATCCGTTGGGCGGATGTACCGATGGCGCGTCCAACGCTTCATGAATGCCTTCTCAATGACGATGTTGTTTCCCTCCGGGATCTTGGTGAAAATCCGAATCAGGCCCTTCTCAGACCGGATACATATGTGATCGACAAGATACTTGGCGGCTTCTTCGAATTCCGGGTGAGAGCCTGCTTCGTAGCAGAAGCTGCCACTTGTAACAGCTCTTGCATCCCAAATCTGGCCAGGGAAATGCAAATTCAATGCACCCAACTCTGCAGTTGTGTTGACGATTGTATATCCACCTTGTTCATCAACTGTAATAATCAGGCGTTGGTCGGATTTCGTTCGGCAGTGGAACTCATAAGTGACCTTGTAATCTGTGTATTCCTGCTCGAAGATGCGACGCTTTCCATCCTGCTTCGAAGTTTTCAGGTCCACAAGGTGGTCAACATCACACCCCGAGGATGTCAGTCGATTGAAGAACTTGGTAGTTGGAGGAACAAGACCGCTGCGAGGCTTGAAGATCCGTGTCCATTCATTGCAAGAAATCAAGCCTTCTTTGTACGACTTGGGTAGAAGAGGGATGAGGATGAGCCCAATCTGGACTTCCAGAGTTAGTTTACCCGGAAAACATTCCGCAACCTGCAAGATAGGCTCTATCGCTTCACGGAGACCTTTGACGTCGTCGACTATGCACGCCTCGGCTTGTGATCGCTGTGTGCCTTTGGCGGATCTCCCCTCCTTTTCGACGTGCGAATGGCTCTGTGATGTTTCTGGATGCTTTCTCACAGGCGTTTTGATAATCCCCCAGGCGTCCTCTAAAGTACCCTGTCTCTTTTGTTTCACTTGTTTGGCCGTCTTGTGGTACATGACTCGGTGGAACTTCCTCGAGCTCACTTCGTCTGACTGCCGTTGCTCGTCTGGCCTATGGACCCGCTCAAGTTCCATAAGCTTCTCCTTCGCCAGCTGTCTCGTTGCCTGACGCCGAGCCTCACGGATGCTAATGGGTGAAGTGTCTTGACTGGAATGGCCGACTTCTTCCGTCTGATCGCGCAAAACCTTCTTCAGATACAGAAGCCGCCGATTGTGATCGGTCAAATCTTCAAGAAACGAGCAGGGTTCTTCATCCACGAAAACAAGCTCATTGGAGCATAACCTTTGAGGAACAAGTGGGGGCTGTTCGAAAGAGATGAGTGGGAGCTGAGGATTGGAATCATAGGCCTCAGTAAAAACATCCAACAGCATGTTGTCCTTCCTCTGATTTGCAGCCTTGGAATCTCCATTCTTCCTCACAGGTGACAGACGTGATAGTCTGTTCAAACCATACTTGGTAACATCGAAGCTTGGCATGGGAGGGCCCAGTTGCCACCCAGGTGCTTTGGGAATGGATGGGCCACTTGAGTGATCACCGTTGTTTCCTGACCCAGAATCGCCAGTAGAGTCCGAAATGTTTGGTCTGTACTCCATCTTCCATCGTCGGCGAGGGGTTGGGAAATCTTCATCTGGAACGTCCTGCACTTTTTCGGCGAGAGGTTCCAATGAAGGTTTCGGAGGCGATGGAATCAATGCAGGCTGACCTGAAGCGACAGCCTTCCTTGCTTTGATACCAGGCGGTCTTTTGACTACTGTAACGGGGGTTACTGGGCATTCAGGCTCAGGCTCAAGGTCTGAATCGGTTGGTTCAATCCCAGCACGCTCGACAACCCATTGATTTACCTGCTTAGCTTTTTCCGCTGTCAGATAGGGGTGCGGAAGGGAGATCCCAGAGGCAAAAGCTTGCAGACTGCCAAGTCCCTTATCTTCAATGGTTTCTATGGCCAGGAACTCGTCCGCATCGCCTAGCTCTGCAAAAGAAAAATCATGCCAAATACGCGATGGCCCGGCTTCATTGGTCACATGAGGGGGATGGACGAGGTTGTCAGGCTTTTTATGCTCCTGTGCATCCTTGTCGAAAGAGTAAAGCACCGTCACAAACATTTGACCGAGTTGTAGATTTGCGCCCTCGGTGGAGTCCGTCAAGACACGACGCAGAGCCACATTGTTCAGGGAGCTGTAATTTTGGATACTGTAGCGAATGTGGTCGCCCGTTTCCGAAATACCCACGTGTGCCACCAGGGGGCTACTGTAGTACAACTGTTGGATATTGTCAGTGATGAACGCTGGCTAGAAGTTCGATGACGACGCCGACTCACCAACGGTTTCTCAACTCGTGTCAGTCTCTCCAATGCATCGTTGACGTCCCCCTCGCTTCTGCCCGAAACTTCGATACCCTTGGGGTCGGGCAACACCAGAAGCTTAGTACCTGTGATATCCCCAATCTGGCCGAGAATTTCTTGGAAGTCAACTGCAAAGCACCCCGCACCGCCAGTAGATGACTGCCAGCTCTTGATGACCGGATTTCCAGAAACCACACAGTTCTCGTCAGAGCTGTCATCCAAGTCGAGAA
This sequence comes from Aspergillus campestris IBT 28561, assembly GCF_002847485.1. NCBI lineage: Eukaryota > Fungi > Ascomycota > Eurotiomycetes > Eurotiales > Aspergillaceae > Aspergillus > Aspergillus campestris. The sequence continues at coordinate 463,378 of NW_020194337.1, forward strand.
GACTCCCCGTTTCGTGCTTATCAGCAGTGGCCATCGGGGAACCATCCTCATCGGAAAGGCCGAGAGGGACATCCAGCTGATGGATTCGAGGCATCTGAGTAGAGAGGAGGGTGAGTACAGGATGGAATGAAGCCACGCAAAGTTTTGAGGTCGAAAGGTGACAGGACTTACGTCCAAGAGGTCTTTGTTTTGATGTTCATTGATGAAATCAGAGACAACGGCTGCAACCTTGATGGTGTGGTCTCCATCGTGTACTTTCACCGTAAGGACCTATATACAAGTGACATGTTAGTTGAAGGTGTCAGGTAGTTACAGTTGACTGCCACTCACCTCATCGGGTTTGAAATACTCGCAGTGGAACTTGGCGTCAGGGTACGTGGTGCTGAGATACCAAGATTAGTGGACTCGTTCTACCGACCGTTTCCAAAGACTCACTTGATCCGTTTTTCGAGCTCCTCAACCTATAGTGTCACTTCGTTAGAAGGGAAGAAGACGCGGTGGGATTTAAAGAGCTCACTCACCCCGATCTCCTCAAACCCCCACACGGAGCCGACCGTCAGTCGGAGCATAGGGTCCATCTCGAAGCAGTGTACTAGGGGTGTAAACCATCCAAGAAAGAGAAGGGAGAGCTCCAGAGCAGCTGTAGATATCAAGCTTGCATCTCAAAGGAACGATGCAAAGTACGAAACAGAGGGAAAGAAGGAGAGAAAAGAAAGAAAGATGGGGGAGCGACGGAGAGGCAAGAATTGGCAAAAAGGAAATTAATTCTGGAGGAAAAGAGAAGAGGGAAGTGAAGAAAGGAGATTCACTGGGCAACGTGATGTTGAATGAGCAGGTGCGATACAGCAAACACCAGACGGCCCAATGCAGCAGGTGAAGGGAAGACAGCCTGATCACTGACCCTCATGGGCAGTGACTGCCAATACCAGCTTCAGGTGTCAGTCCTCAAGTGATAACAATCAACTGTAGTAGTTACCTTGGGAAGTGAATTGGTCTGAATTAGGAAGGAGCGAAGGTCTTTCCGGTCCAGTCGAACGTAACTCTCAAATAATATGATTTCGCCTTTTGCAAGGTACCTAGCTTATTGTCTCTAGTAACAGATGGTAAATATGTAGGTAGTCTGTCATGTATTATGAACAGGCCAGACAATAACTATTAAGAATGGTAATTTGACACAGGGAATATGGCAGTCTATCTATATCTTCACCCTGGGTATCAAGCAATCCCGAACTCCAGCAACCTCTAGTGGCGATCGAATAGATGCAGTATAGATAGAAAGAAAGGAATAAAGAAATAAAAAGATCAAAAGAAAGAAGAAAGGGCACACGGTAGGTAAACGTGCGTCCTCCGAAGAACGGAAAAGAAGCTTCAGCTCGTCAGTCAACACAATCAGTATGGTGGTAGGAAGACACCGCATACCTGAGTATTTACGGTCAGGCGCGCACGACCCGCGTGTTTTGCCTTATGGGGGGGCATCGGGCCAGAGTGTAAAGGTTGTCGACGAGTAAGAAGGGAAAAGGGCCAGACAGAGTCGTTCTTCATTCCGCGCCCTTGACCTCGTCCTTAACGCGCATCACCCACTTCATCCGTCCTTCGGTCTCCTTCAACGAGGCGAGAGCAGAGTCCAAGGCAGCCTCCTTCTGACGGCTGTTCTCAATCAACATCCGCATCTCCTCGTCGTTGGCATTCCTATAAGACTCGTACGTCTGGAACAGCTGGTCGAACTTCGCCCGAGTGGCCTCAATCTCCCGGTCCTTCTCCGCCAAGAGCTCATCGTACCGCTGCAGATTGACATCCCTCGTATCGTGGGTCTTTTTGAGCGCCACGTAATCGTCCCGGATGGTCTTGAGCCGTTTCTGCTGATCCGCCCGTTCGCGCTGGCCCGATTTCGCCAGCACATCGTACTGTGCCTGGTAATGGTGCGCCGTCTCCTGCAACGTGGCGGTTTGGCGGTTGAAGTCCTCGCGGGTGTCGTTCATCAAGCGGTTGGCTTTGCTGGTTTCCCCCTCGGCGCGCAGTCGCCGGTCCTTCTCCGCCTGGGCCTCGGCGCGCAGTTCGTCGAGCTTCCGGTCCTTGCGCGCAATCGATTGCAGGTTCGTGTCGTTCGCTTGCTCCAAGTTCCGCAGACGCTCGGTCATATTCTGGACCTGGGTCTTGAAGACTTCGTTCATCCGCTGGGTCTCTTCCGCCCGCGAGCGGTAGACGCCGCACTCGCGGGTCAGACGGGCGATATCCTCCTGGAGGTTGTGAATGACCCGGCCCGACTTGCCCGTCGCCGCGTGCCCGACCGCCGAGGACCATTCCGTGCCGGGCGCATCGCCGTTGGAGTGGTTCGGCGAGCCATTGGTGTGGTGGGAGGAGGGGGGCGTCACGGGTTCTGTAGGAATGCGCATGTCGGGTGAGTGTTTGAGGTTCGAATCGGCTCGCTCCACGGTGGTCAACGACGCCGACGATGACGGAGACAACCAACCTGCAGAGGGCTCCACCATGGTAGGTTCCCGTTGTTGCTCTGGCGATTCGATCCCGAAGAGGCCGTTGTACTGATGCATGTTCAATTCGGTTTCCACATGGGGTAGGTTGACACGCGGGGGTTGAGGAAGGTCTGACGTAGGTGCCACGAGCAAATTCGAGTTAGCATCGTTGTTCGTCCTGGGGGACTTCTTGGCCCGACCGAATCGGGCCATAGTCGGCATGGTGAAGAAAAGGGGCAGGAATGTTGGCGGAGGAGTAGGAAGAAAAGAGAGAAGCCCGAAGAATGGAAATCAAAGGCCCGAAACGAGGGAAGGGGAAAATAGTCAGCGGGCAATGCGGCGGAGATACCATGAGGCTGCAGCAAGGAGCCAATTCAGGGATCAACGAGCTCCAAGACTGCACCCAAGCCAGCTGTTGCCTTTAACTTTTGGAAGCAAGATTTCAGACAACTTGTGATGACTAGCAAAAAGGTACTTGAAGAAGAAATAGACGGGAAAGAGGTGGGAGGAAATTGCAAGACATGGCGTGGAGGAGCGAGCAGGATGCGCGGGCATTGAAAGCAGTAAGGTACAACATACCAAGGAGTGGATCAAGGGCTTCAGTAGGTTGCAGATCTGTGACAGGCCTGTTGAGAATTAGTGCTGGATGAACATGAACTAACAATTAATATCAGAAAAGTAGAAACACAAATGAACGCGAGAAGAATATAGTGACTTGATGGATCCTTAATCTGGCCGCTAATTGTCGGTCCTTGGTTTGATTCTTGCAATTTGTTGACTCGTACGATGACGCTTATTCAGCGGCGAAACACGGTGGTAACGCGAGAGGATCAAAGGAAAGCACGGAGAGGAGATGGATCATGCATCAACTTACTTGTTAGACTGGATGTGTGGTTTCTTACAGGATTTGCAGCTGGTTAATCAATCGATGGGGAGAGGAGGGTCGATCGTGATGGTCTCAGGAGTAATATAGGCGAGAAAGGAGGTTAGTGGAACAGGGGATGATGCCTGTAAACTGATGTAATAACAATGATGGACAGGAATCTGCGAGTAAGAAAGAGAGACAAAAAAAAGAGAGAGAGAAAAAGAAAGAGAGAAAACGAGAGACAGAAGGAAACCGATATTATAATAAACCCCAAAGTATCTTTCCTTTCATGACTGGAGACAATCCCCCAGTCTGCGATTTTCGATGAAGAAGAACCAAACTTAGAAGCGGGCGCTAGAACCTATCCTGACGGTGGATCCGGGTGGGAAATCTCAACTGGCGCCTGAAACAAGTCACACTGGGGTCTATGGGACTGATGGAGGGTGGTCAGGTTGAAAATAAGAGGGTATAATTAATTAAAAAGATCCGCATGGATCCTGCAGACTGAACCTGGACTACCTATCACGATTGATTCTCTGTGTTGGGCACCACGCACCCAAAGAGGGGAGAAAGGGAACCAGATCAGAAATAATAACACGAAAAAAAAAAAAAAAAAAAAGAAAAGAAAAACAAACAAACAATGACCAATCCATACTTGCCACAGACCCCCCTGGAATCCTTCCAGAGGATTGATCCTCCCAGTCCGGGGCAGGATATAAGAGATACACCATTGGGTATAGAGACATAATGGAAACGGGACAACCACCCCCGCAAGACACCGTTCAGAGCACGTCCAACTGCAATCCCTGCTTGAACACCGCATGTCTCTCGTTCAGCAAACGACGGTTTTTCTTATAGTGTAGTATGACATCCTCTACACCCAGGAGAACATTCCAGCCTGGAGAGAATGTCACCATGTACAAGTTAGAGAGACCCAGTCGACAGGATACTCGATCGATTTAACGGGTGAAGCAGAAGATGACAACCGCCATGCCAAAGATCAAATTCAGCGAAAGGGCCTGGAAAGAGGCAGTACCAGTCTTCATCTCAGCGGGCACGGCACTTCTGCCGGACGTGCTATTGGCAGTATGAACGCTGGACATGTTGACATGACCGTTATTACCCTTGGCCACCGACGGCTCCGGAGAAGGAGGAGGAGGCGGTCCCTTGGAAGAGGGGGGGCCGTTGGGATGCTGCACGGAGATCAGCCCTGAATAATTGATCTCACCACCTTGCGTGATTCGAAAGGCGTAGTCATCGCCATCTTCGAGATCATCTGGCGGGGTCCATGTGAAGGTACCCCCTCGGGCATCGGTGATCAGGGTATCGACATGGTCGAGATTAACCGCAGAGCCTTTGCGGAGATCGATGGTGCTATCCTATCCGACCATCTTGGTTAGCAGGAAGGCGATACCAAGGTCAATACCCAGAAAGGTGCAGGATTTACCACAGCCAGGCCGCCTTCCCAGTTCACAGTGGCAGGCTCTCCGGGGTAAAGGGTTGATGGCCACTGGGTGAACTGGACTGCGTTCGAGACGCCGAGGTGGGCCAAGCACACGCAGGTGGCGAACAGGGATTTGGTGAAATACATGGTTGGATAGATGGACGCGAACGGGAGTTTAGTGATATGTTATATGCAATGCGCGATGAGTATGCAGAGATCGGATAGTGGAGATATCAAAAGTCTTGTCAGATCAGAGCACGTTGTACAGGGGAGCGACAGAGAACAAGATATGCAGTTGTTTTGATTCTCGTGGCCAAGGTCCCTTCCTGATTGAGACTTGGAACACGATAGGGAAGGAATTAACGCTGCTTGATGCTCAATGATGATCCAAACTCGAAAAGGGTCTACCTTCTAGAATCTTGGATATCCGATGCAGAGCAATATTTAAGAAGAATAGAGAGCGGAGTGAAAGAACTTGGGCCATGATAGCGAGATCCTGCGTATTTATCTCCCATTTCGCAGCATTCTCCTGGTTGTTGGCTTTATTCTGGCCTCGCGACATGGTATGTCGCGCCTTCTTCTTACATTCCAGCGATGTTTGGTTGGCGGCGACAACTTGGGGAATGTGCCCAGGGATCTTGAGGAAGAAGATAGACTCGGGACGCGACTAGACTTCTCGTACTATTTAGGGCTGATTATCACGGTGGTATCTTCCATGTTTGTCGGGTTCCTCCTTCGAGTTCGAAGAAGCAAGCGTATATCGTTAGTCATGGTAAACCCAGCAAAATATAAACAGACAGTCACATTATGAAACTCCTTCTGTATCAGCAACAGGTTATTGAGAATACCGCCTGTAAGCATTCACAGCGAGTCAGGGTGTCATGGCATATTAGAGAATAGAGAATGCTGTGGTTGCCCGGTGGAAGAGGGGTGCATCAATATTGACACAACACAGCATTGTTGGTCGTGCCTCCATTCAAGGGAGACATGCTCGCATCAACTAATTTCCACTGAGTCAGCTTGTCTATAACAAGTACCTTTGGCTGACATAGAATCTCCCCCTTGATTGACGCAAGGGGCTATCTACTCTTGAGGGACCTACATTAGGGCTGGGTAATGCCAACCAGGTGGAGGACAATCTTGGATAGGGTCACTTCTCTACTTCATACTTTCTATTGCTGATGCCAGCATGATACTATATATCTAATTACCATGCTTTTCATGGTTCATTCATCATATGTGGTGGATAACTTGACCACTGTCCTTTATCTAGCCCTAACAAGGGAGACTGGTGGCAGTCCACTATATACGTACTAGTACCTCAACAAGTACAAAGCGGTATAACCAAACCACAAACAAAAGAAGCAAAAATATGAACAACAATCAACAAGCTAACCCCTCTCAAAAGAATCCCCAATTCTAAAGTTAATAGCCCCAATCCCCCCGTTTTTGTGGGCAGCAAACAACGGTATCAATCGGTTTCGCACCCGTCGAGTCCAGGATTACCGGAAGCGGAAATGAGACGAACATGCACTCGACCGATGGCGGAGAAGCCACCATTGTCAACCAAACTAATCACATATTTACCATATTTAGCTATCGATTCCGGCTTCTTTCTTACTCTAGAGACTGGAACCCTGGTGGGTATCTCCGGTTTCATTGCACCATGTCAGCGTATCCCATTGTTCTTATAGCTGGACTGCCGCGCCTCCCCCCGGTTAAGGCGTTCCTTCCTACTGGGCACCACCGAGATCATATATCCTGAGACCCCTCCCCAGCCAACGTGAAGATGGTGGCCTGAGAATATCTTTTGCTCCTGTAGAGGAACTCTCGCCTTCGACGCTCGCTACTAGCAGTCCAGATATCGGTCGATTTTTATCATTTTTTATACCTATATATTCATGGCATAGTCTACCCAGCCGCTCGTTACGACTACACATTCGTTTAGCTACAAAATCCATTTCACACCCGCGAGATTGACAGGGAACAGCATCCAACCAGTCTACTCTATCGAGTTTATTCAACTGAAAATGTTGCGAACCGACCTCCCCATGGTGCCAAAATCCCGGGAAACATCCTCCCAGACAGGTAGCGAATCGACCTCAACAACAGAATCCACGTCCACACCGACAAGACTACAAGTCGTAACCCAGCCCCGCCGATTCTACAGCTCCATAGACGGCGGCACGCGAGCCAGCTCCCCAGGATCCATCCGCAGCGCAGCATCAGAGGACGAAGACTCGGAGTCAGACCTAGAGCTCACGCGCCGAGGCGCCGTCCAGACGCTGAACCTCTGCTCGCACGTCATCACCACACTCGAGCTAACTCGACTGCGCAAGTCGCGAACCGGCCTCTTCTACTGGACCGCCTTCTGGGAGCGTCTCTACGAGCGACAATTCGCACGCACGCTAGCCTCGCGCGTCAGCAGCGCTCTCGCAAAAGTCGACACCCTCTTCCGCGCAGTCTCCACAGACCTGCACCAGCTGACCCAGGGCATGATACACGCGGCGACAGTCGCCTCCTCCGACAAAGAAATTCTACACATCCTCGAGCAAATGGAAGACGAAGTCGGCGTGCGACGCCGCCGGCGCCGGCGCCGCGCACAGGCTATCCTCAACAAGATGCGCAGCAGCATCGAGACGATCCCCGTCAAAGTCAGCGACGACCTCTTCGACGACATGAAGCGCGGCATCTTCGCGCTCGACGCCTTCTGCGACTACCACCCGGGGGATCCCGTCGCCGAGGCGCACGAGGCCACCTGGTCGGAGTTCTTCGCCGTTCATCAAACCACGGGTCGGACGGCCGTCTCGCCCTACCTGTATCGACAGTGGCAGCAGTCTGGGTCGTCGGGGGCGTACCCGCCTTTGGAGGCTTATACGAGCAATAACCTCTACGTGGGATATGCGGAGGACTGGGTCAACGCGTCAAATGAGCACGGGTATGATCCGACGCATGTTATATGAGGCGGAGGGAGGGGAGTATGTTTCGTTGGATGGACATTGTATTACTACATAGCGTATTGGAGACTTTTCTTCATTTCAGTGTACTTGTTTGAACAGCGATTATGGTGTTGGTGATAGATTATTGAATCAATATATTTTTTTATCTGACTATAATGGGCTTGTAGACCCTTCACTGATAATGGAGGACGTTATGAAGACGAAAGTAGTATAAGAAAGAAAAAGTCTAATAAATACGCTCGAATCGAAACTAAAAATAACCTATCCATTTTTATAAACCTTAACACAACCCATTACGCAAAATCCCACAACCCACGCATGAAGCTCCCCTGCGCCGTATCCAGACCACCATCCTCCTGCAGCAAACGATCGGTAAAGATACGCTTAGGAATCTGGTACTCGACGACAGGGACACGCTTGAAGGACCTCTCCTCGGTGCCGAGCTCGCCGACCATCATACCCTGGTAGGTGTAGTCTAAGAAGTCCTCAATGTTGTACCACTGCTTCGTGAACTGCTCTGCGAGAATGCGGGCAATGGCAGCGACGTTGGGGTGGTAGTGGTGCTGGAGGGAGTGGATTTCCCAGAGGGAGCTGTCGACGGCGCCTGTGAGGAGGGGGTCCTGCTCTGCGGGGTCGAAGGGGTCGTCCATGCCTTCTGCTTCGAGGGTGGCTTTGTGGGCTGGATCGCGGGTCTCGCGGTGGATCATGAAGGTGCAGGTGGGGTGGTTTTTGAAGAGGTTGTAGATGAAGGGGACGATGACGACTATGGCGGTGGGGGGCGCGTTGAGGGCGAGGCGGGCGAGACGCTTGATGAAGCTTGCGATGAGGGCGGCGGGGAGATGGGTGGAGGCGAGGAAGGTGTTCATGAGGCGGAAGAAGCGGGAGCGGTGTTTGGAGTGCAGCAGGTCGGCGTCGAGGAGGGAGTAGAGTCTTTGGTAGAATTGGGGGTAGTCGAGGTTCTTTTCCTGGATGAGGTAGAAGAGGCCGGAGAGGGCGAGGAGGGAGGTCGCGCCGCCGAAGTTGTACGAGTCTGTCAGGAAGTCCATGAGCAGCTCGGGGCGGCTGAACCACGGCTCGATGGTGTGCGCCATGATGCGCAGCAGGGACTTGCGCTGGGATTGCGAGATGTTGCCGCGGAGGACGGCGAGCCAGGCGTCCTGAGCGGCTTTTTTGTGCGCGTTGTATGACAGGACCTTCTTGTTGGCTTTGCTGGCTTTGGAGTAGAAGGTTTCGAATTTGTGCTGCGGCTCGGGGACGGTGTCGATCGCGGAGATGATGGAGATGATGGAGTCGAGAGTCTCCTCGTCTCTCTCGCTTGATGCGTACTCACTAGACAGGAGTTGTGAGCAATTGCTGGTCCAGAATAGGGCTTCGCTGAGGATACTTACGAGATCTGCGTGAAGGTGTAGTATCTTACGTCCTCGTACTGCTTCGCAAATTTCTCGACAAACTCCGCCCGCAGTGCCTGTCCGTCCTTGGCCTCGACAACTGCTTCGACGATGTTCTTGAAGAAGCCCGATATCCACACCTGTATATCCTCGCCGTGCAAGTGTGTCGCGCGTTCGTTGAGAAGGCGCATGGCTAACGTTAAGGCGGTGATCTGCAAGACGTTAGGCGAAATCCGCGACAGGCGAGCGCTGGCTGGGTACGAACCTGAGACGATGCGTCACCCTTGCGTATGATACCGGCCAGCGACCGCTGGTACTCTCGACAGCGCTCTCTCAGCCATGCGACGACAATCTTTTCATTTTCAGCGGAATGGCTGGCCTCCGTCATGCTTCCGCTGGCGATCAACCTGCTGAAAACACGGCAGAGCGACACTGCCACGGCCAAATTGGGGTCCTCATCGGCACCCAGCTTGGAAATCAACGTTGCGATGTTGTTATAGTGTTTTCGTGACTCCGATATCTGTTCCTCCAAGCGCAAGAGGTCGTCCATCGCATCAGGGCCGTCGGTCTCGGCGACTGCGCGGCGTTTCGATGAGGGAGCGGTAGCATTTTTGACGCTCTTTCTCTTTTTCGAGCTCGAGGCTCCATCCACAAGAGACGGCATCGTGATTCAAAGCGTGTCTGGCGAAATTTCTCTTGCCGGTGCTTTTTCGTGTTGCTGAAACCATGAATTTTTGAAGATCCTCGGTTAGCGGTTTTTCCGAATGTCGGGACCAAGCCCAAAGCGGTTAGCGTCTGCCGCACCGCCCAAAGCGCCATCCCGAGAACCTCAAGTCTCAACTCCTCAGTTCCGTTCACCCTTCACATCCTGACCTGGTCTACCCTCTGCAACAATGGCTTCGCGTTTGGTTAAGAGCGCCGCTGGTATGCCATAATCGACTCGCTAGAATGCATCTGACCCCCTGAATATGATTTCTAACCCCCCCGTTAGGTGCTGCCCGGCTCCGCCCGACCCTCTCCTCGCGCACCGTCGCTCCCGTCACTGCCAACCTGACCGCGGCTCGCTTCAACTCCAACGTCCCCACCGAGGACCCCAAGAAGAAGGCTCAGTCCATCCTCGATGCTGTGCCCGGAAACTCGCTGGTCTCCAAGACCGCCCTCCTTTCCGCCGCTGCCGGTATCTCCGTGGCCGCCATCAGCAACGAACTCTACGTCATGAACGAGGAAACCGTGGCTGCTTTCTGTCTTCTCAGCGTCTTCACTGCCGCTGCGAAGTACGGTGGTCCCATGTACAGCGAGTGGGCTCAGGGCCAGGTCCAGAAGTACAAGGACATCCTGAACTCCGCCCGTGCTGACCACACCGACGCTGTCAAGCAGCGCATCACCAACGTCCAGGAGCTGTCCGGCGTTGTTGACCTGACCAAGCAGCTCTTTGCTGTTTCCAAGGTAATTGACTTCTTTTCTATCCTCAATATTTCAGTCCTACGATCAAGGAGGGGTGCTGACAATTGATGTAGGAAACCGCCCAGCTCGAGGCTCAGGCCTACGAGCTCGAGCAGCGTACTGCTCTGGCCCACGAGGCCAAGCAGGTTCTGGACTCGTGGGTTCGCTACGAGGGCCAGGTTAAGCAGCGCCAGCAGAAGGAGCTTGCCGACACCATCATCGGCAAGATCCAGAAGGAGCTTGAGAGCCCCAAGGTTCTCCAGCAGATCCTGTCCCAGAGCGTTGCCGATGTGGAGCGTAAGTCTAGCATTAACTCCCCTTCCGATCAACTACTAATGATCTTTTAGGCATCATGTCCGCCAAGGCCCAGTAAACGGACTGGGAATGACGGCTTCACTATTAGCACCATGTACAAATTAAACCAGTTTCTGTGCTAAATTAGACAATTCATTATACTGTTTGAGAAATCTACTTTAACAGGTGGCTATAATGTAGAACCAGTTTACATCTTTGTTATCACACATTAGTTGTTCATTAGTTGTTAGAGAGAGAGAGCATCACATGGAATGCTTCCCTGAGGTAGTCCACAATGATGGTAGTTATAGCGGTCTTGTTTTTGTTATTTTGTTTACCACAGGTATTTTGTCTTACACAATATCAGTAGCCTACAAGAAGAAACAGAGGAGACAGATATAGAAAATAATCAACAATGGTAAAAGCGAGGAAACAATGAAAGAATCCATGATATCCCATCAAAAAATTCGAAGATTTCTGGGCGGACCGTTTGATATGCATAACAGCTGTATAAAAGCTGACAAATCTATACACAGAAATAAGAAATAAATTCTGAAGTGCGTCGACTTTACGGAGTAGTTTGAGTTCCACTTTTCTCGAACTGCTGGTCTAGTGCTTTGACTGGCTATAAGTCTAGGGGTTCTACCTTTAGCATAGAGATCATCAGTCAGAATACAGAGTACAGAGACAATGACAGTCATTCATCCAGAAAATCCGTGCCAACACAGACTAGAGAGCGTTGTCTACATGCGACATGCTTCATCAAACCATGAACAGAAATATCCAGAACCGGGCAATCAGAGTGCCGGAACAGGCCGCCATCCATGGATGAACCCGAAACATCAATCAATATCACGCGGTAGTCCGTGCTAATCACAGGCACCAAAGACAAACCATATACACAGCCCCCAGCCTTGTGCCCTGCCACAAATAGAACCGAATCATGGAGGTGGCTTGTGCTGCCTGGGGTCAAGGTTCTATTTCAGGATCTGAACACCTGCTTATTTCACGCCTTTTGATTTCCCTTTGATGCATCTATTTATTTACTTCATTCTATCGTCATTGATTCCCGCAGTTCCTGCACGAGGACGCCTAGTAATTTCCACCTACTCTGGATAGGGCCTCGCCCCCACCCCGCGATAATCTGACCTCGTGTGATAAGCCACCGTTGTCGCAAACAATCCATCTGTTAATCGATACATACGAGTAAAGGCCGCCATGCCGTTGCGCGACATCCTCCAGAAAAAGGAGAGGCTCGGAGTTCCCGACAGTGGACAGGATGCGAGAGGCATCCCAACAGCGTCGGTGAACCCCGTCCCCGACATCACCTTCGTCCGATCGGATACGACGACGCATGAAGTCATCATTTCGCCTACCGTCGCTCATCATGCGGAACCCCCGTCGTCGCCTCGACGGTCTTTCAATCCGTTCCATCGCTCGTCGCCGCCGAACGAACCCCTGTCTCCGGAGACGCCCTCGACTACTCGTCCGCGACGACTGTCGCAGCTGCTGCGCCTGGACCGGCCCAGTTCGCGCAACCGCGCTCCCTCAGTTCATATACCGTCTGATCTGCCTCAGATCTCCTCGGATGCAGGGTCTGAACAGGACAGGGAGGCACTGTGGGAGAAGCGGGCGACAATGCTAGCACAGGGCAATCCGCAACTTGGATTATCGCCGGGCTCGTCACGATCGAGAAGTTCTAGTCATAGTGGTGTTGATGCAGAAGGGGATGTAAGTCGAATATTGCGCCGGATGGAAAGAAAACTAGGCTCTGACAGATATAGGTCAATATCCAAGAGGCGATTCGTCTTCACGAGGCTGGCGGTAAGACCGATCTTAGCGGGGGGTTGGACTTGTGCTGATACTGTATGCGACAGAGTTAGAAAAGTCGACAGAGATGTTTCGGAAGCTAGCAGATCCGTACGGTGCTAATAATTCGCTGAGTCAAGTGCTTTATGGGCTTGCATTGAGGTGAGACCTATCTTCGCCTGTCTATGGGTTCGATGGCCGTCGATCCATACCATCCACAATGCCTAAGGGTCCGTTCTTTCTAACGAAGCGATCAGACACGGCTGGGGATGTCCCGAAGATCCAGAACGCGCCATCACCTACCTCTCAGCAGCAGCAACCAACTCCGCGACAGTCGAGTCTCAAGCCCTGCAAGCAGGCATGAAAAAAGGCGGGATCGCCAAAGGCGAGCTGGTGCTCGCGATCTTCGAACTGGGCAACTGCTTCCGCAACGGCTGGGGCGTGCAAAAGGACCCCATGGCAGCACGACAGTACTTCGAGACGGCGGCGAACCTAGGCGACACGGACGCCATGAACGAGGTAGCCTGGTGCTACCTGGAAGGATTCGGGGGGAAGAAGGATAGGGTGAGTTTGATCATTGGATCATCGGATAGTCCCTTATCCCAGATATCGCCGTGATTTGCCCGTCTCCGAGACCAGATCCGCAGCTCGGGCATCAATGCCTACCTAAGATCCGCCTCACTTGCGGCTCGAATATCATCCTCAGGCTCGCCATGGTACCTTTTACTGACTTATAATTGTCCAATTAGTTCGCAGCAGCCAAATACTACCGATTGGCCGAGCAAAAAGGGAGCAAATTAGTGGGAAATTCATGGTATGTTTGAGCGCCTACTTTACCCATTACCCCCTCCTCTCATTCCCTCTCCATGCCTCACTGCGTATAATACCACCGCCCCATACGAAAAGCACGATCATCCAGATGATCTACACAGCATCACCCGCAGAGGTGAGAAGAGGGGGTCTGTGTCTACTGTCTACGTGCAGTAGAAAGCCAGTCATGCTTGGCAGCGGCCCAACTGATAGGCTCTCACGGATCCTTCTGCACCAGCGCCATGCGAAGCATCAACCAACCACATTCCTTTTCCGCCTCTCCACCTACCACCCACCCGCCCACCTACCTACCTAACTAGAGTAAGTAACCCACGCTGACTCGGGAGTCTTAGGATCTGGAAAGAAAAGTACAATCCGAAACGGTAGGCTAGGCCTTGACATGGTGCTCTTTAGCCGGCAGCCAGCCAGTCGAGAGCCTCGTACTCGCAGCCTTGTCTCGATGGATGGTGGAGCTGAAACCGCTGCAACTCTGCTCTACCTTGCTATGCTATGCTGTTTACCAAGGACTAGGACGGGAATACGAGATGTGCTTAGCCCAGGGAGATAGAAAGAAAGAAAGAAAGAACTATACCATTCAACCGGATGGTATGTATCTGTCTGTGCGTGCCTCGACGGCACAGTGCAAGATAGTGCGGCTATCGAACAAACCGTTCTTCAGCACGGACTAGAAGACGAAGCACCACAGCAGCTATTATTGGAAAGAGAACTACATTAGAGGAACGTTGACGTTAGGAACAGCCTCCACCGGGTAACGTTCGGCCGAGATGAGTTGAGCATATCATTGAATGATATTTACCCCCACTTCTATTTCTCATTTATATTATATTATTTTATTTTTTTTACGAGACGACGACAGCAGTCAACAGCCACTCTCAACATGTTTTTATCAATCTTCCCATGTAAACCATTGACAAGTGAAACAATCATAATGCTTACATTCCCTCAAATACCACCATGACCACCACCACATACACATACACATATCTCAATGTCATAGTTACGCACCTAGTGACACTTAGCTACATCTGCACACACCAATACCAGACTGGAGTATAGTACTAGTTTGTCTGATTATTGAGGTAGGTAGGTACCTGTAGGTACTTAGAGTCAAGAGTATACAGTATATGAGTGGGAGCAGCAGTATTACGTAGTAAGTAAGTAAGTAATTCCTGTGGTACTTCTCGCCTATCGATGGTACCTACTATCTAGGTATCTATCTATGTACCCACCCATCTACCCACCCATCTACCCACCTACCCCAGCCCCATAACACCATAAACACAGCCTACACACACACACATAAATAACCAGACAGACAAACAGACAAGCGGTAAGCAAGCAGGCATCACCAATAACGATGCCACCCACATACTGTACCTACCGCGGAGTACCCCGTAGTAGAAAGTCAGGTCAGGTCAGGTCAGATCAGATCAGGTCAGATGCACAACTGCTTACCTCACCTTACCTACCTTACCCTGCATATGGTATGTTGTATGCAGTAGCTGTATGTGTATGTGTACGTATATGCTGTACGCTGTGTGGCTGTGGCTGGAAAATGGAAAAGAAAGACATGTGCAGGGGATGCTGTCATGTGAGAGGTCATGTCATGTCATGTCATGTCATGTCATTTTATCCCATTACTATTATTGATTTTATTACATTCCCCTCATGTCGCCCCGCCCCTCGAACCCCGCTCAGGGTCTGGAGATTTGTAGGTCAGTCCTAGTACTTGGTTATATCACTACGTAGATAGTAGTATTTTGATCATTACGTAGATAAAGTAAGGAAGAATTTTAGTGTTTTAGAACCGATCTTGGACCATCATTATCATCCACAACGAAGTAAATGTAGTGGCCATATATACAATGCAAGCCCCAGTCACAACCCCAGTCACAGCCAATTCAACTCAATCAATCAACAAAGGAAATATATAATCTGTAAAGAGCGGACGGGCCTTTTTAGCCCAAGTCAATATCGCTCGCTCGCTCGCCATATCGAGGATGCGAGGATATGTGAAGGATGTATCTGTCCCATTCTCAGACGGATGGATGACAGCGTCAATCGAAGTGACAAAGGAAATAAAGTGTAGGTAAAGAACGTGAATCAGAGACACTCAGGTGCTCTGACAAAACCCGAGGGTCACCAGACTGGGGCAGCCCGGCTATCCAGAAAGAAAAACACAAACGTATAAGACATTAACGGACATCCCGTCGTCGTAAGCATGTCGGTCATATCATAACAATCATAAGAGGTGCCGTCCTCGGCCCTTTCAGCCCACTCTCGCAATGCAACCAAGCAAATCAATCAAATCAAAACAAAAAACAGAATAGAATAGAAATCAAATCAAATCAAACTCGCTCACGCTGGAAAGAGACAAAAGGATAACGCCATCGCTAGACAATCCGTCCCAAAGCCACGTACTGTGTGCCGAGCTTCGCGTAGCAACGAGCATTGTACTCAACCCGTGCTGGCCCGAAGCAATGAAGAACGATGATAAAACACGAAGAAGTAGAGAGAATATACACAAAATCACTGTGTTATGTATGATGGTCCGTGGCATCCATTTGCCGGGTCCGATTCCCGGAGACGATAAGTGCAAAGAAATCCAGTATATACGCCGAAAAATCCGAAGTTGCGAAAAAAGTAATAAACACAGGCGCTAAATTGGTCACGTAAGTCATCAAGGCTAAGTCGGTCAAGAGAATTTCCAGTCGAAACAGTAAACAGGTCAAGAATGGTAGGCTGTCTATGCATGCATAATGTTGCTAATTTCTGGCTAATTTCTGGCCAACAGTCGTAGATCGTAGGCATAATTTCATGGTAAAGGACAGAAGAGAGGCGAGATTTGGAAGCAGAAACCCGAGCAAGTGGAGTGCGGAGTGCGGAGCAGGCGGGGGCAGGATGGCAGGTTTATCTTTTTTTTTCTTTCTTTCTGGACAACGGGGGTGGGACTATCGGTGACTACTCAGGCTTGGGCGAATCCGGGGTTCTCCTCTTTCACGGGTGTCGCGCCGCCATACTCCTGGACCATCCGTCGGAAATCCTGGATAACCTTGTCGGGCACGCGATCCCACATCAAGGAACGCGAGTACACGTCCGAGGTGGCCTTGGATGGCACACGGTTGTGGACGGCATTGCCCCGCATGGCCGCCAGGGCCTGCTGGAGGTTGGAAGGCTGCTGCGTCTTGTAGCTGGGGTCCGTGTCCTCGAAGGTCGTCAAGGAGTTGTACTGGTCTGGGTTGAGCGCGAAGACCTGCTCCTGCTCCTGCTCCTTGGTGGCCATGGTCAACGTGTTGTGCAGCTCGTCGAGGTTCGACGTGGGAGCGGCACCCCCGGTCATCTGGGCCATCTCGGCGCCGCTGATGGTGGTCGGCAGCGGGGCGCCGGCCGGGTTACCGGCCGACGAGAGCTCAGGCGGGGTGGCGGACAGCACCGCCTTGAGCACGTTGGCCGACTCCGCACGGTACTCCTCCGACATCTGGGGGATCGCGCGCGAGGTGAAGGCGGTGTTGTTGGAGGCCACAAATGCACCGAAGAGGAGGCACATGTAGAAGGCGTTCCAGCTGAAGGGGTAGTCGCTGTTAGCGGGGCGGTCGGTGGCCTTCTCGTTCGTCGTCACGGCCATCGGCTGCTGGGGCGCGGGATCCGCGTCCAGGGACAGACTGTTGACCATGGTGAAGTCCTCCCACGGGCTGCTGTCCATCATGCTCTCAAACTCGGAGAAGTCGGGGGCCACGTTGGCGGGGGCGGCGGACCGGCCCTGGCGCTCCAGTTTCTCCACCGTCTCCTTGAGGATGTTGTTCTTCTTGCGAAGGTCCGCGGTCTCCAGCGTGTGCACCCGGATCATCTCGTCCTTTTCCAAGTGCATGTTGGTGAGGTACTGCGAGACCTCCTCACGGGTGGCCATCCACTCGCCCTTCTCACGGAGCAGCTCGGCTTCGCGCAGTCGCATATTCTGCAGTTCCTCCTCGAGGTCGTTGATGACCTGGGTGAACTGCTTCTTCTCTTCCTCAAGCTTCTCGGTGTGGAGCTTCTTCCGCTGACGGGAATCCAGCCTGTATTCGTTAGTATGCGATCGATCAGAAATCAATAGAAAGATGAAAAACTTACGCAGCTTGACGATTCCGCAACAAGCGTTTCTGCTGTTTCAACTCCTTGATCTCATCCTCGTTGGTGGACTGGCTGATCAGGTGGTCGATGTTGCTGAGCGTGCGCTCCGCCGGGATCTCGAAACGAGCGTTCTTCTTCCGGATGCCGTCCCGTCGAACCGTCAACGGCGAGCCATGTCGGTAGGTAGGGCTCTTGGTGGGACGGGTGATGGAATCGGAAATGTCCGTGGCAGCGGGCATCCAGCCCTGACTGGACTGGGGGGACATGGCGACCGCACCGGGGTAGTTCAAGCCCGCACGATATGACATGGAGGGAACGTTGATGGAGCTGACGGGACCCACCGCACCGCCGGAGAACGGGGCTGAAGAGCCGTTGTCCAGATCGGAGGGAAACGGCTCATACATGGCGGCGGGGGTGCAAGAACCAGAGTCCTTGGGGATCTGCCAGGATGCCTGGTGGCCGTATGTAGAGGTAGGGTGGGTGAAGGGGTTGGGGGCGGACTCAAAGAGAGGGTGAGCGAGGTGGGCGGACTCATGACGGGTCTGCTGGGAGAAGTCGGACCAGACGGAATCTCGATGCGCAAAAGCCTCCGGGGCCTGTTCGTAAGACGACCGTCGGTGGTCGCCGACGGACGAGGCCAGTTCCGGGGAGGTCGAGTCCAGGATCTTGTCGTCTAATACACTCATCTCGTCGTCTTCCGTATATGAGGGCTTTGCGTTTAATGTGGAGGGAGATTGTTGATAGAAATCATAGGCTGGCTGAGAGTATCTCGCCATGCTGGTATGGGGGAAGTGGTTGGTAGAGGGAACAGGTCGATTTATGACAGGAAGAGGCGGTGTGTCCGATGGATTTTCCTCTTTTTTTCTTTTTTGTTTTTTTTTTCAAATTTTTTCTTTGGTCTGGAAGAGGCAAAGAGAAGTAGAAAGGTCCAGGGTGCGGGGTTTGGGGATGGTTGCAGGAAGAATCAAGTGTAACGATGGAGGGAACAGAAGACGGGAAGTAGAGAAGATGTCTCAAAGAGGAGTTAAGAGTAAAGAGTAAAGAGTAAAGAGTAAAAGAGGAGAAGATGGATGGGTGGGGACAGGAAAGAGAAGTCAAAGTACAAAGGTCTCTCTGGGGGATCAGATGAGACAGAGACTCTCGGGGGGAGAGTTTATCACTGATGGATGGGATGGATGAAAGATGATGATGTTGATGGAGAGGGGAAAGAGAGAGCAAGTGACCCGGAGGGAGAGAGAATGATATATGATTCGAATGATTCTCACGGTGATCTCTAGTTCAAGACCAAGGCTGGATCAACGATAGTAGAGATCTGATCATAACAATAAAACTATTTGATTTGAATTTGGATAATAATAAATAAATCGAATATAAAATATAAAATCAAGGAGAGATAAAATTAAGAAAATCATCCAAGAAAAATACAGAGAAAATCCCCAAAAAAATAAACAGAAGCATAGAAAACATCCAACCTGGAGAGCCAAAGCTCATCAGGTCCAGCGGTCAGCGGGAAAGTCTAAGAGACGAGGCGGCGATTTGTGATGCTTCCCGAGCTAGACGGCTGGTTGTTATTGGATGCTTCGTTGGGCAGACTTGCAGCTGTATGATTAATCTACCTACCTAGTCTCTACTGGAGTGACCTCTCTCTACAGTTTCTCCTAGTTAATATCGGGTTACTTGGGTCTGTGAGGTTATCAACATTATACAGCTCGGGATCCCCAGATCTAGATTCTCTACATTTGGATAGAATCTAGACAGCTACCAGTCTATCCGTATATACACAATCAACAACATGAACCGTATACTCCTACTAGGTATTCTCCATAGAACGGAACTTCCATGAAATACTAGAACATCGTTACCGCCATCTCCAGTGGGGCAGCCTTATCGAGAGCCTATCGCATCTATCAAATCCATCGTTCTCGCACGGGTGCGGTCGATCTGTATTGCCGATACTGACTACTCCATCCTATGATACTAGTAGGAACACTACGACCACTACGAGAAGATCACAGGGATTCCTCGGTGATTGGCATTGAGCGTCTCTATTCTCAAGAATATCATGATCATATCAGAAAGTACTAGGTACCTGACCCAACCGGCCCTACCGACTCTTGGCCTCACTATACAGATGCCCAAAGGATTGAACCAGAATATACAATAGAAATCATAGAATAATCAATTAATACGAAATAAGTAAGTCAAAAGAGAAAGTCCGTGCGCCAGCCTGGGCCATTGCATCACTCATGATCGACCCAAGGGCCGCAAGAAGTATGTCGATGTTGATGGATAAAATACACCTACATGACAAAACCATACGGTGGACGTTGGAGGGGCACGGAACAACTGATCAGATGGACAGAATGTTCGACGGGAGGGGTCTCCCCACGGCCAATCATTTCTATACCTGGTGTGACGGGTTAATTATAGCTGTATTGATGGGCCGTATCGTCTGGTATTGCGCTCTCGGGCTTTTTTGACCTACCAGGGAAAGGTCTTTAGGATAGACCATGCTTACTGTATCATCCGACTATCTCAAAAGGAAGACTGATAGAAATAAAGGGAAGAAATAATACATCATAAGGAGAAAGGATAGGAGAAAGAGGAACAAGGATATCCATGTTTCATACACCCAAAGAACGACCATCGCTGGTACACAGGCCCGGCCCGGGCGAGATCCAGAGATCCACTATACAGTAAAGTAGTATACGCAGAAAAGTCGGTCATAAGTCTGGAATAACTTAGTACAGTATAGTAGAGTATATTTAAGATGACTACTGCCGAAACCGGTAAAACCATCATTTCCTCATCAACCCATCCTCGATGATCATAATGTAAGGCAAGGAGAACGGTCCCCGTGCTGCCCCGTCCACCGATTCGGGCGATGACAGGATGTACCGCGGAAGCAGGGCAGATGCACCAGATGCACCCTGGAAAGCACCGGCAGATCAGATTGGATTGCCAACCAGCCATACAGTATGATCGATCGAGTACGGAGTAGAGACATGCTGGATGGCCTTGTTTTGCCATGTTTTATCCGTCTTGCTTTTATTCTTCACTATTGCATCAGTTTAGTAGACTCGAGGGGTATCCCCCTCCATCCATCCAGTTGTTTCTCCAGCACGATAGATTGCATCACTCCGTATTCAACCGCCAGCCAGCCAGACCATCCCCGGGAAGGCTGCTAGACCGGGAGGCAGACCCTATCTCAAAAGGGTAAAGACCCAGCTGGAAGTACGCGGGGACTCCGCTCAACGATGTCATCATGCCGGTGCGATCCTGCGTTTCAGACCGACCCTGCTCAGGCAGAGACAAGGCGAGTTTGGGTCGAGGGGATCGACCGAAACGGGTGGAAATGTTTATCCGGATATCGGGGAGGGGAGGAGGGGTAGGGAGAGAGAGAGAGGGGTACCGTATGACATGGTGCACCACTACCATCGCCGACATTATCGTTGACCGTTCAGCATCACTTAGAAGGAATGGACTCGATACGGTGTTGCGCTGTTCCTCGAAATTGTGATGCTCATGAGGTCATTGGGGAAAGAGTCTCCTATCGCCGAACCCCCAGAGTCGAGTCACATCGACTCTGTCGGCCGACATCACCACCGTTGTAGACTTTCCTCACTGGTCACTGTCCAATCCCATCGCGATGCCCCTGACCAGCACCTTTCTTCTGCAACGTGTACTCCGTACCTGATTTCATATCGTACCCTGAGACACCACACTCCAGAACGAACCACTCCACCGCTTCATGAACCCACCGTCTTGACCGTGACAGGAGCAACAGACCTACCCAAACGGGATGTCACCAACCAGGTACCTCTAAGCAACTGTTGCTTATCCAATACTACCCCCATAATATAATATAACATACCACCAATAATATACCCTTACTAATACCCAAATCCACTTAAGCAGACAAGCTCGAAGATGAAACAAAGACACGACGGTCAACCCGACCCACTGCCCAACCCAGCCGGTACATAGTACCTTAGACTGCGGGAGGTGTGACTCACACACACCCTCTGGCAGGCGGTCTTCTCGAAGCAGCAGAAGCATCCCCCAGGCTGCCAGACCAGGGGCCTCGACATTTCGTCCGCGTTTCAGTTTCTGTCCGTCTGTCTGTCTCCTGTGCTTGATGATGCTGCACGGTCAAGCAGACCCCAACGTCTGCCCTGTCGGCCATATACACCCATGCCACGTTTCCAGATGCACACACCGAATGGTCAACAGAAATGTCCAAAAGATGAAGCTCTTGTGAGCCTGAATAATTGATTCGGTATCGTGTCGTTGAATTGATGCCGGCACTCGCGATAATCGCGTGTGTAAATGAGCATGCCACACCCCCAACCCAACATGATGAATGAAGAAAAACAAGACGAAGGTCAAATCAAATCAAGTCACGCCCGACAGCTGTGCATCGTGCCATATGGCTCAGATTACACCCTACACACATACCCCATACAGTCTTTCCTTACCTGCGCGTCTACGTATCGCCCCAGGATACGACCTAGTCAATCCCCATAATCGTCTGAATAAATGCATGCATGTATGTGTTCAGTTCCCATCTCTCCTCCTCCAACAAGGAAGGGAAAGAAAAGAAAAGAAAAGAAAAGGTCTACGAATCCCTCCGGCCCGCAACTACAGAGCCAAATCAAGTATCGACAGCAAAGACCAGCATCCCATCCTCCCAAGAAACCGTACGGAAATAGAAAAAAACTGCAGATCTGCACGGCATTGGCTCCGACAGTATGGTAGGTAGGTAAGATACCAGATGGAGATGGATGGATGGATGGATCCAATCCATCCATAATCCATCCATAATCCATTCGCCACTATCCATCCGGTCAATTCCACCAACAGGAATCACAACAAAAGTAAAAACCAAGCAAAGAGAGAGTCTATGTGCGAGGGAGAGAGTCAGACCGTCATGTGCCGTCCGTCCGTCCGTCCGTCCATCCGTCGCACATGGCCTTTGTCTTTGTCTGTCTTTCGCCCATGCGAAGTAATCTCGGAGATTTGCACCCTCGCACCGCCGAGGAAGAAGGAATAGGAAAATGGAAGGGAGAGGCAACAGAGTTGATGACGAGGGCCGTTCTGGCGGTGTAGAAAGAAAAATGGACCCATCTTGTTACTAACTTGTTGACTTGCTGAGTGGAGCGGAGAGGCTGGGG
The DNA here is from genome assembly GCF_002847485.1 of Aspergillus campestris IBT 28561. NCBI lineage: Eukaryota > Fungi > Ascomycota > Eurotiomycetes > Eurotiales > Aspergillaceae > Aspergillus > Aspergillus campestris. Next base: position 486,167 of record NW_020194337.1, read on the forward strand.
CTACTAGCATATCCGCCCCTCTCTTTCTCTTTCTCTCTTTCGATTCTTTTGTTCCATTCTTCTGATTCATTCGAGAAAATGACATGGATAATTATTAATTTCAATTATGAAGGCGTGGTTTGTGCCGAGGACCTCCGCTCTCTGTTTCACTGACTCGTACTCACCAGCCGGTTCCCGCGAAGATAACCTCTTCTCTGTGACTCACTCTGGCGGTATACACATTCTTCAAACAAACCCGAATAAAATAAAATCAACAGATAAAATAATCAACAAAACAAAACCAAAGATAATTACGATCTTCACTCCATTCCTCAGCATCACTCCAAACCAAGAATCCATCCATCACGAAGCGACCAAACGAACCGCCCCTCCCGAATAGATGGATCCCCATCCCCATCCCCATCCCCATCCTCAACAACCAGCCATATCGGCAACGGCGACAAGACGACGACGACGACAAGAACGCCGACCAGACCACGCAATTAGTCAGTCCACCAGCCACGGATCCAGCCAGTAAGTTCGAAGGCAGTAAGTAGCTAAGAACTACTAACTGCTAAGTACTGAGTACTAAGCAAGTAGCAGGAGCAGTAGTTAGCAGTAGTAGTACTAGCATAGCAGTACAGCCTAGTATAGCATGCATAAACATAGTGGGGCGTCTCCTCTTCGAATCTGCCAGTCAGTGAGTACTGACATCCACAGATAATACATAAATTACTTCGTAGATTGGATAATTACTAGAGGGTTAATTCTTACTTATGAGGGTTAGTAAGGCGGCAGTAATGAAGAGTGATGCGCGAAGGCTCGGACTCGTGTGCATAAGCATGATGCAAAAGGGTTGTGGCCCAACATGGGCTTTTTTTTTTTTTGACTTCTGCATGGCTTAAGGTAGGTCTCCTGTTGCTGCTGATCATTTGCAACGTGCTTTTGATTTTGGCTGATCGAGTAAATGGGAAGTGGAAGTGGTCTGTGTTTTTGATGCTTACAAGTAACTATGGATTTTTTGATACAATGTATGGATATTGGTGTGGCTATAAAGAAGGTGTAATCGGCTTGATTATAATGATGATATTGTGGATAATAATAATGAAAAGGATGGATACTGGTAGATATAAATAGTATATGTCAGATACTACTATAGTCAATACAATCCAAAAGTACTCCGTAGGAGTCCGTAGTATCTCATTATAGAATTGAAGTGAAACAGCAATCTAGCGGTGATAGAGGTGTTACCTCAGATTTACTCTATACCATCGCCCTGCCAATGTAACTGCCAAGTACCTCTATAGACAGTATGAGTTAACCCAAATAATCCAAGTATTAAAATTGAATAAATCATCAGAATAAATAAACAACCCCATAACCTTCTCCCACGCTCCCCCTATCGGAACCAACCTGTCTCTTCCCCAGAAGCCATCATTTCCAATCCCATCCCAGCCGTGACTGGCTATCGGGTAGGCAAAAATAATAACAACACCTAATCAATCATTTGAAAACAAAACAATAAACAAAAATAAAAATCAAGTGGAGGCGAGTCCACCAACCAATAACCACCCAATGCGGGTGGTGAGATGCGTCAGGCACAGATGAAAAGGTCAGTGCAGTGCAGTTACAGTGCAGCACATTGCAGCGCAGTAGTGATCGGATCGCTTCCTTTTCCCTGGTAGCTACTCTACTCTACTCTTCCTTTTCACTTACTAGGTAAGTAGGTAGTAAGCAAGAAGGTAGGAAGGTAGTGGTAATGTTTTGCCTCCACTTAGCCTAACTCCACGGTTGCATGTAGACCTACCAGAGGATGTCACGACTCGAGAGCAGAAAGGTAGGGCCGCTAGGGCAGTTAAACTTAGGGCAGGAGGCGCCGATAGGTTCGTTGGAGTGGGCGGTCGGGGTTGGCTTGCCTGTGTGTTGTACCTGGTTTCATTCAGTACTTGAGTTTGGGGGGGTTGAGCTTATGGTTATGACTCATTTGGAGGGTGCTGCTTTAAGGATTTTTTTTCTTTCTTGTTGGTTGTTGCTGTTGGAGGTATGGGGTGGAGGAGGTGGTATGGCTTCACTTTTGGTTCTGTGTACTGGTTGGATTGGAGTATTGGTAGACTGTTATTGTAGTTCGCATTCTGGGTTGATTATACTGTTCTTGAATTGCTATTGTAGTTCGCATTCTGGGTTGGTCACACTGTTTATACCCCATCTAGTATATCTCTCTTGTAGAGTGGTAATATCCTCAACATCCAAATCCCGAGTATTGGTATGATATGGCTGGACATCACTATGGTCGACTCTAGTCCAAGATATCCACACTCTAGACAAATGAGCACCACCTCTCGTAGTTCTCTTTCTATCTACTAGAAGAAACGTCATATCCCTGTCGTTGTTGGTTGATTCCAGCCCTGGAAGCCGTATTGCTATCCTATCAGTTCTCCATCTCTATGTTTGGCTCCCAGATCATGGACGAACCTAATGAGAGAGCCAATCTCGGGGTAAGTGTAGACGTAATCGCAAATATGAAGAAGTCAATATAGACAACCCTCCTCCCCATGCCAACAACTCGTGGCAAATGCAAAGCAAGACTACTTCATCCAGCCCTGTACAGCAGTATGCTCCCGGCCAAACTCGTAAAAGCGTACAGCTGGCATTGTTCTGGGAATTTCCCACAAATCGGCAGAGGTAAAGAGACGGTGGCTACTGCAGGAGATTCTATGTCCAGCCTTGGATCTACCTATGTAGCTATAGATACCCTACCGAAGAAACGATTCTGAATGATGACTATGTACTCCGTAGTGCCTGATATCTAATGCAGAACGACTGGAGTTTCACAATGACGATGAAACTGCTCTCCCTGTCCCCTACGAATCATCCTCTGCCACCTTAATACACGATACTTGCATCATGCACCTCCCTAACCAATACAGTCGAGCAAGAAGCGCCAACAGCCAGCTGTTAATCTCACCAGGTGCAGAGCCGAACCGAACCCAAGACTGCAAGTGTCCTGTCCCCATCTATCTTGAAGAAACACACTGCCGACAGCAACAGCAGTACAGATGGGCAGAAAGTCCACGAAATGCAAACCACCAGACAGGGATTGTCATGCATGTCTCGATACTTGAATCCTCAAATTCCTCGCCGGCTATTATCGAAGTAGATCCCCAGGTAGGTACCGAGCTCATAATACAACTACCCAATAGAGCAACCGACGCTTCATTTCGCCCAGGTGGCAATATCAAATATTCAAATCAGCCAGTCCACCTCCTCCAAGACACCAAGTAACTAACCAACTAACCGATAAACGAATGCACCCAGGCCCAAGATCCGCTCGTTTGCTGCAAACCAGCGATAGTCAACTCCCCCACTGGTTCTGGCGTTTGGACGGCGTACAAAGCGTTTGCTATAAGCGGAGGAGAAGCCACACCAGCGCATTGCATGACCTCTCCGGTTGAAGCCGGGCCTCGCAACGGTCTGGGATTACACAAACCACTTCGGGATCTGCTCAAACGATACGGGTGGCACGAATCTTTCGGCCGGATTGATCTTTGGCGTGTTTGTCGTAAGTGTGGTCATTGGTATACGTTTAGTTAAAAGTGTGTATACCCGGTTGGTAGTATCTCCACATATCGGTTTCGAGTGATGTACTGGTGGCTATAAATATCTGTCTTCGTTTGGGCGTCTGCTCGATTCAGGATTGGATCCGTTCTTTAGACCGATGATCCTGCCAAGTTGTTGACGAGTTATGGGTGCAGTCATCTGTATTGAGGGGTGTAGCTTGTTGTTTAGAGGAATGAGGGCTAGAGGTCTTTTTTTTATGAAAACATGTATATATGTGGTGGCGGCATGGGAAGATCAGCCTGACTACAACGGCGTTTCAGGCGAGGGTTCGGTTCTGTCTTTTGGTTGATTGGCCTACTTGATATCTTTGATGTATTCTTAATATTTCTAGAGTGAGAAACCCGGTCTATTGCCAAATTAAACATGGGGGGAGTGCTGCGGTGCTACATCGAGAGCATCACCATACATAGTAATTTACATCTTAAAAGTGAATCCCGAGTCTTCGAGTATAATATCAATGCATCACTACTGAAAAACCAGGAGCTGATTTACTGTAACATCCATAAATTAAATAATAAAACAGATAATCATGTACCAAGAACTTGCTGTAAGAATAGGGTATCAACTACCAACTCAACCCGAAACAATCAACCTATGCGTCCATATTTACTGAACCGCATCCACCAATAATCATGTCATCCCCTCTATTCACTTTTTCTTCTCTTTTTTCTTCTTCTCTTGTTCTTCTGTTTTCTCTTTTCTCCAACTTCCAGTATAATGTCCGATTACTGTTGAATGCAGTTAGTGGGAAATAATTAGAAGCGGATGTAATCCTGCTGCTGCGACAGTTCGCCACTGCCATTCCCTGCGATGAGTTCAGGCTCATCGTCTAGCTCGTCTGAGTCAACGTCATCCGAGTCGATCTCATCGTACTCTTCTTCCTCGCTGGAGGCATCGGACTCGTCATCATCCTTGGCTCCCTCGGCCTTGATGGCGGCGTTCTTCCTGATCTGCCCGGCCCGGTCTATATGCGGCAGCCGGCAGCGCTTCTTATTGCAGGTGCCCGTGTTGGAATAGTCCGGACACTCGTGATCGTGTCGCTGCTCACACGCCTCGCCCTTCTCACAGTAGCCCAGGTTGGCAAAGTCCCGGCACACGGGGGTCCCCGGTGTCAGGCGGATGTGGGCATATCGGCACTCCGGGTTGGCGCAGCGACCGCGGAGGAAATGCATACAAGTGGGGGATCTGTGGGGCGAAGGTTCATGGGAGAGATCACAACTTATACCTGCGTTGCATTTACCAGTCTGGAGGAAGTCCTTGCAAATGGCAACTTTGTTGGGATCGTGGATGTAGGGGCAGGTCGGGCCTTTATAGCAGGTGCCTAAATTCAGAGGTCTGTGTCAGCACTGTTCACGTATACGGAGAAAAGGTAAAGGTGAGGTGGAAGGCTTATGGAGGGAAATCGTCGGTACCCGTGGTGGTAAATCTTGTACACAGCTCGTTCTTCTTCTTCGGCATTTGTTTCCTGTAGTGGCTGTGAGCTTCCAACCTCGTGGTGTGGGTCGCACAAACCGTCACCTTTTCGAAGTCACCGCCCCAAGACGATGAAGGTTTCCATTTTTGCTCCGCACGAAAGTCACACCGGCGAGCGTCACCTTCTTCGGCGTGGTGTTGATCTTATTGGGGTCATCTATGAACGGTAAGCTAGTTCTCCTGACGAACACAGTGTCACCTAGAGCCGCACCAGATACTCGAATGAGTTTACTGCCGCCTCGAGACACCCGGAAGGGCATATCATTGAAATAAACCTGGTACTCAGCCGACGGTCCAGCGGTAGTAGACATCTGCGGCGCCGCAGCGCTAGTAGGATGCTGTCTACCGAAGCCTTGTGCATAGCGGAGCACTTTGGTCTGCTCAGCCTGTGCCTTCTTTCGAGACTTAGCCTGCCGGGTTTCTTCCATGGCTTTGGTCCGCGCCTGAGCTTCTTTGTCATAGATGGCCGAGTTGATCAGCTGCATGTGGCGGTCGCGTTTGGCGACCCAGCCGTTCGGCGTCGCCGACCCCTCAATATCATTGTCTGTCGCAGGGCCAGTGGAAGGCGTTGAGCTCGCGGGAGTCGCTGAACCTGTTGCGTTGTTTAGAACGAGCGTTCGGTTGCGGTGCGAAGGCGCGCCGCCCCGCCCACGCGCGTACGGTCGTCCGCGATATGGTGCCCACCCTGGACGCGCTCGGGAGTGTCTGGACACATATGAAGTGTGATGGGACGCGCCATGGGAAGCTTCGGTCTGAGGATGTTGTTTGTGTCTGTTGATCTGGCCTATTTGGAGTCAGCAACGAGGAATGACAGCGCACCTCGGGGCGCTTACCAGCAAGCTGGCTGATCTTGGCCATGAGATCCTGCTCTTCAGTCATTTTGGTCTGATTACAGAATAATCAGCCTCCGTTAATACAAAAGACCACTGTTGTTTCTCTGTCTTCTCGATTCTTTAGTGCGAGTTCCCTCTTTAAAACGCGATGGGTGGATGGAACAAAGGAGATGATAATTGATTAAATACGATTGGGAGTCGTGTTTGATGTTATGACGAACCACGAGCGGTGGCGCTATGAGTGTCAGCACGTGACATGCTAAACGTTCTTGCCTGATATTGCTGGACGATGACAACATAACTCAACTATGAATGTCTTCGGTCTAATTCACTACTGGTTACTATTTCTTCACTTGTAATCACTTTGTCATTGGTAGTGATATATCTACCAGTCTGATTCACTACCATATATTGTATGGTTCAATTAGGCATCTGGGCCCGTGAATAACTCCAAAGCAACTTTTATACCACCCAGAAAGTAAATCGGAAACCCAAACTCCGTGCCGTGGTCTTGCTTATGCTACAAAGGTTTCCCCCTACCTTGTATTAGACAACATTCTCAAATTGCATCTCATCGTTATCGGTGACCATGCCCGAGCCGGTGGCCTCCTCATCGGAGCCCTCGTCGAAGTTCAAGTCGGTACCAGGGGGCAACTCTTCCTTGGCTTCGCCGTACCCCATTGCGTTCGCGTAGTTACTTTCCTTGGCCTCGGGTTTAAGCTCCCAAGTCATGGCAAAATCACCAGATTTAACCAGATGCGCGATCATCTCCAGGGTCTGCTTCAGATAGGCTTCCGGCTGGCGGAGTCGCGCCTTGAGGTTCTTAAACGGCCAATATCTGAATTCGCGGAAGCACTGGTAGATCAGGTCCAACAGCTCGTTCTGCGGCATACGCGTAGACTTGTTCTCCTGGGGTTTGAGCTTGGGGCCCTTTGCCGCTTGCTGTGGAGTATATTAGTCGGGCCAGTATGATACAGTGATGCGATAAAGGGAAACGTACCACAAAGGCGCTCTTTTCTCCGGGCAGGAGATTTCTCGCCTGGAGCAATTTCCCGGGGACCTTGTCGATGAAGACAGTCTCCCGCTTCGGTTTGAGAGCCTCGAGCGCCTTCTTCTCGGAAAGCATCCGGAACTCCTCATTCTCCACGGGGAGGCAGTTGAACTCCTCGCCGACGCTTCCAACCAGCGCGGTCAATTCTATCACGTATGAGTAAAGCCTTCTAGCATTTGCCAAACACACAGTATGGGTGCATACTTGGTACCGTCCTCCGAACATACGGCTCCCATTTCTTCTTGCGCTCCTTTTTCCTCGCGTCCCGCTTCATGGATTCGTAGAGGGCTGATCGCGCCTCTCCAAAGACCACCATGCGGTTATCGCCGCCAGGAATTTCCTTCTCCGTGAACACATAAGTGTTCTGCGTAGAATGTGAGATATTCTCGTTGTTTATCGTCTGCCGCTGGAGGATGTAGTCCTTGGGGATTTCATGGTTGTCCTCCCGTTCGTTGAGGCGCAAACTGACCTACAATTTTGGCCCCATCAGTTGAATTCAATTAGACCACAAAGGCGTCTCGCGAGACATTATTCCAACAACAAAGTAGCAACATACCCGTTTGATGTCGTTGGGGGGTCCTTCAATCCGCACAGTTCCAACCTGGATCTCCTCATCGTCGTCGAGGTTCTCCCAATTCTGCCACAGCGACCGGGGAATTCGCGAGAGCCACACACTCTGCGCAGCGTTGGAGAAGTCCAAGTCACCGGCATCTTCATACATGTCATCATCTCCTATGTCTGCGTGGACGGCATCCTTGCTGTCGGGATCGGGCTTGATGTACGGCGAGGCGGCATCGGGGTCTGGCTTGACCGGGGGCATGGTGCCACACCAGCGAGACCGGTCACGCGGGGACGGGGTAAATATTACGGCAGTATATACTAGATAGTTATGCGACCCGACTGAGCGCGAGGGCGGGGAGAATAAAGTTGATTTCGATGCGATGAAGGAGGTCTGCGGAGAAAGTGACGTGATGTTGAGACTGAGGGTTTCGCTATGCAACCATGCCTGGCTGCCTGCGCTGCTAGGCTTCCTGGGCCAAGGCGGTGTCCAAAGCGGTGGTCACCTCCTCCGTCTATGTACCACGTGACTCGAACAGACTGCCAGGCTTCATTCCTTCAAATCTCTACAGCAATTAGGAAACGAGCAAAAGTATTATGATCAATGTAATCAGCTAGACTAGGCAATTCTAGCGATGTTATTATATCCCAGTTCTGAGATACTTTGTACAACGGCCAAAAAATGATCACTTTCGAATCGACCACTGGGGGAACTGATCGGCTTGATTTTGGTGGGGATTTGAACTTTTGGACGTCTCGAGGTTTCACTAGCGCGGTTTCGGTGTCACATGACATTGTATGGTATCCCGTGATCATACACTGCAGGCTGAGATACTGCCGGAAGTATAGTAGAGGGCTGCCAGGATCCGAACGAGTCGAACAATTAACGTTCAATCCCAATGATATTCATGTCTACAATTTTAAAGCGGCTATGGGGTTTCCAAGTACTAACTACAAGTAATTTGAATCTTTCAACACATATTGTAGACATATAGTCAAACGGACGCCATGGTGGTGCCAATACAAACACCCACAGCTGCGCGGCGTCCTTATCGATAAGCGGTCTCCACGGTCGTCCATCATCATCACCACCGAGTATCCCATCGTTTCACCACCTATTTATCTACCCTTGCGCCTCCTCATTCCCACCTACCCACCCCACTTCGATCCTGACATCTCATGACGTCTATCTAGGGATTTTTTTCTTGTCGTCATCATTCTCATGGCCTCGCAAAAGATGTCCTCCGCCCTGGCGGAGATCCAGTCCGGCAGTCCTCAAAGCAAGCTTCCCCGCTACGACAGCCTCCTCTCCGATGTCGTGTCGAATACCCCAGAAGACCAAATCTCCGATGATCTCATCTTCTACATTGACTCTGTGCTCAACGAAGACATCAGCATCGTCGCCGCCCGCCCCATCCTAGACTCATTCATCAGCCACCTCCGCAAACTCGACAGAGAGACACAAATCAAAGTCGCCCAACACACCGTCAACCTCCTCCAGTCGCGCTCCACATCGGTTGAAGAACAGGACGCTCAGCTCCGAGAGCTGCTGGCTGACGCATACGAGGCAAACGAAGACTACATCCTCGCCGCGCAAGCGCTGCGGGGGATCCACATCGACAGCTCGCAGCGGCTGGTGTCAGACGATGCCAAAGCGCGACTGTGGGTCCGGATCGTGCGGCTCTATCTGGAGGAGGACGACACATTGAGTGCGGAGGCGGTCCTAAACCGGATCAAGAACCTTCCCAGCAAGATCGAAGACCACGAGCTGAAGCTCCACTTCCGGCTATCGCAGGCGCGCATCCACGACTCGTACCGCCGCTTCCTAGATGCCAGCCAGGAGTACTTCACCGTCAGTCTAGCAGCCGGCGTCGACGAGGCCGACCGGTTGGAGGCGCTGGCAGCGGCCATCCGCTGCGCCGTACTGGGACCCGCGGGCCCGCAGCGCTCCCGCATCCTGGCCACACTGTATAAAGACGACCGCGCCACCTCGGTCGAAGAATTTGGCATCCTCGAGAAGATGTTCCTCGACCGGTTGCTGAACCCCGACGAGGTCGCGGCCTTTTCGGAGCGACTGGCGCCCCACCAGCTGGCTCAGACCGCCGACGGCACCACCGTGCTGGACAAGGCTGTCGTCGAGCACAACCTCGTCGCCGCCAGTAAGCTGTACGAGAACATCACGACCGATGCCCTAGGCGCCATCCTGGGCCTGCAGGCGAGCGGTGAATTCAGCGCCGGGGAAAAGGCTGAGGCATATGCCGCGCGCATGGTCGAGCAGGGCCGTCTGCGCGGGAGCATCGACCAGATCGACGGCGTCATCTACTTTGAGTCGAGCACCGGTGGGACAGGTCGACACATTCGGCAGTGGGATGCCGGCGTACAGGGTCTAGCTGAGGATGTGGAGAGAGTGGCGAGCAGCATTACGGATGCATTTCCCGTAAGTCAACTACCCAACCCTTCCCTAGCTGTCTAATCATAATATGATACTTACGTTTCCATGATGACAGGATTTTGCCCCTGGCGGACAGCCTGTGCAATAGACTAGCTTATAACATACGAATCACGAATGAACTGAATTTGAGCGATAGATTGCTGCATACACTAGGAGTACGACTGTACTGCACAGCAGATACGGGAGTTGAATGAACCTATGACATGCCATTACCGTATCTATGTCGCTATAATTCTTATCTTATATACGTCTGTGTTCTCATTCAAAGATGAAATGAGGGTGTAGAGACAGCCCTGCAGGTGCGATATAGACAATCGAATAGCTGGCCCAGGTGTTCTTATATCCTGGGAAGCATGCCCGATATTGAAGGAACTACGTTCGGCAATTCTCTCATAATGGTATTCCTACAGCGATAGGTATCTAGGGGGCTACAATCTGTCATCCCAGCACACATCTGAGATAACAAGACAAGACAAAACCACCAAATATCTCATCAATAAAACATTGCTATCATTGAATCATACACTGCATAATCATCGTTATACCCTAATTATACATTGCGTGAAATGATTAGGTGGAATCAGCATTCAACCACGGATCCCGCAGCAGCTCCTTCGCCGTCTTTCTATCTTCCGGTCTCCACTGAAGCATGCCTCTCATGAAGTCCAGAAACATCTCTTTGTTTCGTCCCTCGAGATACAGTTCCAGCTTTTCTAATGACGTATCTCGAGGTATCTCTACAGTATTTTTCCATTTCCCTGGCAAATCTTCGGTGAGCATTGATATAATCCCTCCAGTTATTTATCATAATGAGGGAGCACACACCGTCTTCATCGAAAAATTCATGACTTCGCTTTCCGCGCTTCAGCATATCCAAAGGAGGTGGTCCCAGCACTCCAATAACTTCTGCAAGGTGCGCACGAGTCGAGTATCCTTTCCCGTCGGGGTCATTGCCGTAGAACATGTGCCTGCCCTCGAATAGATCCCATACCTGATTTTTCTCGATCACGTTAGTGATCCAAGCTGTACGTCTGGCAGAGGGTTATATAAGATCGAACACACCATAGCACCGACATTCCAAATATCCACCGGATAGCTCCATTCCGTCTTCAGCATTACTTCAGGAGACCTGTACACGTTGGGCTGAGCATCATGGTTTCTCTTTTCATCCCCTCGCACAGCGGAACCAAAATCACTCAGGACTGCCTTGCCGAAGTTCCGCGGCAGGTCAAAGCGCCGTGACGCATAGACTGGTCCACCCTCGGTGAACTTCCGCGGTGAAGGATGCTCCATCTCAGCTTTGGCAAAGCTATCCAGGATGGGAGTATCCTCTATCTCCTGGAGAATATTGTCGGCTTTGATGTCTATACCGGCTGTCAGTGACACTTTTTGGGGTCAGAATAGAGGTTTGCTCTACCTGTATGTACAAGCTTGCACTCGGAGTGCAGGTAGTCCAAAGCAAGGAAAATCTGCATAAGACCAGCTTTGAGGAGGTCTTCCGTGAACCGGTGTTCAGGGTTACGAAAGAGTAAATCCCTGAAACTCTCCCACATGGGCTTCTGGACAAGACAGTGGTGGCTGTTCCCTAAGGCACGAGGGATGGTAAATGCATCCAGAGCTGTCCTTACGTGGACATGGCCTGGATCCAAGGTATTCGCCTGGCTCAAATGTTTATAGATCTTGAACTCTTCCTGGTTCGTTTCATCACATGTATACACTTTCAACGTGACATATCGATGATCCCTAGCTCATCAGCTTGTCACAACGCACCATATAATAAAACAAGGTAACTCACTGAAGGTCGCGAGCGAGCCATACTGTAGAAGTAACGCCGAATCCAAGCTTCCCAACAACCTGATACTTGGAACTAAAGACCTCGCCAATATTGACTGGATAGTAGCGCCCTTTCTTAAATCCTTCGAACCGTTCTTCCTCGACTACCTCAGATGCGCTTATTGTTTCAAAGCCGCTGGTCGGAAACCGCGTAGGGAGTGACGGGGCTTTTCTAATTATCGTCTGTGCCCATCTCAAGAGGGAAGCCATAGTCAAGGGTGCATACTGGAATAGAGAGTTGTAACTGGTACTTTTGGAAGAGATGATGGTGGCTGGGAGTGACTGATGACATAATCACCACTGGCAAAACATTGAGATTTGAGTCGTGTCAGGTTTCACGAGTGTTGGTCTATGATATTGGTGGAAATTAACATCATTGTTGATGCTACTGATGAGCGTTGCGTTGCTTTGAGAAGGCCGGGGCGCTGAAGCAGTCGGGTGTGGAAACAACAAGGCCTCCGCCAACCTCCAAGTTATATGTTACCAACATGAGGGCAGCAGGCAGCAGGCAGCAGGCATCAAGGTTTGGTATTGAGATGCATGGTTTTCGGTGCATGAGGCATGGGTTTGATGTGTTCCAGATAACGCCAGTCTCATTTCCACAGCTAACCCAAGGATTCTAGGGCTTGAAAGAGAAGCATCATCACTTGGTATTAATTCTCCGACTCGGAAAAAAAGAGTTGAAGATAATGGTCTGGTCTCGATTAGCTATTGGAGTAGATCATTATGGCCATACTCTTTAAAAACTCCACAATGTTTGCTACTACGATATATACTCCCAGGCTCCAGCCCCCGCCAAAGCAGCTAGTCCATTACTATGCACCTCCACTTCCTCCTCCGCTGAGAAGCATAAATTCCACAAGCCATCGCATCCCGGTAGATCCCCTAGCTTATTGCAGGACACAGGCTAGAAAAGGAGCAAGTATAATATTAAAGGGGCAGATCGAGAAAGCACGGCTGATGATGCGCAAAAAGACACTAGTATCTAACTGATCAACGCAATATTGCCGATCTTCGCGTGGTCGAACAAATAAGTCCCCGTCGATCACTTTCCAGGCTGATTTGAGTCATGGATGGAGAGATCTTCGGATAATTTAATTTCTTTTTTCTTTTCTTTTTTTTTCTATGATTTTTCTTTTGCGGTCCCCACATTAATTAAATGATTGATTAATTTGTCTCGGATATGGGCCGTCTGGTTCCTGGGCGTGGCGAAGTCTTAGTGTCTGGCTGTCTGTCTGTCTGGCTGGATGGGAGAGATAGGTTTAGTAGTGGTTCTGTGCATAGTAGAGATAGATAGTAGTAGAATATCATTTTACATCCTATATTCTAAATAATTTATCAACGCAAATCTCCCATCCCAGCTTTGAATCCTTCAACCAAATAGACTATTAGCGAACAGAACTAGTTCCTACGTAGTTGTGCTTGTGCAAGCAAGCACTTAGGGCTCGGCTGGCTATAAGCGCTAGTGCCTTGTATTGTGGGTAGACGATTGCTTATAAATTCGACGTCAGTGATTCTCGATATAGTCGACGGTGTAAAGCGTACTCTTTCCTCTTCGGGTACGATACTAGTAATGACACCAGTCCTAGTGGCCGGCTTCGATTGCCGCCGGTGGGGGAGAGGGGGGGAGGGAGAGGGGGGCTGGAATGCTAGGATACTTGCTAGGAAGGTTTACGAGTCATGTAGGGAAAGCTTGGTTTGAGGGCCTTAGTGAATGAATTGATTAATAGACTAGGGAAGTCTATTTTAGATGCGTAAGGCAGGAGGCCTGAACGGTGACAGAACTAGGTGACGTAGTATAATCTGTATTAGATTCGGGTCCAAGTTATAATGCAAAGGCACTACTATCTGGGCACGATGAGTACTTTTAATACGAGAGTGAACAGTGTTCTTGTATATATTCATTCCCTTGCGGGTGAAGAGTCTAAGCAGACCCTCTATTCTAAGCCTGGTAACCAATTGATCTAGTTAACCGACAGAGTATATATCCAATAGAAGAAAAGAAAAGAAAAGAGATCGCTTCGTATATATAGGAACAAAGCCAGGCATGTGTCATGAAATAAATTCGCTGAAGAGCAGTGGTGGGTTGGGAGTATTAGTGAATGTATGAGTGAATGTAGTGACATGCAATGTAATGCAATAGAGTCTTGTGATCATAACGACCAAACGTGGACATGCATACACATTAGGTATTATCGTTGTGATAGAGCAAAGAACGTGTCCAGAGAGGAAAGTATTGTCGTTGGAGGCCGAGGGCTTGAACCCTGGCCGAGTGTGGATGGGGGGAAGGGGCCGCGATGGGGTTCCACTGTGAGTCTTGTGTGATAGCAGACCGGCCTGGCAAAGAAGACAGCTGACTGAGTTGACTGGAGTCGTAGTCGTTTGTCTTTTTTCTCGTTGCTGGGCAGTATAGAACTGGCGACATCTCTCGGGTGGACTGGCGTCAGTCTAGTTTCGGAGGTGAGGATGCATGGTGATGTATTCGCCAGGACAAGGTGGTCTCCGCGGCTGGACTAGTGAACATGCGGTTCGGGGTTGGTCAACGATCTATCTATCCATTGCAGATGATCGGTGACCTGGATGTGTAGAATCTCCGTACTGTCGAGAGCAAGTTCACTTCTGGGAGTTTTGAGACCTCATGGACGCGGCGTCGACTTTGATATCCGTGCGGACGGAGATATCCAGAGGTCCCAGGTATGAATTGTCAGGCACCTGGGTGGTATCGCTAGCAGCGCGAGACAGACCTTCCTCCATCTTGTAGTACTCGATCGGCGACCGCGGGCTGGCCACAGAGGTAGCAAAGTGGGACGTGCTGATGTCGGTGTTGATGTAGTAGGGGTTCTTGGTGTACCGGCGACTACCGGCGAGCTTCAGCTTGGGGAACAGGCCACGGACGATGGGCAGACAGGCGCAGATGAGGCCGATGCTGGGCTCGATGTGGGTCCAGAGGGTGGCCTGGTAGACGGTGTAGGTCGCGTCGGCGGGGTCCATCCAGAAGAGGACGACGATACGGTAGATACTGGCGAAGCAGACGAAGCCACCGAGGGCGAAGACACCGTTCAGGGCGAGCTTGTCCTGCCACGCACGCTGCAGACCCCAGATCATGGGCACCGGCAGCGCCAGGATGGCAAAGTCCATGAGCACGTTGAAGGCCTGGTTGGCGATGATGAACTTCATGCCGTCGATGCAGGATCCCTCGACGCTCTGGTCCCAGTAGGCGCGGAGCGGGCGGCACTGCAGCGCGCACGTCAGGAAGATGGCCACACCCCACACCGCGATCAGCGTGTTGAGGCCCAGGGTGATCATCCGGAAGGGCTTCATCGTGAAGATGCGGCGGTAGAAGCAGATGATGGAGATCTTGATCATCGGGCAGAGGAGGAAGTAGGTGAATTGGTTGGCGAGGAAGATCTGGTGGGACTTGTCAACAGTTGTCTTCTTCAATATACGGGGCTGTTTCTTACCTTTTGATAATTCACCAATGTCTCCGGGCTCAGTTCGTTCATGTGTGTTCCGTTGCCTCCTTCCGTGACCCCTTTTGGGTGGTTAGTTAGGGTTCAGCTCTGTCCGGACGCTCCCACAACACTTACATAAAACCAGTTCGACCAACATTCCAATCAACAAGAACATAGCTCCGAAGGCAAGATAGTCGTCTACCCCGAAGCCCACCCGACGCTTCAATCGTGCGAAGACTCGAAGGACGGTGGTGATGAAGCCCAGTCCGACGAGGACCGTCACGATGACGATCATCGCAATTCCTCTTTCGGGAATCATAGTGTATATTCAAGGAGTGACAGTGACAGCACGATAGATCAAGAAAATTCGACAAGTCCTAGATATACTACTCGAAGGAGTGATATAGTAGTATACGGTCTGATCCAAGGGGTGGGATGTATCCGTCGGACTGCAAGGGATAGATTGCAATGGCGAGTGCACCACAGATGGCGAATCACAAAACGTATGGAGCAAAATGTCGTTGATCTCTCCACACAAGATACTCCAGTGTAGATTCCGCCGCGAGAAAGAGCTGATGGCGTGCGGCCTTATCCTGGAGGAAGATGGGAATCCTGGAGAAAGGAGGAACAACTCGACCCAAGAGGACGGACAGCCTCGTGCATATGTACTACGAGTTTACGACTACCACACGGGGCACGCCCATGGAGAAAGTGGGACGGGTACTTGCTTGATGGGTCCCCGATAGCCCAATGGGGGGATCATCGCTGACGGAGAACACGAGTCAATATGCTACATGTGGTGGGTTTCGCCAGGTGCGAATCCTTGTCCGAATTATCGATATATTCCTGCCTTTAGGTCGACGGCGAATCCATGGGACCGTAGGCGATAAACAGTGGAGTCACGACCAGCTCGGCCAACCATGACATAAAAGCCGCTACGGGGTCTGCCCACGATCTGATTTGGAATGATAAGCAGGCCCTAGCATAAATTCGAGAGAAAAAAAAAAGAGGGAAAGGAAAAAAGCCGCCCCCTCGTGGCAAGCGCTCCATAAAGCCGGCGACGATCCGGACGGTGTCAAATTCTGACGGTGATAGACCGACTATTACAATTTAGCCTCCACCGACAATTGGTTTCATTCCAAAGTTTCATATATGCTTGTGCACTTTACTCCGCGGCTAGCCACGCTGCATACATCATAAAGGAAGAGCAGGAGGAGGAGGCCTGCATGTAACCAAGGATGGCCGATCTATGAGAGCCCGGGGGATAAAACTCATCTCAGACCCGAGACCTGCCCCTTTCATCAAGAACACTCGGAACCCTGGATCGAAGGACGGATCTACCTGATGATAACTCTTTTCAGATAAAGGACCTGACGCCCGACGGATGATTTTCCCAAAATTCAGACCAGGAAGCACGGGGTCAAACTGATTTCCTGGTTCGCCGACTATCTGGACGATGGTTCCTCTAAGGTTGATTTCACCCCATAAGTCGTCATCCATGTGCGCCCAGGTACCGGGCCGGGGTGGTCGGAAGAGAAAAGGAACTGTGGTTGTGTACTCCATACAATTACCAAAGATGGCAACCCTACTCCAAGAATGATCTGCGGCGAAGGGTTCAATAGTGCCACCAATTGCGCACATTAGTGGCACTCGCAGCGACTTTCTTGCCCGAACCGCCGCGTCAACAGCTCGTGGCTTGATAAGCGATTTTTGATCTAAGCTGGATCCAACCAAGACTAAGACGAGTAGTGCCAGTCACCTTGAACTGGTCGAGGGTGGTGTTCCTCCCGCTGTCAGTCCGAGATCGCTCGGGGATCTCTCATTGGTGTTGATTCTGTCGGTGGAATCCCCACCGGGTGGAGCGCTTGTTCCACCCTTGGCAGAGAAAAAGTCGGGCTTCATCTCGAGGCTGTGGTCTCCTTGGCCTATCAGCGCACAAAACTGGAGACTGCAGCCTTTGAGCCCAAATGAACTCAACCGCGGTCGGCTAATCTGATCGACGCCCCCGATTCCTAGAATGAGCAACGGGTTTCACGGCGCTAGTTCCTTTTAGAGCTTTTGGCTGGTGCGATCCGTATCGATTGGACCTGTCCCTTTCCTCTTTCCACATCGATGACGATAGTCGCTGCCAGAAAATTAATAGTCGCGCAATAGTTAGGAACGTTAATCGTATAGTGCCCTCGATCAAGCGAGATGCCATGTGGTTTTCGGGGCCCATCTTGGCTCCGAGGCTGCCTATCATTTCACTCCATAGTCTCAGGTCTGTAAGTGTAGTGATAGTCTGTAGGTCGTGGAAAATCATGGAGGGGGTGGACCGTTGGAGTTTTATGTCCGCACGCACGTGGGTGCCCCTTGCCCTACAGCGCGAGACATCAGGAGCCAGAAAGTGGTCGCCCCTTTTCATTTCTTCAAGGGAAAAAAAGCATTTTCAAAGAAAATACCTGAACTATTACCGAGATCAGATCCTTGGAGAACCTTGGAGGTTGAGGCTCCACCTGGTCTATGCATTTCTTGAAGAGGAAATTCCCTCAACATAACTATGATATGCCCCATTGGGGTATCAGAACAATGTCGCGCAATCCTGAGTTGTAGCCCCTTCGACAAGTATAACCATGGGATACGGTGTTCCCTCACATCCTTCAGAGCCATTGATCATTCAGCCCCCAATCCTCCTTGTTTCTGTCCCCTTCTTTGAGCATGCAAGGATCCTCTCGGCATTGTACACGGTAGTGACGGTAGTGGTACGGTGAAAAGATGACTGTGGGGAAGTTGGAGCAATAAGACCCACGGCCAATGAGATACTCGGTTCCGAGCAGAAACAACGGAACTGATTCACCTGCACTGGGTCTGCTATCCCGCTATTGATAATGCTATCGTTATTCGGTATTGTTAGGCTCCGAGTATACTGTACAGGACGGAGTACTATCATGACTATTAAATCCACTGACCCTCTTTTTTTTTTTCGGCTCTCACGGCTACCGTTATCTGTGTATACCGCGCAACCTGGAGTTTTACGGTGCCTGCATCAATAGCTGAGTTCCTTCTCCTGGGGGTCTGTATCAATTCTGTAATTCCTTTTTTTTTTCTCTTGAGATCCCATCACGTCACCCCTTGATCCCCTCAGAATGCCCGCCCCGCCCCCGCCCCGCCCTCCGTCATTCCCATGATCATCAATGGCAAAGAGGAAGTCGGCGAGTCAACCTTCGACGTGATCAGTCCCTACACTAACGAGCGTTGCTGGTCCACGGCATCCGCCACGCCCCAGGATGCCATCCGCGCTGTTGAGGCTGCGGACGCCGCATTCCCTGCTTGGTCGCAAACCAAACCCACAGCGCGCCGGGATATCCTGCTGAAGGCGGCCGACATCCTGGAGAGCCGTCTCATCCAGAATGCAGAGCACATGCGTACCGAGATGGGCGCCGATGTGGGTGCATCGCAGTTCTTCATCGTCCCGCTGGGTATCCGCATGTTGCGGGACATCGCGGGGCGCATCACGTCGATCTGCGGTAGTGTACCGGTGCTGGAGGAGGAGGGTCAGAGTGCTATTGTTTACAAGGAGGCTATGGGGGTTGTTCTATCGATTGTGCCTTGGTATGTATCCCTTCCTTCCTCTCATCTCTCTTACTACCCCATCCGCTCCATCTTTTGCGATCTATCTTATAAGAAGGCATATTGACCAGATCAACTACAGGAATGCGCCATACGTCTTCGGCGTCCGCGGCGCCGCATGCGCCCTCGCCGCCGGTAACACGACCATCCTGAAGTCTTCCGAAAACTCCCCCTGCTCGTACTGGGCCCTTGTTCGCGCCTTCGAGGACGCCGGTCTGCCCCCGGCTGTCTGAACCTCGTCTCATGCCGACCGCAAGACGCCCCCGAGGTCGTCAACACCATGATCGAGCACCCGGCTGTGCGCAAGATCAACTTCACCGGCAGCACGGCCGTTGGGCGCAAGATTGCGCGCTCCTGCGGACAGAACCTCAAGCCCTGTTTGATGGAGCTGGGGGGGAAGAACAGCTCTATCGTGTGCGCTGATGCTAACCTTGATACGGCTGTCAAGGCGGTTCTGGCGGGTGCTTATTTGAATGTATTTTCTCTCCTCTTCCTTCTTCTGATGTTGATGTTAAGTTCTAACCACAATATCCACAACAGTCCGGCCAGATCTGCATGGCAACCGACCGCATCCTCGTGCACTCTTCCATCGCACCAGCCTTCATCGACGCGCTGAAGGCCGCCCTGAACGCCAACATCGACACCTCCACCCCGCCCCCAACACTCGTAAACGTCGCCTCCAAAGCCCGCGTCGAAGGCCTCATCGCAGACGCCCTATCAAGCGGTGCACACATTATCCACGGCTCCGCCGACCAAACACCCCCAACCGACGGCGTGCGCATGGCGCCCGTACTCCTAGGCGGCGTCAACGAAGACATGACAGTGTGGAAGGAGGAAGCGTTCGCGTCGCTGGCGGCGTGTATGGTCGTGGACAGCGACGAGGAGGCGATCCGCATTGCTAACAGCAGCGGATATGGGCTGTCTGCGGCGGTGTTCACCGAGGATTTGCGGAAGGGACTTGCTATGGCGAAGAAGATTCAGTCTGGGTATGTCTCTTGTCCCCCCTTTTTTTTTGTGTTGTTGTTTTATTCTATAGCGTGACGATGCTAATTCGCGCAGGGCTGTGCATATCAACAGCATGACTATCCACGATGAGCCGGCTCTGCCGCATGGAGGCGTCAAGAACAGCGGGTGGGGTCGCTTTAATGCGGAGCAGGGGTTGGAGGAGTTCTTGGTTACTAAGAGTGTGACTTGGATGGATTAATGAGTTATGAAATGTGTATGTATGAGCTGGTCTGGTTGATGGTTTGGTTGATGGGACAGTGTATATAGTTTGGTTGTGCGGATACCACTGGGGGTGGATGTTTTGCATGATTACTTCCTATCTAATCGAGATTGTTTATTATTTACATTTGTCATGCTGGTTTGATGGGGAGAATTTGGGAGTCTAGAAGCCATCCTGTGTCGGTCACATCTACTTCACCTCTATTATTATGATTACCTATGAGGTATAGCAAGACCCTATCCTATGGGGGCAGTCACCGCGTACATACTACCTTACCTATTCATCTCCAGCCCGCAAATCGACCATCTTAACCAATACACAATAGCTTACCAGTATTACCTCGGGATAGTCAGTACATAGACCAAATGTTAACATCAACTCCTCATCAAATATATACTAACGCCAATTCCAACACCTACCAAAAGCAAACGTAAACACCAACCTCGTCAACCCCGAAATCATCCAAGGCTGACGGACCTAGTGCGCAGCAGCAGCTCTTGGCTGCATATATGGACAGGGGATGAAATGCTAGTATGTAGATCTGCTGGGGGTACGGAATATCCGTAGTACACGTAAGTATGCTGATCTCGAGAGGCTTGCTTATACAGTGGTGGTGATAGTACTAGTAGTAGAAGGTACAAGCCCATGTAATCCATCCATAAAAAGTAATATACAGCTTTATCTTGGACATACAACCCTTAGAGATAAACAATAATACTCGCCGGATCTACGACAGGTGTTAAAAGAGGTATCTATCCAGCCTATGTCAACCTATCCCCTTTCAACGCTCACCCTCTAGCTCCATTGCTGTGTTCTTCGCCGGAACTCAACTCAGCCCATCACAGACGCAGCTAGATCGTGATCATTGCCCTCCTTGAAAGACAATCGGAAAAGACACCGTACTAACCGTAGGAAAGAAGCCGTCCCAGCTTCTCTTCTAATCTTTGTTCCTATCTGCCGGAGATCAAGGAATATTCCGCTGCCTGTGGGAAATTAAAGCGCGTATATTGCCAGTGACTGCAGTCTGTTAAATACATCGGTCTAGCTGAAAAAAGCTGGGTACAAAAAAGCTTTCGCTGCAGAAAACCAACTAGCATAGAATCTAATCATTGCTCTTTCTATTGCCGCCAGTATCTAGAACCAGGTAGGTAGGTAGTATGCTTTCGTAGACGATCTCCATCCATATCATTGGTTTTCATCGGTTTTTCCTTGCGCATAGTTGGATTCGGCTCTCGATTCGACACCCGAGCTGGGGTGCAGCCTTTGGAGAAGGAATATTTTTCTGTCTGAGAGTGAGACAGGCTTTAAGAATTGAGATGGGTGGGGCTGAATAAGGGGTGGATATTGTGGGAGTTAGCTATCGTGATTGTGCATCTGGAGTTACTCTAGAGTAGGTTTTTTTTTCGTTTCTTCTTCTTCTTCTTTTTTTTTTTTTTTTTTTTTTTTGGCAGTGTCTACATTTTCTATCACCCTCTGGTTATGTTCTTCATTAATTTTATTAGAACTAGTACTAATGAGTCCATGATGTTTGAAATCTGTAGAGATCTGTAGCGCTACACGGTTGTAGGGTGTATATATATATCTGTTAACCTCGGGCCAAACTCAATCTGTCTGACCGGCAAATACATGATATGCAGTAAGTTATGACTTACTGTACGCAATAGAGATATACACGTATAATTTATAGCTCGCCAATGGCTAACACCCACAATGACACGGCAGACTGGATCATGCTCCGTGTCGGCAATCGCCAACTTGATCAGTATAATTTCACAAGTTCCGACCACGCAGGTATACGGAGTAGATGCGCCGAGAACAAAGGATCCCAGCGAGTAACAGCTCATGTAAACTAGATCAGCATGAAACCAATCTAAATCCTGATCCAGACTACCTTAGGTCGCAGTTAATCATAAGGATAGGGGGCTTCTCCATGGCAACCTCGAGCTTGGGGAAGACTGGAGAGCGATGCGGTCGGGCCGAGGTCCAAGCTGTGACACTGACCAAGAGCGATAAGGAAGAGTGTACTCCGTATGTCTGGGGTAATAATACGGGTCGGTCCGGGGTATTTCTAGTATTTCCTGGGGACGCTAGCTCTACCTAGGGTTGTCTGTATATTCAACAGAGGATGAGTCGGGGATTACCTGTTGGTTTTGAGATGTTGCTTGAATGATGAGAAATTCATAGGATGTCGTTTCCAATTGTTGTGGGTTGGCTGTTGAGAGGGTCTTGTTGTCTTGAGGGATGGTCTGATGTTTTGTAGGTAATGAGAGTGTCATGCCATGTATCTGGGGCTTCCAAGCACCCACTAAAGTACGCCGTAGTGCAACTAACCTGCTAGTACGGGGGTTCTGGACGGAGTTAATGTACTTCACTGTACGTACCATAAGCCGGAGAGATTATTATGTGACAAGCGACATATATTTCTATGTTCTACACATCTCAATGATCTCGTTGTTACTATCAGGTTCTTATCAAGCGGCCCCGGATTGACCTTGGCTTTACGGGGCACCCCAGGGTAACCCCATCCAGGCCCCCCTTTTTTTGTTGAGTCGCCGATCACTTGGAGTCCGGGCAGCAATTAGCAGTGGAGGAATACTCATCAACCGATGACGTGGGGCTAACATAAGCGGATGTTTCATTTCTGTTATTTGCTGGAGGGATAGAAAGAAAAATACACCTCAAACCTAGACAAGAAAGGCATGTGAAAATAACTAAAGGTGTCATGAATACTGAGGGATCTTCCTTTTGATCATGTCATTCGACAGGGTCATTTCTTCCTTACTGCTGGGAGTCGAGCATGTGAATGTCGAATCCTTGCCACATACCTAGGATTTCCCCTTATGAAAACCGTGGTAGGCATTTGATCGAGCTTGTAATATCCAATGAATGGGATTCTCCTTCAGTACCAGCTATTCTGGTACCAATATCTCTCATGATGAGGGGGAGATGGGTGATCCATCACGACGAACAAACCAGCGTGATGGTAATACGGCATTACTAAGGCCGAGGAGCCACTTTCTCCCCAGCCAACTCCACTCTGCTACCCCATCTTCCGTCATGGCTAGAATCTGGAATTGAGATATCATCACCAGGAGCAAGCTCTATGATTGTGAAAGAAGGATGCTCAATTTGAAGAGCCCTCTAAACCTAGCTGGATGTTATTCCGAGGTAAACACTAGAACTAATGCAGGTCATATTATTACCAAGAACAAGCATAGTCGAGGTATGATTGTGTAAACCGGTTACCGTACCCCGCTTCTGCATTCGGTCAACAGATATAGCCACCGTATTAACCGTAACTGTAAAATAAAGCAGATGAGCCTCGGCCGATAGAGCAATCCCCAGTCGGCTTCTCTCTTTCTCTCTCTCTCCTCTCTTCCCCCCACACGAACGGGTTTAAGATCTCTCCATCTGGCTTCTTCCCTTTCACTTCTCTCTTCTTTCTTTCTTCTACTCCCCTCCCTCCTCTCTGTCATTCCCTACCCTTCCACCTTTGTTCCTTCTACACATCCTATCTCCCTCTCATAATGGCTGCCCCTCCGAGAGTGATCGTTGTCGGTGGTGGATGTGAGTCTCCATAGCTTTCCCCGAGCGTCTTCCCCAGTTTACTGACCATGGTTTCGTCGCACAGTGTCCGGTCTCAGTGCCGCTCACACCGTCTACCTGAATGGTGGAAATGTTCTCGTCCTCGATAAGCAAGGTATGCACCCCATACTTCAAATAAAGGGAAGGGTAACCATCAACTAACCTCGTGCAGCCTTCTTCGGTGGCAACTCTACCAAGGCTACCTCCGGTATCAACGGCGCCCTCACGCGCACCCAGGTCGACCTGAAGATCCAGGACAGCGTCAAGCAGTTCTACGATGATACCCTCAAGTCCGCCCGAGACAAGGCTCGTCCCGAGCTGATCAAGGTCCTCACCTACAAGTCCGCCGCCGCCGTCGAGTGGCTGCAGGACGTCTTCAACCTCGACCTGACCCTTGTCTCCCGTCTCGGTGGCCACTCCCAGCCCCGGACGCACCGTGGCCACGATGCCAAGTTCCCCGGTATGGCCATCACCTATGCGCTCATGCAGCGGTTAGAGGAGCTGGCCGACGCGGACCCCACCCGCGTGCAGATTGTCAAGAAGGCCCGTGTCACCTCCATCAACAAGAGCGGCAACAACGTCACTGGCGTCACCTACGAGCATGACGGCCAGTCCACCTCGGCGGACGGTGTCGTTGTCCTCGCCACGGGTGGCTATGCCGCCGATTTTGGCGATGGGTCGCTCCTGAAGACCCACCGCCCCGATACCTTCGGCCTGTCCAGCACCAACGGTGCCCACGCCACCGGTGACGGTCAGAAGATGCTGATGGAGATCGGTGCCAACGGCATCGACATGGACAAGGTCCAGGTCCACCCCACGGGTCTCGTCGACCCCAAGGACCCCAACGCCAAGTTCAAGTTCCTGGCCGCCGAGGCCCTCCGTGGCGAGGGTGGTCTGCTGCTCAACTCCGACGGCGACCGGTTCTCCGACGAACTGGGCCACCGTGACTACGTCTCGGGTCAGATGTGGAAGGAGAAGGAGAAGGGCAAGTGGCCCATCCGCCTGATCCTCAACAGCAAGGCCTCCAACGTCCTGGACTTCCACACCCGTCACTACGCCGGCCGTGGTCTGATGCGGAAGATGACCGGCAAGGAGCTTGCCAAGGACATTGGCTGCGGCGAGGCCGCCCTCAAGAAGACCTTCGACGACTACAACCAGATCGCCGACGGCAAGAAGAAGGACCCCTGGAACAAGCGCTTCTTCCACAACCTGCCCTTCAGCATCGACGACGACTTCTACGTCGCCCTCATGGAGCCCGTGCTGCACTTCACCATGGGTGGTATCGAGATCAACGAGCACGCCCAGGTCCTCAACTCCGAGCAGAAGCCCTTCGACGGTCTGTACGCCTGCGGTGAGCTGGCGGGTGGTGTCCACGGCGCCAACCGTCTGGGTGGTTCCTCCCTGCTGGGCTGTGTCGTCTACGGCCGTGTCGCCGGTGACAGCGCCAGCCAGCACCTCTTCCAGCACCTCATCAGCGGCGGCTCCTCGGCCGCGTCGCAGCGTCTGGGCCAGATCTCTCTGCACATCGACCCCGCCACGCCGGGCAAGATCTCCGTCGAGTGGAGCGGTGCCGGCGGTGCCGGCGGTGCCCAAGCCGCCGCTACTCCGGCCACCGCCGCCGCCGCCGCCCCCGCTGCGGCCCCGGCCGCGGACCCCCTCAAGGAGGCCGCTCGGGACCCCAAGAAGTTCAAGGTCCCTGAGACTGAGTACACGATGGAGGAGGTCGCCAAGCACAACAAGAAGGAGGACCTGTGGATCGTCGTCAAGGGTGTCGTCCTCGACGTGACCAACTGGCTCGATGAGCACCCGGGCGGTGCCAACGCCCTGTTCAACTTCATGGGCCGTGACGCCACGGAAGGTATGTTCCTCATCATGTATACCAGACGCAAGAAGCAGAAAACTAACTGTTCTAGAATTCGCCATGCTCCACGACGACGAGGTCATCCCCAAGTACGCCGGCCACATCGTCATCGGCCGCGTCAAGGGCCAGACCCCTAGCCTCGAGCTGTAAATCAGATTGATCTTCGACCGATTATAGATATTCCGTTTTGGAAAGAGAAAACTACGCATATGATTACATACCCTCCGTTTTTTGTTTTGTTTGTTTGTGACTACAGATCTATGTTGTGATGATAGTTTCGGGGCGAGACCCTGTTTGAGCCTTTATGTAAGATACTTACAATTTTTCAACCGTCGATTTACCCTAGTAGCACATACCAGTCCCTGTGGATAGTGTAGTAGTAGAGATAGATAGATACTGTGGCGGCAGACTGGAAAGCGGTGAGGATGGATGGCCAAGCGGCTGGTGCGGTTATGCCACTCTTTACGGGCAATCGAAGGATTTAAGGAATAGATACAGGTTGAAATAATACCTGATGTTGAACCTGTTTGTCGCTACATGTGACACCAGAGCTCGTGGCTCTTCGTCACCATGTCTTTTGGATGTCGCATGTGTTGGAATCTAGCTCGCCTTCATACAGGTTATCTTCACCGCTCCGCTTGGGTGACCGTGTCGGTGCTTTTTCTTGGTGGTCTCGGGCAGATTTAGCTACTTACAGGAATTAGGCGGACCTTTGGTGGCACGCCTACGATGATGTGACTACATCCTACGGAGAGAGTCCTTAACCCGTGAACCAAACGAGATCTGCGGATTCGCCAATTCTGCTGTCGGTCATTTTATATTAATCTTGGATACATCAGTCATCTCGCCAGTTTGTTGCCAGTTTGTGTAAGCAGGCGGTCAAATTCCCAATCCACGGCATCAGGACCCGGTCTTTGCTGAGAGCAGCATTGTATGTCATGTGGAATTCAAGACAGCCGCTGGAAACGACTGAGTTAATCTCAAACATGGCCCAGCGATCGAGATCCCCGGCACCATCGAACAAACTTTGCTTCGACAATGGCTCCATACGGAGGAGTGCATCGGCGTGCTCAGCCTGTTGAAATTTGCCCGCGTAGTTGAAGGTGATTTCAATTGGGGGCATACCGGCGCTCTGCCCTTTGTTCTGGGAATTCTTATAGATTGACGTGAAGTAGTCCCAGCCGTTATTCGTCCTTTGCCGCCGGGCAACTTTGACCTTCTCAATGGTGGCTCGCAGGTCATCGAATGTCTCCAGTTGGACGACGACAGGCCAGAGGGTGGTAAACCAACCCACCGTGCGGGTGATGTCGATGGTTGGATCCCACGGTTCCCGGCCGTGAGCTTCAGCGTAGATGCTAGGGGTAGCGCGATCAGGGAACGTTTGCATGAACGAGAAAAGAAGGGCCGCATGGAGAAGCTCAACTGGCTCCACGCCCAACGCCCGGCTCGACTGGGTGAAGATGGCGTCTGTTGTTCCGTCATCGAGGCGGATCATCTTGCTCTCTGAATCCCCGATTAGATTGGGGTTGCCCGAGGCCCCCCAGAACTTCTCAATGAATTGCTGATCAATGCGTGGGAGCATGTGCACATCGGCAGGCTCAAGATGGTTCCGGGCGTACTCTGTTTGAAGTCGGGACCACGCCTGGAATGACATGGCTGGTTCCGGCTCCGATCGACCGCCCCGTAGCATTGCGTCCATATCAGCGAGCATAATGCGCCAGGACACCAAGTCAATGACCAGGTGATGGCCGATCATGAATAGACATTGCTTGCCGCCGAGCTCGAACAGGTCTACTACAAACACGGGACCGCGCACGATATCGAGGGAGCCCTGGCTTGCTGTGATGATCTGTCGCTTCTCCTGCTCTGAAGACACTAGATGTGATCGGAACTTGAAAGAATCTTTGGTGGCTTTCGAAAGGTACTGCTTCCAATTTCCGTCTTCGTCCTGAACGTAACGTGCTCGCAGTATTGAATGCCGGCGGACCAGTTGGGTCACTGCGCGTTCAATATCGGTAGATGCCACCGGCTGCTGGACATGGACGAGCATCGTCTGATTGAATCGTGATGTGCCATCGGGATACTTTTCGAAGAAGAATAGCTGAATGGGGGACAGATCAAACAACTCATTCGTAACGTCGTCCTGCATGAGTGATTGTGGGCTTGCAGTCACGACTGCCTCTTTGGCAATCGCCGCGATTGTTTTCAGCTGCAAGATATGGTGGGTAGAATGCACAAGGCCACGAGAGCGTGCCTGGGCGACGACCTGCATGGCACTGACGGAGTCACCCCCCAGGTCATAGAAGCTGTTATTCACCCCAATGCTGTCGCCCGAGAGTCCCAGAACATGCGCCCAGGTCGCGTGGAGTCTCTCCTCGACGTCGGTTGAGGGCTTCGCCTTGGAGAGGCTGGAGGCGCCGCATGGAATCAGCTCGGCCCATGTATGTTGCTCAATCACCTCCTTCAGCCTCCGCCGATCCCCCTTTCCACTGTCGGTTTTCGGTACACTGGTGACAGGAAGGTAGATCGACGGAACCATATAGTCCGGAAGAATGGAGTGCAATCCAGTTTGGATCTCATCGGTCAGATGCTGGAAGCTCTCTGTGGGCGGTGCAAGGAACGTGGCTCCAGCAGACGTTTCTTGACACCTGAGCGTGTTGTCGGCGTCCCTCTGGGCGATGAATGCAGCTAGTCGTGGCGCTTCCTGTTCCACCAAAGGAGCTGCGACCACTGTCACAACATCGAGCACCCCCTTGAAGCCTCGAATATGGTATTCGACCTCTTCCAGCTCGAATCTCTGGCCGCGGATCTTGAACTGGGCGTCCTTCCGGCCGAGGAAAAGCAGCGATCCGTCCTCGTTCTGTTGGACCAGGTCACCAGTCCTGTATATCCTCGTGGCTTTGCCTTGTCGAAGAGCAGTGAGCCAATCCGGGGCCTGAACAAACGCTTTGCCTGTCGCTTCGGGATTGTTGAGATATCCACGACCAATGCTGAAACCTTCAACCAGGAGCTCACCAACGGCTCCGATGGGGACAAGACGACGATAGTCTGTCTGGTCTGCCACCCAGGTCGCCACCCCCAAGGGAAAGCCGATATCTTTGACGGGGTCATCAGCCCGCGTGATATGGCGTGCGGTGGATGCGACGCAACATTCAGCAACTCCATATTCATTGATCAGATGGACCCTGTCCACCCAATAACTACTGTCTGCTGGGGACATCACTTCACCGCCCATGACAATGACGCGGAGGGATGCAATATCCTGATGCATTAGAAGTCGAGTAGTAGAAGGTGTCAAGAACGCATGTGTAGTCCTATAGCGCTGTACGGCGCCTGCCAAGTTTTCGCGACGTTCTGACTCCGACAAGACGCAGATACATCCTCCTGCCAGAAGGGTGCTAAGCGATTCCATGATGCTGACATCAAACGCATATGAGGCAAACTGAAGCACCCGAGAGGACTCGTCAACCAGATGAGCCTTATTATGAGCTTTGGAGCTGGAACAGTATGACTGGTGGTCAATGACAATGCCTTTTGGGGTTCCTGTCGACCCCGATGTAAAGACAAGATACAGCGGGTCTTGTGGCTGTACCACTGGCAGGCGCGTCGGATTCTTCTTTCCCCAGAAGGCTGCAGTGTCATACACGCCAATAACTCTCCCAGTGAGCTTATCTGCTCGGCCAACCTGGCCTTCGGAGCAGATTGTACACGGGGCGTCTATATCAGAACAGATAGCTTGAAGCCGGCGCAGTGGAAATATAGGGTCTAACAACGCGAACGCACAGCCGGCCTTGATGGTGGCCAGGATGGCCACGGTTGTCCATTTTGACTTTTCAAATAAGAGAGGAATGGGCATCCCAGGTTTGACACCATGAAGAAGTAACTCGCCTGCCAGTTTGTCCGATAACGTCGTAAGCTCGGAGTAGGAAAGGTTTCCATCCCAAGACATCACAGCTAGGGCATTTGGTGCCGCGAGGTGTCTTTTTTGAATTAGGTCGTGAACACAATCCGTGGGAGCCGATGGGATGTCGCGATTCCATCTCTGCAGCCAGTCCCAGTCTTGCTGCGTTACTCGCGGGATGTCCCCAACCTTCTGACGACTGTTCGTTAGGAGTCTCTGCAAGACAAGCTCCGTATGCTGCATCAGCCGATGGACATATCCGCGACCAATCATGGCAGGATCAAAAGTCACCACGGCTTTGCATTCCCGGTCCTCGAGGGCTGTCAAGCACTCGATAGAAAGTCCGTATGCGGAAAACCCTCCTACGGCAGTGGCGGAAAATTTGAAGTCTTCCCACGGTCCGGTATCTGTAGGAGGTTGAGATGGCGGCTGGATGATCAGTTGGTTCTGGAACATGCAAGCCCTCCTTGTGCTTGGGCTATACTTTTGTATATTATGCAGTCCCGCCTGCTCAAAAGGAATCCCCTTCACCAATTGGATTTGAACTTGCGAGAGTCTTGCCATGATACTATCCTTCGGCGATAGCTTGATGCGCCGTGGGATGGTTGCAATGGTTGGGCCCACTATTTCCGATATTCCGTCCACGGCTGCTCCTCGACCGTTGACTGTAAGCCCAAAGACAATATCATTAGAGCCCGTATGATAGGAAGTGACCAGTGCCCACGCCAGAGTCAGGTAGCTGGACATCGTGTAGCTCCTGGTAGATCTACCAGGTAGCGCCATCATAAAGGTGAGCTCCTCGGTCGCTGCCGGAATGTAATGTGGCGATGGCAATGCGGGAAATGCCACGGATTGCACGTCGTCGAGCTCCTTCACCCAGTACTCCTTGAATTGATCCTGGATTCTGGCCATGTAGCTCACGAACGGGTTGAACAGGTGGCGTGATACTGGAAGGTTCCTGTAGGCCGCTTCTATCTGTTTCAACAAGAGGCGGAATGACCACTGATCACACAGTCCGTGATGCAAGACCACAATGAAGGACCATGTTTGTCCGTCGGCGGCGGTTGGGACTAGGTAGGAGTGGACAAGGCGGCCGCCAATGCCCATCTCACGCGAGCCGATGTGACGAGCGCAAGCACTCATAGTATCAACCCGATACCAGTGCAGAGCTTCCTTGGTGACGACCTGCATTGTTCCATGCGAGGGAGATATCACGAACCGTGTGCGTAAGATATCGTTCATCTGGAATACGCGCTCCCACGCGGCCTGAAAGGCCTCGATTTCGACGCCTGGGCGCAGCTCACACGTTACTTGTGCCTGACATAGCCGAGGACTGCGGCCTGTCATCGCGACCAGTCCGGCCTGGAAGGGGGTGGCAGGGTATATCTTTTCGATTTGATCCTCTGGGAGTCCAGTCTGTTCCATTACTGCTGCCTTCATTCCAGGCAGGTGTCCCATGTCAACGTCAGCTTCCACGCCGTTTGATTGTTTAGACTGTGCTGGATCATGCTGGCCTGCTGCCACAGCTAGGTCCCTTAGAACAGGATTGTTGTAGATGTCAGCAATACCGACGTTCAGGCCTTTCTTTCTCAAGTGGATGACGAGCTTGACGGCGACTGCCGAATTCCCCCCCAAGTGAAAGAAATTGTCCAGCATACCAAAGTGCCCGGGCTCTAACCCCAGTGTTACTGCCGCTGCTCGATGAACTTGCTCTTCCTGGTCACTCAGCGGTGCTCGAGTTTCCGTGACAAGGCCGGCTAGCCTGTGAAGCTCATGATAGGGTAGACTGTTTGCCTCCCGACATAATGTTCGGCGGTCTGCTTTGCCGGTGATGGTCGTGGGGATACTGCTGACTGGGAGAAACATCTGAGGGACCATAAAGCCAGGCAGCAGGAATTGGAGTCGCTTTTCCAAGCCCTGGACGAGAGATCGCCAGTTATCGTTTACCTCAACGAAACGGAGACCGCCATGGGATAGTGATGGCGCCTTCTGAACCGTGCTTGAAGCAGAGAGCAGGACGAAAGCGACCAGGCTTTGCTGCTGAACTCGCTCGCCAGAAAAGGAATGCACCATCACTATTACCTTCCTGGTGGATGGTAAACATTGCCTAATCCTGGACTCTACTTCACCGATTTCTAGGCGTTGGCCACGGATCTTGACCTGATTGTCATTTCGCCGCACATACCGGATGGACCCATCCTCACCATAGCGCACCAGATCTCCGGTCTTATACACTCTCTGTGGCTCGCTGAGGTTGGCCAGCTTCATGGACCATGAGGGCCCAGAGACAAATGCATGGTCCGTCCTAACCGCATCATTCAGATATCCGTCTGCAAGGCTAGGACCTCCAATCAATAGCTCGCCAACCGCACCAATTGGAGCATGTTTTTGGTGGTCTGAGGGGTCCACCACCCACGCCGTGCCATTCACAGGGAGGCCGACACTGCCTCTATCCTGAAGTGAGACAATTCTCTGTGAAACCGCAAAGATACCAGCCCACTCCGTTAGCCCGTACGCCTGGTACAGGCGGACAGCTGGTGCCCAGGTGGTGATGTGATGTGGCTCTAAAGCTTCTCCGGCAATCAGCAGATCTATGTCTCCGATGTTGGCTGGGCTCAGTGTTTCCAGGACCGTGGGAGTCAGAAGGGCCCAGTTCACCTGCTTCTGCACCAGGAACTCGGCCAGCGAGTGGAGACGCTCATGATCTGATGGGATGCATATCGTTCCCCCCGAGACAAGAGTACACCAGAGTTCGATCAGGGAGACTCCAAAACAGTACGAGGCAAATTGCAGACTTCGGCTCGTCTTCCGGAGATGCAATGCGTCGACGTGCTGAGAGACACTTGCAAGCGCCAGATGGCTCACCTGACAGCCTTTCGGCTCTCCAGTACTCCCAGATGTAAAAAAGCAATATGCAGGAGAGTCGTGGGTGGCACAGGCAGCTGGCCCGTTTTCACAGAGAGTCCATTGCGCGGAGGTCGAGGCTGAGACCACAATAGTGGGGATGTCAAATGAAGAGAACAGTGATGCCGTCTGGTCGGACACGAGAATGACCTGGGCTTTCGTCTTCTCAACAATCGCTCGTCGTCGGCTTTCTGGATACGCTGGGTCGCATGGGACGAATGCCCCCCCTCCCTTGTTGACCGCCAGCATGGCCGCGATGGCCCAGAGAGACTTTTCAAAGCACACAGGAACCAGAACCCCCCCTTGAACCCCGCGGGTTTGGAGATAGTTGGCAACCCGATCCGTAAGATCCCGCAGCTCATGGTAGGTCAGACAACCATCCCAGGAATCCACGGCCACTCCGGTTGGATTCATGCGAGCCTGTCGGTCTACATACTGGAAGAGAAAGCCGTCTGTGGGATGCATGAGAGGTGTTCGATTCCAGAAGGCCACCTGGGCTCTCTGAGAAGGGCAGCAGAAGTCGACCTGGTCGATGGGCTGGGCAGGATTGCGGGCTATAGAACCCACTGCGTGCGACAATCCGGACACCAAGTGTCGAGCATATTGCTCCGATAGATGCCCAGAGTTGTATACGAGTGTAAGCACCGTCGGCGCCTGGCCCAGGTGCAGTGCTAAGCTCACTCCTTCCTAGGATGTGTGAGCGACGAGCTCCATCCTTCCGTGATAGCGGCAGTCAACCTAGAGCGACACTTACATGGAGGCAGACACGATGCGCATCCATATCAGACGCAGCCCCAACCACCATTTCCGTATTAACGAGCGCTGCTGTGTGGTCAGCGGTAACATTGCATCTCTCCCAATTCTTTTCATCAAACAACCAGGAAACGGGTCTGGCTGGGTCAATCGGCGTTCCGAATATACGTGGATTGCCGTTGTTGGATACATCCCGTTCCATCCGGACTCGAAATCGAGGTGTATCGCATTCAGCAAATCGCCAGAGCCCAATTGCCCACACGGCTGACAAGGCTAAATGGACGCGTGTTGCGCCCCCGCAAGCAAGACCTTGCAGAGCTCTAACAACATGATCATCGAACTTGATCTTATCCGTATACCGTCCGGCGATAGAAGGGAAAATACAAGGCGCATCATTCACAGCTGCGCTGGCTGGAATGGTTTGTGGCTGGTGCATGTTGCCTCTGGGGCTGAATGTCCTCGAGAGAGTCGCGGGTGCACAAAAGACGGGTTGTCACTAGACAGAACAAGATGAGTTCCAGGTCTTCACGTTGGAATAAGTAGTCCCCCCATCCTGGCGCACTTGAATCGCTTGGTCCTTACTTCGAGCCCAGATCTGTGGAACAACAGCCTATAAGGCACTCGACATGCCACCCACTAACCGAATCGAGGTATGCTATGCATGTTGTTTTTGGTCGCATCCCTTGAAACTTTCTGATATCTGTACCACAGCACACAATGCACAGCTTTTGGCCCTATCAGTTAGATTTATGTTCCAGAAAACCCAACCCTTTCTGCAATAAGTAGCGGCGGTTTCTGACCGTTTTCATGATGGACTACAGGTAAGTACGAAATTCCACCGTTGGAAGCATGCATTGGTATAGTGTTATCGGCCCAGCTTAGGCATAGGATGAGAGCCGAGGCGCATGCATGACACAATGTATGATAATAAGACTTTTCTCTAGTGAATGGAAGTATCCTAGTGTACGCTGTGTGGGACCATGCAGAGCCACAGCGTTGTGTGTTCGTATTATATGCAAGTGATGGATCCTTCAACCACGCAGCCGCTCGTCTCTACATCTCTCCTCCTTTGTATTCTTTAATCACATAGCTGCTTGTCTCTACACCTCTCCTCCTTCAAATCAGTTGAAATAAGCGCGGCCGGTACTCCCGGAGAAGCTATTCATACCTATATTACCAGGGGGAGGACTTGTAATATCTCTAGGGGACTGGGAATACCCCTGAAAATCCCTAGCTATCCCTAGCTATCTCTTGCTACCTAGCTACCTTGCTACCTACCTAGGGGTCCTGTAAAGGATTACTCCTTGCTAAATAGGCTTAGAATTCTAAAGGAATCTCTTATTCCAGGTACTTGACCTAGTATATATATAAGCTATAGACTTGCTTAAAGTGGCTAAGAATACTAAGTAATTATAGATATCATATATCTAGAGTCAAACTTAATAAATATTCTTAAAGATCTAAGTCATGAACATTCTAGTTACTATACCCTAATATATATTTATTAAAAGACCTTAAAACTATAGTTATATTATATTATATTATCTTAATTATGTCAAACTGATAACACTCTTTATATTTATAAAAAAAATACCAAAACTTTAGACATGTCCAGCAGGCTGTATCTTTCTCTTTACTATTAATTCTAGGCCTATAAAGCTAGGATAGACTAAGAATTTTAGTTTCAGCACCTGTATAGGGAGGCTTAGGTAACCTACTAGTATTATTACTCTCTCACCCCTATACTAAGTACCTGAAATAATATAAACCCATAATCATAATACTGATGCGAGCTGACAGGCCCTACTTGGGCCCCTCGGCCGTCAGTATCTTGGAATAATTCCGGAAACGTTGATATATTCAAGGATAATGCAACTCTCTCTCTCTCTCTCTCTCTCTATATATGCAAGGGATGGGTAGTTGTCCACATATCGCTACAGAGAATTCCCTCCCTAGTAGGCTGCGCTAGCGTAACATTATTTGCAAACCCAGTGTTGAGCTCCTTCGTTGCATTACAGCCTATGTGAGGGATGAATGCTTGATGGGAATGCACATTGTCTTACAGTTGCAAATCGAAATCCATGGCTCTGCCTTTTCTAATGACGAGGTAAGGGGTACCTGCGGAGATACACAGTCAAGAACTAACAGTGGATACTCAAGCACCGACACGGTGTCTTATGGTGCTTCGGGGCTGCCTGAGATGCACTTTGTGACCGAATTCGTTCACAGCCCTAGCATTTCTCGGAGGTAGCCCCATCGGAACATCGTGAGGGGCGGTGGCCACGGGAGGTAAGGGTGCAACTCGATGCTCACTTGTTTTTAACGACTAGATGATGCTCGATATCCTGATTTTTCGTAGGGAGCGACCTGGCCATGAGTTCTCCAATGTCGGCCACACCGTGCGAGCGTGCGAGCAAAGTGGAGAGTTTGGTATCTTTGATCTCCAAACATGCTACCCTCTATGTTGAGGACAGTCATAAGATAGGCAATGGGGAGGAGCAGAGGGCCCTGGACAGTCAAATCCAAGGACATGCAGACCAAGTTGGCAACCTGTGTGGCGAGCTCGCCCGTCTCATCCAAAAGCCCGATCAGTCGGTCCAAACCCCAGAGGACGGGATCCTAGAGACGGCCATGGCGTATACCAAATCTACGGCACTTGCGATTGCCCTGGATATGGATTTTTTCAAACATGTCAAGCCTGGTGAGACGTCGGCCACCGTGGACGAGTTAGCCCAAGTGACCGGTGCTTCTCAGAAGTTGATCAGTAAGTGTTATACCAAGAGGACCGACCCAAGGCAGTAAGGATCAACTCACAGGTTGTCGTATTTGCAGAGAATGTCATGCGGATCTGTGCCGATAATTCCATCTTCAGGGAAGTCACCACGGGGGCTTTCGTACATACCAAACGGTCATTGTTGTTGCGTGAGCGAGATAGCTATGTTCGAGCATATTCAGGTTATCTGTATGGTATACTACCTACTTTGTTATGTCCAATCTAACTGAGACCAATAGGGTGGATGACGCCCACATGGCGGGCGCCTTTCTCCCTGGTGTACTTCGGGACCATGGCTTTCAGCCTCCACCGGACCGGAAACAATCGGCCTTTTGCAAGGCATTCGATGGTATGTGCCGCCGCGTTGGGTGAGGCCCAAACCCCAGACCTGAGACGGAGACACCGAGAGACGGGCTCATATCCATGGACCAGCGTCGGACCCTTACGATTACTACCATTCGACTGATTTAGTGCGGGGGGCTCGATTCGACCGAGCAATGCAGGGCAACCATGCGATTCAGCACCACCCCATAGATCTGGTGATCTCGTTCGACAAGTTGCCGTTTGGGGCCGTGGTGGTTGATGTCGGCGCCGGCCGTGGCCACAACGCGCTGCGACTGGCAACAAAGTTCCCCCATCTCACAGTTGTTGTGCAGGACCATGAGAGCGTCATTTTCCCCGAAGAGGATCAACTCGATATCCCTCCCTCGGTTGAAGGAAGAATCCAATTTCTTCCCCACGACTACTTCGACGAGCAACCCATCGAGGATGCGGACGTGTATATCCTGAGCAATGTCCTCATGGATAATCCAGACAGGTTTGCATCTGAGCCAGCTGTGACTGAACATCGCTAACGCCTATCTCAGTGATTGTAAACGGATATTGTCGCGCATCGCCACGGCGATGACTCCCAACAAATCGAAGCTGGTCATCTGCGACAAACTCGATAGCGAAGCCAGACCGGTCTATCATCAGATGTCGCAGTTGCATATTTTTTCCTGCTTCAACTCGTGGTCACGGGATATCGACGAATGGAGGAGGCTGATGACAGATTCAGCCGACGGGCTTGCGGTTGATCGATTCTGGGAGATCGGGTCAGGTGTGGTGCTTGAAGTTGGACTCATGGGACGACTGTAAGTGCGAGAGGCGTGAGGGCCCCAACGTCCGATTTGATATACTTTATAGGATTTGAACTAGTAACACAATGGATAGGACGTCTCGTTCTAGTACATCCTGGATGTAACAATCAGGCACTACGGTAGACTTATTAGAACTAGATGTCTGTTTCTACGCCCCTCGACGAAAGCCAGCATGCAACCTAAAAGGTGCAGTATCTTGGCTTTGGGGACTCATTTCTCGCATAGGGGTGCGCGTTCTTGGTTAGAAAGAGTACCACCATCGGCTCTCGAGCTTCAGGTGTGACTTTCGACAAGTTCGCAAGACCTTTGGGTAGCTTGGTTTTACCATCTCAAATTGCAGTTGCAGCAAGCGCCGAACAAGACACCACTCACTTGTACTGTTCATATGCACCTCCAGCAGAGTTAAGAGATGCCCTCCAAAATCATCCCTAGACCAAACAGTTACGATCAGAATACAACAGCCTGGATAGGACACCCTAAATACTTAACTCTTAATTAATAATGTCTTAATTCTTTGTGATTTAGAAGCAAGGAGACTGGTCTGATGATACCCAGAGTGAGAGGCATGCCGGCTGTGCATACGAACCCTTGTGTCTAGTCCCCCTATAATGTGGCTATCTACATGGAAGGCAGCACAGGTACCATATCACCACCGCAGAAGTTGGTTTTTCAATGTTCCTGCACGGTGCAGGGGACCAATTGATGGTGCAGAGGTAGTGGTCAGCGAGCTCTTGCTGGCTAGTCCAGTATCTTCGTGCACGACTTTGTATGTTGGTGTATCGGGGAGCCTATGGGAGGGCCGGCGAACGCCGCCAGATCAACCGACCCACCCTGGCGATCCGCCGACGCTGATGCTGTTCTTCATCAACTTCGAGATGAAGCCCGGCCAAAGTCTGCCCAAGCCCAAGCTGTATATGCCGCTGGCGGGAATCCCGGAATCCAAAATCGCGACCACGCTGACAAACTTCTTCAACCGCCATGACAAGCCAGATCAGGGCAGGATCGCCAGTCGTACTAGTAAGTGGCAATATGACATTGCTATGCACGACCTCTGCTAATGCCCCTGACTAGTCCAACTGAAGACATGGATGTGGTGACTGACCACCAAGCATGGTTGTCCTTTTCTTACTCGCAGAAAGGTGGCCCATACCTGTCCATGTACTACCTACTATTAGCAGCCCAGCACGAGCCACCTCCTTGAGTAGGCGAAGTGCTTGCGGCAGCTTACACGGAGGAATGAGGAGGGCGTATACGTGATCTAGTGCTCTAGTTAATTGTCCACTCTGAATAAGACGTCGATGGCAGACCTCGATTCACATCAGTAAAGAGAGACATAAACAAAGTCAAAGATTCACCCTGATCTATCTTCAGGGCTGATCAGGGTTAACGAATTAGATTTA
This sequence comes from Aspergillus campestris IBT 28561, assembly GCF_002847485.1. NCBI lineage: Eukaryota > Fungi > Ascomycota > Eurotiomycetes > Eurotiales > Aspergillaceae > Aspergillus > Aspergillus campestris. The sequence goes on from NW_020194337.1 coordinate 524,566, forward strand.
TAGAATAGTTTTATAAATTCTTAATATATCCTGTTCAGAGTAGATTGATCTACTAGATTAATAAGTAAGATGAATATTAGAGATTCTAAATGTTAGAATAGTCCCTGATCATTCCATGGAAAAGGATTAGAAGTTTTAATATATAAAATTATTTTATTCGCCCTAAATTACTCTATATGTTTCTGCTTATCTTTATATGATAAAGAAGTAAGAATCCTACAATAATAATTTATATATAAATACAGTAATAAAGTCTATTTGTGATATATAAGCCACTATTCATGACCAATTCTGCTGAATTGGTCTGTGATACCCTTTTGGCCGAGTGGTATAGTGGCCGCTCGGGTAGTCCTATATCTCATTATAGTAAGATATACGATAGATCTAGATTAAGTTGTTTAATCTAGAAATCTAGCAGATTAGGATCAAGATCTAAAAGTTAGATCTAGATCTGCCCTATCTTGAGGTCTACCACTAGTAGGGGTGTGTTTGAGCAAGGCCGGCTTACTTCGTACACTCACCCCTTGCTTAATGATTGTCTCAGGCTGCTCAGATCTACTCAGTGAGCAAAAAGCGGCGAGGGGTGAGCACTAAAACGGAAAGAGAAAGCCATTCAGCTGTCTAGAAAATCAAGCACGTATGTATATGAATAATTTGAGGCTATCCATGCCAGTGCTTTACATACATAGTATACAAGAAAGTTCCCTTACCCCAGCTATATACAAATAAATAATTAAATGAATATATACCTGATATACAGTAGAACTACCCCCTCATATGCATCAACACCATCTTCAACCTCCTCACAGCAGGGCCATCCCCCGCATTATCCCCCCCATCCTTCTCAGTATCGCCCCTCTCCTCCATCTCCCTCGCAGCAGCCTCCAACGTCGGCTTCAAATACCCCCACACCTCATCCTGGTACTGTTCTTCCAGGGCAACCCAGTCCGCAGCCCCAGGGAGACCGCTCAGGACGGTATCGCGCAGCTGCGTCGCGTCTGATTGCGCGGAGGCGGGGATTGTGTCGAGGAAGGAGCCGATGTCTGGGATTAGGCTGTGGGATGTGATTTGTGTTGAGGGTTGGTGTTGGCGGCGGAAGGAGTCGAGGGTGGTGCGTTCGGCGTCTGTGAGGGTTGCGGAGAGGTCGGTTTCGATGGGTTCGAAGGGCTCGGTTTCGGTGGCGGGGAATTCGGGTCGAATGTGGGAGAGGCGAGGAGGGTGAGGGCGTCGGTGCCGTCGTGGTCGTTGTGGTGGTATTGGGTTGGTTGGGTGTGGAGGGTTGATGATTCTTGGTGGGGGTGGTAGTGGTGTAGTTGAGAGGCTTTTTCTTTCCCCTTGGATGATGATGACGAGGTTGTTATTGTTTCATCTTGGTTGGAGAAGATATCCCCGTAAGATCGCTGGAATTCATCCTCCGACAGCGCAGGGAGCGCGAATCCGCCTTGTTGCTGTTGCTGCGCGGACGATGATGGAGAGCGGAATGATTGCGCGGGGACCGGGTCGCGGGATGAGGCTGTCGATGCGGAGGATGGTCCCGTGGTTTCTTGGTATTGTTGGGCGGCTGCGAAGGCGGATGGTCGGGAGGAGGAAGAGGAGGCGCCGGGTTTGCTGCCTCCGTTTGCTAGGAGGTGTGCCGTGTCGGCGGACGGGCCGGAGCCGTAGAGGGCGTTTCGGGCGAGGCCTGAGGCGGAGGTTTGGATGCGGTTTGCTAGGGAGGGGGATTCATTGTTGTTGTTGTTGTTGGAGGGAGGGTTGGAGGAGTTTGGAGGGTTGTTGGTGTTGCTTTTGGGATCTTCTGGTTTCTTGTCGTTGTTGATGTTGGTGTTGCTGGTGGGTTTGTCGGACATGGTGGTGGGATGAAGATGTTGTTTGATGTGGGGCTAGGAGGACGGTCAATTGGTGGGATTGGTATGGGAGTAAGGCGAGGATATTCAATCTAGGTCAAAAAGTCAAGGAGTGTATGCGATGGATAACAAAGAAGTATTATGTCGCAGTTTGAATTTGGATGGTAGAGGGAAGTTCGGCCCAGTGGAGTCTTCATTCTCGGGATGGATAGGAAGCACATGTGAATCAGACAGCCGGATATTTCAGGCACTACAGACTATACGAGGGAGATTGTTATGGTAGTCACTTTCAATAGAGAGTTTTATATTGGACGTTGTTTCTGCACGCCGGTTTACAATAGTAGAAGCTGGTGAGTGATGTAGTCTATACCCAGCATCACGTACGTCATAGGTATGCAGGATCATCTTCCTAGGCAGTTATTGTTGAATACTTGTTTAGGGTGTGTAGAGGGATTATACAAAGGAGGGAAATATCTGTACAGATAAAGAAGGAAATACCACAGAAGACAAAGAACATGAAAAGAAAGGATGAAAGAATTACAGGAAAATGAAACAGGAAACCAGACCAAGACGACGATCTCAACACAGAGAGAGAGAGAGAGAGTGAAGAGTAGGAGGGGTCAGTGGTTGATGTCAGCGGGAGAAGAGGTAGTTAGTCAGTTTAGTATTAGTTTAGTAGTTTAGTAGTGTTGGGTGAGGACTGTCAGGCAGACAGGCAGACAGGCCGACAGACAGGCGGCCGTAAGGCATAGACTCATCAGGATAAACGAGAATAATCAAATAGAATAACTCTGGAGGTACCTACCTAGTATCTGTAGAGATAATAAGTACAGAGAATATATCGTATTATAAAGACTGTGTTGTCTGACAGCCAATACTTCCCCACCAAACTTGTCTCTCATCTCGCTATCCACAATTTACCTCTCGCCATCATCGCTACTCCTTCCCCTCCTCTCCTCCTCCTTCCTCCCCTCTCTCGCTCTCCTCCACTCCACCTCCCCCATCCCACTTCTTCATCCAACTTCTCCATCAACTCTTCCCTCTTCCCCTCTCTTCCTATCCTCCCCTTCTCGATTAAACAGACTTGCCGTCTGTTGCGGTCATCCTTGCACCGTCCTTTTTTTCGTTTTTCCTTTTTTGTCCTTTTTTTCTCCGACCATCCACAATCAACCACCCTGAGGGGGGGAAATCCGGACACAAAAAAAAAATAGAGGGAAAATTTTCAATATAGCTCTCCTCCCTCCTACAACATCAACCTCGTCCGATTCGATTAGTTCAAGCTGTCAATCGTTCGTCTCAGCCCGACCAGTGACGAAGCCAATCTCTGTTCGAGCCTTGTCCACCGACACAACCTTCCCCTCCACCATACCGTTCGTCGGATCTCCGTGATCCCGTATCTCCACTCGAATTCCCTCCCGACTACCTATATCCGACGCTGCTGGTGGTTTTGCCGTCAGCTTCACCGCTCGCCCATTGAACGCCGCTATCGATCGAGAATTCATACCTCCCGCCTACAGCGCCCTCCGTCCCTCGTTTCCTCGACCGCTCGGCGTCTGTCGACCCCACCTCGTCCGTCTCGCCGTCAACACCCATAGACCGTGCTTTTTTACTGTTTTATTATCTTTTTATCTTTTTGGTTGTCGGTCGGCTACCCCAGGAAAGGGTGGTTTTTGTTAGAAAATGGTAGACAGGGATCCAGGTTCACCTACCTGGAAGTTCACGCAGTGAGTCGACCCCTCAGCATCCCTTGTGGCGGTGAAGGTCCGATCGTCCCTTACGGGATCTCGTATGAGTCGATATGCGAGCTGAGCGGTCGGTCTGATGTGGTTTGGAGATACTAACGATGGTGGCAGATGCTTCGGTGATAAGGGCGATGTGGAGGATATCACGGAAGGTACGTTTTGATCATTCCCCTCTGGATACTGCTGTGTCGGGTGTGCGAGGCGGGGTTTCGTCCATAGCTAACCCACCCACCTTCCACAGCTGATATCATTTCAACCGTCGAATTCGACCACACCGGAAACTATCTGGCTACAGGAGACAAGGGCGGCAGAGTAGTGTTATTCGAGAGAAACGAAACGGTAGAGCGCCCTCCCCTCTTTCCCCCCTGCTGCATCTCTCGTCGGGCCCACCTTTCTAACGGCCGGTAGAAAAAAACCTGCGAGTATAAGTTTCACACCGAATTCCAGTCGCACGAACCGGAATTCGATTACCTTAAATCCCTAGAGATCGAAGAGAAGATCAACAAGATAAAATGGTGTAGAAGGCAAAATTCCTCGCATTTCCTCCTTTCGACCAACGACAAGACGATAAAGCTGTGGAAGGTGTTCGACAAGTCGCTCAAGGTCGTCGCTGAGAACAATCTCTCGAATGAACTCACCCCGGCCAGCGTGAGTGGTGGCGGCGGGGCGCCTCGTCCCCCCCGTTTATCGTTCAAGGATCCCTCGGCGTTGAAGCTGCCTCGAATGACGCACCATGATACCGTTGTGGCCGCCGTGCCGCGTCGGACGTACGCCAATGCACACGCATACCACATCAACAGCATCTCGGTCAACAGCGACGGAGAGACCTTTTTAAGCAGCGACGATCTCCGGGTCAACCTTTGGAACCTGAACATCCAGGACCAGAGCTTCAACATCGTCGATATCAAGCCCGCAAACATGGAGGAGCTGACGGAAGTCATCACGGCCGCCGAATTCCATCCCACCAGCTGCAATTGGTTCATGTACGCGAGCTCGAAGGGAACGATCAAGCTGGCGGATATGCGCCAGCGCGCTTTGTGTGACGAGCACCAGAAACGTAGGGCATTCTTTCTCCGTATACCTCTTCTGATATAGAAGTGGCTTGCTTGTTTCGAGGGCAACTTTTCATGTAGCCGAGCTAACGTCTTTCTCCATACAGAATTCGAACAGGAAGAAGATGCCTCCTCCCGCTCATTCTTCTCGGAGATCATCTCGTCCATCTCGGACGTACGGTTCTCGAACGACGGTCGCTACATCGTGTCCAGGGACTACCTGACAGTGAAGATTTGGGACGTCAACATGGAGAGACAGCCGGTGAAGACGATTCCGATCCACGAACATCTGCGGCCCCGTCTGTGCGATACGTACGAGAATGATAGCATCTTCGACAAGTTCGAAGTGGTCTTCTCCGGCGATGCTGAGAATGTCATGACCGGAAGCTACAACAACAATTTTATGATCTACCCCACAGACCCCGCCAAGGAGACAGAGATTGTACTGCAGGCGGACAAGTCGGCTTTCAAGGCGAAGAAGGTCGGCGTGCCCACGCCCATGAACAAGGGGGCCAACGGAAAGAAGAGCAACTCCCGGTCCGGCAGCCCGACCGGACCTGGCAGTCGCATGAAGAAGGAGACGGACGCGGAGCAGATCGATTTCAATAAGAAGATCCTGCACATGAGCTGGCATCCCTACGAGGATAGTATTGCCATTGCTGCGACCAACAACGTGAGCCATTCCTCCATTTGGTGTGTGGATGGCTGTGCTAACCATACTCTTTCTAGTTATTCGTCTTCTCCGCCTTGTAAGTACGTGACAGGGATGGATCATCATCAGCGGACAAGCGTGTCGATCGGTGGCCAGCATGGGCCAGATATAACGAAGAATAAAAAAAAAGAGGTTACTAGCAGCAGCATTTCCAAATCCAGAATTCAAGTTGCCAGTTCATGTTATCCGTTTTTTTTTAACCCCCTAAGCCATTCTCCTTTACCCTCTAAACTATTCTCTTTTGCCATTTTATCCGATTCTCTCTCTTTTCCACCTGTGTGACCGCCTGGCCTTGTCCGAGTTTTCTCCTCGTGGTGTTTGCGGGGTGGACTTCCGCCTACGGCCCACTGCCGTCCCGGGGTGGTGCCCAGGTGAAGAGAATGCCAAATTGCTTCCCCTGGTAGTGCTTTCAAGGAGGGTCACTACACATAGATGATGAGGCTGCTGAACCCTTGAAGGTGCCCTGTCATGTGCCCTGTCCTATCCATACCTCCGTGGCACTGTCTCCCCGGGGGACTCTGGGTTCTTACTTTCTTTATATTGTGGATGTCGTGTTGATGCTACTAGGCCAGGTGTGTGTAGGGCTCCGGACCGATGTGGTTTCCGTGTGTCATTGGCGTTAAAACACGTATTGAGTAGATAATGAAACCACGCGAGTTTGATCTCTAAGTTTGTTTAGTGTAGGCTTGTGCTGCCTTTTGGGTGTATGAACCAAGTCACTCATTTCAGGGCAAACCAGGACACTTCTAGTAGATAGAGTGAACAGAGAGATCACTACAAGCTCAATGAATTGAGCCGGATGATTACTATGGGGAAAGTCTTGTAACAGCTCTGTAAGACTCACTGCTAGGTCTTCCCTACTCGGTCGTGTCAATGACGTCGGGCCATCCGCTCGGCGGCAGAAGGGAACCAGAGGTGAGATTCCGCCTTCCTGACCGCCTCATCATTGCAGGGTTTTTTCTCCGACAATATGGCACGGAAAAACACGCCTCCCGGTGGGCGGCAATATGGAACTAATGGGGATTAGCGCGGTCAAAGGCTCTCTCCGCCTTCTGTCTCCAGCACTATCCGTGATCGGTCGCGCGCAAACCATCATCTCCAACGAAGCAACTCTCGGTGCTGCTGCCACTGTTGCTGCTGTTGCATGGTGATTCACTTCCTCTCCTTTGACTCCTGTTTCTGTATCTCCTGTTGATCCTGTTGTTTTCTTTTCCCGTGAAGACTACTCTCTCTACTATTTTTCGTTTGCGGTTGTCACCGTCCCGAGCCCGGTGATGTCGCTGTGAAATGTGCTGGAGGAGAAACTCGACCGTGCGAAAAACCATTATTTGATTGAGAGGTTGGCTTTGAAGTGTACTGCATCTTGCAGCGATTCATTCCTTCCTTTGATTCCGTCTTTAAACAACTCTCTTCTTCCTGATCTTCCTGTCGTGAACGTGCTGTTGTTCATGCACAGAGGATGAATTCAGGAAACGATAACTGGCACCCTGGTGGACCCCCATCGCACCCCGGGATGGACCAGATGAACCACCAACCTCGTCCCTTGGGCCCCTTTGGGTAAGGTTTTTCTGATTACACCTTTTGGAGGAGTTTATCTCTCGATCGGACGCGAAACTAACTGGCTTCTCTCCTCTGCAGTCAAAACCCACCTCAGCAAGGCCCGTCTTCGCAGCCGGCGGGGCCCGTCCTTCCCCCTCCTGGAGGTTAGAATTCCCAGCCTTTTCATAGTACCCTGTCGGCAAATGGTTGTCATGGTTCGTCGACTGACGTGTATACTCCTGTTTAGGTCCTTATCACCCTGCAAGCCAACCTCCCGGACACTCCCTTCCTGGGCTGGCGGAGTTGAGCCAGGGCCACGCCGGCCCCCATCAACCGCCCGCTTATGCTCAACACCCCTCTGCCCCCTCCCACAACGCTGGTCATTCTCTGCCAGGCATCGGTCAGGCGATGCAGCACCCGTCTCCTCAGTCCATCAACCGCGAGCGTGAGCGGGATTCGAGAGAGCGGGAGCTAATCGAGAGACAGCGCCAGGAGGAGATGGCCCACAGAGAACGTGAACACCGTGAGCGTGAGCAGATGGAGCGACAGCAGCTGGAGCGTCAGCGCGATCAGCACCACCCGGTTCAGAGCCACACGGGGTCCATCCCGCTGCACCAGCCGGTGGCGTCCAAGGTGCCCAACTCCATTCACGGTCCGAACGGCCTCTTGTCAAATATCGGATCGAACCCGCAGAATGGTCCCCAGGGCCCGATACAGCCATCCGGCGGTCCTGGTGGGATCTATGGGCCTCAGATTCCGCATGGCGAAGGCACCCCGCGGTCGTACATGCAACACCCTGCTGGTCCCGCTGGACAGGCCCTGATGGGTTTCAACGCTTCTGGACCTCAGATCCCGGGGAACGTTGCGGCTCTTGCCCAGGGTCAGCAGCCAATTTTGAATGTGAGTTCCTCCCCTCGATGTCGGTTCATCGTTGCTTGAAATTGGATTTAGACTGACAGTTATGCAGGACGCGCTTAGTTACCTAGACCAAGTGAAGGTCCGCTTTGTCGATCAGCCGGATGTGTATAACCGGTTTCTGGACATAATGAAAGACTTCAAAAGCCAAGCGTGAGTATCTAGCGTGGCGAGATTAATGCAGGGTATTTTTCTAACTTGCAGTAGCATCGATACCCCTGGCGTCATCCAACGCGTTTCCACGCTGTTCAACGGACACCCGGCTTTGATCCAGGGTTTCAACACTTTCCTCCCCCCTGGATACCGAATCGAGTGCGGTACGGAAGATAACCCTGACGCCATCCGAGTGACCACCCCGTCCGGCACAAATACTTTGAGTATGCCCCGTCCACGGCAGTCGTTGGATGCCACGGGCGAGATGGCACATGGTGGGATGGGTCCGCATGGCCGTCCTGAGTTCTTCGAACAATCCCGACCGGGTTGGCAGCAACATCAGCCCCAGCCCCAACCCCCGCCGCAGCCCCAGCCGCCACAGGGCAACCTGCCAGGGTCATACTCACCCGGGTCTCGCATGATGGGCCCAGGCATGTTTGGGCAAGAGAACCAAGGCCAGCATCAGGAGCCCCACCACTACAGCTACCCTACCCAGCAAGAACAGCAGGCTGCGGCGGGTGCAGCGGCCATGGCCCAGCAACAGGATCATCGTGGGGTGTCGCAGCTCCAGGGCGCCGTCTCGGCTGCGTCCGCCGGGCTTGGGCGACCTGGCTTGCTCGCAGTGTCTGCCCCAGGACAGGCCCACAACCTAAACCAGCCGATGAACAGTCTGGCCGGTGTGGGTTCGAACATGCTGCAGGGCTCCCAAGCTGACCTAAACAAGCGTGGACCTGTTGAATTCAACCATGCCATCAGCTATGTGAACAAGATCAAGGTTTGTCACCCCTCAGTTACTCGATGCGTTCAAGCTTGCTAATGCTCTCTCTGAAGAATCGCTTTGCGCAAGCCCCCGAGATCTACAAGCAGTTTTTGGAGATACTGCAGACGTATCAGCGCGAGTCAAAGCCGATCCAGGATGTCTACGCGCAAGTGACCCAGCTGTTCAACACTGCACCCGACCTGCTGGAAGATTTCAAGCAGTTCCTGCCTGAGTCTGCTGCCCATGCCAAACAGCAGGCAGCGGCCCGTCAGGCGGAAGAGGCGGCCCCGACGAGCAATGTCCGTGGAGAGCCTAGTTATCCTAGCACCGGCAACAACCTTCAATCGCAGACTCCCAATCGCGATGTCAAGATGCCTCCGCTGGGTCAGTTCAACGTCAAAGACTCTGCCAAAGATGGAAAGAAGCGTCGGGGAGGGCCGGGGGCTCCCTCTGCTCTGGCATCTTCGATATCCGGACCCTCTGCGAATAATGACGCTGTCCGAATGGGCGATGCCCAAGCTGGTCGTGCGCCCGGCTTCCAGGCTGGCGGTGTCAACAAGAGAGCCAAGGTCCACCACACCAAGACCACGCCGACAGAGGCCCCTGCCGTGTCTCCCACCCTGATTCCCGCTCTGCCAGAGCCGATCCCTCCTGTCTTCTCGTTGACGCCCACGCAGGAAGAATTCGCGTTCTTCGATCGGGTCAAGAAGTACATTGGGAACAAGCAGACCTTCAGCGAGTTCCTCAAACTGTGCAATCTCTACTCGACCGATCTCATCGATCGTCATGTTCTTGTCAAGAGAGCGGCGGGCTACATCGGCTCCAACCCGGAGCTCATGGCTTGGTTCAAACGGTTCATGCATGTGGATGAGCCCGAAGACAAGATCATTGAGCCCAAGCCGAAGCATGACCTTGGGGTCGTCAATCTGTCGCATTGCCGTTCTTTGGGACCGAGCTACCGACTTCTGCCGAAGCGTGAACGCCAGAAGCCATGCAGTGGCCGTGATGCCTTGTGTTACGCTGTTCTGAATGATGAATGGGCGTCTCACCCCACGTGGGCGTCGGAAGATTCGGGTTTCGTGGCGCACCGGAAGAACCAGTACGAGGATGCGTTGCACCGTATCGAAGAGGATAGGCATGATTACGATCATCACATTGAAGCCTGCACCCGCACGATCCAGCTCATTGAGCCCATCGTCCAGCAATTCCTGGTCATGTCGGACGCGGAGCGGGCTGCTTTCAGACTGCCTCCGGGTCTCGGCGGACAGAGTGAGGCCATCTATCAGCGCGTCATCAAGAAAATCTACGATCGTCAGAAGGGCGAAAAGATCATCCACGAGATGTTCGAGAGACCCTGCCACGTCCTGCCCATCGTCCTCTTCCGCTTGAAGCAGAAGTGCGAGGAGTGGAAGGCTAGCCAGCGCGAGTGGGACAAGATCTGGCGTGAGCAGACGCAGAAGGCCTACTGGCGCAGTCTGGACCACCAGGCCATTGCCAGCAAGAGTATGGATAAGAAGCTGTTCGTGGCGAAGCACATCCAGAACGAGATCCAGAACAAGTTTGAGGAGAGAAAGACCCTGCGCAAGAGCGGCTTCCAGGTGCCCCGACACCACTTCGAGTTTACGTTCGACGACCCGGCCGTGATCATCGACACCACCCACTTGCTGCTGACTTTCATTGACCGCAATTCGGCTGGCTTCGGGGCCGATCCCCAGAAGGTCATGATGTTCATCAAGGACTTTGTTCCCATGTTCTTTGGAATGGACCGTGATACCTTCCATGCCTACATGAACGAACTGTCCAGCGGGACTCCGCCGGCTGATGAAGGTGACGGGGAGAGCTCCGCTGCGGAGGGACCCTCGACGCCCCGTAGCCGACGGGCCAACAACAAGAAGATGGATCTGCTCCGCGACGTGTTGGAGCGTCGATCTGAGAAGGCCCGGGCTGAAAAATCGGGAAGCAGTCGGCCCACATCGCGCGCTGGCACTCCGGATAGTGGTCTTGTGCCTTCTACGCCGGCTCCTGATCCCACAGAGACTTTTGATGTCGCCGAGCTGCGATGGATGGAGCACCCGGCGCAGGGCAATTTCAACCTGCAACGGGAGTATACGCTCAACGAGTCTTACGAGAAGACGGCGCATCACTTGTACGGGAACCTGAACATCTACTGCTTCTTCCGCACATTTGAGATCCTGTACTCGCGTCTGCTGAGGATCAAACTGAACGAAGATTATGCGCACGAGAACGTGCGCCGTGGACTCCAGGAGCGGGCCGCGCGGGACCTCAACCTGCTTGACAAGTTGCCCACGGACTTCTTCTACGACAGCGATCCCAAGGCCAACCTTTACAGCCAGATCGTGCGGATGTGCGAGGAGGTCATCAAAGGCGACATGGAGACGTCCCATCTGGAGGAGACGCTGCGTCGGCACTATTTGCGCAGCGGCTACCAGCTGTACAACCTGGAGAAGATGTTTGCGGGGATTGCCAAGTTCGCGGGGTCGATCTTCAGCGGCGACTCGAAGGACCGCAGTTCCGACATCATGGCGCTGTTCTTCAAGGAGCGTGACCGGGAGGAGACGACGCACAACCAGGAGATCCAGTACCGCAAGCAAGTGGAGCGGCTGGTCAAGGATGGTGACATCTACCGCATCACCTACGTACGTACCATTTGGTCCGATAAGTTGACTTCTGCTAATATGGCACAGCATCCTTCAAACAAGAAGACCACCGTGCAGCTTCTGACCCCCGAGGACGCGACCCTGGAGAACGAAGACCTCAGCCAGGAAGCGCGCTGGTCATACTACGTGTCAGCCTACACGATGCGCGATCCCACCGAGGGAGTACGATTCTCGCGCATGCGGATGCCCTTCCTGAAGCGCAACCTTCCCGCACAGATGGACCAGGAAGACGAATACAACCGGTACTATCGGCCCCTGGTGCACCAAGACGGACTCATCATCCGCATCTGCGCCAACAGCTACCACATCCTGTACGAGCCCGGCAGCCAAGACTGGTGGTGGCGGCCGACGGCGCCGTCCGACGAAACAGCCGAAGAGGTCGCCAAGGAAGAGGCGGCCGTCAAGGAACGGCGACGCGACCGATTCACGGAGAAGTTTGTCAATAACCCTGACTGGGCGCAGGGGTTCAGCAAGGACCAGGTGGACGATTTCAATCAACGCTTCCGGTCTTGGGTCCAGGGGAGTGAACCTGAGGGGACCGCTGAGGCTGCGGCTGTGGCTCCGGCCACTGAGCCGTCGGCTGAGGAGGGTCATCCCGAGGATCATCCCGAGGATGGCAAGGAGAAGGGCGATACCGAGATGGCGGATGTGGAGCCGGATGCCACTGCATCGGAAAGCAAGCCAGAATAGACACCTCTCTCTAGAGCTCTGGATATCTATTTCTGGGGTGTCGAGCTCTCTCCCCATCTTCTCCACACGTGGGGGTGAATGCGCCGAGTACCTTGTTTATGATAGCGAAGACTTGACCCGTGCACATGGCTTTTCATTTCCCTTCTTCTTTCTATTTTTTTTTTTATTATTTGATTTTCATTTTCTATCTGTGTTTTGGTGGGTGATTGAATTGATCCCACGGACTGGTGTAGAGGGAACGGGAAGGTTTGATTGATTGAGAGTCTGGGTTTCTTTATTTCTTTATTTCTTTACCTTGTGCAGTGTCATTTTATTCCAATCCATTTTATGTGTATTTGTATTAGGAGCTAGGGTAGTCTATCTTCTTTTTTATCTTCTTCTTTGACTATCTAATATTTTTCTTCAGTTGTAGTGGTAGAGGTACCAGTACCAGTAGATTGGAAACTAGACCCCGATGATCATTAGTCACTACTAGTATAGTAAGTGGACCACATTACACCACCATCCCAGAATCTTCACCCTTGCCCGAATCCACAGTATGAAAAATGGATACCGATACACCAGTTGGGGAAGTGGAAATGTGGGATGGAGAAATGGGGTAATGGGGTAAGGGTTAAGGGATAGAATCTAGGAGAGGAATGAGGATATCCATCTGCCCGACAGGCATTACCCGATGACCAGCCGAGACTGGAGTCGGTGGCCAGACCCGGAAATCGCCCGGCTTTAGTTTAGTTAATAGTTAGTTAGTCGGTTTGATCCTCGATCTTGGATCTTCCTCTATCTGGGGTGTTCATATTCTTTATTATACCATCTTAGAGTGAGAGATATTATTATGATAAAGATGAAATAATAGAACGGAATCTACAACCGACCTCCATCATACTACCCAATAAGTACAATTCGACCGGCTGTCCCGGATGGGTTGTGGTTGAGGTCAGGGTGACGTTGACTAAAGAAAATATAAGAAGGGAGAAAAAGGCCGAGTTAAGGCCGAAGAGTCTGACGTCAGTTCCACTTTTCTGGCCCGTTTGGGTAATGATGGAAATTCGTGCCAGATTGAGGGGACGGAAGGTTCTTCACCGTTGATTCTTCCTTTTTTTTTTTTTTTTTTTCTCTCCTCGTGATGAAAAAATTGGGGATGGTCTGGTTTGTTTCAGATGGTTCATTTTGGATTGTTTTGTTTTGAGGGAGGAATTGATTGTGTGACTTGATATGATTATGGATGTCTAGTCTATACTACAGTAGGTGTAGACTAGGATCAATGATATCAACCCTACCAACAGAAGAATAATAAATTAAATAATAAATAAAAAGATAATTACACCATCATACATCTTACCATTACTTCCGTACTACGTACTCCCTTTCCCCGAAGATTGTGGGGTTGTTAGCCCTAATCGCGCCTCTCGTCCCAAGGTTCCTAGACTATTTCTATCCCCAGACTCCCTTCTCTCTTTTCTTCCTCCACTCTTTTTTTTCTTCCTTCCTAGAAACTCTCCCCTCTTACCCCCGGTGTCGTTCATCATGTCCGCCTCCGCTCTCTTGAGAAGTCGTGTCCGCCGACCCTCCTACCTGAGCAAGTTGGCCAAGGCCGAGGACCTCGTCCATCTCTTTCCCAATGGCACTTATATCGGCTGGTCCGGATTCACGGGTGTTGGGTATCCCAAGTATGTTTCCTTCTTATTGTGGATGTCATAGAATATGTAGTATTAATAATACGATAGGAAAGTCCCTACCGCCCTGGCTGACCACGTCGAGAAGAACAACCTGGAGGGCCAGCTGAAGTACACCCTCTTCGTGGGTGCCTCGTCCGGCGCGGAGACCGAGAACCGCTGGGCTCGTCTGAACATGATCGAGCGTCGCAGCCCGCATCAGGTCGGCAAGGAGATCTCCAAGGGTATCAACAATGGCCAGATCAAGTTCTTCGATAAGCATCTGAGCATGTTTCCTCAGGATTTGACCTATGTACGCCCCCCACTTCCTTCTATGTTTGGGATAAGGTACTAACCGGTGAAAAGGGCTGGTACACTCTGAACAAGCCCAACAACAAGCTCGACGTGGCCGTCATCGAAGCCTCCGCCATCACGGAAGACGGCGGCATCATTCCCGGCGCTTCCGTCGGCGCCTCGCCCGAGCTGATCAAGATGGCCGACAAGGTCATCATCGAAGTCAACACGGCCAGCCCGTCCTTCGAAGGCCTCCACGACATCACCACCTACGAGGCCCCCCCGATGACCAAGCCCTACCTGATCATGGCGCCCGAAGACCGCATCGGCACGCCCTACATCCCCATCGACTCCGAAAAGGTCGTCGCGATCGTCGAATCCGACTACCCCGACCAGACGGCCCCCAACGCCCCCGAAGACGAGGGCTCGCAGGCCATCGCGACCAACCTCATCGAGTTCCTCAAGCACGAAGTCGACCAGGGCCGTCTCCCCAAGAACCTCCTCCCCATCCAGTCCGGCATCGGCAACATCGCCAACGCCGTCATCGGCGGCCTCTCCAAGGGCGGCGCCGATTTCCACAACCTCAAAGTCTGGACCGAAGTCCTGCAAGACTCCTTCCTCGACCTCTTCGACAGCGGCAACCTCGACTTCGCCACCGCCACCTCCATCCGCTTCTCCCCCGACGGCTTCAAGCGCTTCTACGACAACTGGGAGCGCTACGCCGGCAAGCTCCTCCTCCGCAGCCAGTCCATCTCCAACTCCCCCGAGATCATCCGCCGGCTGGGCTGCATCGGCATGAACACGCCCGTCGAAGTCGACATGTACGCGCACGCCAACTCCACCTGCGTGCTCGGCTCGCGCATGCTCAACGGCCTCGGCGGCTCCGCCGACTTCCTCCGCAACTCCAAGTACAGCATCATGCACACGCCCTCCACCCGGCCCTCCAAGACCGACCCCACGGGCGTCTCCTGCATCGTCCCCTTCTGCACCCACATCGACCAGACCGAGCACGACCTCGACGTCGTCGTCACCGAGCAGGGTCTGGCCGACGTGCGCGGCCTGTCCCCGCGCGAGCGCGCCCGCGTCATCATCAAGAAGTGCGCTCACCCCGACTACCAGCCCATCCTCACGGACTACCTCGACCGCGCCGAGTTCGAGTGTCTGAAGAAGGGCATGGCGCATGAGCCGCACCTGCTGTTCCAGGCTTTCAAGATGCACCAGAACTTGCAGGAGAACGGCACGATGAAGATTAACAGCTGGGAGTAAGCTAGGCTTTAAGCTGAAGCTTTGTTTTTTTATTTGTGCATGTTATTATGTAGATTCGACTGCGTTTAGCAGATGGGTATGGCGTGTTGGGTTGTTAGGTAGTTTATATTGTACAGCATGGATATTGTTAGACTGTTATATTTTTTTGGTTGTATCTGTATGATGCATTGTAGTAGGACCGGAGTAATGGTCATGGAGTATCCATCTTATATCATGGACTAGGTACTACTGGTATTCACAGCTAAAGATAGAATTAGCAGTATAAGAAGTAAAGAAGTAAAGAAGTAAAGAAGTAAAGAAGTAAAGAAGTAAAGAAGTAAAGAAGTAAAAAAAAAAAAAATAAAGAAGTAAAGAAGTAAAGAAGTAAAGAAGTAAAGAAGTAAAGAAGTAAAGAAGTAAAGAAGTAAAGAAGTAAAGAAGTAAAGAAGTAAAGAAGTAAAGAAGTAAAGAAGTAAAGAAGTAAAGAAGTAAAGAAGTAAAGAAGTAAAGAAGTAAAGAAGTAAAGAAGTATAAGAAGTAGATAGTGAGTAGTAAGTAGTAAGTAGTAAATATCATGCGCAGTACAAGGAGTATAGGCAAAACTTATATAATATAAATTAAATATAATAACAAAAAACATGGTATCCCAGCTCCAGCTAATCATAAAACAACCAACAAACAACCAAAACATCTAATCATTTAACATCCAACAGCAGCAGGTAGGTAACAGGCTAAGAAGAAAACAACCCATCTCCTGCCTCTAAAACATCCAAAGAAGAAAACAAAAAGGTACGGTCTAATTCGTCGGCGGCCGATACGAACCACCCATTATACTACAACAACAATGATAGTTAGCATCATCGTCCTCAAACAAGAAAACGAAAGACAAAGTAAAGTAAAGTAAATAGTAAGAAAGAAGAGATAGACTAACCGACTCCACAAAAACCCTACCAACCCCGTCCCGTGGCCCTCCCCCCGAGCGGCGAATCCGTTCTCCACGTTGTATTGTTTGACGTCTTGCAGGCCGGCGAAGAGGCCTCGGCCGGATGTTGCGTGCTATTCAGATATATGTTAGCATATGTGTATGTATAGAGAGAAAAAGGGAGGAAGGGAGGGAGAGAGACATACCCGTCCTTGAACAGTCGACTGGCGAACCCAAAGGTCAGCGCCAAAGTCGTTTTGGAGGCGGGTTTGGGTGGATTTTGTCATTTTTTTCAGTGATCTTTTCTTGACTGGATTGTAGTTGGGGATGTTGATGGTTGATTGTTGATAGTGTTGGGTGTGTTGTTTGATGGAAGTTTTCTTCCAGAGAGGTAATGATCTTGATATCAAGGATGATATTGAGTTGATGTTGTTGTTGATGATATTCAGAAGAGAGTACGCTGTCTACACACAACTTATATACCATCCATCCCTTCTACTACACATCGTGTATACAAACCGTCATACAGCATATGATAGAATCATGCCATGAACGGCACTCCCCAATCCGACTCACCTCACTCACCCGCCCCATATCGTCCATCTATCTCTGTCCATTCCAATCTAGGATAGGAACCGGATCTGTCCGTACCCAACTACCCCCATTCCATACAACAGGGACAGAGCACAGACGATCAGACAATATCCATGCAAATAACCAATAATGTTTATCGCATTACATTTAGCAGCCTTACTATACCTATAATGTACACACTATACTCTTTCGTATGTACCAGTAGGACGAAGTGGTGGTGGTAATGGTCAAAGAGATGATGAAAGAGTGGCGTGGTGTGAACCTCGTGATTCAGATTGCGGACTGGTGGCCTGATTTCTTCCTTGAACTGCTTTTTCTTCGGCTGTTCCTCCCAATTCCAGTATCCGTGTGCCCTTGCATCATACTTGTTTGATAGTGTGATACATACGTAGGTGGGTATATAATTACCTGGATAGTTGGTATTCGCTGAAGGTGATGGTGAAGACGGTGGTTGTTTGGAGGGATGCATACAATGGATCTATCACGTGATATTACCGTGCGATCATGGTTATACACACACATCACGTGTGCTGTCCATCTTCAGTTCTGCTGGATACTACCTACTTACCTTACATCTTGAGTACGAGTAAGAAATAACTAAACCAAACCAAAGATCCATTCTTCCAACCTTCCAACCTAAAAAAACAAAAATGGTTAGATAACAGCGACATCGACCACGGTCGAGTACTCATTCTGAAACTCGGCTAGGAGACACCGTTCAAAACTAAAGATAGGGTTATTGAGTTCGAGCTGCGAACAACTGCCACGTGAATTAATCAAAACAGTAATTAAATCAAGAAATAAACATATATTAAACCCGATAACTTTATATCGTGCATGATCTGCCGCGAACCATGCAAGGGATGTTTCGGTGGTGAAACTGGGTTGAAGTACGTAGGGGTGCATACATACATACTGCATACGGTAGATGGGATGGATACGGCGTGCGGAGTGGAGAAGTGGGCGTGGGCGTGGGCGTTTCGAGGTGCGTCTGCAGGTGGTTTGTATCATGTTGGATGTGGGTTTGTGTTGGTTTTGCACCTTTTTTACTAGGTGAAATGGGATATCAGATGTTGGAGTATACATCCGTATCTACCACGTGGGTGTCTTCAGATAAGGGTCTGTATTGTTGAGGGGTTGAATATTCTACTTCTAGTAGTCTATCGAAAACACAAGCCAGATGTGGAGATAGATGCTGGCCTCCATAGTAGTCGATGTATAAGCTTTGTGTGGTGATCAGCCAGATCTATAATGTCTGCTCGCACGCAAACAGGCAGAAAGGAACAGCCCTACGTACTGCGCAGACTGCCCTCAGATTGATAGGTCGCATGGAAGAACACGATAGGATGGGTGTACACCCACTTATCTGTACGTATTCGCTGTACTCTGTAGGTATCGATGTAGTGACGTTCCGCTGGAAGATATTAGTACGACATCAATGAGAGTAGGCTGTCACAGCGCAGTAATGTCAACGTCTAGCATAATAGACCTAACGGTTGAACACTCGTGGCCGGATCGCTCCAGGTGACCGTCGAGAAAGCTGACAAAAGCTGACGGACAACGGCAGGAACAAGACTCCGACCATGGCAGATAGTCTGGAGTTGACGGGCTAGTCGCGATGGCCCTCTATAGGCACTAGACAGACTATTTAACCATGTCTCAGCCAGCCGTGACTAGCAGCCGTCTGTGACTAGAATAGACAGCTTGGAGGAAACCACGCGAAGGATTCGGTCAGGAGAACCAAACTAGATTCAGAACCCGCCCCGCCCGACGGACCCGTCCGACGATTGTTGCCAGCTGAACCCCTGCGTCTGACGGTCTGACGGTTAGACGGATTGATCCTTTGGGTGGCACTGCGTGGGTTCAAAGTTGGGATTTACAGGACAGGCCTCGGTCTGGAGGGCTTTAGCCTGTTGTCACCGTCGTGCTGAGCCTCCACGAAGAGATTAGGACAACAAAGAACGGTGGTGGACTGGTACCAAGCCTTGGAACAGGGGAGGCAAGATCTTGGCGGGAGGAATCACCGGGGTCGAGACCCTTGGATCGCCGGGGTGATGGCCGTTCTGGGATTAGCGATGGTGAGGGATACTTGTTGATGGAAATTGAGGTATGGGGTGGAGGATCTGGACAGTTAAGATGAGGAGTAGTGATAAGCAGGATGGAGACCTGATGAGTTGTGAGTTGTGAGTTGTAGAAGGGTGAGGTGTGAGGTGTCCTGGGAGGGAGGTGATGAATCATGCTGGCCATCCTGGCAGGATATGTGGTGCGAGATGATTGAGCGTTGGAATACGAAGAAAAGAGGATTCGAAGCGAGAGAGAACTAGTCAGGATGAGGTTAGTCTGGAGTCCAGGCTGACTTCCCGTTATCACCTGACTATATAGAGAAATCGATGGAAGACAGTCCTGAAGTAGTATAGAATACTCTACCTACCTAGGTACTCATACTAAGTAATGAGTCTCGGTGCTAAAGTCCAGACCCTGATGATAAGTTGGACAGGATAATCATGGGCAACTCAAGAGATGGAGATCAACAGGTTATTGTGGTGACTAGTAATGGACTATCTCCTCTCTAGCCCCGAGTAGGTGTAGTCAATGGAGTAAACAAATAATGAGCAGTGGAGACATCGGAAATGAGGGACAGCATGACAGACCAATGGAATGTGCCATCCTCAGGCACCCCAAACCCTATCCGCCCCTAATGGTGCACTAAGATGCACTAAAGTGTACTAAATCAGGCACTCCACCAATCATCCGGCCTGCGTGCCTGATCAACCCCTGATCTAGCGGTGGAGGACTGAGGCATGGAGGCACCTCCTTTTCCACTCATTGTTGGCCAGACTTTCTCTCTTTCTTTCCCCTGATTTTCTTCTTCTTCTCTTCTTCTTCTCTCTCACCCGCTCTTTTTTCCTTTTCTTTCTCTCTCTCTCTCACACTCCCTTTTGCCTCCCCCCAGAGTCAAGATCAAAAAAGAGGCCCCCGCGCCCTTTTTCTCACCGTGAATTTCATTCTTTAATTCTTCTCACTGACCACCGCTTCACTCGTTCAGCGGGCATTCTTTGCTTTTACTTCTAATCTTCCGCCTCTCTCATCATGAAGGGTGCTGTTTTCCTGGCCACCGCGGCCGCCGTCGCCGGTACTGCACTGGCCGACTTGTCGCACATGAAGCGTCATGGTCACGACTCTTTCCATGCCCGTCGTGCCCTGCATGGAGCCGAGGGTGCTGAAGCCACCTGTGGTTGCACCACCGAGGTCGTCACCGTCGAGGGTCCCCCGACTTGTATGTATATCTTACATTCCAAAGACAGACGGTAGAAACAAGCTGACCGCTGACCAACAGTGATCCCCATCTCGACCCCGACCCCGACCCCCTCCCCCTCCCCCGAGCCGGAGCCGACTACCGTCACCTCGGAGGCCGTCACCACCCTCCACTCGACCAGCTATAGCACCTTGACCGTCACGGCCTCGCTCTCCACCAAGGCTCCCACCAAGGCCCCCTCGTCCTCCGAGGCCCCCGCGCCGCCCCCCACGTCGACCCCCGTCGCGGAGCCCACCTCCGCCCCGAGCCTGCCCACCCCCGGGGTCACCAGCTTCTCGTCGACCGGTGTCTACACCATCCCCGCCCAGACCGTGACCGTCACTGACACCCACACCGTCTGCGGCGCCACCTCGACCGAGCTGCCCAGCGGCACCCACACCTTCGGTGGTGTCACCACCGTCGTGGAGACCGCCACCACGGTCACCTGCCCCTATGCCACCGTCAAGCCCTCCGGCACCACGGTCACCAGCGTCATCGAGACCACCACCTACGTCTGCCCCAGCGGTGGCACCTACACCATCGCCCCGACCACCACCTACGTGCCCTCCAGCACCGTGATGGTCTACCCCACCCCGGCCACCATCACCCCGGGCACCTACACCCAGACCGAGCAGACCGTGACCGCCACCCGCACTGACTTCACCTACGTCTGCCCCTGGGAGGACAACCTGCCCACCACCGCGCCGGCCCCGTCCACCACCGCCCCGGCGGTCTCCACCACCGCCCCGGCCAGCACCACCAAGGTCCCCTCCAGCACCAAGTCCCCCACCCCGGAGCCCACCGAGCCCGCCAGCGGCCCCATGGGTATGACCTACTCGCCCTACTCCAACGACGGTGGCTGCAAGGGCAAGGATGAGGTCAGCAAGGACGTCTCCCACATCGCCGAGAAGGGCTTCACCCACCTGCGTGTCTACTCCACCGACTGCTCCTCCCTGGAGAACATCGGCGCCGCCGCCAAGGAGAACGGCATGAAGCTCATCATCGGTGTCTTCATCGAGGGCTCCGGCATCGAGGGCGCCAAGGAGCAGGTCACCGACATCACCTCGTGGGCCCAGTGGGACCTCGTCACCCTGATCGTCGTCGGTAACGAGGCCATCCAGAACGGCTTCTGCAGCGCCACCGAGCTGGCCAGCTTCATCCAGTCCTCCAAGGCTTCCTTCGAGAAGGCCGGCTACAGCGGCGACGTCACCACCACCGAGCCCCTCAACGTGTGGCAGGAGAACAGCGAGGCCATGTGCGGTGCCGTCGACGTCGTCGGCGCCAACATCCACCCCTTCTTCAACGCCGAGGTCACCCCCGAGCAGGCCGGTGAGTTCGCCGCCGGCCAGGTGAAGATCCTGGAGGATCTGTGCGGTGGCAAGGACGTGTACAACCTGGAGACCGGATGGCCCAGCCAGGGTAACTCCAACGGTGCGGCCGTGCCCGGTTCCGAGCAGCAGGCCGCCGCCATCTCCGCCCTGGTCAAGGCCGTCGGCAAGAAGTCGGTGTTCTTCTCCTACTCCAACGACCTGTGGAAGGACGCCGGCGAGTTTGACGTCGAGCGCTACTGGGGCTGCATCGAGCAGTTCAAATAGACTGCTCTGATGGAGCTACAGTTTCAGAAGTCGGAAGTTTCCTTTCGTCGGCGGAAGCCGTTCTTTTGATCATATCGTGATTTATATTTATTCTGGTAGATAACTTGTTTGGGAGCATCGTTTTATTGTTTATACGCGTTAATTCTACGGGCTACGAGTATGTATGTAGTGACTCTTTACCTGTACAGCGGTAGTTATCTAATCAGTACTCTGTACATATAGCCAAGTGATTAATAACAACCTGTACTTTACTCATTCCTCTACCTGTAACCATAGTCACGACCCATCTACTCGGAACTCCTACATAAACCAACATATCCACAAAGACAATCACACCAGTATCATACTCAACTAGCCAAAAGGTATATAAGGTATATTATAACCAAGTCCAAGTAGCGACAACAATCCAAGTCAATTAATATTTCCTATCTCCTATCTTGTCCACCCTATACTGTCCACCCTACCGTTCCTGACCAGTCCGCCGCCATCTCACGGCTCACTTATTCGAACAGTTTAAACGCAGGTCTGTTTATCGTTAGTATCAACATACATATATAATGTATCTATCTACATCTATAAAGATAGACAATAGAGAGATGGGAAGAGGGAGAGGGGGGGCATACCGAGTTCTTGCACTCCAACGGCGCACAGCAGGGATCGATGCCCGCGATGATCTCGCAGGTGACGGCGCGCTATACATTTCATTCTTGTTAGCTTCACCCTTACTCTTTCATCATTTATAGATATACATGTATATAGAAGGGAAGAGGAAAAAGAAGGAAGGGAAAGTAAACATACACCAAAGCAGCTCTTATTCACATCCTTGGCGACGAGGTTCTCGACGACGGAGGGACGGGCGGTGGCGCCGGTCGAGAGGGTGAGGAGGAGGGTGGTGAGGGGGAGGAGGAATTGCATTTTGATCTATTGGTGGTGTTGTTTGAAGTGATTGGGTATTGGTGGTTGTGTGGTGGTGGTAAGGAATGGATGGTGGTGAGTGTTGTTGTGTTGTGTTGTGGTTAAGGAGAGAAGATCTAGATAGATGGAGATGGGTGATTGATTAGCTTGGGGTTTATTAAATTGATTAGTGGTTTCGGTTAGATAAGTGTAAGTATAGAATGACATTCCATATATATGATAGAATGATAGAATGACAGAAAGGAGAATGATGGAATAGACATACCTTAGTAAAGTAAAGAAGAAAGAATGAACGTGGTGGAGTGTCACTCAAGGGATGGATAATCAATAGAAGATAGACAGATAAGTCCCAGCAAAGAGGAGAAACGAGAGATAAAGAGCGAAGGAGGAAAGAATCGGACAGAAAAGAAAAGAGAAAGGGATGGACTGGTTTATGCCCGAGCCAGCATGGACTGACTTGGTCTGGTTGGAACGAAGTGGGTTGCGATCGTCGCTTTTCCCCTTTATTTTTATTTATTTTGGTTTTACTATTTATGATTTATTTTGGTTGGTTTTTTCTTTTGGCTTACGGGATGGAGGACATGCTGGATAGATTTGGAGGGGGTTACTCCACTTTTAATCATCGTCTTCTATCTTTGATCTTTTATCATCCATCTTCTATCCATCGATTACAATATTATATGATATCCCTACAAAACAAACAACCATCCACCCCTTCAACACAATACAATACAATATAATATATCAACCCCTACTCCGTACAAAGTATATCCATACCCCTATCGATCGCTTTAATGTAATATAACATGATCGATTTAATATAATATATAATGAAGATCATACAACAATCCCAGAAACCTCCCCCAAGCGAGAGCCAATGACACAGCTGCAGTGGAGATCGGATCGGCGCTGGGCGTTTCTATTCTTGTGCTTGCTTTTGGAGCCGGGTTTGCTTATTGGTTGTGCCTGGGTAGGAAGCTCTCCCTGGTAGGGATGCTAAGGTAGGTAGGTAGGTAGCAAACTGGCTATCTTTCATTTTTTACTGCTGCTGCTCCTTCTGGGCTCTTAGGCTCGAACTAGGTACTGTACCTGAGGTATGGGGTACGGGTACGGGTAGGACTATCTTCTCCTATCTATCCATGTCGAGCTACTGGACTAGATTCTAACTATCACTACTACTGCAGAGTAAACTCAGTAAAGCCATGGTATAACAGATGCACTATATACAACGCCAATACAACAGGAAATACAACATTACGATTATTAGCTACCTCATAGTGGAAGAATTAGAAAATACCAAATCGCTTCCCCTTCCCCTTCCCCTTGCCATACACCGCGGCCTCCCCCGGGCTGATTCCCTCCGCCGCCGCTCGGATCGCCGCGATGCGATGCGTCGCCCGCTCGTCCCCCTGGTCCGCCGCTTTCACGTACCACACGTTAGCTTCGAGGGGGTCGCGCCGACATCCGATGCCCATTTCGGTGAAGTAGCCGATGGCGTATTCTGCTTTGGCGAGGCCTTTTATTTATTAGTTCTCTTTACTCCAGAAGGATCGTGGACAAAGAAGGGGTAAATGAGGAATGACATACCTAAATTGGCCGCCCGCTTCGCCCACTCATACGCTTCGTTCTCGTCCTTCTCTAGTACAGGCTCCGCCCCCACTAAGTACCACGCGCACAGCGCCATCATCGCCAGCGCGTGCCCCCCTGCGCGGCACCCGTGTAGAAGTGGATGCTCAGCGCCGGGTCGCGTGGGCAGTCCAGCGTCCCGTGCTCGTATGCGTCGCCGAGTCGGTAACTGGCCTCGGCGTGGCCCAGGTCCGCCGACTTGGTGAATAGCTGTGCGGCGTAGGCTGGGTCTGCGAACACGTCGTCGCCGTACCCTTGCTCGTGGAGCACGCCCAGCTCGTACGGTGCCGCTGGGTACTGTTCGTCGGACGACTCCGCCGCCCGCTTCATCCACTTGATTCCCTCCCGGTACCGCTTGCCCAGTCCCATGTCGCCTGCGAGGCACGCCTTGGCCATGCGCAGCAGTGCGCCTGGGTGGTTCTTCGACGCCGCCTGGCGGTAGAACTGCTGCGCGCGCGCCGCGTCGACTCGCGTGCCCCAGCCGAACTCGTAGCAGAGCGCTGTGCGGTAGCACGCTTCGACGTGGCCGTGCTTGCTGGCCGCGACGAAGAGGGGGAATGCGCGGTCGTAGTCCTCCTTGCCTTTGTGGAAGAGGCCCGACGCGTACCCGTCGGCCAGGTAGTACTGCGCGAACGGGTAGCTGCGGTCCGCCAGCCGCTGCAGGATGGACCGTGCTTCCTTGAGGAGGTTCAGGCGAGTGATCGCCGCGGCCCCATCGCCCGGGGACTGGCCCGCGGGGGTCTCGAGTGTGGCGTTGACCATGAAGACGGCAAAGTCGTACTGCACGGCTGGGTCGTCGGTCTTCTTGACGTTGGCGCGGTACATCTCAAAGGTCTGCTGGTGGGTGAGCAGGGAGGCATGGTTGCCGACCGAGGCCCGGAGGTGGGCGTGGTTGCCCGACGGCACCGTGGGCCCGGGCTGCGGGTAGGAGGTGTGGAGGAGGTCGACGAAGGACAGGGGCCGAACGTCGGGGGACGCCGTCGAGTTCCGCGACGCATTGCGCGCGTGCAGGTACGGGGAGGCGTGCGGCGAGCCCTGACCGTCCGACACGAATGAGTAGGCAGAGCGCGGCCGGCGGGGCCGTCGGCTGCCGGCGTGGAGGCCGTGCTCGACCAAGGCGGTGGTTGATGTCGACCGCGGGGCGCCCAGGGAGCTGCGGTAGGGGCGGTGGTGGTAATGCAGCGGCTCGAAGTTCTCCGGGCCCTGGGGGATGCTGTCGAGACTGCCGCGGGAGGAGCTCTGGTGTCCACTCTGCGCGTCGTGGTCCTCCGACGATGAACCACTGGTCTTGGTTAGACTGTCGGTCTCTTCCGGGACCTGGCGCTCTCCCGCGGACCAGGAGCCACTGCCGGCCCGGGTGTGACCCGGCTCCGGGCGACGCGGTGCGGCGTAGGAGTCCCGACGCGGGGGAAAGGACCCATGAGTCGGCACCGAGGGTGACGGATCGACCACGGACAGGCGGGCCAAGGCGGCGGTGGGAATGGGCGGGACATCGTACTGGTCGTGGGGCGGCTGGACCGCGGGCGGGGCCGAGGAGGTGGCTAGCGATTGGGGCAGTGAGGCGTGGGCGGGCAATGGCTTGCGGGCGATCATGCTGGGCCGTCGCTGGGTGATGGGCGGAGGGGGGGAGGAGCGGCTGTAGACGGGGGGCGGGGAGGGTAGCGGATGGGAGTATTTGGCGGCCATGGAAATGGCCATGTTGCAACACCCCTCACGGCGACAGTCTACGGGCGAGAGTCCGCGACCGACCAGGATGTAATGGCGGGGTGGGGACGGGTCAAGCGGACATGGAGGAAGCGGGGGAGCCGATGGATCGCCTGGTGTAACGGCGGATGGACAGGATTAAGGGAGATGGATATGAAACAGTCGAAATGAAGCAGAAGATGGAATTGACTTTTGAGAGTGTAATTGAAGTTGAAATTGGAATCGAGATTGGATTGGAAGTGGTATCGACTGGAATCCGGGGTTCCACCGGGGAAAGATTGTAATGGGATGTTGATGTCTGGAGTGATGGTTATTTTGCCTTATCTTTCTTCTTCTCTGGTATCTGTTGAGTCGTTCTTCTTCTTCCTGGGTGTTGAGAGATGAAGAGAGAGGAGAGAAGTGGATGAAAGAGAGAGAAATAGAAAGCCAGATAGATGGAGAAGAGAAGGAAGAAAAGAAGAAAAGAAAAGAGAGCGGCAAAGAGAGCGACAGACGGACCAGTGAGGAGGGGGGAGAGAGCCTCGTATCAGGTTGGGTTAGATCAGTTTCGCGTTCTTTTGGTTGTATTTGTATTTGTATTCTGTCAATGCCTGCAGATCAGTTGATTCTTATTTCTCTTTTGTTTGATTTATCTGATTTATCTTGTTATCTTAGTGATAATAGATCTGTCCCTAGTCCCGATCATCCAGGATCAATATTAGGTACACAATTCTATAACAACGAATAAAGGATAGAATCAACCGAGCGGAACGAATCCTCTCCCAGGATAATTATAGCATCCTGGAACGACATGGAGTCAAGGAACCCTCATGCCTGATCCCCAGATCCGGGTGGACCCATGTCCCGGGCGTCAGACGCCTGGGATGAATGTGTTGTCCAACACGAGCTGACCAGACTCCCCTCAGGTAGTAAGAAAAATACACCACAGCCACTTCGGAATGTCTCAAGAATCACGAACTAACGAGAGGGACTTGAACCAAAGTATCTGCCTCCCTCCTAATCCGGTAGGCTGTCCACCCGATGTCTCACCTTGTCTGATCAGGCAACTCGGACCGAACCTGACCAAATATTTCCGTCTCTATAAGATACGATTTATCATACAGTTATACGGAGTATGTCCAACGAATACATACAAATATCAATAAAGTTAAATACGATCGCGGATCTCTCAGCCTCATAACACGATCAGGAGAACCGTGCCGGAAGGATGGTCAGATTGGGTTGTGGTTCGTAGGGCCGCCACGGTCGGGTTGACCCACGAGCTATCAACCATGGTTCATGATACTGCTTTAGTATGGAAAGTAAACTCAGTACAGAAAGTAAAAATATAAAAAAGAATCTCCCCGACTGGGAGTCGAACCCAGGTCTCCCGCGCTTGTAAGGACGAAGCCATGACAAGCGGAAATCATGACCGTTAGACCATCGAGGAATTGATGTTGGGGTGTTTTCTTATTTGACTCTATCAAACGGATCACACCATATCATACCGAATATGCAGGAAATTCCCCTTTCTTCCGAACTCCATCGTGGCGGGTCTCGAGCCCGGCGAAATGACGGCCGGACGAGACACGGCGCCCGCCCTCAATCTATTTCCATCTTGGTGTATTGCAGTTATGCACCACCTGACCTGCAGAGTTTTTTTCTTCTATATTAATCGTATTGGGCTGTTTTAGTAGTGTTCTTAGCCGGGGTTTATTCTATGATGCCTGTAGTCCCTCCCCCATTCTGTGCCTTATCTTATCAAAATGTATTGATCAATCTGTTCATCTATTCCAACACTGTACATTCTATAAATTAATATCTTCATCAGTTCAAGATCTAGAGTCTATAATCAATCCGAGTCAGCATGTATCTACAGAAATGGGATCAATGGATCTTCTCAATCCTTCCCGGATCAAAATTACAGCAGTACTGCTACATTCCACAACCCAACACCATCATCAAAGAGGCCCAGGCAATTCAAGCACTTGCATAAAACCAATTCCTCAAACAACATCCACCGTCCAGTAACACACCACAACCCACTCCACAATGTCCTACTCAAGAGCCACAATACGTCCACATCCCGTAGACCAACGAGAGAAAGACTATCCAGGCTCCTCTTTTTTCGGCCTTCCCAACCGACACCTCCCCACCCTAGTAGAAGTAAGGGCTCGATCTCACGACGCGCCTAGAGGTCCTCAGCCCCGGTTTCTCGTATTCGACCATCTTGACTTGTTCGTCAATTTCGGTCCTTGCTTCAAGGTCGCAGAGGCGCAGTGTCTGCGGTTCATTCAGCAGACCTTCCAGGGGAGGGTCCCCGTTCCGGAGGTGTTTGGATGGCGCGTTGATTGCGGCAACTACGTGTTTATCTACATGGAGCGGATACAAGGGCAGATGTTGCTGGGTGCGTGGGATGGGCGGAGTGACCTAAGTAAACGTGCACTTATTTCAGCTATGTCAAATCATTGACAATTTACGCCAGCTTGAACAAGACACTTCAGACCAGTACATTGGTACGTCCAAGAGTTAGCCGAGACCTATATTGTTCGTTGTAGGATGATTTAACAGGACTTCTCTAGGTTCGTTTGATCAGCAGCGACTTCTAGACTATGTCTCCCATTTATTGCCGGAAGCCGGCCCCTTCGACAGCATAGCAGAATTCAACGACTGGTTTTCCAATATACCGCAGGCCCGGCTTCCTCTATCTAAAATATATAAAGACCGCTTTATACGTGCTGGTATGAGAGCGAGTGGTGGAGGGATTGGGTGGATCGGTTTCTAGAACCGCGGACGCAAGAATTCGATGTCTTTAATGAATATACTACGGCTATTGGGGCCGTTCAAACGTAGTACTCATAATGGTATTAATAGCTAGCTCAGTAGGCTGCAATAATAATGGTAAAGTTAAAAAAGTAAGTATACCTTGACACAACCCAGGTTGATGTCTCCCTGCAGGTTGCAAACCAATCCCATGGCCTGGTGGGTCTCGGTTGGACTGGACGATCTCCACCGCGCTTGCATCTATAAGGCCTTTGCGCACCAGGTGTCGGATATACTCCATCGTCCATTCTTGGCATCTTTTGTTGGTTGTCTGGAGAACATTAGTTAGATTCCCATGATAAAAAAATCCTTACACACATCATTAACAGGAGCCAGAAAATTCTCGCTAATACGCGGAGGCGGGACCTGGGCGGCAGCGATCTCGATATCCCCCTTCGGTTCACAGTCTGTTCTACATGGTAGCCTCAGGCAGATAGGTCTGAGGACTGAGGTGCATGACAACTACCTTATCAATCTATATTGTAGACATGATATACCTAATTATCATTTTCTCTTTTTTAGGTAGTCTCTGAGTAGGTCCAAACATAGTATGATACAATCTACAGTAACCAGTATGGTTAGCTCAGTTTCCCTTCACTAAAGCTATGCCCACTCAGGTTCCAAGTGAGAGTTCAGTGAAAGATCAGAGTGACAGAGGTGCAGTGAAAGGGAAAGAGGGGACCTGAGACAGTGGATGTTCCAACCAATCAAATAGAGGCAGTCTAACCATTCTTGGCTAGGGTAAACATCGACCTCCCCTCACACTGACCATCAATGGAGTGATTGCCCCAGGCGACGTTAAGTGTTTGTATACTTGTGACCCTAGTCTTGGTCTGTACCTACAGTACTGTCATGTAGGTACAATTTCTCTTGATTTATCCCAATCTATGCATCCTAATAAAAGCATCTAAGATCATTTCATCAGTCCATCCCGTGATCCTCCTGTCTCATCTGTTGCCTGTCTGTTTATCTCTCTCTCTCTACCTAGTTACTAGTCAAGTACTTTCATCCCCCACTTTTCCTTTCTGTCTTTCTTCTTTCTTCTTTCTTCTTTCAAATGCACTTGTTTCTCTCCTATCTTCCCGGCATGAAACCTTCCTCCACACACACATCCTGACTGGTGGGTTCTTCCCTGTCCAACCCTCCGTCGGGACTAGACTGCTTTAGCATCCCGTAGCGCTGTATTTACTATTATTTACATTTGTTTGTATCCTGTCACCCTCTGTTTCGGTCCTCTGTTTCG
Organism: Aspergillus campestris IBT 28561; assembly: GCF_002847485.1. Classification (NCBI taxonomy): domain Eukaryota; kingdom Fungi; phylum Ascomycota; class Eurotiomycetes; order Eurotiales; family Aspergillaceae; genus Aspergillus; species Aspergillus campestris. The sequence continues at coordinate 554,538 of NW_020194337.1, forward strand.
GTCCTCTGGCTAGATTCAAACCATTCCTCTCTTGACTAGACTCCTCCTCGGCTCGGGTCTCGCCTGATCTCCATCGCCATCCTCCTTCTCCTGCTTCTCCTTCTTCCTATTTTTTTTGCTTTTATTTTATTCGTTTTGACTTTACCTGTTTTTATTTTATTTTATTCTAATTTTATCTTTTTTTTCTTCTCTTCACTCGCTCTGTGAACCACCACATATCCACCATCAAAACCCTATCTCTCATCCGCTTCGAGATCGCCGTCGTCTCCATCTTCCATTCGATCGCCCTGGGTCTGCCATCCTCGATCGCTGTCGCATCGGACGGCGACCAGCGGTCGACCTGAGCGATCCACCTTGACGTCGCATGCATCGCACGAATCCCGAACGACTCTGGATGCTACGATCGCCCTGACCGGACGGATCTCTCACCCTCCGCCCCCTCCCCCCCACAGCTCGTCCGAACAGACAGTCAGATCGCATCGCGACCATGTCGCTGCCCCAACGGCCGGGTAAGGTGTCCCCCCGCCGCGAAGAGACACATTCCGCGTTTCGCGAACCATCCCGCAGACGGCGTCGGGAATCCCAACCCTCCCAGGACGAGTCCCTCGCGAGCCCGACGACCCATCGCCATCGCCATCACCACCACCGCCATCATCGTTCGCACAGCGGCCACCGAAAACGAGACACGGATGAGGAGCGCATGGATGCGGCCGCCGACCTGCGGCGCAAGCGCAGTATGGTCAAACCCGAGCGCAATCGCATCGACCCGGACCACCCCAACTACCACTACCGCCAACGCTCCCAGCATATGCCCACCTATCCTTCCGCCACCGGGAACATGCCCGCAGTCGAGGACCCCGAGCTGGAGACCAACAGCTCCCGCAGTCTCGAGGACAAAGCCGCCGGGGAGCGCGACGCCCTGTATGGCGCCCATGGCAACGTCAACAAGCCCATGGAGCGCGCCCCCAGTCGGCGTCACTCCAAGAAGAAACGGGGCTCGCGTCGCATCGCCAAGAAGCTCTCCGCCGAGGAGCGCCGGCGTCAGCGGACCATGGAACAGGTGCGCCCGCCCAGTCTCTGGACCACCTACTGCGCCGTCCTCACCTTCTGGGCTCCCGATTTCATCCTCCGCTGCTTCGGCATGCCCCAGAAGGCCCAGCGCAGCGCTTGGCGGGAGAAGATCGGTCTCATCAGCATCATCCTTATGATCGCCGCCTTCGTTGGCTTCCTCACCTTCGGCTTCACTGCCGCCGTCTGCGGCACGCCCCCAATCCGCCTGAAGATCAACCAGGTCTCCAGCGGCTACATGATCTTCCACGGCCAGGCCTACGACCTCTCCAAGTCCACTCACGACGCCGCCGCCGGCATCCCGAAGGGCACCAATGTTCTCTACGACCTCCCCCACAAGTACGGCGGTCAGGACGGCAGCTTCTTCTTCCAGCAAGTCAACGGCGCCTGCAAGGGCCTCATCACCCGCGCCGAGGACTCGGACATCCCCACCAACAGCGCCGGGGACCTCGCCTGGTACTTCCCCTGCACCCCCTTCAACCAGGATGGCTCGACCTCGCCCAATCGCACCGCCTCCGAGCACTACAACGGCTGGGCCTGCCACACCTCTGGCGACGCGCGCCGCAGCTTCTACGGCCTGTCTAGCTCCGGCGATGTTTACTTCACGTGGGAAGACACCCGGAACAAGAGCCGGAATCTGGCCATCTACTCGGGCAACGTGCTGGACCTCGACCTCCTGCGCTGGCTCGACCCGTCGCAGGTTAGCTACCCCGCCAAGTTCGACGAGATCCGCGAGAACCCCGCCGTGCGTGGCGTCGACCTCACGTACTACCTGCAGACTGGCGCCGAAAAGAAGCTGGGCAAGTGCCTGTCCCAGATCCTCAAAGTGGGCACAATCGACACCGACACCGTCGGCTGCATCGCCTCCAAGGTCGTCCTCTACATCTCCCTTGTCTTCATCCTCTCCATCGTCGTCGTCAAGTTCGGTTTTGCGCTCCTGTTCCAGTGGTTCCTCGCGCCGCGCTTCGCCGCCCAGCGGACGAGCATGGGGCCCGACTCCAAATCGCGTCAGCAGCAGATCGAGGACTGGTCCAACGACATCTACCGGCCGGGGCCGCGCATGACCGACCCGGCGCTCTCCAACAAACGCGCCAGCTTCCTGCCCACGACCTCCCGCTTCTCCAGCCCCTACACCGTCGGCAACGGCGGCAAGCAGCGACCCCAGTACGTCACCATGGCGAGTCAGAACTCCACCGCCCGCCTGGCGCCCACCGGATCGACCTCCATCTACAAGCAGAGCCACACCGGTAGCGGCGGCACACTGAGCCCGAACCCAGCCGGCAGCCGCACCAGCCTGGGGCCGCCGCACCACCCGAGCGATCCTGATGGCTCGGGCTCGGCCGGGGAGGTCCACGAGCTGGTAGTACCGCAGCCGCCGCCCGAGTGGCAGCCCTACGGATACCCCCTCGCGCATGCACTGTGCCTGGTTACCTGCTACTCGGAGGGAGAGGACGGCATCCGGTCGACGCTCGACTCGGTGGCTATGACGGACTACCCCAACAGCCACAAGACCATCGTCGTCATCTGCGACGGCATCATCAAGGGCAAGGGCGAAGAGTTCTCCACACCCGAGATCGTCATCCGCATGATGCGGGACCACCTCGTAGCCCCGGACCAGGTGCAGCCGTACTCTTACGTGGCGGTCGCCACGGGCGCCAAGCGACACAACATGGCCAAGGTGTACGCGGGCTTCTACGACTACGGCGAGACCTCGGTCATCCCGCCCGAGAAGCAGCAGCGTGTGCCTATGATGATCATCGTCAAGTGCGGCACGCCCCCGGAACGCGAACAGTCGAAGCCGGGCAACCGCGGCAAGCGCGACAGCCAGATCATCCTGATGTCCTTCCTGCAGAAAGTGATGTTCGACGAGCGCATGACGGAACTCGAGTTCGACATTTTCACGGGGCTGTGGAATGTGACTGGAATTTCCCCGGACTTTTATGAGGTGGTGCTCATGGTGGATGCTGATACGAAAGTGTTCCCCGACAGTCTGACGCATATGATCTCGGCCATGGTGAAGGATCCCGAAGTCATGGGTCTCTGCGGAGAGACCAAGATTGCCAACAAGACGGATAGCTGGGTGACGATGATCCAAGTGTTCGAGTATGTTATTCTTCTTTCCTTTTCTTTTCTTCATGAAGGGATTAGCCATGCTAACCATAGTAGATACTTCATCTCCCACCACCAGTCGAAATCGTTCGAATCTGTCTTCGGCGGTGTCACCTGCTTACCCGGGTGTTTCTCCATGTACCGAATCAAAGCGCCCAAAGGCGGCCAAAACTACTGGGTCCCGATCCTCGCAAACCCAGACGTAGTAGAGCACTACTCGGAGAACGTCGTCGACACACTCCACAAGAAGAACCTGCTCCTCCTCGGCGAAGATCGCTACCTCTCTACACTAATGCTACGGACCTTCCCCAAGCGCAAGCAGATCTTCGTCCCCCAAGCCGTCTGCAAGACGCAAGTCCCCGACAAATTCCTCGTCCTACTCTCCCAGCGCCGCCGCTGGATCAACAGTACAGTGCACAATCTAATGGAGCTCGTGCTCGTGCGCGACCTCTGCGGTACCTTCTGCTTCAGCATGCAGTTCGTGATCTTCATCGAGCTGGTCGGAACGCTCGTCCTGCCGGCCGCCATCGCATTCACCGTCTACGTCGTCGTCTCGTCCATCGTCAAGAAGCCCGTCCAGGTCATTCCTCTTGTCCTGCTGGCGCTGATCCTCGGCCTGCCGGGCGTGCTTATCATCGTGACCGCGCACCGTCTCGTCTACGTGTTGTGGATGCTCATCTACCTCATCTCCCTACCCATCTGGAACTTCGTCCTTCCGATGTACTCGTTCTGGAAGTTCGACGACTTCAGCTGGGGCGACACGCGCAAGACGGCCGGCGCTAAGGATAAGGGCCATGAGGCGGGTGAGGGCGAGTTCGATAGTAGTAAGATTACGATGAAGAGATGGAGGGATTTTGAGAAAGGTATTTCCTTTTTTCCTTATCACGGTCGTTCTTTCTATCATAGAGAGGAAAATTGTAAAGCTAACATGTGTATTGAAATAGACCGCCGCCTCCGCATGCAACCCAGCTGGGCTCCCCAAACAAGCGGATATGGATTCCCGCACGAACCATATTCGGATTATTGATGTAATGGAAGCTAGATAGATGGAAGATCGGGAGATATGTGTGATGAGAAAGCTGTATATTCTATTTTACTTATTTTATTATTATGATTTATATTGTATTTGATTCTGATATGATTGATATGATATGGTATTACTGTCTGTATGATCGGATCGATGTTGATATATGGGGTGATCAGCGATGTGGTTCATATTTGAGCGAGGATTGATGGGAAGAGGGATATTAATGGACGGAGACAGTCAAAGAAGAAAATAGAAGAACAGAAGGAAAATAATCAGGCAGAGTGAATCTAACTGAATCAATAAAAAACAGAGATTATGAACGCAGACCATAAAATCGTACCTAACTACTTAATCAGCTAACTATATATTTATATACCAGTCACTGGTCACGCTTCATAAACTACATAAAATTGACGCCAGCGACTCCATACTCTCAATCCAAGCCTTACTCCACAGCGCCTCCTCATTCACCCCTTACAGAAAGTCATGCTTACCCTAATCTTACTTACTAACTTGCATACATACCTTGATCGGCCGCTCGGCCGCTCGTGCGCTCAGCCTCCTACCTTAGGTTGAACATTTGCGCCCCCCCCCCCCCGGCCAACCTGACATCAGACAGGGATCCCACATTCCTCATCTTGCAGTAGACATTACATTGGGCACTGGACCCTTTCACAAGTTCAAGCAAGGGAGTCTGATACAATCTACTAAGATGGGAATTGCCTGGAGCAAGCTTACGTCCTTCGGGAGGACCCCAAACTACGTCACTAGGATGCGATCATTGTTGATGAATTTGTCTGCTGCTCGGCTGAGTGAGATCGAAGGTAAGAGAATCTTTCTCAGTCAAGCAGGTGCAGACTGTCGGGGAGATATAACCCCATGACTACTATCATCAGCGAGGATACGTTCCGTTCCAAGGAGCATATTTAGGGCTACCAGTCTCGGGGCCTCGGCCGACATGCAGTAATATCAGCAAAGAAGGAACCCTCGGAAACGCGGCCGACAGGCCCACCACCACCATTTACAATTTATACTTACTTCCCATATATCATATTAAAAAGTAAAACCCCATAATCCCACCCCCATTCATCTTAATGGCTCCCGAAAATATTCATCCGCTTTGTTACTCAACCAGTGCGGACAGCCTACCCAATCATGTCCACCGTGCGCTATCACACCCCCGCCAAACAGCTCTGGTCATGGGTGACGCGCCAAGACGGCGTGAACCCATGCAGTGCGCCCAGAGTAGCGTATATACAGAACGGGGTGCTGTCGCTGTACACGCCGGCGGAGTTCGGCGAGTTCGATAAGTGTTTGGTGGGGTGGAATGGGGAGGATGATCCGGAGAATCCGATGAATTGGTCGACGGGGAGGAAGACGTTTGTGTTTTTTCAGATTTGTCTTTTGACTTTTGCTGGTTTGTCTCTATCTCGACCCTTGCTGCTGTGATTTTTTGGGGGATGTCGGTTTAGCATTCTGCTGTAGTGGCTGTTGTAACGAGTTGACCATCTCCAGTATACAGCGGGTCGGCTATCATCAGCCCGGCGCAACCTACGTTTGTCGAGATATTTGGTATCTCTTCGCAGGCGTCTACTCTGGTAATGTCGATGTTTGTGCTTGGATATGTCAGTCATTTCCCATAGTATACGAATTCCTTTCTTTCGCCGTACTGACTATAGCCAGGGAATCGGTCCCCTGTTCTTCAGCCCTCTATCCGAAGTCCCTCGAGTGGGCCGCAACATCCCCTACATGACATCCTTCTTCCTCTTCATCCTAATGACAGTAGCCGCAAGTCGCGTATCAAACTACCCCGGTCTAGTCGTCCTGCGATTCCTCCAAGGTTTTCTCGGTGGCCCCGTTCTCGCAACCGGCGGGGCATCAGCCGCCGACATCTTCGGTTTTCTCAAAATCCCATACGCACTAACTTTCTGGACCTGCGCCGCCTACGGGGGCCCAGCCCTCGGTCCTCTGCTCTCGGGCTTCTCCGTGACAAATAGCACCTGGAGATGGTCCATGTACGAGCTGCTGATACTGAGCGGCGCTACCTTCGTGCTGCTGTTCTTCTGTCTCCCCGAGACTAACCCAGAGACCATCCTCCTCCTCCGGGCTCGCCGTCTGCGAATGCTCACCGGTAATTTGAAGCTACGCTCCCAGTCCGAGATCAAGCAGGAGGGGATCCACATCATGCATATTCTAGCCCGCTACCTCACGACGCCTTTCCGCGTGACGATCCAAGACCCATCCATCGCCTTTATCAACGTGTACACGGCTCTCATCTACGGAATCTACGTACGTCATTACCCCCAGCACCCAACTTCATCCCCCACTAACCCAAACCACCCATAGTACTCATTCTTCGAATCCTTCCCCCTGGTATACGTCAACATGCACGGATTCTCCATGGGCATGATGGGCGTCGTCTTCCTCTGCCTCATCATAGCTTGCATAATCGGCGCATCCGCCTATCTCCTCCTCGTATGGCTCGTCTACGAGCCCTACACCATGAGAGTGGGGATCGGAATGCCCGAACATCGCCTGCTACCGGGTGTCTTCACCGCTGCTCTAGCCCCAGCCGGGTTATTCATCTTTGCGTGGACGTCCCGGCCGGATATCCACTGGATTGCGCCGACTATCGGAATTGTGCTTTTTTCATCTTGTGTTTTTGTCGTATGCTATCCCTCCCTCCCTCCTTCCCCTTTCCTTTCCACACCCATCCACCGTGAAAACAAAACTAACAGGCTCACAAAGCTCGCAAGCGTCATATTCATCTACCTCCCCACCAGCTATCCCCGCTACGCAGCCAGTCTATTCGCAGCAAACAGTAAGTATCATCCATCCGCACAAGCCAACAAGCACCAGCTAATCGAGTACAGCCTTCTTCCGCAGCATCCTAGCCTCCACAGCCATCCACTTCTCGCAGCCTCTGTTCCAGCATCTCGGGATTGGACGGGGGTGCAGTGTGCTAGGCGGCTTGACAGCGGGCTGTTTCCTGGGTGTCGTGGCTTTGTGGCGTTTTGGACCTAGTCTGCGGGCGAGGAGTCGGTTTGCGGAGTCTTATTGAGGTTGTTGGGCTTGGATTTTCTTGGAGGAATAGTTATGTATTGGAAAATATGATGGATGGTTTTGGTTTACAGTTTCTTATTTGGAATTATTATATAGATTGTGGGGAGTCAATCAAGATACCCGAGTGGAATATTGAGTGGATGATTGAGTAGAAAATCAAGTAGGAGACGGTTTATGCTTGGCCTTGTGTATACCCCGACTCTCCACTGGGTATCACGAATGAACGCTATACACCCAATCGACCTTACCCAGCAGTTGCAATAGGAGAAACAATTTCCCAAAGTCATCAACCTCACCCTCCTACGACGGTGATATTCAAATTAGGCTGTGCTCTTCAGACGACGACACTACATTGCATAGCGAATCGTAGATTGACTGCACGAATATCCACATTTGCACAATATGACATTAACACTTTTCTGCGCATTTGATGACCTCTTCCATTCCATAAACCCCGCGTCATGTAACAGTATGTCCATGCTCCGTCCTCTAGCGTATCTGATCATAAGCGTCCGCGTCTTCGGCCGATGCCCCGAGCGAGCGGGCTTGTAGGAACGGGATAATGACTGTAAAGCTGACGGCGCACAGCCTTGTTCTTCGTTAGCGGAGCCGTCGTCGATAGTTAGGGGCTGTGGTAGTTTAGCATGGGGGAAAGCTGAGCGATATGTAGTCGTAGAGCTTGTATTGCTCATGCTCAGCTTGGTCCTTTTCGTTATCGTCCTTTGCCCTGGGGTGGAGTCGCGGAGGGTCTGGGTCGGCGTATTTTCGGGAAGAATGAACTACACTATATTCCGTGGTATTTACTGGAGTGGTCTTTCTCTTTCGAGAAGATTCCCTAACAGGTCATTCATGGAGTAGTGCAATTGAGCGTCTTCAAGGGCAACCAAGCTCACGTGGGGGTCGATCGTGGGTTGAAGTGAAGTCCAATGATATGGGTGAATGCTTTGCTCATCTATATAACATATGGTGGCAGTATTCTTGAGATTGGTCAACGCTAGTCAACAGCCAGAATTAAATGAATTACAATGGATTTCCACGTATCATATAAACCTATTCCAACTTTAATCAGGCCCTTCAATCTAGCCACAAACATCCCTCTACCAAACGCAACTATAAGCAACCCTCCCACCCTCACTCAAAACACTCATCCGCCGCTGCCCTAAGTGACCTCCTTTTATTCCCAAAATCGGTCGAAAACCGGTCCCCAAACTGCGTGCGATCCAAGTACTCCCGACACGCCCGGATGATATCATCATACTGACTCATCCCTTCCTGGAAGGCCTCCATGGCGCGACATATCACTTCCATCGAGTGGCGGATCTCCCGGTTCATATAATAGATGCCTACCCCACTGCCCTGCGCGGCACTTTGCAGAACACAGAGTTGGATCTCGGCTGCCAGAGATAGAGGACGCATGATGAACATGCTTGTGGCGCGGTACATGGGGATCTAGACAACGAAACTATCAGTATCAACTTAAAACGAGTTTACCAACAGTAGATCAGTTGGTGTGTGGAAATGTACGAGATACGTACATGAGCAGGAGCCAACACTTCCGCCTGCAGGAGCACATCACACATAGCATTGGCAGCCAAGACGCCTATCTTTTGGCTCTCTCCCACCACAGGGCCGAGGAAGGACGCCTTTTGCGCGTTTACGATGGCGACCTTGTATAGGGTTATGCGCGCGCCGAAGGTGATGACTAGCGCTAGCACGCGCAGTTCCTTGTCGGGGTCTGTCTGTAACGAACGTCCGGATAGAGCGGACAGGATCATGCTGATGGTGTTCTCTATGCGTTCGTGCGCGAGACAGAAGTTGTAGTCTGGGGCTCCTGTGCCGGACACGTTTGCTGTGGTCATGCGGTGGTGTTTCTCGGTGGAAGCGGCGAGCTGCATGGCGAGAACGAAGATGGATAGCGTGGAGAGTGCGTCGCTTTGAGGGTGTGTGACTGCTTTTGAGAGAAAGATTAGGGGGGTATCCCCGTTGCGCTCTTGCCAGTCGCAGGGTAGTGCGGTGTGGATCTGTGTATCGTCAGCTAGGCTAGGTTTGACGGGGAGGCTTGAGACTTGAGGTAGCGCATACTGTCTCTACATCGAGAGGCTCGCAGCGCGGGAATATGGTCGACGAGTGGCAATGTAAGGCATACGCCATCCACAACGTATTTCGGGACTCGTCGATCTTTGCGGGACGTGGGGATGAACCGCCCTGTTGTTCTCCACGATCGAGGTTATCGAGTTCAAGCAGACGAACCAGCTGCAAGAGTCGGGCCATGGTCAGTATGGCTCGTGTGGCATGGGTCCGGGTGAATTCGTAGCGTGCAATAAGGATCAATGTCTGCACTGTCTCAAGGTTCAAGAAAGTAGAGTCCCCCATGTGCATCTCCGCCATTTCCAGATGGGACCTTGCGGCAACGTAGCACTGTTGCTCTAGGTGTAATGTTGTTTTGTGTGAACCCGCCCCCGCCATGGCGACGGCATATTTCAATCCCTGATGCTGGTGTGGCGTGGCATATGCGGTGTTACGAAAGAATTCCGTGGTATCTATCAGTGGCACATTTCTGTGAACGAAGTCGAGATAATTGTGGAAGCTGACATCGTGAGAAAGCAATGTCAATTGTGAACTGGGGAAGAAAAAACATACAGTTGTTCCATCGTTGCTGGTGATATCTCCACCATCTCGTTTCTCGGGTCGGGATGCACGTTCTGCTGCACATTTGACTGGTCTATATGAGGCCGTTCTACGGCCCATATTGCCGGGTTATTCTGATCTGATGCAATGGATGGAAGCTCGTCAGGGGCTAGAGGTTCGCACTGGTGATTGCTTTCTGTAGGGATACCATGGTCGAGTAGCCCATCTAGGGAATCAAAGTCCATGGCATGGTTCCTAGCACATGTCAACTATGTCAGTATCGGTTTGCCCCAGATCCAAAATCAGAAAGGTTGGTACACTCGCACCACGATTCCAGATCAGACGGTATAACGATATCTCCTAGCGTAGTGTCGCTGGAAAGCTGTGGCGTGTAGGGAGCGCTGTCGTTGAATCTGGAATTCAAAACAGGCCCGACGAATTCAACCGGGAAAGAGATATCTTGCTTTTCCAACTTGCACTCTACATGGCCTATGAGAAGTTAGTAGAGCCCCCAGTAGAGTGTAGCCAGGACATATACGCAGGCGTGATTGCAAACTCCTGAGCTCCGAGTTGATGCGTGCCACCTCCCCACCGGCCGACGGATACGTGCATGTTTGGCCTATCCTCTTGCACCGGCCGCACTGGGGTTTACCCCTGTCGCAACGTACTTTGCGCTCTCGGCAGAGATCGCAGGTGGTGCGTTTCAGATAAGACGGGTTTGTGAATATCTGCACGGCGGGTTCAATGGGGGAGGTGGTCGAGAGGGATGAGGGATACATTGGAAGGTAGATAAAACGGCCATTTGTTGCAAGAATGCACGATGATTTTAGGTGTGTACATTGGCTGAAGTGGTGCAGTTAGGTGGTGTTGCAGGAATTAACACTCGGCGACAAAAGATATCAGAACATCCAGTACAGCATAATGCTGAGCAGCACTTAGGGAGGCTTGAACTGCTGATAACCCCAGCACATCATGACACTTTTGGGCTTCATGAGTAATATTTCCTCGGTGTAATACATCACCCCAGGTATTGCAGTCTATCATGTCCAAATTTTCCGTCGGGATATCAGTCATATCCAGTCTGACCTTACCACCCGGCGACAAAAGATATCATGACATTGTTGTGCTTCAAAAGTAATCTTATTTTCGGCGTAATATCCTACAACTGCGCCAAATGTGCAGGGCGACATTTCTGCCAGTCTGGATATAATGATATCTTCAACGTCCTCCTCAAGCCCGAAGACTTGAAGTCTCAGGCACAGTCTTTCTATCTATTTGATACTAGCTCCAGTCCATTTTGAACTGCTCTAATTAGCCTTGGCAGTAAATCTGGTCCCCTATGAGCTGATACTGACTAGGCGAATCCACAGGAATTCAGATCTCTACTCCGAGGGAGAATCAATATTATGACCTCTTGAAACGGGCTTATAACCTCTTACAACTGCATCGAAAATGTCGGATGATATGTTTGCCTGTCCAGATATGACTGGGACCCACAAGATAATAAATCCCTCTGGGTCTTGTAGCCGTCATATCTAGATCTTCACATATCAGACCGTGGCCAGCGCTGAATCTTTAATAGCTCTAATCTGACATGTACGAGTCTCCTATCTTGGTTTCATAAAGATATGACGACATTAGTCAACCTCTTATCTCAGCTTTACAAGAAATTTCTTTACGATTATGTGATAATACTATACTCCGTGTCTACTTGTACTGGGACCCTGGGATTTGATTTTGATTCTGTGGTCTTTTAGGGGATCAAGCATGTATTGAAGTGCTGAACGGGCTCATAACTATCGTAAGAATTACCACTCGGCTACAAAAGATATCATGGCGCTTTTAGGCTTCAATCCTGCCTCTTTCTGATTAGGGCTAGTATCGCTAGCTGACGTCAACCACAGGCAACTGGCAACTTCCTGCTTAAGGATACATACGGGGTGAGCCTTCTCATACTCTGATTGGCTGCGGTCCCTGAACTTTCCTCACACGCCTGCGATGATTATGCCGCTTATGCCAAGACTTGAGTTTCTGACCCGCACGTGGACAGGCGTACCCTATCTTACACTGTTTCGTTTAGTGAATGAGGACTAAAAACAACTCTCCATGTACACATCCACTTGGCTGGTGGAGGAGTATCTAGCTAGAACTAGATTTCTACTTAAACTGAGTTTCTGTCTCAAATGCCACACAATCAGGTTATAACCAGTTGCTTTTCTGAATTGAGGTACAGCATCCTATCAGATCAGCACGTCGCTGGAAGATTGCGGCCGTATCAGTCTCACTCAGCTGTACCAACCACGTCATTCGCAATTTGCGGGAGTCGCTACGGACCCCTTTCTGTTTTTTTGTCTCCGACCTGATACCTAACCAGAGGCGTCTGGAATCCGGTGGAGCCTCAATCCAACATATATACCCGAATGCAGTTGGATGAGATCGATACGAATAATGCCCCGAACTTGGTCCCAGCGCGTCCCCCCCGCCAGATCACAAATACGACTCGGCCAATAGCACAATGCTTAAGTGCTCACGGGGGGCGTTTAGGCCCGCTTTCGGATTTTCGTAAAATATGGGCCATACTCGGAGCCCAGGACTGGGGATATGAGGATACCAAGGGGTTAAAGGTATATTATGTTTAGGTAACTACTGATGGTGCAAGCGAAGCCAAAAGGTCCATTATTGTACTACTGCTCAGATTGATATATACTTCTATCCAGAAATATCTGGAATGTACTTGATCACGCCGAGCCGCTCAATTTCTCCTGCATGAACTCCATAATCACCGCAGTAGCCTCCTCTGCCACAGGCAGACCCGGGAGCAGAGTAAACCCATGAATGGCACCAGGGTAGATCTTCACTATAGCCTCGCCACCAGCAATACTCCACTTGCCACTCATCAAGATCGTATCATCAAGCAACGGATCCTCCGTCCCGCAGAGGAAGAGCGCGGGGGGCAACGATCTAGCAGACGACGCAACCAGAGCCGGCAGATTCTCATACAGCGGAGACACGCTAGGATTCCTGCGCTCGGCGGTACTCATGCCCGGCACATACGCGCCCATGAAGCGCTCCATGATTTCTGGATCTATAAAGAGAGGCTTAGCCAGAGCCGTCACCATGGGAAGCCCGAAAGCTAGATCAAACGAGCCGTAGGACAGAATAAGTCCCGACAGGTAGTGAGACGGCCGTGACCGCATTAGTTGTAGGCCTGATAGGGCGCTGAGATAGCCCCCGGCGGATTCCCCGCCTAGAAAGCGGAGAGGGGCGCCGTATGCTTCCTCTGCGTGGTCTACCATGTACTCGGCGGCATCGATGGCGTCGTTCGGCGCTGCCGGGTAGGGGTGGTCTGGGGCTAGACGGTATCCCACTGAGATGGCCGTTAGTTGGCACTTGTTGGCATATTCCCGGAGGATGCTATCGGAGCTGTCCAAGAAACGAGCATCAATATTTGCGTAGGAGAAATCACACCGGCTCCAGAAGGGTGGGTGCAATCTCACTCTTTGTGCGTTCCCAGCACCATACCGCCCCCATGAAAATGCAAGAAGACGCCTTTACTGGGCTGGCCGTTATCAGGCTTGTAGATGCGAATGGGGATCTCACGGCCAGCGTCGCGTGAAGGAAGGACGCCATCGAGAGCCCCCGGGAGATAGACAGGCTTAGACAGCGGCGAATTACCGAGCTCCCGCATCTCACGATATTTCTCGATGCCTACCTCCCACCATCGGGGCCAGCTCTTAAAAACAATTTCCAGATGTGCGGCGGCTTTCTTTGTTGGCTCTGTGGCGTTCTCCGGGCGGAACTTAGAGACGTCAAGGGTGATATCGCTGGTGATTGGCATCGTGAAGAGAGCTGGGAGATTGATAATGAGGTTCTTGAATGAGGGGCGTGAATACGGGGAAGATGATCCTTTTGGACTGCTAGTTATCTACTTATCTAATCCAGGTCCTCCCCAATTCACTGCAAATCACCCCTGTCAGGGTCACATCCACCAAATTATAGCGTTCGCTAGTGTCGGGCATCCACCCGAGCGGCTAGGGCACCGCATGTTCTGCCTACCAGTGATGTGCGAGCTGACCTGGGGTATTGTTGGAAGACTATTCAGTTTGTAATCCGTGAGATTTGGCAAATATTGTAGCACTCACTCGGGACTGTGCTGACCTGTCGGCCGACGACCCGATAGCTGTTCAACACCCTGGAAGAGTATGAGATTGACGTCTGATGGCGGCCTCATGGGGAGGTAGAAAGAACTTTCGAGGAGGCTATAAGGTCGATTTTATCCGCGATGTGCAACCTCCCTGCTCGTAGTCACTTTCATTAAAAAGCAACACCATCATGAGGACGTTTACCGAAGTAGTCAACCAACTGGCCGCTGAGCAGTCAGACGGTCTGTGGGTGAGGGCCGGGGCATCAAACAAAGGTGTTCTAGCCTGGAACCCTATAACCTGGTCCCAACTAGCCAGGGCAGTTGACTACGTTTTGCACTGGATGGAAACTCGACATGGACCTACAGCAGAGAACGAGACAGTGGCGTACATGGGAATCAGCTATGTCCGATATCCCATCATTATCTTTGCAATGAAGACGGGATGCAAGATCCACCTTACATCGCCGCACAATCCCCAGGATGCGCAAGTCCATTTCCTCGATTTGACACGGTGCACTGAATTCGTTGACACTCCCCAATTTGCGGCACAGATGCAAGCCCTAGCCATGTCCCATGCAGAGCTTAACCCCGTTGAAATTCTATGGCTGGACGATATTCTGCATCATGAACCCTCCTCAGCATTGTACGACAGTTTTCGCCGTCCTCGGGAGAACGGTATCGCACTTATCCTACACCCTCGCGGCTCAACCGGCCTTCCCAAGCCCATCTTGATCTACACCGGAGCACTGGCAGCCATGAACACCACCACATCCATGTCCGCTCCAAGCGGCCGCCTAAACATGCACGACGAACTATTCGCTCCAAAGCCGACGGTGTCAATGTTACCCCTTTTCCACATCATGAGAATTACCGTGCTAGTCCACTCCATCTGCCACCAGGGCCCCTTGGCCATATTGCTCCCCAGGCAGCTAGCCTCGACAGATCTCCTGATTAGTGCATTCATGCAAAATAAGCCAAGGGCAGCGGCGTTTACACCGTCAGTTATCGAAGAGATATGTAACATGCCAAACGACCTCGAGACGCTGTCCACGCTTGACTACGTTTCCTACAGCGATGCGCCACTGGCGCGCTCCTGCGGGGATCAAACCGCACAACTCACCAACCTGCAAGTCTGCATTGGCCGTACGGAGTTCTTAAACGCCCCCAACTACCTGACGCAAGAACCGAGAGACCAGGAGTACATTGAGTGGAGTGCCGACACAGGCAGTGTCATAGACCCAGCGACGGAGCGCTCATTCAGAATGGTGATCCAGGATGAGCATATGGTTCGTAAATCCGATGGTGTTGATGCTCCGACTGGTCTCGCCGGTATCGAGGGGATGGTAAGAGCGGCTCTGCGTGCGTGTCTGGGATCATCGGATCGGGAATATACAGATGATGATGATGATGAGATCTTCGTTGGTGCATTTGATTCCTTGCGCGTGCTGGCACTGAGCAACATCCTTTTGAGTCTTTTTCTTTGAAAGCAAGGAGTCAGCCTGTCTGCCCGCCGCGGTTAATATACCATAACGCAGCTATAGACAACTATCTCGCGGTATCTTGTTCCGGGCAGCAAGAATGGGAGAACCCGGACTGAGAGTAACGATTCTCTGCCTGGCCCAGATATTAGGCCCCATGGATGGACCCGGAGCGTGGAATGAAACCAGTAAGTAATCGTGCTTAGTACACAACATACAAACATGCCGATGCCCGCGGGAAAATAATTGACGAAAGACCAAGGATGGCTTCCAGCCTTGACTGAGACATCCAAGTCACTCCACAAGATCCCAGACACCCTCGGAAACCATGCAATGGAGGTAGTCGCATACATCGACTGGCTTAACTCATTGAAGCAAATCAACACTGTCTTTGGACCAGGGGTTAAACTGGTGGAATTCTTTGAGATTTGGGCCAGGTGGTAAATAGAAGGATGCAACTTGCTACGAATCAGGCGGCGCTTAGGTGTGGTAGATTGGCTGGTCTGCGACCTGTCAAGGGTGGGCTTGTCGGGAAATGACTGGCGAGCTGGGATTTTTGAGGCTTAAGAGTAGCAGACTCACTGTTATATGATATTTAGACTTAACGGGCAGAATGGAGGTATCATGTTATTGTTCTCTTCCTGGTAAAGCAAGTTTAGTGTGTAGTGATTAGGGCTGTTTATGAATCCATGTATTTATTTGTTTGGTTACTTATTCTTTTACATTGGCCCAACAATCATTGATTTTCTACTGTGTGAGGACTCCTTCCTTCACTTTGTATGTCCATGCATCCTGAGAATACCCTACATGTTGGTCGATGTGAATTGGGGTTGTATCCATAGATACTAGAACAAAGATGAAACAACATTCATAAATCTATAACCAACAAGCAGAACCAAAAACTCCATTATTCAATGCACTGCAAACATAACTAATCTAAATCCGACCATCCGGTCCTATACATATATGCATATAACCCGCTAAATTTACCACCGCCAAATCAAAAAGAAATAAACCGGTAAAACAATCTTCGCCACGCCCATCACCGACTCAACCATAACATCCTTAACAAGAGACAGACCCGGTTTTTGGCGATGGCGCGACGAGTGCACGCCTTTCCATTTGGAGTTATACGTGTCAGCGTCAGTGTCGCCGTTGTAGGATTGATCAAAGAGGCGGGGGTTGGTGTTCATGGCGCGGCTGGCTAGACCGCCGGGGGCGAAGGTCGAGCTGGATGTACTGGTTGAGGGTGACTTGGAGTGCAATGTTTGGCGGGGAGGTTGTTCTTGTAGGGGGAGGATGGGGCTGGAGTTGGGGTCCGATTGGGGCGGACGGAGGCCGAGGATAGCGGCGCGGAGGAGGAGGATGATAAGGGTGAATGCGAAGAGGAGGCCGTAGTTGATGAAGATGGTGAGCTGGTCGGGGAGTAGACAGAGATGGTTTTGCACTGTTGCGGGACCGGCGCGGTCGGTGGTGGGTTTCCCTGTTTCGGGGTCGATGGGGTTCCAGAGGCTGGTGAGGACTACTCCTGGTTTGCGCACGCCCATCGCCCAGGAGATACTTTTGACTGTGATTTCTTTGGGCGATCCGCTGAACTCGCGGTGTGCGACTTCGCAGTAGTCGTGGTCGTCGCCGGAGTATACGTGTACGAGGTTGGGTCCGACTTTGGTGACGATGTCTTTTGTGATTGCTGGTGTCAGCACATTCTGGTACTGGTAGCCGCCGGCGATGGTGAGTGCGTTCCGGTCGTCTTTTTCTAGACCCGGCTCGGAGGGTGGGTAGTGCTCGCGCAAGGGCCCACAGGGTGTGCCGGGTTCGCGGTATAAGGGAACGTGGGTGAGGAGGATGGCGGGGAGGCCGGCAATCTCTTTCTTGGAGTGTTGACGGACGGTGGGCGTGGCGATGTTATCAACGACGCGGTGGTCGAATAGGATGCCTTCGCTGTCGTTCCGCATCAGGCGCAATCTCTCTGCCTCTGCCCTGCCTCGATGAATGCCCATGTTATTCAGGAAATCTTCCGCTTCTTTCCAGATCTGCGCGTTCGGTTGCTCGCCGTCTCCCGATCCGACACCCATACTCCCTGTCACCGGGTCCGGCTGATCCATGGCACTCAAAGACACACTGTCGACGGAGACGAACGTATGGTTTCCAATGACATCCACACGGTTCCCCTTACCAAAAAAGGCCTGGAAACGATCGCGAACGGGTACCTGAACGCCAGTGCCAAACCCCAGATCATGGTTGCCAGGTAAACTAGCCATCATCGTGTGACCTAGCGGGTCCTTGGACACCGCGTCACCCTCATTGAACTGGGGGGCGAAGATGCGCATAAAGCGATGGAATTCACCTTTCCAGAACCCATCTTTGTATTTCTTGTACCGCTCTTCGGGGCTGGAGGTGGTCTCCGTAGCCCACTCCCGACCACCATCGAACAAATCACCCAGGAACAACACCGAGTCGGGACCCAGGCGACTCGAAATCAAGGAAAACGACCGCCGAAGATACTGGTCCGTGAACTTGACGGTCAGCGTCGACAGAGGCCACGGACGGCCGGGGTAGGTATGCGGGTCGACGAGCTGCGGATCGGCGACGAAGGCGACATGGTGCGGCGTGGCATCTTGAGGCTGACCAAAAACCATCCGTTAGTCGAGATCGGTGTATAGATTCGTCTGACAAGGAATCACTCACCCACTGCTCCCAATTCCCCCACTCGCACGACTCAAGGCTCTCCTGGAAGACCGTCCGCTCACCCCACCACAGCGTGAAAAGCCACAAAACAACCAGCGCATTCACAATAGTAAACAAACGACCAGGCAGCGCCCGGAATGACGAGTTCATGGCCGCGCGACTCCTAACCCCTTCTTCTCCGGTCGCAGTAAATCGGGTCCGATAAGCGTGCAGATCAATAATCCACTGCGTAGCCCACAGCGGAAGCATCTCTCTTAAAGACTCCCAGGTCGTAGGCTCGGTGAAGGAATCGCGGTGGCGGGGGTGGTACGGATTGGCACCGGCGGTGTGAGGGTACGAGTAACTCGGCATGGTGCTGCTATGGCCTCCGCGGCATTGCGGACGGCGTTCAAATGGAGCGGAACAGACAACGCAAGGGAGGTATCATGCAGGAGAGGGTGGTTGACAGGAGCAAGGCTCCAAAACGATTGGCACGAGCGAGGAATTGTCGGGGAAAAACAGGAACGTCAGCATAGTTCAGCCCCTGCTGGGCAGGGAGCAGATCGACCGCCCCTAGTCTAGTGGATTCACCTGAGGCGATCCGCGGAGTAATCACGTGGTGTTATCTTGGCTGTTGCCTGAGGTGTCCACTACGGGTGACATGGGATACTGTCCGTCTTTACTCCGTACAGGATAACGTTTACGAGTTTGATTTATGAAATCATGCAATGGATTGGACTACATATGCCAACAAAAAAAAATAGGTAACGCCCAAGCCCACCGACCGAATGTCATGCGATGCATCATGAACCATTATTAGGAGGCCATCATCTAGAACGCGTATCATGTCGCAGAAGAGATAGGTTAAATAATACAATAGGAGGGGTATGAATGGGATGATAGTCGAGATAGTGCTTTGAGGAACGACCGATCAATGGGGAAAAGATAGGGGTATGAACTAAGTCGGTTTCTTAGGACAGCATTGTCCTCCGCGCGCGCATTCATCTCCACACTCCAGGAGGCACGCCTGGGGGTCCGCGTCGCGGATGCTAGCGGCTCGGCTCGGCTGCTTGGGCGCCGGGGAACCACTGTTGCTGACGTGAGACGAAGCGGGGTTGTTGTCTTCGGCGTCGCTGTCGGGGGCGAATTCGGGCTGGATCGTGGAGGAATGAATTCCGTACGCATGGAGGCAATTGCGCACTTGTCTCGCCAGGCGCATGTATCGCTCAGACCCTTCTCCCTTGATCTCAGTGTCCACTTGGATATGGATAGAAGCGACAATCTTGGTATCGCTTAACTGCCAGACGTGCAGATGGTGTGAGCCAAGGACACCAGGCAATCCCTCGATGTCTTCTTTGATGTGGTCGATGCTCAATCCGGAAGGCGCGGCTTGGAGAAGAATGCGCGATGCGGCTTTGCAGAGCGGAATGGCGGAGGCGAGGATGATCATGGTGATCACAAGCGAGATGCCCGGATCCACGTAGAATCGCCACGAGTAGTCGGTCAGCCAAATAATGAGCGCTGAGGCGATCACCCCGATGTTCCCCAGGGCATCACCCATGACATGCAGGAAGACTCCACGCATGTTGAGGTCGTGTGAGTGCCCGTGCTTGTGCCCTTTCGGTTTCGGCTGCGCGTGGTTGTGAAACTTGTGGATATCATCCTCGGTAGCTTCCTCCGACCTCAGCACCGTGTCATCGCTCTCATCGGTATAGTTGGCTGCCCGATCCTTGTGCCGCAGCAGACCAGACCGCTCCGTCGGTTTTGCCCCATCCAACTCGTCCTCTGGCTGGTCAAGGTCCGAATCATATTCTTCGCCAATGAAACGATTGTTACGGCTAGCGGCAATGATCTCCTGGCGCAAGGTCGCCGGGTGCACTTGGATATCCTCCACGCCGAATCCTCGGCTGGTCGCGGTGCTGTATCGGCGACCACGCGTCCGTCCGTCCGAGGACCGGATCCGATGGGCAGGGGAGGTTGAAGATTCGGATGCGGCGATACCCTCGGGCTTATTGAAAGAGTCAGACACTTCACCGGAAGTTGTGTGGATGGGTGGTCTCACATTGGCAATGGATTTACGCTTATTCGCCGGGGTTGTCGGCTGAGGGGAGGCGAAACCCTGCTCCGCGGTATCCTCATCGCTGATTGCCTCCTCGATCTCCCCATGTCCGTGGCTGTGGCCATGGCCATGAGAGTGATCGTGAAATAGGACCAGGCCAACGATGTTGGACAGCAAACCCAGGCAGCCGACAATACAGACGAACCGGGGATTCTTCACTTCCTGAGGCTCGAACAAGCGCTGAACCGCCTCCAGGAAGATCGAGACACACAACGCCAACAAGAAGACACCGTTCACCAGAGCACCCAATGTTTCCGCGCGTTGCCACTAGCGAGAGATCCGCGGTCAGTTGCGATCCCAGCTGCGAGGGCGGAGTCGATGCTTACCCCATATGTGTACACTTGTGAGGTTGTTTCACGGTTGGCGACTTTGACGGCCCATAAACCAACAAGGAGGGAGAGGACATCGTTGAGCTATCAGGGGTGGGTTAGAGGGAGGTTCTTGCAGCCAGGAACGGGAGGGACAGGGACCAAGCTTACCATGTGAAAGGAATCCGCAACAAGGGCCAACGAATGGACGGAATAACCTATGCAACGGTCAGCGAGTCATAGTTATAGCGATGAACTGTATAACCAACCAGCAATCAATTCTAGGAGAAAAAATGCAGTATCGATCACCAACAGGATGAGAATCCTGTTAGTTTTTGAGAGACCCATCGTCGGTCAAGTCTGCGGCGCGCCACCGAGCGCGAGCCTCCGCGAAAAAAGAACGATAAGGGTATGCCGGGCTTTTTCAACAGTCGAGATCACGGACAGTCCGAACCCGCGACAAGAGTGTACAGGCAATAGGAGAGATGAAATCCGTACAACGGGCGAAATGACGAAGAGAGGAATGCCCGAAGAGTTATGGAAGGAGGGGAATGCAGGATCGATAATAAAATGGGATGGATGACCGTGCCAAGGCCGGCAGAAAGAAAAAGAAGGCAGGCTAGGCTGGGATCAGGCAACGCGGTGAATCTCTACCCGGACGATCTTCTTTATCCTTCTTGGATCTTCGGCTTTCCAAGGTCCATTAATCAGATCATGTCTCAAGTGCTTTACTTTTTAGTGCTTGTTACGTACGTTTCAAGAGTTTCACAAGTCTTTCATATGTGCAGGAGCCAGTGATAGTGGCAAAGGTCAAAGTGGTTACTGCCGCTTACTATGATTACCGGATGCAGCTGCAGCGTCAGCCAAGACCATTGTGAGAGGCTAATAGCTAACTATGAAAGAAGAAAGATCACAACAAATAAATTAGTACAAACTAAACTAAAATGCGAAGATCAAACAAAAGAAATCAGAAATATTACATTGAATCAATTACTTAGGCTACCATAGTTGAGGCATGGACAGCGATCTTCCTTGTGTTCTTGATATATATTCAACAAACAGGCTAAACAGTGGATGGTTTTAGTCGTAGTTGGTTATTACTAGAGCATAATTGACATGTGTTAGACTTATTATATGGACCCGTTCTCTCCGCTGGTACTATAGGACATCTTACGAAACATATCTGTATATATTCTGATCACATTAGAGCATATCTAGATGGTATCCTCACTCGCCTGTCCATATCGACACCAAACAAGGATGCCAGAGAAGTAAGCCCGATGCCCCCAGGACCGGGCTCTATAGTACCTTTCCATTCCCGCGAGCCTCTAAATCCCCTATATCTCGTTATGCACCCTCCAAATACCCCTTCAAGGTGTTCTCCGTCCACTCCCACAGCTCCGCCGCCTTCCCCTCATCATAAGCCAACGGCGTCCCCCCCCCCTCCACCCCAACAGGATGATAAAACACCCCAGACCGAGGCTCACCGATCCCATCCACCCTCCCAACCGGCCAAGTCGCCGCCCAAAGCTGTCCCCAAACGCCCTCTTCCACCGAAACCATCCCAACAAACAAGCCCATCAACCTACGCAACACGCTCTGCACCCTCGGCCACGTCTTCAACAGCTCCCCAAGATTCGTCCTAACAGCTCCAGGATGCAGGGCCACGAACCTCACCCCAGACTCCCCCTCAGGGTAATGCCGCGCTAGCTGCGCCGCATAGTGCACATTCGCTAGCTTGCTCAGCCCATACCTCGCCATAATGCCCATCATCGACGGCGCCCCGCCGCGCTCCAGCTCCTCAAACGGGTAAATCACGTCTGCAGGGGCAGCGAATTTCTCCGCGAAGGAGCCGACGATCACCACGCGCGTTTCACCCACAGCCACATCATCGCGCTGCGCAGTGTGCATCAATAGTGGTAGTAGAAGCCGGATAAGCAGCGCATGTCCGAGATGGTTCACGCCGAACTGGATCTCGTATCCGTCCTTAGTGGTGCCTTCTGCGCCTAGAACGCCTGCATTGGCGATGAGGATATCGAGCCGCGACTCCTGCGCTTTGATCTTCTCTGCGGCGCGGGCGACAGAGTCCAGGGAAGCGAGGTCGAGATGGAGGAGGGCGATGGGCGCGCAGTTGGATCCGGCCTTCGATTGGATCTCTTTTAGGGCTGCTTCGGCTTTGGGGAGGGAGCGCGCGGCGAGGTAGATCTTTGCGGGCCGTGTTGGGCGAGGTCGAGCACGGTTTGCTTGCCTAGGCCTTCGTTGGCGCCTGTTACGAGAATGACTTTGTCCGTGAGGGCGGGGATGTCGAGCTGGGCGTTGAATGTCATTGTGAGTGTTGTGGCATTGGGGTGGGTTTGAAAGGGGGCTGGGTGTTGGGGGTTGTTTTAAGGAAATATATCTTTGTTGTTTGCTCAGATCGTGAAGCCAGGTATGTAGAATATAGGGGAAGAATGTGATACATTATCTTGGAATGGATGTTTGGGGTGGGTTGACGTCGCACAAACAGCGGCTATTACGATGCGGCCACAAACAAGATCTTGATATGATCGTTTTGGGCTTCGTCGGCCTATCTACTGAAAAACTCTACTATGAAGAATGGAGAGTGTGGACGTTTGGTCACCAAAGAAGGATTGTTTTTAACCAAAAGGATTCCCTATCTTAAGTTGAGATTAGCTATAGTACCAAGTATACAATCAATATCAGAATTGATGATAGAGTACTGACCACCCCCCCCCCTCTGCCATCTGACTAGGGAATAAGCGTACCTTGCCAAGATGGCGTCAAGCCCTGGCAGTTCATTGATGATTAGCGTGTGCTCTGGAATCATGCATAAAACAACCCTATTCGTTCTAGTATATATATAGCTCCTGGGTTGCCATACATGAACTCTTTATTGCCTTCTCAATTTACGAAATTTAGAGTTGCTGGGCAAACTGCCAAATGAGGAAAAACGCAAGCATAACAATCGCAATTATTTTGTCGATATCAAGATAGCTTCAACGGCGGCGATCATTGCCGAAATAAGGAGGAAGCATGCCAGCTGAAAAAAAGACCAGGATTTTTAGGTTGGATGTCTTTCTTTTTTCTCTTCCAAAGTGGGTCGTGTGCTTTGAGATAGACGGCCCGACAAATTCTGAAAAATGGCCTTTGCGCAGTCATGGCAAGTAGGTAGGTAGATAGATATTTGCTCGAGGGAGCCATTCATTGTAGGGATATTCGACTTCGATGCGTCCGCTTGCCGACCAGAGGACATGACCGGAAATGTCAGGAGTGGACACGTTTCTGGGAACGAAATACAGAAAGACTACTGATCCCCAAATCCCAAGATTTCATACATGCATATTCGTAGCGCATCCTGCAGCAGACTGTCAATGGAAAAACCGTCGATAATCGTTTCATGACAGCCCTAGGCCACCCGCGATAGGGCATCACTGCTTGTGTCGGAACACCGACCAGCCAGCCACATTGAATATCGCAGTTCCGCTAGTCAAGGGTACTACTAACTACTAAACAACAGACACGGAACTACCCTGTACTAAAATAACTACCACAGTAGCCTCGGTTTGAACGGATAGCGCACCAACAGCGACCTAGTCACCAACCCCATGTGGGGACCGGGAATTCAAACCTGACGCGATTAGGCCGGTCAGGGTGTGGATAAAAAAGAAGGGCGCCCCCCTCCGGTGCGATTGAGATAGTCGTACGAATTTGAACCTCTGCAACTAGATTAGTCGTCATGGGGCTGTCTTTCCTTGTCAGCACCCTCGTGGGCGTTGCTGTCCTCTATGTCTTGAAACTCGCGTTGTTCCCTAAACGGGCCCTGGCCCCGCTCCCGCCAGGCCCCAAGGGAAAGCCCATTATCGGGAATCTGGCGGATCTGCCACCCCCGGGGCAGAAAGACTGGGAGTACTGGGCGGGGTTCAAGAAGCTTTATGGTGCGCCGTCCACCCTCCGACCTCTTGGGTGGTGCTAACCGTGGATAATCAATGATATGTAGGTCCGATCAGCTCGGTAACCATCCTCGGCCAGACGATCATCATGGTCAATGATCGTCAGATGGCCTTCGATTTGATGGAGAAGCGCTCGTCGATCAACTCGTCGCGCCCGCGTATGACGTTCGCCGGAGAAATGTGCGTAGACACCGTGACTCGCGCACAAGTAAAAAATGCCAGGCTGACAAGAGCGACAGGGTGGGTTGGGATAATGCCGTCGCCATGCAGGCGTACTCGGACCGGTTCCGCGCTTATCGCAAAGCGATCCACAAGGCGTTTGGAACAAAGCCGCTTGCTGCGCGCTTCAATTCGTTGCAGGACGTTGAGGTAAGGCGGTTTTTGCTGCGGGTTTTGGATAAGCCGCACGATTTGGTGCAGCATCTTCGGACGTAGGTTTGACTCTTGCTCTGCGAACTATTGAGTGCGAAATGTTGACGAGTGGATGCAGGGAGGCCGGAGCTGTCATTCTGAAGATTGCGTACGGCTACAACATCGAGCCGCACGGGAGCGACCCTCTCGTCACTCTTGTCAATGACGCGATGGAGGATTTTTCTTTGGCTGCTGCGCCGGGGAAGTGGATCGTTGATACTGTTCCATTTCGTAAGATGTCCTTGCAGTGCTTGTCTTGGGTTAGGTTGCTGACACCGACCAGTTAAGAATCTCCCGGCATGGCTCCCTGGCATGGGCTTCAAGAAGATTGCCAACGCATGGAGAAAAACACTCATCGAAACCATCGAGAAACCCTACATCTTCGTCCGGCAACAAATGCGACAGGGCAGCTACCCGCCGTCGTATCTCGCTAGCCTGGTAGAAGAAGGGGCGCACAAGTGGACGGCCGACGACGAACTATTAGCGAAGTGGTCAGCGGGATCTCTGTACACCGGAGGCGCAGACACGGTAGGCCAATATTCCTAGCCTCTCGGTGTGCCTACTTACTCACTAAACATTTGCGTAGACGGTCTCCTCTCTGTCATGCTTCTTCCTCGCTATGGCGCTCAACCCGGATGTTCAGCGCAAGGCCCAAAAGGAGATCGACCGCGTCCTCGGCCCGAACAAGCTGCCCTCTTTCGCTGACCGCGAAAATCTCCCTTATATCGACGCTGTCGTCAAAGAGACGCTCCGCTGGCACCCTGTCGGCCCGATCGGGCTTCCCCACATGACGACCGAAGACGATGTCTACGAAGGCTATCGCATCCCGAAGGGGTCGATCGTCCTGCCCAACATCTGGTATGCATCCAATCAGCCCTACATACCTTATCCTCTCTTCCAAAGACCCACATCTTCCCCCACCCCCCAACGACAAAAATTAACCATAACAAACCAAACAGGGAAATGTTCCACGACCCCTCAGTATACGCCAACCCGGAAGCCTTCAACCCCGACCGCTTCCTCGCCACCGAGACACACACCCCCGAGCTGGACCCACACACGATCGCCTTCGGCTTCGGCCGCCGCATCTGTCCCGGCCGCCTGCTGGCCGACAATACCGTTTTCTTGAGCATCGCACAATCCCTAGCTGTGTTTAATATCGCGACGGCAGAAGACATCGGGAAGCCTGACTTTACGACCGGTGTGGTGAGCCATCCTGCGCCGTATAAGTACGAGATTACGCCGCGGAGTGAGGCGCATGAGGCGCTTATTCGGGCGGTCGAGGTAGAGGCGCCTTGGGAGGAGAGTCATGCGAAGGAGATTGATGGGATTGATTTCAAGGCGTAGTTCTGGGTGAGGTGGGGTGGTGAAGGGGTTGGAGGTGGTATGGTGCACAGCTTGGGTGCTGTGCTGTATTTTGGATACTTGACTGTGATGGTTGTGGTGAGGCTGGGATGTGATTATGACTTTGTATGAAGATTTTGGGTTAGATTTGGCGGGAGGTTAGCAATTGAGATTTTTGATATGGTTAGCCAAGTGTTTGTCTGCCCTCGGTGGGAATGAGTAGTAGCACAATAGTGTAGAGTTATGAAGAAATTTGCTTTTCCTTTTTCACTGGGTTTAAGTCTGACATGTAACCCACAGAGCGAATGTGCTAGACAACGGTGTATCTGGATTGCGATGGGACAAGACTAGGGCAAGGCTGAGATACTACCTGAGAGGGGAAAGCGGGGGGAACCTACCTCAGTACCTCCAACCCCTCTGGAGGCAAACGCAGGAACGTGGCTGTAGCTCAGTTTTCATTTCGGCTAGGCTTATATATTGATACTATTTGATTATCATATTCTATGTCCTTTTTTATACTTATGAGGTATACTTGATGTGATTGTTATTAGTAGCTCCGTTTACTACATGATTACCAGAGGCTACTAGTACAACCCAGTGGTGCAAGCTTCCTGGTAAAACACCCTAAGAGGTACGGAGTAGTCCTATACCACCAGAATTCACCAACAGCTTATCGCGGTAGCGTGAATATGACTGGTCATGAACATAAGCAGTATGACGCCATGGGGCAACCACTTTACACCATACACCGTAAAGACTTGGCATATGACAGCGCTGGTCTGATTCAATATATGAGAGATATAGTCGCGGCTACCACCGTTCATCCAATAAGTGGCTGCCGGAATACGAGAATGCGGGCGTTTGGACCTGGACAGGTCTAACTCTGCCATGGTGGGATAGTCGAACTCAAAACGGTAGAATTTCGTTTCTGAGCTTGAGGTCGATATACCCCGTACAAACAATAAACTTGGTGGAGTCGATCACGGGGTGGAGTCATGGGTCTGGAGTGACGGCTTGGCATCTGGGAGAGCATCGCCAAGTGATGGTAGCTTGGATTTGATCAACGCTGAGATAGGATATGTCTACAACTGATATTGGAAATTTGTGATTTTGCTCGATGATCAAATTTCAAGTGAGTTCTATAAACAATCACTAACATTCTACAGCAGTCGCACCTGTGCACATCAACTATTTTATCCTCCGGATTCTCCACGTGGGACCAACCGCACTAGGCCGTTTTCGACCACGACGTCGCCGGTCACGTTTCCTACTAGCATCCTTCTGCGCCATCGCTTTTCTTTGTCTTTCTTCCCCTATCCATCTCGTATCTTCTTCGCAGACGGATATCTACCGTTCTGTTCTCGTGGCTACAACTGCTTCATCTCACTATCTACGGCCGGATAGTCCGGCGAGGTGGCCATCACGGTAAGCTGCCATCATGTCGTCCTCCGATTCTCGTGCCGTTGCTCCTCAAGGCGGCATCCTCGAGGGAGGTAATCCGTCAGAATACGATCCCAAAAACCCCATCGTCATATTTATCATCCAGGTATAATTCCCTGCTCAATGTGGTGGTAGCGGAAATTCCAACATCGATAGGCCTCCATCATCATTGTCTTCTGCCGGTTGCTGCACTGGCCCCTCTCAAAGATCCGTCAGCCGCGAGTCATCGCAGAGGTCATCGCAGGCGTGCTGTTGGGTCCCTCTGTATTTGGCCGCATTCCCGGCTTTACCGAAGCGATCTTCCCCACGGAATCACTTCCGAACCTGAATCTCGTGGCCAATCTGGGGCTGGTCCTATTTCTGTTCCTGGTCGGCCTCGAGACGGACCTGCGCTTTTTGGTCAGTAATTGGCGCGTGGCGGTCAGCGTCTCCGCCGCGGGAATGGTCTTACCGTTTGGTTTGGGCTGCGC
Organism: Aspergillus campestris IBT 28561; assembly: GCF_002847485.1. Taxonomy (NCBI): domain Eukaryota; kingdom Fungi; phylum Ascomycota; class Eurotiomycetes; order Eurotiales; family Aspergillaceae; genus Aspergillus; species Aspergillus campestris. The sequence goes on from NW_020194337.1 coordinate 582,764, forward strand.
CATCTCCTACGGTCTTTACAACTCCTTTCGCAATGAACCCGACACGGTTCCGATCAATTTTGGCACCTACCTGCTGTTCATTGGTATCGCCATGGCTATCACGGTAGGTATTGTTCCCTGGACCGTTGTGGTCGGAGCTGACCTTCCGTAGGCGTTTCCCGTGCTCTGCCGCATATTGACCGAGCTCAAGCTTCTGAGTACCAATGTCGGAGTCATCGTGCTGTCCGCAGGCGTGGGCAATGACGTCGTGGGATGGGTGCTCCTAGCCCTCTGCGTGGCTCTGGTGAACGCGGGAACCGGACTGACAGCCCTGTGGGTGTTCTTGGTCTGTGTCGGCTACGTATTATTTCTGTCGTTCATTTTCCGCCCGGTTTTCTTGCGCTTCCTGCAGAGGACGGGAAGCTTGCAGAAGGGGCCTAGCCAATCCGTCGTGGCGCTGACATTGATGATCGCACTCGCCTCGGCATTCTTCACCCAAGTCATCGGCGTCCACGCCATTTTTGGCGGTTTCCTGATTGGTCTGCTGTGCCCGCACGAGGGAGGCTTCGCCATCAAATTGACTGAAAAGATCGAAGACCTCGTAGCGGCCTTGTTCTTACCACTTTATTTCACGCTTTCGGGGTTGCAAACCAACCTGGGACTGCTGGACAGCGGCCACGTGTGGGGCTACGTTGTGGGGGTGATCGCGATTGCCTTTATTGCCAAGGTCGCCGGCGGTGCGGCTGCGTCGCGACTGTGTGGGCTGCTTTGGCGGGAGAGCTTTGCCATAGGGGTGTTGATGAGTTGCAAGGGTTTAGTCGAGCTTATTGTTTTGGTACGCCTTCCACCCCGGTCGATATGGCACAGCTAACCGGAGCAGAACATTGGACTGCAAGCCAAGATTCTGAGCACGCGGACATTCACCATGTTCGTCGTCATGGCCCTTGTAACCACGTTCGCAACCACTCCGTTGACGGTCGCTCTGTATCCGAAATGGTACCAGATCAAAGTCGAACGATGGCGTCGCGGGGAAATTGACTGGGACGGCAACCCCCTTCAAAGCGACTCACGCAACAATAGCGTCACCGCGGCCAAAGACCAACTGAAAACGAATGCCGCGCGGAAATTGCTCGTGTACCTGCGACTCGACGGCCTGTCCAGCATCTGCACCCTGGCTGCGCTGCTGGGACCCAGCCGCCTCGACCAGCCACCCACCCCCAAAGTTCATCCCGAGAAGAAGCAGACGTTGTCACCCAGTCCCGATGCGGAAGAGTCGGTTGCGGTGCAGGCGGAGGCAGAGCCCGCCTTGCAGGTGCACGGCGTGCGATTGATGGAATTGACGGATCGCGACTCGAGCGTGATGAAGGTGTCGGAGATTGACGAATACACGCTGTGGGACCCCGTCGTCAACACGTTCCGAGCCTTTGGGCAGTGGCACGACATTTCGATTATCGCGGGGGTGGCCGTCATCCCCGAGTACTCGTACGCAGACACGGTTGTAGGCATGGCACGGGAAGAATCAACCGACCTGCTACTGCTCCCATGGAGCGAAACTGGCACGATGAGCGAGCACCAGAGCGGGCTGGGCATCAACGAAGCCAGCAGATTTGCCAACGGACCATACACTGAATTTGCGTCCAACGTTCTGAACCAGACAACGTGTAACGTCGGTGTCCTCATCGAGCGCAGCACATACACCCGCCGCCCCACACTCGCCGGCAAGCGATCCATCAGCGCCATGAGTGTGCGCAGCTCCGTCTGGGACCGCCCCCCTGCCGCCGCACGGTCGCATCACATCGTGCTACCCTTCCTAGGCGGCGAGGATGACCGTTACGCATTGCGCTTCGTGCTGCAACTCGCACAAAACGACCAGGTAACAGCCACTATCGTTCATATAGACGTAGCCCGTCAGCGACCGTCATCCATCGATTCCACATCCGGACCAAGCGATGGCAGCAAAGAAAGCCCCAAGTCATCCGCAACACAAGGTGTTATAGCCACCGCAGAGGTCGAGTCGTCTGATGCCACATTCTTCACGACCCTGCGGGATTCGCTGCCGGAACTCCTTGCGTCTCGCGTCGTCTTTAAGCGTGTGGCGCCCACCACATCCGACACCGACGTCGTCAAGTTCACCACTACTACCGTAAAAGACGAACTCGGCCAGTCTCCCCACAAAGCTGGAAACCTGGTGGTCGTGGGCCGCCGGAATAATCGGGTCAATGGAGCGTCGGGACAGGGTTCGCAGGAGGAGATTGGCGCGATTACGGGACAGGCGTTGGGCGCGATGGCACAGGCGATGGTGCAGACGGAGAATCGGATCGTTGGTAATATTTTGGTTCTACAGGCTGGGCAGCCAGGCGAGGATCGATAGATTTATCGACAAGTAACGGTGATGACTCATGTGTTTGGATAATTAGTCTACCAGCGACAGCCACAGAATGAGTGAGCATTGGATATATTCATCATCTAACCATCTTCAAACATTTTCAAACTGAAAAGGCGAGATAGGAAGCGAACTGAGATATCATAGCCAGCAGAGAATACTTGCATCCAGGCAGAGAAGAAGCATCTCGACATGACGACTCTCTCTGTCTACAAAGGGGCCGATGGCAACCTACGACCACGGAGAACATGACATCGACCGTAAAAGACAGCAAGCAGTATGCTGAAACCAATACAAACTGCAAAATTTTCCGCAGTATACTTCTACCTATCAGCCACCCAGAAGGGTCCCTGTTCTCTACCAAAGAGAAACTGCTCTCGAATGCCGATCCGGCGAGAAGTACCCCTGTTATGGGTAGGCTTCACCTTCCTAACCTACCAAACAGCTACAGGAACCAGTCAGCATCACTAAGAAGATCAATACCATATGTCACATAAACACAAGGGGGCTTGGCCATGTTACTGGCTATACGAACCCCACACTACCTGTTAGAGCCTGGGCAGACCCAGGGCCAGAACCTCGTCGTTCCACCCCCTGGCTAATGAACGGGACAGTGCGTGGGCAGGGGGATATCCTGGGAGACGGTGGCTCGGTAGTTCTCAAGTGATCATTCCCGTGTTATCTTGTTGCGAAGAGACTTTCGGGAGAGCCAAGTGAGAACAGAGCACGGTACTTTGTGGAACCACTCATCCGGTCAAAGATTATTGGAGGATTGGAAGATTGCCATTGTATAACTCTCAGAGACCGTTGGCGCTGTTTACATACCACGGCATATACGTCGAATTCTAATGGCCTAGGTTCATTGCGTGACAGATCGGCTAATTTGTTCGGAAAGATGTCCTGCGGCATACTTCGGCTGGGACTACTTCGCTGATTATGTGGAAGAAAATATCTAACCACCTTGTCACCCCTGATCTAGCCATCATTCGAACCGGTAGGCAACTGTCATCCCATGGCGAGATTGATCAGACCCGTCGGGCCCCTCATAACTTGATTGTTAAGCCGAGTCGACTCACTCGCGTGGCTGAGACAGTCCAGATACATCCGGAATCTTAAACCGAAAGTACCCATATCACGAGAGGGGAAGCCGGCGCTTTCATTTCCACAGATTAGCTAGTTGAGTGATAGCTCTAGTTTGGTCGAATTCCCGGTGGGGGGGAAGAACAGGGGCATTGTTGGAAGTTGGAACACGGCTTATCGCACCATGGAACGATTAATATGGTCGATATAGGGTTATCAAACCCGTTCCTGGAGCATCCTGGTTGATATACCCCCCAGGGTGGATAGCCCTCGACCGGTGGAAATGACCAGCGCATGCAGATCCAATCAGCGCACCACGACATACTCCGGCCGGACCCAAGCTCCTGTCCCCTAACTTGTTTCAGACCGGAGCTTTCGGTTGAATATCGGTGGAGGCGCCGCAGAATGGAGTCTGTCGCTCCTGTCTGGGTGCACTTTGCAAGCCGCTAACCTGGTGGAGAGGTTTCAGAGGGAGGAGCACATGTTGTGATATCCCAGTGATGGGCAGGGAACCGGTAGTGCACACAAAACAGTCGCGTGAAACAGAGGCTGGCCGTTGCTCCAACGGGTGAGATTATAGGTCGATCGAGATCCACCTGTGGATCGCCGGGTAAATAGAAGCGCGTGGGAGTGGACGAAGCCAAGAAATGTCATTTTCTAGATGAAACCGCTAGCATGGGCGCGTTTTCTTGGCAGTGCTTTCATTTCGAGGCATTCTCTACACCGGTCAACCGAGTCTCTGGATAGATGTATATCGGACGGGTGGTGGGGGAAGTATATAAATCTGTTCCAGGTCCGTCTTTGCTGGACTATCTATCTTTATTTTCTGTTAACCAGCCTGGATTGCTGAGCATTCTTCTTTCTTTTCCGTCACTCTTTACACTCTTTTTCAACTTCTCCCCACACTCATTTCTTCAAAATGAAGTCCTCCTTTGGCCTCCTCGCTCTGGCAGCGGCTGCCAAACTGGTCAACGCCCACACCACCGTCTTCGCCGTGTTCATCAACGATGAGGACCAGGGCCTGGGTAACTCCGCCGAGGGCTACATCCGCTCGCCGCCCAGCAACAGCCCCGTCACCGACGTCACCTCGAAGGACATGACCTGCAACGTCGGCGGCGACAAGGCCGCCGCGAAGACCCTGCCCGTCAAGGCCGGCGACAAGGTCACCTTCGAGTGGCACCACGACAAGCGCGACGCCTCGGACGACATCATCGCCTCGTCGCATCTGGGCCCCGTCATGGTCTACATGGCCCCCACCAAGAAGGGCTCCGCCGGCGACGGCTGGGTCAAGATCGCCGAAGAAGGCTACACCGATGGCGTCTGGGCCGTCGACACCCTCATCAAGAACAAGGGCAAGCACTCCGTCACCGTCCCCGACGTCCCCGCCGGCGACTACCTCTTCCGCCCCGAGATCATCGGCCTGCACGAGGGCAACCGCGAGGGCGGCGCCCAGTTCTACATGGAGTGCGTCCAGCTCAAGGTCACCTCCGACGGCGCTAGCACCCTCCCCGCGGGCGTCTCCATCCCCGGGGCCTACAAGGCCAACGACGAGGGCGTTCTCTTCGACATCTACAGCGACATCAAGGACTACCCCATCCCCGGCCCCGCCGTCTGGGACGGCGCCGACGCGGGCGGCGACAAGGCCCCCAAGCCTACTGCCGCTCCCACCTCTTCCAGCTCTGAGGCCGCCCCCGCCCCTACCACCTCCGATGCTGCTCCCGCTCCCACCGACGCCGCTCCCACCGACGCCCCCGCCCCGCCCGCCCCTACCACCTTCGCTACCAGCACGAAGCCCACCGCTGCCCCTCCCAGCACTACTGCTCCCGCCGAGGGCGGCGCTGTCGCTATCTACCAGCGCTGCGGCGGTGTCGGCTACACTGGCAGCGCCAGCTGTGCCAGTGGTCTCAAGTGCCAGAAGTGGAACGAGTACTACCACCAGTGTGTGCAGGCTTAAACGGCTTGCCTCTGGATGCGTACTCTGGAAGTGCGAGATTGGTGATGTGACTAGACCGACCATAGATGGTGGATTGTGTGTGTATTTATATTTTTTGATATATATTTTCCGAATCCCATGTGGATTGATATTTGGTGGATGCTTTTCTTCCCTTGTATGTCCTTAGAATGATAAGTGTAGAGTAGACTGATGGTGCTGCTATGGCTGGTTGAATGTGTCAGCTGACTGCACCAGTTGTATATTCTGCAGATTCATCCATCCTTCTTTCCTTCTCACACATCGCTGTGATCGTGGATCTGATTCTCTAGGCGCTCGGATCCCATCGAAAATTCCATTAAAGTTGTTCTCCTTTATCCTCTGCAGGAACCACCCATCCATGATTTTGCCATTCGGTCACTTGCGCCTGATGAGAACATGCTTGACTCGAGGTTATTTTGTTAGGCTGCTGGTGATTTCCCCAAACTGAACAAATACAGGACATGAATTGACTATCTCCTCTCATTGAGATAGATACATTGAATGGATACATTGACTGATTTGATTCCAGTCCAGGCGTATCTGCGGTTGGGGCGGAATGAGGCGATCTATTACAAGTCAGGCTCTATACTGAGGATACTCCTAAACACCCGAGATGAACCATGGAACCGCAACATCAATTCAGATGAGTGTAAACATGCCTTCTGACTAATGGACCCCCGATGATATGATCCAAATCGGTGGGCCGACCATCCGCATAGTGACATCACCAGTTCAATCTTCTGTACATCGGATCTCTTTACACAATTGGCACAATGCCCCGTTTCCAACAACCTCCACCACAATCATCATGGCGGAAGCTATCACTACGGAGGATTGGCCGGAGATGCAGCCGCAGCCGGAGATGCGTCGGCATTCTCTGCGCGACCACCTGAACACCGGGGTGCGGGTGCTGGGTATACCTCTCTCCTCAATCTACCACGGCGAGCACCGCTAACAGGCCGCATCTGACCCTGCAGAGGATGGCCGACTGGATATCAAGTTCCACGAGCGCAAACCCCTAATCACCCGGCTCGCCAGTCATCTCCAAGCGCTGCCCCCCGAGCCGACCGCCGATGATCGACGCCCGTCCGCCATCGCACCCGCCGGCGAAGAAGAGAGCTGCCCGCTGCGTCTCAACATCGTCGTTCAAGTGGTCGGGTCGCGCGGCGATGTCCAGCCATTCATCGCGCTAGGCAAGATGCTCAAGAAATGCGGCCACCGCGTGCGCCTCGCCACCCACCTCGCCTTCCGCGAATCCATCCTCGACCAGGGTCTCGAATTCTTCAACATCGGCGGCGACCCCGCAGAGCTTATGGCCTTCATGGTCAAGAACGAGGGGCTGATCCCTAGTATGGATACACTCCGCAGCGGCGCCATCCCCAAGCGTCGCCGCGAGATGAAGGCTATTTTCTCTGGCTGCTGGCGCAGCTGCTACGAGACGGGTGACGGGACCGGCCTGCATCATATCCCCGAGGATCCGTGGAGCGACACGGTGGACTACCAGCTGAAGCCGTTTGTCGCGGATGCCATCATCGCCAACCCACCGAGTTTTGCCCATCTGAGCTGCGCGGAGAAGCTGGGTGTGCCGCTTAATATGATGTTTACGTATGTTTTTGTTTCCGTCTCCCCCCGCCTCCTCCCCTCCGTACTAGGACAAGATTGATAAGCGCAGAATGCCATGGACCCCGACGCAATCGTTTCCCCACCCCCTCGCAAATATCCGGTCACGAAGCTCCAAACCCTCGGCGGCGAACTTCGCTTCTTACGCTGTTGTGGAGATCATGATGTGGGAGGGATTAGGAGATCTCATAAACAAGTTTCGCACGCGAGAGCTCGGTCTCGATCCGCTCGACGCCATCCGAGCTCCAAGTATTTCGCAACGCCTGGACGTTCCCTACACATACTTCTGGTAAGTCCTTGGCCTCATCCCTAGTTCCGACTAAGGAAGCCAAAAAGAAGAACGAAATGAATAAACAAATATATATGTACAAGGTCTCCCGCCCTTCTCCCCAAGCCCGCCGACTGGGCCAGCGGCGTCGACATCTGCGGATTCTGCTTTCTCGACCGCGCCAGCACATACACTCCCCCAGCCGATCTCCAGGCCTTCATCGATGCCGGTGATCCGCCCATATATATCGGCTTCGGGTCCATCGTAGTCGACAACCCACGCCGGCTTACCGAGATCGTTTTTGAGGCGATTGCACAGGCGGGCGTGCGCGCCATCGTCTCGGCAGGATGGGGTAACATCGGCAGCGGCGCTGCATCCATCCCGTCTAACATCCACATGATTGGGCGCTGTCCTCACGACTGGCTGTTCCAGCACGTCTCAAGCGTCGTACACCACGGCGGCGCTGGCACGACCGCGGCAGGGCTCGTGCTGGGCCGACCCACGATTGTCGTCCCTTTCTTCGGCGACCAGCCGTTTTGGGGCTCGATTGTGGCGCGTGCCGGCGCAGGCCCGCAGCCCTTGCCATACAAGTCGCTCACGTCAGCGAACCTGGCGGATGCTTTGCGCCAGACTTACCGCCCCGAGATGCGGCGGAAGGCAGCGGATATTGGCGAAATGATGCGCAAGGAAAACGGTGTGTGCAATGCCGCTTGTAGCTTCCATCGCCATCTGAAGCTCGATCGGCTGTGTTGTGATGTCTGCCCTGATCGGCCGGCCGTGTGGTGGATCAAGCACTCGCGAATTCGACTGAGTACATTTGCGGCTGCTGTGCTGGTTGAGACGGGATTGCTGAAGTCGCATCACATTGTTCTGTATGTCCTTTCCCCAGTTGCCCTTTGACATGGAAACCGTGCTCAGAATCTAGTTACCGCTCCCAGGAATACGACACCACGCGCAATCCCAGGGGCCCCCTCTCCGCCGGCGCGGAGGTCCTCTACGGCGTCGTGAGTGACTTCATCGCAGGGGTTGCAGGCGTACCCGGCGATGTCTCCGATATTATTGAACACCACCACGCCCGCCATCGGCATCGACACCGACACCGTCCCCACTGGCTCAAACACAAGGCCAACCGCAAACCCAATAGAGACGAGACCCCAGATCAAGGGTCTGACGATTCCGGCGTTGGTAACGGTGTTACTCAAGCCACCGCACCGCGCCAACCCAACGACGCGGATGCCGAGCACGCCGCCTCCGACGGTGATAGCACATATGCCTCCGCAGAGGAGGAACAACCGCAACAGCAAGAGCCACAGGACAACGAAAACAGCAGCCCATCAGTATCAACGAGCACTGGGCTCAACGACGAGAACGAGAACGACGACGAAAGCAGCGAAGCCTCGAAGTCCATGTTCGAGGGTGAGGGCCTTGACTTGGAAAAAACGATAACCCGACGGCGGGAGAAAGAAGAGAGGGGGCGGTCGCGCAAGTATTTCCACGAGAAGGGGTACCGCGCCCGACGCATGGGGAAGCACATTCTTAACTGGACGATCACGATCCCGACGGACTTGACATTGAGCCTGTCGAAGGGGTTTCACAATGCCCCACGTCTGTACCACGATACAACGGTAGAGGATTTGCCGAAGGTGATGGGGTGGCGGAGTGGGTTTCGAGCGGCGGGGACTGTACGTCTTTCACACCCTCTTTTCGTTACCCTTTCGCCTCTTCGTTCAATTAGGTTCGAATAATGGTTAACATCACTGACGTGTCAGGAATTCACACGTGGGTTCTACCACGGCATCACAGGCGTTGTCCTTCAACCACGACAAGGATTCCGCGACTCCGGCGGGGGGGGACTCTGTAAAGGGATCGGGAAGGGCGTGGGGGGCTTATTCCTCAAGCCTGCTGCAGGTGGGTTCCCGCATGATTTTGAGACAGCTACAGCTGTTTTATCCGAGTGAGACTATTCTGACGACTCCAGGGATGTGGGGCCTAGCGGGCTACCCCCTCGACGGACTGCACAAGTCGCTGCGGAATTCGCTGTCCCGGAGCAAAACGCACGATATTTTTGCCTCGCGCATCTCACAGGGCTTGCAGGAGATGTGTCTTGCGTCGACGGATGAACGGGCGGAGGTGATTCGGAGATGGCATGCGTTGTTGGATAGGAAGGGGTTGGATTCGAATGGGATGCCATTGAGAGAGGATTTATGAGGTGTTCGTTATAGAGTCGTTCGATGTCCTTTTTGTATGTACATTACCCATTTAGCGATGTATTGAATCTAGTACTTTGGGTCGTATCCAGCGACGCCGCCAGATATCGCCTCCGTGGCGGTGCAGACTAACACTGCAGGAGGCTAGCACATGCAGCACTAGATCCGGTTTCTCTGATAAATATGGTTCCTCTTCCTCTTCCCCTCTCTTCCCCTGTGCAACACTCGTTCTTCACATCGTCAACCTCATCATGTCCTACCCCTATCCCTCCTATCCGCCTCAACAGGGCTATCCAACCGCCTACCCTCCCTCCCAACCTCCACCGCATCAGTCTCCACAGCATCACCACCAGCAACCGCCGCCCCACCAGGCAAACTACAGCACCAGCCGAGCTCCACCCCCGCACGGATATCCCCCACAAGTCCAACACCAACAGCAGCAGCAACAACAACAACAACAACAACAACACCAACACCAACAACCAATTCAACACCACGACCAACATGGACCCCCAGCGCCAGCTCCCCACAACCCGGCATCCTATCCCCCCGAAACCCCGCCTACGGCCACCCCCACCAACCCTACACCCAACAGCCCCGACCCCCCAGCGGCACCAACACCTACCGATCGCCAATGCCCCCGGCCGTCTCAACGGCCCCCTCTCTTGGCTACGACCCGGACCAGCGCGCCCCCGGCGACGCAACCCACGAAGCGGACGCTCTCCACGAAGCCCTAAAAGCATACCCCACCACAGACGCCAGCACCCTCATCCGCATCCTCGCGGGGCCCGACCCTCTCGAAATGGCCCTCATCCGAGACACCTACGCTTCCCGCCACGGGCACAGTCTCACCAAGGATATCCTATCCCAAACAACAGGCCCCCTAGCAGCGACACTCGCTGCACTCGCCGACGGCCCCCTCGATCAAGACTTAACACACCTCCACGATGGCTTCATCATCAACAATAACAGCAACAACAACAGCAACGCAGACACACCAGCCCTCACAGACGTGCTCATCGGGCGCAGCAACGCCGACCTCCGCGCAATCAAATACGCCTACGTCAACAAGTACGGCACCGCGCTAGTCGACACAATCCGCAGCAGCGGCGGGCCCGCCGGTCCATTCTTCGCGCAGCTACTAGGTGCAAGCCGGCCCGAGAACGCGGCGTTCTTCGACCAGGGTGCTGTGGAGGACGACGTGCGCGCGCTGCACGCGGCGTTGCTGGCCGCGGACGAGGTCAGCGTCGGCGAGCTGTTCCTCGCAGCGTCGGATGCGCGGCTTGCGGCTGTGGCGGCTGCTTTTGAGGCGCGGTACCAGGTGGGGTTGGAGGCTGCTGTTTGGGAGAGTGGGTTTGCGGCGGCTGTGAAGGAGGTGTTGAGGGCGATGGTGGCGCATGCAGTTGATCCGGTGTTGCGCGATGCGGGCCGCTTGGTGAGGGTTGGCGGGGGGACTCGGCGGGGGAGGGGTGGATGCGAAGGCGTTGGTGTATTGGGTTGTGCGGCTGCACTGGAATAGGCCGTACATTGAGGAGGTTAAGACTTGTTTAGTGAGGCTGTTGGGGGGCGATTTTGGGAGGCAGATTAGGAAGTGTTATCCTTCGGGGGATGGGCAGGTTGTGTTGTTGGCTGTTTGGGGGTGATCTTTTTTCATTCTATTCTTTACTCTCTTTTTCTGTTCCTTTTTTCAAAGACTGTTCTGTCTTCCGTTCTGTACTGTGTTCTGTACTTTGTTCTGTTTTGTCATAGTTTATTGTTCTTCGACTACCTTGTAACGCAGACAATGCACGTAATGATATCAACCTTTGATCCATGTCCACTGCTTCATCTCATCCCACGAAGAACAGACAATTTAATGACCCGATAGTTTCAAATGTGTTACACCGTCGCCTATACCAAGCGAGCAGCCTCACTCTGAAGCAATTTCCTCAATTGGGTATCTGGGAACCATCCCCTGGATATAAAGCCTCAGTCCACACCGAATCCAAAGCAAGAACACACCACATCAACCCACTATAAACCACCCCTATAATCTAGGAAAGAAGAAAAAAAGATTAAAATGCATTTCATCCCCCTCCTCAGCATCCTCTTCACCCTCCTCCTCCTCCACCTCCACCCCGCATCCGCGAAAGCCATCGACATCAACAAAGACATCCCCATCGACCCGCAAGCCGACATCTCAACCGTCATCAACGACCTGCACACCCTCGCCACAGACCTCTCCACCCTCACCACAGCCGTCAACAACTTCTCCGGCGGTATCCTCAACGCGCTCGACGTCCAGCGGAAGGAATCTGCCGTCGAGAGCAGCTTGACCCAGTGCACTACCGACGTGGACGCCATCGCTGCGTTTTCCATTGCCGATAGCGCAACGATCACGAGCTTGGTGTTGGGATTGCAGCCGAATATTAAAAGTGCGTTGGATGGGATTGTTACTAAGGTTTGTCCATGTTCCTTTTTCCTCTTTTTTTTTTATATATATATACGCATATATGCGTAGTAATGGGTATAAACATATAAAATAAATAGAAACCCCACTTCGTCAACCTCGGCGTCAGCAATCTCGTCGCAGCAGATATTGGCTCTCTGCACGGAAAAACAGGCACGCTGTCGCTGGCGCTGCAGCGCAAGGCGTCGTCTGCGGACCGAAAGACTCTGTTCGATACGATGAAAGATTTGGACGCTGGGTTTGAGACTGCGCTTGGGGCTTTTAAATCTTGAGGTAGTTTTGGTGTAGGGTGCATTTTGTAAATCGTTGACTTTGGACTCCTGAAGCATGCTGGTTGTTGTTTGGTTGTTGGTTCTTTGCTTCTGCTTTCTTGATGAGGGGGTGTCTTTGGGTGGGGTTGAGGTTGGATGTCTGGTGGGTGGGAGGGTTGACTTTGGATGCTATGCTAGGCTTTAGGAGGGCTCTTACTGTCGTAGTTTGTAGCTGGTGAATGTTGACTGCTTTTTTTTGAGTCTGCTAGTAGGCCTGTTCACTGGATATAGGGTTGGGTGATCACATGATGTTCATTTTAGTACTGGGTTTTGTTGAAATGCTTCAAATGTACTCCGTAAGCTTATTATTTGCTAGTGTATTATTATACATGCCGATGCTTATTATAGCGTATTATAATGCAAAGGCTTGCTTCCAAAACAGGCCCACCCAAGAACTGCCCAACGCCATACCCGAGTATAAACACACTGAATCCACCTAATACTGGTCCACCCCTACAACCTCGCCCGCCGCGGCTGTCCCTCCCAGGGTAGAATGGTCTTCCCCTCGACGTAGCCCCCTCCAGCCGGCCGCCAAATGATACACAGCGGGTGCTGCTGCATATTCCTCACCAACCGCTTCAAGTTCTCGCTCGGATTCGCCCGCGGGCACTTCACGTCTGCGTACGCGATAGCCACAAACCCGCGCTTCTCCAAGTGATGACGACTGAGGTGTGTGACCTCTCCAAAGGCTTCGAGCTGGTGGTCATCAATAATTCGCAAAAACTCGTCTAGGAGAAGGTTTCCTGCGCCTTGGGACCGGTACTCCGGGAGAGCCCAAAATTCTTCTCCGGCTGGATATCGTGAGTTTGCGTTCGTAGGGTGTTTGAAATGGGCAGTGGAAGAATAAAAGAAAAAATGCATAAAGTAAGAAGATATGATATACATACAGATATGCGCATCCTGCATCAATCGCTGCCGCCACTTCGACAGCTCGGACCACGCGCTCTCGGCCAACTCCCGCATTTCGCTCCCTTCGGGGAAAGCCACTGCTTGTTCTTCGTGTAGAGGCGCGCGGTAGGGGTTCGTACGATGGACCCTCCACATGCCGCCGCCGATGATGCGGCCTGACCGTGTATCAGTGCATTTGAGCATGTGCGTGCTCGGGTCGTTGTGGATCTGTACCAGGCCGCGTTTCTTGAACTCGGCCCGCGCGTGCGCTTCTTCGGCAGTGTTGCTGCCTATGAAAGGGCAGCTGATCTCGCTCCATGCTGTTCGGGGGTTTTTCCATGACTCCCAGTAGGTGTCGGCTAGCTCGTCCCAGTCGGTGGTGAGGTTGGGTGAGGAAACTTTGAGGTACGGGGCTGGGGCGCGGGAAGGGGTAGCTGATCTTGTTTCCGTTTCCATTTTGTTTCTGTCGCTTTCTTTTTACTTCACAGGTTGATGTTGCTGAGTCTTCTTAGGATGGGGTATGATGGGATCGAGTCCATGTTATATGCTGTGGTTGTGACCCCTTATTTGGAGACCCCCAAGTTGCCATCTCGCCTATCTGAGATGCTGCCGCTTTGAAACCAATATTACGGAAGATCATTTTATGCGTCATATCTTTCCTACCGTCAGATATGGTGGATCTGTTATTTGGAGTTTCCGAGGCCGTGTGAGAGATCTTGTCTGGGGGTGGTGCTGATGCAAGGGATATGCAGGAACCGAAACAATGTTCTGTGTTCTGTCAGATGCCTCAAGATCGTCCGCGCAGAGAGATCGTCCGCGCATAGAGATCATCAAAATATACGCAAACAGAGGGCCTTGCGCACTTTGTAGCTGTCTGATAGAGTTGCCACACCGATCCAAACAGTCATCTCCAGGTATGTGATGTCTCCATAAAACTCTGAATTCCAGACACCCACTGTTCCTACTTCTCCGAGTCCGCGCTATTTGCTGTGATCCAACACAAGAACGAGGCGATTTGAACCTCTCGATGGCAGAACAAACGGGATCGTAGACGAGGAACATTGACCACACTGGACACAGAGTGGGTCCACATTTACTCCATTGCAGCCGAGTCGGTTGCCGGGTGCCAGATGAATCGAGCGGGCATTGAGCAATTGTCTTATTCAAGTTCCTCCACACTAGAGCCCTTGTAGCTAGCTCGCTGTGCCCAAGCGGGTAATTGGGTGTAGGCAACTTAGCGGGCCTGTAGCCTCTTACTGTCAGCTAGGTTTAATCTAAGATTTCACTTTGTCTGCACGCCATATGCGCTAAATTTGGCTCAGAAAAGTGCAGAAGATCCTCTAGTGAATGCGATGAAACAAATTCACACGGTTAGTCCGTTGTCAGATTTTCAGGGCTTGGATTCAAGGTTGAATTGCTAGCCCTTACTTTCTCGGCCCCAATGTGACAGGGTGTTGTGATCGAGCGGCTCGTGCCGTTTTACTTGACCATCCTGAACATCAGGGCTCCAGAAGGCGTGGACTGGCAAGTTGAAGCCATGGCCACTCCACAGACATGCCATCCAGCGATATCGAGATTCTCTCTTTATCAGTTCGTGGTGTTTGTTATACGGAGTAGACCAGAGCAGACCATAGAGAACCATTTGAGCCTTCGCTGGCTCTAGCGCAGTTGTCCTTTGACAGCCGGGCAGTCAGCCTGCCGATTACTTACCTAATTAGGCAAGGCAGCCCCTATCGTGTCCCCACAGCAATGGGAGCTTGAACAGTTCAATAGAACACAGCCTCGCCATCGGGCTTATAGCGATGACACCTTAAAGACACAAGCATGTCTATAGCGATGGGCGGGTATGGTAATCTCCTTGTCTTTAGCCCTCCTAAGAACATGATAAGCGGCTGGAACTGCAAGCCCCAAGTTTATAATTGGAATCTCATTGAAGCCCTTCGTCGAATGCGAAGCTAAGTTGCCATAGCCACATCTTACCAAACGGTTTGCTTCCTTAGCTTCTTTCCATCGTCCAATGGACACGATTTTTTGCGCCTTGGCACCCTGTCCGATTGGGTCTTCGTATTTTCCGGGCTAACAAATTGTCCACCAGATCCTGGGATCCTGTCGGTGCCCTGTATCATTATGCCGACTTTGCCTGGCTCTGCCCGTTATCAGTCCATGGTCCCTGCTGGTGGTGTCTTTTTTCTGTCCAAGCCCCGCGGCTGATAGCTCACTAATTGGGGGCCACATCATGCATCATGATATATAAGGCGTCGCCCTCGTGGAAGTTCAATCGTCCAACGAGGTATTTCTCTGCGCCTTTCAAGCTGCTAGGGCTACGAGCTCGATTTGTCTCTGTCCACTCAACCAATCATCAATCAGCGCGTGTGCCACCTATATTTCGACCGACATAAGTTCCTTGCGAATATCCAGTACATAGCCATAACCGCCGCAATGGCTCCCGTCGCCACCGTTTTCGAACAAATCCACAAAAGCGCACCCGTCGAGCGCTGGGCCCAATACGATATGCACAAACTTTTCGTTGTCTCACCATCGGGCTCGCAAGGAGATCATGCATCCACCGTCCAAGCGTTGGTCGGCTTTCTAGAGAAGACGCGCACCACAGTCTATGAAGCGCTGTAAGTTGTTCTCAGTTTTCACCAGCGCATTCGTTTATGCGTGCATGGCTAACACCCTTCTGCAGCCCCGCAAGACCTATTGAGTCACTCAAAGCGCCCCGCTTACTTTATGGCGCTGACGGAGGGTCTGTGCCAGAGCTTTTATCAACGGAGGCAACGTACTTGATGGCTTGGTGTGTTCTGATCATGTTCCTCCTGGCAATCGGGGGTTCGTTCTATCGCGCATGGACGCGAGCGCCGGCTAAGAGCCTCCTCCCTGTATGACGGATGCCTTCCTACCTATAATATTGGGCTGTCATCATGGAGTTTGAGGTTTGGTAGCGAGGTAATGAGTCTGGGTGTGCATCGGTCTTTCGGCATGAGATGGCGTTGTGATGTGATATTTTTTGGCTATAATGATTCCCCTTTGTTTTTCAATAACGCTGTAAATGCATTCCATCATGTTTCTGGGCTAAATTTTTGAAGTCAGCGAAGCTTTCCTTTCCTTTTCTTTTGTCTTCATTTCATTTCTTTTCTTTGTTGCATGTTTCTCTACATATTTCTTTTGGCCCCCGGCTTCCTATTTCATAGGAGATTCTAATAGCAGTCACGGAGATGACTTCCGTGCTCTCCTTCTGTATACCTCCAATGATCTCTTGTAAGCGTAAGCTAAGAGCGGTATTATCGTGGCTAGGTCGGCAAACACGTATACTTTATCAACTGTGTACGCTCTATCCCCGAGTTTTCTTCACTAGATATCTTTCAATTGGATTCTGAAGCGCAGTCTACCATGGTACAGATGAGCTGAACCCATCGGAGCTGATGAGTTTGACAAAATTGATGAGGTCGATGACAAGGATAACGGTGAGATGTGTGTTGAGGAGTTCACAACTATAGAACTGCAGGAAAGATGACTATCAGTAATCAGGTGACTGATCACTCATTTTAACAATTTCAAACCACTGACTATCCAGTACTATCTTTCACATATCTCACTGACAATACAACTCACGTACAAGAATATTTCAACTAAAAAACTGATGACAACTATTCTACCTCATCTCGAACCCTGGGCTCCGTAACAACGCGACAGACTCGATCAACTGCTATACCTCGACTGAAAACAGATAGCTGGCCAGACGACGAAACAACCCCGGGTCGAAGTGCCACAAGACGGAGAATTCGCGTCCATACGGATCGATTCCCGTTGAAGTTGACATTTGGTCATACCCAGGTTGTTGTCCCTTTAGCTGCTACAACACACAGAAGCAATATTCCAGCATGAGAGACAGCAATGTCCTTGAGACTGCCGGTACCCGTGTACCATTGAAGCAAACACCTGCTGCTATACTCTTCATTCATGGCGTTGACAGGGGCACCTGCAGACTGTCATGGGGAGAACATCCAGCCATATGTGCACTCTTTCTTATAAAGTAGTGCCGTCTACTCCGTACGCAGAACATCTTCCCCGGTGATCTCGCGGGTCATACATGGCTGTAGTAGTAGAAGCCAGACGAATTATGGGTTGGAGGGTAGTATATGATTCCAGTTATATATCAAGATATCACCATTTACCTAGTATTGGATATCCCGGATTATCTCCCATCAGACAAGGGAAGTCAATACCCGACATGAAATTATACACCACCAAATATCAAGTCTGGAAGAGACTATGTACCTCGGCTGTGGAACACTTATTTTGACCACCCTGTGCAAACTACATACTTATTATCCCGACTGGCCATCTTCCTGGACATGGATAGATCTACGCGGTACGTATTATGGTGCTCCAGGTGTGACTTGTGACTGTATGATTGGATGTTTTGAACTGTGGAGAACACGTCGGGCTTCCTTGGCGATGAAAGGAAGTCCACCTCAAGGCTTGTGTTATCAGATTGCATAGCGACAGATTCCGTGCTCTGCAAAAGATTCATAACTAATGACATGTATTCAACTTTGTGAAAGCTCTTATTCCATAAACCCTGTGATAGTAGCTTTCCTACTGTCATGTCGCATCCATATGACCCTGATTGTCTTCGTTTCAACCCCTGTCGAGTGTACATCTTTGCCGGCCCACTACACTGAAATTCCGAGAACATCCGGGACGGTCTGCAAATTGCATATGATGATACTGTTTCTCCCCTGTGCCTGGAATGTACACAGAGTTTGACCGTGGTATGTCGGATGTCGTGATAGCTGAGTGCAATGGTGGATACATGTGCCGAGCAAGAACCGAGGGACTACCGGGAGGAGTCCCGGTTCTTGGCTGACGTCATAGTTCTAGACTCCGGGTCAGGATGCATTAATCCTGCATTAATAGATGCTGCTATGGCAATGTGGACAACATATCCTGCTTTTTGCCTTCTGCGAGGTGAAACTCAACCACCCCATACTTACCGCCAGCAAAAACTAACTGAAAAACTAGCTGACTAGTCAGTGGATTGGCTTTTTGATAGTTCTCCCCGCTACAGGCCGAGCCGGGTTGGTACCCGGTTGATTGGCTAAATTCAGCCGGCTGACTCATCTATGTACCGGCAATAAGCGAGCGGTGAAGATATTTATAGAAGATGAGATGATGAGTCAAGGTCCAGATGCAAATGGAAGTTTTTCACGATGATGCCATTTCTTGTCATAATGACTTCCAGGGGCAGACCAGATTGCCTCAGGATGGTCTGCAATGGTGCTAAATGATGCCACTTCTTGCACAACAACCCCCATCGATTTCGCATCCACCCTGAGTCAAAAAAAACCGACATATCCTTGAACTCAAGAGATCAGCAGGTACAAAGAATCATTAAGATCAGCCAGTAACCTTGCTCCGTATGATCACGTTAGCCGGGCGTGCATAAATGCCGCAAGCAGACAACCCCCGTTTTAGCTAACCGTTACCTAAGGGAAACTCACCCACGGCGTCATGTGGAGTGAGACCCGGCGGGGCGTGCCAATAGGACCGACTAGGTGCGCCGTAGGAATGACCGCCTGGGCTCTGATCCAGTCAGATCCCCCGCAAGGAGGAAAAGCCGGGGTTGCCAAGAGGAAGTGATCGCTCATTGCGTGGTTTTTTGTTTGATTTTTTTCTACAGCCTTCGTCAGTTTCGCCTTCAACCATGGACCAGCGTCTGGCCAGATTTTTGTTGAGCGGTCGTTTTTAGGGTTTCATATATATATGAACCCAGATCCCCCGGGACGCTTTAGGCAAACAATTATGAATTGTGCTCTATCCTCCTTCCCCTTTGACTCCTGATTGCTTCTCGTTTTTTTTCCGTCTGTTACAATATGGTATGACATCACCGACCCTAACTATATCCCTACCCAGCCCTATCTGATCCCCTTGCCCTTTCCCCTCCCGTTCCAGGGGATAGAACATCCATTTGAATTTCTTTCGAGAAAGGATGAAAACCAATAAAATGAAACTGAAACCAATATGCTAATTCGAAAACAGGCGACTTTTGAATCCCTCCCTACAGAGCTCCGGTTGCAGGTTCTGCAGCACCTGGACCTTCCCTCCTTGGGCCAGCTCATCCAAGCCTCTCCCACCTACCACAACACATATCTTCAGTCTAAGAAGATCTTATTACACAATGTGGTCCGACAATGTTACGGCCACGTCGGCCTGGCAGACCCCATCGCAGCCGTCACCTCCACCAATCTGCAGGCAGAGGTCAAATCCCACCGAGACGACATCATTTCCCTCCTGGATCACCTCCGTCGCCGCGCGGAGACCACCTCGCAACGCCACATCCTCTCCCCCGACGACTCTCTCCGCCTCCTTCATCTCTACCAGCGCCTGAAGCCCCTCCTCACCCGCTTCCTCCAGCGCGCCCCAGGGCCTGTCTCCCCGGCGGAGCGTGCCCGCATCCTCCGTGCTCTCTGCCGTCTCCAAACTTACAGCAACATTTTTGGTTCCCGCGAGTGGTCGGCCGACCCGCACTCCCGCCGTGGCGCCGCAACATGGTACCGCAACTTCACCCTGGACGACATGTGGGCGCTTTTCTTCGGACCCATGACCCCCTGGGAAGTCGAGGAGTTCGGCAGCGTGTCCACCTTCCTGCAGCAGGAGTATAGCGCGTTATTTGCGCAGATCGCCCGCGACGTCGGCCCGCGTGACGGACCCGCTTGGCAAGCGCTGCGGCCCGATGGGATGCCCGTGGAGGTTGTCTATGGCAGTGCCGATGAAGAGGGTATGTTTTATTTTCCCCTTCCCTTTATCCCTCCCTTTCAAATAAGAAAAGTAAACTAACATGACCCAGCTCCCGAAAACAAAGACTACAACGACTACTGCAACCACCTCGTCGCCCTCGGCCCATGCTTCCTCGCCACCGTGCTGGCCCAGCCCACCGCGCACGCCCGCCACAGTCTCCTAGCCGCCAACTCCATCGCCGCCAAGCGCTCCTTCGACAGCCGCGTCTCCATCATGCGCCACCGCGGCACCCCCATGCTGGACCCTGCCGACCGCTACGACGTCTCCGGCGTCGGCGCCCTCCTGTCCAGTCTCCCTGTCATGGACCAACCGGCCACAGGCTGGAGCCACTACTGGTACGGCGCGCAGGGACCCGTCGACAGTGTGGTCCACGCGCCGGAATCGCATGAGCGCACGATGGGCAACTCCCACGGGTGGCAGTGGGGATATGCCCTCTGGGACGTTCCCGCTTAATCACTTTCTTCCACTTTCTTCTATCTTCGTTTTATCCCCTCACTTTACTCTGTTGTAATGTCTTTTATCTTCAGGTTGAGTTTTCAGATCAGTTGCTTGTTTGATTGATCATCTGCATTGTCGTGGTTTCGTCTGGACGAATCTGCTCTCAGCGTTCTGCTGATATGATGTTTTAAAAAAGTGCTTTTGGCGTTGCATGAATCGGTGTTTTGGTTTGATGAACCTTTTACCTGTCGGTTGACAGGGTCATGACATGACATGACATACTCTGCATAAGTGGCTTATTGCTGCTTGCGTTTGTTAATCTTTTTATCATGAGAGTACCCCATTTGCAATTTGAGGAAGAAGTGTTGTCTGACAGCACTTCTCGGCTTTACTACTGCCATTGTTTATCATTCATATCGCTCCGTATATCTATAGCCAAATCCGTTGTAGAAAAGAATCCTCATCAGATATCCGTAAACATGTGGGCAGTGGTGCGGCCGGTTCACTTCATGCCACGTGATATCTTGAATACAGAAAATAGACTTGCGGCTCATGGCTTTTGTTCCCTATCTAAGCTTAAAAGATAAGCTTAAATCGTTATCATTTTTTATCCATATCGGTTTGATCATGTCCTAAATTGTTTTCTTTCGTACTTTATATCATATTTCGCTGTTGTTGCATGATTTCACTATGTTAAAATAGCTTTAGTTCCCGTGTAGCGATAGGCATGACACTATCCCCTTGACGAATTTAACACTCTCGTAGAGTAACCAAGAGTTTTCCTTGTATCCATCTTATTGATATCATCGTGTCTTTCCTCTCAAAACAATGGTTACCAGGAATAGACTTCACATAGACAGTCCATTCCTGGGTATATTTAAGCTACTCAGGACACTTTGTATTCACCGATTGATGTAGAGGGTGAATCCAATCAGTTAGTTACTTGGTCAATCATCTGGAAGTCACAGACTAGATTTCTTGTCTTTTCTTTCCTTACTCTTCTATATTCTGCAGGACATGGAACTTTCCAAAAGGAACATCAATATTTCATAATTTTCTGGATTTCGTCAGACCTTTGATCAGTCTCATATCTATCCTCTCACAAACTGGAGTCTTTGATCCTGAGCTTCCCATTAAGACGGTAATATATTACTGGCAACTATAAGTACTCTGAATAAGACATTGGCTCGCATACGTCCAAGCGGGACTTCCAATGGTGATATCAAATTACCCTCCCTAGTAGCCAGGTCTCCAAGTACTGAACCTCTAGAAGATTACCGCACGCCCATCCACGTGAGAATAGGACCAACCCCCCTCACCCACAATCCATTGAGCCGTGCTGAGTTAGGAAACGGTAAGAAAGACATCCTGTTTTCTATCTAAAAACCCTTTGACGGGTTCAAGAGAGAGTGGCGAGGAAACAGCGTATGGTACAACCAAACTCCTAACGCTTAGTATGGGAAAAGACTCGACAGACAGTCAAAATATGTTGGGGTATATCAGTCAGGTTAAGCCCTATACCAATTGTTGGGTCAACGTTTTGGCGTAGCGGTCTTGAGAAAATACGTCTGAGCTTTGGCTGAAGATATGGGTCTGTACTTGATTCTCGCTATTAAGAAGAACAGGTTCTATAACCTGGTACAGGTCTCCACGGGACGGAATAGTAATCCTGGGAATGTCTTATCTAGAGTCCACAAGAATGTAATCTACATGCTCACCAGCCTCTCATGACTAAAACAAGTTCCAAAAAAAGACCCCGAATATCTACATAAGAGTCTTGACCTCGAATTCTCGAGCACAGCCCAAAACGGGATGACTCGAGTGTTATCTCAAGGCAACATAAGTATTTCTTGCAAGTACAGCCAACTTCAATTCATTAATATCAATAAAAAGAATAAACATTTCACTTTCGACAAGGTCTAGATCTCTACTGATCCCTTCCAGCGGGCGACCGCTCCACAGTGGCCATCAATAGTACCCTGGTTTTGTGCCGTGGCATACCTCCCGACCCGCCTATCAGTATCGAGTCTATCGGCCCAATGATGACAATTTCCGCTCACCCAAAGTGTGAGTGGAGTGGCGGGATGGGATCCAGACCCGCTTTCCCACTTTTTGAAATCAGCATGGAAGAGAAGTTTACTCTCCGTCGAGGTCATGTCGTTGCAGGGCTGTAATGCGAAGGGTACAGTACTCTCCCTCATGCCGTGGTGCCGTGTGCTTGGTCGTATTGGCTGGTTTCCATCTACAGGCCAGCATCTCGGAGAATATATCCCGAGCAATGGGGTTGCCATCAAGCGATCGATCTACGGTGGGGCCCGTGTCGCGAAAGTGGCGGCTTGATGGGTCCACGAAGCATGATAGGAGGGACCCTCCCAGCTGCGAACGTAATTCAGGCTTTCTAGTGAGGTATATTGTGCTGTAATTAACAGTGTGTCAAAACGCA
Source organism: Aspergillus campestris IBT 28561 (assembly GCF_002847485.1). Taxonomy (NCBI): domain Eukaryota; kingdom Fungi; phylum Ascomycota; class Eurotiomycetes; order Eurotiales; family Aspergillaceae; genus Aspergillus; species Aspergillus campestris. The sequence continues at coordinate 605,606 of NW_020194337.1, forward strand.
AATAAACTCTAGGTAGTGGCTGACGTGGAAGAATGCTCGGCAGCTTAGGAATTACTTGAGAATCACGCGAGTAGGAGACATGTTATCTTCACCAGGAAGTAAATAGTATATTAAATTGAAAAAATAGCAGCAATAGCAACTATATGGGTATTATGTCGTAATCGTAGCCCGTCTAATCATCTATCCCAGGATATAACAAGAAACCCGGATATCTAGTAAGCAGCCCCAGCCCGCACTTCGTAATTCGGCGACCAGAGTCTCCGCCCCAGCGGAAACCGTCGCCTCTTTCTCCACGATCTGAAGTCGTTTCGGTGTTGCTCATCCTGGCACACCTGTCGCTGGAGAGGACATCCAAACTCCTTATGAGTGAGAGGCTCCACATTCTCTTTCCCCTCCACGTCAAGAGATTCCTCCCTTTCGACTTCATCACCTTTCCCTTCCCCCATTTCCCCAGACGAGACAGCCATGGTAGTAGTCCGTAAGATCCCACCCGAAGCTGACAGCCCGCCATCGGCTTTGATCTCAAATTTCCCGGGCTGCGCAGACACCTCCGCGCTATTCCTACTCGCGAACGCCCAGTCCGAAGTCGACGGCACGTTGGCGTCTTCCTTCTCCGTCGCAGCAGCAGCAGTGACAGTAGAAGAAGTAGACAATTTGCGCCGCACCATCGCCTTGACCACCGAAGCGATCTGATCGCGGAGGGGGGGTCCCTCGCGCGGGTGGCTCGTAGGCTGCTGTTTGCTGAGGTAGTAGTCGTCGAACTCCTCGTCGTCGGAGTCGGAGTCGGAGTCAGAGGCGTACTCCGGGTCTGGGCCCGTCTGGAAGGAGATCATTGCCTTTTGCATGTCGTCTTGCGCGAGGTGGACTGATCGGCGGAGGAGGCGGTGGTGGCCGAGACAGCGGCGGAGGTCGGGATCTCGCGCGGAGGTTTCTTTGTGGAGTTTCGTGCGCGAGAGAGCGGCCATATGAGATGGGGGTGGAGAAGAGGAGATCTTGCAGGAGGATGATCGTTGGTGCGCGGCGACGATGGGGGGGATGCGAGTGTTGGAGCGGGAGGAGGTCCGGTGGAGGAAGTCTGTTATGTCGGACATTTTCTTATGTATGTGTATGTATGTGTGTGTGGGTGTGTGTGTATGTATATGTATAAAAAGAAAAATGTCTTGGGACGTGCTAGCAGTCCTGGAAGAATTGTCCAGACTTGAACATTGTGCGAAAGTTCTCACAGCGTCTGGTCTCTCAAGGGGGTTTGTCGAAAACGGGAAATCGGACACATCTTATATCTCTTTGTCTTCCTGTCACCTTATCAACTCAGGCTCACCCCCGATCTAAACCAGCCCGGTCCAGACGACCGATGGACCGAAATGTGGGGGGGAGGAGAACCCAGCATGGACACTCCGGGCTAATCAGGAGCGATTGCTCACTGACGGCCACCCCGGGGCCGACTGGCAGTTAGGGTTAAGGGAGCTGCAGTGGCGATCGGGAGTCCCTAAGTCATGGTGTCATTGACTAGGTCCCACCCCAATCACGCAGATCCTCACCCAGATCCTCGACGAATGGAATCGTTGGGTGGGCCTTCTGACGACTGCAGATTGGCTGGGATGTCCTCCTCACCGTGGTAAGACACTGTTCATCACAGGTTCCTTGGTCTGGTCCGTTGGAGATATGCTGCGAGACACTTCCGCGGCATCGATCTTGAGACAGCACGCATTGCCTCGCTCGGGAGTTTCCGACAATTGCATTTCCCCGCCGCTTCTTGATTCAAGTCATCTCATGGCACCACGAGAACCATGCCATTCTTCCTAGGAATGTCGGGTGGTTTCGGGACGAACCAAATACTGCGCCGATTACATCCGTATACCAACCAGTCTGGGCGCTATGGTAGATCGTGAGTTGAGTAAACTCCTAGGGAAGATACGTCTCCCATTGCATTTGGTTGTCATTCCTATAATCGTGACAATTATTACTATTAGGACTATAGCCTAGTTGCCATTCCTCGATTAATGCTGGGGATAGTGGCACCGTATATGACAACGCGTCCGAATACATCAACTCGCATAACCCTCGTGTCATCAACGGTATCAATATGAATTTTAGTGAAACTTGGCAATGATTGTACATGGACTTTGCAGTCAAGCCGAGCCCGATCCCGGAATAGCATTATTAGATGTCACCACGATCTAGATCAAGGGTTTCATTAATTGGCCACCCTTAACCCCGGCATAAGTCGAGATTCAGGGTTAGTCAAGAGATAAGTTTTTCTTTTCGCATGCGGTTTTTGAATCTCCGGCCAAGTCGGTGTCAAACATGGCTGATATGGCACCACCCATGGCTTCAAATTGGGGATATCCGTTGTTTGCGAGCTAGAACCCCCCATCCCCTCATACGGAGTTTTCTACCAGAGTACGTTCGATCGCAGTCTAGATCGGGGCCGATAGCCTGTGGGGAACGGATGTAGCCGGTGGCGAGATCGACGATTAGGCATTATCTATTAGTTTGGTATAACATCGTAAGTTAAGATAGGACCAGTATGCTTTTCCTGGTCCATGGAACATATTCCTTTTCCCGCAATCATGAATGTCCCGACACTGTACCGGCGCCAAATTTGCATTGCCCTTTTGCTTTTGGTCCCTATCCTTCCATTATTCCGATTTCCTGTTCCCTTCGATCTGGCATCATGCCAACACCAGGTATGTTATCCAGGCCAGTGCAGCCCCAGCTAACGTCAACGTCATGGATTCCCGGCCAGCTGCCGACGCCTCGTCCGATGAGGATTTCTCGGACGCATTCTTGCTTCCCTTGGCTGATGCATGGCCCACCCACGGATTCCAGTTGGTCAGGTTCTTCGTGCAGTCGTCACTAATCGCGTGTCCCTTTAGTTGCGCCAATTCCTCCCCAGCCCGCGACAGCGTGATCACGACATCCCCCATGCGATCATTCATCGGCACACTGCCGTGGTAGAGGCCCTGCCGGGCGCCCTTCTTAGGTTTATACTGCCACCGCGACAGCGACGTGTCCTTGCCGCCAATGCTAACGGTCACCTCTGCGGGGGCATCCAGCAGCGCAGAGAAGAACACCCGGTCCTTCAGCACCTTCTCCGGCGCCATTGTCGGCTGGTCCTGCTGCCGCGTATTCCCCGTCGTCCGCCCATCTTCACACCGCGACGACGGGTTCACGCGATACCAAGCCACCAAGCCCGCGTCGATCTCAGCCTCCTCATCATCATTGTGCTTCCCTCTCTTGAACTGGTCAATCCAGTACGGTAGAAAAGCCCGCCACCCATCATGCGGCATGTTCTCAGCGTAGTTAAACGGCGCCTGTGCATACCGAAACACATCCAGGCTGCCGGGATGGATCGGCCCAATGTAGTGGCTCTCCCCGTAATCATTCCAGCTAATCAGCTCCACATACTCCGGCTTCAGATCCAGCACCTGCTGCCACCGCGTATACCAGAGGTCATCGCCCTGCCACACCCAGTTCTTGTGCCACCGTATCATATTCGTGTAGAACCAGGGCGACACGCCCATGATGAAGGGCTTATCGCCCAGGGCGTCCATGTACTCCTTGTCGAGCGCGGTGCTCATCGCGTCCGTGCCGTTCGGCCATGAACTCCAGTTCATCAGCCCGTCGACGTGCTTCTTCGGCGCAGTCTTCTTCGGATCCACACTTGACCAGTCCGGCATGAAGAAGCAGTCAACCTCTGATTTGATTTGCGCCCAGTCGCCTGATGCCTGTGCGCCTTCGAACGTCGATACCAGCGGCTTGCCATCGCCCGCGTGCTTGTAGTATGCTTCGTGCTTCGTGTACTTCTTCAGGACTTTGACTACCTGGTCTGGCGGCCAGTGTCCATCGCCTGAGTAGTCGAGCGACAGGAACATCTTGAAGTCGTGCTCTTGGGCTGCGGCGAAGGCGTCGTTGAATAACCGTGTGTTGCCTGTCTCCTGGAAGCCTGTGTTGAGCGCGAAGGCGTCGATCTTGGCTGCTTTTGCGGCTGCTACGTCTAGCTTCCATTCGTTCTTTGTGTAGTTGACTGCGTTTTGGAGCTATTGTCTGTGAGTTCTTTGTCTTGTCTGCTATTCGCTGTTATAGCGTATAGATCAAAGGGAGGATTACCATGAAATGAGCGAATACTCCTTTGGCCTGCACGCGGCAGACGCTCAGCAGAGCTGTGACCAGCAGGAGAAGTCGATACATTGTGCGGGCTCACTGTCTCTCTACTACAGTCGGACTGGGCCCCGTCGGAGTATACATACCTCTTCTGACAGCGGCGTTTAGGAGAAAAGGGGGAGGGGTCAGTCGTAAAAAAAACCAATAATAATAACAAAATCATAACAAAGATATGATATGTCTGCGCCGCAATGAGAAATCCGGTATATCAAAGCTAAGATTTGAGACTTGCCGTCGTAAATTGGAATCCGGCCTTTCATGGCCTCTTCTCCCGATCAATATCTGCGCTCGTTCAGGCATTTTGACCGGCTAGCATGACACATACATGGCCTGGGCCCGACTGCTCGATGTCGTTCTTTTTGTGATGAGCGGTCAGCTCACTTCCATCGATCCATGATAGCAAGTCGCTATCGATTGTTTTAAGCCTCGATTGGGAAAGGGACTAGACAACGGGCACGGACATACGCACGAACACCCGGGGTTCTCTGGGCGGCGCGAGAACAATGGATGCCACTTTAGTCATGCATAACTAGTTGGCTAATCAACTAGCTAACTGTCTGACAGCACCTGCGGTGTCATCCAGACTATTTACTGGGTGGGTCTGACATACGGGGCTCTGCGCAGACGACGTATCATGTGGAGAGGGTTCGTCGGCATTTTGCTCCGTAGATTGCTGACAATCGGAGAAAGGGGGGGGGGGGGGGGGGGGGTCCTGCATGGTAGGGTTTGGATTACAGTTTCTAGTGCTTTTTTGGCTTTGTATCCCTTTTTATTGTTTTGGGGTGGGTCTGGAACGTAACTATCTACTAGTCCTTTCGCCATGGTATCGGCTAGGTTGGTGAAGCCTTTTACCGCTTTATTGAAGGTATACATACAGTGGCCCACGGGAAGTTATCTCAACTTATTGTTCTCTAGGAAATAGAAGAGTACAAGGATCATCCAATATTATCATTGACAGTGCTTTTCACTCCAGCGTCTTAATACAATACAGGGGGCATTTGCATCGAACCCGATCAGCAGTCTGATCGATGATTCCCTTGAAGTCAACCATGTCGATCTCGCATAGACCTGTCCACCGACATTTCCGGCGATCCTCCAAGCTGGAGGACATAACACAGCAGGGCATGTCATGCCATGTCATGTTACTCCTGTTGATCATCGCACTATCGAAATAGGGCCCAAGCAAGGGGCTGCGTCTGACATCAGCACGAGATTTATAGTTATATGTATATAGCCACATTATTGCATCTTCTTGACAGTTCTCGGCGGATTCCAACTACCCCATGCAGGAGACTTTCTAACACACCAGGTGTGTCTTTCCTGTCTTTCCCTGCAATGAGTGCCGATCTTCGCTGTATGCTTCCGGTCTGTCCGGTGCTCGAGCGCCGTGGATTTGGGTATATCTTCAATAATTGTCAGCATCATCCAATCAGACGTCAAACGATAGTTACAGTAACAAAAAAGAAAAAAGGAAAAAGGAAAAAGGAAAAAGGAAAAAGGAAAAAGGAAAAAGGAAAAAGGAAAAAGGAAAAAGGAAAAAGGAAAAAGGAAAAAGGACATACTCGGTATACCGCGCAATCATCTCCGCATCCATATCCGCCAACGACTTCAACGCCGCGCGCATATCCTCAACCAGCAGATTACACCGGTGCAAGCTGAAATCCTCCCGCAGCACCACGCGCATCATCTTAAGCTGGTTACAATGCGGTGCCATCGTATAAGCCGGGATCACCCACCCACGCTGTCGCAACACATGAGCCAGTGCATATTCATCGAACAGTCGGGAATCGTCGGGGGGCAGCCGGTACGCGACCAGCGGCAGCCCGCGCCCGCCAGTCTCGCTCATCAGGATAAATCCCAGTTTTTCGAGCTCTTTGGCCAGATGATCGGCTGTGCGCGTCAGGTTCTCCATGATTGACCGGTATCCGTGCTTGCCTAGCCGGATCAGCATATAGTATTGTCCGATGACATGCGATGCGCCTTTGCTGAAGTTGAGCGTGAAGCTGGCTTGGTCGGCGCCTAGGTAGTTGATGTTGAAGATGAGTTCTTGGGGGAGGAACTCGGGCGAGCGCCAGAATACCCAGCCCACGCCGGGGTAGACCTGCACCGTCGTTAGGGTTGAATGCCATGATAAGGAGCAAGACAATGAGAGGGTAGACGCACCAGACCATATTTATGCCCCGACACATTGATCGATACGACCTTCTCCAGGCGAAAGTCCCACACCAGCTTGGGGTTCACAAACGGTGTGACGAACCCCCCGCTGGCAGCATCCACATGGATCGGACAGTCGATCTTCCTCTCGACCAACAAGTCATTCAACCCCTTCACATCCTCATACTGACCCGTATACGTCGTTCCCATAATCGCACAGATACCGATGGTATTCTCATCGATCAAATCAACCGCCTCTTTGGGGTCAATCACATAGCGCGACTCAGTACAGTAAACGTATTTCTCCTCAACGTCAAAATACCGCGCCGCCTTCTCCCAGCACACCTGCACAGCGCTGCTCATCACGATATTAGGCCGCGTCCAGTCCTTGCCCGCTGCCTTGCGCGCGTTCTGCCAGCGCTTCTTCATCGCCAGCGTCGCGAGCATGATCCCCTCGGAAGATCCCACCGTCGAGGTGCCGATCGCGTCGTGCTTGCCTCCGTCCGCGCCGTGGCTGTCGGTCGTCGGTGCGTGCAGCAGGTCCGCAATCATGTCCACGCAGCGGTTGTGAATGTGTGCTGTCTGCGGGTATTGCTCGTAGTCGATGAAGTTCTTGCTTAGGGACTCCGTCATGAGTTGTTCGACTTCGTCTTCCTGGTTTCTGCTCAGTTTCTGCCTGGTACCGGTGATTGGCTGGGAACGACTTACCATGTATGTCGTGACGAAGCTCGCCAAGCTAGGAAACAATTAGCCCTATCCCCTCTACTAAGGTAGAACCAAGAGGGAAATACTTCAGCAGCGGATTCCCGTCCAGACTCAATTCGTCCCTGATCATCCGCGATGCCACCTCCGCCGGCATCTGACGCTCGCACATGGCGTGCTCTGGTAACTCCTCGACCGCATACTTCGTGCTATAAATATACGGCGAGGCGGCCTCCGACCGCTCCTCGTCGGCCTGGCGTCGGCGACGACGCTGTACCTCGGTGTCGCGGCGGACTCTAGTTAAATGGACCATTTTGATGAATTGACTCGATCTTGCGCCTTATTTAGAAAAGTTGTGAATGGTTCCTAGGTAGGAGAGAGGTACTGTGTTATATGAGCCAAATAACCATGACGTGGAGACTGTTACATTGGGTGGGATTGACCGTGCTCGGGTCGTGTGGATGACCTCACCACTGTGGTGGTTCCTGTTTGACCTGACCACTGCACCACTGTTTGCTGGGTGTGGATGTTGCTAACAGGGTTTGATTGAGTGTTTGCTTTGATCTGTGGTGTGGCTTTTTGTATGATTGTGGGACGGTTCATTGATTTACTAAGTTTCTCATCATGTGGTGGTTTCTCATGTGGCCATCACGGATAGATCATTCTGTTCAGCTTCAACCCTAATCACATTACACATGATGAGTTACTCTATCTGTGGTACCTTGGGACCTGTGTCCTACCCAGGAACTTATTTAAGTGATCAAACGGTTCATTGTATTGACAGGCTACTACAGTGATGTGGCTGGGCATATTCCTAAGTAATTGGCGAATCTACAGCCTCTATGACGTGAACAATAACTTCAAAGCACTTTCGACTTCATTCATTGACCGTAGTTCATTCATTGTCTTAGCAGAATAGTAGACACGCCAGAGATATAAGACCTCTATCCCTCTTCCAACTTCTTCCCCTCTCATAATCCCCAACTCAAGAACCACTTTCGCCCGGCAGTCCATATACATATATTATACATCCTTCAACCAACGGCACCGATTAAACCAGCCAACTCTATAGAGAACCAATATCAACCAACAACTATTGCCAAAGAATGCACAGACACAAGGACAAGCAACAGCTTTTATGCTATGAACTATAAAGGTCCCCGAATCATGGAAAGCAATCCCAATATTATACCAGCGGCCAGTGCCTACAAAACGATAGCACTTCGATCCCTAGCAGAAATATATTTCAATCATATCAAAACCCGACCAAATACTGATTCAGTATTTTGGTGCAGCACGCCACAGGTTACGAGCTCCTCGAAAAATCGCTAAGAACACCAAAATTGCCAAGGTCGTCAGGATATCCTCTCATGAAGAAGCAGTATACTGAAGCAGTCGCCAATGATGGCCCGGGCGGCATGCTTCACACATCGAACCAATAAATCGGCTGACCGTATTATGGGCACAAAAGGCCCCTAAAGGTTTTGGAATCTCAGTAATATGCTCAGATTGACGCATATTGAGCATGCCATTGATCCGACCTTCCACCATCCAGCACCAAATCACGCGCTGAAGCAGACATGGGAGAATCTCTCTGCTCCTCCGACCCTTTGACTCGCGCAGCAGCAAGATGGAACGTCCAAGTGCTCAGCAAGAAGGCCCCGGACATGAAGACATGAACTAACCAGATCCACGGAACCATGGTCCACGTGGTGGGCAAAGGAACAACGAGCATAACAGCGATATGGCTGGATACTACAAGAGTACATCGTCCGATCCTCTGCATCGGTGCAATAACACTAGAAGAGTTCTGTCAGGTCAGCCACCGCACCAAAAAACGAACCAGTATTTGGTCGGGCTTGATATGATTGATATCTCAATGGAAAGTTCAACAATCAATACATCTGGCGCCACCTGGTTGGGACGTCAACGGTACTCACTTGCGTTAGTATCATCGTCAAAGGTATTGTCGCCATGCAGCGCAGGCCATGATTCGCACAGTTTCTCCTTCTTCTTATTGCTTGAGATACGCCAAGCTATATATATATATCCGCAAAGTTCACGGAACCTGCTTTGACGTGCTTTGTCCCGCCACAAGACTCATAGATGGTTTAATTGATGCCATTGTCTTTTGAAGATGGGAGCTAGCGCTACGGCCTCAATCACAGCCTGCATGAAATATGATTCTCGACTTTACCATCGATGATAGTATCGAGATATCATACGGCCCAATTTAAGCGGATTCGTCTATAGCTTTCGGTCCGACGAAACGCGAAGATTTGACCTCCGAAGTATTTTCGAACTGTTGATCTTACAATTCGCGCTGTTCAAAACCAAAGACACCTCTGGTCGTCTTTTCCATGACCAAGCCATTCCCAATGCGCGCAAAGTTGGGTTCATAGCAGACAAGAACCGACTCAAAAGAACCGACTCAACGTGGCGCTCAGCCGGACACAGATAGTCCTTGTGATCATCGGCAATCTCAGGTCTTGGGATATGCAGGGAATTTAGACATATATATGTCGGTAAGATTCCCATGCCGACGACACTTGGGTCTCGCCACAATGATAGCACTCGCATGCGCTCTTAGTCGCGTTTCTCCATTTTGGAATGTCTACCCCCACCACTGGAGCCGTTCACAACTTAGGCACGCGAGACGGTCGGTCTCCGCCGTGTATATGCTTGTTGCTCCATATGGGTACAATATTCTCAACCGGCGTGCTATGATCGATTTCATCATTGATTTTGCACCGCATGGGTGACCAGCATGAGTTCCTTGATGAGGAAGACAAACACAACACAATACCATTGGATTCAAGATGGTCTTTAATCATCCAGCAGTGGTGGATAATCGACAAGCAAGAACATGCTGTCAAAAGAAGTGTTCAGACTTCAGTTGTCACCGAGATTGGGTTTATCAACTCGGTCTCAATTTTCCAGCGACAGACCGAGAGGTTATTATGGCAACACCGACACTTCTGCATAGTAGCCATGGACGAGATATTAATCGGCCCAGAGACACTTGAAGAGCATCTAGACATCTCCGCTGAATAATACCAGCGTTGCAATCGCTCCAAAAGACACGACCGGACAGCTTCAGTGGCTCCTCAATAACTGGTCCGGCTTTCCGTGCTTGTGCAACTTGAACCAGTGATGCAACCAACACCTGAGCAAAGTTCTTTCCCAGCCAGTTTTTGCGGGTTTCTTTTTGACTCTACAAACAAACACACAATGTCATCAAGAATTTGGCTGTTTTCAACGGGATTGTCTCGCGTTGTCCACGCAGTAGCGTTGTGTCTTATCAATGACCCTGCTCGAGATTATTATAGCTCATTCCTTATGTATCACCCATCCTTATCATCCACTGAATCCTTTATTTAGTCAGCTTGTTTGATTCTACAGAATTCTCTGTGATCTAGGTTAGTCATAAACATCTCGTCACTATAATAGAAGTAGAGTTTCTGTCATATGCACGATCGAAACACTCGGCCAGATACCTAGGTTCATCACCTCCCCCACTTTTTTAATTTATGAGTTTAATTTATTCAGAGCCAAATAAAGACGACAGGAATCCATAACCGAATAAATTAACTCAGACCGTATGACGCCATCTAGATCATGGCACAGGCGGGTGGCAAAGCAAGAGACGCACACGGCACACCTCACAACCCCCGCGTTGCAAGCGACTCCAGATAAAGGCGCATGAAGCGGGGCCCCGCCCTGATCTGAGGATCCCCTCCGACGTCAGACATCGGGGATGTGCTCCGTTTGGAGTGATACGACGCGGAGAGAGTCGGGGAGGGGTCCTAAATACAGTAAATAGTTGCAGAGTGACCTATCTATCGCCTAACACTTTACTCGTCGTCGCCGCTGATCGGGATAGACCCTCGGCTATTTTCTGGGGAAGTGGTATGGTCCATTTGGCCAATGGACCACTAATATGTCGCCTCCATAATAGTCCAGTAACTGGTTATCGGCTCCAGCTTCGTGATTCACGTGGGGTGGAAGGACTTGTACCCCAGTAATTGGCGGTGGAGGGGGAATCATACTACTACTTCCCACTTCTGAGACACCCGCGTCCTATCGCGGCCACGGGGAAGTGGTTCAAGAGGATCGTGGGCGACGAGTATGGGGATGGGATTATTGGGACAACTGGGGACTGTCGGGTGGGCCTCTTGCTTTTTTGAGAAGTTTTCCCGGTGGATCCAAAGCATCCATCCGATGTGGGGTCTGCTTCCATTCTTCCAAAGCCAGAGAGAGGCTGTGTTTGTTTATCGTCTTGGTGTTTTCCCCCCCCCCAGGAACGGGGGGAAAGTCTGGCGTATTCATATGCTCCGATGCTTTGGGTACCCTGCCAGAACTCAGTTCCAGACATTCCGGTCGATGCTGTTGGAACTTGTTCCTGTCTTCCCTGCTAACGCGATCGTTTGATCTCACATGCAGGTGGTTGTTGATCCCACGCGGGTTGCACCAGTACAGTCACCACTGTTCGAACACTTGTATAGTATAGGATCTTCTGATCAAAGTTGGTTCTCGCTTACCATGTCTTTCCATGGTCCGTAAAAGCAAGCCGTTTAGTGTACGAGAAGATAGGCAGGGGATTTAACCAGACTTGGGGTTTTCATCAGGGGTCCATCAATCGCATTGGTTGAGTATGGTGGATCCAGAGAAGGAATGAGAGTCACAACCCCAACAACAGAGCCACGACATTCCATCAGGTTCCCTTAGTCGCATCTCCTTCCTTTCTCTCTCCTCTCCTCCTTCGCCTTTGTCGACAGGGTTAATACGGTCAAGACCGCCACCATTTGATAAGCATCGCGCCACCCGCATCATTTGCAGGCCAATTGTCGTGCCATGCATTTTTAAATTAAAAGGTGACATAATTTTAATCTATTAGACTTATCGGAGCTGGATAACTCATGACCAGCTTCCCCCCTCAACAATGTCTCACTGACCGACCAACATTACCCTCTCCCGCACGGGGATCGGCGCCTCGATCGACATCACAATTTCCCTTTTCTTGATGTTTTCCCCCGACTACTTCAGCCATCTCCACTGGCTAACTATCTCGTCTTTGCGGTTTTTCTGGTCGGTTGGGATCAAGGAACGTTACATTGTTCCCCCAGTGCGTCTCTCTCACCGAGAATCTCTTCTGTCTACGGAGTACGTATGGCATCTGTGGGTTCGACTGGCTGGAGATTTTCTCTCACCATCCCGAATCTATCCTGATAGGAAAGCGGCTCCTCCCGGTGAAGGTTAACGGATATTCATCGCGTACGGTGCGGAGCCTGATGTCCTGTGGCACTCCAAGGAGTCCAACGACGGTCAGCTCCCATCGTATACAAAATGCCAATGCGAGGCTGTCACCGTATTTGACGTCAATTGGACTGGAACCAAGAACTATCCCGGACGACCCACCTCGTCAGTAGCTAGAGGCGCACTAGTCACCACCCTGTCCAAGGCTCAGGAGATACCGGCCGGAGCCAACAGGTCATGATCCAAGAAAGTAAGCACCAGATGCGGAGGGCGGAGCATGGGGATTGGATAACTTCCCCCATGGGGAGAGGGGGCTCGCAAGCGACAGGGATACGATCGCGCTGGACGATAGTCGATTGGGCTATTGTCTGCCTAGGCACTGGCTAAATTAAGTCCGTTGGGCAGGACTGTGATTAGCATCGTCCGGTCCCATATAACAATCTCATCACATGGCGGCACATGGGGGGAACAGTGGAGGGGCGACCTCGGTTTAGACCCAATTTACTATGCTGGATATGGAGAGGAACAGCAGCCAGCAGGTTTTAGTGTCGCCCCAAGGACGGATCGCGGGGAACTAGTTTCTCAACTCGACGACGATCGTCATCAGTTTGCATCCACATATAGAGCTGTCTCCCTTTCGCGGAGATGCTCTTTCTTCGATCCCCAGAACGACCAGGCCCTCTGTCTTACCCGTCAAGTTTCAAGACAAGATACCGGAGCTGTTGCGATCAATTGCATTGCTGCTGCTGAGGCGAAGAGAACACGAAGGAACGACTATAAACAAACCCCCAAGAAACAGAAAACACAAAAAAAAAACAAGGAAAACTCTTTCAATAAAGTCTCCTTTATCATGCGTTTCACGCCAATCTTCGCGACCGCGCTGCTGGTCGCGACCAATGGTGCGGGTGCTATCCCGGCGGACGGAATCCTGGAGAACCTGGGCTTTGGTGACAAGAACGATGGGCCCAGCAGCACTGCCGTCGCGCAAAGTGCCCAGGAGCCGGCGCCTACGGCCCACGCCCAACCGCACCCGCAGCAGCAGCAGCAAGACCAACATGCCCCCGAGGTGGCCGACTCTTCCTCGGACGACAAGCCCACCTCTTCCAAGTCCGAGGAGGAGTCCCATTCTCCCCTGATTGACCTACCTATCGCCAAATCCACCGATGAGGGTCAGCAAGAACCGACGTCGGCTCCCGCGCCGGCGCCCACGAAGCCTGCCAAGACGGAGGAAGCGTCGGCTTCGTCCAGTTCCTCCTCTGCCCCGGCCCCCTCGAGCTCTGATAGTGGTCCCCTCGACGATCTGAACCCCTTCAAGAAGGACGACGAGGACAAGGAGGACAGCGACAGCAGCAAGGACAGCCAGACCAGCGACGACAGTGAGGACAGCGAGGATGAGAAGGACGACAAGCCCAAGAGCCCCTTCCTCGAGGGCCTCGGCGAGCTGGGCGAGGGTGTGAAGAACCTCCTCGACCCCGGCTTCCTCGCCGAGTTGACCAACACCTTCAAGTACCTGTCCACCGGTCTGGCGCCTCCCGTCGACAACCAGCTCCGCGGAATCGTCGGAGTCGCGAGCAAGCTCCTGACGCCCGAGTTCGGTGAAAAGACCGAGAAGCTGGTTGACACCGCCAACAACCTCCTGACGCCCCAGTTCATCAAGAAGGCCGACACTCTCATCGACAACGCCAACAACCTGCTCACGGCCGGCTTTGTCAAGAAGACCGAGACTCTCATCGACAACGCCAACAACCTGTTGACTGCTGGCTTCGTCAAGAAGACCGACACTCTCATCGACAGCGCCAGCGAGCTCCTCAGCCCCGACGGAGTCAAGGCCCTCAAGTCCCTGATCGACATGGCCGTTCCGCTCATTCCCGCCCTCAAGCCCCTCCTCAAGGAGGAGAGCATCGAGGGTATCGTGGGCCTGCTGAACAACGCCGAGGATCTTCTCACCCCCGGCTTCGTCAAGCAGACCAACGGCCTGATCTCCAACGCCAACACTCTCCTCACCCCGGAGACCGTCAAGGCTCTCAAGTCCCTGCTCGACATGGCCATCCCGCTCCTGCCGGCCCTCAAGCCCCTCCTCAAGGAGGAGAGCATCGAGGGTATCGTGGGCCTGCTCAACAACGCCGAGGACCTCCTGACCCCGGGCTTCGTCAAGAAGACCAGCGGTCTGATCAACAACGCGGACGAGCTGCTCAGCCCCGAGGCCGTCAAGGGCCTGAAGTCCCTCATCGACATGGGCGTGCCGCTGATCCCCGCTCTCAAGCCCCTCCTGAAGGAGGAGAGCATCGAGGGCATCGTGGGCCTGCTCGGCAACGCCGAGGACCTCCTGACCCCGGGCTTCGTCAAGAAGACCAGCGGCCTGATCGACAACGCGGACGAGCTGCTCAGCCCCGAAGCCGTCAAGGGTCTCAAGTCTCTCATCGACATGGGCGTGCCGCTCCTGCCGGCCCTCAAGCCCCTCCTCAAGGAGGAGAGCATCGAGGGCATCGTCGGCCTGCTCGGCAACGCCGAGAAGCTGCTCACCCCGGGCTTCGTCAACTCCACCTCCAACCTGGTGACCGGCGCCGACAAGCTGCTCACCCCCGACGTGGTCGACACCCTCGAGGACGTCCTCGCGGACGTGATCCCGCTGCTGCCCGCCTTCAAGCCCCTCCTCGGCAAGGTCAAGCCGCTCATCCCGGCCATCGAGCCCCTGCTCGAGCCCTCGACTATCAAGGAGGTCTCCTCGCTGCTGTCCAACGCCCACGATCTGCTTACGCCTAAGTTCGTGAACGAGACGTCGCTGCTGATTGATGATGTCACCGATGCCTTGCCTATCCTGGATGCTCTGCTGAAGTCGCTTTAAACCAACAAAACCCACAAAAACATACATCTCTTTGATTTATTTTATGCGATGACTAGGCGGAGGGGATAGGTGATGTGATGTGATGTGATGGCAATGATTTTTCTAATGTATGGAATTTCCTTAGACGTACATGAGTTCTTATGATCATGGTTTAATAATGATGTTTCTTTATCTGATAATATGATTTTTCACTTTAATTTTTTACTCAGTAGTAGTATACTGGTAGATATTTCTTAGTATAATAGTAAATGTATTTCATTCTCATGGCCTCCAGATAGTTTCGTAGAAGTCTAGGTAGTAAGTAGTCATCTTAATACATGAAGAGAGGCTTGGAAGTGACCACAAACGTTAAGCACTGACAAAATGTACACTCTACATGAGGTCAAAATAAAAAGCAGATAATATACACCGGCAAGGTGGGAGAGCGGTTAATCCGTAAGACTAGAAATCTTATCCCTTCGGGGTCGTCGGTTCGAATCCGGCCCTTGTCGTTTCTTTTTGTTTTTTTACATATATTTCCCGTATATACTAACTATACGGGATCTCGGTTCTTTTGCGTGCGCCATATGTTAGTTAATATTTGTTTCTTTTTTTTCTTTTTTTTTTTTTTTCAAGTCTCTATTGATTAGGATGAGTGGTTGTCTTATACGTCTGAGTCTATTACAAGTATTGATCGTTGAATCAGTAAATAAAAGTAGTACTAGACCCTCTATACAATGAAGCCATATAAGATAAAGTATATAAATAATATACTATGCCTCAGCAGTGCCAATATTGGCTCCCCTTTGATAACCACATACACATAAAAAAAAGATACAAACTAAATAAACAAACCATATACATTCATATATCCATCACTAATAGCAGTATATACTATCCCAATACTACAAACCCAAACTAAACATGGAAATCCTGAATCTCAATACTCAGTCCAGGTGGGACATCCACCTTCCTCAGCTCCTCGACGTCGATATCCTCGGGCGCCTCGACCCTACATTTACGATTAGCCATGATGGACTATTTCAATTTAGAGATGGAGAAGTGGGTGGACGTACTCCATGAAGTGAATAGGCGGGGTAGTCAGCGTCGACTCGAACGCGTCTGGGATGTGCAGTTGGCGGTCGCTGTAGATGTCTCGGATTCTGTGATTGGGTTGGGCTGGATTAGCTTGTATAATACTCCGTGTACTGTTTTATATGGAGGGGATGGCGTGGAGCGTAGAGGAAAGACGAGAAAGAATACATACACAGCAGCGAGGTCCGCCCCATCGCGGTAGTAATCGTGTGCGAGCTCGTTGTCGTAACGGATGTCGAATGTCTTGATTGAGTACAGTTAGTATCATCCACCTATCAATCTAGTATAGTAGGCAAGGTAGCTTTAAGCATAAATCAACAAAACGAACCAAATCTTTAGTCATCTTTGTGGCTGGCGCGTTTCCACTACTGAAGAGCTGATACTGCGGTTTGTTCGTCCGTCTGTCTGTCAATAGCACAGTCGAGATAGAGACAGGGGGATAGAGAAAGTAGTTATAAAACCCCGCCCACGGTCTGGACAGCGTGCATTCAAACAGTAGACTTCATTGTCTTTGGGAACGCACGCTACAGCTTTGCAGTGTCATTGGTGGGTGAGGGCCGATGAAGTCATGGCGACCTCACCACCTGGGGCGAACGAATTATGTGGGGCTTTTATGACATTGTTTAGTTGACAGGTGGGTTGTATGTCATTGTCTATCTATCTGTCTGTCTATCTAGACGGAGGGATGGATGAGTGCAGTGGATAGGTTGTTTTTCTTATGGGTGTTGTTTGCGATCGGAGATTAGGGTTCGGTTGGATGTGATGTCACGACAGTGCTGGGAATTGAGTTTGCCCACGTGTGGTGGTTTGTCGTTTGGGTTGAGATGTGATATCTTTTAGGTAGATTATGGTCCAGTGCAGTATCTGAAGAGTGTTATTGTGGTGCTGGGATGGTCTACTGCGGGTTAGGTACTGAGCTGTGGTATTCTGATGTATTTCTTTGAGATTGATATAGACTGCGTAGTCGTAAATATCTGTATGCCGGAATCAATATTTGTCTGTTTGTAATAGACTATCATTGTATCTCTCTCGTGAATAAAGAGAAATTCGATAAAACCCATAGAGATCCACTGATCATCGCAGCGGCAGATCTGCACAAAGATCGCAATCCAAATCACACCCGCAGCCAATCCACACTATTAACAAATAGTTGTAAGACATGCGCATTCTTGACTCGTCTCACCTCCACCCCAACCAATCATAAATGATCCTGCAGCCAGCACGAACAACAAACAATCTCCACATCACAGCCCAAAATCACCAAATTCGCATTCCCTCCCCTGAGGAATTCTTCACGGGATGGGAGACATCTCTATCTCCCTTCCCTTCCACATCCCTCCCTCCAGCAGCAAGCAATGACCATTCAAACAGCTGGAATGCCACCACCGCCCTGGGCCATCCCCGCCCTCCAATGGCTTCTCGTGCAGCTCGTGACAGGCCTGACGGTCGCGCTGGCACCCGCGCACTCACCCGCGCGGCCCATCGCCGCAGTCGCAGTCGTCGCCCTCGCAGCCTCCGTCCAGCAGCATGCGATACAACAAGCCTTCGCGGGGATCCGCGTCGGAGGCCCCATCGTCGCCATGTGCTGGGTGAATGTGCTCAACGCGTTCGACCTGCTGCTACTAAGCCGCGCGTCGCACGACGCGCAGGTCGCATGGGAGGCGAAAAAGACCCGCGAGAAGACGGCGCACAGGTCCTTGTTCCATCGTGTCGTCTGGGGCGTTAATACCATGTTCAATTATCGTCGAATCGATACGCCTTGGCAGATTGATCAGTTGCCGCCTTTTGATGCTGCTGATGCGGCCTATGTGCCGAGTCGGCTGCGGTATGTGGGTCTCGCTGCTGTGAAGGTTGTTTTTGCGCTGGTGGCTGTGCAGATGTTTACTGTTGAGGCGGATGAGATGTATGTTGCGGATTCCGTGGCGATGTTGCCGACAGATGTGAGAACAGTACTGCTGCCGGGTTGGGGTGAGGGGGCGGCGAGGCGCCTTCTGGTGCAGGGCTTGTTTACCGTGTCGTTTGGAGTTATCTGCAGAGCGGCTATCCTTGCTGGGTATTCTTCTTATGCGATGTTGGTCGTTGCGCTGGGGTTCTATGAGCCGGTTGAGTGGCCGCCGATTGCGGGTTCGTTGACGGAGGCGTGGACGCTGCGGCGGTTGTGGTCGTATGTCTTCTTCTTTCTTCTTTCCACACCCTCTATTCTCGAGTGGGTGGACTTGAGCAGGTACTGACAAGGTTCATCTAGGAGGTCATGGCACCAAATATTCCGCCAGACAGTCGTCTCAAACGGCAACTTCATTGCCTCAACCCTGGGTATACCGCCATCGTCAGCATGGGCGTGCTACATCCGTCTTGCATTCGCGTTCGCAGTCTCCGGACTCGTACACCTCGGTATGGACCTCGCGTTCGGCGTACCGCTTGGGCAGAGTGGCGCGATGTATTTCTTCATGTTACAGGCTGTGGGAATCATCGTCGAGAATGCATTCCAGTATGTCTTTCGTGACATGGTCAGCAAGATGAGTCCCGGTTGGCGTCGAGCGCTCGGGTACATGTGGGTAGTGGCGTTCCTTCTGTGGACGACGCCGGTTTGGCTGAACCCGTTGGTTCATCAGTTGCATCGGGATGGGGTACAGGCGTTTTCGCCGTTTTTGTGCTTTGGGAGTGGTAGTTGGGTGTTGTAGCGTTTGCTACTAGGTTTGCATACTGTATATGAGACGGCTTTTTGCTTTCTTTTCAAAGGATTTGTACGCCACTAAATCTTCTAGACATGGTGAACCGTCTGTTGTGCCATATCAAGTGTCGCAGATGTACGAAACTGTTCATGCATAAGTTTAAGCCTGTTGGAATTGTATTTGGCCAACGCTGTGAAGCAGGTAGGATGCGGGGAAGATGAGATACAACTGACATCATTTCAGAGACAAGGATGTATCGCTTAGATCCTTGGCGAGCTTGGGTGGATTTATTTGATTGAAATGTCTCTGTAACTTGGCATAGCCTGTTGGTAGTAGTTGAGTACAGATGGAATCGGGGAGAGAATAACGTGACAAACTCACGGGACCTATATTGCATCTTGCGCATACAGATTCTGCATAAGTCAGGTCTCGAACCACCAGTGATATGGGATAGCCCGGAAAGAAGTCATCATACATGCATGTTACCGACAGTCAAGCATGTCGTCCATTGAAAAGACATTAAAAAAAAAAAAAACAAGATTCGACAACCAACTCCAAAATTCAACTCCCAACCCCCTCCGCGATCAACGCTAAAAGAGCCAAAAGAATCCCCCGTTTCTGCCCCTCGCCAACAATCATGCACAACGCCGTCGTCAAAATCAACTGGTACACCCGTTCCAGATGGTCCGCCCTTTTCGCCCCGCGCAACCCACTCGACTCCGATAACGACCGCCCGCGGTCGAAAATCCGGCTCACGACCTCATCCAGAATCACCAACGAGCCGTGCTTCTCGCTCCCCCAGCTACTCGAGTACTGCGCGAGCAGGACCTCGCTATCGCGGTCCCCCACAAACAGCGGCGGCAGACGCGCGACCAGCTTGAGGTGGTGAAACGGCATGAAGCACTGTCGCATGGTTTGCCCGCGTCGGAGGTCGCGCGTGCCCTTCCAGACGAGGTCGATTCCGTCGTAGGTCAGCTGGTACCAGCGGGTGCGGCTCGAGATGGGCGACACCCATTTCAGGGACGAGGTGTAGGCGGCGCGCACGGCGTCGTGCGTCTCGCCTTCGTCTTCGGTGCAGGACGCCGCCGAGGAGCCCTTGTCGCTGGATTGGCGGTGGAGGACGGGTTTGTCGTGTTTCCGGGCGGCGTTGACTTCGCGGTGGTAGGCCTTGCCGGACTCTCCCCATAAGCGCCAGCGTCGCACTTTGTAGCCCTTTAGCGCGGTGTCGTCGTTGTCGCGACTGTTGTTGGCGTTGCTGCGCGATTGCCATGCGACGACCCCGCGCGGATCGAGCGCCTGTGCGAGCTCTTCTTCGCCGAATTGCAGATTCCAGCGGCCCCAGAGGGGTGAGTCGTTCATGATGCAAATGGGGGCCCCTGTCTTGGCGCTGCCGTGTCGCAGGGTGCGGGGGGCATTGTGGAAGCTGAGGAATGGTCGGTGCATGTAGAAGCTCCCTTGGGGATGAGTGGTAGTGGTGTCCCCAGCATCTTTGGTGGTGTTTAATTTGCCCACTTTTCGTTTGTCTTTTGATTGCTTCTCTGGTGAGATCAGGATGTGTCCGGGGCCATCGTGGTAGAGGTGGTATGTTGTGAGATGATGCTGGGAATCAAGGAGCTCTTGGAAACCCGGCATGGTGCAGCATGCATTCTAGTAGATTGTCTCGGTGATTTTCTATCGGTACTTTTATGTTATGAGCAATTCCCTCCGAGGGAAAAAGAAAGGAAAGGAAAGGAAAGAAAAGAAAGGGAAGAAATCAGCAGACGGCACGATGCGGAGTGAGCGAGTCTTTAAATGCCGTCGCGATCATCAACCCATGCAGTGGTAAGGGGCAGATCAGCGCCAGATCATCGGTCGGGGCCCCAGCCTAGGTAGGATATTTGAGCTAGTCAAATATGTAGGACTACTCAATGAATGATTCAAGCAACGCGAGGCTGAGGGTCAAAAACGGAGGTGTCAATCAAGCCATCAATCAATCCACTTCGGCTAGTAGATTGAGTCCCGACGATGGGTTCGAATGGTTAAGGCTGTTAGTGGCTGAGCCTGTACCTCGTGTTGTTATTTCCCCGCAGGACCCGGCCAATCTTGTCGCATCCAACAGGGATCGGATGTTCCGAATAGGGACAGAAAGGCAAATTTTGACAGACAGAAAAGTATTAAGGTTTTCTTGTGAGATAGCTCGTGGGTTCGGTCTCGATATATGCAAGTCGCACAGCCTCTTAACCTTACGTATACTCGTTGCCACTGTAGCTTCACCATGTGATCGAGGTAATATATCTGTGGCAGGTCGAATATGAACGACTTTTACGGTGAGATACCCAATAACTCAGAAACAATTGCACTCCACACCCAATAAACGCGGGATATATACTCCGTAGTGATTGGCAATGTTCCCGGTTCTATAGGCCAAGTATCTTGGTGATTTGTGTGTATGGTAGAGTTGAGCATTAAGCATTAGTCTATATCCCTAGTAAACATTATTTTAACATTCCGAAAAATTGATCCCACTTTTATGCCATAAGCGCTGTATTGTCATTATCCATGTCGATTTCCACCGCAATCACAAGGGACAGGACAAAAGTTACTAGAATCACCTGTGCTCTGTCAGAAACATTGTCCTCCAATCTCTACAGTTACCCCCAGCGGTGATTCAAGACTTACAGCAGCGAATAATCCAGCAATGCAATTGAGTTCCCAGCCCCCTGCATATATCTTTCCCAATGCCACGGCATGTTGCTGCTTGAAGAAACGATAGGCGCCAATCGCAGCCACCGCAATAGCGACCGCATGGCAGCTCACCGACAGAGGAATTCCCACTTCATAATATCCGAGCCGGTCGTTGGCAGTCGACTCCCGCTGCAGGCGAAACAGCTGAGCAACAAGCACGCCCTGCATTGCCAGAACGACCGATGTTCGGATATAGGCCAGGAACGTGCGTTCCAGAGCTATGCGAGATGAGATTAGCAGGAGGCTTCCCGAGTTAGGTTTGGCGATGCGGAATCCCTCGTTGGGAAAGACAACCCTCGTTGAGGAAAGACATCCGGCATTCCACATGCACCATCGCCCATCCCTGGATAGCGGAGAAAAGACTCACCGAAATGATCGCGATTCTTATTCTCCGGCACCGTCATGACCACATTCCGAGCCCAGTGTTTCTGCACCCATCCCGCGAGCCCCTTGCGTGGTGGCTGACTGCGTATAGAGCGTTGGTCCACGATCGATCTTGACCGGCGGGTGACAACCCGAGACTCTGCTGAGGAGAGCGACCAGGGATCATCATCGTCGTGAGTCTCAATCTGATGGAGTTCGAAGGCGTCGTCGTGGTTCCCCCATGGGTTCGAGCCGCGAGAGGTAGAGGTCCGACTGCTGGCGACCGCGACAGATTGCGGTCTGGAAACGGCGGTGGACTCCGAGTAAGAATGGTCGTGGTGAAGGTTATCGGGCCGGTCGTTCATTGTCGAAGGAATGGTGGGCAATTGTCAAGCATGATGGAATCTGGCTAGATTCGAGGTATGTCGTAAGGTTGGAATTCCAGCTTTTCTGCGTTTCCCTGCGTGTTCCTTGTTTTTTCCCTCCCGGGGAAGCCCAGAGGATGAGCGAGGAGATCAGTCATTTGCTGAATGCGACGTCGGGGATTCCCGCGGCCAACTGAGGGATTCCTGCATTTCGATTGGTCTGTGGTCTTTATTTAGCCGTGGTCGGATCGGGCTCTTGAGCCACACAGGTCGGCCATTCTGTGGGGGGTCGGGGTATTGCGGTAGCTGCATCTGGGACTTCACCACGTCGTGGAAGGGAAGATGAAGTATCTCAGGTCCATGTCAGCGGTAATGTCTACCTTTATACCTCTAATTAAATCCCCACAGGCTAATGCTGGCACAGCACAAAAGATCGCTGCTATGCCCATAAGGCAGCCAATCAGAGGCCTCCGTGGGATGGCGTCATCGGCAACCAATACCGGCTCTGCCCATATATCCATCGATGATTTACTTTGTGCACGGCATTATCCAGATATGGGATCATATAATGATTTATGCAATTTATGACAGTCAGTACGGCGTTTACCTAAATGGAAGCAGCCCTACCTATCATCCAGAAAGACCCCGAACAGACATCTCGATTACCTGGAGCTGGATTGTATGAAGTCCATCCGTACCCACTTCGCGACCACTATGTTCTTGTTATAGTAATTTCAAGATTACTGCGAAGCCAAGTGAGTCGAGATAGTATGGATGATATCGCTGAGCATGGCTATGCAGCAGAATATATCGATAACCATGGTATGAGTCTCAAGCCTGGAGGTCTCTCAAATAAAATCCCGGGCGTCTAGACGTGATACAACACGGTTAGGTGTCTCGAAATTTCACCGGGCCTTACACTGGTCCCACCACGAAGTTTTTTCGCCTGACTCGTCCTCAGCAAGATATCGAGAGCCACTAATGTTACGTTGCGTATGAACAGGAGGAATCATGAAACCCTTGAGATGTCCTGCTTTACCAATGCTTCGATCCTTCCTACTTCTTATATACAAAAGCCCGTATTAGGTTACTTGCTTCAACGCCGCCTGTGCTCTTTGCTGAACTAAAATAGCCAGTGGGATATCCTCTTCATCATAGAACTCGGCATCCTCGTCGACACCGAAATCACGAAGCCGCTCGCCTTCCGAGTTCCTCCACGCTTGTTCGCCGTCATCCGACTGATCGCTGTCGGCTGAGCTAGACTCTGCTGAGTTCTCGGCTTCATCGGTCTTCTGATCAATCCTTTGATGGAAGCGCCGGCGCCGCTGGATGGCCAGACCATTACTGGTTTTTGATGGGTCACTGGAGGGGGACTGGTTGTCCTCGTATCCAGAGGCCTCTGCTTCGGGAGACAGGTTGCCCTTCGCTCGCGGCGCAGGCATGGGGATGCGATCGGGGTCCGGTGGTGGCCATGAGAGGTTTGAATCTACCAGAGTTAGCTCGGCTCTCGGGAAAAACAGCTGTATACTAACTTTCGAACCCATTGGTTTCAAACTCCAAACCCGTGGAAGGGTTGGACGTTCTTGACAGAGGCCAGAACCAGCCAAGGACCTGAGCAAGAGATGTTAGTCATGGTCTTTGATATACGTGGTAGACTCACATTTGAACTTCCACCCATTCCAGCCTTGATGTTGTCCCATATTCCAATGTCATAGGGGAATTCTTGCTTCCTGATATGCACTCGAGTCCCATGGGGACTCGTCAGGTACCCATGAAAGTGTTTAGCCCGTCGCAACAGGGTTTCGTGTCGTTCAATTTCCCATGTCTCGATGACGGTGGTATTGAATATAAGACTCCAGGCCGTTCGGGCGAGTAGAATAGAGAGCACAAATATGGTCAAGCTGTTCACTACAAACAGAATAAACAGGTGGCCTATCTGGATGACACTAGGCCCCATGTACTAAACAAGATTAGCAAAAGGCGACAGGCCCGGGCGATAATTGCTTACGCTCGGATGGTGTCTAGAAGCCCAAATGATAGCACCTCTTTCCCATAAGCAAGTCTCAAGATAGGTCATGCCCGTCACCGCGTAAAAGAGAAACCGGATGAAATGCGGAAACGTAAAATGCGAGACACAATTCGAAGTCCATGGACAGTGATGGTCCATCTTTGGAATGCATCTAGATCCGAAAATCAGCATATATGACTAGTCACAGGCCGAGCTACGGTCATGTCCACCTTTGACACGTTTTACAGTGGTGCGCTCGGGGCGGCTTGAAAGCTTCACATCTACGACACCACCGTGATCGCCCACTTGCACGGTCGGATTCCAGTTGTTTACTGTCTTGGAGCTGCCAGCCCTTGGGAATACGCCCCGGATCCACGGAACAGGCCCGGTAGTAGCATATCCATATGCAGAGCGCGAAAACGTTGACCCACAGTAGCTCGCCGTCTGTGATCGGCGCAGGTTCGAAGTTCAGAAGGAGATATTGTGAGGTGTATGCGAGAAAACTAATAAGAAGAGACACACTCGGTATCGCCAGCTGCGATATCGAGAAGGCTGAACACAGCATTTTTGGATTCAGTGACCATGTAGGTGTCAGAAACGAATGTTTGTCGTTGATTTGTCGAGAGGGGATGCTTCTCTTCTTGGCGGAGTTCTGATGACTCAGCTCACGTGGCTGACCCCGATATCCCCGAACAATGTGCGTGGAAATACTTCATTTCCACTCAATACATCTCATGTCACCACTCGCTCGCTGCGTATACACCTTACATCAGTGATATCGTTCCGTTTCTTATAGTATACTTATTTATATCATTCTCCTTCGATTGATATCTGGCATCCCTGTTAGGCCAATCCATAACCATGGTTCGCCGCCTGCAGGGCCACCATTGATAATGCCGATCACGGCCCTCCCCCCGACCACCATTCGGGCGATTGGTGCAACATCAGTCATCTCTGACCCCTGCTCGGTGGTCAAAGAGCTTGTAGACAATGCACTGGATGCTTCGGCTACGTCGATATTTGTTGATATCTCTGCAAATACCGTCGACCTCATTCAGGTGAAAGACAATGGCCATGGCATACCTTCCAGTGACCATCCTGTGGTTTGTAAACGTGCCTACACGAGCAAGATCGAAACAGTCGAGGATCTGAGAGAAGTCGGGTCCAAACACCTCGGCTTTAGAGGCGAGGCCTTAGCCAGTATGGCCGAAATTTCGGGTGGAGTGACTGTTAGTACTAGGGTGGACTCAGAATTGGTAGGATCCAGCATCAAATACGGCAGAGACGGTGTACCCATTAGGTAAGTATTCTTATATTACTGGATGAGCAAGGTCTAACGATACTGTGTAGCACTCAACGCGCATCTCATCCAGTTGGAACTTCTGTTCGGGTCGTGGACCTTTTCAAACACATACCCGTTCGAAGACAAACCACACTCAGAAGCACAGTCAAAACCCTAGGGAGAGTCAAGAAATTGTTACAAGCCTACGCCATCGCTCAACCTTCGAAGAGGTTGTGTTTCAGAGTACTGAAGGCAAAAAATGAGAAGAATAATTTCATGTATGCCCCGGGACCAGATCCAACACTCATGGATGCAGCGATCAAAATCGTTGGCATGGAGATGGCTTCTGCTTGCATCGTCAAGAAGTGGCCACCGGACGAGGTCGCAGTTCAAGAAGTACCTTCAGAGCAGAATACTGATTTCGTGCTGACTGCGGTTCTTCTCAACCCTGATAATGGTAATGTGAAATTTCCTTCAAAAGATTTACTCGTCTAACGATTGCAGATATCGCTAAATCAAACAACGCTGGGCAACATATCAGCGTGGATGGTAGGCCATTGTCCTCGGCCAGAGGGCTTGGCCGCGACGTCACAAAAATCTACAAATCATATATCCGGTCGGCTTGTTCTCGCAAGGGACTTGTCCCGACGATCACAGATCCGGTTCTTTGCTTGCACGTCAAAAGCTTGGAAGAGCGGTACGACGTCAACATTGAGCCAGCTAAAGATGATATACTGTTTGAAGATCGGGAGCAGTTTTTGTCCGTATTAAAAGACTTTATGGCGAATGTATATGGAGACTATATGGAAATGGAACAGAAAAAAGCTAGCCCGCCCAAGGGCAAAGAACCTATACGAGAAGGCGGGTTTGGCCTCCTCCTTGCACAGACTAGTCCTCAACCCGTCCGACAACCTAGGAGTCCTGACGGCTACCAATCATCGCGATATACCCCTGCTCGCTCATCCACCAATCCATCATCTGGTGCCAATACGACCAGCAGTGTATGCCAATCTCCCGAGCAAAGTGAAAATAATGTGGCCGTTGAAAGTCCTCCGGCACCAGGTTCGCACTCGAAGGAATCGCAATTTATCAACCCTTGGTCAATCACCAAATTAAACGTGCCAGTTCGCGAAAATGGGACCAAAGGGACTGGAAGTGCAGTGGTGACCTTATCTTCGAACCATGGAGCCCCTACGCAGAGAAGATCGCAAAGGAAACAGAATGACCACAGTCGAAAATCGTTCCCACCAAGCCCATCTTCGACCGACACGTCTCTTTCGAATCCTTCCCCAAATCCACGAATGTCGTCGTCACGAGTTCAACAGTCGCGCCTAACAGGATCGCCGCAAGGACAATCCTTACGCGCCTCTAGGGACTTTGATCGAGAACGGTACGGGAACGGTGCTCTGGATACCATCTTTTCCCGGACAACGCAGGTTTCGCTTTCTCAAAGCGCCGCGGAAGAAAATCCAGATGATACCCAGACGGAATCATCCTTGAGCCGACTAGCGCGTGGTCGGTTTGGATCCGGAGATGCGTCGTCATCGGGCTCGTCGGCATCACAGGGCGCAACGCAAGATGCCCAATGTACCACTAGCGCAAGGTCGCACACATCCCCAGCACCGGAAGCAGAGCCTCCACGCTCTAATCTACTCGGATCATCCGCTGCACCAGCTCTAGCCACCACTGGCAAGCGACGTGAGCTTCCAGTCCTTGAAAAGTGGTCAGCTAGACTGCATGAATCCGCCAAACCTGACCAAAACCCAGAACTAGAAGAGGCACTGGATTTCGAGCATCGAAAAAGAGAAGCTATCAAAAAACATCGAGAGCGGATCAGGGATCGTGTGGAGCCATCCACACCTTCTAGCTCACCGCACCTCAGTAGATATCTTGCTGCACGAGCAGCGCTTCATTCGGAGCCCGCTACTGACGAGGGACCGAGTCGATCTACAACCAGACCTGTCATCAATCCGCATGACCCAAGGGCATATCTCATGCGATATCAAAGTATCCCTCGGCAAGATGACCCATCTAGAAACAAAAATCTACGACGGAAGACCACCCACAAACTGCCTTTGGAGAGAATCCCCAATGGATGTGACTTGCATGATGTTAGCTTGATCTTACCTACTGATCTGTCCCTTATATCGACGAAATCGAACGAAGCACTTGCTTCTGACGTATACACTAGTAATGGTCACGATTCTCAAGCCTTTGACGGCGATCTTCAACCTGACTTGATCGGGCTCTGGACCCGTCGATTGTCAGCTTTGACCAAAACACAATATCGGACTGAGAACGAATCTGATAGTCCTAACCTGACATTTGATTTCTCTGCCCTGAACGAACTTGTGAACAATAACGATTAATGACTATATATTGAGATATATCTTATGTGCCTATATTTATATTCGACATGAACTAGCGTTGTGCTCTGCTGCTTCATCTTTTTGCATGTCTACAATCACAAGCGGTCCATTTTTACCTTTAGTACTTACCCAAGGCTTCATAATACACTCACGGCCAGGCACGAAGACCCCTTGTTGGCCTGCAGCTTGTTCCGAAGGACTGGAGGATGACAAGCTTGTACAAGCACTCAAGGAGGTCCAAGACAAGACCGGGTTGCCGTTTATCAATTGCTTGATGTAGTTACCATCATTATCTGATGCTTACTTGAATCTTTCTCATATACTACTCTGTACCTTATCGCAATAGAGGTAGTACATAGATCAATGATGATGTCATGACATGCTCCGCACCTCAATCTACCCTCGCATCCGGGCCCTGGATTTCCTAATCGGGAAGATACCACCGTCACATGGAGCCAACCGCCTTACATAACAGTGACATCAACCTTTCCTCGCCCCAGACTTCTCTCACAAAACTACAAAGCTCCCATCCAAACCCTACTCAACCTTCCCAATACCATGTGAGATCAAGGGCAAAGGCAACCCAGAAACATGGAGATATACAGCGCCAGCCCAACGCCGCTAGGCGAACTAAGCCACTCCCTCCACGATTACTCACAGGGAGGCAAAGACACAACAACACCATACAGGCCCGGCGTCCCCAGATCCGGCCCCGGCAGCGGTAGCAACCTCAGCGACATCGGGCTCGTCAAGTCCACCATCCTCCCCTCCTTCACGCTCAACGCAGCCATCTCAGTCGCAACCTACGTCGCCGCACGCACCGCCAACAGAGCCGACCTCAAAGACTGCGCCTGGCCCGCGACACAAGTCCTCAACGCCTGGTGGGCCGCCCTCGGCCAACCAATCTTCTCCCACCGCCACAACATCACGCGCGCCTCGCCCTCGCTGAGCACCACCTGGCGCGCCCTCCCCTGGTCGCAGAAGGTGCTCCTGGGCTGCGTCACCGCGTGGGGCTCGCGCCTGCTGTACCACATCGCTGCGCGGTCCGTCGAGCGCGGAAAGGACGACGCCCGCTACGAGGAGATGAAGAAGCAGGATCCTGGCTTTTGGGATAACGCGCTCTGGAAGGTGTTCTTGCCTGAGGCGGCTGCGCTGACGATCATCTCGCTGCCGTTTACGGTGCCGTTCCGGCTGCCCGGGCAGGGCGTGCTGGATTTGAGCCGCTGCTGTGGGGGGGTGGATGTTGCGGGGGTGGCGAGGACGCTTGGGGTGGCTGTTTTTGGGGTCGGGTTTGCGTTGGAGACGTTGGCGGATTTGCAGTTGGGGTTGTATAAGCATAAGAGGGGGGATTTGTGTCGCGAGGGGGTGTGGAGTGTTGTGAGACATCCTAA
Organism: Aspergillus campestris IBT 28561; assembly: GCF_002847485.1. Classification (NCBI taxonomy): domain Eukaryota; kingdom Fungi; phylum Ascomycota; class Eurotiomycetes; order Eurotiales; family Aspergillaceae; genus Aspergillus; species Aspergillus campestris. The sequence goes on from NW_020194337.1 coordinate 634,975, forward strand.
GTAGGTTTTTTCCTTGTTTCCTTCTCTTCCTTGGCTCTTTTTTCGTTTTATTCCCGTGGTTTCTTGATGTGCTGACATGTGTAGTTACCTGGGTGATGCCCTCGTCCATGCTTCATTCGCACTGCTTAACATCGCCAACGGACTCAACCCCGTGGTGCTCCTTGGTCCCGTGGCCAACTACCTGTTCCTTCGCTTGTTTGGCGGCGACAAGGAGAACGAGACCGGACAGGAGGAGCGATACACCAAGTATGACAAGGAGAAGTACGAGCAGCTGCAGGCGTGGCGGCAGGAGAAGAACCGGTTCTGGCCCGCGCTGAGCGAGATCTCGAACCCGTGGTCATGGGTTGTGCTCGGCTGTGGAGTGGCCGGAGTTGTCGTTGAGGAGAGCGTCCGAGGATGGGTCATGTCTTGATCTCAATCTTGATCTTGATCACCAGAATGTTACTGTTCCAACCATGTCTGCGGTATGTATGTACTCAAAAGTAACCATAAAAATATATACTAGTAATAATAAGGGGCGTTCGTTATGTGTGTCGTGAGTCAGCAATTAATATGCCTTCCCCCTCTTATATTCATTCACCAGCTCCTCGCCCCTCTCCATCCGCCCCAGATTCTCTTTCAGCACGTCAAACGACCGCGGGAAGTACTCCTTCCCCAGGGAGCTCACATGCGGACTAATGTGGCAGTTGGGCGCCTCCCACAGCGGATGATCAGCCGGCAGGGGTTCCGGATCGGCGACATCAAGCGCCGCACCGCCCAACACACCCGTCGTCAGCGCCGCGATCAACGCATCCTGATCGAGGACCTTCCCGCGGGCAATATTCGTGACGAACGGCCTCGGCCGCTGCGGCGACACAGCATCGGACAAAATGCGGAACTCCTCCTCGCCTAGCAAATGCGTCGTCTGCGGCGTCAACGGCAGCGACACGACGAGGTGGTCGAGGCCCAGGTTCAGGAACGCACGGACGGACTCCCTATCCGTCCCGTGGTGCCACGATGCCGGGATCGCGCCGTCGGCGTCGCCCGTCCCGGGCACGATGTACCCCCTGTCGCGTCTGGAGTCTGGCGTGAGGCGCGGCGACGCGGTGAAGGCGTGCACGCGCATGCCGAGCGCAGAGGCGGCGCGCCCGATCTGTCGCCCGATGCTGCCGTAGCCGAGGATGCCGACTGTTTTGCCGACTTGGTCGTGCATGCCGTGCATGTAGGAGGTGATGCCGCCCCAGTGGTGTTTCTTCTGGTTCTCGTAGGTGGAGATGAATTTGCGGGAGGAGATGAGCCAGTTCATGAGGGTCCATTCGGCGATTGGGGGGCCGTGGATGCCGGAGCTGGTGGTGGCGCGGTTGCGGGGTCTTGGAGGGTGGGGTGGTGGATGAGGTGGTCGATGCCGGCGGAGAAGAAGTGGAATAGTTTGATGCTTTGTTTGGTGTTAGTGTTAGTGTTGGTGTTGGATTGTTTGGTTGGAGAGGGGGGGTGTGGTGGAGGCGTACTTGTGGGCGTCTTCGGGGCGCGGGAGGTTCGTGAAGGTGACGAGGATGGTTGCGTGTTGGATGGCGTCTGGCTCTTTCTCAGTTGCTGTTTGTGACATCGTGAGACAATGGCTTACCAGTTGGGACGTCTGCCCCTCCAGGTAATATGACGGTTGAGGTATCGACATTGGGGAATTTGGCCTTGATGTCCTCTTCCATGCCCGGCGGGAGGGGCTCAAAGAAGGCGATCAGGAGGTGTTCTCTTGGCAGCGCTGCGTCGCCCATGGTTGTGATAATGCTATGGTATATTCGGGGAACTGTTCTATGTCTTTCTATATTGTATGTTGCAGAGGCGCTGGTAGGAATCGCGAACGTGGGGCTTTTGCGGTTCTTATCAGCGATTTTTTCTCCGCATTATTAAGCCGAGGCTACTAGTCTAGTTATATCTGCCCACGATATCATCGCGCAATCAGCACAGGAATCGGTCATGGTTCACCCTGATCGTCTTGGATAGACTCGTGTGGTATAGAAAGCAGTGGTATAGGGGATCCCGACATGCATGATGCGTTCTGCATCAACCCGCCATACAGATCAGATCTGCATCGGTGACAGCAGTCAAAACCTACAATGGGACTGTTCTAGAGACCATCTCAAAGTATAATATACAAAGTATCTCGCGAAATCAAGATCAAAAACTCATCCGCATACAATAGATATACACATATATGTAGACACTCAACACCCATCCGGCCTCCAAACGAAATACCTCTGCTGATACCCCCCATCAAGCACCCTCATCGCCTTCTCCTCAAACCCCGCCCGCTCATACACACTCTTCCCAGCAGGCGAACTGCTCAAAAACACAGGCACCTTCTCCTCCTCTGCCCTCTCCATACCCCACCGCAGCAGCCGTGACGCTATCCCCTGTCCGCGGTACTCAGGCCGCGTAGCCAGCATTTTCAAATCTAGCAACCCCAGTCAGCATCGTATCAAAACAAGCACCACAAAGGACCAAACAAGTATGAGGGGAAAAGAAGGAAAAGAAAAACAAACAATAAAACCCCTCCACTCCACACATCACAACATCCATCATCTCATCCATCGCGCCAAAAAACCTCTCGCACAGTCCCGCATCACACTCCGCCGGGAACGGCGGCATCTCGTCGTCTCCCGCGTGCGCGCACCCCGGTAGCGCCCACACGGCGTACCCGGCGACCTTGCCGGTGGCGTCGTCGACGGCTTTGAAGACCCGTGTGCTGGGTGTGCGTGCAATGTCGGCTGCGAAGACGCGGGTCCACCAGTTGTGGACGGCGGGGGTGGGCGGGAACATGGCGAGGTCGATGTCAGTGGTGAAGCTTGTTGTGAAGATTGTGGCTAGGGTGGTGGCGTCGGGTTCGGTTGCGGGGTGGATGCGGATTTCTGGCATGTTGATTTATATATTTGGTTTCTCGATTTGGTCTATATGTATGGTTGTTTTTTTCTTCTTTTTTTCTTTTCTTTGGGCTGGATTGTTGGAGTTGGGATTGAGTTGAGGATTGGTGGACTGAGATCTGTAGATAGGTCGTGTTGTAGATATCCAATGGATAAGAGCACTCAATCTAGAATTAACAACAGATGAAAGATATAATAATACTTGGATAAATGTGTAGAGAGAGTGTTCAAGTGATAAATATGATGGTTGCAATCGACCGATAAAGTCAGAGTGGGGGTGGAGAATTCGGAAAGAAATCAGACGATCCTACTATACTATTTCTCCGATCACCTATCTCTGTGTGTACTTGTTATTGCAACTTATTTACGCTAGAAGTATAGTTGCTGTACTTACTATCTGGGTTTTCTGGGGTAGTACAAACTCCAAATCTATCAATTGACTATGCTATTGTCTCTGTCCGTTTGTTGGTTCATGCGTATTACATCTGACATTCTATCTACAAAGTTCCACCAATAATCAACTTTAACAACAAGTGGTCCACTAGTTGTAAAGTGTTGGCTATAGCTAAATAACCATTGATAACTTGTTAAATGAGACTCAGGTTCAGTACATTAATAGCAATCAAATATATATATGCAGACAAGATGGGGACACAGCTTTTGTGAACAGCTTCTAAGGTGAAGTTCAGACATATAAAGAGGAGCGTGATACAGTGCAATATACAATATACATCAAATATCAAATGGCAAGGAAAAAAACCGCAAATCATGTCACCTGAGTCAGTTCTTCTCCTTTACCAGCGCCGGGTCCGGAGCAGTCACCTGGCCGTTGGGATCGGGTGATTGCTGCTGCTGCTCCTGCTGTCGCTGCTGCGGCGGGAGAAACGATCGCTGTATGTGTCTGTCCTGCGCCGTCGAGCGATTCTCTCCTCCGCTCTTCGTCGATTCAATCTCCCGCTTAACGCCCTCGTACAGATGCTCGATGAACAGTATCTCCTCATGGACGTCCAAAATGCATCCGTCCAGACAGAGTTCGCGCTCGCGCTGCTCAATATACTCGCGAATGTTCCCCCACTCGTTCTGGTAGTGCTTGAGTCGGTCTGGTAGCCCTGAGCCTTTGAGGTAGGTCAGCACGCCGGCCACGATTGTGTTGATTGCGCCGAAGGTCGTGACAGCTGAATGGGGGCCCGCGGCCGCTCCTAGCGCTGTCAGAGCGGCTGCCACTACGATCTGAACGCCCAGACATGTGTTGATCAGGATAGAAAATAGACGATAACGTTGGGCGGCGGTTTCTTCGGCGCGTACCACACGCGTGTAGATGCCCACGTTCTGGATGGTGCGCTGGTAGTGGTGCAATGTTGTCAGCGCTGGCACGTTCTCGATGCCCATCAGCGCGCGGAACATCAGCAGCTTGTCCTGGGGTGGGATCAAGGTGCTCTGGTCGGTGCGCGCAATTGTTAGGAGTTTTGGTCGGGAGTCGCAGGACTCATTGTTCATTTGCAGCATTGGGGGAACTCCAGGGGGCGGCGGCGGGTGTGTGGTGGGCAGGCTCGAGTCATGATGGTCCAGGAAGGCGGTTAGCAGCCGTCTTGCCAGGCTGCGGCGGGTTGGGTATTCAGCCATGGCAGGTATGGGGGAATAGACCGGAGAAGGGTGGAAAGGAGATGATGGGAGTATAGAGCCAGTGAACAAATATGGAGGATTGAAGAGTACAAGTGGAAGTGTGCAACATTCAAGGGCGATCCTCCCTATATGTGCCAGTCTCGCCCACCGTCCGACTTAAACACGAATACGCAAGAAAATCCTCAGTAGATCCTGTTTTCCCCATCTAGGATTGATTTTTCCCTTTTTCGCGCGTCAGGGTCTAATGAACCGTAGAGGAAAGGCCAGCTCGCCCGAGCTGCCGGGAGATGAAACACCAGAGCCCACAGCCAGTCATAATGCGCTATCGCTCGAGACATGCCATACACGGTACCCTCAACCGAGTCTAAAAGGTCAATCGCTGGTAGGTTTGCGGTAGTGCCGCACGGAACCTGTCAGTGGTCGAATATGGATGGCCCGAGTGGACGAACCGCACGGAGCAGCGGACTGTCCAACCACACTTGGTGTAGCTGGTGGGGACGGGAGAGTGGATGATTTGGAACCATCAGCATCGGCAAATGCATTCTACGTGACAATCTTGATCGATCATAAACCAAAACAACCAGGCTCTGGCCAAGTCAGAGACAACATGGGGTGTGGTCCAGGTTTATATGCTCCTAGTCATTGGGTCTGTGAGAGGAAGAGAGTCTGTCGTACAAAGTATTGCTGGAAATGTACCTCGACCTGGCAGCTTGCATGCAGAGTCCGCGGCTGTACGACGGGAGGATTTCAAGGAATGCGATCTCGATTGGCCTGGGATCAGCAAGGAGTGGAGCTGAGGAGAGACCACGAACCACCGATCGAAGGGATGTCAGTGGTGGATCCAGGCGAAGTGTGGGACTCCCTCCCAACCCTGATATTCCCCTATTCCCTTTCTTCTTTGTCCTTTCCTGTCTGAAGAACGAAGTGGGTCAGGCAGACTGACTCGTGCTCCGCAGGGTTGCAGGAGCTGAAGCGAGTGGACGGGCTTGAAGCTCAACTCACTGTCTACAATTATTTTCTGGTCGTTAATTTACAGTCACGTGTTGGCAATGGCCTCATTGCCCAAGACCCCGTGTTGAGGCCTGGATTCTTCTTTGATTATTTTGACCAGATTGTGCGATTCACCCAGATCAATTTGTTTTGACTACGGAGTACTCCGTACGAACCTCCAAGATTGACCGGCATTAGCTCAATCCTGCAATCCTTTCCTCATCAGGGAGATTGCCAGACAACTTACTAATTACGTACTAGTCGCCATGACAGGGATCGATACATGACTGACGATATCATTCGGCAGTGCCGGTGGAGAAATCTCTATTCTCACTGGATTTTCCTCACCTGATATTCATGAACTGAGTGAAGAACACAAATCGAATTGTGTCATGAAAGCCACGCCCTCCACTATCGGCAGAGGTCCATCCCGAGCTGACCCAGCTCGGCACATGGCAAGGAGCAGCAGTTCAGTCCCGATCGACAGGTAGAATGGAGCGCCAGGCTATACAGTCCATATTCCCAATCGGGCAATTCACTCACGAGCTCGATCTAATGCAGCTGATTCTCAAGAAGCGAAAACCAAACATTCTCTCCACTCACAAACTGAATATTATGACGACACGCGAAAGAAAATCAACAACAATTATAGTAATTCAACAACAAACAATTAAAAATTAGCACAAATAAACTCAACGATACCCACTCAATCAAACCAACCCATCAACATCAACCCACCAACAAGCAAGTCCACCAGCGAACCAGTCCTCAAAAAGAGCTACCTAAATAGCCAACAACCCACCAACAGCCCCAATAACAACCGCCGCCTTAGCACCAGCAAGGGCATTCGCACCGGCCGTGAAAAGCGGCGGGCTGAACGGGCCAGCAGAGCTCGGCGGAGGCGGCACAGTCGAAGAAGAGCTCGAGCCGGCCGAAGTGGTAGTCGTCGTCGGGATGACAGCCTTCGAAGTAGTCGTCGACGTCGTGGTCGTGGTGTCATCCGTCGGGGTCGGCTGGGAGGTGGTCGTCGGCTCGGCGGTCGTCGTGGGCTTCAGGGTGACGCCGAATTTTTTGGCGCACGACTCGCGGTCGAGGCCCTACACTTGCCATCAGTGCTCATGATTCCCATGAAGTTGGAGGGAGGGGCGGAATACTTACATCGGGACAGCAGTACCCATCCTGCAGGCAGAAAGAGCCTCCCGGACAGGCATCTAAGCATCGCACTCCATTAGCCACTTGACCTTATACTAATTCTTCACGATGATATCAAGAAAAAAAAGAAGACATACAAGTCCCGCCAGGACAGCAGGTATCCCCACGCTTAGGGTTATAGCAGACCTGGCTAGTCCCGCATTCAGGCCATCCGCTAGGACACCCGTAGGTGGTCCCGGGGACGAACGACTCGTCAGTCTGGCGCTTGCTGAGGCCCATCTCGTTGACTTGTTTGAAGCCCACCCCCGTGGCGAGGGCTTGGCTGGCCAAGAGGGTGCTGAAAAGGATGGAGGCGAACATTTCTTCTTTCTTTCCAATTCTTTGTAGAAATGGGTGAGCGAGTGGGGTTGGTATAGCAATTATATAGAGATTATATTAAGTAGCAGCAGGCCGGGTGGTCAATTAACAATAGTTAACGACAGAATGAACGAGGGACTGGAACTGGGACAGACAATAAATATTACAAGCACAACAAATTTACAGCCGCCAAACAGGGGAGATAGAAAACATATCTATATATACCCAGGAAGACAGACCACAACACTGACCGAGTGGTGTTCCACCTACCAACCAACATCTCGGCGTCCAGACCAATTCCACCCTGAATACGAGATGTGCCGCCCACAACAAGACTAGTGGCCAGCCACGTCGACACCGAGCGGGGGATACCTTCAATTTCTACTCGTTCGAGCAAAATGAGACATCCTATTCGGGGGCAGGCACAAACACGAGGCGGCTCGGCCTTCCGGGTCAGGGTCTTGAACTCTAACCGGCCCCTTCTCCTCTCCCACCTTCCTATACCCCTGCTTTTTTCGTGTATGCGGGTATATTTGATTTAATCAATGGTGATAGACAGACAGACGAATAGACAATGAATGAGGGGATATCAAAGATGGTATTTTGCTTGCGTTATCTGTCTCGATGCTGGTGGTGGTGGTGGCGGCGGGGGCGTCGTCCGAGCGTGTAGCAGCCCGGAAATTACAGAAACAAAAAAACACGCAAAAAAACAAAGAAAAGAAAAGAAAAGAAAAGAAAAGAAGAAGAAGAAGAAGAAGAAATTAAGAGAAAAAAATAAAATCGTCATATCGTCGTAAGCCAAATGCCAAATGTACAGTTCCTAGGACGGCGCCCCCAGAAACCTCAACCGTTCCTTCAACGCCTCCATCTCCCGATCGTGCTCCATCTCTGCTCGTTTCTCCTTGAGCGAGACGGAGCGGTATTCGCCATCTCCGCCGGGTGCTCCCACCGTTACCCAGACGAACTTGCCCCCGCTGCCTCCGGAGTGTGGTCGCTCCTGGGCGCCTTCCCAGAATACTTCGGATGGCTTTGAGGAGATACTACTGCCAAGGTCCGCTGGCTTGGCGGGTTGTCCGCCTAGCCGGCCCTGTTTGATCCATCCTTTCGCCACGTCCTTGATGAAGACGATCTTTTGCAGGAATGAGTTGGCTTCGAGCACTTCCCGGATTCGGTCGTCCATTGGGCTGGATACGGTTCCGTAGGCGATGCTGAGGAAGGTCCCTACTTCGTCTGATGCGACGGCGCGTGTGTCGAATCCAGAGGGGTGCATCTTTCCTTTGGAGGTGAGGTAGCGCGCGGCAGATGGTGAGAGGTGGTAGAAATCGATCCAGGGTGATGAGCTCCTAGTTCGACCTGGTGAAATAACGAGCTTGGTATGGTCGGGGAAGTTGAACTATACAGCATTAGAATCGAGAGAAGAAGAGTGGAAGGAAAACAGGGTACAAACCTGAAAAGCACCATCCCCGAACCCCCATACGCCCACATTTCCCAGACGCTGGTAGAACTTGATGAACTGGCCGTCGTTATCGGTCGCCAAGTCGTCCTCCAGGAGTGTCTCATCGTCATGGCGCCCCAGCGATCCAATCATGTACTTGCCAAACTGGTCAACCAGCTTGACGCGCTTGATCTTCTCCGCGTCCGCCCGTGCACAGTCAATACCAGAATTAGACCGTACCTTGATCCCAGCGGAGGCGTTGCCGGACGCACTCTTCACCTCGAAAAGCGACGGAGAGATCAGTGCCCGTCGAAGACCACCACGACACTCGGGGGAATTGTCGCAGTTCTCGTAAAACTCGACGAGCTTTCCATTTCGCGGTACGAGCTGGTCGGCTTCCGAGTAGGAAAACGGCTTCTCCCTCTGCTTGTCGTGGCTCCGGGCCTTGCGGCGGATGTGCTTCTCTCCTTCCCGCAGAACAACTCCGCTCGCGGGTTGGCCGTTTTCCGCCTTGAAGACACAGCCGACGCTGCCGTCATCGAGCACGTAGCCAATTCCATACCGATTTGTGTAGTCGACCCACTTGATGACATAGGCGTGCGGTGCCCTCCGAGATGCGACGCGTCGGCGAGCCGGTGAGTACGGCACCATGTTGGCCAGCATGTGTCGCAAATCTGCGCTTACATCATCCTGTGACGTCCGCGGCACAAATTCGTACGGGTCGTGAGAGTGAAAGAGTGGGTGTACGCCTAGGGATGATCGTGCTTTGTTGCTGGCCACGGTTGTCTTGCTGCCGGATCGGCTCATCGCCTGGGGTTCCTGGGGACGCACGCGATTCTCCTTGGTAGGTTCGGGTTCTATCGGTGGTCGTCTCTCGGCCTTCGGCGCGGGTGCAATGGGCATGTCGAATTTCTGCGGTTCTAGGGCCGGTCGTGATGAGGTTTGCCAGGATTTCGTGGTCATCTCTCCTAATGTCGCAGAGGTAGACCTCTCTTTGACAGTAGGCAGAGGACGGTTGGTTTCTTGGCTTGCGACTTCCAATCTCCGGGATTGAGAGCGCGTTTTCCCGAACGCTGGTGTCTCCGATGGCATGTTCGATAGAGACTGGGACGGCTGGAGTCTATCCACACCACGAAGTGACCCTGAGTATGAAGCAGCCACACCTCGTCTGGGGCGCAATGGCCGGTCCGCCAACCCTCCACTCGGTACGGGGAGACCATCCGGATCCATTCCTCGCATATCAGACATTGGTCGCGCGGATGGTGGTGGGTCGCAAATAGAAGCGATCTTTCGTACGGTAGTTCTCCCGGTGGCCTGTTGTCGAAGCGTGGCTGCGTGGCTCTGTGATTCCTTGCGTCGCTGTTGAGCGGCAATTAGAGCCGCTTGTGTCCGCGAGGTAGACACACCGGGACCTGATGCACAGCTTTTTGTTGATAGTAAGCTCGCATCAAACGATGATGTAACCTTGCGCCCAACCAATGCTGCTTCAGGTGCACTCCAATCTCCATCTAGATCATATGGGTGCCTATAGACGATATCCTCGGGTAGTGGAATGACCGGCTGGAGTCCTTTTTCTTCCTCGGACAGGCATTCAGCCCATGCAGATTTGGAGCAGTTCTTGCCCGTTGATTTGCGGGCGGTACCGTCGGGCTTCCTCCCCACACCGCAGAGACTGTAAAAGGCGGCCTTGCATATGTAATATCGCTGCGTATAGTCATCAACGTCGTCTATATACTCGGCGAGCTTTTCGTCGTACTCCAAACTATGGCCTAGAACCATGCGATCCCCTCGAGGCTCTTCGTTCTTCAGCCAGGCTGGCCGTGATGAGCAGCACACTGGATCCAGTCGGCGGGGAATGCATCCATCGTACATGTTGAAGAACGGGTGTTCAACAATGTCGTCGGGGTCTGGCCGCTCATCCTCAGATAGATTCAAACACGCACTCACTAGGGACATCGCTTCCTGTGGTATGTGGTTCGAGCATTCTGATCCTTTGGGCCATACGTATGACAAATTCCGCACTTTCTTATAAATCTCCTCCTGAGTTTTGGACTGGAACGGTGGGTAGCCGGTGAGCATGGCAAAGCTAGTCGCTGGTCAGTATTCTTCGTTGCGCTGCGAGGCTGCGGCTGGGGCTTACCATATTACACCCAATGACCAAATGTCCACCTTCTGGGTATGTCCGCCTTTGCTCTTATCCAAGACCTCTGGCGCAATATAATTCGGAGTGCCGCACAGTGTCCTCCTCCGCTTTTCATCCTTCTCCGACATGATCATCGCAGCCAGCCCAAAATCCCCCACTTTAATGTCCAAATTCTTATCCAGGAATAAATTGCCCATTTTCAAATCTCGATGCGCGACGTTTCGTTTATGCAAGTATTTGACGGCCCCGCAAAGCTGGATCATAAATCGTCTCACTTCCGGCAAGCTCAGAGACTTCCTTTTCTTTACCATGTCCATCACGGATCCGTTCGGGCAGAGTTCTAGGACGACGTATATGCACTTGTCGAACGCGAAGGCACGGTGGAAGGTCACGATATGGGAGTGTCGCATTTTCGAATGAATTTGAAGCTCGGTTCGGAACTGCAGGAATGGGTCAATAACCAAGCATGCTGGCGATGAGCGCAAGGGTTGGGCACCTTTTCTTGCATCTTCTTCTGGGTCATCTCCGATCTAACCACCTTCATGGCGAACACGCGACCATTGCGCTGCAATGTCCCTTCATAACAGACGGCAAATCCACCCTTCCCCAGAAAATGACCGGTCCTATATCGCTCTCCATCTTCCAACGGTTCGGAAACAATCGGCGGCGGCGGTGGCGCATGATTTTTGGACGTAGCGGCCTTCTGGGCGGCGCTCGCGGCGGCGGCGTTGCGATCCAATACTTTTCGTTCCATCGGGACTTTCGGTTTGAGCATTTGATTCGTTGATCGCGGTGATAGAGCCTCCATTTTGTGTGAGGGAGTGTTGGGCGAAGATCTCAATCAGCGTGTGGGATATTGTTGCAGCAACACAGTTTGCATTAAGCAAGGACGGTCGTCGGGGACATCGATTAGGGAATACAGGCGGTCAAATACAATTGCGCAGATGGGGTATATTGCTGTGCAGGAGCTGCTGGCGATCAGCATGATTGAAACGCGACTCAATAGCATCATGTTTGGCAAGACTGTCATATGCATCCAGTCCAAGTCGCAAGTTAGGGGGGGTAGACCAAGCAGAACCGGGGATGTCGAGGGGGAAAATTCGGTTCCACGGGAGACACTTACCAAATGGAAAGCAACACGGATGATAATGGATTACTATATTAAACAATGACGCTTAAAAACAATGAATATGCATCCAACGCCGCACCGACCAGAATGACCTCTATAGGAGGTTTAACGTGGTGGGGGGGGAGGTAGAGAGGGGCGTTTGAAGCAAGCAAGAGAGATCCAACGAGAGTAATAATAGTAGAGGGAGAGAAATAACAAGGCCGAAATTCTCCAAACGGATTGCCCGATGCGGAAATCGATAAACAATGACCCGGCCGACCGCCTAACAACGGGCATTGCTGATGTCAGCATGCATAAATGCGGGCTTTGTGCCAGTAATGCTGCGGCATGACGCAGGATCGTCAGCGGTCCGATTGACTAATGAAGGCGATCCTTGATTCCCCGTCAGCTTGACTTCTTGTCCTTTCCCTTGTCATGCTTCTCAGTTGCTGCCACCATGTCTCTTACGCTCAAGCTCTCGTCTCTCGCGATCCGCACATTATCCAAGCCGATCGCCGTACGTCTGCCCCTGGCTGTCCTACAGGTTGCGTGTGCTGACTGACACCCGCCAGAATCAAATAAAGGGACAGGCTCGCGAACATGAGCGGTTTCGCAATATGTGCGTCGCCATGGCGCAGGCTCTGCACCGATTCGATATGCGCCTCCGTCTAGGCGCCGTGCGGGACACCAGTGCTGCCCAGAGGCGAGCGGCTGCCGAGGCGGAAGCTCGAAAACACAAACCGACTACACCCACGGTCAAGTCAGAAGTAGAAACCAAGGCGGAGGAAGCGGCCCTTGCGAAAGCGAAAGCGGCGGCGGAGGAGGCTGCGAAACCGGCTCCCAAACCCCACATTCGACCACTGTCCGAATCCAAAGCCATCGAGTCCGGGGCAAACTTCATCAGTGAAGCGTTTTTGTTCATGGTGGCTGGTGGGTTGATCGTCTATGAGTCATGGAGGTCTCGGAGGAAGGAAAATACCAGGAGGGAAGATATTGAGTCTCGATTGATCGAGCTGGAGGAGTCGGAGAAGGCTGCTCGACGGGGTCTGGCTGCTCTGGAGAAGGAACTTTTGCAGCAGAAGGCCAAGTCTGGAGAGTTGTCCAAGACTTCGGCCCGCATCCTGCCTCGGGATGCATGGGAGATTGAAGAGGAGGAACACAAGGAAGCTCCTCAACAAGGGTGGCTATCGTGGGCCGCGTCATATTTCTCGTTTGGTGAGACTGCCGAGCAACAGGCAGATGCTGTCATTCAAGGGAGCAAAAAGGCTGCTTCGAATCAGCCTGGGGGATCCAGTAACAGTGGACCCTCTGTCAGTCCGCCAGCATCGGCTTCCACTAGTCCTGGACTGGCTTCAGAGATTAGAAAGGCGTGACATGATCTAACCCTCGACTTGTCATCTGGTTAGAGCTTGAAGGAAGTGTAGTGTAAATACTTGCATTGTTGTGTTGCGTGTTGGATACCCTTATATTGCAGGATGGGAAAGTTGGCAGATGGTGTTGGATGACTGAGGCTGTCTGTTCGACGGGGCTATTGCATTACCTCTCCTCTCCATTTAGAAATACTACCAAACTTCTAAAGCTATCTACCGCATCACGTATCTTCCATCCACGCAGAACATGGAGAATATAGCCAGCTGCATCTTACAAGGTGTATTCTGCTCCTCCCTCCGCAATCGACCCTTGTGGAAGACGATAGGACCACTCCTCACATTGCCTGGGACGAGACTAGAAGGTCAGTCTTGTCCATTGACCAGTGTATTTGGGTTAACTACGGCGTGATAGAACGTCAAGTGCATGGATCAGACTTCACCGTCCGTCTAGAATCCAGTCCAGAGCATCTAGATATTATCCTCCTCTCTCCGTCCTCCCTTGAATCTACCAACAAGCAAGATACCATCTCCCGACTCGTCCGATTGCACTCCAGCCATTCAAACACCGCGGTCGCTCTCCTTCTATCCGACGAATCGTTCAGTAGCGCCAGTGGAAAAGGTCCACTAGACGCACTCTTGGGTCTCCAAGTCATGTCAGTGTGTGTCTAGGTAGTTCCTTGCTGTGCGGCTAACAGTGGATCAGGATGATTGAATCACTGCCAACATCGATGCCCATAATTCCTGTGGCAGTCTGCTCGTCTCTGTTGCCTTGCATACAGGACTATATGCGGAGTTTTACTCGCATTCCACCTCCAATTGCATCGGCCACGGACTGCTTGTCTTTGTTGTCTCATATTTCTCTACGCCGCAGCCTATCACTCTATGAAAGTAACATCCTCAGTGACCTGTTTCCTTCCTTGAAGGCCTTAGGCCTAGCTGCTCGGACGACTCAAGGCCAAGCACTTTTGCAGGATTATCTTGGGGAGGAGCGCGCGCGAGAACTGATCCAGTTCTGGACTAAAGATACCAATCATGAGTAATCTTTTTGTTCCTGAGTATCAGTTCGTCATTTTCTTTCTCGACAGGAAATATACTGCAGTGGGGGCTTCCAAAGGGAAAAGTATAGAATTATACACCACGCGCCATCACATATATATTCTAAGCGCCACAAAACACATAGTTCTGAGCATTGACCAATGAGATTCTCCACAGTAATTGACACACGGTGATACTACAGCGGCTAGCTACTCCCATTGAACAGGGGCCCAAGACATTATCCACGAGGCCATCCATTGATCGTCTCTAGTGAACGGGAGCGTGGAGGATGAAAAGCGGGCATGACGTAGCGGGATCCTTTTTGGGCCCGAAGGACCAAATTAGTGCCTGGCGGGTGCCTGATACCCGCTAATTATAGCACTGACTTGGGGTTTATCCCTGAATGCCTTTTGTCTTCGTAAGATGCCACTGAAAAATGGATGATGACTGGAACTTGAGAGAATCTCACTGTAAGAGTTAATTTGGAAGCCTACAATATAACACGCTTCGTAAAATCCCTTCGAAAAGAATCTAAATAAAAATAATATCATTATTATCATGATTTGCCCCTGGAGGCAAAGGTTAGTAATCTGGGCAGCAGATTGCGCGTTGCGCCTGAGAAAAAAGGGCCCAACGGAGCCACACGTGTGTGGCGCAGGCCCCCCCGGCGGGACCTGAGTGGTCGGTCCACCGTAGTCTCCCTACTATCTGTCCGTTTTGGCCTGGTCTCTTAGGTTGTCCACTCCTCTTCGTCGTCATTCTTCCTTTCTCCTCTTTCTCCTCCTTACGATTCCCCCCTCCATTCCCCCATTCCGCTCGTTTTTGATATCGTGCGGTGGTCTGCGATTTGATTTCCTTTCATTTCGGGCGTTTCTGTGAATGAGCGGCTTATTTCTCTCGTTCATTCCCTCTCCCTAAACTATACCCCCCCCACACGACATAGGTCGCATATCCTGTCGCCTAGACGCGCAATCCGGGGAAGTCGGCAACAACAATCATGGTGAGGATAGACTCTCTGGATATCGAGGATTAATTGGGAGGAGCCGTTGACTGACCTTGTTGGCTTAGGGACACTCACGTCGTCCAGTAGGTGGTGGGGAGAAGAAGAGCCGCTTCGGTCGCTCCAAGGCGGTCGCTGATGTGGGCGACGGTCGACAAGGCGGGGGAAAGCCCCAGGTCAGGAAGGCTGTCTTCGAGACCACGAAGAAGAAGGAGATTGGCGTGTCGGATCTTACGCTGCTCAGCAAGATTTCCAACGAGGCCATCAACGATAACCTGAAGTTGCGATTCGAGCATGACGAGATCTACGTGAGTACGCGGGGTTCGCGCAACCGGAACACAACTAATTGAAGGCGCGCTACAGACGTATATTGGACATGTGCTGGTGTCTGTTAACCCGTTCCGAGACTGTAAGTGTCCCAATGTCGCACGGGCGATCCAGGCGCAGACAGTCTAACACACCCCAGTGGGTATCTATACCGACCGCGTCCTCGAATCCTACCAGGGAAAAAACCGACTCGAAGTCCCGCCCCACGTCTTCGCGGTCGCCGAATCCGCCTACTACAACATGAAGTCCTACAAAGATAACCAGTGTGTGATCATTTCGGGAGAGTCGGGAGCGGGAAAGACAGAGGCCGCGAAGCGCATCATGCAGTACATTGCCAGTGTGTCGGGAGGCGGCGATTCGTCCATCCAAATGACAAAGGACATGGTGTTGGCCACCAACCCATTGCTCGAGTCGTTTGGTAATGCGAAGACGCTGCGCAACAACAATTCGTCTCGTTTCGGGAAATACCTGGAATTGGAGTTCAACGCGAACGGCGAGCCGGTGGGTGCTCACATCACCAACTATCTGCTGGAGAAATCGAGAGTGGTGGGGCAGATCACAAACGAACGGAACTTCCACATTTTCTACCAGTTTGCGAAGGCTGCGCCCCAGAAGTATCGAGGTAGGTTGCGCCTTATCTATGGTGAGCCCACAAGCTAACCAGGCAGACATGTTCGGTCTTCAAACACCCGACGCGTACCTCTACACCAGCCGATCGAAATGCTTCGACGTCGCCGGCGTCGACGATGCCGCCGATTTCAGAGACACCTTGAATGCGATGGGGGTCATCGGCATGACGGAAGCCGAGCAAGATGATGTTTTCCGCATGCTGGCTGCGATTCTGTGGATTGGAAATGTACAATTTCGCGAGGACGACTCAGGCAAAACGGTGATTACCGACCAGTCCGTCGTCAACTTTGTCGCCTACCTTCTCGAGGTCGATGCCGAACAGGTCAACAAAGCGCTTACGATACGTATTATGGAGACTGCCCGCGGAGGGCGCAGAGGCTCGATCTATGAAGTGCCGTTGAACCCGGCGCAGGCGCTGGCCGTACGGGATGCCTTGTCCAAGGCGATCTATTTCAACCTGTTTGACTGGATCGTGGCCCGTGTCAATCAATCCTTGACTGCCCGAGAACCGGTCGCCAACTCGATTGGTATCTTGGATATCTACGGGTTCGAGATTTTCGAGAAAAACTCCTTCGAGCAGCTGTGCATCAACTATGTCAATGAGAAGCTGCAGCAGATCTTCATCCAGTTGACGCTCAAGGCCGAACAAGACGAGTACGCGCGGGAACAGATCCAGTGGACTCCGATCAAGTACTTTGACAACAAGGTTGTCTGCTCGCTGATCGAGGACAAGCGTCCTCCTGGTGTTTTCGCCGCCCTCAACGACGCCTGCGCGACCGCCCACGCGGACCCGGGTGCCGCGGACAACACGTTCGTTGGAAGGTTGAACTTCCTGTCGCAGAACCCTAACTTCGAGAACCGGCAGGGCCAGTTTATCGTCAAGCACTACGCCGGTGACGTCAGCTACGCCGTGGAAGGGATGACCGACAAGAACAAGGACCAGCTGCTGAAGGATCTATTAAACCTTGTTGGGTCGAGTGGCAACCCATTCATCCGTACGCTCTTCCCCAACCAGGTCAACCAGGACGACAAGAGACGCCCGCCCACGGCTAGCGACAAGATCAAGGCCTCTGCCAACGACCTGGTGACAACCCTGATGAAGGCCCAGCCGTCCTATATCCGGACAATCAAGCCCAATGACAATAAGGCCCCGAAGGAGTTCAATGTCGGCAATGTTCTGCACCAGATCAAATACCTGGGTCTGCAGGAGAACGTGCGGATTCGCCGGGCTGGCTTCGCCTACCGTCAAACCTTCGACAAGTTCGTGGAGCGGTTCTATCTCCTGTCTCCCAAGACGTCGTATGCGGGCGATTACACGTGGACCGGGGACGCAGAATCTGGAGCTCGTCAGATCCTCAAGGATACCAGAATCCCGTCGGAGGAGTTCCAGATCGGTGTTACCAAAGTGTTCGTCAAGACCCCGGAGACGCTGTTCGCCCTGGAGGCGATGCGTGACAAGTACTGGCATAGCATGGCCATTCGGATCCAACGCGCGTGGCGCAATTACCTCCGTTACCGGACGGAGTGTGCCATTCGGATCCAGCGCTTCTGGCGCCGCATGACCGGTGGGCTTGAGCTTCTCAAGTTGCGCGACCAAGGTCACAAGGTGCTCCAGGGGCGCAAGGAGCGCCGGAGGATGAGTATCCTCGGTTCGCGACGGTTCCTCGGGGACTATTTGGGTCTGGGGAACAAAGGTGGACCGGGCGAGATGATCCGCAACGGTGCAGGCATCGGTATGTCGCATGATCGGTGTGTGTATAGCAGCAGCTAACAGATTTAGGGTCGGAGCCTATCCTTTTCTCTTGCCGTGCAGAGATCTTGATATCCAAATTCGGACGATCCAGCAAGCCCGAACCTCGGATTTTGGTTTTGGTAGGTTCCATGTGAAGTGTTCCTTATAGCGCTGCGTCGCAACTTTGGCTAACCGGTTAGACACCCCGCCATGTATACATCGTGGCGCAAAACATCGTCAACAACCAGCTGCAGATTTCCTCGGAGCGAACGGTGCCCATCGGGGCTATCAAGTCGGTCAGCACATCCAACTTGAAGGACGATTGGTTCTCGCTGGTGATTGGGGCGCAGGAGCCTGATCCCCTCCTGAACTGCGTTTTCAAGACCGAGTTCTTCACCCATCTCACCAACGCCCTGCGCGGGCAGTTGAACCTGAAGATCTCGGATAACATCGAATACAACAAGAAGCCCGGCAAGCTGGCTGTCGTGAAGGTCGTCAAAGACCCGAACGTCGGGCGAGTCGACACGTACAAGAGCCACACGATCCACACGAGTGCCGGAGAGCCTCCCAGCTCTGTGTCCAAGCCCACTCCCCGAGGGAAACAAGTGGCCGCGCGGCCCGTGACCAAAGGAAAGCTCCTCCGTCCGGGCGGTCCAGGAGGCGGCCCATCGAAGCTGGCGTCTCGACCCGCTCCGGCACGCCAGCCTGTGCCCCAACCCACGCCCCGAGCTGCACCTGCGCCCCGACCTGCCCCTGCGCCTGCACCCCGACCAGTACCACAACCCGTGGCCGCCGTCGCTGCGTCCCACGCGCGCACTCCTTCGTCCGGGTCTATGAGAGCACCGCCGCCGCCTCCGCCGGCGAGCCCCCCGGCCCCAAAGAAGGCGACCGCCAAGGTGCTGTACGATTTTACCAGCGGCCAGGCCAATGAACTGGATATCCGCGCCGGTGAAATCGTGCAGATCATGTCGAAGGAAGCCAACGGTATGTTCTTCTCTATCCCCATAGAAATGCAATAGTAAGGCTAATAGTGACCAGGCTGGTGGCTCTGCATGAACCCCACAACATCCGCCCAAGGCTGGACGCCAGAGGCCTACCTCGAAGAGCAAGTTGCCCCGACCCCGAAACCCACGCCGCCCCCTCCGCCGCCGGTTGCGCGAGCCAGTCCGGTGCCGTCCACCAACGGCGCTGCCTCAGCAGCCGCAGCCAAGGCCAAGCCAACGCCCCCGGCCCCGCCAGCCAAGCGACCCAACATGGCGGGCCGCAAGACGGCCCCGGCGCCTCCACCCGCCCCGCGCGACAGCGCAGTGAGCATGAACTCGCAGGAGTCACCAAGCGGATCCGGACGGGCGACGCCGAACAGTGCTCTCGCTGGAGGATTGGCGGAGGCGCTGCGACAGCGACAGAGTGCGATGCAGGGGAAGCGGGATGATGATGATGATTGGTGATTTTCACCTCTTTTCGTTTCTTTCTTTCTTTCTTTCTTTTTTTCTTTTTT
Source organism: Aspergillus campestris IBT 28561 (assembly GCF_002847485.1). Lineage (NCBI taxonomy): Eukaryota > Fungi > Ascomycota > Eurotiomycetes > Eurotiales > Aspergillaceae > Aspergillus > Aspergillus campestris. The sequence continues at coordinate 654,272 of NW_020194337.1, forward strand.
TTCTTTCTTTTTTGATTTCTCTTTTCCCTTCTTTATTCCTTTTTATTTCTTCGTGTAGATGGTTGGTATTTGGTAGTTGGCATCGTGCATACCCATTGTTAGATCATAGATTGTTCAAAGTATACATATCGTTCGAGTAGGCCGTATAACGAAAGTGATGAAAAAAAGCGTAACATCTATGTCACCGAGTTTTCTATCATTCTCCAACGAGTCTCTAGGTTATGAAACAGAAAACCCATAGACATAGTAAGCCAACAAACCCATAAAAGCGCAGAGACAGAAAGAAACTAGGAACAGGGTCATTTACCCAACACTCAACCATCCAAGCCCTATACTGACCACCTACCTATCCACCTGACGCCGAAAAAGGAAGAGTCATCACACTGTCCACCCTGCAAGGCCGACTCTACCGTACCATGCACATTGATAGCCGGCTCATAAGGCTGTCCAGCCCCAAGCTGTAGATCCTCGCTTTGCTCAGCGGTTTGATCACATGGCTGCAATTACTGATTTAGTCTTATGCAAGCTAGATGATCATATACTATAATTATGGAATCGCAAAGCGTCTGTATAAGACTCACACAGTACCCCCTAACTCTGTAGTACTCATACATAGCCTATGAAATATTCACATAGGGGATTCTGTACCACCGCAAGAAGTACAAGACTTCCAAAGCAATCACATAAAGCCTATTGAAGCAGATGCATAGAGCTTCATGAAGCGTCCGTATATGATTCTATAAAGTATTGTAGGAAGGATTTAATCACTCGGCCTCGAAAGTCTTCATAACACTGTTGCGCTTCGAGAATTGCGACAAGTATCTAGATAGACCCCTCCAGTGTACCTGCGTATGGACTTTCAGATCAGCCATGGAGTCTCTAAAAGTAACTATATCGGATTTCTCAAAGTACCCCGAGAAGATCTTCTAAAGTACTCACTGTACTTACAGAGGACTTTCAAAGCACCTATAAAGTTAACTATAATCCTGTTTCTCTTCTGTTTCAAACATTGAATATCATCAATTTCATCATTTCGGACGCGTTTCCATCCCCCATTTCCACAAACATCACCTAGTAATTCAAATCAAGAAAAAGTATGTACATAGTAAACTACTTCAAAAACTTCCCCGCCAAGCTCAACAACCCACTAGGTCCACCCGTGCCTCCCAACCCACCCCCGTTAGACTTCATGTACATCTTGAGCGCCATTTCCGCGGCTTTGTTGACGGCGGATTGTTTATCGCCGGACTATACAATCCATATTAGCACATATCTCCCAAAAAAGTCAGGGAAAAAAAGATGAACATACCACCCCCCCAGAACTATTCTTCTCCTCCCAAAGCCGTCCAGCCTGCGCCATCGCCATCCCAATAAACGCATTCTTATCCATACTCCCTCCTCCGCCGCCTCCCTCCGAGCTACTTCCCCCCCCAGAAGTAAACATCTTCAGCGCCTGCATCGCCGCCCCAGCACCCAACGAATCCGAATCATTGTGTCCTCCACCCCCTCCCCCCTGCTGCTGATGGGATCCACCATACTGCTCCCCCATGTCACCGCCCTGATAGTAACTCGCGCTCTCCCCGCTCCCCCCGTAAAGCGCCTGATGCGACTGCACCATGTGCGACTCGTCGATGTCGTAGGAGGAGGTATCCTGGTAGGACGATTTGCGGGACTTGATGAACTGGAGGGCTTGGGAGAAGAGTTCGCGCGAGGTGCTGTCGTTGGGATCGGAGGACTGCGCGTGGGAGAGGGCGGGGTTGAATTCGTCGTCGCTGTCGTTACCGTTACCGCCGGAGGAGGTGTGTTTTTTGATGGCGTCGTGGAGGAAATCCATTTTGGTGGTTTCTTTTTTTTTGGGGTTGTTCTTGGGATGGTTTGTGACTTGAGTTGGTGAGTTGTTTGTTTGTTACCTAGTACCCAGGGATGAGGATAAGGATGAGGATAAGGATCAGGATAGAAATGAGGATGAGGGGTATTTATATGATGCTGAAGAGGGGCAAGGTAGGTAGATCTCCGATCAAGTGGGGCTGCACCGCCACTTGTTTTGTCTATCTGTGACGTCTACCCAGCCTGACTGGGTATTATGGTGGTGCCTAATATGGAGCATCCATATGGAGTATTCTAATATGGGGTACTTCCGTACATGTACAGTGGCGATGATGATGATGGTGATATTTATTAGTCTGGTGGGACTGCACTTTCTTCCCTTGCTGGGGTATTTACTACCATAGTAGTAAAGTAGGTCACAATAGTGTGGCCCGGCGAATCCTCCTGTGGGGCAACTTATGAGGATGCTCTCGCTATGGAATTATACTGACGATACTATACAGTGTGTGTAAGTAAAGACGACCCAAGTAGGCCCACTGAGCCATGAATATGTTGATCTGCTCATATATATAGATGGATAATAATAATAATAACAAATGGTATCATAAAACACATACCGCCCGCAGCACCGAAGAAAATAAAAGATAAACAAAGAAAAACACAAGTGAAAAAAAAAAAAAGTAAATATATCTACACCAACAACCCCTCATACTCGTCCTCACTCCAATTCCACAAAAACCGCAACTGTCTTTCCCGCTCACTAAGCACACACCGCTCATCATCGTCGAGGTCCGTCTCGCGCGCCCACTCACACGGCATCTCGCGCCGACCCTGCCCATACCGCTGGCCCCACTGCCGTCGCTCGAACTCCATGAACCCGCCAAAGTGCTCGTCGGTGTTGGCTACCCAGATGGTGGAGCCGTCGGGCGAGAAATCCGCGCCGCCGACTTCGCCGAAAAAGTCGTGGACTTGGCGGGTTTGGTAGGTCTGGGCGTTGACGATCGCGATGCGGTCGGCTGGTTCGGTGAGGAGGAGGGTGCGCGGGCCGCCGCCGACGGGGGAGAACCGGAGGGAGCGGTAGCCGGCTACGTCGGATTCGATTTTCTCGAGGGCCCGCCACATGCGCGCGTCCCAGATGATGGCGGTTTTGTCCTGGTTGCTTGTGGCGATGTGTCGCATGTCGGGGGACCACGCGCAGGCGAAGCCAAAGTCGCGGTGCCCGCGGAGTGGGTGGACGGGGCGGCCTGTGTCGGCTTCGATTACCCAGGCATCGGGAGAGTCGCCGATGACGACGCGGAGTCGGCCGTCGTGGGAGGTCGCTGTGCAGTTGATGGCTCGGGAGAGCTCGTGGTCTGTGATGAAGGTGTTGGTTTCGCAGTCGAGTACCCGTAGGTGTCGGTCGTTGGATGCGAATATCCCCTGCGGGGAGCGGTTTGTGCGGCTCGGTACGATGTCGATGTGATTGGTGATGCCGTTGGGGTCTTGCGTGACGTAGCCGTCTACGCCGGCCCCGTCTGTGCCTGTCGCCCGCAATGCATACTCCCCTGTGAACCCCCCGGCGATGGTCACATCGCAGGCTGACTTCATGGTGGAGATTTTCACCCGGCCCTGGAGGGCGGACTCGGCGTGATGTTGCGACAGGTCGATCAAGCAGGTTAGGTCGTCGTAGCCCGGCACCCACGAGTATACCTTGCACTGGTGGGCGAAGTGGACGGTGTTGTACGCGGGCACCGACATGAGATTGCGGAGCTGGAAGTGTTCGATCGTCGCCTTGCACTTGGTGTGCATGGACTTCTCCTGGAAGTAGAACTCCTCCTGCGGCAGCCGCGCCCCCGGCCGGTGCTGCGAGTATTCCAGGTTGTGGTAGGAGGTGTAGCCCTGATCGCGGAATTTGCGGGCATCGGAGCGCTTGACCCGGAGGGTTTCCCACCAGGGGATGGGCTGAAGATCGAAAAAGTCTCCGCGATAGCGCGCGGGCCGAACGGTCTTCTCCGGGGGTGACCAGCACGCGATATTGGAGATCGGACCTTGCGGCGACGGCGTCCGTAAGTGTGGGATGCTGGGGATCGTCCCGTTCGACCAGTGAACCAGCCACTGGAAGATAAACTGATCGATGTTGAAATTTCGCTCCTGTACTGCATAGGGTTAGCATTATGTAACCAACTAGACAAGGCGGACAGATGGCAGATGAATACATACTTGTACCGTGGATGTCCATATCCGGGAATTGATGATCGACAATGAATTCGCCTAGACCCTGGTCGTCCGCCAGCTGTGCCATGATATCATCCTCCTCGAACCCGCTGTACGGATCACCGACATCGACCTCCGACGGTTGAATCACAGGCGAACCGGACGGCAGAGAGTCCGCACGCTCCGCACGCCCCCCACGCTCCCCACGGACATCGGTATCCTCCTGGCCGCCGTAGAAAACGCGCGTGTCGGAATCATCCTCGCGCACGGAGACAGGAGTCGCCCGTTCCACCGGTGTATCAAAATCCATAATTAAGCCATGGGCGCCCTCGTCATCGCTATCGTCCGTCAAGGCCGCGTCGCCAAGTCCTAGGGTCCCATGGTGGACCAAACCGCCCGTGCTCATATCATTCCCAAGGTACGGGCCCAGCGGCACGCCGCCTACATCCGAGAGAACATCGGTCATTTCAGAATCCGACATGTACAACTCGGCCGGGGGAGACGAGGAGGTTGGCGGCGGCGGCGCGGGGTCGGAGGGCGCATCTCCATGCCGGAAGTAGGTGTCCGGCTCCATGACGGCATTGACGAGCTCGGACACGGACAGCACGGTGCGACGAGGGGGTGCGAGTTGGGGGTAGTGTGGGACCGCCATTAGCGCGGAAAGGCCGGCGTCCGTCGAGTCGACTCCATATTCGAGGGGAGCCTCACCGTCGCGGGGTCCTGTGGATAAAGACGGTGCCGCGATGGCCGCGGTGGCGGTCAGACGTGGGTCGTCCGGGGAGGTGGCTGTCCCCTCGTGGGCGAAGTGCGACATCTGACGAGATATATTTGGATCGAGCGGGCGCGACAGCGATGATCCCGGAACGTTGCATGACCCAGGGTTGGCGGGGATCGGTAATGCGTTGGAGGACTCACTTCCAGACATTCCAGCAGCGCTCGGCGCCGTCACTTGAGTCCGTCACTAAGACCCGTCACTTGAAATTCCGCACGCTGCCGGCTGGTGAATATATTATAAAAAGAAAGAAAAAAGCGCGAGTTAAAAAAAAAAAAAGTAAAGAGAAAAAGATCAAAAATAAAACCCCTCCCAGGAAGCTGCAGATTCCCGCCCGGGATGATGACACAATCGTACAGCCCAAGTATCGTACAGTCCGGGAAAATCAATGTCCACGTCCACGTTTCGGAGATCAGATCTTGGCTCTGCAAAGGTCAGTTCGCAAAGGTCACCCCCGCAGCTTTGGCCTTCCACCACCCCCCGCACGAACGGAAGTGTACGTGATCTCAGCCAAAAGAATGGTGGGGGGATGTGGCAAATCCGAGGCTCTGGAACCTGGGCGATCGATATTGGTAGGTAGGACGATGGGATGCTGTGATCCCCCGTCTTGGGATAAATCCGAGGTTGGTGGCGTTTAATAAGGGGATGGATGGGATGGGGAAGAGGAGGATGGTTGTGGGTGGATGTGGAGAATAAACACCTAAACTGGAGAGTACTAGAGAGGAGAGAGAGAGAGAGGAAGAAGAAGAAAGGAGATGAAGATGAAGATGAGAGAGAAATTGAAGGGAATCAATGAATGTATAACTTATGCATCGGCCTCCCCGCCGCTTGAACTCGCCGCCGACTGGGGTCTGATTCGGGCGGGCCGCATAATTCGGGTCATGTGATATCTGCTTAGTCACTATTCTATATCGCCGAATGATGATTCGATTTGATGCAGTAAGATACATGCAAGGGTCGTGCAACTGATTACAGATTCTGAGATTTGAATGATTATACAGGGTAGTATATTCGCAGTTCCATGCACCACAAACCCAATTCTAGCCAGAACAAGCCCAGAAGAACAGCAACCAGCCGCGCTTCTCAAGCAAAGAATCTACTGGATTTAAGTCGTCTTCAACACGGCAATACTCAAATCAGGCAGCTCAAACTCAAACGCGCCTCCCTTACCAGCCTTTACAGTCTTGACCTTCGAATCCACCAAATTCGGGGCCCCAACCTCATTCATGGCGAACGCATCAGGCGCAGTGAGCACGGTCAACTCGGCCGGGCTGCCCGCCTTGACACCCTCAAAGGTGAGCGACACCGGCACGGGCTCGGTGCTGTTGTACACGGCGGCCTTGAAGATGTGCGATTCGGTGGCGCTGTCGAGGCCGGCGACGTAGTAGAGGGGTCCGAACTCGGTTTCTGAGGTTGTTGGGAGGGTGTTTGTTATGTGGGATTCGGAGAATAACTGTAGCTTGATATGAGTCTCATGTACTTATGTCTAATTCCGTTCTGGTCGGAGAGGGTAATGAGGGAAGACTTACCTTGTAGAGATGCCAGCTCGTGGAAAGGGCAGTCTGCGCCGAGTCCGCATTGAAGGAAATGAAGGTCGGGGACCACTCCCAATCGTTGAGGTTCATGAAAAAGGGAGCCTGTCCACTTGTCAGCCGTAGCTCCGAGAGCTGGAGGGGAATTCCCAATCGTTGGTTTGGGGGGGAGGTCATACATAAGTAGTCCCAATAATCTTATCCGCATTCCGCTCAGCACCCAACAAGAAAACCGCCTCGGAAACAGTCGCAATCCACCACGGATACAGCGCGAAGTTCTTATCATCCCAGTCGATGCCCTTCCCGTTATTAAACTCCGTCGCAGCAATCTCACCGAGCAGAATCGGATTTTTTGGGCTATACTGGTCGAAGAAGTTGAACCGCACGGTCAAGTTGTCTGGCGTATCGTAGAGGTGGTAGTCGCCGCCCGCGTCACCGGTGAGCTCCATATCGACAGTCGAGGCCAGGATGATCATGTCGGGGTACTTGGCCTTGATGGCGTCGTAGAATGCTTGGAAGCGGTACTCTATGTACGACTCTAGACCGTCGTTGAGGTTGTCTTCGTTGCCGATCTCGACGTACCGGAGTTTCCACGGCTTGGGATATCCGAGGGAGGCGCGGAGGGCGCCGAACTCGGTGTCGGCGTCGCCCATCAGGAATTCTAGCTCGTTGAGCGCGTCGTCGATGTAGGGGCCGAGCTCGGCTTCGGGGATGACATGCTTGTCTAGGGTGAGGCCGGCCCAGACGGCGAGGACTGAATGGGTTAGCATGTTCCTTTACCCTGAAGAGATGCAGTTCTGGAACGGGAAAGACACATACTCGGTTCAAGTTCCAGATCATCGCACCACTCCATGTACTCCACCAGACCGATGCCGCTCGTCTGCTGGTATCCCCAGGCCGTGGCGCGGCCGGGACGATCCGTGAGCGGGCCGATGGTCTCGTTCCACTTCCAGCGGTCTTCGAGGGTGCTACCCTCGAGGTCACTGCCACCTGGGAAGCGCAGGAATTTCTATTCCACATCAGTCAGAGTTCGCAATAACAGATAACAGGGCACGCACCGGTCCGAAATCCTTCATAGCCTGCATCAGATCAATGCGAAGCCCATTAGGACGATCATTCCACGTCGGCGGGAAAAGACTAATAAGATTAAAGTCCAGCGATCCGTCATCCGCTCCCTACAACAGTCAGTACATGCCATCTCTCACCATAAAGAGGTCCATCCACTCACACCCGCATGAAACGTGAGCGAAAAGGTATTCTTAGCATCAGGCGCCGCCGCCTTGGGCTTCAGCGTAAAAGTATGCTGCGTCCACGCATCACCAACGCTTTTCGACTTGATTTTAGTTTTCGCCAGCACCTTACCCGTCGTGTTCGACTGCAACGAGGCCGTAAAGACACCCTTGTAGGCACCTTTGACGTAGAACGAGCCCGTGTACTTCTGCTCTTTGACCTCAATGCCCCACCACCCCACATTGGTGAGACCCACGGTGCCCTTCGACCCCTTCACGTTGACCGAGGTCGGCAGCGCAGCGGATAGGGGCACGCTCGGGGTACTGAGGGCCAGGAGGGAGTCGTCGACTGGCGCCCAGCCGTCCAGGTTAGCAGGGTACATGGTCGAGCCCTGGAAAGCGCGATTGCGAATCAGCTCTGCGTAGAGGCCGCCGTCGCCGCAGTGATTGATTTCCTGGACAGCCCTAATGTCAGCTTGAATGGATCCCAAATTGTGTTTGTGGATAGTTACCTCCTCCATAATACCATATTGCAGGTTACTCGTCGCATTCCCCCCCTCCGAAGCAACAGAGATCTTCACAGCTGCGCCGCACACGGCCAGCAAAGACAGAAGAAGATAATCACGGATCATCCTGGGCTAAAGGGCGATCTATTATCACGATACTTGACGGAACCCTACAATTCTCCCCTCCAGGGTTGCCTGGACGGCCCACTCAATCTTATATAGCCCCCCCATCCCTCCGCAGACAGTAGCTATACTATCCCACAATCGAGCTAGCATTCCCGGGAAACCCAAAGACGATGCATGTTCTTGTGGGAACTCATTTTCTCAGGTACGGGCATCCCCAGTGCGAGGCGGGGCCTTTCCCCTTCTGGAAGATCTCCTGAGGAGTAGATGTGGGGTAAGCGTGTCCCGGTATGCTTCCAAGACTTAATATCAAGTGGTCTTTTCCAATTGGATGACATAGCTTCATGTCAGCTGTTTAAGCGGAGAAGACGAGCCAGGAATTTTACCGAGCCATTGCCATAGTAGAAGAAACATAGGAGGGGAGACGGGAAAACTACACGGAGAATTTGTCCGTCGGCAAGTATCCGGGCTTTATTAACCGAACGAAATTTCCGAGTCGTTCTCGGCGGCCTTGGGGACCAGCATAACAGGTCACTCACTGGTCGGATTAGTTGAGGTCGGAGTAAGATCCGAATTACTCTGCTGCGGACTGGGAATCACAGTCCAACGCTGGCCAATCACTATCTATCCGGGTAATGAGATTGATCGCCAAGAAGTTCGCATATCTTGACCCATGGGGCGACTCCACCCGCAGATCCTCAACAGCTCCATCTATCACGATTGCACCTTTAAAAACATCTACTCCGTAGAGTCGTATTAAACATCTAGAGTCGCCATGTTTGAAGGTGTCGCAAAGCAAGAGAACACAAAAAAAAAAAGGAACTCCCTTGACCTCAAGTCCTTCTGCTTGAAATACAATAATAATATTGGTAAGAATAATAATCAAACCCAAACAGAAACCTATTCCATAAGCCGTACCAAAGCGGTGGAAAAAAGAAGAGAATGATAAAAAAGCATTAGGGAAAAGTCGCGTGCCAGCGAAACATAGGAGAATGAGTGCGGAAGATGAGACATCAAAGGATTGTGTATGGACTAACGTCCGCCTTCCAGGTGCTTCCCGGCGCACCGCTCAACCTTCAAACCGCCGGACGAGGAATCGAGGTTAACATTTCATCGAGGTCGTACGTTCGCTCATAGAGGGAAGGATGTTCCGCTCAGCACATCTCACAGCATTCGATGCAGTCAAAGCAGCATTCGCAGGTCTCCTCGCAGAGGAAGCAACAGCAGAGCGTAGCCAGACTGAAGACACGGGAGTCAGCGAAAGGGGAGCTCCTCGCGGGGAAATAAAAGAAAATAATATCGTCTTACCAGGCACCAAGGCATCCACGGTCCTTCTTCTGCGGGGGCGGTTGTTGCTGGTATTGCATCTAATGGCATTCGTCAGTGTTGTTTACAATTATATAATCCGTGGGTTGTCCAAGAGCCTTTTCGTTGATGCGTATAGCAGTAAGGTGTAGGGTTTAGAGTCGCAACACACCTGAGGAGGAGGATAGCCCTGAGGCTGAGGGGGAGGGTAATTGTAACCCTGGGGAGGATAGCCGCCCTGGGGAGGAGGATAGCCGCCCTGAGGAGGATATCTAAATATAAAACGCGAGTTAGCGCCCTGCGCCAACGCAACGGATGTTCAAAAAAGAGCCGCCAGTCCCCATGTCACTCGTCGTCCGATCGCGGCCGACAGATGGAGACAATCGCACGACGATTGCTCCCCAATAGGCCGGGGTCAGATGCAGTATGAAACAAACTCAAGCGGTCCGAGATCCACGATCCAATTGCGACGTGCATGGGGATGGTCAAGCGGGGGGTAAGAGGAGACGGCGGGCCGGGAGGGGGGTGTTCGCGCTGCGACACTTACGCCTGGGGAGGCGGCGGCGGTCCGTTGTAGTATCCTTGGGCACTCATGGTTGCGCGACGGGATCTGCAGAATTGAAACGAGGAGTAAGCCACATGGATCGATGTGCAGTCAATTCAAATCGAGAAGATGAGAGGGAGGAATGAGGGTCAAATCGGAGTTATAATAATCAACAACAATCTCGCGGAGGAACCAGCGAATTGAAGCGAGAGCCCCGATTGCGACCAGCCAAGCACCAATAACAAGGGGAGCTGAGACGTACCTAAAGAATGCCAAGTTCAAACGGGTCGAGGGAAAATAGGACGGAGAGTGGTGATGGGGGGAAAAGGAAAAAAAAGAGAAGGGGAGAGAGGGAATAGGCAGCAGGAATTCTGAAAGGGGACAAGAACCACTAGATTAACTTAATTCGCCCGTTAGTTTTGTTGGAGGGAAGAGAGGATGGATAAGAAGCACCCACCGTGGTCCAGAAGGGAAGAGCAATAGAATTCTTTAGTCCAGAATCAAATGAAACAATGAAAGAAGATCAAAAAGGAAAGAGAAGGACAAGAAGGGAAAAGGAAAAAGAGAAAAGGTCTGGACTTCGATGTCAGGGCGGAGTGGACTGAGGCCGTCAACAATCAATACTATTAGTACTAATCAAGGGGATGCGGTACTCGGTATTACTATTCGGTATTACGGGTCTCGGTATGATTCCGCAGCCATGCTTTTTCTTACTCTTCTCACAACACTATACATATGGATAGAATCTCCAAGGATAGTAAGAAAGAAATACATCATTAGAATTCGAAATTCGGCTATAGAAATCATCCGTTCATCCTATGAGAGTCAATCTCGGGTTCAACTGACCCGTGGAGTGGTATTGTCGTTACAGTACAATACACAAGTCATGTGCTCGTGCGCTTTCTCTCCGCCACATCAGTCCAGCCCTATAGAAGTGCAAACCGCCGAGTTCCGTCTGTGGGGAAACACCAGCCACGCCAGCTCACGGCGATTTGGGCTCATTAGTGGGCAGTGGCCACATCATTGGCCCTGCCCCCTACCACAAGCGTGAGTTCGGCGGAAATAGGGTGTTAGTAAACGCCCAGCCATGGACACCCATGGACGGCACCTTGCACGGTGCCCGACTCCATCATGACTGGTTGTCCACCCCCCTCTCTCGGGGTCTCCACCCTGCTCGTGGGAGTCCACAATATCCATCCCGATCCCTGTATGGAAGGAACTGTCAAGCACAGCACAGGATCACCCCACGAGCAGCTAGCTCACCGCTGCTATGACGGCCCTTGCTGATGTTACCGGCTTACCTGCCTCTCAACACCGCCCTACGTACGGAGACACACCGTTGTATCTTGTTCAACCTGGCGCGGAGGTGGAAAGTATCAATCATATGATCGATCCCACTTCAGAATGGGCTTGCTGTTGCTGTATCCAAATCAATACATTCATAAATTAGAGTCTGGCTGAAGACTGCTGATCATCACACATTATGTCGTATCGCCTGCAACGGGTATCTCGAGGCCGGCTGGTTCGGCCTCGGTCCGTTACAAGTTCAAGTAAAAGACAAAAGAACAAAAGATGTACGAGAAAGAAACAAATGTAGTAATCCCGCGGAGCAGAAAGAATCATAAGGCAAACAACCCATGCACAGAAAGAAAGGAAAAAGGAAATAATAAACCAATAAATAGAAGAAGCAAAAAGCGCATTGTAATGACGAGGGTGGAAATATTATGCAGGAGAAAAGGGGAAAGAAATGGACAAGAATGATAAAAAGTATAAAATCGAAAGAGAAAAAGGAAAGTCGAAAGAAAAGAGACGAAAAGAAGAAGAAAAGGTAACCAGAAGCTCCGGGGTCATGAGAAGTCTAATATATAAACAGACAACAGTATAAAATCACACATACGAATCGATCGCAGGGGGGAGCGCGTGCGAGTCAAAGTAGCACGGGACATCGAGGGACGCCGAGTCTATGGGCATCATGGGGAAGCCTGTCGAAAAGGCCTCGTAGTCGCTCATCAGAGCAGACTGATCCAGCTGGGGAAGGGCGAGGCCCGGATCGGTCGATTGAGACGTCGAAACGCTGCCAAAGGACTCCTCCACCTCGGTGGACGGAGCGACGGCCAGGTCGTCCCCGGCCAGGTCTTGGTCCATGTAGCTTTGCGCATTTTCGAGCACGATCTCCTCCTTCTGGACCATCCAGTGCTTGAGGACGTCCATGGGCGGGTGGTTTCCACCGCCCTTGCCGCCCCGCTTCTCGCTGTCTTTGCCCCGACCACCCCGGCCGCGCTGGCACGGGTTGAAATGGGTGCGACGCAGATGAGCGGCAGCGTTGTAGTTGGCGCCGTACCGCTTCCCGTTCCGACACGCCTTGCAGTTGGCGAGGAAGGTCTTGCCCGGGGAGATGTCGACGCACACCCAAACTTTCCGGATCACGGCGTGCACCCGTTCGATGTGTCGGCGCAGCTCGTGCTCCCCATGGAAGCCATCGGGCTGGTCATTGCACAGATCGCAGTAGGTCTTGGGGCGCGGAGGCCGCTGGACGGAGGCCTTGGGGATGGCAGCCACTTCTTTCGGTATCCCGTCCGTGGACGAGATGCGAATCATTTTGTGCTGTTCGCCCGTCTTCGGCGGGGAGCTGTGCTGCGCCTCCATCTTTGGGGCGATGGGGCGTGTGCCCTGTGCGATCTGCTCCTGCGTCCGCCGTGCCGCCCGAGAGGGCTGTGACAGACATGAACTGTCACTCTCCGTGGACATGGAGTGCTTCATTTCCGGCGCCGGGGACGAGAGAACTGCAGGCATGGAGGGTGGGAAGGATGTGGTGGGAGGGGCAGAGCACGAGAACTGAGACAGGGGGGAGGGTTCGTGGTAGGGGAACGCAGCCTGCGAGCCACAGGGCTGTGTTGTGAACGGGTTGATGAAGGGAACGTTCACGGGGGGGGTAGTGGAGGAGAAATCGGAGGCACAGGGGAAGGGGAAGCCAGATCCCACACTGGGACCGGACGAGTCGCACCTCATCATGCCCATGCCACCACACAACGAGTCCGTGGTCGGGCTTCGGCTCATCGCGATGGCGCTCGAGGCCGGAGGGACCGCGAGATCGCCCATCGAGGTAGAACCTAGGCCGGACAAGTCGGTCAGCAGCTCAGATCCGGTCCCCAGATGCTGCGGATCCGGCTGCGGATGGGGTTGCTGGAGTCCAGTCACCGTGGGGTCCGCGGCGAGCGTCATGGACAGCGCCGAGATGCCCGCCTGACTCTGGGGTCCGTCCAGATAGCGCCGAGCATATTCGGACGGGGAGTACTCGTTCACATGGTCCAGGCGACGTTGGGGCCGCTGGGATCCCACGAACTGTCGCTGGCCCATCATGGCGGCGACGGCGGCATGTTGGTGGGACACCGGGGTCTGTTGGCTCTGCGAGCGGACCATAGAAATGTTGTGCCGGGAGGTGGAGCCGAGACCCATAGAAGACGCGACGCCTTCCTTGCGCGACGCCGATCGAGATACCTTTCGGGTGATCTGGGGGGCGGCCGGGGAAGACGAGTGCGATAGGTCACGGGTCAGGTCAACGGTCACTGGGGGTTCCGGAGTCTGCCAATTGTCAATCCAGGGACCGTTGGCGCGAGTGAAGAGAAGAGAACAGTGGATGTGCTAGCTCAACAGGAACAGGGTGGGCAGAGACGGGAGACTGGACGGGAGCAAAAGACCAAGGATCAATCACGTACGGTGACTCGTCGTTTTGTTGGCGGAGGACCAGAGACCGGGAGAGTCCGGGGGGTTTCCTGGCGGGTCCGTTTCCCAGATTTCTCGCATGGCGAGGCGTCAAGGTCGAGGAAGTCCGAGCCGGGAACCGGGCGATAGCTGGACGACGAGGCCGTCGTCGGGATGAAGGAGCTCAAACGTTGGCTCCACAGCTGATTGCGTTCCGACTCCGAGAGATGGGAGTGCTGATCCATGAAATAGTCCCGATACATAGAGATGGTCGTGGAGAACATATCGTCGTTGGCCATGGTGGCGGACATGTTGGAAACGTCCTTCCGGCCGGGTGAGGAGGGGGATCCAGGGAGCTGCTTTCAGTACCAAACAGCCTGGGAAAGGGACGGAGAATATCACTGCTAGCGTTGAGTCAATGCCGATCCGGAGTGTTATCACGAGGACGGTGGGGAGATGACTGACCGGAAGGTGAAGAAAATGAACTCTTTGTATTTTGGCGACCACTGGTGGGATGGGTCGCAAAAGAAAGATATATAGAAGGAGGGGCATCAAAAGGAATGATACCAATCGGTCGTCACAAGGTTGTTGAACCAGGTCAACCCCAGATGAGAGACGAGGGAGGGGACCGTGATAAGTAGATCAGTGGCGATCCAATACTATGGGGTCTCCACCAGAAAGGTCAGGGTAGCAAGGGAAAGGAAGAGAAATGATGAAGGAAGTAGAAGAGTGAGTGAGAGGAAAGAAGAAACAAGATGAAATGAAAAGGGGAGAAAAGTAGAGAATATTAAAAGATCCGAAGAAGAAGAGAGAGAGAGAGAGAGAGAGAGAGAGATGAATGTCAGTTGGAGACCGGGGTGGGGGATGACAAGTCTGTGAGATGGCGGAGTAAAGAGTATAAAATGATCATAAATAAATATAAGATAATAAGATATTTATCATAAGGTACTTCAGGAGGACATCAGGACGGAGTAGTGGAAGTACCTCAGTCCAGGTTGATTGATCTGGTTAGTAGTCCATGGCGTGGATGCTTCCATCGATCAGAGGGTACTTTGGAGGGACTTTGGAGGGACTTGGACGATCTATCACGGTCGAACGTGGTCAAAGTATAATAGATCCAATAATGTCTCGGGAGGGATTAAAATGGATCAAAAGAAGAGATCAATAAGAGAAGCATCATGATAACTACCAGTGGATCAGCAAAGGGTCTGGACTCTCCAACTTCCGCTTCGAACGAGTAACAGCCTTGTCTGGTCAACATCCAGTTTCCCTCTGTTGGTGTATGGAAATCTCTATCCGTTGGATGTTGATTTTATCATATTCGTATATTCTATTTTACTTATTCTATCTTATCATTAATTAATTAATTATTTTTATTTTTATTTTTTTATTTTTTTTCTGTTTTTCTGTTTTACCCCTTTTCTCTGACTTTCTTTGTCTCGACGCGCTTAATTTCCATCTTCATTGATTTGTCTCATTGCTATTCCAACCATTGGAATTTGTTGGGTGAGAAGATCGTTCCCCCCCCTCCACCCCATCTTCTATGGCTGATGGCTGGGGGTTATTTCGGGACGGTGATCAGGACGCTAGTGTCTGAAGAGCGTCAAGTCCAGAAGACACGAACCCTTGGTGTCCACTCTGGATGGAGGATGATGTCGATTCTCGATCCAATCCGGGACTAGCGAGAATCCATCGAGGTAACACGCCAACTGACTGGTCAACTGCCGACCAAGTAGAATCCGATCGGGAACGTGAGTGCCTGGAGGGGTTTAGTTTGGGCCACTGAGGTTGATTGATAGACGGGAAGTCCAGAATCAAGAAATTGAAGGGGAGGAAAATCAAATAAACCAAGATAAAAAGGTACTGGGACTGAGCGGGATTTTGCCATTCATCCATGTTAGAAGGGCCCAAAATATAAAATCAAAACAAATCACGGTTGAGATGTAAGAAAGAACACGGTGTGCCCCTAAAGTGAGGCAGCGAAACGGATCACATCGACCCGCAGCCGGACCAGCAAGAGCGGTTAGGAACTGATAATTTTTCCATTATCACTATTCTCTTTATTATCAACATATTCTTCATTATGATCATAATTGATTTACCGTCCCTGGTCATGATCGCTCCATCGTTTGGGTCAGGTACGCCCACACTTGGTTCAGTCTGTAGAGTGCTTGATGGAGTTGCTGCCGCTCTCGATCTTCGTTTCCAGGTATCCATATCCATACGATCAATTACAGAATACTGTAGATTACCGAGAATATCGACTCCATCACCATCCCCAGCGCCAACAGCGGTAAGCACAAGCCCCATCCACAGTGGATTTGGCCCCGGTATAGAAATCTGTATGGGGATTAGAAGCCATACGCAGAGCTAACCGTGGTGGATTGTATCAAATACGCGGGACCTCTTTATCAACAAATAACAGATCAATATCGCCACTGATAACGCCGTAAAAAAACCATCCAGTTCACCCACCTACCTTAGTAGACACTCAATGGATCATCGATTTTCCAACTTACTAGTCAGTAGCCCAGTCAGAGTCACCTATCCCATTTCGGGGATTCAGCAAGTCGTTCCCCCCCTCGACTCTCGCTGTGCCACGTTGAATAGGCTACACCCGTTTTGGACTCCCTCTCTGCGCCCCCCACAGAAGTCAGGAAGTCACCGGGTATGGGGTACGTAATGTATCCGTCCATTATCACTACAATACGAGACTTCTTCTTCTTCCGGATCGGACTATTCTCACCTGCTGCAGTGTTTGTTGCATGAGATTAGAACTACTAACTGGTGGACTCTGCCGACCAGCGAACCTATCCAGATTGGACCCATGCGAATTTTCTAGATGCGAGTCTGCCGATGCTACCACCACCAAGTCAAAGAAGGAAAATGCCCTTCCAAGTCATCTTCAACTGGCGATCTCTTCCCTCACTCTACTTACTGCCGAGTAGACCTTAGCATGTACCTTAGTCCGTCCATCGCAAGGTAGGAGATGCCGTCGGGTCACACCCAAGAATAGTACCACTCACCACTTACCACTAACTGACTCCCCCGTGAATATCCCATCCCACCCCCATCCCGACTGAGCATCCTCCCCTCTTACCCCCCTTCACAGGCACAGACACAGGCACAGGCACACGACCTACCAATCTCGGATAATTAATCATGATTCCCTCCCTCACCCTTCAGCCCGTGATAGAAGATCCAGTTGAAACCATTGGGTAGCAATGCTATGACCCTGTTTTGTAAACTTCCACAAAAGTAAACTCTAGATATCTCTACCTGATATAGTTGGCTGTCTATCATTTCTTCGCTGTTCACTGTGAGGTAGGTACATGGGAGGTACCTACAGTACAGTTAGAACAAGGCCTCGGGACGAGCCCACCGTACCACGCGGGTGTTTCCCACGGTTCGGGGGTGCCCGCGCGTGGCTGGCTCAGTTCCGACCATGGATATTCAGTACTGTACACTGTACACTATCTACTACGAAGGTATAATGGTATGCCAGGTTCCTCGGAGTTTCAGGGCAACTCTTAGAAACTAATAATAACAACCATCAACCCGATCGAAATAATTAAATAAATAAAATAACTCATAGATTCCATTAAAGACCTCAATAGTAATATTGACATTGACATCATTATTCCCGCAGCGTCATTTTATCCGTTATCCGTTATCCCGTCTTTGGGGAGAGTGCTTGCCCTGTTGTAGTCGCAGTCAGACGATCCAGCGCTATTCTCTTGACTCGCCGAGCCCATCTGGAGATGGGCTACTCCTACTCCAGTAAGCTAGGGCGACTCTCGGAGTAGCCGCCTCTGAGAACGGTGGGTGAGTCTCGGGTGACCCGTGAGAATCGAATCAAGTTGGGACTAGTCCTCGTCTAGGTACATTCCCTGCTGTTATTGGGCCACAATCGGCACTGGCCCGTTTATTGTCACGTGTTATCCCGTTATGCTACGGGCTGTGAGAATTGGCTTATATAAGAATCGTACACGCTGTTCGAGGACGGACGGACTAACGGCGAGGCGAGAGAGAGGATGGCTACTCATGGCATGGCATGGCATGGCGGTCAGGATAGGACTAAGAGTCAATGACCTAATAATCTATCCTACCAGGAACCATAGTGGATACAATGGAAGACCGAGTCATCGCAAAGTACGAAGTAGGATCGTTTCATATGAGCAGTGGTTTGATCTTGCAGCGGCCAGACTCGACTCGACTCTTTTGTCGGTATAGTGCAGAATCCATGATGTACCTATGTATGGACAGACACAGTTGTTTCATCCACCAAGCTGCCCCTCCAGCCCAATCCCACCTCCTCAGCGACACCGCTTTTTGGCGCCTCTAGAGCCTAGTAGGCCTACCTCCCGTGATTGGCACTCGCGGGGGAAGAAAAGAGGGCCGCGTGAACCACCCTCTAAGCTCACTAATGCGAAGGTGAAACAGCCCATTCTTATGCTACTGTTACTCGGACTGGTAGACAGAATGAGCCGTTCGTGGTGTCTCGAAAAGGACGTCATGACTGTTATCTTCCTTGGTGAAGATAGGGGCGCAATCTCTACTGTAATCTCAAATCTCTCCAGGTTGGCACAAGCGCAACAAGAGCGAGACGAGACGCTTTCTCGCTAGGAGCTGGACTTGATTCCGCTATAGCATTGGCCGCGGAATAAAGAGCAGCAACCAGCGAAGCGCCTCTTCCCCGGTCGGAAGCCCATCGCGGTCAAAGTACCCTACTCGTCCTTTTGCGCGATCGGGGTGATCACGATAGCATACTAAGATCGATACATGTCTCTACCCAACGTCGTCATAGCATCGTCCCCAGCCAGTCGATAATCAATCAACCCCTTATCCTCGCAGCCCACTTCCCTCAATAAGTACTAGTTACTAACCCATCTACTCCATATTCACTCCGCAATATCCGATGAAGCGAGGGGGAAAGAACACGCAAGTAAGCAAATGTAAGGTACGCTAACCAGTGCCCCCCACCCCATCTCACTATTCCAGAAACATGGAATGCCTTGGGCTAATCATAGGACGATGGGGGGCGTGGTAGGGTGGGACCCGCTAGACAGCTGTGATCGCCAGTGGAATGAAGTGGGAAGAGGGGGGTGGGTGATAGGCTGTGCAATGTCCACTACATTTTGTGCGAAGAATGTAGGCTACTAGTTAGTGTCTGCCATCTGTGATTCTATGCAGGTTATGCATGTCTGGCTTTCGCTTTTTTCTCTCGTGTGTATGGCTCGTGGTGTCGATTGATGAGATGGATGGCTTTGGGGTTCTTGGCTTTGGGTGAGTATTGTTGCCCAGTTGCTTTGCCATTTTCTTTTCTTTTTATGTCTATTTTGGGTGTCTTTCTTATTGTCTCTTGTTAAGTAGGTAGGTACCTTTGTCACGGTAGGCGAGATACCAGAATATGACGAAGATATGCACACCAGTCAGGGCTCATGCATGCCTGAGTATTCCCCAGAAAGAAGATGGATACCTACACATGTGCCAGACAAATCACTGCACCTACTGGAGGGTTTTCAAAATTAGGTTTAGCTGCTCCTTGTCCACCCAACTATATACATCCAATACACACATCTATATAGTATACTCCCCTAACCAAGGAAAGTATATCCGTGTACCTTTATCTATTGTGAACATAGGGCATCTAGCCCGGTGACCAACTTTTCTGCCTGATCTGCTTTTCCATCCATCATCCCTGTTCAAGGTTGCAAAATAACAATGAGGCTGTCGGTGCCCGGGTCGATTGGAGTCCAGACATTACTCCATTTCCATGTTCACCGAACTGAACAAAGGAGGAAAAGTCAAAACGAAAAATAAAATGCCATGCCGCTGTCTAGTCTATACACGGAGTATAGACAGCCGAGAGGAGGGCAAGTAAGTAGGTAAGTAGGTAGGTAGAGAGGCAATCGATCCAAATCCCAGTGGCTGTGTTTGCGCCCCGTTGATCAGAAAATACCTACCTACTACCGATCTAGGCAGTTACTTCTCTGCCTCCCAGACTTCGCTGTAGAAATTGTGGCGCAAGGAGAGATAATTCTCTTGATTATGATCCACTATTTCCTGCTCTGGCTTCACCTACATACGACATGTATCAGTCTCCCACCAAACTGACCTCCATGCCGACATCCAAAAACGGACACGAAACGGGCAAAGCCATACCCAAGTGGCGCTTTCGTCATCACCAGCCCGATAATTCACTATGGGGGGTGACCACGGCAGGGCACAGGATTACCCCGTCTCTGCCTAGATGGGTGTGATCTCGGGTTGAAAGCCTACTAAGCATAGTACACTACCTCGGATCACACCCCAGAGGTCGCTAACTGAGCCTCGTTTGGGCAAAACGGGCCAGGCTGCTAGGGGGGAGGGGGTCACGCTGCGCCCTGCTGGCGATGATTGCGACAGGTTGATCGGATGCATGGATGTTGCGCTCGGGCCTTTTCGGGCGCATATTGGAAGGGGGGAGGTGAGATGGACTTCCTAGGAGGGTAAGTACTTGGGTGGTTTAGTCGCTGAGGTGTTTATCGTGATCTATCTTTAGGTGATGGTTTGTGAGTGAAGCTATTCTCTGTTGGAACTGGGAAAGTGGAATGGGATATGGTGGGCTTTGTTGCATCGTCGTGGGGTTGTTGAGGACTGGAATATTGTAGGTACTCCGTAGTTCGGGTCTGGGGTACGAGGCTGGATCTGGTGATTATCGCGTCCCCGCCATGGTGGCCGTCAGAGATGTTCGTGACTTATTTGAGTAACTGTGAAGATAACTTCACTACACAGATAAACCATACAGGCAGTTTGGGGATCACTGCTATCATCAATACTATTATTCACCACTGAGAGAAGAAATGGCATCCCGCTACCAACACTACCAGAATGCGAATCGCGTTGGACTCCTCACGAGAGGCGTATCACCCAGGCGACCTACTCCGGGGACGAGTCATCCTAGGTCGTCCAGAAGTCGACACCATTCAGGGGTCATTAGCAATCGCCTTCTTGGGTCGGTCAACCATCTCTCACACGCGCTTCAGCGTCGCGAACTCTGGTGAGATCGTGCTCTTCCGGTCAGAATGCTGTCTGTACTCCGGAGATCGCCCAGCAACAGAGATGCCACCAGGCGGATGGCCCTTCATTTTCGCATTCCCTAATGTCACAATCCCAGCCCCGGAGACCAACTCCGGGAGCACGCTCGCAGAGCGCTTCCCGAGCGACGATGACGAATGGGAGGAGGGGAGCGCATATCGTCTACCCCCGTCGACCACCTTCGAGTTTCCCGATGGAGTCGTCACCGGCCACATCGAGTACCTCCTACGCGCTATATGGCGACCCCGACAAGTCCGCGACGGCTGGCCCAAGATATCCACCCTCTCGCTGCTGTTCGCTCCTGGCCGTCGCGAGAAGAGTCCCCTACCGCACCTGGTCACCCTGCGTAGCACCCTGGAACTCAGCTACATCGTGGACGCGGAAGATCGCTTTCGCCCGGTGTCTTTCTACGACCACGTGCGCCCAGGAGCGCACATTACATGCGCCAGCTTTCTCCTCCAGGTAACTATTGCCGCAACGCGAGTCATCCAGGGCGCTCGCATCCCCGTCGAGCTCCTCCTGCGCCTTGCCCCAGACCAACAGCCACAGCAGCGGCACCAGCCGACACCACCAATCTTCTTGCACTCATTCACGGCGCACACGGAGGTCATCACGAGCGTCGCCCGCGAGGAGGGGCGGTACACGTCGGAAAGGACCGTCGTTCTGGGCATGCGGCGGTTGAACGAGCCGCTCGTGCTGGATCGGCCTCTGGATGTCAACCGTTTGCTGGATTTGGGTACCGGAGTGCTGGGGCCCGACTTTGTGATTGCAAACGCGATGCGTCGGCATAGGCTTTTTCTCTGCATTGAGTTGTCTTGTCTGGAGAGGTTGCATTTTTGTCGGTTTGATGTGCCGCTGGTGGTGCTTGCTTCGTTTTATGCGGAGAGGCCGCCGGGAGTTGGAGGTGGGTTTTGAGGATGAGAGTATTGGGGTTGTTGGGTAGGGTGCTTACCTACCTACCTCTGTATATATGGACGGTGCTTTTTGGTCGTTTATATATATCCATCATGATTGCATGTTATTGGTCCATCTAGAATAGGTGCATCTAGTTGAATACAAATTGAGAGCCAACTATTCAAAGGGTCGTAGCCAAAAAATACGCGACAATGTTTCAGCACAGCTCATATTAGACCCTTTCTTTCTACCCCCTCCCCCCCATCAAGCCCAACACCCAACGGGTCTGTCCTCCCAGCCCATCAGAGACATATCCTAGTGTAACAGCCACTTGACCGCGACAATCAAACAGACACTGTCACACAAGAACAGCACGGAACACGCCTTCCGAGCGAATACCCTCTTCCAATCAAGCCTAAGACCACGCTGATCCCCTGTTCAATTACCCAGACAGACCTGTTCGCTGATAGGTATTAGACCCTGGTCCCACCGAAAAACATTGGTATCATGACATCATTGCCTGATTCGGACTGCCTCCGTTTGATGGAACTAGGGAATAGATCTCCTCTGTTGTGTTTCTTGGGTCTGGGTGCATACGATATCATATTTTGTTTGGGAGATGGGCCCTGACGTCAGTTGCCACGCTGCGAAGGTAGCGACATATAAGTTCGATGGGTGATCGACCTGTGGAAAAGGGTTTGTCCTGTTTTTTATTTCCCTGATTTTATATTGATTTCTTCTGCATCAGCCAGCGTCTTCTTGTGTTCCTTCATCCTAAAAGTCTTCCTACTACAATTGAATCACTCGCTACTATCAGCTGTCACTATCGATCCCACATCTACCACGCCTGCTTATCGATAAGCACCTCCTTATTCAACCACACGTGACATCAGTACTGCCAAAAAAACCCGCCACGTCATAACCAGACCGAGGAAAGACCAATCAAGTCATAGCGTCCTTGGAGATTGGATCAGGTCGTTGAAACCAACCGAACCGACTTTCTCTCTCCGCTTTTTCCAGAATTTCATGCCCATCGTCTTTGGGATTTCTCGTCATTAAATTCAATCATTTGAGAACTGGAATCGATCTCTGTCGACATCATGCCCGACTCCACGCTCTACCTGTATACCTCCCTGACGGCGGGGTCCTCTCACATCATCACCGCTACTTCCCGCCTGGAGACGATCCTCAAGGCCAACAAGCTGCCCTTCCGTGCCCTGGATGTCGCCACCGATGACGCCGCCCGCAAGCTCTGGGGCCGTCGCTCCAAGGGCAAGAAATTGCCGGGGCTTGTCAAATTCGGAAATGTTGTCGGGGTATGTTCCTATTCCTCATCTTTGCCGCCTCCTTTCCCGTGACCTTTGACCCCTTAAATCCGGGCCCATGTATAGAAGAATGACACGCTAACAACGCACGCAGGATCTCGAAGAAATTGAAGAATGGAATGAATACGGTGAGCTGAGGATGCAGATTGAAAGCGTCGAAGACTTTGGAGACTCTCTCCCTGCAACAAGCTACCCCGCAACCTCCGCAGCTACAACATCCACCTCCGCCGCGGCGCCGGCCTCCGCCCCTAAACAGAGCACTATCAAGATCCAGAATCCGCCCTCGAAGGAGGAGCACAAGGAGGCTTCGATCCCGCCCGCGTTGCGCCAGGCTGGCGAGGAAGCTGCCGCCAAGGCTAAGCAGTTGTCGTCGTCGCCCGCTCCCGCTGCCCCTGCTCCTGCTCCCGCTGCTTCCACACCCGCTGCTCCCACCCCCGCCGCAGCCGTAGTAGACGAGAAGAGCGAGGAGTCTGCCTCCAAGGCTGAGCAGTCGTCGTCGTCGCCCGCTTCAGCTGCCCCCGCTGACCCCACCCCCGCCGCCGCCCCTGCAGCAGACAAGAAAACCGAAGAATCCAAGAAAACCGAGGAGGAGCCCAACCGTACGGCACAGGCCGCTCCGAACGACGCGCAGACCACCACTGCCGCAGAAATCGAACAAGGCGCGGCCGCGTCCACCACTGTACGTCGAGAAACGAGTTCAGTGGCGCCGCCTGAGGTTAACAGCTCGTCCAGTCCTAAAGGGGGGGCCGAATCAACACCAGCAGAAGCAGGAGAAGCAGTAGGAGAAGAAGAAGCGGTAGGAGGAGAAGAAAAACCAGGAATGGGTGTTTCCCGACCCCCGCGGCCACGCCTGGTACCAGAGGTCGCAGCCGAATCATCAGCCAACTTCCACGCCGACAGTGCCCAAGCCCTCGGGTTAGTCCAACACCACCGAGGATCCATCGTATCGGCCACATCGCCCGAGGAGAAAAAGAAGGTCGCCCAGGACCTGCGCACGTCTGTCTCTGGCGGCCAGGCAGATGTCGTCGAGTCGTTGCGGGCCGAGAAGGCTACCCGCGGGGACGAGGGAGAGCACGAGGAGACGATCGAGGAGGAGCCTGCTGGCGTGGATGAGATGGCGGCGAGGGTACAAGAAGCGCGGATTTGAGTAGGTAGTTGAGTTGTTGGTGTCGCAACGCCTTGTACCAAAATGGTCTTTTGTTTGAGCTTGCTGGTTGTGTTGTCGTTCTAATTTTATCCTTGTATATAGATACCTGTCTTTTACCATTCCCCATTCCCCTTTTCCCTTTTCTTTCTGCTTTCTTGCTTTCTTTTTCGGTTTATTTCTCACACATATTTCCTCTCTAGTTATTTTTTCACCCTTCAGTCTACTCTTCACACGCCGGCGGTCCCTCAAACCGGTAGGGAAATATTCTAGTTATGTCTTGTCTTGTTATTTCAGCCTGAATCATTGATTTTACTATTATTAAGAATCTGAATCACGATGACAATAATCACTATAGTAGTTACATTATGCATTATCATATAAATAGCTCTGTCAGTCGTAGTAAGTAATAGTAGTAGGTAATTATATCAGTCAAACCAGTCCAGATGAAATAAATTAATAAATAGGGTATAGTATATAACCCAATCATAGGGACCCTGAATCCCAAATTCTATTGAAAGGAAAAGGAAGGAAAAGGAATTAATTGTGGTGAATTGAGTCGCCCGTCTGTTTGTCTTCGTTTTTGTCTTGCTTGTCTGTCCGCCCGTCCGCCATATGCATGCAATGAGAAATTTAAAAATAAGTGAAAAGAAAAAAGAAGAGAGAAATGGAAGAATCGCCGAAGACCCATATAGATAATGAAGAAAGAAACGAAAATGCAGAGATAAAGTGATGTAATATAAGATAACTAGGGAGAAAAAAATAAATTACGCTTTTCGGTACTTGTCAACCGCAGACCGGAGCTGCTTAATGACGTCAGCGGGATCCTGGGCGCCAAAGATCGCCGAGCCAGCGACGATGACATTGGCACCGGCCTCGGCGGCCTGGTCGACTGTTCCGACGCCTAGCCCGCCGTCGACTTCGATGTTGAGGTCGGGGTATCGCTCGCGCAGGGCGGTCACTTTGGGGAGTTCGGAGGCCATGAATTTTTGGCCGCCGAAGCCGGGGTGGACTGTCATGACGAGGACCATCTGTTTTCCAATATTAGCTGTTGGGTTTCTTGCTTGCTTGCTTTCTTGATTGATTGGTGGATAAATAGATTGGTGGATTGATTGATGATGTAGTGTAGTAGGTGGTAACTCACATCCGGCCGCTCAATTTCCTCCTTGCTCTCGAGGATCTCCCACAGCACGTCGACGGGCGTATCGGGCTTGATGGCAATTCCGGCGTGCATACCCTCCTCGTGAATATACCGGATGAGCTCGCGCGGGCTAGTCTTGCGCGTGGTGGCGTAGTCGGTGGGTTTTGTCGCGGCGGAGGAGGTCACGGCGGCTTCGTAGTGGAAGCAGTAGAGGTCGCAACCAGCGGACTTGAACTCCTTGACCCATTTCTGGGGCTATATATTTCAAAAGCGAAACAATCAGTGTCTTGTCTTGAAGATAGATAGGTCATTGTGGTAAGGACTCTGTGGGTGTACCTCTGCGATCATCATGTGGCAGTCGAATGTCCCCCGGCCGCTGGGTTGAGCTGGACGCTCGACGTGGGTCCGGATCTTGCTGACGACGGGAGCTCCCATGGTCATGTTAGGGACGAAGTGACCGTCCATGATGTCTACGTGCAGCCAGTCGGAACCCTGGGCCATCTTGGCGGAGCATTCGCTGCCCAGGGTGGCGAAGTCTGCGCTCAGAATGGACGGCGCGATGATTGCGGGGGGAGACATGATGCTGATTTCCACTGATAGATGCAATGGAACGGGATTGTAGAGTGTAGATGTTGGAGTTGGGAAGGCGTGGGGGGTAAGGACGGATCTGTCGTTATCGGCTGAAAGATGTGGCGGCGGGATGGAGGGGCAGAGGAGCGGGAGGAGAGTGGAAGGACGAGGGTCACGATACTTTTTAAAAGACGGAGATGAGCAGTGCGTGAGCGTAAGGAGTGATAGTATGGTGACCTGGTGGGTTGAGAAAATTGGACTCTATCGGGCGATAAATAGAAAAAAGGAAAGAAAAAAAATCTGAACTAAATAAATAGAATTAAATAAAATAAAAACGACATCACCGCCATTTCCGGCCAACCTCAGTCCGGCCGCGGAGACCGTTGTATAGCATGACTAATCTCCTCATGCAGGTGGTGAATTCATCGTGGTTACGCATCCGTTAGGAAACAATTGACCGTGTAGTCAATGAGTCCAGAACAAATTCATCCAAACTGTCACATTGCCAAGTCATCCTCACCTTGATAGCTGCCCAGGCAATTAGGACGAAATGGGTCGAGCCAGTAACAAACAAACCAGAACAATAAGAATCAAGTCAATAGAACCTCAAGCTCTCATTAGACAGAGGGCTAGGGCCAAGCCTTGCACGTGGTCCGACAGTATCAAGAAAAGGATTGAATATTTAGACTCGAAGGACCTGACTGGATTGTGATTGCTGGATGTCCTCCGTATGATTAATGGATATGGATCATCAATGGCGGTTGAATGGCGCTGGGAGTCGAGACTCTGATCCTGTGATGGTAGATCCAGGTCAAATCGGCTCGATCGAGTTAAGATAGTCTAGCCATCAAGACGGGGGAATCATCGGAAAATCCCTACGGTGTGAGTGTAGTGGTTAGTACGAAGCAGTGGGAGATGAATCCAGTCAACGATCCTCCATCTTTTCTGCGGGTCACGGGGACTGCTTCCTCTTGGCTGCATCTCCCCAATTGGTCCCTAAACACTTGTTCCAATCCCATCAGAAATCTTGGTTTTCCACCCAACTGTCCCTGGCCCAGTCCTCACCCATTTCATCCGGCTCTAAATCCGATGCGCGATGGTCGGCTGACTTCCTCTCCCCCCCTCCCCTGCTTGGTTGATCGTTGTTGGTTCCCAATGTCTCCCAATTGTCCGTGCTCCACCGCGTCGGGTTGCCCTTTTCTGTGCTTTCCGACCGGTTTGGAAGTCATCCTAAAGACAGAGTAGGAAGTACCGGAGAGGAGCTGTCCCTTATCTCGCGAGATTCATCCTACTATCGGTCTGTCATAAGGATGACGACAGGTATGTTGGTCGGCCCACTCCGGCCAGCAACGGATCGCCCTCGAGAAGAGATTCAAAAAGGAAACCAAGGAAACCAAGGAAACCTGAAAGAAGATGATTGGAAAGAAAACCAGAATAGATCATCAATCAAACCGGGATACTGGTGGGCAAGAAATCAATCATTAGTGAGGGTGCAATTTGACCCGTGCGTGGAAAGAGGGCCAGTGATCTTCCTCCATCCCCTCTCCTCCCCTCTAGCCAAGGCGTTCGATTCTAAAGATAGATCCCCGGCGCTTATACTTCACCAATAAGAGGCACAATCATTCGGCCAACCACCCTCCCCATGCTTGAAGAGCGCTTCTTCACAGGGAGACCTCATCATTTCTCCCCATGATTGGTGTGTCCATTGCCGCCAGCGTGATGCCCTCTGAGAGAGCAAGTCGCTGATTGCTCGAGGGGGGCCCAAAGCGTCGCGCTGGCCCTTTGATACCCAATCAGGTAGCCAGCTGCTGGGGATTCTGCAGGGATTCATGGTTCTGCGTGCACAATGCTGCAGTAGTTCCTGCGGGCCATGGGAGAGGCGCCCTCCATCCGATCTCCCCTCCTTTCAGAGTAGTCCTATATATCACCGCCGGGCGCGACTGATCGGGCGGGGGCTTCACTTGCTCCTTCGTGGTGGTCCCTCGCGATTTTCCTCTGTTGCAGTTGATCCTGTTGGGCGTTGTATTTGTGTTCATTTGTGCCTGTGGCTCTGGAAGCTAGGCCATCCATCATTCATTCTACGTTTTACATAATTCTATAACAACTAGAATCGACCCGTTGATCGGTGTCGAGACCCGTTTACAGATCCTGTCGATTTCCCTGTCGTGATACACCATGGCCACCATCAGAGGTCCACCCTTCCGGCCGGTCCGGGGGACGAAGCTAAACACGATACCCGAAGACTTGCGCGAGTTTCAAGATTCGGATCAGCATGATGCCAACCAAGCCGACCAGAGAGGCCGGGCAGTTCAGAAGGACGAGGCGGGCCAGACAGGATTCAACCCAATCGCAACGTTAGGTCCCCGGTTGAAGCTCAAGACGACCAATCTACCCCCCTCCTCGAGCATGAACCGCTTTCTCTCACCCATGTCGGCTGGGTCCATTTCCTCGTGCTCGGATACGGAATGGCAGCGCCAAATGGAACCATTTGACGAGCTCTACGATGCCACCGACGATGAGTCCGACCTCAGCGACGATTGTACGTCCATCTCCACCAGCACGCGGCCCACGAGCCTGGCGACCCCGACGACCAGACATTCGTTGACGTCCCCCGTCAATCGCAACCGTTATCCCCGCCTGAAGATCCCTTCGCCCGAGACGTGGCCATCGCTCCACGGAGGACCCAAGAGTTCACCCGTTCCGCCAACTCCGCCTCCAAAGATCCCGGTGTCGCCAGCGGCGCTGTCGCTGCTGTCACGCTCGGTACCGGCAGCTCATGCTCCACCGTCTTTGGACGGCGGCAGTGTGTCGTCGGACCAAGTATCCAACATCAGTGCTCCCGCAACCCCGGATCTGCAATCTCTCCCCGACGCGGATTGGGAAGCCCAAGATGTCCACATCCGATCCCGGATCGAGGACGATCGGACACCAGACGTGTCGGATCGCGAGCCGGAATCGGACGTGCAAGATATTGAGATCGCCCTGGAGAGTCCTGATGATGACTGGCAGCGAGTGCTCGGAAATTTTCCTTCCATCCCGGGCCGTTCGACCGCTCCACCGGCGCATATCGAAGCGGGCCCCTCGCGTGAACATACACCATCCGACAACGGTGTTTTCTTACCGGAAGGTGCCATGGCTACGTTGAGGCACATCCCGCTCGATAGGACGCCAGATCCCTGGTCGGAGGGCTCGGATGCGGACGAGGAGATGTGGGAGGTCCACGGGATTCCAGAACGCCCCCGAAGTGCCGGCGATGCGACCCCAGCATCCGCCATATCGGGACACAGCTTTAGCAGCCTGAGCATTCCGTCTCCGGGCGGATTCTTTGCCTCGCTGGGGCCACGAGCTCGTCATACCTGGTCAATACCCAAGGGCGCAATGCCACCCTCATCTGCCGTTGCTGAGCGATTCTACAACTTGCCATTCGGGCGGGACGAGGGGCAAATCGTGGAACAGGTCATCGAGTGCTGTGATATTCCCACAGACGACCAACCGACAGCGGTATATGCTCCCCCTACGGCGATAAGGCTGCCTCCCAATGCTGAAGGCCACGCGTTTGGGAATCAACGAAGCCCCATCAGTCCTGGTCCTGAAGGCATCTCCGAGATTTCAAGGCCCGTATCCACCAACAATCTGGACGAGCAGGACGAGACCTACGAGGAAGAATTGCAGAAGAGAGCAATGGCGAGTCTGGACAGGACTAGCGTTTGGCTAGCTGCACAACAATCCTACCTCTCCGCCCTCCGAGAAAGCAACCCAGTGAACCTACCCGATATTGCGAGCGAGTCCGAGGCAGACGAATCCAATGACGACGCTCATCAAGAACGCCCGGAGACCAACGGCAAAAGAGCTGTCCGGTTCGCCGAAGACGTGCCCGACGCACCAAGTTCCGGCCCTTCGGCCTCGGCCAGCAAGGATTCTATCTACTGGCGGGGTTTCCAATCGGTCCGTCAGCTCTCCAGCAAGAATGACACCTTCCTGCATCGTCACATGCGCTTTGACGCCGTTCAATCCATTCGGCTTGGCTTGCCTAACCTGCACGTCAGATGCCTGCAAGGGTACTACGAGCTGAACGACCCAGGCCGCCCTCCGTACAAGGGACCTTTCTCGAAGGCCCCGCGTAACTCGGTGATTGCCTCAGAGCTCGCAGAAAAGGCGCAGTTTTCCATGATCGAGAAGGAGCAGTCCGTGCTAGCTCAACTCAGCCAATCCATGTGGGCCATGGATGCCCTCAAGTACATCAATGGTGGACATCTTCTCACCAGCCCCGCAGCGAAGCGGTTGTCCAGCTCGACGTCGTCAAAAGGCCGTCGACGTGCTGTGAGGGTCCTGGATCTCGGCGGACATGCGTCCGGCGAGTGGGCTTGGCACCTTGCACATGACCACTCCAACGTGAAGGTATACACGGTCTATACTGAGCGCCAAGCGGTCAACCCTGGCATCAAGGGGCCAGACAACCACCGCCAGGTTGCGGTCAGCCAGCTGTGGAAGCTCCCATTCCCGGACAACAAGTTCGACGTGATCTCAGCTCGCTCGCTCCCGGCCCTTCTTAAGGCAGAGCGTCCCGCGAACGCAGAGCAAGACGAATACGATCTTTGCCTCCAGGAGTGTCGTCGATGCCTCAAGCCGGGGGGATATTTGGAGTACTTCGTCATGGACGCCGAGGTAGCACAGGCGGGACCTTACGCAACCGCTACCTCCGTCGAGTTCGCCTTCAGTCTCAAGACCAGAGGATACGACCCAACCCCGACAAAGAGCTTCCTCGGCCGTCTCCGCAAGGGTGGATTCGAGGGTGTCAAGCGCGCCTGGACGTTCCTCCCAATGGGCGTCGAGCCCGCCCCACCGCAAGTCCCGCGCGAGACGCCCGAGCCCCGCGTCAAGAGCCAGATCGAGGCGTACGAAGCGGTCCACGGGCCCATCGGCAGCACGGCAGACATCGCCAGCGTGGCGGGTCTCTTTGGCGGGTGGATCTGGGAGCAGTGGCTGTTGAAGTTGCAGATGGAGATGGGTCGCGAGCGCGAAAAGCTCCTTGAGGGAGTGGGGGCTGTGTTTGATGAGGGTCGCAAGAATAGCGCAGGCTGGACCTGCCTGACTGGATGGGCGATGAAGCCAAAACGGTAGACTCAGGCCTAGCCTGGCTGCCTGGCGTTTTCTTCGTTGTCTTTTATCTGGTCTTCCACTTTCCTTTTTTTTTATACTTGTTTTGGCATTACTGGGACCACCTGGGATGATTATCATGATACCCACTACAGCACCCTGGCGGTGTCATAATCTAATAATGAGTTCGCGCGTGAGAAGCTGGGGATGAGTGGTTGTGGTCATGGAGGAGCGATGCGGTGGGACTATGGGGGTAGAGAGTTGTATGATAGTTCCAATCCACCAAAATGATCAAAACAGTATATTTTTATCCGTAGAAAATCTCTTATTCAAACTTGTCTTCAGGAAAACTGGTGGTTGGAGTGTATGTGTTTCGCACTAGGAACCAGCCTTAAGCAACCGGGGAGCTCACGTGACCGCCCAGTTCAGTCCCGCCGATGCCATCACGGAGGTAGGAGCTTGGCCGCGGGACTGATTTGCACCCATCACGACGACCCAGTTTCTTCATTCTTCAGGATCACGATTGAAAGCTGCTCTCTACCCCGGTTTTGAGAGGCAATGCGAATGCGATATCCATAAAACAGCAGCAACAATAACAACACTCACCACAAAACTCCAAGTTACGACACCCCCACCGCAACCATGCTCTTCTTCAGGTGCGTCCTCACCATAAACCCACTTCCAACACGTCCTCCCCCTCCCTCTTTCCTCCTCTATATATACCTATACATACGTATATCCAAAACTAACCATGATACTCAAATAATGTAGTTTCTTCAAAACCCTCACCAACCAAACCGTAACCATCGAACTCAAAAACGACATCCGCATCCGCGGCACCCTCAAATCCGTCGACCAGTACCTGAACATCAAGCTCGACGACGTCGACGTGCTCGATCTCGACAAGTACCCGCACCTGTCGTCTGTCAAGAACATGTTTATCCGGGGTAGTGTGGTGCGCTATGTGGTGCTGCCGCGGTCGGAGGTCGATGTGGGGTTGTTGGAGGATGCTACGCGGAGAGGTATGTTTTCCATTTCCTATGCTTGAGGGGTTGGGAGGGGTGGTTTTATCGGGTGAGAGGCTAATGTGGTTTGCTTGGTTGATGTAGAAGCTGCGAATCAGGCTGGGAAGGCGAGATGAGTGGTTATTTTCGGGATTTTTCGTCCTTTTCTTTTCTTATCTCTCGCTTTCGACTAAACAGAACACGACGCTATCCCGAGGCACGCCGCACTACAGGGGAATCATCAGTCCGGTCTAGAGGAGGGCGCGGGGTATCATGTGTGGAACGTAGGATACTATCAACGAGGATACCAGATATCAACGAGGCCGGGGCGTTCACGACTGACGAATTCAAAACAGTCGGGACCACCACAGGGTTGAAGATGGGACGGGCGTTTTTGTTTTTGGGCGTGCTGCTATCAGTGTCTATGTCTATGTCTAATTGTCTTATCATGATCCATCCATTGTCAGCTGCTTGGCTAATACCATCTATGTGTCGTTCTGGTGGACGACTGTTTTGATATAGACAGGTCATTGTTGGCAATATTAAACGGTCTAAGTCTGGAAAGCTAGGCTGTGTGTAATCATGTCCGGCAGTTTTCGACTTTTGATTTGCTTATTATAGAATCTAGACTACGCTTGTCTGGACTATCTATAGTTCTATGCAATAAGTCTGTAATTCCATTTCCAGCAACATGTAATGTTATTCAACAAATATATATCAAGGATATGTATAAATTAAAGCACTAAATACTATTACAGTATCGACTACAAGTTTCGGATTGTATACACCTTGGCACACTGCCACGTGTTGTACTACTTCATGCACTATCTTTATACCAATAAATCTCTAAGCTGTCAAGCTTCTCCTGAAACAACACCTATCCCCATCCTTCCAATTGTTGTCTTGAAATGGCCACCTCCCTATTCCTAGACCTCAAGGGCCAGCCTATCTCCGAGAGTGAAACCTTGGGATATGGAAGGACAGGTGTTGTGATCCATCGAGATCGCCAGGCCAGGCCATCAAGATACCATTGCGACATCCTTGGAGTAGCCCCTCCGACGTGGACATCAATATTGAAGTGATTCAACGCGAGCAAGATGTCTATCGCCGGTTGAATCTCTCTGGCTCGGTTGATGGAGTGGTGCCCTGCATTGGACTGGCCGAGAATGCCGTCCAACTTGCCCACATGAAAGTCGACGATAACGGCTTCTCCGTACAGACAGATATCGGACAGCTTGGCGCCGTGATGTACGAGGTTATCACGGGTCAGAGATGCGAGTTTGACCTTTTCAGAGACAATGCTCCTGATGATGGTCGGGCTGCATGGCCAAGGCGGGCTGAGCTGCCTTGTACGGAGGGGATCTGGCTGGGGGGCGTTGTTGAGAGGTGTTGGACGGAAAGAGGCTTTCTGGATGCGGGTTGTCTGGCTTTTGGTTTGGAGTCTGTGGAGTTGGATGTGTCTTGTTCGGTGTCTGGTTGATTTTCGGTTTGGTAGGGCTGGGGATGATGATGGGGCTTTTTGCTTGTGATTTCTCGGGATACGCTTTCGCTGGGCCCTGACGTCGTTGCTTGGATGTCGTGTAGGATGGGGTTCTGTAGAAATTCCGGTCTATAATGGATTTCAGGATTGGTAGATTGATATTAGCTATGGAAGCATGGATGTCCGATCGTGGTGGAGTAGGTTGCCAGAAGTATAGAGCGCCACCGAATGGGCTTTAGGGTTACAATTTTTACTTAGACATTCATCTTCTTTCCACTTTGCAATCCAGCATCTATGCATCTATCCTGAACCTGCAAGTACCTAGTTAGTATATTGAAGCCAATATCCTTGCCAATGGAGTTGTTATACCTCCCATCCACTCGCCACCTACAGCATCTGTAGCCAAGCTGATAACCGACACAAGTGGGTCAAAAAACGACACTCACAACGAATGACGAATCGTGCCTGACAAGATCTGTCGGATGCTCAATTTTTTTTACCCTTTTACGGTCCCCGACTCTAGGCTCTTACTACTTACATTAGTATTTAAATGTTCACCGTACTAACCATCTGTTCGCTACCCCCGCACGCCTGTCCCTCCTTGAGTTCTGGTGATAGTTTGTTTCAACGTACTTGGGTTCAAGCTGGCTGCGATTAAAGTCTACACGTCTGACTATACGCGAGAATAGGAATTGTTTTGCAGTATGCAGCATCCTGATCGTGATGTTGAGCCTGCGGCGCCGGCTGAGGACCAGCCTCTGTTGCAGTCGGCGTCCGCGCCTGAGGCTATGTGGAAGCCTCCGCGTGGGTTTGTCTGGATTCAAATAGGTAACACTCCTTCTTTCTTGCTTTCTTTTTCTTCTTCTTTTTTCAAGAGGAATAAAATCAAGAAATTTAAGATACAACAAAAAATTATTCAAAAGAAAAAAAACTAACCAATGCAGCAATCATGTCCAACGTCTTCCTATCCGGCTTCGACGGCACTATCACGGCGTCGACCTACGCAGTGATCAGCTCTGATTTCAATGCCGCCAACACGGCCTCATGGTTGACTACCTCGTACCTGATCACCAGCACGGCGTTCCAGCCGCTGTACGGGCGGTTCTCTGACATCTTCGGACGTCGCACGTCCTTCTTCACCGCCACGATCACGTTCATCGCGGGGTGTATCGGCTGCGGCGTTGCGCAGGATATCATCACGCTGAATTTGATGCGCGCGCTGACGGGGATTGGTGGGGGTGGGTTGATGACTATGGGTGAGTTTTCTTTGCTTTTCTTTCTTTGTCCTTTTCTTTCTGTCGCTTCGTGTCACGGTATGTGGAGTGTCGCTAACAACTCCAGCGACGATCGTCAACTCCGATCTCATTCCCTTCCGCCGCCGCGGCATGTATCAAGCACTGCAGAACGGGATGAACGGCTTCGGAGCCGTCTGCGGCGCCTCGTTCGGCGGATCCATCGTCGACACGATCGGCTGGCGCTGGTGCTTCATCATGCAGGTGCCCGTGGGTATATTCGCCCTTGTCACCGGCTACCTGGTGATCAACCTGTCATCCCCCTCCTCCAACGGACTGGTACAGCCAGGCCAGGGCTTGCGCGCGATCTGGAAATATGTCGATCTGTCGGGTGCCTGTCTGCTGATCCTGGGTCTGTCGAGCCAGCTAGTGGGTTTGAGTCTGGGCGGCAACGAGCTCCCGTGGTCCGATCCGTGGGTCGTTGGATCGCTGGTCGGCAGTGTTGTGCTGCTTGCGCTGTTTGTGTTCGTTGAGGGGACCACGTCGGCTATTCCGTTGATTCCGCTGCGTATGCTCAAGGGTGTGTTGCCTGTTGCGACGCAGATCTCCAACGTTTGTGTTGGGATGGCTGCGTATGCTGTAAGTTGTGTCTGGATTATAGGTATTGTGTGAGTGTGATGCTGACTATGCAGTTTCTGTTCACCCTTCCGCTGCTCTTCCAGGTTATCCTGCTCGATTCGGCCTCCAAGGCTGGGGCCCGCCTGGCTGTCCCGTCGCTGGCTGCTCCCATTGGGAGTCTCGTCTCTGGCATTGTGATGTCACGCTGGGGAAAGCTCGCGCACTTGGTCCGCACGGGAGCCGCCTTGATGTGTATTGGTAACTTCCTCGTGATGCTGTTGCAGTTCAACGACTCCGAATGGAAGTATTATGTCTATGTCATTCCTGCCAGCTTGGGACAGGGCATTGTCTATCCCGGGATCTTGTTTACGTTTTTGGCGGCGTTCGACCACGCAGGTAAATAACTCCTTAATTTTCCCACTCCAAGAAAGAAAACGACGATCTGACCCAATAGACCACGCTGTCTCCGCCTCAACTGTCTACCTAGTCCGCTCGCTGGGTACGGTGTGGGGCGTGGCCATTACGTCGACAATTGTTCAAAACACATTGCGCTCGGGTCTCGCAGAGGCCCTGAGTGGAGTACCAGATAAATGGAAAGTAGTATCCCTGTCTTGCGTGTGATTTACTGGTTTGATTTTTCCAGTCCCACCCGGACATTTGGCTGATCTGGTTTATCTCCCCCTAGCTCATTGACGACATTCGTCATTCCGTCTCGGCAATCTATACCCTGCCCCCTGAGGTACAGATGGCCGCGCGCCTGGTGTATTACCGCGGGATTCGACTATCGTTCCTGGCGTCTGCCTGTTTCGGGCTCGTGGCGACCATCGCGGCACTGTTCACGCGAGGAAAGGGGCTCCACCGGCCCGGTGAGGCGTAGGCCTATCTTGTTGTCATGACCCCCAACATTGGGAGCTCAATTGTGGATATCAGGGAGGACTGGATTGAGAACATGACGTGGAAGAGATAAGGTAAGTGAAAATTGAGGAGGGAATTTGAAGATTCCAGAGGTCGGTGAAGAAGGAAACTATCTATCAGGGGAGGGTCCGAATTGGATTCACAATCCAATCGGGTGGCTGGTATGACGCCTTGAAGAATTGCAGTGTCCTAGATAGAGCTAGAGCGCAGTAGCTCGATAGGCGTACCCAATCCACTCGTTCGATTATCAGCAAGCCGTGATAACGCGTAGGGCGGAAATCCTCGCGCGGAGATAGCGTTGGGCGTAAGAATTGCCTATCTCGCTAGGGATCATCGGACGGTCGAGTTCGTATCATTCGAAGTCAATAGATAGTGAAATGCGGGGAGAGGCGAATACAGCAAGACATTGGCTGCTTCCCCGCAAAATCCATATGGTTCACTCGGCAATGTGGACTAATTCCGCCGTCATTCCGCATTTGTTCGAGGCTTGATGCGTCGATCGTCACGATAGGCACTGCTGGAAACTTGATAAGCTGTCCGGTGTCACTGTCATGCTGTCCTAATTGAAACATGTTAATCAACTGGGGCATCTAGATAGGTAATCATTGGTCGTCACGTCCTGCTCTTACTGGCTGGCACAGAAATGAAAGAAAGTAAAAAGGAATTCACTGTAGGAAGTAGTAACTTAATATGTTGCCTCCCCCCGAACATACGATCCCCGTCAGACCATACTATTCAATACACATCAGCCCATATCATGTCCGAATCTAAACGCCCATCGTCAGTATCATCGTCCTCGAAGCCCCACACGAGCGATGCCTCCGCCGTACCGGAAATCGAACTAGCCACAGGCCAGGTCGTCACGGGCCTCGAGATCGCCCCGCTACGGCGCCAATTCAGTATCTTCAGCATCATCGCAGTAGGATATAACATTTCCAACAGCTGGGTGGCCATCGCTACCAGCTTCTCCATCGCCATCCAGTCCGGTGGTGCGCCCTCGCTTCTGTATGGGATTATAGCCGTGACAGTCGCCATGGTGGGGACGGGGATCACACTGGCGGAGTTGGCCAGCGTCTATCCCACCGCCGGTGGACAGTACCATTTCACATCCATCCTGGCCAGTCAGCGCTGGAGTCGAGGGCTCTCGTACTTCAGTGGTCTAGCGGCGGTGTTTGCGTGGATTACACTGGCGGCGTCGATCGCGTTGGCTGCCACCCAGGCTCTGATGGCGATTGTCATCCGCTGGCAGCCTGGGTATGTGTCTGCCCCGTGGCACTATTTCCTGGTGTATCAGCTGTTCAATGCATTGATGGTGGCGTACAATGTGTTTCTGACGGGGAAGACCTTGTGGGTGTATAATGCGGGCTGTATGTTTTTGTGGGAGGTTGCAGAGGATAGATGTAGTGATTAACTGACGTGATACAGTCATCCTGTCGATAGTCACCTTCATCGTCATCACGGTCACATGCCCCGCCAGCGCCCATACTACCATTGATTCCCACGCAGTGTGGACTCATCTCGTCAACGGATCCAACGGCTGGCCCGATGGTGTCTCCTTCCTGACGGGCCTGTCCACACCGCAATTCATGCTCTCCGGGCTGGATGCCACACTGCATCTGGCCGAGGAAGCCCTACAGCCCGAGCGCATTGTACCGCGCGCGGTGATGGTCACAGTGTTGATTGGGTTTTTGACCGCATTTCCCTTTTCTATTTCAGCAATCTACAGCTTCAAGGACGTCTCGGCGTCACTGGAGTCGCCAACTGGGTATTTCTTCACCTATCCAACAAGAGAGAACGGGCAGTGGTAGACCGAGTGGAGGGGAACACAGAGAGAGAAAGTGGATAAAGAGAGAGACAGATGCTAATAAGATAATC
Organism: Aspergillus campestris IBT 28561; assembly: GCF_002847485.1. Classification (NCBI taxonomy): domain Eukaryota; kingdom Fungi; phylum Ascomycota; class Eurotiomycetes; order Eurotiales; family Aspergillaceae; genus Aspergillus; species Aspergillus campestris. Next base: position 692,380 of record NW_020194337.1, read on the forward strand.
CCAACAGCTTCCCCGTCTACTTCATTTGGGAAAAAGCCACATCCTCCCCCGCCGCAGCAACAGTCTTCATGACAGCCACCTGCATAATCACCTGCGTCGCCCTCAACGCCGTGCACCAAACCACCTCGCGCCTAACATGGTCTCTGGCCCGCGACGAAGCCCTCCTCTTCTCCTCGCACCTCTCGAAGATCTCCCCCACGCTCCGCGTTCCCGTCTACGCCCTCGTCGTCGACGGCGTCTTCGTTCTCCTCCTCGGCATCGTCTACGTCGCCTCCACCAACGCCTTCAACGCCTTCATCGCCTGCACCGTCATCGTCGCCCAGATCTCTTTCGCCGTCCCCGCTGCTCTCCTCCTCTGGCGTCGCCGTGACCCCCACTACCTGCCGCCGAATAGAGCCTTCTGGGTCCCTGGGTGGGTGGGCTGCGCGTCGAATGTTATGACGATTGTGTGGGCGGTGGTTATTACGGTTTTCTTTTGCTTTCCGGCTGCGTTTCCGGTGAAGGGGGGGAATATGAGTGGGTTTATCCTTTCTTTCTTCCGTTCTTTCCTCCGTTCGTTCCTACCTTCGTTCCTACCTTCGTTCCTACCTTCGTTCCTTCCTGCGCTCTTTTCTTCGTTCTTTCCTTCTTTCTCCTGTTGCGCCTACTCTAAGTGGATCTTTATACTATTCCGTGGAAGCTGCTAACCAACTGTTCAGATTATGCGGCGGTCGTTTTGGCAGCTATGGTCGTCATTGGGGCTGGCAACTGGTGGCTCTATGCGAAGAAGCATTATCATGGGCCGAGGCTGGAGTTGTAGTTTAATATACTATCTACATATCGATATATATATATTCTTCTGCCTGTCTATTCAAATTAAACGCTATAGCATTTTCTACACAAATGATGAATCTCACCCTCCACTCTCTAAAAGGGATGTATTAACGAGAAAGCTTATCAAAGTCTATTTCTGTCAACCCTATATGGTCTCCTCATCCAAATCCAACATAACCCATAACTCCCACAATCATAAATATGATATAAAGTAGAAACTACTCAACCTTCACAATCCGCCCACTCTCCACCTCATACAAATACCCCGTGACAGGCACATCCAACACAAGCGGGTTCTCCTTCAACAGCTTCACATCATCCAGGACACTCTGTCGCAGATCCCCGAACGGCAGAAACGCGACGTGGTCCGCGTTCTGGCCCAGCTCGCTCCGGATCTTACCGCGGAGTACCTCGTCCGTGAAGAGTAGCATGCCGCAGTCCGTCTGTGGGGTTATTATCTTAGCTTGTGTCGTTTCTTGAATTGGGTAGGCGGGAAGGGAAAAAAAGTAGGGGAAATACATGATGCACGATGACTATCTCCCGTGTCCCCAGCAACTGCTGCGAGATGACCACGCTGCGGATGGCGTCTGATACGCGGCCGCCGGCGTTGCGAATGACGTGGGCGTCGCCTTCTTCGAGGCCGAGAGCGCGGGCGGGGTCTATTGTTGTTAGTGGGATGCTACCGGGGATACTACTGCAGGTGATGACGGGAAGAAGTGTGAAAGGATTGAGACATACCCAGTCGCGCGTCCATGCATGCGATCACCGCTACCTTGCTATATGTTGGAGATCATTTGTTAGACTGCGTCGCAGGATGGTAATTCTGGGGAGGATCAATAGGTTAAGTACCGCTGAGGAGGCAGCTGCAAGCCGCCTTTGTCGAAAGAGGCGGCATACTTGGCGTTCGCGGCCTCGAATTCTTTCGCGACGGACATGGTGGTTTCTAGTCTCGTGCTTTGAGACTTGACTTTCTAGGAAGGAGGATGCTGAGTTTCGGTTCCTAGGAGGGGTCTCAGTATATAAGGAACCTGGCGTCCCCACATGGCGCCGATGTGGTTAAATGGGCCGTAAATTGCGTGATAGATACATCAGAGTATCGCGGGAATCCTATCGAGCTGCCACGGTGTTATCGCGAATATGGCCTCGGTATTGATTGCACTTCAGTTGGAATCAAGTTAGGCGTCGTGTTAGAGTTCATTGTCGTAATCTGACTCGATTATCAATGATGATCTGCGCGTGGCCCCAGTTATGTGTTTGTGTGGGACAATTATCGATTGGTGCCCTCAGTTGTTGTGTGGTTGGTTGGTGCCCCAGCTATGGGGTGGTGATTATAGCACCACGATCTATCCCGAAGCCAAGAGGACCTAAGCCCTGAACCAGCCTTGCAACAATTGTCCTGTTGGCTCAATTCATACTCCCAAACAGTGCCCAGAATGTAGAATGCGGCAGTGGAGTGGAGACCGCTCATAGGTGCTGACAGAGAAGCCCCAAAGCGGTATAGCGATCGACCAATGGGCGAGCCATGAGGTCATCGCAATGGGAAGCGGTACTGTCGGGCGCAGCAAAGGGCTTACGACCTCCCATCTTGCCTCCTAGCTACTGGTGTTATAGTTAGCAAATGCTACATAGATCAGCAGTACACACTTGACGATCCTACTACGATACTAACCTATATATAACCATCGACCCTCCTTCCCCGCCTCGGAAAGCCAGCCCTCTCTTCCCAGCCTCACCATTACAGCAAACGAAACCACTACAGCATGTCAGTCTGGGGACGAAGCAGCGACATCCAAATCGGCACGAGCTCCCGCAGTTCCCTCTCAAGAGCCATCTTCCCACGCGTTCGCCCATCACTCCGCCCACCCGATCGGCCCATCGCCATCCGAAGGGAATCGATCACGACGACGAAGACGACGCTCGTCCTGAAAACCGTGGGCAACGCGAAGTCGGCCGTCGCATACCGCATCACGCACGATGACGACGACGGGATAATCGAGTTCACCGTGTCCGGGAGCGACTACGGCGAGCAGCGCTCATGTCGCGAGTTTCGCGACGCCTCGGGACTGCCGCTGTTCGAGCTGCACCGGCGGGTGTCGCTGCGCCATATGTGGGCCGTGACGCTGCCGGGCGGCAGCCGCAGTACTAGGAGTGATGATCCTGCGTATCTGGGGAGTGGTGCTCCGCGCGGGGTCTGGGGTGCGTCGGCTATAGGGAACTTCAGCTTTTCGTTGAGGAATACGGCGGCGGAGGATGCGAAGACGGAGGATGATAAGAAGGTTTCGTTGCGGATTGAGCGGTATGGGAATGTGTTGGCGTCGTTTGATGTCGTTGATGGGGATCGCAAGGTTATAGAAGTGCGGCAAAGTGTTAAGCACAACCAGCGATTAGCTTTGCGCTCGAGCTCGAAGGATGGGTATCGACCTGCGTTGGATATCATTGTTACTTCGGGAGTGGATCTGTCTGTGGTATGTGTTCGCCGGGGATGGATGATATGTGTGGATTTTTACTAACTGGTTTGTTCAGGCTGCGATAATTGCGACGATTGCGGCGGATTGGGTTTGGGGGGGATCATAAAGAGCGCATGGAATAATTCTTGATGAATGTATAATCAGTAGCATACTGTTTCCCTTTAACATATGAAATGCTTTCTGAGGTTCAATGTTAGAAGATTGATCGAAAGGACACTTCGATCACTTGATTCATACAACGCGTTGGACATCCCCAAGAATTACGGTCAACCGGTACGCTGAGAGCTGAAGGATCAGAAGACGTCCAGATGATATTTCAGAAGTCAGTCCAGGCATATATTTCAGGGATACTGATATTCAAATAAAATAGATGAACACTAATACTCTACCCTTTAGGGCTAGATGGTGATACCAAGTTTCCGAAGTTTGGTCAGTGCAGAGATGGCGTAAATAACATGGTTGCAGCCTGATCGGATCTCTCTCCAAGCTGGTTTTTTGAACCTTTTGGCTTTGAAGAATATAGATGAAAAATCACACTGTAAGCCGATCATAATGTCGTAAGATGCCTTGTATGTCGGAAACTATCTTTATAGAATCAAAGATAACCTCCATAACTATACTTACTGAGAACGAGAAAAACCTTCAAGCAAATAACCTGAATTTATCTACTTGACTGTGCCTGGAGATATGGTTGTAGAATAATTTGTCGTTTGGGTATTCCATGATATCAGCTTCGCAGAAGGGTATTGCATACCTGCTATGTCAACCAACACGGTAGAAATGTTTCAGTTTCTTCTAGGTTATCAGTATCCATTATACTGGATTAAAGAACCATGGTAGCTCAGATTCTGCTTTTATGCTTAAGCGCACAAGGTACGTACATAGTATATTATCTATACCGCCCCGTGACGTAACCCAAAGCATCGTCCCCACGGAAAATAGATTACCCAAGTATCAATCTTATTTCTCTACATCAGGGTATTCTAGCAATTATGATCAATAGTCTTATAAATATCTTCAACTCTGGAAAATGGAAAAAACGGTGGAGCTCAAATCTATGGAAATAGGGGATGAAAACGCGTCCAAAAGGATGAAATTGATGATATTCAGAGCTGCGGAAAAGCTTGCGGATGGTTGAAGATACAAGATGAAAAACAGTGGGAAAAGGACTCTGCCAAAGCTGCCGGTCAGCTGACATGCCAACCGAGTGCAGTCACTTCCAGGAAATCAAACTTGGGATTATGTTGAGGTGCTCTTCAGCTGTGAAGTGTATAGAAGTTTGTGGGGTTGACTGTTGAAAAGCTCTCCTATACCTAATCGGGATCAACTCCCATACATGACCCCACTTTCTAAAGCTTGGCATTGGTATACAATAATTTGTTCCAGCTCTTTTCTTTTCCTTCCACATCCTTCCACCCAACTTGGCCTTAGCCTTCAAGCTAAGTTTTCACTGCCCACCAGTTACTCCGTACGCACTCTCTGTGATCTGTGTTAGTAGAGACTGGTCTCTCAGGATGTCGCTAATAGCCTTCGTCGTCAAGAAAGAAACAAATCTCTCAAAATGCCTCGTCCCGCGCTTCATATCGGCCCGAAGAACGTAGTTGAGTCCCCGGCGCCTAAGCTCGAATCCGGCCCATACCATACGCAATCAAGCGCCCTTCGCGAACTTGAGTTTACTGGTGACCTTCAGCCATGACTGGGCTTTTTGAACGCTGTGCATACAGCACACCAGAGCCATACCTGGCGCAGTGAGGTCCGAGGCCTGACACTTCAGACACGAGGCCCATATACTTACGGAAACGTCGAGGCTGAAGACGGATGTGGTGTTCAAGGCCGGTTTCACAGATACTTCGGCGACGTGCTTAACGCTGTCTTCACATCACAGTCAAAGGGGATACGCTTTGCAGATTCCAAAGCGTGCAATCTACTTTCACCGGCACGCTTGATGGAATCTTGAAGGATGGTAATCACGTTTTGAAGGTCGTCGAGAAGCTCAAGGTATCATGGATATGCGAGCACTCCCTGGAAGATAAGCTTGATAACGTCAACGAGCTAAGAGTCATACTCGCTCAGCCAATCAAGTACATGAAGACGCTGGGCTGTGTGTATGGATTCTCAGCAACTACGAAGAGACGATCTTTCTGAGACAGCTCGTTGCTAGCCAAGACATATGGAGGGTCGAGTATTCTCCAGTGGTCCGATCGTCTACCACATACGATAGACGCGCGACAAATCCACCTGTTGTCTCTATCAGGCAGTGCTTCTTTCATGTAGGGTGTGATGTGTTGAATCAGGGACCAGCTAACAACACTACACCACGATAGGTTGTACGAAGAGTGCGATTTTTTGAACTCTTAATTTAATCATTACCTTTTCTACTACTTATTTTTTTGGGGGGGGGATAGCAAACCTCGGTAATTTGGATTGATGGTACAAATATGTAATGGTACAAATATCATACTTTAAGACCTATAAGAAACAGAGAGACAGAAAGAGTTAGAGCAGTGATGAATAAGGGCTTATAGAAACATTTATAGTGATAGTAACACGCAGAGAAGTGCTGGACCTGAAATGACATGCTAAACCATTTTGTGTAATGAATTAAACGGAGTAACCGTGAGCCGGAGAAACCCGCCGCACCAGAGCATGTGACCTGAGTAGACTCGGAGAATAAAGTATCAATACAATATTTTTTCAGACGAGGCTATTATATGCATGTCTGCTTCGGTTGATTACATGTAGCGTTTCAACTGTATAATGAATTGTCTTCATCAGTTATATAAGAACAATTCCTTATCACATGATCTGATAAGAAGTAACCTGGTATCCATCACGTATTTGCAAAGACGGTGCTATACGCGAAGTGGGGCCATCAATACGAGGAGGATACGCATCCAATGAAGGGCCTAAAGGTGCCCTGATCAATCATGGCAACGGGCGTGACCCTGGAGGTCTTTATACCGGGGAAGCAAGGCCCCCCACTGGGCCCCCCGCTGGCTTCCCCCCATTATGCCCCACCGGGCTCTTATAGGCCCCACTGAAAAGCCCCACATAATGTTCAACCCCCACAATCCACACCCACTGATTGGTGATTTCTCTCCTAGCGAAGGACATGACAACTTCGGTTCTATCTGTGCAGGTCTTTGTTTCTTCGCCTATCCCGGATCGACTCCACTGCAAGTAACGATCATTTCACTGGATTGTCTTCTTTCCCTGCTGGCCATGCCAAGCTCTAGACTTTCCCAAAATGCAAGTCTCATCTGAGGATCTGATCGACGCCAAAAGAGTGGATGGTTCATTTCCATGGTCCGACAATCGATTCAAAATCGGTTCGATTTATGCTGTGCTCGGATGTCTTCGTTCCGGGTCCCGTCCAGGTACTCATAGTAGTAAGGTTTGGGGTAAGACTGGAGATAAGTTAGGTTAGGTATCAGGCCGGCAAGAAGGATGATGCTGGACAGGGTCATTCTGAGGTATTATTATGATAGCCAGGGACTTTTAACTAATCCTTAGTTCCTTTCTCGAATCATTATTTTTCTTGTACTTTATTTTCTTTATTCTTCCCCGCCTCACATCTGTCCATCCCCGAATCCTCCCTCCTATTACTTACCTACGCTAACCCCCTCTAACCTTTTTCTCTCTTCATCTATGAGCTGAACCCTTAAGTCCTGCCCGATCACAGACTTAAGACCCAGTTCTCCATTACGGTTATGTCACACGGGGCTCCTCTCCATTGACGTCGCCATGGTTCTTCAGCCTGCGCCTCCCGCCCCGTTCGGAACAACCGCCCTCTCAGCGAACGCGGGGCTAGCGTTCGAGAATTCGATGCGAGAACAAGCCGACGAGACGAACGATGACCGCATCACAAACCTCGCCGGAGACAAGGCAGAGAGCTCGGACACGTCGTGGGAGAATGGCGTCAGCAAGGACGACCCGAAGATCGCGGCCCTGGCGCGCAAATTCTCCCACGAGGTCGGCGACGGCATCAACACCTTCCTGAACCCCAGCGAAAACCCGGAACTCGACCCGCACTCGGACCAGTTCAACTCGCGCAAATGGACCAAGAATCTCCTGCAGGTCACCTCGCGCGACCCTGAACGGTACCCGCGTCGCACCGCCGGCGTCTCGTTTCGCAACCTCAGCGCTTTTGGATATGGAACCGCGGCCGATTACCAGGCCGATGTGGGCAACATGTGGCTCAAGGGCGTTGGTTGGCTTCGTGGCTTGCTTGGGTGGAGGAACAAAGTCCGGATCGATATTCTGCGTAATTTCGAGGGCTACGTGCGAAATGGGGAGATGCTCGTGGTTTTGGGCCGTCCGGGAAGGTAGGTCACTCTTCGGTCCCCTTACGGTGTCGCGGGGCATTTGACACTGACCGTCTGTAGCGGTTGTTCAACGTTTCTCAAGACCATTGCTGGGGAAACCCATGGTTTGTGGTTGGATCCAGGAACCGATATCCAGTACCAGGGCATCTCGTGGGATGAGATGCACGGCCGGTTCCGAGGAGAGGTCATTTACCAGGCAGAGACGGAGATCCATTTTCCCCAGCTGACCGCGGGTGAGACCCTCCTCTTCGCCGCCCACGCGAGAGCCCCGCTCAATCGCTTCCCTGGGGTGAGTAGAGAGCAGTATGCGGTGCACATGCGGGACGTGGTGATGGCGATGTTGGGGTTGAGTCACACTGTGAACACCCAGGTGGGCAACGAGTTCATCCGGGGCGTGTCGGGTGGCGAGCGGAAGCGAGTGAGTATCGCGGAGACGACCCTGTGCAAAAGTCCTCTGCAATGCTGGGACAACAGTACGCGTGGCTTGGATAGCTCCACCGCGCTGGAGTTTGTCAAGACCCTTCGGTTGTCCACCGAGTATACCGGTTCGACGGCGGTTGTCGCCATCTACCAAGCCAGCCAGGCTATATATGACATTTTCGACAAGGCAATCGTCCTCTATGAGGGCCGACAGATCTATTTCGGCAACGCCCCCGATGCCCGGCGCTTCTTCATCGAGATGGGCTTCGACTGCCCGGAGAGGCAGACCACAGCCGACTTCCTAACTTCTCTGACCAGCCCGACAGAACGCGCGGCCCGCCCCGGGTTTGAGAATCTTGTTCCCCGCACGCCGGATGAATTTGCCGCGCGGTGGAAGGAGAGTGTCGAGCGGCAGCATCTTCTTCTCGAGATCGACGCCTTCCAAAATGAATTCCCACTGGGGGGCGACAAATTCAACGAGTTCTCCCAGTCTCGAGCGGCGGAAAAGGCCAAGGGTGCACGCGCCAAGTCCCCGTATACACTGTCGTATTGGATGCAGATCCGGCTGTGCCTTCGTCGTGGCTTCCAACGTCTCAAGGGCGATATGAGCATGACCCTTGCCACGGTGATTGGAAACAGCGCCATGGCGTTTATCGTCTCCAGTGTCTTCTATAATCTCGACGAAACGACTAACAGCTACTTCTCCCGGGGCGCACTCTTGTTCTTTGCCATCCTGTTGAACGCCTTCTCCAGCTCACTGGAGATCCTGACCCTGTGGCAACAACGGCCCATTGTGGAGAAGCACGACAAATACGCCCTCTATCACCCCTCTGCAGAAGCCATCAGCTCCATGCTTGTTGATCTGCCGGCCAAGGCTTTGGTATCAGTGGTCTTCAATCTTATTATATACTTTATGACCAATCTTCGCCGAACGCCCGCACACTTCTTCATATTTTATCTCTTCTCGGTCACCACAACGCTAACTATGTCGAATATCTTCCGGTGGATTGGAGCAATCTCCCGGTCTATGGCCCAAGCAATGGTCCCGTCCTCGATCTTCATGATGATTCTGGTTATATACACGGGATTCACTATCCCCGTTCGAAACATGCACCCCTGGTTCCGATGGCTCAACTACTTGAATCCAATCGCCTATGCGTTCGAGTCTCTGATGATCAATGAATTCAGCGATCGCAAGTTCGACTGCGCATTATATGTGCCCTCCGGGCCTGGATACGGTGATGTTCCTCTGGAATCGAAAGTCTGCGCAGGCAAGGGCGCGAAATACGGCGACGACTTCATCCAGGGCACTACCTATCTGGAGACCTCGTTCGAGTATTACCCGTCACATCTCTGGAGAAACTACGGCATTATCCTGGGGTTCTTCTTCTTTTTCCTAGCGGCATATATCGTCTGCAGCGAATTGGTTCGCGCAAAACCCTCGAAGGGTGAGATTTTGGTATTCCCCCGTGGTAAGATCCCGGCATTTGCGAAAAAGATTCGTTCAAACACAGATGTGGAAGAAGCGGTATCGCCGTCGGAGAAGCAAGAGATCGGCAGTCAGAGCGAGGACCACACTGCTGCGATTGTCAAGCAGACGGCTATCTTTCACTGGCAGGATGTCTGTTACGACATCAAGATTAAGGGCGAGGATCGTCGGATTTTGGACCACGTCGACGGGTGGGTGAAGCCGGGGACTTTGACCGCCTTGATGGGTGTGACGGGAGCTGGTAAGACCTCGTTGTTGGATGTTTTGGCGGATCGGGTGACCATGGGCGTGGTCACTGGCGAGATGCTGGTTGATGGGCGTATACGAGACGACTCGTTCCAGCGCAAGACTGGCTATGTCCAGCAGCAGGATCTGCATTTGGAAACAAGCACCGTGCGAGAGGCGCTGATCTTCAGTGCCGTCCTCCGTCAGCCAGCGAGTACCCCACGCAAAGAAAAATTAGCCTACGTGGAAGAGGTGATCAAGATGCTGAACATGGGAGAGTATGCCGAAGCAGTGGTCGGCGTGCTCGGCGAAGGGTTGAACGTCGAGCAGCGAAAGCGACTGACAATCGGCGTCGAGATTGCAGCCAAACCGGACCTGCTTCTCTTCTTTGACGAACCCACATCGGGTCTGGACAGTCAAACAGCATGGTCTATCTGCACTCTGATGCGCAAGCTAGCCGACCATGGACAAGCGATTCTGTGCACTATCCACCAACCGTCCGCGATGCTCATGCAACAGTTCGACCGACTGCTTTTCTTAGCGCGGGGAGGACGAACCGTATACTTTGGAGAGCTGGGAACGAACATGAACACGCTGATCAAGTATTTCGAAACCAAGGGATCCTCCAAGTGCCCCGGGAACGCCAACCCAGCCGAGTGGATGCTGGAAGTGATCGGGGCTGCTCCCGGGTCTCACGCCGACCAGGACTGGCCGGAAGTGTGGAAGAACAGCCATGAACGCGAGCAAGTCCGCCAGGAACTGGCTGAGATGAAGCAGGAGCTGTCGCAGCGACCGCCGCCGCCGCGCACGGTCGAGTATGGTGAATTCGCTATGCCGCTGTATGCGCAGTTCTTGGTCTGCATCCAGCGCATGTTCCAGCAGTATTGGCGTAGTCCATCTTATATTTACTCCAAAGCGGCGATGTGTATCATTCCGGTAGGTCTATCTTATCTCCTTTGACGGGTAATACTAACAGGATATAGCCGTTATTCATCGGATTCACCTTCTGGCGAGAACCCACAAGTCTCCAAGGCATGCAGGATCAAATGTTCGCCATCTTCATGCTCCTGATCATCTTCCCCAACCTGGTCCAGCAAATGATGCCCTACTTCGTGACGCAGCGTGCGCTATACGAAGTGCGTGAGCGACCCTCCAAGGCATATTCATGGAAGGCGTTCATGATGGCCAGCATCCTAGTCGAGTTACCATGGAACATCCTCATGGCGGTCCCTGCGTACTTCTCCTGGTACTATCCGATCGGGCTGTACCGCAACGCGGAGTTGACCGACACGGTAACGCACCGAGGCGGCACCATGTTCCTGCTGATCTTGATCTTCATGATGTTCACCTCGACGTTTAGCTCAATGATCATCGCGGGGATCGAGCAGCCGGAGACGGGTAGTAACATTGCGCAGCTCATGTTTTCGCTGTGTCTGATTTTCAACGGGTACGTCATCAACCATTCCCTCCACTCAACCCTCTCACTAACGAAAACCACAGCGTCCTGGCAAGCCCAACCGTCCTCCCCCGCTTCTGGATCTTCATGTACCGTGTCTCGCCCTTCACCTACCTCGTAAGCTCCGTCCTCTCCGTAGGACTCGCCAAAACCCGCGTGCAATGCTCCGACATCGAGCTGCTACGCATGCCACCGCCAGCAGGGCAAACCTGCGGCGAGTACCTCGGCGACTACGTGAAGCTCGCCAAGGCAACGCTGGTAGACCCCGACGCGACAGATATGTGCTCGCTGTGCCAGATGTCGTGGACGGACCAGTTCCTGGGGAGTCTGAACATTAGTTATGATGACCGCTGGCGCAATGTGGGGCTGCTGTTTGTGTATGTGGTGTTTAATGCTTTCGCTGCTGTGTTTTTGTATTGGTTGATTCGGATGCCGAAGAAGAAGTCGCATAAGGAGAAGAAGGAGTAGATTACTTTTTTGGGGGATGGATGGTGTGGTGTGGTGTGTTTATTCAATTTGGTATATCTAGTGGATGTTTATTCGGTTTGAGATGATGTGTTAGCTATACAGTCCATCTACACTCTTTATTATTGAACTAGGTACAACTGTCATATATCCTATGTCCTACCTACTGTAGGTACCTACCTAGGTAGGAGATAGTGGATACAAACGATGTCCCACACGCGAGGCGAAGCATGTAAGATTTATTCTCCGACCCGCTTACACCTCCAGAGTCACCCCATCCACAACGTGGCTATGCTTCCCCATTCCCCCTTCCATTTTACAATCAATCTTACAACAACAATACAAGATAGAGCTCTGATGTCATCTGCAAGTAAGCAAGTAACCAACACTAGTTAGTCAGTTACTATATGGGTAAGCAGATACCCAAGTATCTAGTTAGTTAGTCAGGTATTTCGTCCGAATAAAGAAGGACTAGGACGTTACTGGATGCATGGATGGACTGGACTCCGCCTTGTACAGCCCTCTGTTTCTTTCTTTCGTCACCGCTTTTTTCTAGTCTCGTCTCGTTTGTCTTGTGGAGTGTCGCGTCGATTGGGGCTCAGGGCGGGCTCGGGCGTAGGCCTAGGCTCAGGGCGGGCGGGCGTCAGGGCGAGACTCAACTCACACAGCCACTGTGGCATGGCGAATGGGGGTGGCGAGAGTGGCTGATGGGGCGCGTTTGCCCTGGGGGAATACTATTACTGCATATGGATTGAGGATTATGTGGCATGTGTATGTGGGATGTGGTTGTGTGGGGTTATGCATGTGCGTTACTACTGATTTAGTGGGGTGAGATGAGACCGGATGGTCCGTACACTACCTACCTAGTACCTACAGAAGAGATGGGTAGGTAGTAAGTAGTAAGTAAGTACTAGGTAAGGGGATGGGAAGGGAACGGGAGGGACGGGATATAGGTTGTTCGTTTGATTAATTGATTGTTTACTTAATTAAGGTATATACGGAGATCTCCGTGGGTACTGATTAATTAAGTAGATATTCCAATACTGACATGGGTATGGGTGTTAGGTCAATGGCGTGATGTAGAGGGGTACTATAACTGAGCTGAGATGGTTAGTTCGTACTTGGGTATCTATCTACGCAGTCTAGTCGCTGGGGTTTTAGTTGGATTGGTTGTTCTTATTGGTGTGCTGTTGGTAAAGCTGGATTTGAATGTTGCTATTCACGCTGAATAGTGGGTAGCTTCGCTGGATAGGTAGGATTGGGTTGGTTCGTATTCGATAGATACTATCTTTCCTGTCTATCTCTATTGATTCTACCTATCGTAAAGTTAGTACCCCCTCAGCTATCCAGATAGGTAACCAGTATGCCGCGGAAGCCACATCCAATGATATCTTGTACACATATGTTTCTTTACCATGCAGTATAAGAGACCCTGAGTATTAGACCGACAGGTAGGTACCCTACCCAGGGTATGACAGCTGAACAGGAACTCAATCTTAAACTTGCAGAGATAAAACATGATTGGCTCCGTCGTATTATTCTTTAGTGTCTGTATGTACAGCGTAGGGTTGGTTACAGGTGGCTCTCAGGGCTGCAGTGCATGTAGGCGAGTGCTGACAATGGATGGATGGGTTTGGCTTGGATTGAATCAGTCTGGAGTCTGGACTCTCTATCTGGCTTTTACTTTTAGCTGGTAAGTCGAAGTGGGTCATGTCATGTCGTTGGGAAGGGGCTAGAGGTACAGAGTACGGATAGAACTTGGACGATCAGGTTGAATGGTGGGTTTACTAATGGGTTAGTTTATTATTATTATTATTATTATTATGGATCATGTTGATTGGAAATATAAGGTATGAAATAAATAAATAAATAAATCAGGAGAAAAGACAGATCCAATCCTTCGGGGACTCCGTAATTGTCAGCTCAATAACCTCCAGACCAGGATCCTGCCGTCCTCTGGAGAAGACCGGTGATAACTCAACGGCCCTCATATAGGGCAGGACGGTCAAACGAGTGGTCTAGTGTCAGTGCACTGGCTGATCCTGCAGGGATAAACTCAAATCAATTGATGATTAGGGCTATAGACGAAGTCTTGTCGTCTAGTCTAGTTTCTACTATCTAGAGAAACTAGTCAAGGAGAGTGGGTTTGTTCGGCATTATTGACATCATGCCAACGGAGTCCAAACCATCCCCAGACGGGTAAGGGTCATACCGCGGCAGCGGGGCCGGAGGCTGACAGTGAACGGCAAGGAGTGGGGAATGGGGACATTTCTAACTTCCTGACTTTCTAGCGTTGGTTATTATTAATTATTTTCGATTTTCTTATTATTTGTTATTTTATTTATATTCCTTTGGGCAACAGGGCAAGGGCAAAGGCAAGAATAGGGGTGAACTGTGATGTGACTTGGCGTTGGATCGTCACCTTCAGGGTTCTGGACGGGGGTCTAGAATGTGCCCTATCCGTATACATACTTCATCCATCGTTTACTAGGTGATCCTTCACCTCCTACTGATATTGATACATTGTCATATCTAGACTACTATCAAAATACACCACAGAATAGAACAGATTGGATCAATAAGTATTCAATAGACTGAATGGTGTCCAAATGTAAGAGGCATTATCGATCCCTGCCCATCGCCCAAAAGGGGAACTGCTCTCTACCCAATGACCTTCTAATCCGGCAGACTGCGGCGCAGCGAGCGGGATCAGTCAAGGCAGAATGCTCTGAGTCAAGACCAGATAGTAGTCGTAGTACTCCGTACTCCGTAGTAGAGGTCCCTCCTACTAGTCCATCAGGGTACTCCGTGCTAAGAGGAGAGACTGTTTGGCCCCCAAAATCATGACCCGCTCCCGGACTGACCGCCTCCCGGGCAATCTAACCACGAATGAGGCTTGGACCTCTTGCACCCTCTTGCATCTCTCTCGCCCAACCAAACCTGAACCGGTGGGAATCCACCCTCTCTGTCCACTCCCCGTCCACTCTCTGTCCACACCACCTCCCACTTGATTCAATTTGCTTTGGGCAAGCGGCTGAGTTCTGCAGTCCATCAATCTTCTGATCCCTGACTGGTGGAGAGCACTCCTCCTCCCCCTCCCTCTTCTACTCCCGACAACACGACTAGGGATCTGGAGTACCACTGCCCAGGGCAAGACCAAACTCCGCCCTCGCAACCCATACATGGATCGTCATCGTTTTTGTCAAAGTCGGGCATGAGGAGGGTCCCAGGCCCTGTCGTCTGGTTGCCCATCTTGCGGCTCAAGTGGTCATGGTGGAATTTCCCGCTCCGTTGATTTCTCTCGTCTACGGATTCATGCACGGGTTGTGAAGAAGTTTTCCGTATAGTGAGGAATAATACCTCAACCTATCAAACTGGGTGGTAGCTCGCCAAGCTTGACTACCGGGTACTGGTCTGACCGTTTCGATCTTGGGGAATATTCCCCATGGATAGTTTGTGGAAATGAATGTTATTATTATTATAATTAACAATGATAATAATCAGTAAAAAAATAAAAAGGAAGGGGAAAAGAAAAAAAGAAAAAATAATAAAAAAGATGGGAAAACAAAGAAAAGGGGGACAGGAGAATGGCGCTGCAGGGGGCACTGCTGGTCGTGTTCGTGACGGGGATGCTCTCGCTAACACCAACCAATCCGTTTAGCGTCGTGACTGACGCATCAAGTCTGCCGATCGTTTTGGCTCGGAAAGAATGCGGCTCAAAATTCGCCTGACTGTTGTCTCCCTCGTGGGAAGAGGACCGAGCAGGGCCCTTTGGCCCCAGCTATACTGCCCCCGCCAAGCCATGCTTGGTTTTATATACGTTGACCCTGCCGTGGGAATCGCGATTTAATTCAACCGTTTTTCATTCTTCCTTCTCCCAGTTCCTTGCACTTCTGGATCCTGCATTCCATCCGGTATCTATATTTCAACCATGGAGCGATTCCCTTCCACCCCCGTCTTTGCGGACTATCCGCACGTCGAAGACGGCTCGCCCGTGCAGGACTATGAGCTCTTCCCGCCGGAATCGCGCGCCTACGCGGGCCCCTGGCCCGACGCCTCTTACATCCATCCACAGGGACAGCTGTCTCTCATGGATGCTCCTCCCAAAAGTCCCTTCCTTTCTCCCGCCCCATGGTACAGCTCGACAGTACTGCCGCAGGGGCTGCCGCACGGGAAGCCGGCGCCCATGTCCGATTATGCCTCTTGGGGCTCCGATCTATCCACCACCTCCGGCGCCGATAGTCCGCGCAGCACCAGCGGCAGCTGGGTCGGCGGTGCCGGTTGCTATATGTCGCCTCCGTACACCAGCGACGACGCCATGCTGCAGGTTCCGGACCACTGGGGGTGCCCGTCGCCCGTCGCGAGCAGCTACCAATCCGTGTCCCCGGCGCAGGTCTACTACCCCGATCCGGAACCCATTGTCAGCCTGGGGGCCCACCCGGTGCCTCTCATGCGCGACACGCCCCCGGCGTTGGTCTATCCCACGGCGCCCCACCCGGAGGAGCACCAGCTTCCCGTCCTGGGACGCGTCCCCGAGCACGACGCGGATGAACTTGCCTCTCCGCCGCCAAGCCAACCACAACCGCGCCGCCAGAAGTCCAAACGCTCCTCTGGTGGCGTGGTGAAGGACATCACCTCCCGCAAGGACCCCGCCCAGATGACCGGATCGGCCTCGCGGTCCGTTGCCAAGCCGCGGAGTAAAAAGGGCAGCAGCACACCCAACCGCATCTTCATCTGCAGCTTCTCACACTACGGCTGCCGCAGCACCTTCACCTCCAAGAACGAGTGGAAGCGACATGTATCCTCGCAGCACGTCAAGGTAGGCTTCTACCGATGCGACGTCGGCCGCTGCAACACCAACAACATGCGCAAGCTGGCGTCCGCGCGCGGCGCCTCCGGCGACGAAGCCCGCCTGTCCAACGACTTCAACCGCAAGGACCTCTTCACCCAGCACCAGCGCCGCATGCACAGCCCCTGGGTCACCCGCAACAGCAAGCAGCCCGTCACCAGCGACGAGCGCCAGGCGTTCGAAGAGACCCTCGAGGGCGTCCGCAACCGTTGCTGGCAGCAGCAGCGCGCGGCGCCCGAAAATAGCCGCTGCGGCTTCTGCGGGCATCAGTTCTCGGGCCATCTGAGCTGGAACGACCGCATGGAGCACGTGGGCCGACACTTCGAAAAGGGCGACTTCCATCCCCACGCCGAGCAGGAGGACCCTGCGCTGCGCCAGTGGGCGATCGAGGAGGGCGTCATTGAAACTGTGGGAGGACAGTGGCGGTTGACGTCTGACATGAAGTGATTTTTTTTTCCTTTGTTCTATCTTTCCTTTGTCTTATCTTTCCTTTTATTTTGGCCTTATTTTTGGGTTATTTTCTTTTAATGGGTCTGCCTGGCAGACGACGGACTGACGACGTGATGACTTGTTTTGTTTCGATATCCTGTACTTGATATAATAGCTGGTCTCGACCATGGTTTGGATTTATACGCGCATAATACCCAGAGACATGATGATAGAATTTATGATTGACAACCAAATTTTTCCTGTAAGAATTAGATTGTCCTCAATTGAATAGATAACATATATTGGATAACGGCCAATATGGAACCAATTAGATCATCGACTCCTTGACCGTTTCTAACGTCTCCAGTAACTAGCAGCCAGTTGGCGGGATGTTCACGATAGTCAATACAGCATAAGGCGGTGTAAACCGACCTCTCCACACCGGCAGAATAACCCCCATCGTCAACACTCCGCAGCACATCACATCCACCTTGCCTGTATATCTACAATCAACTAATAGCGAGCACCTCTCCTCACGAACGACAATGAATACATGACTACCACAGTACCAACCAGCTACACCCAATATCCGACCAGATCATTCTATCTCCGCGACGCCATCCCACCAACCAACCACCCTCTTCAAGTTCCTCTTCCTCCGATCAATCATACACATAATATACCGCAATCATGTACGTACCCCTCAAGATTATACAATGAAAAGAATTGTACCAACAAGATACAGGACGGTATTCTCTCTCATCATTATCAATAAGGCTGGTGGTCTTGTCTATCAGCGCGAGTTTCAACCCGGTTTGCGAAAGCTGTCGACGAATGATTATTTGGTTCTTGCGGGGACGTTTCATGGGTGTGTGTCTCTTCTCCTTTCTATACCTTTACTTTCTCTATAACTATCCCCAACATCAACCACTACTCCCATCCTACTCCTCCTACCCATTAACAAATTCAATAACAAGAACTAATACTAACAAAACAATAAACAAACAGAGTCCACGCAATCACCCGCAGCATAACCCCCAAAATCCCCCTCCCCACCAACCCCAACACCATCCCCAGCAACAGCAGCAGTCACAGCCACCAACCCTCCACCTCCTCAATCCTCACAACCCACAAACCCAGCCCCTCAATCTCGACATCAACCACAACCCCCTCAACACCAACCCCGACCGCCCCCTCATCAACATCCACCCCCTCAACAACCCACGCGCTCCCCATCCCCGGCACCCCCGTCACAGGCCTCGAAGTCCTCGAGTCCGACAAGTTCCGCCTCACCTGCTTCCAGACGCTGACAGGGACGAAGTTCCTGCTTTTCACGGATCCGCTCATGACGACCGTCGAGCCTGTCATCCGGAAGATCTATGAGCTCTATGCGGACTTTGTTATGAAGAATCCGTTTTATCAGTTGGAGATGCCGGTGCGGTGTGAGGCGTTTGATAGGCATCTTGGGGGGTGGTTGAGGGGGAGGGTTTAACTTTTCTTATTACTTATCTTACCCTTTGGGTTTTTTATTCTTTGATTGGATTTGTTCTACTTTCTTTGGTCCTTTTATTTTTGGCCGGGGTTGGATGGGTGATTGTTTATTACTTGTATAGGTTTAATTTCTCGTAGTGTCAGAGTCGTCTTATCTTAGATTTATTTATATTTTTATCTTATTTATCGTAATCATCTAAAGCGAGCACAAAGACACACTTCAAGACCATTTAACCAAAGAGCAAAAGAACAGAAAGAAACGCCGGGTATGCTTCCATTAATAACTAAGCAGTATCCATCTTATCCCCATCATCTTTCTTGTCCTTCCCACCAGACGACGACTGCCCCCCCTCCTCAGGGATCCCGTCCAAATCAGTCTTCCCCTCCTTCTCCTCCTGCTCCCGCTTCTCCTTCTCCTGGCGATTCTTCTCCTCCTCCAGAGACAGACGCAGCGCAAACGCCAACTCGGGATCATTCTCAGCGGCGTCCTCGAACCCGAACCCGCCGGCCTCCTCGCCCTCGCCGCCCGCGCCGCCAGCGTCGGCATCGCCGCCCAGGATGGGCGTGAGCTGCAGCTCCTCGCTGAGCAGGTTCGGCCCCGGCGGGATGATGGCCAGGTGGGAGCCGTCGCCGCCACGGACGTTCTCGACGAAGGCTTCCAGCTTCTTGGTCTGGTCGGACTCGAGGTCGCCGAAGGCGATGACGTCGATCGATACGTTGTTCTTTTTCATCTTCTTGGCGAGCTTCACCAGGGTTTTTTCGTCTTCTTCGATGGGCGAGCAGGAGAATACGATGATGCGCTGATGTTGGGATTTCTCGGAGCGGTGTTTCAGGGCGAGCTGTTCATTTTTCTCGTTAGTATAACGATACTGAATATAGAAAGAGACTTTTTCTTTTCAATCAAAAGGCGGGGGGCAAACGTACTCCCGCAACTTGAATGCTCGAGCTCAGGTGCGGCGTGCCGTGGATCTTAGTCCGGTGCAGTCCTGACAGAATGCCGCCAAAGTCCGTAGTGAACGTCGACAGAACCTCCGGGCCCTTGCCGCCCATGCTCATCAGGCCAACGGCTGATTGCGGATGTACGCGCATCTTGGCGGTATGGATGACGCTGACGGCGTCGATCTGTGCTTGCCATCGGGTCGAGCTGCGGCTGTCAGATGCGGACGGGAATGGATGTTGACGTCGAGTGTACTCACGTGTAATCGCCATTTCGACTGCTTTCGCTATTGTCGACACTGTAGTTATGAGGTTAGAGGCATTTGTGAGATGGAGATGGGGAGAGGAGTCGGGACGGACATGATCATGGTGGCTTCGAGCGACATCTTGGCGGGTGTGGATAGCTCGATCGGATGGAGGGGTGGGAGGAATGTGTTCAAGATTTCGATTGAGTGTTGACAGTAATAGTAGGAAGCTCTAGGGAGGTAAACAGAGCTGGATGGCGATGGCGGAGATGATGGGGGGAGAAGAGGATGGGAAAGTCGTTGAGGAAGTGAGGTTCGTGGTTGACGAGACGGAGCGAGAGGGAGGTTATGTCACCGCCCGCCCACTCACTTCTCTTTCCGTCTCGGTCATTTGTTTACTTTATTGCCGCCTTCTCTCTCCATCTCCCTTCTTCCTCCACTCTTTCTATCGCCATCACAAATCCCTTCTCTCAACCTGAATCGACTTTTCGGGCTTTTATACACCTCCGGATCTGATATTGATCGACTTTCTACCCCCAATGATCTCCCTCAACGCCAAACGCAAGTCCCCCGAGGACGACGCGTCCCACGACATCAGAACGCCCACTGGCAGCCCCCCCAGTAAAAAGCTTCGGATCACGCGCAGTCAAAAACAGGCTCTTATTGACAACCTGCAGCTAGAAAGTATGTCTCCTACCCCCAAACCTGTCTTCCACCTACTGACGTGATCAGTCACCGAACGCGCCCGCAAACTTCGCGCTCAATACGCCCTCCAGACCAATGATCTCCGTGCTCGCGTCGAACGTCGCATCAACCGTATCCCTATCGCCCTGCGCAACGCCAACATGGGTGAGCTGTGGGAGAAACACCAAGCCGCTCTCCGGGCGCAACAGGAGGGCACCTCGCCCAAGAAATTGCTCAGCCCGGGCAAAGGGCCCCGGAATCTGGCTGCCATGACCAGCCCTGGAAAACAAAGAGCCTTGACAGCCAGCCCTGGTGCCCGTCGAGTCCGCAAACAGAGGTACGCCCCGTTGACTGACAATTGCAGCAACATTGCTGACATGAACCGCAGTCACGAAGGAGGCATCTACTCTGACAAGGAAAACGCCCCGGCAACAGGCGGATCTCTCGACGTCCTGAAGAACCCCAAGCGGCGTGGCAAGCCCGGCGCTGCGGGCGGTGCCTCGCGCGTTGTCTCACAGGAGGTCCGCGGGACCGACTACCGAATCTTGTCGCCCAAATCCAACAACTCCAGGACCTATCCGCAATCCCCGCTCCGGGCGTCCCCCGAAAAGCCCCAGAACGCATCCTACCTCTCCCGACCCATGTCGCCGCTGAAGCCCTCCAGCCCACTCAAGTCCACCTCAGCCAGCATGTCCGGGCCAGCAAGCGGCGCCCGTGCTCGAGCCACCCGCGGCGTCCCATCCACCACCAGCAGCCGCCCCCCTTCGCAGGCCGCACGACCTGGCAGTCGAGCCGGCGCCGCCTCCAGAGCGATGCGCTCGCCGCTATCCCGACCAGCCACCCGACAGCTCGAGCGCCGCGGCAGTGTCTCATCCACCTCATCCACCGCCACCGTCGCCAAGCCAACCAAGACAGGCACAGGTGCCCGGAAAGCCACCGCAGCGCCCGCCGTGAACTCCTCCGCCAAGAAGACCACAGTGGTTCGAAATCAGGGCGCCTTAGCCGCAACCAAGAAAAATGCCGCATCGACGACCCGGAAAGCAACCACATCGACCACGGCCGACGCACCGGCAACCAAGCAGCGCGCCCTGCGGAAACGGGCCTGAAATCGTTTTATCTGTGACTTTTGATCACCATTTGCAAATCGGCGTAATTAGGTTTCTACAGATTAGGGGAGGTAACTAGGATTGGCGTTTTGATACAGTTGCATTTTCCATCTAAGCTACCGGTGCATGTTGTTTTTCTTCTACTTTTACATACACTTACTTATACTTGTTGTTTGGTTCCATTGTGCGCGTTGATTGAGTGTTATTGCGTCGTTGATTCAATCTACTCTACTAAATTGGACTAAATCCCAATATACAACACTTCCCTACATGAAAAGTAAAATAAGATAGCTTCACCGTACTTTGATATATGAAGTACAATTTACTAATATGAAAATAATAAATGACAGTCCAGTCCTCAACCGTGAGTTACAGTAAGTAAGTGATAATCTGATCATCCCCATATGTTGCCTCTTTGTCCATGATAAACCACTAAATATATATATACTATCTCCCCACACACCAACCCAATCTACGGAATACACACAACCTTTACCAGAAACAAAACACCACAACAGAAACAAAAGCAAGACTTACTTTCTTTCTTTTTTCCTTATTCAATTCTATCCAATCCATTTAGTCACATTGACTGCACGTTTACTATACTAAATTTACACCACAACCGCCCGCCCATCGCTTATGTACTATTTAACGGAGTGACTGACTGACTGACTGACTGCTTGCGTGTTTGCTTTCTTCAGAGACAAACACACAAAATACAGGGACACGAAGGGATAACATAACACAACATGGACAACATGAACAACATAGACAACATAGTTGGGACAAGGGGCTTCGTGAGGGTCTGTCAGTGGAGGTGGATGATAGATAGAGATGAATCGATAGTCAAGAATTGAAAGTGTAGTTGTAGCAGTAGTTGTACTTTAGTTGTAGGATAAGTAGGATAGGATAGTATAAGTAGGAAGCCATGGATGGAGAGGTCCGATGGATGAGAAGAAGAAGGAAAATGGAAAGAAGAAATTAGACTCAATTCAGGTATCTTCGCAGTCCAACTGACTTGACTGGCTGGGAAAGCAATCAAACAAAAAAAGAGAGAAAAAAAAAAGAAGAAACAGTACAGCTAACTGGAATGGGTTTACATCACAATCAATGGCACAGTAGAAGAAGAGAAAAGAGAAGAAAGACGCCTCTAGACAAGGCCGCAAGAAGCGAATACAGTGGATGAAAAAAAGTAAGAGGAATGATGCGTGATACCAACTAATGGGATGATGGTAGAAAGAGGATAACTACCCAAATTTCACAGATTAAGAGCACGATGGACAGAAACCTTGATACCCAGACCCTTGGCCAAATCATACACAGCCGTAAGGAAACACAACCTCGAGTTACCCAGCCTCGTGGCCATCTGCATTTCACCCCCCCACTGCGGCAGTCAGAGGGGGGAAGAGACAAGGAAAGCGATGATGGACTTGCTACCACCTCATTGGAGAAAATAGAAGATATGTATGTCCCAGTTCTCTGGACAAATTCAATCCAGTCCCAACGTGCATCAACTCCATTCAACCACGTCAAAACAATGAGAAAGAAATCGCTGAACGGCCCAGTTATACGCCAATAGCATTCATTCGGAGTTCAAAATGATCAAAAGATAAGAATTAGGGACTGATCTGAGAAGAAAAAAGTGTTCGGAACTGTGCAAGAAAGAAGGGTATTTTGGTGATTGCAAACAAGAAAAGAAGAAGGTAAAAGAGCAAAAAATGTTGGAGAAAAAGACAGGAAAAATGCTCAACCAGCAACTCCCATCGGCCCTGCGCTCGGACGGGCCCGGTATGGTATCTGTTGTCCATCGGATTGAACGGGGTTCTGCTGACTGCCACTGCTGGTGCTACGCTCGCGATAATTGTTTGGCTGCCCAGCCACAAGCTCTCCTCCCGCATTCTGCGAAGCGCCAGTAGGCTGGTTGTGTCCACCGGCACCCTGCACATGGCGAACGGAGCTCTGCATTTGCCACGCCGCATCCTGGGAGGGTTCGCCCTCGATGCGTGCCGAGGTAGGTGCATTCGCTCCCCGGCTGTTGCTGTTCGTGATGGTGACAGTTTCGCCGCCGTTGGCGGGGTTCGGGGAAAAGCTCCCTCGCGCGATGTCACCATACCGCTTTAGGATATCTTTGGTGGTGACCTCCGAGTTTTCTTTGAAGAGGCTAGGGTCGCTCAGAACTGACTGCAGATCTTCGGGGATCTAGACGACAGGAGAAAAGGAGGTTAGTTTAGTCAACACACCCCGGAGGAAGAACCAAGACATCACTTACCTCGCACATGGTGTCATTATACGTGATGAGGGCATTGACCGCCTCGATCGAGAGGAAACTCTCGTCCACGGTGCTGTTCTTCGTATTGGGATAGAGGATGTTCGGTGTCATGACTGTCGCAAGGTTGTGAATGTCCATCTTGCTACCCGACTCCTCGTCAACGTGGGAGAAAGATGACGCCCAGTTGAGGAAGGCAAACAGGACCTCCATCGTGTCTCGGTGGGCCCGAGGAAGCAAGCAGCACGTGAGGTGTAGAACGCGTTTCTGTTTGTCGGCATCGGAGATTTCTGTAATGATCCAGTCAGCATCCATAACAATATTTGGACCACGAACAAAGCTGTGACTTACTCTGCGAGGCGACAAAGAGGCGATGGAGCTTGAAGGTTAGGAGCGGATCCGGCATCTCACGAAGGAATTTCTTCAGGAGAGCGGCAATCTGAACGGGATTCTCTTTGGTCAGGTCGACTTGATCGTACCGATTGTCGATCGCTTCGGATGTGTCTTTGAGGCGCCTGATGTTCCCGTTCTTTCGGAAAACACCCTCCACAGACATATCCATCTGCCGCATGGCAGACACAGAGTCATCGATCAGAGCAGGCACACGCAATGCACCGGGACCAACACCATGGCTGGACTCAGTGCCCTCCTTCTCGACGAGATAGTCAAGGGCGACACCGAATACTCCCTTCTTCTTCCCCACCTTCTTGGGTTCCTTATTGAAGGCGCGTCCAAAGATGTTCCAGATGGTAGGTTTGCGAGATTCGATCAGCGAAAGAAGTTCCTCTAATGAGAAGGCACCGTCTAGTAAGGGTTCCATGGATAAAACCGCGACATGTCGGACAATGAAGAACTCTAGGGCCGAAAGCTCGGAGAAGTATCTCTTCGATCTGCCACTGGCTTTCTCGAGGACTTGTTCCAAACCAGCCCCCGACACACCACGCTGGTGGCCTTGTTTGTACCTGGGAAGAGCTTCCGTGGTCCCAACGAGTTTGGTGCCAGCATGCTTATACGCATTGGGGCGCTGTTCCTTGGCCTGTTCGGCGGCCACGATCCTCGGAATGTCATCCAAGGTTAGAGCATCCTGGTTGCCGAATGCGAGCTCGGTCACGGTCTCGCCGTTGGCATCCCGTTCTTCGACGATCTGGAAGCCCGGGCCACGCGGGTCCGAGCCCTCACCACCGGACGAGCCGGGGCGGACACTCCGCCCTTCAGGGCCATCGATAATCCGCGATGCCCGCGCTTTTCGGTAGGTGGTGGACAAGGTGCGCTCGTTCCGAATCGACCGCAAGCGTCGCATTTCACCCACAGTTTGCTCGAGGGAAGATTCTTCAGAGCCCTCTCTGCCCGCCGCGGAGTGACCCTTGGACTTGGTTGCTGAGCGCTTAAGCTCACCACCCGGCACGACTCGCTGACCGTCTTGGGTCTTGACAACGGGGTCCCCAGGTAGAGGCAACGTCCCGCCCGCCCGCAAGACGGCAAGAAGGCGAGCAAGAGCAACTCTCAGCAGGAACACAAATTGCTGAAGTTTACTGACCCGAATGAACCCGCTCTGCGCCTCGTTCAGCGTGCCCTTCTGTGCAGTGCAGCTATTGCAGAAAACTCGCCTCTCCTTAGTGCTCCACAGGGCGTCTTGAGGCGTGGCGGTTAGCTCCCTTTCACATCCAGCACAAACCAGATGAGGCGGTTTGATGTGCCATCGCCTGTCTCCCAAGACGACGCATTCGTCGTCAATGGGTTCCTTGCACGACGCACAGCAGTCCGATAGTTGGTCAGCAAGAACCTCGACGCCTGCCATGAGATCCTCAGCGGTCGTTTCCTCCTCGAGAGGCCGAAGAGCTTCTATATCTCCAAGGTGGTCCAGGAAGTGATGGAGACCCGTAGGCGACCGCTTCTCTCTCTCTAGCTTGAGAGCACCCTGGAGGCCAATGCGGATCAGAAGTTTGAGATAGTGAGCCAAGCCGGTCACTAACGATAAGAGCTCCTGGGTCACGCCCAGCTTGCGGACGCCAGTCTCTTGCGTCTTGGACAGCAACGCGAAGAAGGCAACAATCTTCTTGCACAGCAGCTTCGCTTCGCGCCCATAAGCGAGGTCTAGCACCGATGATTAGTCAACCCACGTATTCAAATACCACCGTTGAGGGGAACGCTTACCCTTCATCCCTTGGCTTTTGATGTATCCTGCGAGCTCATCGATAGCGGAGAAGAGCACTTGCACATGCCCGAT
The DNA here is from genome assembly GCF_002847485.1 of Aspergillus campestris IBT 28561. Lineage (NCBI taxonomy): Eukaryota > Fungi > Ascomycota > Eurotiomycetes > Eurotiales > Aspergillaceae > Aspergillus > Aspergillus campestris. Next base: position 718,274 of record NW_020194337.1, read on the forward strand.
GAATCGCTTGGCGACGAGGACTCCATCTAAATAAGTACCATTGCTCACGTGGAGGAGCATGTCCGAGATGCAGGCCGCAGAAGACTCCTCGAAGGTAGACAAGATGCTCCAGATCTTGTAGACCTTGTCCTCCATGACGTCCTCCTCCTCCCGGACCCGATTGCGCTCTTCGTCGGTTGCGTCGAGATCGAGCTGTGGGGGTTCGAGAGGCTGTCCCGCCGGAGCTAGGCGAACGTTCCAGAATTTGTGGATCATATAACACTCCGGGTGCCAGTGTTGGTTTTGGCCATTACGGAAGATTTCCACGAACTGCTTTAGAATTGCCGTGTGGCAGCCGTGGCATCGCTGAGCGAACTGGGTCGAGTAGTGGAAGTGACAGTAGACTTTGCCTTCATGTTCATAGTAGGAATCCTGTGCACCAAAGACCGTGGGACAGACCGAACAAGTAAAATGCTCAATGTGATACTTGCGGTCGAGGGCGGTGATATACGAGCCGCGCAGGGCCCCGCCGCATTCGTGGCAGAGTAGATCGAGCCGGCGGAAATAATCAATCTCGCACAACGGGTACTGTCCACTGCCATCTTCCGCGTCGATCGGGAAAAACTTGGATGCCACGATTTGGCCGCAGTCCTACGCCGCCGCAGAGTTAGCCGAGGACATCCCATGTCAACACACCAGACCGCAGTCGTCACCTACCTCGCACTTGAAACACTCCAGGTGGTATGTGGCTAGCAATGCTCGCACAAATTGACCGGTTAGGGGCTCGCCGCACTTCTTGCAGATCCGAGAGGTGCCCGCCGGCGGCCGCCCATTGGGACGAGACAGATCTCGGGGACCCGATCGTTCCCAATAACCCCCATGGTCGCGAGGGGTCGAAGGATCCCGGGAGGCCCCCGGGTGTGGCTCATATCGTCGGCTGATACGGTGATCGTGGTTGAGAGACCCATCGATGGGACTGTTCGTCGATGCGGACCTCGGCGCCGAGTACGTTCGCGGGGAGTCGAAAGGAACATTGCTATCAGCTGGGGACGTCGGAGTTTGCTTCTGATAGCTGCCACCAAATCCACTGGTGTTCAGGGTTGGACGGACAGCCCCGTTGCCCGGCACGAGGCTGTCTGGTAAGGGAACGTCGCCGGGAGGCATGTCCGTGGGGAACTATGCCTTTTCTATCAAATCAGCGACCGGGGGGTGATCCCGAAGATGGATATCGATCCGGTTCTCTATCCGGAGGAGGGCGTGGGAAGTGATGCTCGAGATGTAGTGGAATTCGGTGTGCGTGTTGCCGCCAAAGATGGATCGGGGGTCAAGTATATCGCTGGGGACGGCGAGGGGCGTATCGCACGAAATTTCGAGGGGTTGATTGGTGTATGAGGTCGCGGACACCGAAGCAGAGATCGAATTTATTAGTGCGTCCTAAGAAGGGAATAATGGTGAGTAGATGACCGAGTTGACCCTTCGTTCTATTTTTCCTTTTTTTTTTTTTTTATTTATTTTTATTTTTGTATTTTTTTTTGCGCGGGGCTGGGTTTTGGCCCTGCCGGAGTAACTAACTCACCTCACGCCATGTAGAGATGAAACTTGCGGGGAAATTCTGGTCACTCTAGGGGGGAAAAAACGAGTCGAAGCGCGTGAGCGATCTATGTGTTGATCATTCGCCCAGCATCCGAATATATGGGAAAGAATCTGAGGACAATGGAGAGGAACTGCGCAAGCGCCCGTGTCGAGGCAAGCAGAACGGTCAGGGTTGGTTGGAGCTCAAAGTGAGACCAACAAGCGGAGGCGTAGTACACTGGCCGAGATCACAACCATTCCTGATCCCTTTGGACGTCGAGGGTTCCAATAGAAGGTTCGACCCAGTTACGCAGGATCGGAGATGTCGAGGGACCAGCGGGTAAAGAAGGGGAAAGACACAACACAACAAAAAGAAAGGTAGGGGAAAGGAGGAAGAAGGGAAAAAGATGGAGGGATTGAAAGCCAACACAGAAGGAACTAAGAAGAGGAAGAGAGAGACAGGGAGAGAGAGCGAGAGCGAGAGGGAGAATCAAGCAAATCGCGTTGTTTAGGGGAGTGGGAGTGAGAGTGCTTGCTGGGGAATTTGTTGCTGTCTTGTCTGCTGCTGCCCCCTCTCTCTCTCTCTCTTTCCCCCTCCTCTCTTTCCCCCCCTATGCGCTTGCAATGTTGCTGCTTTGCCCGCTAGGAACGGGTCACGTGGATACTCTCACCGCCTGTTGCACCGCCTTTTGTCCTGTATAGATTACCATACAGGGTATCTTGCGCCCTTCGGTTAGGTTAGGTTGAGGTGGGCGGCACGGGAGTGGTACTCCACCACTTAGATATCAGATGGCTGGGGCTTTGTTTGGGCGGGGCTGAAATATTCTGAACCGCTCCTGGACTCCTGGAAGGCAGAATGAAATTTGAAAGTAAGGAGGGTCTTAATTTGGATGTTAATCTGTTGGAAAGAATGAAGAAACACTGTGGGTTCTTTTGATAGAAGCTTTCCTCTTAGAACACCTACCGATATGAGGGACAGCTGATTTGTACTGGCAGAAACCAGGCTGTAAAGCTCACGTTTCAAGATTGCCCTTCAAGGGGCCGCTATTACTCCGTACTAAACATATGTAATCATGATACCAGGTAGTCGCATGTGCCGCTGTTACTGCAGCTGCACATCAACCATGGATATTGTTTGCATTGAGAATCTTCTATCAGATTGCCAGCCAGAGTGAGAGACTATACAGTAGTACAATGCTATGCCGACCACCAATCTGTCTATCAGCAGTCTTCTGTAGGTAGGTATGGATAGTGGGAAGTCTAATACCAGTGTACTAGACTACTAGTAGTTATCAACCGGGCGGTAAGTGATAAGATGTTTTCTGCAGAAAGAAATTTGACAGGGGGTTTTTTGGAGACCCGAGGGATCCATGGGGCCCGCTCGATCTATTCCCTGATCAGAAAGTCTAGGAAGGTTGGGCATTGGGACAAGATGACAGATGGGTGGATCCCATCTCCATCCTCACACTCACACTGGTTGACTCTGGTTGGAGCCGGGAAATGGGATGCCCACCTTGAGCAGGCGGTGAGACAGGGGCTGCTTCATCTGTCGCCCGTCACGGACGAGCACTTGGTATGGAAATAGTATGGAGTCTGGAAATATGTAATCAGTCGTACCTGAGTAGGTATGGTAATGTCCCTTCACCTCCAGAACTTGGTCAATGGTTGAAGAGGGTCAAGGTAATTGTAGCAGGGACAATACTGCTTGTAGTATATATCGTCAGACAGCTACCCCAGGGATCCAGCTCGTGCTGATATGAGCTCCAGTCAGTATCCAAGGTTGAGCTGTTTCTATTTTGGTGTAGTGGAACTTACCCAGAGGGCGCTAAAATCACACTGAGAGAGGTCCTTGAGTATGACCAAACTATTATCTACTACTCTGCAACTAGGCAGAGAGAGGCAGATTCTGAGGGGTTATTGGATCGTATTCACTCCCACCACAAAGGTTGAGCAGGCAGGAAGGCGACCAGATGGTGGCGCTGCAGTCACCCATATCAATCAGATCACCTGGATCTACAAAGTGGTGCCTAAGGTAGCTAATCGCGGTGATGGTATTCAGTACCTCAAATACAATTCCGTCATCCATTGTTTCCAGTACTCCCATCACTGATTGATTGATCGATTGATCGATCAATTCATTCATTCCTTTTTTCTCTTTCTTGGTCAACCTCCAGAAACTGTAGACAGCCTTATAGAGCCTTCCTGGTTTCTTTCATGCAGTTTGATGCGTTTCAAGCTGCAGAAAAACAGCCACTCTCTGCCTATCGTCATTCCGCCTGGGTTCAGCCTCCCACAGCATCCAAGCATCATACTTTTGTCGCTATCGATTTCCCCTCTCTCTGATAACTTCGTGTTGCTCTTCCCACCACTGATCGCAAAGTGAAACTGCCGCCCTGTTCAGGATGTCTGATCAAGCCATCCTTCGCATCACAAGGGTAATACTCCTTCAAACCTTTCCATCGAGCAGCGTCGCTTTCGTGTGGCCACCCGTACACCTACGATACTGACGAGGGGCTTCATCGGGTGGCGGGGTACCAGGAAATCAAACAGCTGCAGCAGAGTACAGACCTTTGTAGGACCCCTCTACCAGCTGGCGGGAAACCGCCGTCCTCAGCAGCTTCCAGTTAGATGTCAGCCAGTTAATCAAAACCATAGCTCTCGCGGTGTCTTACGATGATTCCGATATCCGCAGCGTCTCTGCTCTCATTCTGGGTCCACCAGAGACACCATACGAGTTTGGCCTGTTTGAAGTTCGTATCGATATGTCCCACTGTGCCGCAGGATGTCCTGAATACTAACCATCAGTTCCTCGACAGTTCGCGGTTAAGTTCGGGAAAGGTAAGCTAAGCTCGTTCAACCAGACAAAAAGATAAAGATACCGCATGAACGTTGCAAGAAGCTGATGGCGCGCGATTCCAGGATACCCTGCGAGTCCACCCCGTGTCCGCGCCATGACGACCAACAAAGGGCGGTGTCGGTTTAACCCCAATATCTATGCGTCGGGCAAGGTTTGCTTGTGAGTATAGTGTGGAGGACGCCAATAGTTCTGCTTCCGTTGACTAAGACAACAAATATAGGTCGATTCTTGGGTAAGGGTTCTGTGGTACTAGCCTCTTCTGCGACTAAAGCTGACAGGCTCCTCTAGAACCTGGCGTGGCGAACGCGGAGAACAGTGGTCATCGGCGCAGGGTCTAGAGTCCGTGTTGATATCCATTCAAAGCTTGATGTCGAGTAATCCCTACGAAAATGAGCCTGGATATGATACGGCAAAGTCGGCTACTGATTTGGAAAATATGGACGCTTACGTCGCCAAGGTATCTATTGTCCTGCCGATTGAACATGGGAAAGATCGATAACAGTCGCGAATTTGTGTTCAGATCCGCCATGAAACCCTCCGCCTTGCGGTTATTGAGCCATTGGAGTTGTCAATGGGAATCTCACCAGACGGGACGCTGGCACGTCCAGTCGAAAAGCATTCCGAAGACGAGAGTGAAGAGGATGTAAGCTGGGATGACGACAAAGAACCGTGCGATCGCTTTCTTGACCTCCGTAAACGACGCTTCTTGTGGTATTTCGACGCCTACCTACGAACCGTCGATGCCGCGGAGCCCGGAGTCTCACGCAATCGCAAGTTTCAGCGGATGCCGTTCGAAGGCATCGGCAATATCATGGACGGCCATTTCGACTATCCCGAGCTCAGACGGAGACTCAACTTCCTTAGAGAGAAGATACTTGGCGAAACCCGAAAATGGCCCACCGAGGGGCTCTTAACCCAGAAGCAAGAGCTGGGCATCTCCGTGAATCTCCAGCGCCAGTACGAGCAGATTGTCGAGGATTACAAAAACCAGAAGAACTTTATGATCGCCCTGGACCTTGTCGACGGTAACCCATTTGAATGGGTGATCACATACTTTGGTCGTCCCATGACACACCTGGATGGCGGCATCTTCAAGATCAAAATCTATCTCAGCCCTCGCTTCCCCGAGGAGCAGCCTCGCGTGTTCATGGAAACGCCCATCTTCCATGTGCGCGTGTCTCGACTCGGGGTGCTGTGCTATGTCCCACGGCGCAGCGACGAGATGCGTTGGCATATAGAAGCTATCCTAGCGACCCTGGAGGAGGACTCCCCGGCATACGATCCGCGAGCCAACGTGCGCTCCGAAGCATCCACAATGTTTTGGGGCTGTGCAGAGGGCCGACGACGGTACCACCGAGAATTACGGAAATCGGTTGAGAAAAGCGTCGAGTATGTATTGCAGACCTTTTTTATACTACTTTACCCGCAATCTAATAACTATGATGGCTTAGGGATGCGTTTGCATGATATTTGGTGAAACCATGCGGTAATGACTGTGATCCGGTCGATTTACCGACAGTGCCATGGGATGCCTGTCACTCACTCGCTACCGACATGTTTATCTCCTTGATATCTCAGCTGCTAATTGCTCATGGGCTAGTTACGCGTTAAGCGGCCGTCAGACTGCTATGGTCATTTTGCGGGTGTTGTGGAGCTATGGTGTCTCCTATTTATTACTCCGACATAAAATTATTCCTATTTTACCACTTCTTTTCTTCTGTCTGATTTCTTTCCTTTCTGTTTTGGCCATCAGATATCCTAGTAATAAACATAACATGCATCTCCTAAACAACTGTACTCCATAAATCGTAAATATCATGCTTATGGAGAAAAACCAGCGAGAAACGCCACGCGTCCACCAGCCAATAACGCGACCGTTAAGCGTGGGGCCCGCAATGGGCTACGGAGATTCTGGAGCCGGACCCGTTCGCCCCTAAACCTAGATTAAATAGCGAACTCCAACATCATAATCACCATATCGCCAGGCGTTGAGTTTTCCCATCATCCTCTCCTCCCTCCTTATTCCCTCCGCCTCTCCCTTTGAATCGTCAATACTCATCAACCTCACCATGTCCACCGAAAAGCGCCCTACCATCCCCCTAGGCACCGTCCTCGTCGTCGGAGGCTGCGGCTTCCTAGGCTGGCACATCGTCGACCAGCTGCTGAACTTCCCCTCCGAGAACGACCCCAGCGTCGCGCTGCCCAAGCCCTCCGGCGACCCGCGGTTCGAGTACCCCAAGCTCTCGGAGCGCTACCCGAAGAACGTCGCCAAGGTAGCGGTCGTGGACCTGCGCACGACCAACAACCGCCTGCCGGGCGCGGACTACTACGACGGCGACATCACCTCCGTCGAGTCCATGCTGGATGTCTTCCGCGCGGTCAAGCCCGACGTGGTTATCCACACTGCGACGCCTAGCGTGCTGGATGGGAACAAGCCGTTGCTGCGCAAGGTGAATGTCGATGGCACGAAGACGTTGCTGGAGGTCGCGGGCGGCGCTCATGGCGACTGGGGGAGCAAGTGCAAGGCGTTTGTGTATACGAGCTCGAGCTCCGTTGTGCATGATACGCAGAGTGACTTGATCAATGTTACTGAGGAGTGGCCTTATGTTCGGGGCGAGAGACAGCTGGAGTATTACTCCGAGACGAAGGTACGCCTTGCCCTTCTCTACAGACGCGTGGCTCAGAGAAAGAGGTGTCAGTCAAAACTAACATCCTATCCAAATAACAGGCCGACGCAGAAGAGCTCGTCCTGAAATACAACCGCGCGTCGCCCACAAAAATGCTCACATGCGCCATCCGCCCCGCCGGCATCTACGGCGAAAAGGACACGACATTCACATTCAAGATCCTCGAACACGCCTCGAAGGCCTCCCGCACAGTGCTGCGCATGCAGCTCGGCAGCAACAACAACCTCTTCGACTTCACCTACGTCGGCAACGTAGCCTACTCGCACATGCTGGCCGCCTACCGCCTCCTCGCGACCCACACGCGCTACGAGAGCGGCCAGGGCGACCTGCTGGACTACGAGCGCATCGACGGCGAAGCCTTCAACATCACCAACGACCACCCCGTGTACTTCTGGGACATGACGCACGCAGCGTGGGCGCTGACCGACCGGGTCGTCGAGCCGCAGGACGTGTACGAGCTGCCGGAGGGTCTGCTGGGCCCTATTGGTGGTCTTGCGGAGTCTGTGATGGGTCTGTTTGGGAAGACCCCGCGGCTGACGTCGCGGATGGTGCGCTATTCGTGTATGACGCGCTATTACTCGTGTGATAAGGCCAAGTGGCGCTTGGGGTATAAGCCTATTGTGCCTGTTGATGAGGGTCTTGCTCGTGCGGTGGGTTATGTGGTTGAGCGGGAGCGGCTGGAGGGACAGAAGAAGGGTCTGTAGGGGTGATGTTTGTTTGTATAATACAGTAATGTTTTAATATCGATATCAATATTGATTGTGGCTCGTTGACTTTGTCCGGGCTTAGTTATCTACCATACTTTTTTTTATCAAATGAGACATACCCATCCTCCGCATACAATGGATTCCTTCACTTCCCCTTCAATCCTGCTATCCTCCCCATCCACTCCAACCTCACTCTCCATCCATCACCCTCACCCAGCCCATGTCCACCCATTTCCCCTAAATCAAATCAACTGAGCCCCCTCCACAAACAAGCCCACCACCCCAGACCCACAACACCAAGCACCATCTCCCAACAAAGTGAGTAAATCCTCGACGCAAGCACACCATCTCCAGATAGATAGACAGATATCGACCTTAACACCAAGACCGAACCCCCAACAAAGCAACTTGAAGTAAGTCCTCAACGCATCTTCCTCAACAACACCTTAACCATCGGATCCCCCTTCACCAACTCCCGACTCACAAACTTGCCCGTCTGCCGCGTATACCGGATCAAAGCGCCCAGGTCCGGAAAGTGTTTCAGCGGGGTGCCCAGACGTCGATGCTCGAGGAGGTCGACGAGGTTGATGTGGACTTTTGCGAGGGCCTGTCATGACATATTATCAGCTGCATTGTTCTCCTCTCTCTCACTCTCTCTTCATCTATCATCTCAAACCCCCAAGCCCCCAAACCAATAAATATAAAAAGGAAGACCAACCTTCTTACACCTCCTAATACTCCCCTCCTCCCCCCCAACGCCCACCTCCACACAAAGCCCCTGCCAATCAGCCAGCACCGGGCCCGCGCCCGTCTCTCCATCCTGTGCGCGCAGCACCAGCCGCTTGAATTCACACCGGAGGAGGAAGTTCCACATCCAGCGGCGGACGGGGCCCTTGTTGGACCAGCTGCGCAGGCAAGCGAGACGGTTGAATTCGTCGATGAGGACGCCGCGCGGGTTGAAGGTGAAGTCGTGGAAGAAGGCGAAGAAGGGGGGTGTGTCTTGGCCTGGGCTTTGGCCTGACTGGGAGAGGGAGTGGGTGAGAGAGGATGGGGGAGAGCTGGGGGTGCGGTTTGAGAGGGTGTTGCCGGTTGGGAGGGAGTGGGTGTGGGAGAGGGAGAGGGAGCTTGGGGTTGAGGTCATTGTGGCTTTGCTTGGTTGAGCCTTGGTTTGAGATGTGTGGTGGGTTTGGTTGTTGGGATGGATGGATGGATGGATACTCCTGTGTAGAAGCTTTGGAATATGGGGTTGGAGAAGTAGATATCTTGATCGAAGATGCATTTATAGATGTAGGTAGAGAGGGAGGTCACGAGTTAGAGGTCATGCAATTCCATCATGATATCGAGTGAATGCAGAGATCCATCGATTATCACCTGCGATGAAGGATCCATCTGGTAGGGAATATCCTTTGTATGGGGTGTTTCAGACAGTTCCATGTTTTTATAAGCTGGTGTCATTATCACGGTCACCGTTTTTAGGAACGATGATTTGTTTGGGATGCTATTTATACTGTCTGTTGACATGAGAGCCATATATTTTCAGCAGTCTGATGATAGAAACAGGTTAGTAGGCTATCTGTCGGTATCAAAGGAATACTTACTTGAATAAGGATGTTATCTCAGGCTATTACTAGCACTTATTCCATAGAATAGTGGATGATCTATATAGCACTGATGGAACTATATAAAGGTCTAGATTTGTTCTGTAAGGAAGGATTATCACGGTACAGTTCTTACTATAACTGTCTACTCGGTTTAGATTAGATTAAAGGAACCACTTACACTGTCAAACATAATGCAATCATCAGCACCTGTGCATATAATACCCCGTAGTCACCGACCCTATGTGGATACCATATAGACACCATACTAAGTAGGTAGGTAGAAAGCCGAGCCAAACCTACACCCACATCAGCACATAGATATCCAACAACCTAATCTGCTAAATTCCACGACAACCAAACCAAAGTACATCCCACAACCCCAATGACCTCAACCAACATCAATGATAAAAGCACCCCATAAAAGCACCCCATAAGACAAATCCCAAACCAACCAATAACAAAAAAGACATCCCCAATCAAGCAAACACCATCCCGGTCACCAATAAAAGTACCGGTCTCCGGTCTGTACAACCCCAGCGAGCCACTTACCGAGTAGATCGACTTCGCATGATATACTTCGCTATAGCCAGCCAACCAGTCTGGGTGGTATCTACTAAACCGATGACATAAATCACCCTATTGGGTGTGTGGAATGAGGAGGACTTTGAGTAACGGGACAAGGGGTTGGGTTTGGGGTTCGGGGGATATGTATGTACATATGTTCGATTCGATTCGAAAGAGGGGGGAGAGGTTTACCTAAAATCGCCTGGGTAGGTCTAGAATTGATGCTTTTATGGTTGGACTGGGTAGAGGACTACGGGACTGGAAAGCCCTGGAAAGAGGCCAGACCTGCTCTCTCTTTTCTACTGCGGATCGACTGTTAGCATCCATTCTAGCGGATAGGATAAGGTCTGCTGGGCCGGCTACTGGGTTTATTTGGGGAACCGCTTTCTTCTTTCTCCATCTGTTTCAACCTATACTTCATATCCGTTAGGTAATTATAATGATTAGAAATATCTAGAACGAGAGAAAGTTTATGGCTGCTTGGAGAAGGTCATCTGATAGCACAACCACGCATGTCCCTACTGGTGGACGATTGCGGGGGATCTGACCGATCCTGGCTCAGGGATGAAGGACCTCAAGCGGTTAGACCGTATCGAATAGAGAGGATATCGAGTCTGGCATCTTCTTTGACCATTGTGTATAACCTTTTCTCAAAATCCGAAGGTCTACTATGGTGTCCTCACCGCGACTTACTGTACCGCCGGTTCTTCGCCCGGATAATGACTGACGACATGTTGAGGTGGACAGAGATGGATGATCCATACAGTAATCCGTACTTGTACATAATACAGAGAGAACATGCAACACACATGCATGTGCATACATGTGGTGGAGGAAGTGGAGGAAGTGATGATTCAGTGGAGCCGAAGGGGATTCGTTCGGTTTTTCTTGCCTTCACGAAGGAAGGACGAGAGCAGTGGTAGATTGCATCAGGGGTTGTTTGGGCGCTGGGTCATGGCTCACACGGCGGAAGGCTTCCCCAGGTTCGAAGTGCGGATGGATTTGACAAAGGTGGTTTGAACCACGGTGTGAATGGATTAAGGAGGGGGGAAAAGGAAGCAGAGACAGACATCAGACATCATGATGATGATAGTGGGTAGGGCATACTCCTGTCCTAGTAGGTCGTCTTTTGGACCCGCTCTATCCTCCCATGAGACTTGTGATTTGGTTAAAGAAGATGGAAGGGGAGGGTAGGTGCAGATGGGCCTTGCAGCGAGGCAAGGGGAGGGGGCAGACTGGACCACACTTGTTTTTCCGTCCGTTCAGGTTTTAGGGAGGGAGGATACTTGTCAGATACAGATACAGATGCAGATAAGTAGCTCCACATTTTGGATTTCTTACCCCGCAGATGAACCAACGCAGAAGCTCGCCACGTTCGGGACGCTACCCCTTCGGGTTGGGGGTTGTTGCTTTTGGATTTTGTTATGGGGTAGAAAGTTCAGGATTGTCATGATGGGCAATAACAGCCAGGAAAAGAGGAGAAGAGGGAAAAAAGACAAAGTACAGTGGATGGTTCGAGTGGTTAGGGTTAAGGCCGTGGCTCCACACTGCGATGATGCCGTTGCCGATCGATCTGTACGGATTGGCTGATACCGGCCATGCAACCTGATACCGACGAATACGGAATGATACACACTGGTACCGGGTGGATACAAACTGATACCGACTCTGATAAACATAATACACTGTTGATCATTAGAAGGAGAGACGTTTAGACGTGTAGTCTCTGATAGTCAAGTGAGCAAACGGTGGATCGGTTCCATGGAAACAGAACAGCTGACTGAGCTCTGCATGTTCGTGGACCTTCTCGATTGCGGCAGAACCGCCTGTGCCGAAATTCAATTCCTGCGAATCGAGAGGGCTCTCGGGTCAGGAAAGTTGGGTCGAGTCGACCGTTGGACGACTGTGGCGTTTGGGGGAGCTGGCTGTATGTTACTCGACTGGAATATTGATACAACGACGGATGTTGAACATAGGGGTTCGTCAACCATCTGGACAAAACAACAATAATAATGATCATGATAATAATAATAAACACATAAATAGACTAGTCGACCAGGATGGTGGTGTCCCGAGAAACGAGCCGTGTTGTCTTGATGCAGAGGGGGGAGGGGAAACCGGGATAGTACAGATCTAAATGACTTTTGCACTGGGATGTAGTCCAATCATGGCGAGCGAGACGACTCCGGTTGAACTTCAGGTGTCGGAGGCCAAGGGAGCACCAAAACATGGCTGTTGTCTGTCTGATTTTATTTTATTTTTTTTTCGGATTTTTTGGGCGTTGAGATATAATAATGGAACATGGAAGGTCAAAAGTTGCAATTGACTTGGAGGTGATTCCACCACCACCCACCCAGTACAGCTCACTGATCGATACCGGTCTTTATTCCATTCAACCCTTCAACTCTTGGTATCCTTAAGGAACAGAAAAGAACAGAAAGAAGAAAGAGAACAAACCAACCAGTGTCATCTATCGATATACTCTGAGTAAGTCTCATAAGTCTCACCTGTTGCTGTCATCGTCATCACCGTCATCATCAGGGCAAGATGAACCCGTCACCTTACATACCAGTACGATCACATGACGTACTGGTATCAGTACCATACCGTATCATACCCCACTGGCAACACCTCTCTCCCTCTCTCTCTCTCTCTCTGTCTGTCTCGGACTTCACTTGTCTGATCCTCTTTCTCTTCTCGCTTTTCTTCCTTTTACTTTTCCCTTCCTGTCCATTCTTGTCTTGACCTGTACTTTTGATCTTCTCAGTCCCTCCCCTCCTCTCACCCATTCAACCCTCTTCCTTGGTTCCTCCATTGATCGTCTTTTCCCAACTTCCCGCCGGCTACAGTCATATCGTTTTGGGATTGATTCGTGTCGATCACTCTGACTTCGCGTTGACGCCTCGCCGTCGCGCTGTTCCCCCGCATAGCCGCTCTCTTCATTCTTCGCTTTCCCCTAGTCTCTTTTTTATTTTTTATTTTTTTTTACTTTCCCTGACTGTCCTTACGTGATCAAGATTCAGTTCACCTCATCTTTTCCTTTTTACTCTTCTTTCGATTGACGTCCCCTAACCGGAATTCTTATTTTTGGCCAGTGATTCATACCCTCTCCTTGTGAACGCAAGGCCTAAAGTCAACCTTCCCGTGTCGTGGTCGCGGTCGCGGTCGGAACGTCCCTTACTACCCGAACTTCATACCCCTCCCGCGATCTAGTCATGGCCCGTTGATGCTGCGAATGCATTCATAGGCTCAATTCATGGGCTCCCGCCCTGCTCGGCAGACGGTCCGGTGCTCACAGCTCATCTTTTGACCTCTATTCTTTTCGTCTCACTTCGCTCCCTTCCTTCCCCGCCCGTCCCGACGGTTCCGTTCCCGGAATCGTTCGGTCCAGCATGGCAGGCAATGGTCCCTCCCCTGCTCATGCTCAGTTTCTGGCGCCTCCGGCCGTTACCGCCCTGAGGCAGGAGGCTCGCTCGGTCGAGAACAAGTCGCCTTTGGCTCGCTCCTACAGTGATGACATGCAGGGGGAACGTGATGACTTGAGGGAGGCGGCGGAACAGACCCTGAACGTCATCGTCGACCTGGATCTCGAGGGTCGCGTCAAATGGGTCAGTCCGTCGTGGAAACAGGTGGTCGGGACCGCGCCCGCCTCCGTCGAGGGTCATTTGATCTCGGAGATCCTGGTCGACCATAAGGATGCCTTTCAACTGGCGATCGAGTCCCTCCAGGCGGACGACTCGCGCAGTCGTTTCATTCGCTTTGCCCTGGAGATGGGCCCCGACTCGATTCTGCAGTACTCGCCGGAACCACGCCCCTTGGAGGAGTCCGAGAAGACTGAGGCGGGGGAGAATGTGGACGTGGCCGAGCAGGAGGCGCCCCCCGATCAGGTAGAGGGGAACAATGTCCTCACCATGGAAGGCCAGGGGATCATGGTGTATGAACGTGGAGATGGAGCTGGCCACGTAAGTTGCAGTCCTTCACCCCTTCTCTGATCAAACCGAACGTTCTGGGGACGTTGACTGACGGGTGCCATTGCTGCAGACCATGTGGATGTTGCGACCGTTCTCCGAACCCCGAGAAGTCACCATCGATCTCCCTCCGTTACTTGTCGAATCTCTCGGTGTTGGCGCGGAAGTATTGGCAAACTACTTGACGACGTTGGCCGAGGCCGCCGCCATCGAACCCGACGTCTCGAAACACCCCGCCCCTCAACCCGTCCTGTGCCGGATCTGCGAGCGCCAGATCACCCCGTGGTGGTTTGAGAAACACTCCGATCTCTGTCTGCAAGAGCATCGAGCCGAGATGGACGTTCAAATCGCCCAAGAGAACCTCAACGAGCAGCGCCACGCGATCGTCAGGGTTCTGGACGCCCTGGAGGCCCGCCAGAGCAGACCGTTTCATACGGGCGAAAGCACCAGCCCGCCGCCCCCCGTTCAACCGGAGTACAAAGGATTACTGATTGGCCCGTCCCCAACGGCCTCGGCACCCGCCTCAGTGGCGTCGTCCGGGTCTGTGTCGAGTGCCAGCTCGGCTCCCGGTACGCCCCCCAGATCTCGCGATCATTCGACATCGGGAATTGGACACCTGCGGGGCCGTTCGTTCGCCGTGCGGCGCCCACTGGCCCGTGTGGTCGAGCTGATTCTCGATCTGTGTGACACCGCGCTGGAGATCAACATGCCCGTGATCAAACAGTCGCGCACGGACAACCCGGACGATTTCCGAACGCTGTCTCCCCAGTCGGAGTCGCGGATCTCGCAGGTCCTCCAGTGGCAGTCTCCGAGCTCCAATACGCTGGGCCAGGAGCAGGGCTTGGCCGCACTCTGTACGGATACCGAGGGCGTGGTGCGAGCGATGGTGGACGCCGTCATTCGCCATCGCAAGATCGTCGAATACGCCGAACGGATCCGCATTGAGTACACAGTCTTGGTGGAGGAATGCATCACCGCGGCCCTCCGCAAGGCCGAGCGTATCGCAGCGGGCCAGTTGAGTGACTCGAGCTCCGCCGAAGATGACGTTCCGGATAGCAGCACTATGTCTCCCGCCGTCGCTCCGAGTCCGAGTCCGAAGCCGAAGCCGATGCCCGAGCCCCAGGCCGTGCCGCCTGCGCCCGCGGTGTCGGCCTTGACCATGTCCATGCGCAACTCCCCAGATCGCTTCCCGCTCGCACAGCCCTCCGAGGGACGGTCGCCCTCTGTCGCCGTGTCGACGGGGTCGAATAGCCCGTTGGAATGTCCCACCCCCCGTTCCCACAAAAGTGCCGCAGCCGTCCTGGGGACGTCCCAACCTAGTCGTCGTGGGTTCCCGCCGACCGAGAGCGACGCGGGTGATGTCAGCGATAGCAGCGTCTTCTCTTCTGCCCTTCCCGGAACTCTACGGACGGAATCGCCGTCGTCGGACCGGAGCCTCGAACGAAAGCGTCGGAGCCTGGTGCTTCCTGGTCTGTCCAGCTCCCCCCGCCGCGGGCATTCCCCCGCCCGAATGTCGGGCCCCCACTCGCCGTTACGCATTCCCAAGCCGCGGCTGTCGTGTGGCGCGGAGAGCTTACCGTCCCCGGTGGTCTCCCCGTCGGCTCACGCCGGTGAACTCGCCCATATGCACTATCGGCATCACCGCCGTCAATCCTCCGCGACGTCGTCTGATGCCGCCAAGGTTCCCCCCGTATCGCCACATCTATCCTCCGCCAGCCAGCCCCAGCCGCGACCCGCACCGCCGTCGATCAAGGACTTCGAGATCATCAAACCGATCAGCAAAGGCGCGTTTGGGAGCGTCTATCTGTCCAAGAAGAAGTCCACCGGCGAGTACTACGCGATCAAGGTGCTGAAGAAGGCGGACATGGTGGCCAAGAACCAGGTCACCAACGTCAAAGCTGAACGGGCGATCATGATGTGGCAGGGGGAAAGTGATTTTGTGGCTAAACTCTACTGGACCTTCTCCAGCAAGGATTATCTCTACTTGGTAATGGAATATCTCAACGGGGGCGACTGCGCTTCCCTCGTCAAAGTCCTGGGAGGCCTCCCCGAAGACATGGCTAAGAAGTACATTGCCGAAGTAGTCCTTGGGGTAGAACACCTGCACGGGAGAGGCATCGTCCACCGGGACCTCAAGCCGGACAATTTCCTAATCGACCAGAACGGCCATCTGAAGCTGACGGATTTCGGGCTGTCCCGGATGGGTCTGGTAGGCCGGCAGAAACGCGTGCTGAAGAGTATGAACGAGCCGACGCCCGACCTTCTCCGGCAGGGCCCCTTCCCCCGCGCCACCTCGATCACCTCTTCCCGCTCGGCCTCGGTCGACCTTCAGGGCAGCGGATCCCCGGGATCGACGCCGTTGATCCCGCCAGATATGGCCGGCAGCATGCCGCAGCCATCGTACTTCAGTCTGAGCCAACAAGGGGGAAGCGGACAGAGCCGACAGACGTCCCGCAGAGCGTCGGGCTACCGCAGTGACAGCGGCAGTAGCGATCACCTTCACACCATGTTCCGGAATATGTCCTTCAACGATAGCAGCGACGCACGCGGGGAGTCTCAGGGCCTAGGCTCTCTGCCCTTTCCGCTAACTCCGTGGGGCCATCTGCCTGAAGAAGAGGGCCAGAGCGAGGCGGGCGAGTCGTCCCCTCAGCTGCAACCCCTACAGCCGACGACTAGCAACCAGACTTCGTACGGGACCCCGCCCCCGCAAAGCATGATGCCGCCGTTGATGGCGCTGTTCGACCCGGAAGACCACAACAGGCGCTTTGTCGGGACACCGGATTATCTGGCTCCGGAGACTATCAACGGTCTAGGCCAAGATGAAGTGAGTGACTGGTGGTCGTTGGGCTGCATCTTATTTGAGTTCCTTTTCGGCTATCCCCCTTTCAATGCTGCTACACCCGACGAAGTGTTCGACAATATCCTCCATCGAAAGATCAACTGGCCGGAGGAGCCTGAGGAGCTCGCTTCCCCGGAAGCCATTGACCTAATGAACAAGCTGATGACCATCCGCCCCCGGGACCGCATTGGAGCCAACGTCGACGAGAAGTTCCCGAACGGCGGGGCGGAGATCCGAAGCCATCCTTGGTTCTCGGACATTCATTGGGACACCCTAATGGAAGACAAGGCGCAGTTTGTACCCAACACGGAGAATCCCGAAGACACGGAATACTTCGACGCTCGTGGCGCAACGCTGCAAGCGTTTGCCGAGGAGCTCGAAGATGGTCATTCGCCGCAGACCCCGGTGACAGCCGGAGCGGTGTATCCGCCAGACCGTCCTCACGACGCCCTCTTCAAAGTACGCACGCAGGTCAATTCAACGAAGCGGCCACTGATGCCTCTGCATATCCCACCTCATGTCCGCGACTCCCGCAACCGGAGGCTGAGTGAGCCTTCTTTGGCCGACGACTTTGGCAACTTCGCTTTCAAGAATCTTCCAATGCTGGAGAAAGCCAACAAGGATGTGATCCAGAAGCTGCGCCAAGAAGCCATGCAAGCACAACAACGCTCGGTTCCACCTCCGGGTGCACAGCCGCAGCAGCCGCAACCGCAATCTCAGCAGCAGCAGCATCCATCACAGCAGACATCACAGCAGACATCACAGGACTCATTGCAGGGACAAGGCCAAAGCCAAAGCCACAGCCAGGCTCAGAGCCAGGGACAAGGGTCTGGGTCGAATTCAGGGCCAACGTCAACCGCGTCCGGGCCATCGTTGGAAGGCAGTCCGTTACCAATGCCATTGCAGCGGACACTATCGCAGAACAAGGGCAACAACAGGCCATCCTCTCCTTCGAGCCTGAGTCAGGCAAATTCGTCTCCCAGCCGTCCGTCGCAACCTTCCTCGCCACTCCTTGTTCAGTTCAGCACTGGCCACAATCATGAGCGCAGAAAGACCTCGGGTTCGTCCTCGACGAACTCTCACCAATCCAGCAGCGGATCTTTCCCGGTTGGTTCGGATCCAAGCCGGATGGGCAGTATCAAATACAACTCAGCGGCATCTTCGCCCATCAAAGCGGGCCGAGTCTCGACTCATTCGCCTGATAAGATGCCGTCGAGCCTACACCGGCAGGGCAGCGTCCCCAGCCGCGCGAGGTCGCAGACAATTGGATCTCAAGACGGCGGGGAGCTTTCGTCGTCGTCTGTGACTAAGGAGTCCTATGTCCCAGGCCACCACAAACGTCGCAGCCAACTCTTTGCGGATGTCTCTCCCTCATCCTCTGATAATGAAGACCCCCGTACCAAAGCTCTACTCAAAGTACAACGGCGTCGACAGAGTTCCAGACGGCTGTCGCAGATCAACCTTCCCGACGGGCCTTTCTTCCGACCCCTGGACGTTCTCATCTGTGAGGATCATCCGGTGTCTCGGCTTGTCATGGAGCGTCTGTTTGAAAAGCTTCGGTGCCGCACGATCACCGCCAAAAATGGCGCCGAGGCCATGCGCTTTGCGCTGAGTGAAGTTCAATTTGACATCATCATGACTGAGTTCAAATTGCCCCAGGTGAACGGAAGCGACGTGGCTCGCATGGTGCGCGAAACGCGGGGTGCCAACCGACATACACCGATCATCGCAGTCACAGGATATCTGAAGGATTTGCCGGAAACGCATCCCTTTACCTCCTTGATTGAGAAACCCCCAACCCTGACCAAGCTTACGGAAGCCCTGTGCAAGTTCTGCCAGTGGAAGCCCCCGCCGAAAGACTACAATCCTACCCAGCCACTAGCGGTTCCGACCTCTGCAGCACGTCAACCCCCTGTTCCGACGGAGCACAGCCCAAGCTCGACGACATCGTCCGGATTCGCGCTCGTGCCTCCTAGTTCCTACCAGGGGTCCAACCGCACAGACTCGGTTGGCAGCAGCTACTTTGGCGACGTGGAATCCGTCAAGCCCGAAGAGGCTCCTGTCATCGTCAGCCAGCGAGCCGATGAATGGGGTGGCAAGGAAGGAGGTGGAGGTCTTGGGATATCGGACGCTCCGCCTGCAATCCAAGAGACCACTGACTCGCCGCCCAGTACCAGCTCGGCGCCCGAGCCACAGATGCTCCACGCGTCCTCTGCTCCAGCATCCGTCAATTCCTCCGGGGTCCTGACACCACGCAAGCAGCGATCCAGCGAGGCGATCCGCGCCAAGCGGGAATCTCTAGAAAAGAAACGCTACGAATGTGCCGAGTCGGGCGACGACGAGGATGAAGAGCTCGGCCACTCGCAGGTGCGAACACCTAGCTCCCGGACACGATCCAACCGTCCCGGCTCCAAGCTCGGAATCGAGATGATGCGGACCAACAGCCGAGGAAGCGTGGTGAGCGGTAGCGAAGAGCTGATCCGAAAGGAGAGGGAGCTGGAGAGGCGCCGCAGCGGCGGTTCCACCAGCCTTAGCTTTAGCGACGAGGATCGCATGGGGTCGTCACCTTCTCGAAGCACAGATATCGATGACCGCTTCGAAGGGCTTCACATCGCCGACGACACGATATCACTAGAAGACGACCAGTTCAGTCCGCGACACTCTCCCATGCTAGGGCTAGCTTCGAGCCCTCGCGCCACTGCACGAATGCTCTTACACACATCGTCACCGCCTCTCCCTCAACACCCGTCGCCGCTCTTCCGCGCCAACATCGTTGAGACTGATGATGACCCCGCGGAGGAGGCTCAAAGCTTCATGGTGGGCAACACCACCCCACCCAGCACGTTATCAGAAGACGCCCACACACCAACAGACCCCAACACGCCGCTAGTGAAGGTCTCGCGGGACGACGCAGACGACGACCAGTCACTTCTAGACGCCGAAGCTACGCCTCGACCGTCTCATACTCCTTCCATTGACTTGAGCTCGGAACAGACGCCCCGTCCGTCTGAACGGTAGAATGAAAGATTTGTACTATCTATTGATGAGATAGACTGCTCTGGCTTTTGTTTGGCGTTGGACTTACATTAACCCACTGTTGTTGGATGTTCCCTTCCTGTAACGCTTTACTTGCCTCGTCTGCCCTTTTCTTCTCTTCCTTCTTACTTTCTTCCTTCTTACTTTCATTCTTGCTTTCTTTTTTTTTTTTTTGCTCTTATCTATTCATCATATGTTGATATATGATATGCTATGCTATGCTCGGGTCTAAGCGGGTGTTTTACAGGCGTGCCAACAACAACGATATCATCTCCAGGTTTATTTTATTATCCATTCATTTGACTTTCTCCTTGACTCTGACTTTTTTCCGTTTTTCTTCTTAAACTTCCTCAATCCAATCCAATCCAACCAATCAATCAATCAATCTCGCTTTGATCAATCAATCTCGCTGTGATATACTCAGTCCCTTGATCGTTTCAACCCTTATATTACATTACATTATCTTACATATTACATATTTCCCTTGCGTTTTCTTGAACCCAACCAAATCCGACTCAGCCCATCCCACCTCCATTTGAAGACAGACCTTGAATCCAAAATTGTGTATGTATCAAGACCTTAAGATAGGATTAGATCAGATAAGATTAAGATTTGTTTCTTGACTACTCAACTCTATCTTTGTAAAGGATTATGTAAATCAGGTATGGCATCATACTTTGGATAAAGAATATGGGTGTTTCATACAAGTAGGAAATATCCAGAGACAGGACCTTAGCATACTATATCGATAGATAGATAGATAGATAGCATGATATATAGCTGTACATTTATAGTTTCTACACAGCTATACATTTATAATAGTTTCTATACAGATATATATGGATAGGTGGATAGGTAGATAGGAAGATAGGTAGATAAATAATAGATATAGGAGTGTATTTACTTTTCCACCGCCCAATACTCCAGGACCGGGACAAAAAACAAGACAAAACCAATATGCAAACATACACGAAAACAATGACTCATCAAACAAGACACGACGTAAGTGATTGAGTAAAATCAATCACAGTCGGATAAATAAAGCGGTGGAAAGAGCAGTGTAAAGGCAGTTTAGAAGCAGTGTAAAGGCTGGAAAAATTACATTAAACAGTCGTAGATCATCACACATGGTGCGTAGATGATGGGCTGCATATGGCAGAGTATAACAACAGGAAGCATCTTTCTTTGGTGGTAAAATGCTGTAATAGGAGATGTAAAATGAAGACAAAACGTATAGCGTGATCTCGTGGATTGCTTAGTGGAATAGATACATGTGGAAGAAGTAAAGAAGTGGAGGGTATATTGCTGAGGGATTAATGCTGGTGAGGCCGGGAATCGGTGGGATTGGGATGGCTGGGTTGGCTGGGATGACTGCCCGTATGAGGCGTATCCGGGGCCGGGGGGAAGGGCGAGAGATGGCCATTGTTCTCGTAGCGGCCCTGTTCGGCGAGATCCTCGTGCTCGCGGCTCGTCACGCTGCTGCGGTGGCGGAAGAAGCGATTGCGACTGAGCGAGGACAGGCTGTGGCCGCCGCCGGACTCGGTCGAGTGGCGGCCGACGGCGGGGGAGGGGACGCTGAGGTTGGTGGTCGAGTGGGAGTTGTTGCGCGCCTGGGAGGAGGATGCGCGGCTGCGGCGGTCTTCGGCCTCCTCGCGGTCTTCTTGCATGCGGCGCTCGGCGGCCTCGCGGTTGGCTTCGCGGACGACGTTGTCGACGCGGGCGGTGCGGTCTTCGAAGACGTCGCCCATGACGTCGCCGGAGGACAGGTCGCGCATGCCGAGGGAGAAGTCGACGTGTTTGCGGGACTGGATGGTGTCGCCGCGGGCGCGGGCGGCCGCGGTGTTCATGCCCTTGCGGAGGATGGAGGCATTGCGGGTGGTGCTGATGCCGCTGCTGACGCCGGTGTTCTCCGGGATGGTGTCCTTCTCGGAGAGCGGGGTGGGGGGTGGCGGGTGCTGGAAGCTGCCGCCGCCGTCGGAGGAGCCTGGCGGGGCGCCGGTGGGGTTGCCAAAGCCGGACAGGTGGAAGGGGATGTCGCGGCGGGCGCCCTGGAGGTTCATGCGCGGGCCCTCGATGCCGATCTCCTGCAGGGCGATCATGAGCATGCAGATGAACTTGTTGCGGCGCTGGAGGCGGAGCCCCTCGTTCTGCCAGTTGGACTTGTAGAAGAAGACGACGTTGAGGGTGACGGAGAAGTTCTCGGTAACCTGGCGCATCTCGGTCAGGATGTTGGTCTGGAACTCGCGGCGCTCGCTGCGGACGAACTCGAGCAGGCGCTGGCGGAGGGTGTCGATCTGCTCGAGGGTAGTGCCGTACTTGATGACGATGGGGATGGCCTCGGCGAGGGCGCCGGAGCGGCGCTGGTTGAGGACGAAGAGGGTGTTGAGGTAGCTGTTGGGGGCCTGGACGATGTGGCCCTGCATCTTCTTGAACTCGGTGTAGAGCAGGGAGATCTGCTTGACGAAGTAGTCGTCGCCGAGGCCGGCGTCGCCGGAGTTGCCGTAGATGGTGACGCGGTCGCCGACGTCGAAGGGGTGCTTGATGAAGACGAAGACGACGGACTGGAGGAACTCCTGGGCGGTGGCGGAGAAGAGCCAGGAGAGGGCGAGGACGCTGGAGCCGGCGGAGGTGAGGACGCCG
Source organism: Aspergillus campestris IBT 28561 (assembly GCF_002847485.1). Taxonomy (NCBI): domain Eukaryota; kingdom Fungi; phylum Ascomycota; class Eurotiomycetes; order Eurotiales; family Aspergillaceae; genus Aspergillus; species Aspergillus campestris. The sequence continues at coordinate 740,724 of NW_020194337.1, forward strand.
GCGGCGGAGGTGGAGATGATGGAGAGGAAGACGATGATGGTGATGACGGCGACGAAGAAGCCGAGGACGTTGTCGAGGCGCGAGACGACGGAGTCGAGGTCCTTAAGGGAGGCGGTGATGGACTTGCGCTCGCGGCCGATCTCGACGCAGACGGCCTCGAGCTCGTCCATGGAGATGTCGCCGTTCATGTCCTTGTCGAACATGATGAAGGCGGCCTCGGCCTCCTCGTTGTTGTCAAAGGCCTCCTTGAGGTCGCCGGAGAAGACGGTCTCGAAGCCGTCGCGGACGAAGGTGCGGTAGAGGCGGCGGGCGAGGACCTGGCAGCCGGTGGTGGTGCGCAGCAGGGTCAGGACGACCTGGTAGGGGTGGTTGCTGTTGGTGGCCTTGCGGCCGGTGAAGTCGGCGGCGACGGCGCCGGCGACGTCGCCGACCTTGTGGAGGGCGCCGCGGGCGACCTTCTGGGCGCGGCCGGCGTACTGGTAGGGCAGCTGCATGGGGGTCTTGGTGCCGCTGCCGCCCTGCTCGTCCTGCTCCTCGAACTCGTCATCCTTGGCGGTGATCTTGGCGCGGGAGAACTCGTAGAGCTTGGTCAGGCTGCCGATCTGGAACTTGTTGATCTCGATGCGGTCGGCGTAGGTGCGGGTGTGGAAGCTGATGGCGATGAGCTGGATGATGAACTTCTCGACGAGGTTCAGGATGGTCCAGACGAAGATGGAGATGATGATCTTGTTCAGGGTGGTCTCCCAGCCGCGGGTCTCGTGGCTGCCACCGATGTGGTGGTTCTTCATGGTGGGGAGGAAGGAGATCTCGACGCCGAGCCACCAGAAGAAGAGGGTGGCATGAAGCTCGAGCTGCTTGGCCATGTCGCGCCACTTTTTGGCATTGTTGGTGAAGACACTGGCGACGAGACCGACGGGGACGGGGATACATTTGGCGACGACCTGTACATGTTAGGTAGGAATTCAGGAGAGGAGATGGAAGGGGAGAGGTAAGAGAAGAGGTAAGAGGAGAGGTAAGAGGAGAGGTAAGAGTGAGAGGAAAGAGAGGAGGGAGGAACGTACTCGACCGGCCCAGAGGGTGAGCCAGACAATTTCCAACCAGACGGAGAACCAGAGCAATTCGACGCCGCCGACGCTGGCATTGGGGTAGGCGAGGGCGCCGACAAGAAGCGGAATGAGGAGAACGAGAACCAAAGGAACGATATAAGTCAGGTAGCGGATGACGAAGCTCGAGCCGTGGAGCTTCTTGATGAATTTGGCAAAGTTGGTGTTGGGGTTGTCCGGGGGATTGTAGACGGCGGCCTTCTCATGTAAGGGATTGGTGGCCTCGTCGAACTCGTCGACGGTCTGGGAGCGTCGAGAGCGGGATCGCGAGATGGACTCGTTCTCGGCGGCGGCGGCGGAGGCCTTCTCGTCCTGGTGGTCCTGGGTGGAGCGGGAGACGACGCGTTCGGCTTCGAGGACAGTGAGGTCATCCTCTAAGCGCATGGCATGCTCCCTCCGAGCGGAGGCGGAGCGCAAGGTGAAGTGATCGGGGTCCTGGAAGGAGGTATCGACGCGCAGATGGTCACCGGTGCTAGCCATGGAGCCCTCCTGGACGTAGGAGCCTTTCTCGGAGTGGGGATAGCCATCGTCATGGCGGAGATTCTTCCGGTTCTTGTCCTCGGAGTATTTGGAGGTGGGACGTTCCTCGACGGGGGACGACATGCTGGCGCCAGGCCAGAGGGGGGGGTTCAATTGAAGGTATCGTCTTCCAGAGATGAAGATGGCAGGGAGGGAGGAAGAGGGGGAATGAGGAGAACGGGGAGAAATGGGAAGAAATGGGGGAAGAAGTAGATAAAGAGAGAGATTTTAAAAAAGAAAAGAAAAAAGAGAAAAAAGAGAAAAATTAATCTAAGTATAGAGAGGAAGATGGAGATGGGCCGCGGCCATTGGAGAATCGAAAAAGAGAGCTAGAGGTCGGTAAGATAGCAGAGCAGCAAGTGCTCCAAGTGGAGACGGCGGGCGATATAGTTTCGAATCGGATAGCAGCCAAGCGACTTGGGAGGCAAGGAACACCAAGAGACCAAGAAGAGGGGAAACAAGGACGAGATCACGGTCTTTATGTACCTAGTCCGTAGTCGTATCAATCGAACCAGGGTGAGATCCAATCCAATGCAAGAGAGAGCAGCAAAGCAAACAACTTTGGAGGAGAGAAAAGTGAGAAAAAAGAATGCGGGAGAGAGTTGAGACTAAGAGACAAGAAAAGGCCGATCGCACGGGAGTAAAATCAGGCCTGGTGGAGCCGGAGGCCGCGAGGAAAGAGATTTTTGGTTCCAGACCGTCCTGTTCGTTTCGCAGTGGATCTCCATCTAGAATGTGGAATGGATATTTCTCCGATCTCTCACCTGTACATATATACGGAGTACGGAGATATCTACATACATATGTCGATACCCACCTCTGGACATCTCCATCTCCATCACTTGGTCAACACTCAGTCCGATCTGTCATATCCGCCATCCAAGTGGCAATCGGAATGGGAGACCGTACGAACCGATACACACCAAATACAGATTCAATACATGGCCACCGCCAAGTCCCCCATCTGTCCCACCGTCATTCCACGTTCCATGGTTCTTCCCTCGCTCTACATGAAACTGATGGACTTCCATCGACAATCCTTTTATTCTACAATATATAAATAGATTGATTCATCAAGATCTCCTCCTGGATCGTGAACCCTGTCCCGATCACCTAGGAACCATCCATCCGGAGTATATCTTCAGGACGATGGAATGAATCCAGTGCGTGGCTTTAATGCTGCTTGACCAGGTTTCTTTACTAGGTATTCTAGTGTAATTTTGGTACTGTAGTGTAGGTATACCATTCAGGCTAACCCTGCATGGATAACATCACGGTGACATAAAAGCCCTCCTATCTCGATGTGAAATTACTACCACGGAGTACTCCGTAGTAGGCTCCAGAATTCAGAGTCAGGTCTTGGGATATATTGATGAAGGAGCTGCCTAATATAAAAAGAACCCCTGAGCGGATATTGATATATTAACCTTTTACCACAGGATGTCTTGATAAGCATCCACAAAAGATACCTAGACGCCACAAAAAGAACACCTTTTGTATATGATACCCAAGCTGTATTTGAAAAGATACGTAAGCTCTTAAGTAGTATGGAAGATATCTGTACAACATGCCCAGAGTACTTCACAAAGAAAAAGAGCTTATTAATCCAAAATATAAGTAATTTCACAAATCTTGGTGGCGATCCAACTGTGATGCTATCTAGTATCTACTAAACTACAAACGTACCAGCTGTGAACCCCAGATCTTGAATTGAGTTTTCCAACACCAAATCAGAAGACAAGAACTGCAAATCTATGTGCGATCGGATAAGGTTATGTACAACTCCTTCCTGTATATATCCAAGCAGCGAACCTAGCACCTGGCACAGGTAATGTAGGACAACTCTGCTATGATGGGTATGCTTTAGTGTAACCCGATTTTCATAGAAATAAGATACTTTGTATTGCTCATACTCGGTGGATGAAGATGGATAACTAAAACTGTATGAAGATACAAAGAAGTCGACAGATGTTCCATGAAGGTTGTACTTGAGGACTAGGCAGAGAGTATAAGCTAGAGGAATGCAGGAAGCAGATAAATCAAATTTGAGACGTTAGGTGATCAGAGATTAGAGTAAAGTAGTAACAGTCGTAGAAATTTATCATCACCCATCATGTGTCAGAGACGACTGGCTATCATTAGGATAGCTAATTGTATCTGGACACTTGAAGTATGCTGGTCACTCCCAGTTTCTTGCCAAATAACCACCCCCCTACTTCCAGGGGAATATTATGGAATTCTACCTATAGCAAGCCAGATAACAGCCTGTCCAACCACCAGTAATGTCTATAAATCTATCTATCATACACTCAGTACCTCCACGTCCCGTTCGCCGCAGCCAGCACATTCCGCGATCCCAACAGAAACAAAAACCCAAGAAACATCGTCACCACGGCAAACACCTGCATGCCCATGTAGGTTGCATTATGCTGTCTTCCCAGGATAGCGCCCATAATCGGTAGGCCGGTAAGAGTGCTGTTATATATCAGTATATTAAACAGAGAAACTCATTTAGCGAAGACCCACGAGATGGCTATCACACCCTGATAAGTCCCTATCTGTCTCCCTAGAGTCTCCAAACTGCCAGATTTGGCGCAACACGGCATCATGATACTCACGAAAGCACCGCTGAAAAAGCCATACACCACCGCAAAAACGATGAGCCCGGCATTCGAAGAATGGTAATCGAACGGCAGCCACAAACACAGAATCGCAACGCAGCTAAAGAACGTAGACGCAACGATAACATTGAAATATCCCACCTTATCCCCAATATGTCCAGGTATAACCCGTCCAAAAAGCGAAGACGCACTATCACCCAGGTCAGCCCTCAGAAACACACAACACCGACAAACAAAACCTACTTCACAATAGCAATCAGATATATAGCCAAATCATCCTCCATCCCCCCCAACAGCGCCATGCTTGGCAGAAAGTCAAACGGCGCCCACAACCCCCACATCACGAAATACGAGCCGAGCGCGTACAACGCAAACCCGCGCTCCTTGAACAGCGTGACGTCGATCCAGGCTACGTCTGAGTCCCATTTCTTGGGAGGCAGGCGCGCGCTGAGGAGGAAGAAGGAGGCTGCTAGCGCGATGCCGATGAAGAGCGCTGTGTAGCGGACCATGTTGTTGAATCCTACGTCTTTCATGACTAGCCGGAGGAAGAAGGGGAAGATTACGCCTCCTAGTCAACCACCTAATCAGCACGTCATAGTCAGTAAAAAAAAACAGGGAGTCTACTGACCAATACTGCTCCCCCCAACGGTAATCCCCATAGCAAGACCCCGCTGCTTAACGAACCACTGCCCCACGCAGACCAATGAAGTGGTGAAGATCCCCCCTGCGCCGAGTCCATACCCGACGCCCTGCGCCAGGACGATCTGGTAGTACTTTGTGCTGAGACTCGTCATGCACAGGGAGAAGACGCAGAGAAGGGCACAGGGGAGCATGACTGGGCGCGGGCCGTAGGTGTCTACTATGCGGCCGAATAGGGAGCCTGGGGCCCATATTAGAGCGAGCTGGATTGTGAAGATCCAGGAGATGGCGGAGGAGCTGTAGTCTCTTAGGAGAGTTTCTTGGTAGGTGGTTTGGAAGATGCCGATGCTGGTTGGGTTAGAAAGGACTGTTCTTGATGTTCTTTTGTAGAGGGGGACTCAACGCGTTTAGGAAGCCTAGGGTAGCGAAGAATCCTAGGGAGCCGCCGACGCAGCAGAGCCAGCCTTGGAGGCCGCCTTCTGGTGGGAGGGCTGGGTCTGGGGTAGGGTTGTTGGAAATGGGGGGTTGTATGGTCTTTTCTTCATCTTCGTGGGTGCCGGTGGGTGACGGCATGGTAGTCAGATATTCTGGTGTCTATACTTCACGTTTACAGTAAATAGGACCCGTGAGAACAAAAGTCCAGATGCCGTTACAATCTGTACAATATAACAAAGTACGCCAATGACTCATGTGCCGCCAGAACTCACTAACGTAGTGCACTTAGCGTTCTCTTCACGCCGATCCAAAGGGGCTGCTGTAAGCGCATCCATTAATTCAGATTAGTATACGCTAACTAACTATCTAGCAGGGTTGAGGTTGGTTAGTGGTAATTCATTCAGCTACTCCACTACTCGGGATGCTCAGGAATCCCCCTGTCAAGCGAATCACCCGCTATGTTACGCCAACTTGCAGAGTACGAACGAACTTGAAAGACACCAAGTGTGACTGATGGCCGCTAATGCAATCTATGGATGGTTCTTCGCCCTTGTGGCCCGGGATTCTTTCCCACCTATTGTATGTTATCTGGCTCTGTCGCCTTCTGGGTAGGAAATGCGGGGTCTAGGTTCGATGCGAGCTCGTTTTATAGTATCTAATTTTCTTTGATACATTGGATGCTTCGCGCCCGACTAGACTTACTATATATAAGTGGGTCACTCTAGCGGGATTGTGATCTTGATCCACCTCTAGACAGATGGAGATTATATACATGTGGTATCCAAGAAATAATTTCGATAACTACCCCGTACTTATTCGTTGATCTGTCTGTAGTTAGGATATTTGTTCACATATCTTCTAACTCATCCAAGACCTGCTCCAAATTCCGCCCAGTAGCGCTTGCGTGGTGAGCAAAGTGAGCTATGTCAACGTTAGAACCATCAAATCATAACCCAGCCATGATCGAGGTATGTTACCATCTTCAGTCCCATCGAGAGTAATCTCATGCATTTTTCCATCTAGAAACAACGTAGCAGGGCTTACGTTCGACTCCGTTTGGCGCGGGATGTGTTGGGGGGTGTATAGACGGGGGTAACTGGACGAGTCTAGCGTTGATAAGGACATCAGTATCGACATTATGAATAATTGAGAGCTAACACTTACCAAACCCAAAATATTGCGAGTCGTGAAAGAATGTAAGTTTACATCTTTCTTGAGTACTTGCAGCAGATGTAGAGACGTGAGGCTGACTTGCAGCGGCACGGAGAGCACTGCCCACTTCTGGATAAATCAAAACATAGGCTTCTCCCGGGCCACCGACAATAACAGGAACTTTCTCAGTAACCAGTTTTCCTTTCGAGTCGTGGCTCAAGAAGTCTGCGGTCACTCGATGGAATTGTCGGGCTGAAGGGATCCTTCTAGTCCTGGACAAGGAGGCAGAGGATTGGTAGACACGGCGGAACATGGATTTGGTAGAGATAGAACTATTTCTTCTATTATCAGCAAGGACAAAGCTACAACCAAAGGAATGTTCTGGTTTTTGGAGTTCTACTGTACCACAATAAACATGCGGGTGGCTTTCGGGACCGCATGAAGGTATTTTATATATTGTCATATTCGTGATCTATTGGGTATGTTTCACCACCTGGGTACTCCGTGTTATTTCCCAGTTGATGAGCATCCCACGGCGTCAAATACAAGATCTTACTTATCATTATCGCTATCAAGGTAGAGTAGCAGGATTGCACCCGGAGTCTAGTGGAACCTAAATTATGACTAGTTTTATTTAAGATTTTTTGTGATCATATATATATTGTAAAGCATAAATAATAAGATTATCCTATTCAATACTCATATTTTAGGCTCTTTAAGTATCAGGCTTCAAATAGGCAATGTTTACTAGAAGAATATCATGGCTGGCGGATGGTACTCCGTCATACAGACTGGGCAACTAGGGTGTGAACTCCGGTAATGATGTAGTCATGGCCCCGCTTTATATGTAGAAGGGTCCAGGTTTGGCTGATCCGACGGTCGCTTTACAGTGGTTGAGTTGGTCATCAATTTCATTCATGTTGATCTTTTTTGACAAAATAACCCCACATCCAATGCCTTTCATTGTCAGTCCATTCCAGGACCGACCTGGTGGGAGCAGACAGACAAAGATGGACGATGGACATGTCGTTCATGGTCTGATGGAAAACCGGGTCAGGGGACTCAGGGCGGCCGCTGATTGGCCCGTGGGCGGTGTTTATTGCTCAGGCAGGAACGAACCTCTCCCCATCCTCTTTCCCTGTTCTTTCTTCTCTTCTTCTTCTCTCTCCTTCAAACTACCTGGTTCTCCTAATCCTCTACCGCACTCACTTCATCAATCCATCCTCCAGCCATCTATCTTCGATTGCTGGAGTTTTCTCTCATCCTCAATCTCCCTTCCCCAATATTCTAGACCGCGTTTAACCGTTCGTCCACCATGCGAGGCGAAGTATGGAGCCCCTCCCCGGTTGACGGACCGTTATCCCCCCCGCATTCCTCCCCGATAAAATAATTCGAGAAAATCATATACTCCCATCCAGAAACACGCCGTACTCCATGGACAATAAAAGCTAATAGAAATCGCGTTAGGTGTGCCATATTCATATCGGTCAGGCCGGCGCTCAGCTCGGTAACAGTGCCTGGGAGCTGTATGTCCCTCACCGCTTTTTTTTTACTTCGTCACCCATCTAACCTCGGTTCCTACCATCGTATAGCTACCTTCTAGAACATGGCCTCAAGGCCGACGGTCATCTGAGTCCGGAGGGGGAGGACATCAACGCCGGTGGTTCGTTTGAGACCTTCTTCAGCGAGACCAGCGGCGGCAAGTATGTGCCTCGCTCTATCTTCGTTGATCTGGACCCGTCGGTATGCCTCCCGAGAATATACCATCTTTTGTCGAGCACTGTCTGACGATTGTAGCCCATTGATGAGATCCGGACCGGCCCCTATCGCCAGCTCTTCCACCCTGAAATGTTGATCAGTGGCAAGGAGGATGCCGCCAATAACTGTACGCCGACCGCTCCATCGACCGCAGGGAACAAGTGACTGATCTATGCAGATGCTCGTGGCCACTACACCGTTGGAAAGGAGTTAGTTGACAACGTGGTGGACCGCATTCGCCGTGTTGCCGGTAGGGCTCCCTACCTTTCCCCGTGGAAGCTCCGGGCTAATATCAGCTAGACAACTGCGCGTCCCTGCAGGGCTTCTTAGTCTTCCACTCCTTTGGCGGTGGTACGGGCTCCGGTTTTGGAGCGCTACTCCTCGAGCGTCTCTCCACCGAGTACGGCAAGAAGGCCAAGCTCGAGTTCGCCATCTACCCTTCTCCTCGCGTCTCCACGGCGGTCGTCGAGCCATACAACGCCGTCCTGTCCACCCACAGCACCATTGAAAACTCCGATTGCACCTTCTTGGTGGACAACGAGGCCGTCTACGACATCTGCCGTCGCAACCTGGATATTCCTCGCCCTGGGTATGAGCACCTGAACCGCCTGATCGCCCAAGTCGTCAGTTCCATCACCTCCAGCCTCCGCTTCGATGGTGCCCTGAACGTCGACTTGGCCGAATTCCAGACCAACCTGGTGCCCTTCCCGCGTATCCACTATCCCTTGATCTCGTATGCCCCGGTGGTATCGAGCAACCGCAGCTCGCACGAGAGTTTCAAGATCCAGGACCTGACCTTCCAGTGTACGTCCCCTTCCCGCGTCCCCTTCCCGCGTCCCCTTCCTTGTGTCCCCTTCCTTGTGTCCCCTTCCTTGTGTCCCTCCCGGCGGCGAATGAGAGTAACTGACGGTATGTACAGGCTTCGAGCCCAACAACCAGATGGTCGTCTGTGACCCGCGGAACGGCAAGTACATGGCGGTCGCGCTGCTGTACCGGGGCGACGTGGTGCCGCGCGACTGCACACAGGCCGTCGCCGCGCTCAAGACCAAGGCATCGTTCAACCTGGTGGACTGGTGCCCCACGGGCTTCAAGCTGGGCATCAACTACCAGAAACCCGTGCGCGTGCCCGACACCGAGCTGGCTCCGGTCGAGCGGTCCGTCAGCATGCTCTCCAACACCACCTCGATCGCCGAGGCCTGGGGCCGTCTCGATCACAAGTTCGACCTCATGTACTCCAAGCGCGCGTTCGTGCACTGGTACGTGGGCGAAGGCATGGAGGAGGGCGAATTCTCGGAGGCCCGGGAAGATCTGGCGGCGCTGGAGAAGGACTACGAGGAAGTGGCCGGCGACACCTTGGACCCGGAGGCCGACGTGGAGGGCGAATACTGATTGCCCGCCCTCCATGGTGCCTTGCGTTCTGCGGCGATTTGTCTGGTTTATCTCTTTTTGTCATCCTTCATGGGAATGATGGGACTCTGCGTTCGACACCCCCTTCTGTTCTTGTTTCCAGCGTTGTCGCCTCCGTTTGTGGTGTATGGTGTATCTAATCGATTCGTTGAATCGACCTCGTAATTTTGTTTGCTCAAGTAGTATGGCTCGATTGAACCGTAGACTCTATCCAACGTCGACGCGTCGCTCTAAATATCTATAAATATGATGTACACCCGATCAAGTGTCGGCAATCCCCATCTCCCGCAGCTGCTTCAACGCCATCTCATACGTCCACATCGTCACCGCACTCGCCGGCGCAGCCTTCACCAAGCTGACCACTAACCCCCGATACAACCCCCTCACGCCCTGCGTGCGCACAATCACCGCAATCGTCGCCCCAACCCCGCGATACTCGGGAATATTCCGATGCACATACAACCCGCGCGTCGGGCCCTGCACCTGCAGTCTCTTCCTGACCAGATCCAACGGAAACACGCCCGTCTTCGCCAAAACACTAGCCACCACCCCGGCAACCGCATCCCCGGACCCTCCCCACCCCCCCGACCCAACGATCGGCCTCAACGACTCATACGTCGCAAAGAAGAGACCCATATACGGCACGATCTGCGCGATCGCAGCACTGCATCCCCGGAAGAGACCCCTCGCGCCCTCGTGCTGGATGATGTCGCGCACGGACGTCGCGAGCGAGCTGTAGATGCGGTCGGGGCCGGCCGCTGCGAAGCGCGTGCGCAGCAGGTCGAGCGGGTAGGTTGTTGCTGTTGCGAGGCCGCCGGCTGTTGCGCCTGCGAGGAAGGATTCGAGCGGGGGTGGGAGCGGGCGCGGGGAGTGGGTTTGCAGGAGGTGGGTTACTGTGCGGTAGGTTGTGAATTGCGTCGCGCCGTAGGTTATGTACATTAGTTCGGCGGGGATGTTGCCTTTCCAGAGGGCCTTTTCATTTGAAAAGAAGGTTAGTTTGGGTTGGGTTGGGTTGGGGAGGAAGAGGGACTGGGGAGGAGGGGGGGGAGGTACGGTAATCCCTTCATGTTTGAGGATGGATTTCAGGGTCGAGAAAGTGCCTTTGTAGATTGGTCCTTGGATGTTGTGGTGGGAGGTTGGGTCGGAGAGGGAGTGGATTTGGAGCTGGAGGCGGATTTTGACGACGTCGAGGGGGGCAATACAGAATCTATTCCGTTAGCATTATTTCATGTTAGCAATGTGATTGAAAGTTAGGGGTGGAGATTGGAGGTGATGAAGAGGGTATGCGTACCGCGATACCAGCCCGGCGATCCCACCGGCCAGGACGACCTGGCGCGGTGTGCCCTGTTCAGTTGTGAGTTAGTTGGTGAGGATGATAGTGGCAGTGAGGGTGAAGTCTACCTCATCCTTGAGGTGTTCGCCCCCGGCAGACATGCATGTGATAGATGAAGATCGGGGATTGTCGGGTTGAGACTGGTCGTTGTAGTTTGGTAGGTATGCAGACAATGAGATGAGAGAAAGAATTGAGAATGGATTCAACCGGTTGTTGAGATTATTGGAATTGTTTATTCTCACCGCAGTCTTTAGCTGGAATCCGACTAATTATTAATTATGAAGTAATGAGATAGAGAACAGGTTGGATATGATATGGGTTGGAGTTATTATTCCCGGTCTCTTAATCCGGACTAGTCCTGAACGGGACGATAAAGCGGCATGGAGCTAGTCCGGATCGGGTGGATCGCCTGAGGTATCCCGGCCTGGTCACATGTTTCTCCACGATATTCCTTTCCCCCGCTCTGTTTTGATTCTATTCTCCTACATCACTCTCTCCACCATGGTCCGCTTGTTGAGGTCCGTCCTCCGTCCCTGTCGGCTGGCTATTCCCCGGACAGTGTCTGCCCCTTCCAGTCTCCTGTCTCGTGGTGCGTATCGTGCGTACTCCCAACCGGCGGAACCTGATCCAGCTGTCAACAATGATCGACCCCACGCGCCCAGCGGGCCCTCGGCGCAGCCTCGAAAGCCGAAAACGGTCGTCAACCTCGGGGCATCAGACAACCTGGCTAAAGCTCAAGGACCGGCAGCGGCCATGATTGATGAGGATGCTCTCTATATCACCCACCCCAGTGAAGGGCCCAGAACATTGATGCATCGTCTCCTGCGCGATGCCTGTAAATGCCCGCGATGCGTCGATCCGCACTCCAAGCAGCGCAACCATCGCACTAGTGACATCCCGCCCTCCATTCAACCGCGGGAGATCAAGTGGAACGGCCGGATACTCGAGGTGCAGTGGATCAACGACCTCCCGGGGTTCGACGAATCGCACACCTCCCGGTATACCTGGCGGGAACTGACCGAAGCGCACCCCAACGACCTCCACAGCACGAGCGGGCTGGGCAGACGGCGGCAGCTCTGGGACAAGGCAGTCATGGACAAGCGCCAACACTGGGTGTCGTATAACAAATACATGAACGACGAGCCGAAATTCAGCGCCGCCATGCGCCAGCTCGCGTCGCAGGGCCTGATCTTCGTCAAGGGCATCCCGGACTCGCGCGAAATGGTCGAGCGCATCGCCACGCGCATGGGCCCCCTGCGCAACACCTTCTACGGCTCCACCTTCGACGTGCGCACCGTGCCCAACGCCGCCAACATCGCCTACACCAACGGCTTCCTCGGCTTCCACATGGACCTGATGTACATGAACGAGGTCCCGGGGTACCAGCTGCTGCACTGCCTGCGAAACTCGTGCGACGGCGGCGAGTCGCTCTTCGCCGACGCCTTCTGCGTCGCCGAGTACATGCGCTCGCGCCACCCCAAGGAGTTCAAGATCCTAACCAACCTCTTCCTGAGTTACGAGTACAACCACGAGAACCACGTCTACGGCAACTACCGCCGCGTCTTCGAGACGGCTTACCCGGGCGGGCCCGTCGTCCACGTCAACTACTCGCCGCCCTTCCAGGGCTCCTTGCTCACCAGCCAGCCGCTGCGCAATCCCGAAGCCCTGGACGCCGGCATGGCCGCCCTGAAGGTCTTCGCCGACCTGCTCCAGCAGGAGAGCAACATCTTCGAGCTGAAGCTCAACCCGGGCGAGTGCGTCATCTTCGAGAACCGCCGCATCGTCCACGCCCGCCGCCAGTTCAACACCGCTACCGGCCAGCGCTGGCTGGCCGGCGCCTATGTCGACGAAGACGACCTGCGCTCTCGGTTTGCCGTTATGAGACGGAAATACTCGGCGGATTGGGTTTAACGTGGTCTGATAGGCCAGCTGGAGATCATTAGCCCGGACCGTCACTTTGCAGCCGTCACGTAGTCGATTATTGTAAAAAGGGGAAGATATACCATGTGTTTATAGCGGTGTGGTTACAACGATATGTTAGAAGTACTTGTTTGTAAATAGTACTTGTCTTGTAATGTACTTGTGTAGATATTGAAAATCGGAGCTTGTGAGCAGAGTTATCTTGTCACTTTGGTTTGTAGGTTACCTTTGTACACCTCCATTATCCTCCCTTCTCGCCCCCTTCCTTCCCTTGCAACAAACAGTACGTGATACACTAGAGATAAGATAGATAGGTAGGTAGATCCAATCTACACCCTCTTCTGCCTACAGAAAGTCACTACCTATATACATACTGACCAAGTCTACTAAAGCGTATGCTTCCTACACACCGGTCCAGCCTCCTAGTACCGGGTACCGGGTACCAAATAGTCTCAGCCTCCAGAATGATACATTCTGTTATGAAGACTGATGATCAGCCCCTTCGTCACTGGTTGGGTCGCGTTGTACATACAGTACGTCTTTAGCGGGGTTAAGCTAGTTAGCTACCTTCATCTCGCATTCTGTACCCCAGGGTCTATAGTGAGACGCGCTCTTCTAAGGGAATTTCAAGTGTGAGACTGTTTTGAAGCGTGCGGATCTCACTTCTAGGCATGCACGGAGTATAGATAGAGAAAAGGGGAGGTGGATAGGTTTGGTTGTTTGGTTGGGGGGGATTGTTTATTTATGTATAAAAGGTACCTTGGTAGGTAGGTACCGATGGGTTAGGGTTAGGTACCTAAGTAGTTGATGCCATCCATGGCAGTGCTGTGTGTGAGTGTTGAAGATCGTACCTAGCTTGGGGGTGGATATTGTAAGTATCTTCATTCTTATGTTTATCTGTTTCTCTCCAAATGGGTCTATGTATAACTCCTCTAGCACGACTCTAGCCACCCAATAAATACAGAGAAATAAAGATCAGTGAATAGTATAAGAAACGGATTAGATGACATCTCCTCGCTATGTACATAGTAGTAAAGTAAACTGATCGACTTGATGATCAGGTAGACAGCGCCGAGGCACTCACGCAGCGGCCGGGGCCTTGTTGACCGAGAATTCCCGGAAGAAGTCGGGGTCGTTGTTGAGTTCTTCGCGGACCTATCATAATCAGTTAGTGCTATTCAACATATATATATAAAGGAGGTAAGAAGGAAAAAAAGCTTACAATATCCAATCCACCCACCAACTCCCCATTCATCCACAGCTGAGGGAAAGTCGGCCACTCAGCAAACTCCTTCAGACCCTGTCGTACGTCCTCATCGGCCAAGATATTGAAGAAACCGTACTTGACGCTCCCCTCGCGCAGGATGCCAACCAGCTGACGACTGAAGCCGCACTGCGGCGAGCTGGGCGTGCCCTTCATGAAGAGCATGACAGGCGCAGCCTTGACGAGCTCCGCCAGACGGGAGAAGAGCGCCTCGCGGCTCTCCTCAGCCGTCACGGTGGCGCCATTGACGGGGGCCTGGGTGGCTGTCGCGGGGCCGCTTTCACGGGGCACGGTCGAGAGGACGGGCGGGATGGTGGACTTAGAGGGCTGATCGGTTGTGGAGGGGGCTGATGGTGCGGCTGCGCCGGCGTGGCGCTCGACGGCGTCGCGGACGCGGATGGCTTCGGAGCCGCTGATGGATTCAAGGGTCTGGTTGTCGCGGATGAGGACGACGAAGGGGACGGCGGTGACGTTGTAGGCTTCGGAGATGTCGGGGAGCTCTTCGGCGTTGACGCTGACGAAGGAGATGGCTGGAGGGGTGGTCACTGGGTATTGGGAGGCGAGGGCGGAGAGCACGGCTCGCATTTGGGTGCAGGGGGCGGCCCAGGGGGCGTGGAAGTAGAGGACGAGAAGGGAGGAGGGGGGAAGGTTGGCTAGGCCGGAGGCGAAGTCGGCTTCGCTTGTGATTTCGACGAGGGAGGACATTTTGTGGTGGTTTGGTGGGATATGAGGGGTAAGTATATAGTAGATGGGTAGCTCTGGATACCGATGGAGGTGATCAACCAGGGATTATTATGAATGCAGTGAGGTTAAATGGATAGTGACCGGTCAGGGTGTGAAAAAGAAGTCAATCCCAGGGAGTGGATATGGATGAGGTTTAAGATATAGAGAGGAAATGCGGGACAATCAGGAAAGGCGATGGCGAAATTTTGGCCGCTTATCAGATCCCGCTGGGTCGTCATGGATCGGATTTACCGTTGTTCCCCGATCGTTACGGTACCGAACATGACTCATCTGATTGATACGCTGGGTTATCTTTAGGTCTTCATGAGTCAAAAAAATAAATTAAACGAACGGATAGGAAAGTTAGAAAGAAAGGAACAAAGAATGAAGGATGTAAAGGAGAAGATCCAGCAGATCCCCCAATAAAAATACAAGAATCGAATCAACTAAATAATACAGTTCAAGAATGGCAATTCCATCACCGAGCCTCCCCCGTCTCCATCGCTTCTTCCCGTTGCATAGCCAATCGTACCATCAGATCCCGCTGGGCCATTTGTGACTTGCGCCGTTCGTGAGTCCCGTCCTTGTGCTGGACATTATCCGGAGCACTGCTCCGTTTCGTACCCGACGGGTTCTCCTTGCTCGATTCGCTCGGTGGTTGGGTTGCGTTCCCATCTCGATCCTGATCGCTGCTCCCTGGAGTCTGCGCCATGTCCTGCTCGAATGAGTTCTTGGCTCCGAGGCGGGTAGATGAGAGTTCTCGTTGCGATGGCGGCCGTGAGCGGTTACGAAGGCCCGGGGACGCCCGGGTCGCGTATTTCGCTGGTCAGGGCTCGTGTTCAGCGGCACACGTTCTCCCTGGCTGCCGGGGCCGCTGGTCTCCGTCGAAGCGGCAGGCTTGGAAGTCTCGGGTGTGTCTTTTGGTGTCGGGTTGAGCGATTTCCGGGGCCGGCCGACCTTTCTCTCGGGGTTTGTGTTGGATGGGGGCCGGTCCGCCGGTTGGCTCAGACGCGGTCGTTTGGCTACCGGTTGGGCCTGTTGAGGGCTCGAGGCTATGTGGTTGCTCTCATGGTGTCTATTGTCTGCATGTGTGGTCCGGCCAACTTCAATGCGGAACTCGGTGGTTTCTTGTGGTTGTTGGGGTTCTTGCGCTGCCGTGGACGCCTGGGGAGGGACCCTCATCGGAGGCGCCTGTGGAGTGGCCAACGAAAACCCCGTCATGCTGTCTTCGTCGTCGTCATCATTATCATCGAAAGAATCGGCAATGGGTTGCGTATGGCCACTTGAGAATGCCTCTGGCCAGCCACGCTTCCTGCCTGCTTGAAGGAGCCCCGGACTTCGCACTTCTGGCAGCATTTCTTCGACACTAGGCACGGGGACCAGGTGTCGTGTGGCTTGTTCCTCCATATACCGGTTCTTCAGTTTCAGTGCCTCATTTTCCAGTTTCAATTTGTCATTCTCATCCGATTTGTTCCTCAGTTCCTTCAATACTGTCGCGATCATGCTGAAGTCGTTGCCCGGGAGCATCCCTAGCTCGGGAGACCGACCGGGAGTATTGAGTTCGATTCGAAGCGCCGTGAATGCGCCTTTCAACTCGGACATGGTATCGTGGAGGTTGATGACGGAACTCGAGATATGGTCAAGGCTTAGGCCCTGGTGTTGGATCTGCTGCTCGACCGACAAGCTGTTGTAGTAATCGAGTTCGGCGGAGCCAGTCGGTATCAACGCCCCTGCTTGACTCGACTGTCGATCGCGTTTGGCGCCTGAATCTTTCGGTGTCGGATGAAGGAGTTGTTCGAGAGCCCCGTCCTTGAACATGGGCTCGACCGTGCGCATCGTGACGATTTCTCTAAACGATACCTTGGACATTTTCCAAAGGATATTCGGACTAGACGGGTTAGTCTGCTGTATCGATATCGACGCAACGAAGCGCCCCAACCGCAGATAAGAAAGGGCACAAAATCCACTCACCCATTGTCCAGTTCTGATAACACCCCCAGCCTCTGCTGACACAGCTTGCAGGACACATCCTGTAAAATTCGGCCCCGCAGGATACTCAAATCCGATGACTGGGGAATCTGTTTCTTCTCCGACGAGATAGAGATGCGATGAAGTTCGACGCTCAACCAGCCTGCCGCCACCGAGTACGAGTTGGACAACTTCGCCCACTCATTCTCCAAAGCGGCAAGAGAACTGGAGCAGCGCGAGCACTGACACAAGATCGCCGGACGAGTGAGTCTCGAGAGATCCATCTTGTAGACGACCTAACAATTCACAAACGATCGAAACCCGCGATGGGGGGCTCTGCTAGGTAAACGACGCCACCTTAACGGTTTTCGACAGGGGAAAGGGGGGGGAAAAGATCTCAGTCCACAGAGGGCATGCCAGGTCGAAGCGCAAAGTCTCCCGCCCGCAAAAGTCTAGAGGGATCTCGACTGCTGACTGATCCGTCAGTGCGGCCACGATGACTGAGATTGACGGTCACTTTACCTGATTCGGGCGCATCGTCTCGAGCCACACGCGTTTCAGTTTCGTCATAGTATGACCTGTACCCTGTTCCGGTGTATTATCGAGTATTGTCGGAACTTACCAGATTGAAACTAACTGGACTGCGTTAGTGGATTTATTAGGATTTAGGGCGACGTTGTTTGGGATCCCGGTTAGTCATCCCCCGCACCCGGGCGGTGTTTTTCGGTATCGGCCTTGGGGGAGTTACTGTTGGTGGCTTGCATCTATATCCCCAGTCTTTGGATAGCGGCCAATCTCCATGCGACGCTCTCCCTGCACGCTCCTTCGATCGGTCTCTCTGAACTGGTCGGCTGTGCCAATTCGAAGAGTGTCCTTGTCGTCTAGAATCGCCGTCGCAAACATGTCAACAGCGGGGGCAAGAAAGAGTAACACCTGGCAGGGTGCGGGGGCTGCCGAATTTGATCTCCGGAGTGCGTATAATCCAAAAACCTCCCCTCGATGGGCCTACGCGATTCTCAGAGGATACTGAATGGTACGGTAAACCAGGCGACACGATGACCAAGCCGACCCCGTCCATGCTCGAAGCCATCTGTCAGACCACCCTTCTGGACGATGTCTTCAACGAGGACCCCGTCACGCAGGACCTCCAGACTTATGTCGCGAAGCGAACCAACCATGAGGATGCGCTGCTGGTCATGTCCGGGACCATGGGCAATCAAGTGGCAATTCGGACCCATCTCGTGCAGCCCCCCTACTCCGTCCTTTGCGACCATCGATCGCATATCGTGTGCTACGAAGCGGGCGGCGTGAGTTCCCTCACCGGCGCAATGGTCCAGTGTGTCATTCCGAAGAACGGCGTCCATCTCACGCTCGAGGATATCCAAGCGCGCGCCGTTCTCGACGACGACATCCACCACTGCCCGACGAAGCTGATCAGCCTGGAAAACACCCTGGACGGCATGATCATGCCGCTGGCGGAGGCGCGTCGGATCACGGAATGGGCGCATGCCAACGATATCAAGGTCCACCTGGACGGGGCGCGGCTTTGGGAGGCTGCGGTGTCGGGGGCCGGGAGTCTCTCCGAGTACACTAGCCTGTTTGACAGCGTGAGCCTGTGTTTCTCCAAGGGACTCGGCGCCCCGATCGGTAGTATCATTGTCGGGTCGAAGGAGTTTATCAAAAAGGCGCGGTGGTTCCGCAAGTCCATTGGGGGTGGGGTCCGGCAAGCGGGTGTGCTCGCGGCTGCCGCCCGAGTGGCCGTCGAGGAGACGTTTGGGCCGGGTCCTAGCGGCGAAGGGGGGAAGCTTGTAGAGACACACGCCCGCGCCAAACGGGTCGCCGACATGTGGACGAGCCGTGGGGGAAAGCTGGCCCATCCCGTACAGACGAACATGGTCTGGTTGGATCTGGAGTCGTCTGGGTTAGGACCCAATGATCTTGCCGAAATTGCCAAGGACCAAGGCCTCCAATTACTAGGAGGTCGGATCGTCGTCCACTACCGTAAGTCGCCCCCAGTTTTGTTTGTTCGCGCATGGATACCTATGGTAAATCTTCTGACTCGTCACAGAGGTCTCCGAGGAGGCGATTGCCCGCCTTGAGCGGGCGTTTGATGCCGCCATGAGTGGGAAGTATCACGGTAGCGCTGACCTGAGCAAACCTTACGGAACCAAGTAAATAGACAAAGCCACATAGTACGCAAAACCTACCGTAGTTCCTTCACCATTCAACCTCATTGTCCTTAAAGTTAAACCCCTGTAGCCATAGAAGTCCACCGGCTGTCCCACGGATCCTTCCCGGCGGCCAAGCCCGACACCGCGTCGATGCCTGATTGCTGCCTGGGGCGATCCAGCTGAACCATTTTCTCCTCCGCAGTTCATCCGCTTTTGCTTGTTTGTTTCTCGGACGACGAAACCCTCGACTGGACAAATCTCTGTCGCGTCTGCCCCGTTGCCCGGCTCTTCCCGTCAAGCAACGATCATTGCAGCAGTCACATCCACGGGTGATCTTTGCAGTGTCATGGTTTGATGGGGAGCTCGCCATCTGTGTAAGTTACCTCCACCGTCGTTGGCTACACAGCCTGCTCAGTGAATGGACAGTGGTACCTGGACTTGACTAATCATCTCTTATCGTTTAGACATAGTGACCCTTACTTCCTCAATACATCGCTGTCCATATTCTCTTCTGCCCCTGTCATTCCTTGATTCAATGCCCCTGCACCGACGCCTGGTTCCCGGGGTTCGAGGTTGCGCGTGACTGGTTCCTGTTACAGCTGGAATCGCTCAGCCTTGTCATAAGATATTCATTCCGTCGCCTGATATCCAACTACGATCGTCGGGTTCCCAATCGATCCATCGTTGATCGGTATCCATCCTACTGTTCCTAGAATTCATACTACTCGTTCCTACTTGGCACTCTTGCCGTGGTCCGTTCGAAATCAAAGCGGAAGCGGGAGTGTTGTCGAAACTTGAACTGCCACCACTCTTCTTGGTACCTTGGTGTTTGCGTTGGGGTTTGGCAAGGTGCGACTGTTTTTGCCCTTGTGCTTGCCCTGGTGTGCAGTGAATACGTCACGGGTGCTGAGAGCTAACTCTGGTTAGGCGCATGTGATGGAATTGAGTTAGTTGTCGTATTGGTTATCCAGGCACTCATCTCCACAAAGCGGCATACATCTCCTAGGTCTTTCGCTGTACCCAGTAGCCGTGTCTCCATTGCTTTTTTTTTTTTTTTTTTTTTTTGTCTTTTTATTGTTTAATCTCCTTGTCGAGGTCCATCGGCATCATCAGGGCTGATGGAGGCGACCCAAGAGTCGACTCAGCCATGCACGGACCCGCGTCGTATGGGGTACAACAACTCCGGGCTAGTGGAGGAGGACGTGTCGGACATTATCTGTATCCTGCACCCGAATTCCCCTGCGGCGCATGATGCGGTGTCCAAGACGGCTCTTTTCGCCCCGCAACATATCCTGCAGAGGGACGAGCTGGAGTATGAGCGCAACGACACCCCGGCTTTGGACCTTGCTCTGAGGCTTTCGTCCCCGGTCAAGAATCTTAGCGCGGGGTTCTGCTTCGGGCGCAATCGGGAACGCTGCGACTTACTGCTCGCTTCTGATCCGAAGTTGACGCGGGTCTCCAACGTACACTTTCGCATCTATCTCACTGAGGATGGCATCCTCATGCTCGAAGACCTCTCCACTAACGGCACCATTGTAGACAACTGTCGTCTCCGCAGAGTTCAGAGAGAAAACAGTCGCATGCTTACTGGTGGCTCTGTTATACAAGTGCTGAGCGGCGACCAGGTTTCAGTGGAGGTCAGGTTTGTGGTTCGCTTTCCCTCGCGGGACGGACATGTCATGCAGTATACCGAGAATATGCTGCGGTACTTTGAGCGCATCCAGAAGTGTCAGACCGGTACTGTGCAGCCAAGGACGCGTCAGGCATCGGTGCAGCCGGTCCTGCAGTGGAATTCATACGGCATGCACTGGACGGGGGGATCGATGTACAATGTGACGGGCCAGGTAGGAAAGGGTGCCTTTGCCACGGTCTACAAACTCGCCACCAAGCAGCACGGTATGGTCTATGCGGCGAAAGAGCTGGACAAGCGGAAGTTCATGAAGAATGGCATTTTGGATCAGAAGGTGGATAACGAGATGAAGATCATGCGAGATCTCAGACACGTGAGTAGCTGGTTTGTGCGGACTATGTCGCGGATGTTGATGCTGATTTTACTAGCCTAACATCGTCCAATACGTCGACCATCACGAACACGACCGGTGGATCTACATCATTATGGAGTATGTCCCCGCTGGGGAGCTGTCCACTTACCTAGGGTCCCATGGCAAAATCCCCGAGGACATGGTGCGCACCATCGCACGGCAGATCCTCCATGCGCTCCAGTATCTTCACCGACGCAAGATCACCCATCGAGACATCAAGCCGGACAACATCTTGATTGCGTCCTTGGATCCCCTTCGAGTCAAGTTGTCGGATTTTGGTCTGTCCAAGGTAGTCCAGGAGGAGACGTTCCTGAAGACCTTCTGTGGAACGTTGTTGTACTGCGCCCCGGAAGTATACCCCGAATACGAGACGTATCGCCGGGGTGAGGCGAGAAAGAGGCGCCGATTGGGTGACCCGTAAGTCTCCATGCCTGTCGGTAGAATCCCCGCTCACTGACCGCCAGGCCCCCGAGAACTTCGCCGTACGACCAATCCGTGGATATGTGGTCGTTCGGTGCCGTGCTCTACCACATCCTCGCGGGGGTGCCCCCGTACATAGGACGCGGGGATGACAGAGGCGCCCAGATGTTGCGAAACATCATGACGTCGGACGCAGACTTTAATATTCTCCATCACGCCGGTGTATCGGATGCGGGCATTGATTTTGTCGCTCGACTTCTGAACCGAGATCCTCATGCACGCCCGAAGGAGAGGGAATGCTTCCGCCACCCGTGGATTGTCGACGTACCGGACGTGGACGAGTACGAGGACGACGGGGTATCCAGTGGTCCGGATGGTCTCTCAGACATCGGAGAAGACATCGAGGACGAAGAACTGGATGCGTCGCAGCTCTCAATCGAAGATAAGCTCGACGCACAGGATGCCGAGGATGGAGATGGGCTAGCCCAGTCCAAACGACCTCGGATTGACTACCCACCCGTCGAGATCCGCTATCCTTCTCTCCCCAACTTTGAGAGCGTACGGGAGGGTCAGCCGCCGTCAGACTCTACCCCCAAACGCCTCTTTGGCGAGATCAACCCGGCTGCGCTACCCAGCTCGCACGCCCTGGGGGCCAACCTAGATGCTTATGAAGATGACAACTTCAGCATCCATGACTTTGTTTCCTCAACCGGTGAGTCGATGATCAGCGACGGCTTCAGCCTCAACTCCATCATGTCCCTTCCGGAGAACCCCGTGGCGGGATCCGCACCGAGTTTGATGGGCGCTGAGAACATGGTTGGACAGCTGAACATGAACTCCACGTGGCACCCTGGAATCTCAACCGCACTCCTCCCCGTCGTTCCAAACCCGAGACAGCGAACTAGTGCGGGCGCTGAGTCGAGCGGCCGTGGTCCGGGGCTGGATAGCCCGCCGGACACCGAGAACGAGACCCCCAAGGCCAGCGCGTTCCGCCGACGCATCGAGCTGCCCCTTCCCGACACCGGGAGCGAACGGTCGAGTCCGGGCCCCGGCACGACGCCGACGGCCCCCCGTGACGTACCCAAGTCAATCCCAGGCGAGGCATTCGACGTCGAGCTCGCCAACACGATCGACGCGAAGACCGGCCAGCAGCTCCCAAACGAGTCCGACAGGGCAGGCTCCACAACCCCTCCGGATCCCGCCCCAGGCCACGTCCCCTTCGGAACGCCGAACATCTACCTCCACCCCAGCCAACCCCGGCCCCTCCTGGGTAAGCTGACGACGCTACCAGGGTCGATCTTCCCCCTAACCATCCAGCTCGAAGACCGCATGACGTCGTGGGGCCGGGGTCCACAAGCCACCGTCTGCTACCCGGACCCGATGGACACGCGCATCCCGGCCTACGCACTAGAAGTAACGTTCTGGACGCCGGCGATCGAAGCGCAGATCGCCTCGGGACGGGACTGGATGACCGTGCCGGGGGTAATGGCCATCCTATCGACCAAGACCCGCAAGTGCATCTGGGTGAACGACACGGAGCTCCGGCGGGGACCGGAGGGGGCGAACGGGCGGGAAGGGTTCCACTACGGCAAGCTCTACTCGGGGGATGTCATCACGATCTACAAGCACCGGAGCAAGTTCCTGAAGCTGCAGTGCGAGTTTTACCACGGGGAGAGTGCGCGTGCGCGGCCCGAGTCCGAGAAGGGGTTCGTTGTGCGCAAGGCGTTGATGGCTAAGGAGACGTCGGCGAATCAGTTGCCTGCGCGGAAGGATCGGGGTACGAAGAAATGAAATTTTTTTTTTTATCTCTCTTTATTTTTTTTTTCTTTATTCCATTTTACTTGATTCATTTCCCCCACATGTATTTTGACTGGAGTTGTTGGATTGATCTGGTGAAGTCAAGTCTACGCATGCTCTCCTCTACCACTGCCGTCTTTAGACGAAAAACAACAAAATAAACCAAGAACCAAAGACAAAAAAGAAGAAAGAAAACAAGTGAGTAATTGGGAAAGGCATAGTTGAGACAGAAGACGGATTGGGATATGCAGATAGGATAGTGAATGGAATTGGCAATGTACAGGTAGTAGGGAAAACCAGGTACACTGTAGTTTTGATACAATAACTATGATATGAATCAACGAATTTATCAAACGATTAGATGAGCTCATCCGTGTTTGAAGTAAAATTCACAGTATAGATTTATACCATCTCTGCTCATTTATTCAAGTCTCACCTGAAGTACAATTTTACTTAAGACCCTACCTACCAAGAATCAAAGTCCTATCGAGAAAGAAAGAGTTACCAAAGCCCTACCAGATGAGAGGACTGTTTCAAAAAGCCCAGCTAGTATTCGACCCACTTTTCCTTCGGACGTGCCATGCTGAATCTGCCGTGAGTGACCGAGTGTGGCCCTGTTCTAAGCACGGAGTCAAAACCGATGCGTAGACTAGACCGGAATAGACCACCAGGACTACTGGGTGGGTCCGTCTTGCGTTTCCCCTGCTTCTTATGACAATTCCATGGTGTTTTTACATTATTTCTACCATTTGTCTATATCTGTAGAACAGATCTGACATTCAGCAGGAAATTAATAGAAAAAACAAATCCCATGATCTCAATCAGTAACAGTGCCAAAGCAAACAAACCCACCAGAGAAAATCATAAAGAGACAACTTAATCAATCCCAGACTAGACCCAGACAGACCCTTACAGACAAACCAGGTTACATTCCCTCCAGCGGGGCAAGAGGGGGGCGCTTTTACAAAAGCCACCGTCGATCCACCAGATCGGCCGTTTTACCATTGTAGTTATTATACTAGTTAGTCCACTGCCGTTTCAGACCTTGTCGGGATTGAGACCCCTGTCGGGGATATTCATACCTAGGTTGGAGGTGGCATGTCTGGATGAAGGGGGGATCGGTAGATATGGGGTAATTATCCTGGATGGGGTTGTTTCATATACCTACCTACTGATCTTGTCGAGCTCTTGAAGGATGTCTCTTGTCGTACCTATCGAGGTAGGGTAGTATAAGTGGAAATGCCTAATAATATCGGATGTCTAGACGTTCCATGGGACGCTTAAGGACACACGTTGGACGGAAACGGGCAAACCCGTTCGCGGTCATTTTTCTCTTCTTTTTCCTAATTTCTCTTTTGAATTCTTAATTTTAATCTGACGGTGACTTTGGTTCCTTTTTCAGTTTGAGGTGAACCTGAGGCAGCACATGATAGATCCCTTCCGTCATTCCTGCTTTTCCCCTCCCTTCTTTCACTTCCTCTCTTGTCTCGATCTTCAACTACTCTTTACATTCCATACACCCTCTTCTACTGCGCATTCCTAGCGGACTTCACCTTCACCTACCCTATCTCACCAACTCACCATGTCCTCCGGATCCCCCTCCCCCCGTCCCGACGGAGGAAGAGGCTGGTCCACCCCATCCCTCACGCCCCACAGCGGCCGCTCAACACCACGCAGCAGCGAGCTCCTCACCCCCGCCAGCGTATCGAGCAACATCTCCTGGGCATCCGCAAAGGCCAAGAGCGAAGAGGTCCGCGGGTATCCGTCCTTCGCGACGCGCAACAACGGCTTCTTTTCGCGCTCGAAGCGCCAGATCTCCGCCACCCTGCCGCGGTGGCGGTCACCTTCGGGATACGACGACTATGCGGAGAAGGATGAGAAGGGCGTGTATCCGTATTATGGGGCGGGTAGACGTGGGTGTTCGCCGTTTGGGTCGGGGAGGAGTGTGCTGAGACGGAAGAGGATGAGGTTGTTTGTGGTGATGTTGTTGGGATTGATTGGGTATTTGTATATGTGGAGTGGTATGTATTGCCTATATCCTTCTCCCGATGGGTCAGGCTAATGGTACTAGCTCTCGTGGAACGGTATCGACGATCGCCCTTCGGGAACGGACGCAAGTTTGTCATCGTCCTCGAGTCCAATATTGAAGGCGGGGTGATGGAGTTGAAGGGCGCGCGCGAGTGGGCCGTCGAGCGCAATAGCATCGCGAATAAGGCCGCGTATGCGAAGCGGTGGGGTTATGACCTGGAGGTCGTCAACATGCTCGCCAAAAAGCGGTACTCGCACGAATGGCGCGAGGGATGGGAGAAGGTCGACATCATCCGGGAGACGATGGGCAAGTATCCGCACGCGGAGTGGTATGTCCCTCTCGAGCGAACTGGTGGATGAAGCTAATAGTGACAGGTTCTGGTGGATCGACCTCAACACCTGGGTCATGGAAGAGTCCTACTCGCTGCAAGACCACCTCTTCAACCGCCTCAGCGACATCACCTACCGCGACATCAACGTCTACAACCCCCTCAACATCAGCCACCCGCCGACAGAGCCCTACCTCGACGAGGTATCCCGCTCCGCCACCGGCGACGGCGACGTCTCCTCCATCAACATGGTCCTTACCCAAGACTGCGGCGGCTTCAACCTCGGCTCCTTCTTCCTGCGGCGCTCGCTGTGGTCCGAGCGCCTGCTCGACAGCTGGTGGGATCCCATCCTATACGAGCAGAAGCACATGCAGTGGGAGCACAAGGAGCAAGACGCGCTCGAAAACTTATACATCAGCCAGCCGTGGGTGCGCAGCAGCACGGCCTTCCTACCCCAGCGGTACGCCAATGCCTTCCCGCCTGGAGCCTGCGGCGCCGGCGGCGATCCCGAAGTACACTACTCCGAGGCGGAGCGGGACTTCGTGGTCAACATGGCCGGGTGCAAATTCGGACGGGACTGCTGGGCGGAGATGCACGAGTATCGCGAGCTCAGCAAGAAGCTGAATCGGACGTGGTGGGAGCGTGTGGGGAGTCGACTGGAGAGTGTTCTTGGACGATTCTTTCCACGGGAAGAGGCGTAGCCTGTATATTGATTTTGGATTATCTGGATTGTTTGGATAGGGTTAATTGTTTGGGCTTGGAGTTTGGATGGATGCATCATGGGTGGGTCAAATAGGCGTTTGTATGGTATTTATTCGATCCTGCTAGGTTAATCCAATTAAGCCTGGTTAATGCCAATTGATGTTTGAATTACTATATTGATCTTAGAAGTAGTGATGCCATCGTCATACACTAGCCGGTTTGTAGTCACGTGAGAGACAGAGTGCTAGATGGCTGACTAAGACGCACAAAGCCAACCCAGCAGACCGCCTTCCAACCCACCAATCAGACCGTCTCAATTGCACAGCGCTCAACCTCACTCTCTTCTCCAACCTCTTGTACCTACAGGACCACCAACAGCTCAACCACAGCAGCGCGCAGCACTCAATTCCACCACACCCTCGACCCGACCCTCACCTCACCTTACCTCAACCGAAACGCCCAAGGCGGAGGAAACGAACGAACGAAAATGCCCACCCCCGAATCGGCCTCCTTCCTCGCGAAAAAGCCCACCGTGGCACCGACGTACGACGGCGTCGACTTCGAGGACAACGTCGCCGTGCACAACGCCCGCGACGCCATCATCCGCGAGCAGTGGGTGCGCAGCATGATGTCGCGGCTGGTGGGCGAGGAGCTGGGCAAGTGTTATCATCGGGAGGGGGTGAACCATATGGAGAAGTGTGGGGTTTTGAGGGGTGAGTCTGATTCTTTTTTTTTCTCTTTCTTTTTGGGTTGGTTGAGTGGCCAATTGCGGATTGCTGGGGTATACGTGTGTATATACACTATGTGTATATGTGTGTGTGTATGGCCGGTTTGGTTGATTGATTAATTGATTGATTGATTGGTGGATGGAGGTGGATATTCGTTCATATCTACCGTCATCCATCTGTCTACCTATCTATAAGAGTGTGTACTAACATATCATAGAAAAATACTTCGAACTGCTCAGCGAGCGCAAGATCAAGGGTTATCTGGGACAGGAGAAGAACGTGTTCGAGAAGGCTTGATTATTCCCTTTCTATCTTATCCTGTGTTTATTGCATTTGTTGGTTGCATTGTATTTTATTTATAAACTTTTTTATTATCACTTCGTGTCCGGTGGTAGATGTTCAGCTGGGGCTTCCTTCCGGTGGATATAGATGCCAATGCTGGTTGAAGTCTTTGGCTGGCAATGGATTGAAGATACCGGTTGCTAGGTACGGCATGGACAGTGTAGTATGTGCTGCTATATTATATTCGATCCGGCCCTTATAGAGCTGTCGGGTTCTATCCAAATAACACCAGGGAACACGGTTTAAAAAATCGAGAGACTATGTCAATAATATGCACTCTCCGTCCGCTCCGGGTACGCCCCCGGCGTGTGCGTCTCTCCCAATCCCTCGTCACCTTCCTCCTCGTCGCTCTCACCACTGATACTCCCGGTATCATCCGGAGGTGCCCGCATTTGCGCCAGCTGCTCGTCGTCCAAAGCCGGCAGCTTGTACGGGCCTGGCGGCGAATGAATGTCACGCCCGGACGGAAGGCTGTTCAGCAGGTCGCTGGACGGGGGAATGAGCTGAGTATTTATCTGCTCTTCATTAGCACATGCCTGGAAACAGGGCGAGTAAGAAGAAAGATGGGGACATACAGTATCATTCATCCTCACCCATTTCACCTCCAACATCTCAATCACCCTCCCCTCCTCCTCCCTCCCCGCATAATCCCCGGCCCCAACTCCCCACTCCTCTCACGACTCCCCCCACCCGCCCCCTTCTCCAACCGTCTCTCCTCCCTCCTCTCCATCCACCCCTGCTTCAACCTATCCAACCCACTCGCCGCCCCCTTCTCCGCCTTCTCCGCCCTATCCTTCTTGCCCGCCGTCCCACCCTGCACCCCCAACGCCCCCCTCGCAGCCCTCAACCAAGCAATCCCCTCCCCAATCCGCCCCGCGAGCTCCGCATCGACGCCGAAAAAGCGACACGCACGCGCGCGCGCCACTCGGCTCAACACCCGCACATACCGCACCAGCCGCTCGTCGACGCCGGCTTTCGCTTTCGCGTGCGCCCCGACGGAGCTCAATCCAGCAGCGGCTTGGTCGGCGTACTCTGCTGCGCGGAGACACAGGCGCGCGAAGAGGTGGGCGCGCACTTTGGGGATTTCGGGCGCGCGCACCATCCAGTCGCGGTCGTTAGGGTTTCGCGCTTGGATGCATGCTGTTACGTAGGAGTCGTCTTTTAGCACGGCGAGGAGGGTCGCTTCTGAGAGGGCTAGGCTGGCGAGGGCGGTTTGGGTCGTGGGGTTTGTGTCGGGTGGTGGGGTGGTGGACGGCAATGTAGGGTTTGAAGGCCACGAGGCGAGGAGGGTGTGCACGGCGCTGGCTTGGAGGAGCGAGCGGGTGGCGGATTGGACGGCGGCGGTGCGTTGGTCGGCTGTGGGGGTGGATACTGCGTAGAGGGTGCGGGTGACGCCTGAGTGGGCGAGTCCGCTGAGGACGTAGCCTAGGGTTGTGAGGACGAAGGCGAGTTCAAAGTCGAGGGTATGGCCGCGGGCGCGCGTGCGGGTTGGTGCTGTTGCTGCTGCGGGGGAGGATAAGGTGGGGCGCCATTCGGGGGCGAGGTCCGCGCGCGGGAGGACGGTGATGAGTTCGCGGGTGCCGCTGGTGGTTTCGATGGGTTTGTCGGCGAGGCCGGCGGAGAGGGCGTGTAGGTAGGGGAGGTAGTCGGTGAGGGCTGTTAGGATGGTGGGCAGGTGGGCGTCTTGTTGGGGCCCGGAGGGAGTTGCTTGTGTGTCTTGAGGGCGACGCGGAGGGCATGGCGGGCGGTGGAGGCGGCTTGGGGGAGAGAGGGATGGGTGGAGGAGGAGAGTGAAGATTGCAGGGAAAGGTGAGAGGTCGTGGGGAGGGTGAAGGGGTAGACCATGGTTGATTTGGGTTGAGGTCGAAGTGAGGGTGAGTGAAGGTGAAGTTGATGGGGAAGATCGGCTGGTTGGCGGCTGATGTCACCGGCCAAGACAGGTCTGATCCACCGTATATCACGGACTTACAATTCTGTTAAGGAACGGTCATATATTGCTCAATAAGGTCGAGTGTATTTCTCGAATCTATTCATGGCTCGTCGGCTCGTTCGTATGTACATCACATTTGAGATCTCTGCTCTGATCTCCCGGCTAGCTCTGTCGAAATCGTAGCGAACCCAAACCCCTCTAGACAACACCCACCATGCTTATCCTCCCCATGGCGTCCCTCAGCCATCAGGTCCTCGATTCTATTCCTCGGGGTATCGATAGTCAATAGTCGTAAAGCGTGAGCCCTCAACGGGTGCTAGATGACTCGCATGGTGACAGCAACCACAGCACGAAATGTATGCCTGTCGCACAGGTCGACCTGCATAGTCGACAGCCATTCGTAGCAAACCGGCGAGTCGTCGCAGTGAGCGAGAGCGTGGCAACGTCTGGCAAAAAACAGACATCATGCAGCCAGCCAGGATCATCCCCACAAGGGGTGAAAAAGGTGAAAGGGAAATAAAAGTCAAGCAATATCCCATCTACCTCACACATCCATCCCCTCCCCATCCGACAGATTACTCGGGGCACTGCTAATCCCCGACGAGTCGTTTTCCAACATATACGGAGCTCGCGATCGAATCTGCGAACCCCATTCTTGAATGCTAGGCACGCCGCCCTCGATCACAATGGGATGTTCGTCGGCGCTCTTCCCCAGCACGGTACCCGCATATCGAGACTCCTCGCCCGTCTTGCTGTGTTTCTTCTTCAGCGCCGTCAAAAAGTCCTCCTTCTCCACGGCGGCCTCGGTGTCGACCATGTCGCCCTCGCTAGGCACGAAGCCGGCAATGCGCCGGATCTCGTGGTTGGCGGGGCCGGTAAACCACGATATGAATGCGTCCAAGCCGCGCATGTCCTCTGATCCCTGCCAGTCCTCCTCCCACTCGCGCAGCTGTGGCCGTAGCGCTCCGGCGTCCTGGAGTGCCTGGTAGATGTCTTCGAGTCCGGGAATCGGGTCGCTGGGGTGCGCGTTGGCGGCGTGGTCTGCGGCGAACGAGGCGAGAATCATCATGTATCGGCCAGCGAGATCGGCCACAGTGTCCAGCACCGATGGCCGTGTCGCGTGGAAGCCGGCGGCTCGAAGGATCTGAATGATTGGGGGGCGTAAGAGGGCGTTGTGCAGGTTGGGGGCGGACATGCTGGTTTGGTGATGAGGTTGGTTGTATTTGTAGCTGAATCGGTAGTATATCTATGAATGGATACACCAAAGGAATTATGAAAGAGCGAAATGGTGAATGAGGAGTTGTTGATGTTTTGCAATGAATGAAGCAAGATTGATCAATGGCGATTGAACGCGGTGACCAAAGGCGGTGTGTGCAGCACCTCTCTCCGCGTCTCTTCCATCTCTTCTCTTCCCTTTCATCTCTTCCTCTCCACACCTCACCGTGACCATCGTCTTGTCCCAGCATTTGCTTGGGGCGTCTTATCTATCACCATGTCAGAATCGCGCCCTCCGATCAAACTCACCTTCGGCAAGAAGAAGGCCGCCGAAGATCCTTCCAAGAACCAACCTCCGCCTCCCTCTCAACCGCCCGCGACCGAGACCCCCCAACGCAAACTGACTCTCAAGATCGCCCGAAAGCCCGAGGAAAATACGCCGAAGGCAGAGACTCCAGACGAAAAACCCAAAAAGAAGAAGCCGGCCAAGAAACGCCCCGCGGACGGACCCGCATCGATCGAAACACCTGCCGCCTCCGTCACCCCATCCGGCCCCAAACGGTTGAAGCTAAACCCGTCCAAAAAGCCCGGCGTCCAGTCGATCCGCATCAAGAACAAGGCCCTCGTGCCCTCGCGCCCGGTAGGGGTAGGCTACGACTCGGAAGCCTCAGACACCGAAGCCGATCCCGCCATCGAGGAGCAGTTCATCCTGCGCATGCTCCCCGGCGAAGACTGCGACCATCTACGACGCTCCATCGCCGAACGACGCTTCGACCGGTCCGAAATCTCCTTCAAGCCGCTGAACCGCGAGGGCCGGCGCGCCATCTTCCGGGTCCGCGACAAACAATACGCCGCCGCGCTGGTCGACCTGCCGTGTATCGTCGAGGGGATGAAGAGCTGGGACCGTCGCGGGTGGTACAAGTCGGCCGACATCTGCCAGATGCTGCTGATTCTCGGCACGGTGGCCAACGACCGTGAGGCGCTGGAGTACCCTTTGCCCGCAGATCTCACCCAGCCGGACGAAAAGACCCTGCAGTATCCACACGGTCTGACGCCGCCGCTGCGGTGGGTGCGCCGGCGCCGATTCCGCGAGCGGGTCAGCACGCGCACGATCGAGCAGGTGGAGAAGGCGGTCGAGGACCTGATCGCGCAGGATGAGGCGGCCGTGGGCTTGCCGCGCTACGAGCTGATCGACAGCGCGTCGCTAAACCGCGCCGAAGGGTTTGTCCAGAACGGAGAATACGACATGGACATGTACGACGACGAGCAGGACGCTGAGGGCGAGGTGGAATACGGCATGGAGGATGGGCTCTTCGGGGACGATATGGAGGACGCCCTCGCGGCGGAGATGGAGGCGGCTCTGGCGGCCGGAGACGAGCCGCCGGCGCCACCCGCACCGACCGACTCCGGGGTGTATCAGGCGGGTACGCCCACAGCCACGAAACCGCCTACCCCAGCCGCGGAGTCGTCCGGCGACGAGAGCGACGGGTCGGACCGAGACGACGGCGACGAGCCCGAGGAGGAATTGGACGACGAGCAGCTGGAGCAGCAGCAGCAGATGCAGCAGCAGCGGGAGGAGATCGCGGAGCTGGAGGCGCTGATCCGGGCGGACACGGCACGATGGCAGACGATGACGAACCATATCCTGCGCGGGAAGCTGGCGACGAAGATCCAAAAGCTGAAGCGGGACTTGGAATTGAAGAAAGTGTCTATTGGAGAGGGGGATGCGGATGCCTGATTATCTGTGCAACATTTACTACGTTTTACTACTTAATGATACCCAATGCATATTTACTTCACTTGAATCAACTAGCACATCAGACTCAACCCTCAACAAACAACAACACTGCCACCCATACATACAACCCACCCGATCCAATCCGATCCATAACATCAAGAAGAAATTAAACAACAGGCGACCCCGTCCCCCTCCTCACAGCCCCCACAACATCCAACCTCTCCTCCTCCAACTTCCTCCGCCTCAGCGCCTCCCTCTCCACACACCCGACATCAGCCCCAGGCGACGACCCCTCCATTCTCTCCCTCAGCACCCGATCATGTTCTCTGCGTTTGCGGCTCATATGCGCCATTAGGTCGTCTTCTTCGTCGTAGCCGTCGCATCCTTCGAGGTGTTCCCTGGGACTGTCATCTTTGATATTGTTGATGTTGTTGTTATTATAGCGGGAATTGTCTTCGACGGCATGCGCAATATAGCCTTCGTTGGGTTGTTGCTCGACGCCGTAGCCTATATTCATGTCGTTTTTGATATCAGCGTTGGTGTTGGCGCTGGAAGCAGTGGTATAGGGCGATGACGAAGAAGAGGGACGGTGGGATGTGTCTTTCGCCGTGTCGATGACAATATCCCCCGCATGCCGAGTCACTTTCCCCCCCTGTCTAGTGAACTGAGACGACTGAGGTTGTTGCTGGTGCGTAGAGAGAATGCGTTGCTCGGCGGGGGTGTGCGAGACGGGGTTGGAGGGCTGGTTGTAGGCGGCTTGTTTGGGGGGTTCGGGGAGTTGTTGGTTTTTCATTTTCTCTTTTACTTTTCTTTTATGTTGTTTTTTATAGAAGAGAAGAAGAATGTCAGTGTTATTTTTTTCTTGTGTTAACAGGATATGGTTGTTGGGAGGGTTATGTAGGACTGGGTTTTGTAGGACTATATACTATGATATCAGGTGACGTCAGTGGTCGGATATTTTACTATGACTATGCAGGTATGCACTAAGCTTGCTTTATATTACTGGAATAGACTAATAATAATAAGTTGTGGGTCAATCTAGTAATTTAGCATGATTGGTTGACTGCCGATGAATCTCTAGTATCTATATACTAGCATCCATCTCTTCTAGAAATCCACTACACCGCACCGCAAACCCTCCCATAACGACACTCAACACACAACCCACCTAGCTACCACCAACAGGCCCCGGAGTATACCCATTCGAAAACTCCACCCTCTCATCAAACTCCTCCGGCGTCAACCTCCTCAGAAAACCCCCCTCAACAAGCGTCTTCACATTACTATACGCCAAAAACTGCGTCCCCATGCCCGGCTGCTCAAACCAAGGCGCAATGGGCCCCAACCCCACCACAAACCCCTTCGTCACCTGATAAACATGGTAATTAAACGGGTAATCGCCGTCGCGCGACACAAGGTTACTCGGCGGCAGCGAGCGCTCGATATAAGGCGCGCCCAGCGGCGCCAGGAAGGACCCGAACTCGGACCCGAATCGGTCGAGTTTCTGCCCCACGGGGAGGGTTACGTTGCCGAGGATGGGTTTGTTGTCGCTGTCGGCGACGACGTAGCCGTTGGAGGGGGGGTAGATGTAGGTTCCTGCTGGGTCCACGGAGGTGGCCCATTTTTTGAGGAACTCGGCCGGGCAGAGGTCGCCGAGGGGGGCGTAGGTGCGGAGCTCGTTGCGGAGGGGGAATTTCTTGGGAGGGTGGATGGGTCCGAGACGCGAGTCACCGCAGATGAAGGAGGCGTTTTGGAAGGTTATGCCGGCGCAGGGGTCGGGGTGGCAGTGGGTGGGGATGGGGGGCTGTTTTTGTTGTTAGGATCGGTAGTATACTACGGCTGGGACTGGGGGAACTGACTTCGTTGCGGTCCTGGACTGCCTGGGGTAGGGCAGCGGCGGAGACGGCCAGTACGAGGAGCGAAGGGAGGAAATGCATGGTGGGCTGTGGTGAGGAATCAGCTGGGGAGGGAGGATAAGAGCGCGGTGCGATCTATTTATCCTATACGGCTCAGCTCCCCATTCCGTACGATGCCAGGAGAGACTCACATTGTTATGGGTGGCTGGCGCGTGCTTGGCAGCTGAAAATGTCAGGTCCACCCCTGCAGGCACTTTCTCCATCTGGAAGACTATCGCGGTCAAGGTGTCAATAATTCATGCAAGAGGAGGATCTGCAGGACGCTAGTGGTGTGTATAGTGGATGGAGCTTGGACAGGGCTGATTGTAGTGGATGATCGGGATCGGAAGAATTGTTGAATAAATTTGAAGGGCGGAATCACAATACATTTTACATTTGATGTGAGCAGGCTGAAGAATGCTTGGAAGTAAGTAAATTAGGAATAAAATGGGATCTCATCTTGTTAGATTTTCAATAGTGTCGTTTGTTTATATGATCTGACGAACTTGGCGGTCCAGTGGAATTCAGTCTGGATTAGGGCTGGATCTAAAATGTATACTAGGGAAAATGAGAGCACCGTAGGCTTGTAGAGTTGTGTTTCTGTTCAACTGAAAAGTACAGATTTAGAGTCATAATTTAGATTGCCATAAATAGGGGCTTTCGGCCTAGAAAGAATGAGATAATATGAAATATTCTGAACAAGTATAAATATATATGTCTGGATTACAGAGCTGGCTACCCACAGGTGATAAAGCCTGGAGACAAAGTATATTGTATTTATTTGCTTCGAATGTTTGACTGAAAGCATAATATATAATCATACAGTAGGCCATGACTTAAAAGTTAAAATATATAGATAGCAACCATCATAACTATAAGTAGCATGACGCTCCACGTGCTGACGGGCTAACCACGCGACTTTTGTAGCCCTACATGGCTTTATATGATCCCGCGTGGCTTCGGAAGTCTCTATAATACTATATGTATCTAGTATGATTTATATAACGCTCTAGATGAGGTTCTGAAGTAAGTCTATCGCTGTATGAATCTTATCAACATATACATAGCAGATCTCTCAGCTTTTGTATACACAGGTCGTTCAGCACCTTTTCCATTCGCGCCCCTAGCGTGTCAGCCCCTAATAGAGATAGTGTGCTCACCAAAGCTCATAAGGAGGAAGGCTTTGTGTGTCTGCATCAGTTTCGTCATGTCAAGATGATTGTACCGTCAAGTGAGGCTGATCTGCTTGCAGTTCACTCACGCAACGTTACTTAGCAAGAACCCCAGCCTTTCCCAACCACTCATACGCCTCCTCATAGATCCCCCTCGCAATCTCCTCCCTCTTGCGCGCACTCGCGCCCCCCTTCTTCCGACCCGGCGACGCATGGGTAAACCCATGCGAACACCCCCTCGCCAACGTCCACTTATACCTCCCCGTCTCAAAGTCCTCTTCCTGCTGCGCCCCAACCCTCCCCTCCAGCCCCGCCAACCGATGAATCATCTGCTGCGCCTCCAACCGGAGCATATCCCACTGCGCGCCGATCATATAAACCCATGGCGGCAGGTCGTCTCGCGCCGCATATGTCGGACTAAGCAGGGGGTCGCGCCTGTTCTGCCCCACGGACACATACCCCCAATCTAGCCACCAGGAGGTCTTCTCTAGTCGATCTGGCGGATCGCCCGTGTACGGTCTTGATTCGAGCTTTTCATTGGGCGGGTGTCCGAAGTCTACGATGGGGTAGTAGATCACAGCTGCTTTTATCCGGCCTTTCAGGCCCGGAAGTTGCGAGGCGGATAGCGCGAGGTTGCCGCCTGCGCTGAAGCCGCCGATTGCGATGCGCGCGGGGTCGATTGGGAGGTTTTCGTCTGAGAGGACGCTCTTGGCGACTTCGGCGATGTCATATGTGGCGGTTGGGAAGGGGTGGAGGGGCGCTTTGCGGTAGTTGAGGCTGATGACGAGCATGCCGGTGCGGTTGGCCCAGGCGCTGCAGAAGGGGTCGTCGATTGTGGCGTTGCATAGTGCGAAGCCACCGCCGTGGATGTTTAGGTAGAGGGGGAGGCGTTGGCGCTGGGAGGGGTCGTAGGTGCGTGGGTAGAAGATGCGGGTTTCGAGGGCTGGGCGGCAGGTGTAGCGCTTGGTGAGGGTTGGTTGGGTGCTTGGTGGAGAGGGGTGGATGAGGCGGAGGAAGAAGAAGTATAGCTTGGCGAGGGATTTGAGAAGCCAGAGTTGGAAGAAGCAGTTTAGACGGTGGAGGAGGGATAGTCGCTTTTTTGGGAGAGGAGGGATGGTTGTTTCTTTCGACATTTCGTCTTTGTATAGATTCTTGACAATTGTGCTGAGGAGAAGAAGAAAAATAAGGAAGAGGTGTGGTGAGAAGAACAAAGCTCCATGTTGGCGAGGCTCAGTCAGGCTAGTCTGTCATGTTGGATGAATCTGTTGGGATAGTCAGAGTAAGCATCATTCTGTTGGGCTGGCCAACTTCTTTGTTTCATGAACTCCTCCCCGCAAAATGGGCTAAAAGCAACATCGTCGTGATGGAGTTCCCCCTTCCCCTGATCGCATATAACCGCACCACATCGACTACATCCACAGAAGCCAGTACACTGAAACTGATTAACATCAAGCATGACGATGTGTTTGCCAATCAGGCCGGTGAGATATCAGCAATCAGCTCAACCACTAGGTCCACACTCGAGAGGTCCATCCAATCGGTTCATGGCCAACAAAGCCAAGTCGTCCCAAGCCGTTCAGGGCAAAATGGCTGCGCTGATCCCTGTTCGTCCCTGGCGGGTGTTCCCATCGAGGCGGAGAGACTACTGGATTGGGCAAATTAGCCATGCTTGCTAGATACCGACAGATCTGGGTACCCTGCATGGATGCACTGCATGTTGGTGGCATCCAATGAC
The DNA here is from genome assembly GCF_002847485.1 of Aspergillus campestris IBT 28561. Lineage (NCBI taxonomy): Eukaryota > Fungi > Ascomycota > Eurotiomycetes > Eurotiales > Aspergillaceae > Aspergillus > Aspergillus campestris. Next base: position 777,810 of record NW_020194337.1, read on the forward strand.
GAGGGCCCGTTCCTGGCCACGAGTGCGAGCTTCCGCTTGAATACGAAAGACACCTCACAGACGGAGAGAAATGCTGGAGATGGCGATGGGCCCGCGTTTGATCGCAATAGCAAATAGACTGTAGGCAGATACTGCATGCACCGAGCGACCTCGTCGCCAAACGTCGCAGAACTTACAAAAGCATGACTTACCCGTCTCTGTTGAACAGTTCGCAACGGTCTCTTATGTCTTCCACAGAACACTCGCAGCTGTACTTCTCATAATGAGCGACAAACGCCCAATGATAACCTCCCTTCCAGAGGGGAAAGCAGACAATGGAGACCACTCGGACAGACCTATCTCCTCTAGAGATAGAAACGAGAAGCCATCGCCTAAGTCACTTCGATTCGAACTCACCGTCTTCTTCCTAGCTCTCGTCGCCGTCGTCGGCTCCATGGACGCCGTCATTGTCAGCTCCGCTCTAGCAGCCATAGCGCACGACCCCCAAAGCAGTAGCGTCGAGTCCTTCTGGGTTGGGACGGCTTTTCTCCTCGCGCAGACAGTCACGATCCCGCTCCACGGCACGACAAGCGAAATTTTCGGCCGCAAGGGGCCCATCCTCATCGCCCTCTCCATCTTCCTCTTCGGCAGCATCCTCTGCGCCACCGCGCAGACCATCACCTGGCTGATCGGCGCGCGCGTGGTGCAGGGCATTGGTGCAGGGGGAATGATCCAGCCAGTGCAGGTCATCCTGTCAGATATCTCGACGATGAGCGAGCGGGGTCTGTACACGGCCATCGCAGCGTTTGCGTGGTCGCTCGGAACAAACATTGGCATTCCCATTAGGGGTGCCATCGGGGAGAGGACGACTTAACGGTGGATCTTTTACATCAACGTCCCTGTCTGTGTGGTGTGTATAGTGGGCTTGTGGTATGCGTTGTAATTGCAGCATGATACGTCGTCGTTTGTCCAGAAGCTGGGGATGGTGGACTGGGCGGGACTGGGTGTGTTCACTTGCGCGTCGACACTGTTCCTGGTCTGGTTGACAGGGGGCGGTGTTTCGCATCCGTGGGACTCGGCTGCCATCTTGGCTCCGCTAGTGCTAGGCGCGCTGCTCTTTATTCTCTTTGTCTTTATCCAGTGCCGCGTGTCGACGAGGCCCATGATGCCGCTGCGGATCTTTCATGATCGCTCTGCGATTGTGGGGTTCGTGACGAGCTTTCTTCACGGGTTGGTCTTTGGTGTATGACTTACTATATTGTTGTGTTTGTATGGCTTCCCTCCTTCATTCCATCGATTCTCGATCAATCTTGTTTCTCTACCTCCAGGACGTTGACTGACACTGACCAACCACAGTTCCTCGGCGCCCTCCAACACTCCGTCCTCCATGCCTCCCTCGAAACGATGACCTGCATCGCTTACTCTGCCCCCGCAGGCCTCGTAGCCAGCATAATTGTCAAACGCACCCAGCACTTCAAATACATTATCGTCGTAGGATGGGCTCTTCTCGCAGCCGGAATGGGGACCAACGTATGAGTTTCTCCCTCCCTCTCTTCTCTTCTCGTCCTCTCCCACTTGCAACCCTCCCCACGAAAGAAGAAGAATAACGACCAGCTAACATAAACTCCCAGATAACAATGCACCCCAGCTCCACCAAAGCCATGCTATACGGACCCCGCGTCCTCGTCTCCCTAGGCGGCGGACTCCTCTTCCCAACGCTCATCTTCGCTGTCCAAGCCCGGCAACACGGCGACGACATCGGCATTGCCACCTCTGTGCAGGTCTTCGCACGCAGCATGGGGACTGCCTTTGGCGTGGGTCTCGGGGGCGTCATATTCCAGAATCAGTGGACTCAGGAGGTTGGGTCCGCCGTGGCGGCTGGCCGCATACCCGCTGAATCGATTGTGGGGAGTAATGTGGCGGAGACGGCGTATTCCGTGATCCGGAAGTTCCCTGAGACGGTGCAGGCGGTTTATCGTGAGGCTTATGCTGATAGTTTGGCGATGCTGTGGTGGGTGATGATGGGGTTGTCGGTTGGGGTTTTGTGGTTAGTTTGGTGGTGGGGAGGGATGATGTTGTTTGTGGGGGGGTTGGCGGGGAAGCAGAACTTTAGGGATGAGGGGGAGAAGAAAGAGGATGATAGTTGTGGCTGGATTAGGTTCTTCTTCCATATCTGAAATATATAGAATTAGGTACTAAGATGCTAGGTCTCTCCGTTGGTCGACTGATCGAGATACCAGTGAAAAGTATACCATCTCATCTCATCCCATAATATCCAGTCTCAATACAGGTGCACGACATAGATTTCCTACTACCCTAGGTACTGAGTATTTATACAAACGTACCTATCCAATACTAACAATACCGAACAGGGCAATCTCCAGACATATTGAACTGGAGAACCACTAATGCTTCAAGTATATCATAGCCCTAACCAATACTATTGATAGGCAAAAAACAAAGACCAGAAGCATGTGCGCGATGGCTATATTACTTGCAGTATTTTGCATACATATATCAGACCAGAGGCATAAAGAATAGGTCGTCATTCTATCCATGGAGAAGATATACATCGATCAACGCCGATATCAAGAACTTCCACAGTATGGGGTCCTCAATAGGCAGGACCGATCAACAAACATCAGATCATAGAGAGCGTCTAAAGATGCACAATGGCTTGAGCCAACATAGCAGTTTATATACTTTCTTGTCCATTTCATAACAAACCGGCCCAGGCAGAGATGGATGGACATTCAACATTGTTTCTAGAATGGTTGGAGATGGAAGTGATAAGATAGATAAGATAGCGATAGAATATCCGATAAGATAGTTTATGAACAACTGACATAAGCACGATGCCATGCACGCCACGTTCATGCATCCATGTGACAGCGTTCGCCCAAAGGGGAAATAACCTCGGGTATGAAACCATCCCCAACCCGATTACATGATCATCTCGTTCTCATCGCCTCCCCAGATGGATAACTAGCGCGTCCTGGTGATTGAAAGCAACAGGTGACTGCCGCGGTCTGAAGTATCCTCAACACTTCACCCACTTATAACCTCTCCCACCCCCGCATCCCTGCTCCTCGAATCCGCCTAGAAAACGAACAAAGCCATCCACCATGTCCGCCCTCTTCACCGTCCCCGTCACCTCCACCGGCGGCAGCATCGTCTGCTCCAACCCGGGGCCCGAGAAGAACATCTACCTGTTGACCTTCACCTCTCCCCCGGATAACCGTCTCACGCCCGACCTGATCAACGCCTTCCTGCTTGCCCTGGACATCATCGAGCACCGCTACCCCAAGGGCGTGGTCATCACCACGAGCGGCATCCCCAAGTTCTACAGCAATGGCCTAGACCTCGACGTCGTCGCCGCTACGGAAGGCTTCCTCGAGAATGCCCTGTGGAAGATCTTCCGCCGCCTCTTAACGTATGTCTATCTTCTCAATATAACAACCACAAGAACAAGAGCGCAGCAAACTAACTCCACAAAAAAGCTACCCCATGCCCACTGTCGCCCTCCTCAACGGCCACGCCTTCGCCGGCGGCCTCATGCTAGCCATGTACCACGACTACCGCATCCAGAACCCAGCCAAGGGCTTCCTGTGCATCAACGAGCTCGAGTTCGGCGTCCCGCTGCAGTCGCCCATGATGCACGTCTTCCGCGAGAAGCTCCCGCCCGCGACCTTCCGCACGGTCGTGCTGGGCGCGAAGCGCTTCGGCGGCCCCGAGGCGCAAGCCGCGGGCATTGTCGACGGGGTGGGCGGTCTTGACGAGACGCTGGCGTTTATCCGGGAGCGCACCCTGCACAAGAACAAAGCTGACACGGGCATCTACGGTACTATGAAGGAGGAGGCGTACCGCGGTTTGCTGGGGATGTTGGATGACCATGCGGGTAACTTGGCGTGGAGGGAGGGTATTGAGGCTGGGAATGAGGAGAGGGCGGTTGATTCGAAGAAGGCTGTGGAGCGGTTTGAGGCGAAGGCTTCTAAGCTTTGAGCGTCTTATTTACTTATTGCACATAAGGGGTGTGAGGGCTGTATATATAGAGATAGACAGAATTGCTGTATAGGAATACCTTAGTATCTAAGAATCATGTCCCAGTCGGGTAATACCCCAGAATCGGGCCATATCCGAGCCAATCAACCTAGACAACATGTACCAGCACTATGGTAAGGCTACACATGCACTACCTACTTCATACCTCCTACTCCTAAATTACAACAGTACAAAAATATTGTGAATCAAGCAACCAAGAATAGGGCCCAACGGCGCGATCATACGGCCGATCGGCCTGACCTGCCTCGTCGGCTTTTGCGGCTTTGACATTGAGCAGGATCATGACATCAAGCCATATCTGATGCAACATCGTCGTAGGTATAAATACTAACTCAAACTTCAATAGATTAATGTCAATTTTCTTTTATTTTCCTATCCCAAACAAAACATGAATCAAGAGTTTATAAGCTGCATAACCAATAGACAACATCGCTAGATAGTCAACTAACTCGTCCAGACGACCAAGACCACCTCGAACTAATGCTCAAACACTACCCAACGGCAAAGCCAGCAGCCACATTCACAGCCTCCAGCCAGGAGACACTCTAACCTTCCTAACCTCCCTCCGCGGTTTCCCGTGGAAACCCAACGAGTTTCCGCACGTGTACCTCCTCGCTGGCGGGGCGTTAATACCCAGGAGGATTTGCTCTTGCGCAGCGAGCTTGAGGAGTATGCGCGGCGGTTTCCGGACCGGTTTAGGTATTTGTATTCTGTGAGTAGGCTGGTGAAGAATGATAGGGACTCCCCGGTTAGGAAGGGGTATGTGGATGAGGAGGTGTTGGGGAGGGTGATGGAGAAGGAGACGATGGGGCGGTCGAAGATGTTTGTTTGTGGTCCGCCTGCTATGGAGAGAGCTTTGGTGGGGTCTTGGGGGAAATGTGGGATTTTGGACCGGCTGGGGTGGGAGAAGGGTCAGGTTTATCGGTTATGAGGTCCTCTTGATATACTTTCATTTTGTTGTTTGGTTGATAGATCTTGTTGTAGATTATTATACACATCATGCTCCATCCAGTATAGAGTTGCTCCTACTGATCTTTCCGACACGGTACATCCACTCCCTTCTCAAGTTGAAACATCCCCCCATGCCATCCATACGCACGATTCAGACGACGCCCATACCGCCGAGCCATCCGGAACGGGAGCTTCCCCCGCGGGTGTGGCTCATGGAACTGAATCCCCCGCTCGGTGTCCAGCGCGCGCGGCGTGAACTGCCAGATCGATCCGTACAGCTTCTCCGCCGAGAAGCCCGTGGAGGCCATCGCGTGCAGGAAATCGGTCCAAGCGACCTCCCCGGGCTGGGACGTGCGGCTCGGCGCATGGAATACCGTGGAGAAAGTTTTAAGAGCCCGTTTGTCTACTGCGAAGGTGGGCTGGATGTCGGGGCCGTGTTGGCTGGATGCATCGTCGGCGGGTATAGCCGTGCTGTGGGAGAGACGCGCGGTCCCGCGGGTTTTGGGCTTCGGTCTGTGGGCTAGGCTGGGACGGTCTGGCTGGATGGTTTGTTTTGTGCGTCGCTCGAGCTCGAAGCATACTTGTGATAGTGGGAGATGTCCCGTTTCGGTATCGGAAGCGTCGGAGCTTGTTGGTGGAGCGGGCTCGTCGACCCAGTCGGGGGTCCTGGCGAGAATGCGCTCGTTGGAGAGCAGATTGCGGACGGCGGCATGCAGAGACAATCCGTTGTTGTCAGTGTAGAGAGTGTCGACGCGTCTCCAGAACGCGTCCAAGTTGGCTTCTGCTTGCTGCATCGCGGCGGTAGACTCGCGCGTGCGCCGCTTGTCTACTGGGTAGTAGAATCGCCCATCCGTCGGGTTCCCCACGCCCGCCAGATCAGTGCCATCACCGACCTTGGCGTACGGTTTCCAGTCCTTGACAGTTTCCCGAAAGTCGTTCTCCAGGTTGTCTTTCTGATTGGCCATGGTGGTCTCGAATGTCGCAGCCCACGGTTGGAAGCCGCTCAATTGGCGTTGACACAGAGACAGGACCGATAGCCCGGAAAATGTGTCCAGAACATTTGGCGAGAACAGGCCTTTGGTGAACTTATCCTTCTCAATCAGAGTCTCCAATTCATCGACCAGTACATGGAGACCAATCAAAAAGCTAGCATTCTTGTCCCACAGAGCCTGGAGTAGCCGGAAGAGACGCCAACGTCGTTTGTCAACGCCTAGGCTTGCTTTGGGAACCACATTGATTATGGTGCCACTGAGCTCTAGCTCGGTGTCCACACGTTCAAAGAATGGACGCAGAGGGAGGGATGCCGGCGCCTCCGTCTGGAGAGTGCGAAGGGGCGCCTCAACCAACTTCTCCAAGAATAGGATCAGCCTGCAGAAGGCCCACTCGAGGTCTTTGGGAAGGTCGTTCTCGGGCTGTAAGTCTTGCTTATGCTGCGAAAGCAGGGCTTCAATATCGGCAAGCTGGCGCTCGATCTCATTCCAGAAGCACGGCAGAAAATAGGCATCAGAAACCACCCGGTTAAGGATTCGATTCCACAACGTATATACCTTGTGTGATTTCGTTAGATGGTGCAGTCGGCCTAGCGCGTCAGGGATCAACTCCTGGCGGTGTTCCTTCTCGTTCAGGACCGTATCGGCAAAATAAGCCGGGTCCTCTCGCAGAGCCCAGAGATGGTCTTCGGCGGCGGCGCGCTTGGCACTAAAGATACTCCGCAGGCGTCTGATATCCAGACCCGCGGGGAGTCGATAGGGGGCCTCGGCCGCCACAACCACCTGGAGATTCATGCCCGTCTGGGATGTTGAAAGGGCGGGTGGTTCCGGTTGAATTGAAGTTTCATCACTCAGAAGAGTCTCCATGTGTGTGTCCTCAAGCAGCTGCATACAGCAGTTGACCAGAAAGGTGTATAGGCGTTCCTGGATCTCCAGACTTATGAGACCCATTCCTGGATGCATCCCCTTCTGGGTAAAAAGCAAGTCGAAAGCGTCTTCGTGATCACACCAATTAATCAACTCACCATACTTCTGCGGGGTTGTTCGTCCGGTGAATATCATAACATGTTCGTTCAGAAACGCAGGACGGATCATGCCGCACGTCTCCCCAAGCCGAGCCGCCTCATAGTCGGCCGTGATGAAGGCACAAGGGGGATGCCGGCCACGGGCGTTCAAGAAGATTGGCAGAATCTTGGGATTAAGGAGATCCTCCTGGTTGATATGAGGCCACATAAAGGCGCCTTTGTCCTGAGGGTTTTGCCCCCCATCTTTCAACCAACAGTCTAGGTCCGGGCGATGGACGGTAGGCATATTCGGCCACACTATTGACAGGATCCTGGCGCGTTGTGCACGCGTTCTCTTAAGCCATCGCTTGCGAATTGTGGCTTCACAGCAATCTAGCAGCCGGTTTAATAGCCCATAGTCTGCGAGAATCTTGGAAGACCGGACTAATGCCTCTTGTCGAACCTCTGCTGGCGTGACTGTGGGGTAGGAAGTGGGCCCGGGAAGCCCAATGAAATCAAAAAACGCTTTAGGGTCACAGTACTGGGATGGACGTTGATTGCTGTCTGAAAGTGTGGGATTGGATGCGGACATTGTGAGAAACGAAGGACTCAGCTCTGTGGGTTGGAGATGGTATGTGGAAGTCGAGCGATGAAAGTGGTAGGATGAGGGCCCGAGAAACAGAAGAACCGATCAGCTCAGTCGATCAGTTGAGTACAGGAATTTAATGCCACATTGCCATTTTCTCTTCCCCTCAGCCATGATTTGTTCATGATTGATTAGTGGAACTCAGACCCAGCCACTCACTGGCACTGTCTGTCCTGTGAGGGGAGAGCAGTGAACAAAGAAACCAGGTTATCTTGGGAGATCTAAACCTAGTCTTGTGGCGTTGCCTGAACCGTCACGTGTGTGAATGTCTTTCTTCACAGGTCTTTTACTAGTAGAGCCACTGTATGGGAGAAACGGATGGGACAGTAGCCTAGAAACCAGTCTCAGGCTCTAACATGGGGGATAGACATTACTGCACAGTATACAGAAGACAATGGGCAGCTGAATGATATCAAGATAGTTTCTCTTCGCCACTCATATAGGCAAACAGAATTTCTGCAGTCCTTCTTCTTTCTTGCAATTCCTTATGTGGAAGAAACATATCAAGCATAGAATTAGCCTGTTGGTGGAATGGCTGTATACTATAGGGTTATGTAGTATAGATCCTGATATAGCTGAAGGTTATGCGCATTTCTATCAAATTGCTATACTTTACGTATCTACGAGCTTGGTTTCGCTAAATCTCTAGAAATTGAAAACAGAAAGTTAATATTTTAGTTTCATAGGCCATTGTCCAGCAGTATCATCTAGTTAGAGATTTTATGTGCATCCCAGTGAATGTCCAGTTATATACTAGACATCCATAAACAAGGAGTTCCTACAGTAAGTTCAAACCAGAATACCCAGTGATAAGCAGTCAACAGCCCATATGTACTTACTTACTTCTTTCTAATGAACATGGCTTTCTCTCCTATCTCTTACTACCTAGTTATAACAACATCTCCCCCCCATCGCCCCAGCGATAAGACACCCTTATCCAACCTAACCTAACCTGATACCATCAATACAAGCACCACAACTATGGGACCACTTCAAAGAGCTCGCAGCCTGCCGCCGAGGTATGTCACGATGTTCCACGAACCCTCACTGACCGACTCACTCTCACTCACTCACTCACTCACACTTCCACCAGGTTCCCTCCTCCATGGAAGTTCCCAGACTCACCACCTCCCACTTCTTCCCTAGCGACCAACCACCCAGCAAGAACCTCACCTGCCACCACCATCCCAACCGAGTCTCTTTCACCAAAATCCAAACGCAAGTCCAAACCACAATCAAAATCCAAGACCAAGCCCATAGAATCCACCATGCCCAAGCGTACCCTCGCCGATCGCTCCCCTCAGCAGGAGGCTGCGTCCGTCAACGCCGACAATGTCAACACCACAGCCAGCGCTAGTCCCGTCCCCGTCCCCAAGGGCAAGAAGGCTAGAGCCAAGGCCAAAAAGCAAGACAAGGCCAAAGCAGAAGAAACCAAAGCCAACACCGTGATGGGACCACCGGAGCCCAAGCGCCAGGACGTCAAAAAAGAGTGTCCCAAGCTGGCGCTGGCGCGGCTCTGGGCTAAGAAGGCGGCGGATCTCGAGAAGCCGATGAACGAGCTCCAGTATTCCATAAATCCGATTCCGTTTAAGATTGGAGAGGATGGTGTATGTTTTTCTCTTTCTCATACTTTCATTCTGTTTCCTAAAGGGAGAAGAATTCCGTGCTGTCATGTGGAATATGCTAACTCAATCAGAAAATACACCCCGCCGAGCCTCAGACTATCCCCCGGTACGAAGGATCAGTGCACAGCATGCCCGCTCTGACCAAAGATGCTATCGCGGACATCCTCAGAAAGACCAAGCCCGACTGTCCCAAGGCGCAGGCGTGGATCAAGGCGCAGGAGGGCAGCAAGCTGGCGCGGGAGCGCATGCAGGCGACTATGGGCGACAGAGAGGATCTTCGCAAGAAGGTGGTGCAGAAGATTCGTGACCAGGCCCGTCTGGCGGCTGTGCATTCTGGGGCGCCGAAGCATGAGATTAAGAATTTCTTGGCGGGGATTCCTGATCGTAGGGAGGAGGTTACGGGACAGGATGAGAACGTTCATCAGGGACAGGGCGAGGGAGGTCCTCAGGGACAAGACGAGAATGGACTTCAGGAACAAGGTGGGGAAGATCCTAAAGGCCATGAAAACGCGATGGAAGTCGACATGGAGGACGATGATGAGCAGAAGAATGCGTCCTATGATAGTGACGACGACCACAGAAAGAAGAGAGGCGGTAAGAAAGAGAGAACCCTTGAGGAGCGTCAGTTGCAGAGAGTCATTGACGCTCATGAAAAATTCCTTGTGAAGATGAACGAGATCACTTCGGGACTGAGGAACATCTAAGTTGCTGTCGTTGTTGCTGCTGCTGCTTCTGCTCGGCGGCGGCGGCGGCCTGCGGGCCCTTATTGTCTGGCTTTGTTGTTCTCGTTTCTGTCTCGAATACAGCCGAACACGAATTGCTGGACATACTAGGGGACGACCCGACTGAAGATTTTCATGTTGCAGTTTGACCATGGATGCGTCATGAATCGTCAAAGTCGAAGGATACGGAGCAGAACTGTACCATATGGAACTTGTACTGTACCATAGTCTAGTAGCTTCATTCACACCAGATACGATCTTTCCACCATTCCTCCCTCACGTCTTCTTGTTCTTGCCTTCCGTCTTGGCCCTCTCCGCCGGCGTTTCTAGCCTATCCACCAGCGGCCGATACGGCGACGCCAGCAGATGCTCCGGCGCTCTTTGCTGCTGCAACGGCTGCTGCGCAGATGAATCTCGTCTCGGGTCCCCCGCTAACGGTCGCCGCCGCTGCTCCTCGTGCATCTTATCCAGCGGCTCACCGACCACCTGATACTTGGCCCAGTTGACGGGCGGCATGCGGACCACATTCTGCGGCGTGGGTATCGTATCCAGCCGGGCCCGACCACCACCTTCCTCCCGGCGTCCCCCCTCTTCCTCCTCCTCCTCATCAGCCGTGAAGTTGACAAATCCCCCGGGATCGGCAGCGGAGAGCCGCCCCGCAGCCAGCTCACGCGCAAACGCCTCCGGGTCGGCAGCCGCCGCGGTCTTCAGTCGCTCGAGAGCGCGGATATCGCGTAAGCTCTGCTGCTTCTGCATCTGCAAGATAGAGAGCGCCGAGCGGAGCGCGATGGCATCCGGGTTATCGGTCTCCGAGATCGGCACGGGCGCCGGCTCCGCGGGCGCGAACAGCGGTGCGCTGGCGGCGGGTTCCGCGGGCGGAGGCAGATCGGGCGCGATAGACGCATCGGAGGCGAGTCGTGTGGTCGGGGAGGGGGAAGTCGCAGGCGGGACGATGGGCGGTGCGACGCCGGTGGGGAGATTCGGGACGGGGGCGAGGTGGGCGAAGACGGGTGTTACGGGGGAATAAGGCGGGCGGGGTGGAGTCCCTGGTCGATCATTGGGGTTGGGATCTTGTGGGGGTTGTTGCAGTGGTGGGTTTTGTTGTTCTTGTTGTTCTGACATGGTGATGGTTGTTGGAGGGAGAGAGGAAGGAGTGAGGGGATCGGTGGTTTTGAAGCGATTGGGGTATCTTCTAGAATCGCGAGGGGAGTGGCTGGTGCAGCTTATTGTTGGCATGCGGGTTGGGGAATGACGTCTGTCGGCTGCTTGTTTGTGGCTGGGCCGAGCCTATGTGTCACATCCGTGCTGTCAGGGTTGTGGAGATATGGAAATTTTATTCGATCCAGATGATCCTTATAATATCTACTGGAGGTAACTTGTCAAAGTGATATGAGATTGCATGGGGAAAGAGGCAAAGAGATCCTGCCTAGTGGGGAAGTCGCGACTCACCAGTTGATGGTGTTGTTGCCTGAGTCACGCATGTGATATGTGATACCACATTCTATATTCTCGATCTACATGGAACTCATGGTCATACCAACGAAAGTATTGGTACCTATGCATTCAACTTTATTGCTTATAACGACTGATCTATCTTTAATATATGCTGTATGTATCAAATGCATCCCAAAAAGTATGCAGAATTCCCGACTCAATCAGTCCACAACCAGCTATACAATCATCACCAAAGATCAACCAGATACTCCGAGTTCCCACTTGCCCCTTTTTACTCTGTCATTCATCAAAAATTCTAGCTAATTAGATATATAAACAGATATTGAGATCATCTCAGACAACCATAATCCCCCGACGAATACCAAATCCTGCCAAAAAGTCGCTGCCTACGCTACCTCCGCCGCCTCCGCTGCTGACCTGACTCTGTCTCCCGCTTATGGCGTACAACAGGGTGCCGTTTGTTTGCATGCCGTGTAGCCATGTCTTGCGGGGTGGTCTAACGCTCCGGTGACACATGGCTGAACCCATTCAGCTTGACTTGAATGGGCGAGTGGTCTGTCAGATTACATGCTTTACCAGGGGATTCTGCGGCGGGACTGGTACTCCCTTAGTATATCTAGCCCTCTCGGTTCAGTATTTGGTATCTGTGTGCAGCTATGATTACACTCCATGACTAGTGGCTAGACAGCAGTCTTGTTGTCTCATCTCTAAGATTCTTGATGTCGTTCATGTCCCAAATGTCCCATGGGGCAACTACCCATTGACTATCTATGGAATTATCCCTGTTGCGTCAATACGCCTTGTCTATTACGGCGCTCTTCTTATAAAACATTGCTTATGCTGTGTCAGACAATCTCACAGATCCATCCTACTCCGTTCTTATCGAAGCTGCCTTCTTTGGCTGCACGAGCAACACATAATGTCCACATGGCAACCCATCAGCAGCTACACACTTGCATATTGACGGTGAGTTTGCAATATTACTGTAAGGGAATCCCGATATGCTTCGGAAACACCTTATTTGGACACGCTTCGGCCGATAGAGAGCCAGGTACGATGCTACTGCAGCATCGGACAGTCGGCTTCCATCCGACCGGTTGGGTGACGGTCAAGTCGTCTTAAAGGTAGGGTCTCCCTTCGAATCCCTACCATCCTGGCATACTGCGGACGCTTATATCTACTCTGCCATGCTGTGGGGTCTTCACGTGGTGTACTGGTTGGCGTGGTGACATGCTTGATTAAGTTGACAAAATATGGGCCCTTCACGAAGACATGAGGTAGGAGTATAGGCTGTTTTACCGTGCTCTGGAATGGGTACCCCTGCAATGATCACAAAGCAGCTCTCGTACTGAGAAAGTTCTAAAGGCTGGGAATGTACTTGCTTTGAATGGCTCTCGTCAAAGACTCAAACTACTTGTTGCAACTTATTTGCACTTCTATATCTACTAACGTAATCATTTTGGAAAATATGGGCTTGGCCTAGGCTTTTAGCCAATAGAACTAAGTGTTGAATGTGCAAACCACTACTGAAGATGGTGAAAAAATGCATCGTAGACCTAATAACTTTCTATATAATTGGCCATGTTGAGGTTTGTTTCTACATAGATTCCATGGGCTATTATTGATGTAGAACCCTTTGCATGGAGCAGGCAAGGCCACGACTAGATCAGGCACATTTCCACATAAGCACTGATTTGACTACCAGTCGCGGAGTATTCCCAGATCCTAGTCGTAGCAATTGGGAAGATAGATATTCTCCGTATAAAATGCTCATGGCACATGCACCAGTAGGGATACACTCCCACCAGATTGTCCAGTCTCAACCACCCTCTGGTTGAAACCCAAACTGTCCTCAATAACAGCAAACAAGAAGCCAAACCCCAGAGCAACACAAGCCGTGTCCGACAATCGGCAGAAACCACATGACAGAAGCACGCCCAGGGCTTCTGGCCGGTAACCTTGAAATGCCACGAGCGCAGGATTATACCGAGAATCGCGTAGCGATCAGGGTAGTATTGCAAATTACCGCAGGATACAGATGCTGGGGTTCAACCCGTCACTGGGTACGGTGCACCCACATCCAATCCATTCATCCATCTTACATCTGACACCACAGGCTGTCAGATTAGGCGACGCAATGCATATCCGGCGATTGTCGCACAGGGATCCCTCTCGCTCACTCACTCACGACCAGAGGTGTGTGTCACACCCCAGTAGGTACCTGAATCTGGAGTCTTACTTTTGACTGACAGTTCAGAGGATGGCATAAGCGGCAACATGAAACACCGACCCCGACTTAGGTCGTCTCGGCGGATTCCTGCCTTTCAGCCCGTTCCGGGTTTCGCCACGTGGGCTGTCCATCATCTCCTTTCTACTCTGTTCTGTTTTGCTTCTGCTTCCGAGACGAGGAATAGCTAGCCTTGTTTAGTGTTTGCTTTCCAACTCACTGCTTGCCTGCTGGCTGGATGGATAGTCGTCATGTCAGACTGGCGGTGAGTTAAAACACAGAACCTAATTTCCCTCATTCCCATCGCCGAGCGAGGTTGCTCGATTGATGATCCCATATACGGCGTACACCCACAGGTCATCTCTCCCGAAGAGAAGAAGGAAGCCCCCAAATTAGGGCCCCGTAAAACACCAGCAATCCCGTCCGATCTAGTGTCAGAACAGGCGCCATGTGGCTGGATTCGGGACGCGTTGATCACCATTCGTCGCCGGCCACATCACATCACTTCGTATAGCAGTTTGCTTTGTCGTCGGTCCCGACAATTGACCGGTGGGGCGCACTGGCTGGCTTTTTTTTCCTCCCCGGCAACGCCGTGAGAGACAATAAGGTGACGAGTCAGACCTGGGTACGAGCTTGGGGGTACGAGGGGCAAACGATGGCTTTTTGACCACGAGGGCGCCAAGGCAGGTCTAATCGAGGCGGCGCTTACGGGGGGGGGGGGACCAACCGGTTGATTTATTTGTTTGTTTACTTTTTCTTGTCTTGCGCGTTTCTTCTCTTTTTGTTTCTTCTATTTTGTAAGTTTTAATTTTTGTTGCTTTGCCGATAGCGAATAAATGCAGCCACTGCCAAGGAGGTACAGAGTTGTATGTATGGGTATGTCAATTAGGGTAATGAGATCGACTCGAGACCAGATCAATCAATGCAGTGAATGTTACCAACCTCTCACATGGTTGACAAATAGTCAAGACAACAGCACGAGACCAAACCAAAATAGTTGAGTCCCCCCAACCAATGATATAGTCGTCTAGCAGATTGTCCACGCACGCCATGCCCGGGGGGTCCAGTCAACACGCATATATCTGGAGTAAGACATTCACCTACCTACCCATGAGATAAGTTACTGCAGGTCACGGTCAGCAGAAGACGGACGAAACTGGGATAAATTATCATATAAAACCACACGATGCGATGCAGAGACCCGTCGAACAACCGCCTGCATGAGCTCGACTGAAACCGACCCGCTCCGGCCCCGCGGATAATAAATCATTCGGTATACGGCTGGGATGACTGTCTAGTCTGCGCCGCTGAGTTAAGCGGGCAGTCGTGGACGAACTCGCTAGCTGGCTGGATGGCTGGATGGCTGACAGGGGTGGGAGGTCTAATCGGTGAATCAGTAAAGGTGGAAAATGCTTCAGGCGCATGTGCGGTCGAGTTTCATGGGCGTTCAGTTCATGGGGGGTGGTCGGTGGCAATTGACGACTGATGCCATCAACGGGTAGGTACATGTACATGTCACCTTTTTCAACACTGTATGCTTTTTAATTTATTATTTGTTTATTAGCTTAGTTGTCTATTTCATCTAATTTTCATAATTTACACGTTGAAGATCGACTCCTACCGCTTTGACTATAGGAAGATCCTGGACTCCAGCAGACACAACGGGTATTCACCTATCTGGTCAGTTCGTCGAGCGACAGGCAGCATTAGCTCCAACGTCAATAATAGACTAGTGGGTTAGTGTATGTGCGAACCCTCGAGGAATAGTACCAATCGGGCAGAGATAGACCGACCTCACCATGTGCAGCTGGAGCACGTTCACGCCAGACTAAACGAGGCAGAGGGCGGGAGGATGGGGACTGACGCCTGTTGAACACGCGGGTTGTCAGGCTAAGGCGAGGTGACCATCCAATAGCGCCGTCTTAACATGGGGGATTATACGTTAGGTTGTCTTCTACCTAACCCTATATGTGTCTGGACGATCATGGATCAGGGATTTGTCTTAGGCTCTGACACATATTGGTTTTCTTTTTATTTATTCACTTATATTTCAGTTATTTTCTGAAATAATAATAATAATTATGGTTATTTTCAAATACAGCTACAAACACAAGCGTAACACACAAACCACCCCCACCCCTGTATCCCACCCCATCCCTCAACCCTACCTAGCACACAGAGCCATGCCCATCGGGTCTCCGCATGCATCCAGACATGGGGAAAAGAGAGTCCGGGACCCAGATTGGCCATGAAGATGATGACAAAAAAAATTGATATTCCTCAAACCGGGTGCTAGTCCACCAGGTGCTAACCAGGATGTGTCTCCCACCGGGCGTCGTGTGCGACGTCAACACGGATGGACTACCTAGCACTAGCGACTAGCTTCTTTGTATCGGACACCTTATGACAACTGATTGTGTGGGTTATGTGTCGGTGTCCACGCGGGTGCCAAGTCTGGAATGACAAATAATGGAAATTAAGGGCCATACAGCATCTATACTGTGATTGTGAGGTTTGAAACGTCATTGTTTATACTATCCTATAGTATGTGGTTAGTTGATTGATGCTGGGCTGTGTGGTTTGATGGTATAGATGGCGCAGGCTGCGATATGACATGACTGGATCGCGGTTCTGTCTTTGTATGTCTCATGGAGTAGGTGGTTAGGGTTAGAGTATAGCTGTTATTGGTGTAGACGATACCGGCTTTTAATATCATGATAGGGAGGTACGATGCCCGGCCTGTGTATACTCCCCGACTCGATCACACCGGCTAATCAAATCTACTCAGATCTGAAGCTTCATGTTTCGAAATACTCAAATTTTGGAGCAGCTCACCGAGCCTCTTGTACCACGACAGCCTCTACCAACAAAGGCGACACGTCCTTAATATGAGGATAGGTGTCGGTCTGGCCCCAAGCTTATCCACCCAGCTGGGACTGTCAAGGTCGTATGATATCCAGACGTCTGGACAGCCCTTCATCTAATTGATACGCGTTATTCAATCGGAGAGCTTGCCTTGGTATCATGGAGAAAAAGCGCCTGAAACCACGCTATGGGATCGGGGGCGTAATATCTATTGACCGTAGATATCAGCAAGAGTGAGATGAGAGGGTATCGAATATATGCATTCGAGATGAACAGTGTATTATTGATACACCCAGAAGATTCAATGGAGATAAAAAAAACGACGGCATAAGTATCTTTGCAAATTGCAAACGTGGAGTATGAAGCAGGCAAATGACTGCTAATATGCAGTTAATCTAGTAGCCAGGAAAAAGCACTGCAATAATCAGCTCAGATCGCACCACTGTTCTTAAAATTCGAGTGCCTTTCTATTTGAGTAGCTACCTACCCATCTATATCAATAGTGATAGATAAAATGCACGATATGTACGGGGTACAAATGAAGCATACATCTACCTACAAAGGCAAGCTGAGCCGGCACTGCTCAAAACGGCGTACAGACAGCCATCTGCTGTGAGAGCTCGCCAACTAACCGTGCACCGGGTGTCATCCCCCCCTCCCATCGAGGGTCAACGATATGCACCAGGCAAAATAAACCAAATCCGTCCACGGACGAGTCAGTGCTACACAGCCGGAGGTTGTGATTTGCGTGCGCGTGCGACGCTAGTCCCGGCGGCGACGGCGTTCAAATTGTGCAGCCGTCTTCCGGCCGGTATGTAGTCGGGAAGAAGGATCTAGGTGGGAATCAATGGGTTGGCGGGGCCAATTACTTACGTTAGGTCTATCGTTGAGTGTCCGCGGAGATATGGTGGGGGAGTGATATTGATGGAGATTAAACGAGCGAGTCGACCAGAGAGTATGACTCGAGTCGCTTATTGTCTACCACTTTTTGAGATCGCCTGGGGTTACGGTTGGGAAGTACTATATTCCTAAGAGATCTATGTGGATTATATGAAGTTGCTGGGGATATGTGATCTATCCCGAAGGAGGAATATGCTCCTCAGTTTAGCTTTACGAGGGGAGAGATTGATAGCTGGCGAGTGGAAACAGGGTCCAAAGACCGATAGGTAGTCAAACCCAAGGAAGAAGTTATCATCATGACCTGATCCAGACCAGCAAGGGCATCACCGGTTTCAAGTCTCCAGTGCAGCTACACCACCAGTCTCGAACAAGTCGGTGAAGCAGCGCGTACTAACTAACTAACTCCAAGCCAGATCTCCCACCGACAAGAATGGAGCGGTCATTGACGGGGGGAAACCAAAACCAACAAGATAAGAATCGAGTTGGAGTTCGCAAGTAAGGAAGGGCGTGTCTGTGTCTCTCATTGTGGACACACACCATCTGCGCCAAGCCCACATGTATGCGTGGAGGATGTTCGGTGCATTCCTCGAAGCGGGGTTTTGGCGATAAAACATCCTGGACCGGTCGACTCAACCACGCAAGGTTTGGGGCGCTGGCTGGCTGGTTGGAGGTCGATGAGTATGACTAGTACTTGCAGTTGGCGCCTCCCTGCGGCGGAGGAAGAGGATGAATGATTATTCCATTCCACCACGGGAGATTGACATGGGAAATGGAGGAGAGGGGAGGTGGTGACCGAAAACGACTAGTTGGTATCTGGGACCAGGGGGGAACCTTTGGATCGAAAGCGCCACGCTTTGTCTTGTCGTGTCGCACGCGTGTTGTCTGACTTCATCACTCGGACAAATTACTGAGGTACTTGCTGGTAATGCAAGACACATTTTGACGGAGACTGGTTTATTTCATTTTATTCTTAATTTCTGCACTGTATTCTATTTGATTCATTCTATTCTATTTTTCTCTATTTTATTATCGATTTTATAATATAATAACATAGATTTTCTGCCTAGAATCCGAGTGGGGTCAAGGCATGTGGCTGGACAAGTCAAGCGTCGCATGTCCAGACATTCCCTTCCCTTCCCGGACAAGGAATTCTTCTTAGCGGTGATCATTCACACCCATGGGTTGCCATGTGTTTGTTGCTGGCAAAGTCAATTCATCATATGTGGCTCTGCTTTATTTTTTCACAATGATAATGATATTATTATTGCTCTATCCTCTTTCTTCTTTGAAAATCACTAAATAAAATAATACAATAAAATACAGAAAAAACCCGAGCAAGGGAGAGAATGAGACACAAGCCTTCCCCCTCTCCCTCCCCTCCCACCGGAACCAGGAAACTGATGCTCTGTACCTCACTCCCTACTAGGCAAGGGAAGAAATCTCAGGTGAAAGAATCATCATTCCATCCCCGACCAGTCAAGTCAGATCATGGGTGGCGCTTTAGAAATGCCCCCAGTCACTAGTGCAGCCTCCGGCGAACTGTCATGACACTTTGATACGGGTATTGATACTGTTGGCTTGCAGTCTGTCTTGCTTTGGATGTACTCTGCTGTGTGATAGATTTACAGTATAATCATAGTACGAGGTACAAGTTCAGACACCTACTTAGTCGATAAGAAGAAGCAAGCGCCTAATTAGTAGGTCGTTAGATAGTACTCTAGGTATGGTAATTGAGGCGAAAAGCTTAGAAATACAGCAAATTACCGCATACGGTACTCCGTAGTTCACCACCTAACCGTGCCCGGTCGACCCCTGAGGGAGATCGTTCAGAGCGGCCACGTGAAGGCAGACCGCATCGAGATCGTTGCCGACCGAGGGTTACTTTCTTTCTTCTTTCTTCAGTTTTACCTTCTTCTGTCGTTCTTTCTTGTAATTTCCCACGCGACTGCTGGTGTAATGGCTAGTAATTTTGGATCCACTAGTATTGCTCTTGCAACAGCCACCTACCTGTCTATTTAGCTCTGCTTTATCCCTTGTCTAGTAGAACATCATCTGGTAATGACTCTTGGGGGTATGTTGAGGAATCATCATGGGGTCACCATTTAAATGTGCAAAATCCAATGCTATCACTAACAAGCGATTTAGCTCTCATTCTGTCTACAAAACTACCTAGGTACCCAGGTAAGTACAGAGGTACGACTAGCGGGTATGCCCCGCTACACCAGGCCCAAGCTTGGATGATTCGACGGAGATCAATCATATCAGGCTGGATACATCATTTTGAACAGCATGCTAAATGACGAAAGTGATAGGAATCGATCTCCCTGTGTGAACACCGTACACTACACCAAGATACGTATGGCAGGACGATCCGAATTCCAATGATGCAGAGAATGGCATTGATGATGTAATGTGGAGGAGCTTTCTTCTCTTCTCTTCTATCCTTCTGTCTCAAGAATGGTAGACCTTGGATAGAAGGAGACCCTGGAAGCCGAGCTACTACTACTAAGGTTACGTCCTCCCTTGGGCAGATGGGGGATCCTGAATGGAACGAATAGGATTGGGCGAGAGTGAGTCTGTTTTCCACCCACACCACGCCAACAAGACACATGAGTGGTGGCACAATAGTCGTTATTATCACCACTTGACAACAGAGTTCAGGGTAGGTTCCTCCTTGGAACAAACACACTCTCTCCCCTCGCATGTTTTCTGCTCTGCTACCCCACCAGGCCGCCCCAAACACCCCAGGAACAAGAACAGGAATCACACACTTGTCTGAGACAACCCTGGCCACATGATCAGTGATCAACAACGTGTTTCTTATTTTGTTTATATTGCTCTTATTTTTTATTCTTATTTTGTGTTTCTCTGTTTTATTTTATTTCTTTTGTGTGACTACCCTCAACGACAGTCATAATCCATATCCGGAGTACTGGCTGGAAGATTCTTCAGGCCACAAGGACACAAAACATGTTGCAGAGAATGATGCACTTGGTCATGCCCGCTTGGGCCATCTTGATTTGTTCGTCGTGTGTTGGATCGTCTTCTTCGTTCCATGGATTTATCCTGGGCCCCACTTCCCGGGCTGGTCCAAGCTA
The DNA here is from genome assembly GCF_002847485.1 of Aspergillus campestris IBT 28561. Classification (NCBI taxonomy): domain Eukaryota; kingdom Fungi; phylum Ascomycota; class Eurotiomycetes; order Eurotiales; family Aspergillaceae; genus Aspergillus; species Aspergillus campestris. The sequence goes on from NW_020194337.1 coordinate 798,333, forward strand.
TCATCCATCTCAATTGCCCTGGACTGAGAACACAATGGTAGTCCGAGAATGGTTGAAAAGATAGGATAAAATACAAAATAAGATAAAAGAGAATCAAGTGGAAGAGAGATAGAGAGAGGAAATAGGTAAAATTAGGTAAACAAATATAAGATACATCAAAATAGGAAGGAGATAAGTAAGAAAAAATAAGTTACAGGTATAAAAACCAGAAGAAAAAGAAGAAATTGAAAAACGTCAAAGTGGATGTCAACGACAGTTGGTGTATCTGTAATCCAAATTGTAAACATGTAATGCAAAGAGGAAGAAAAACAAGACTGATCAATACGGAGAAAAAAGGAAACACTCCGTCAAAAGTGGCCCCAATCGCAACTGATGATCCTCCCAGGCGTGTGTGGACTGTGGCCCCGGCGCGAAGACACCACCAGATGGCGTGGGGCGGGGAGACAGGATAGAAGCCGCCATGGGTCAGGGTGGGAGAACTGGTCGGTCCAGATCGACATGAGGATTGCCTAGTGGAGGTCAGATCCTTTACCTAGTTCGGGCAAGGTCTGGTCAGGTACGGGAAATACATCCATGAGAATAATCATTACAACCATGATATTATTTATATAAATATGTGTATGTAGAATAAATAATAGATACCAATATAAATAAGATCTAAAAATTTGAAGATGAAACGGGGGGATAAGATAAGGTGGTACAGACGGATTCGTGTGGACGGACCAGAAGAATCGAGTCTGATGGCAGAACCGGACAACTCCAGCTCAGCAACAGAACGGTTTTAGAGTAACATGTCATTACTTCACTTGATTCTGTACCTGACATTGAACCTGTTATCACGGGTCTGATCAAGGATCTGGGTAGTAGGTTTCAACTATCTTATTTTTCCCCTCTTTGATTATTATGATTTAGCGATTATAGTTGTGTAATTATACATGATTTTATGACTTGATACGGCTTACTATGATTACAATACTCTTTCTGTCAAGACGGGAACGACGGACAGCTTAGCTCTGGGACGGCGTCTTTGGCCCTGGATTCCTCCCCCAGAGAAAAAAGCCGGCGGACGCCTCGTGGCGGTGGGTTTCTTTCTTTCTTTTTCAAAACACATTTAAATTTTTTATTTCATTTATCTTATTTTTTAGTTCCTCTTAGGTCATGACATGTGTGCGTTTTCCTGTGGAGTTTCGAATTTCCAATCTAATCCATGAATTTCTAATTTCGCCTTTGCTTCCTTCAAGGCTTGTGTCATCAGTGACATCTATCTTTTTAATATAAATCTACTATGACATATCTCCCACACAATCTTAGACAACCTACCTACAATACATCGCCCTCTCTTCTTCTCCTCATTCTAGCCAAAGACTGAGACTGGATCAGGTGTGGCACCGGCTAGACTCGCTAGTCCCTCCGATAACCTCTAGCCACCCAAACCCTCCCGCAAGGTGGTATTGTTGTGAGTGTCGGGCCACGCTAAGGTGGACCTGAAATGACATGGGGGTGCAATTTGCCTGAAGAGCATTGGCTGGGGGGGTGTTCTTGTTGTGTGTCACGTTGGAAGGTGGAAAGAAGCGTGGTGCAGGTTGCTGGATGCACAGAAGGAAGGGTGTGCCTGTATCACGATTTCATTCGAGTAAACAGACAATTATTGAACATTAGACTGAATATCTATAATATTAAAAATAAAGTAAAATGATAGGGTTAATATCAAGGTAAGTAATAAGGTAATAATAGTATAGCATAATTTAAATAATTAAAGAAAAATTGGTAAATTACCAGATATTGAGGAAAAGGACAAGATATCAAACTGCCCACCAGCTCAGACCTGTCATTGTGGTGATGATAAGGATGATGAGGTTGACAAATACTCATGATGATAATAATCTCAAACAGAACAAAGAGAATACTCCGGATGAATATGATTCTGTTTTGGATCTGGGGAGGTGTGGTTGTTTAAATGCCGTTCTTTACCATCTGATCTCTCCCGCTTTCTTCCCTCCCCCCCTCTCTCTCCTCTCTCACCCCTGTCGGATTCTCCTAATCCATACATGACGAGAATCCCATCATCGTCACTGTCCAGTCTAGTTTCTTGTCATTCTCTAAAATTTGTGGAATTTCTTCCTTGGTTTGAGTGAAGGAAGAAAACAATCACATAACAGAAAGAAAAGAAATAGAAAGCACAAGATTTTCCCTACTCCACCCGGGAAGCCCTTGATCTGGACATCATTGATAGCTCCCGCCGACTAGTTCTGTTCTGTCTTTGGATCGAGTTCCAAACTGCTGTTTTTAATTATTATTCTTTTTATTTTATTCTATTTTATTTTCTTCTCTTATTTCTTATTTTTATTATTATTTTGATTATTCTGCTGGTACTTTTTTCTTGACTTTCTTTTTTTTTCCTCCACCCCCTTCCCTCCATCTTTTTCGGCTTTTTCCTTCTACTTTACTCTTGACTTGATCGACGTCCCTTGGACGGTCTACTATCATTTCCCCCTCTGCATCTTTCCATTCCTCTTCCTTCTTTCTCTGCTTCCCCTCAATCCCTCCAGAATCCATTTAATCCTCGACCTTGGATCCTCCTTCTTTCCACCCCCGCAGCTTCACTCTCGCTGGTCACTTCTTTCCCCCCCGTCAAAGTTGTCCTCACACTTCTTCCTGCCCAATCGTTTGTCCTTCTTCTGCTCGTGCCACGTTCCCGCCGCTCCCCCCGATTTCCAACGTTGGATCGGTCGTTCCAAAGGTAAAAAAAAGCTCCTTCAGACCTTTCCATCCCCATCTCCATTGGCTCCAACGCCCCCCGTCCATTACGGCTTCCATTCGGTTCTTCCCAACCTAACTGACCTAGACTGACTCGTTGAAGGTATTCTTCATTCACCACTTGGGGCTTTTAATTTTATTTGATTCCACTTCCCTTTATTTTTTACGTTTATTTGGTTTTATCCATTATATAAAAGGGAACCTGGTCTTTTTTATTCCTTATTTTGTTATTTTTATCTTTTATTTTTTTATTTTATTTTTTTCTCTTTTTACCTTTCCTTGTCGGACCTCTTATACCCCCAAGATCCCCCCGATCCCCCCCCTCTCCTCACCCCATACGGTGGTTTCGAATGCAGACAGCCCTCTGTCCATTAATTCCTTCCCACCTTCCCGCCCCTCCGCCATCCACCTTCGACGAACCGTCCACCCGACCGTTGTCTCGCCTGGTATCACCTGGTAACTCGCATCAACACCCTTCGAGCTTCGTTGGACATATCACACGGGTGTGGATACCAGCTGGCCTGAACGCGATTCTCACCTTCTGACTTTCGCCCTTGCGCTGGTCAAAGGTCCCACCGTCCGTGCAAGCATTGACCGTTGACTCGTTGCGCAATTGTTCCCTCCATCTCATCATCCGGATGATATGACCGACGCGAAGCAACAATCCTCCTAATCACTCCCTCCATCCGATCCTCCCTTAGCGTTCACGGTCTCCGCGTGGTTGTGAGCTCTGCTGTGGCGGAGGTGTTACATCGGACTGGTTGTTTTTTTTTTTGGAATATGAGATTACACGACACGCCAGCCAAATAATCTTGAATTGTTTCTTTGGTCGCCTCGACACTCGTTGAATCGTTCGATTTCATCTATTATCTTTAAATCCGTCACTATGGAAAGCGCCGTAACCCGTCGGCCGTGGGAGCCAGCCACTACAGGCCCACAGACCCCGACGGTCTCTTCCTCCCAGACCCTACCCTCGATATCCACCTTGACGGCGAGTATGACGAGCGCCGGCGCGCCGGCGGAGAAGTCTCCGGGCCATGCCTCGCTGAACACAATCGAACGCGACTCCGGAAGTTGGTCCATCCCTCACAGCACAAGTGAGTCTTCGCCATGTCTCGGGGCGGTTGGCGGCGCCGATACTGACCACGTGTACTAGGATCCTCCACCTACTCCACTGCGACAAATGGGACGAGCAATTATCCCTCTCTTTCCTTCCTCACATCCACCCATCCGTCTCCCAACCGCACCACGGTCCTCCCCGATCGCTCCCCCTACCCTCACGACCAATCTAGCGCCAATACCCCATCCTCCGCGGGCGCACACCCCTCCCCCAACTCGGCCCTCCCGTCGATCAATCAGAATTATGACGGCGCTGTCCCGCGGGGCAGCGTTGCGGAGCCGGTCGAATCCCGACGCAGCAGTGTCGACAGCCGGGTGAACCAGGGAATCAGTTCGCTGGCCATCAACACGGCATCGCCCTATCACAGTGCCAACGTGTCGCAGACCTCGATCGTCTCCAATTTACAGCGGGAGCGCGGGATCCCCCAGGATATGAACGTGAACAATGCCTATCGGGGGCCGCGCTACTCCGCGGGCCAACCTCTGTCGCCTCTTGGTCCTCGTGGTCATGAGAATCGCCCGTTTGCGGCTGGCCGCACGGCACCCGCGATCTCATCGAACCCCCGGTCGGAGATCTACAATGCAGAGGCGCCCACGGCGGGTCTGGCCTATGCGTTCCCGGATCCCGACGTTGCGCGCTCGAACTCGATGTCCTCCACCACCGAAAAGTCGACCCCACAGTTTTCGCGCAAGGGGAGCGTGGCCGAATCGTTGGCCAGTAGTATGTACTCGGAGTCCCGGTTACCGCGCGGGCAGCACGGTATGTGGCCATCAGAACGGGAGAGAACGACAGGTGTGGAACCCGGACACCGTGCTGACTTGCGACGACAAGAACTCCCGCAAAACGTACATCACCATTCCCTTCAGCATAAACAGGTCCGGGAGCTGATGGGGGACCCGGAAACGCCCAACGGGAGCACTCCGTACAGCCGGACCCCCGAGTTGCGAGTCACGCACAAGTTGGCGGAGCGCAAGCGACGCAGTGAAATGAAGGATTGTTTCGAGGCCCTGCGCGGGCATCTCCCGCAAGGCCAGACCAACAAGTCGAGCAAGTGGGAGACCTTGTCGAGAGGTATGATCTCGTCCACCCGGCGCGATTATTTTTTTCCCTTCTTAAACTGACTATTGTCTAGCGATCGATTACATTGTGTCACTGGAGAAGATGCTGGGTAACGCGCGACGAGAGAACGATATTCTGCGCTCCGAAGTCGAAGAGATGCGCGCCCAGATCAGCCAAGCGTCCAATGGACCATCTCGACCGCCATCGATATTTGAGCAGCACCAGATGGCGGCTGCGCAAGCCAACGGCCAGGCCCATGGCCCGATGTACTCCAGCTACGGGCCCGGAGCGGGTATGGGTCCCGAGCAACCTCGGAGTCTACCTCCTCTCATGAATGGGTCGGTGGCCCCCATGCAGGGGGTGCAGTACACCGATGGACGACGGTAATATCCGCCGCGTCGATTTGCCATGAGTGCACGGATGGGAAGAGTGCTTCTTGTTGGCTTTGTAGATTTATCGGGCGGTGTCCTTCTTTTGAGCGATCTCTTTCTTGATTCCTCTTCATTCCTTTCTATTCCCTTGATTCTTATTTCATCTTATTGGGCTGTCGCGTGGTCGACAGAATCGGCTGCGATGACCTATGGTATCCGACCCTCGACATGATCTCTCTGATCTCTCCTCACTTTGTGCTTCACATTACGATCAGTGTTTAGTCTCTTGCATTTGGGCTGGGATATGTGGGATTAGGGATTGGAATGGGGACCGAATCTGGCAATGTTTGATTACTACACACCCCAGGACCATATTGTACCTGGAGGTAAATAAATATTCACCAGGCGTGTATCCAAGAAGATAACGGAACGAAAAATGATACCACCATTTTGGAACCAGTGTTCCTCACTTGATATCCATGTTATCTTCATATCATTACCACTACTTTACTCCCAATGATATTATCGGATAACTTATTTAAACGTCCTCTGGATTATCAGTATTACGACCCACAATTTCCGGCCATATTAATCCAATAAGTCAGAATAGGACAGTCCAAATAAACATATGCAGCGTGCCTGATCGGGATCTATTTTCGTCTTCCTCAGCGGCTAGAACGCTGATTGGCCTAAGGCAGTCATGTCGCCCGTCCTAAGCGCCGCCCTCATCCCATACATTTACTAAAGTAGGTACCTGGTACTTCAGCGCCTACAGGAACACCGGCGTCGATCCCAACAACCAATCTTCTCCTCGCGCCTGCAGCTCAGTCCTCTCCGTGCAGAGTCCATCTGCTGCTCTCGTCCAATAGGTGCGCTTGCAGGGCTGCATGCTGCAGCATACCCCTGGTCGGAGCTATGGAGCTCTGCTGTTTAGCTGTTCTGCACGGGTGAATTGGGCCAATTGCGACTCTGCTGGAGGTGTCTTGTCCAGGCTGTCGGGGGAGAAGGGAGCTCCTGGCTAATAATAGTTGGCTGGGGTGACAGGAATGACCTTATGGACTTCTGCTGTTTGCTCTTGAGTGGGCTGGTTTCTTTTCTTTCACTTTTCATCTTTGGACTTTCGTTCTTTCTTGTGTGGATTTCTTAAGATTCGTGTGATAGATACACTCGCTATACCAGGTCCCTCTTTATGCATGCTTTGAAAGCTGTCATTCTTTGACTAAACGGTTAGGGTCATCTTTGTTGAGACTACTGCCTCTTTGTTGTCCTTGTCCTTGTTTGGGCCATTGTCTGTGAATGATACAAGTGGTGGCTTGTGTTGAGCAGCCATTGTCTGGAAACGCCATTGTCTAGCCCTTTCATTTATCACTGCCCATTCAGCTCTCCATGACTTGTCTGCAGAAGCTGAAACTGTCTTCTTTTTCTCTGTGTTTGCTTCAGCCTTATTTGTTGCATTGTTTAGCTCAATAGAGCCCCTCCCAACTTCAACTTCAACTTCAACTTGCATTATATCGGCATCAACCTCGACACCTCACTGTTCAGTCCTGAAGTGTAAGACTGCAGCTTCGAATCTCCACTCCTTCACACACTAACCCATAACCCAAACAGAAGCAGCTTCAATATGGCCCACAAGCCTCGAACAGTACACAACGAACTGCGGATCCCCACCGTCCCCAACTTCCCTTTGTCCTCCCCTATCACAGAAGAAGTCGCCAGCCCGACGGGCTCCTCCGAAGACGACCGCGACTTGGAGCGCAATCGTCCGTATGCCTTTCTAGCGAAGGTATCTGACCGGAATCCCTTTGCGCGCCAGGCGGAGATTGATGCGGGAGACGGGAGACGGAGCACGGTTGGCCTCGCGCAGGAGAGTCCGCGGGAGAACTCCCTAACGTCTGGTGGGAGGAAGAAAGGCGCGGAGAAACCTGTGGGGTTGAATCTGGTTACGGATTTCTCGAGCGCGGGGTCAACGAAGCGCGGTGGTGGGAAGGCGCCGGCGTTTTTGGATCTTAATGATTTGAAGGTGCTTTCTGAGAGGAGGGAGAATGAACGGAAGGTTAAGGGGATTTTGAAGAATGGGGCTAATCAGGAGTCTGCGCTATTGACGGGACAGTCCAGAGATGGGTCAGCCTGGCGGGGTATCAAGTCCAAAATGTCGCCGCGGAAGAACAAGAAAGATGAGCTGTCCCCCTCGGATCGACCCATCATGATCGGATTTACCCTGCCGGCCGACGAGTCTGGCGAACAACGTGAGCGGACGAAGGAGTTGGACAGCGCGGATGGTCTACGCACACCACTGACTCCCTCGATCGTCGTAACGCCAGCCAAAGAAGAAGGATTCTGGAGGAGCCTCCGACCCCAGGACCAGCGTCCCAGAGCAACATCTAGCGTCTATTCCCAGCCTACGCCACTCCTCGAAACCAGCGGTCTCGGCATCCCTCCTGTCCCTGCGATCCCCGCACACCACACAGCCTCTGGCCTCGAGGCCACGAGTCCCGAGTTGAGCCAGAGACGCTCCATTGCGTCTGTGAGGAGACAGCGCGCGTACTCCACAGGAACAGTCTTCGAAGATGACGACAGCCCGCGTACAGGACGACGCTCCCGGTCGTACTCAAACGAAAGTGCAAAGAAGGCCTTCCATCGTCTAACTGCCACCCGCCACAGCGCCACGTCGGAGGTCAACAAACATTACTCCCAAGGGTGGTGGACATACCTTCTCTCCCCAATACTCGGACGTTCAAACACAATGACCAGCCGGAGAACACCCACGACAACCGAGCGACCCCCCATACCAACCATCGCTACAGACGTGACCGGCTCAAGCGACGACGAATGGTGGGAGAAGGAGAAAGAAATCTCCTGCTTTTCGCCAGAAACCCCCGAAACAGCCGTCGCCAATAGAGGCGAGGTAATGAGCTGGGAAAAGAACGACTGGAACCCATTCTCCGATTTCGATTCCAGCAATGTCAGCAAAGCTGAGACTCCTGCTGCGAATACCCCGGGTGCTGGGGGCTTCATGGGCCTTGGGGAAACGGTGCAGGGTGAGGCTGCGGAGTACTACCAGGCTAGTGCGCATGAGCTGTTCAGCAGGAGGCCTTACTTTGAGTGTATAAATCATGTCTGCTCGATTACGCCCAAGGATGCTATTCCTGGCTTTGCGGCGGGCTCCCTAGATTCTCCTGGCAGCAATGAGAGGAACTTACTCGTTGATGTGGATGATAGCATATCACAGGCTGGCCACAAGGACAGGGGGTTGGTGATTCCTCCTGCTGCTGCTGTGGTTGCGCAACCCGAACCGACTGTTGTCGATGGCAAGTCATCTGCTGGCTCGGAAACTGCAAAGTCCCCAGAACAGCCGAAGGATGGCGATAGTCCGAGAGAGACCTCCCGAGAAGTCCCCGGGGCTGCGAGTCCTGTACCAGAAGTCAGCAGGGCTGGACATTCACCCCCACTAGCTGAACACATGTCCGAGAAGCAGGGACATCCTGTTCCTCTAGCCCTAACTACAGATACTGCCCAGCTTGTCCAGCCTTTTCCATCTGCCCAACCCGTCCAGCCGTTTCCATTAACACAACCTGTCCAAGCTCCTGTCGACCATATATACCCCCAGATGCAACCCACCCAACCGGCCCAACCCGTCTACATCCAACCTGCACCAGGCTTTTATCAAGCCCCTGGCCAGCATCCCGGCCCCCAATACATAGTGGTTGCACCCCCCTATCACCAAGCGCAACCACAGGCTCCCGATCCCATCTCGCCCGGATTTCAGCGCCAAACAGAGGGCGATCGATCCATTCCCCTCGGCGAGATGCCAACCGGGCCAGCACCTGCATACATCTCTCGCCACGGCACCCCTGTCTCGCTGCCCCCTCGTCCAGGGCCCCATTCAATCACACGAGAAACAACCACCACACACTCAACCACAGAGCAAGACAGAATCGAGTCTCGTCGGCAACGCCACGAAAAGGAAGATGCCGCAGGCAAAAAAGCCGGAGGCCTATGGCGTGGACGAGGCCCCGTCAGCAAAAAAGGCTGCTTCGGACGTTCCGGCCGCGAAGGCCGCCTAAAACGACGCTGGTACATGGTCATCGCGTTCCTCTTCGTCCTCATCGTCTTGGCCTCCCTACTACTTGCAATTCTCCTAACTCGAAAAGGGGACGCAACGCCCATCCAGTCCCAGTGGCTCAACCTCACAGGCTACCCGCCCATGCCCACGGGGATCGCGACGATCGCCGGCCCGGAAGCCCACAAGCAGGACTCGGGGTGCATCACCCCCAGCGCGCTCTGGAGCTGCGCTCTACCAAACGAGCAGCATGAGACTAACAAGCCTTACGCGGCGGACGAGCCTAACTTCCGCGTCGAGATCCGCTTCCGCAATGGGACATACCCCAATAGCACGACTGTTGCGTCATCACCGTCGGACAGGCTCCGCTCGCGCGGCACAGCCGAGCTTTTCAATCCGTCTCCTCTTCCGCCCAGCTTGAAAGATCAAGCCTTCGTAGGTAATACAACAGACGGGAACAGCGCCCCCTTCGCCGGCGAAGAAACACCCTTCTTCATAACCCTGCTGTCAACCACCCAGCCAAAGTCCCAGCTCTCCCGCAGAGACAGCAATACAACCCACGGCGCTGACGATGATAATAAAAACGACGATAATGAAAACGATGATAAGAAAGAAGATGACACCAACCCCTTCCCAGACATCGACACCCTCATCCCCTCCCCCTCCACAGACCCAGACGGCACAGCCGCATCCGCAACCCTCTACCCCCTCCCATCCTCCCAGCCCATCCGCCTCTACAACCGCGGCCAAGACACAGAACACTACGGCTTCTACACCTACTTCGACCGCTCCATCTTCCTCGACTCGATCGCCGTCCTCACGGGTTCCAAAAACGACACCGACAGCGACTCCCCAGGCGGACCCAGCAAAGCCGACGCGCGCGTCCGCTGCACCTGGTCCCAAACCCGCTTCCTCGTCCAGATCTGGACCAAGCCCAGCAAAGGCCATCTTCTCGACCGCAGCCCTTCCCCATCATCCTCCGCAAGACCATCCACAACCACCAGCCACACATCCCCATCCTCATCCTCCTCAGCAACGGACTTCTCCCGCCCCGGCTCCTTCCCCTACCCGGTGACCATAACACTCGACAGACACGGCGGCAACGCCGCGAGCAAAATGGTCTACTGCTACGGGATGGAGACGGCGCAGCATGTTAACGCCACGGAGAAGAAGCTGCAGATTGAGGATCGCGCGTTTGGGGGGGAGCTGGTGAATCCTGCGCCGGGGATATTTAATCTGAATTCGACTGCTGCAAAGGGGAAGGATGGGGCGAAAGGGAAGGGGGAGGATTTGTTGAAGGGGTGGGGGGTGTTGATGGGGGGAGTGGGGGGTGTGCGTGTCAGTGGAGGAATTGGGGGTGATGTTTTCTTTCTTTTTGGTCTATATGGTTTGTTTGTTGACAAGGGTTTGTTAGATTAGATATGAATGGCTATAATTGATATACATATATTGCCTATATAATTGTCCAATAAATATATGTTGGGACATCAGTCATATCACACACATATCCCACTAATATAGAAACAAACAGCTTCTGGTCCTAATTCCGGTCAACAATATTAGCTGCCTAGCTTGAAGGTTTCGACTATCTACTCAACACTGCGTCGAATTAGGGACGACAGGTTGCTTCAAAGGAAAAGTCAAAACAGTAATGCATGTGAGAGAAACACTATAGTTATATATAACAGCCGGCATATTGCCTAGGTACATGTCTCTCAGTTTCACAATCCACATTTTCATGATTCCCAGACTCTTATACTTCCATGGGAAAACATACATAAAGGAATATGAAAGAAAGAACAGAAGGAAGAAAATCAACAACAACAACAACAACAACACCAACAAATCCCTCCTAAACTCACACCAACGCGCAGCACTTCCCCACCACAACACCCCCATCACACTGTTCTCCCGTCACATAATCTCCACACTGATACTCATCAATCCGGCCCTGCTTCTTGATCGTCACTGACTGGGCATTCCGGTGATCTTCGTCGCAGTGCACTTGGTATGTTTCGCCCCATCCGTAGCAGTAGTTATCTTTGTTTGTATGGTTGATGACGTTGCAGTCGTTGGCGATGAGGGCGCCTTTGCGATCTGCTTTGTTGTCGTAGTTGATGTAGCCGATGCCGACTTCGGTGTCTTTGCAGATGCAGGCGGCGAGGTGGGGGAGGAGGGTTAGGATGGAGGTGGTTGTGAGTTTCATTTTGGTGGTTTCTTGGGTATGAAGAGGGGAGGGTGGGTTGCCGAGGATATATATCTTTCGTATCAAGGTGGGAAGGTGGTTGTAGTATGGACTATAGTGACTAGAGAAATTATCGTTGAAGATGGCAGGAAAAGAGAACAGAGAGACATTTAGGCTCCATTTATAATTTGTTTCTATCTCTCTCTCGCTCGATCGCTCGCTTTTAGGTTCCGACTCTCCGGCAGGAATCTGCAGGATCGAAGGAATCAATCCTTCCTCGCCCGGGCGTCTTGTATTATTATTCTGATTCTTCTTTATTATCTTTGTAAACAGCGAACCTGTAGGTTACTATGAGTATCGGGCTAGAGATTGGAGGTTTGAACTTAAGCCCCCCCCCTTGGCCCTTCATGCAGCCGATTGTTTTGCTGTCTTGGCATTCACCGATCAAATCATCTCTTACCACTTTTGACTTGAGATTGACTCAATGCGAGTCAAACAGCCGGGTCGCAGGAGGATAAAGGTATTCGTGGACTTCATTTTGTAGGTGGCATTTTTTGGGTAGATGGGTTTTGGTGGGTTTGAAAGAGTTTTGGCTTTGTAGTGGGTGGAGGAGTAATTGCAGTATAGTAGTTTGAATGACGTTGTTTATTACAGGAGAAAGAGATAAAAAGGATGAGAATACCCACTACTTATGGCCCATAGGATCTATCCTTCAATCCCCCCGTCTCGCAGAGATCAGTAGTAAGAATAAACCGTCTTACTGAATATAGGGTTACTGTTGGGATGTTAGTCAGGTTAAGCCATATATCATGCGTTGGTCGACGCTTTGGCGTAGCGGTCATGAGTTACTTCAACCGCCAAGAATGCAACGATATATGTTTCAGCTGAGTAGAGAACTCATTGCCACCGAGGTGTTACAATCCCGGTCTTTTAATTCTGCATTCAGCTGGCGCTGGTCCCTTTGCCCCCATGGATCCTGCGGGGTGGGTTTGCGTCCGATCCGACTACTTAATAGACCTAGTCCTCTATTTCTATATATTATAGTAGAGTGATCGGCGGGCGGGGTCGTTGAATGAGGTACAATACATGCTAATCATTATAGTGGGTTGTGGATGTGACATACAGATTGAAGACTGAATTATAAAAGAAACATAATATATATTAGATTAATTATATAGTAGTAATAAAAGTAACAAGTATGAGAAAAACGCAATGCCAAAAGAAATGAAGAACTATACACCAAACTCCTTGAATTGCCAGTGCCTTTTGCGGCTCTTTTTGTGCTTTTTCGGGTTTTCTGGTACTTTTCCCGTGTACAGTAAGTACTATTGTGAGATATGAGATGTAGATCATCCCGGGCCATTCCTCTTTATTCGAGTAAAGAGAGAGAGAGAGGCCATGTCAGAATCTAAGCCAGGATGAACAGGCCCAGGGCGAGGGTGCCAATGGCGCCCATGCCGGGAACAGCGAGCTTAGAGCCAGGGTTGGAGGGAGTGACGTGGGAGGTGGGCTTGGCCGGCTTCTCGGTCTCCTGGGTCTCGCTCTCCTTGGCGCTGGTGCTGGTGGCGTGGGACGAGGTGGTGCTCTCCTTGGACGAGGCGACAGGAGAGCTGGCAACCGGCTTCTGGACCGGGGCGCTGGGCTGCTGGGCAGGAGGGGCGCTGGGCTGCTGGGCAGGGGGGGCGCTAGGCTGCTTGGCAGGGGGAGCGGGAGCGCTAGGCTGCTGAGCCGGGGGAGCGGGAGCGCTGGGCTGCTGAGCCGGGGGAGCGGGAGCGCTGGGCTGCTGAGCAGGAGGAGCAGGAGCGCTAGGCTGCTGAGCCGGGGGAGCCGGGGCCTCATGGGTGGGCTGGGGGTTGGCATGAGTGGGAGGAGCGGGCGCGGTGCTCTGGCCGATGGGGGTGGTGAGCGTCACGGTCGAGCAGACGGTGGTGGTGATGTCGCGCTTCTGGTGAGCGGCGTTGGCGGTGGCGACGAGGGCCAGAGCAGCGATCTTGGAGTAGTGCATTGTGATGGAGTTGAGAGAATTTGAAGGTGGATAAGTTGGTTTTGTGGTGGTTGTGTGAGGAGAGAGAGTTGCTTAAAAAGCGAGAGAGTAGAGATTGGTTGGTTGGTTGGTTGGTTGGTTGGTTGATTGATGGATTGAGATGATGATGATGAAGTTTGATTGAGCTGGTGATTTGAGGAGTCCTTTATAGGCCTCGAGAGCCTGAGAGTCCCATCCGCAACCATCATGAAGTTGATGGCGTTATCCCAAACAGTATGGTGTATCTAGCCTTCTCGTGATCGATTACCCATGCGGTCAACTGTCTGGAGCGTGGAATGTGACGGAAGCAGAAGTGCCCTAAGAGGAGAAGCCTGACGTTCTGAATAGAATCATGTCCGACAACACGCGTCCCTCACGTGACGACCGATTGCAGCCCTAATCGGCTTGTTTGGAAAACAGCGCATGGTCGCAATCGGTAACCAAACCAAAGCAGTCGAACCAAGGGGTGTCGATCCATTCCACGATCCCATGCCTCCAATCATCCTCCATCTACTGAATTCCGCACGAAGCCAAGGTGGAGAGGAGCCTGTTAGCGGGACGAGCTGGTCTACGGCCCCTCTCGTCCCAGACGGAAGCATCCATGGATCGGTTGTTGGTTGTTTACAATTCCCCGCATTCAACCAGATTTTGACCAGCCAACATACCAGTATCGCTGGTAACTGGGTGCATGGGTTTTGCACATTCCACGCTCAAGTCTTCACCCATGTCGGGTAATTTCAATGCCGATCAACAGCTGCAGGCTAATTGCCGATCCCGATGGTGGCGGATCGGTCGATGATCGGCAATCCGTACTAGGCTGACTTGTATCGTAGACTGTAGTACCTTGGTTGATATGCTTCTATCGCTTGGGGAGACCCATGCGCATGCTCTTCGGAAGGACAGAGTATGAGAAGTACAGTGATATCAGGAAATGGTGTCACCACCACTCTTCCACTGTTTCCCAGTTCTAGTGCCAAGTCACGCTAAATTACTATAGGAATTGCTCCAATCATCGCCGATCTGTACCTGAGCGAAGCCCTAACTGAAGCCTGTTGGATTTTCTGTCTTAGCTATAAAGTCTTCCCTACGCGTCGATGCCTCTTTTCCATGTTCTTTTGGGCACCAGAATTAAGAACAATAGACAAGATTGTTCAATCAACGCATCGTACACAATATAATGGCCCTTACCGGGCCCATTCAACTTGATCTCATCCACGGCATAATAAGCAGTGATAAATGAAGCAAACCACAAATGTATCCAAGACCATACATGTATAACTTTCTTGACGTTGAAAAGAACCTTCAGTCCCGTTGACTCAGTCCTGGGGAGCATATATCCCCGTTGATTTGACACAACTCGAATACCCTGTTTCTTGAACTCCGTAGTGTAGCGCGTGTGTCCAGCAACCCAAACTTTAACGCCACTCAACTCTGGGATTTGCGAGAGCACATCGGTTGCGAAGGCGGAGCTTCAAGGGTTGTTCGCGTGCTGTGGGCTTGACGTGTCCTGGAGGGACGGGGCATGGTGCGTCACTACCAGTATAGACTGTTTGGCATCTTGTGTCTCGTTCTCGCTTTGTATTGACTCTATCTCGCTCTGGAGCCAAGTAAAGTCTGCCACGTGAGTATCATAATGTATGCCAACCGTCCGATCTTCAATTTGTTTCAAGTCTTGTACTGTTGACCTGACAATTCCCTTGATTTCGTCTAGGACATTTGACCAGAGCGTGCAGCCAAGGATAGTAACGCGGGATCCGGGGAGATCGTAGCGTTGCCGGTGGGGGACAATTAGACGTCTGTTCATAGCCAATTCCTGCTCGAGTAGATGAGCTTGTTGAAGTCCTTCTTCACAGGTTATATGATGGTAGAACTCATGATCTGAAAATGGAGCGTATTTTCTCAAACATTGTGACTGGTTATACTTGTCGAATGTTTTGAAGCTGTCACTGGGATGATTATACAAGAGACCATAAATCCAAGTGCTGCAGGTGGGATGAAGTGGGCCGAACGACCTTCAGGCAGTGAAAGGCCAATCAAAGGTTTGAAAATGATGTAATTGTTGTGCAATGCATCCAGATAATAGGTAGGTATTTCCTGAGGGGAACCGCGGTGCCAACCTTAGTTCTCCCATTATCAACTTCATGAAGCCCATCCTGTTGCCCTCGAAAGAAACAAAACAACATATAGAATTAGTACAAGTGGTTTGTATACGTCTGCTTATACTACCATCTCAGAAAGCTATTGCGTACTATTGACAGGATTCTGAGAATCATATCCCTAAGTCTTCTCTACACCGGAATATAATGCCGAATGATAGACTGTCTACTACCTGCGCTAAGCAGATGCAATATCATGGATATGTCTTCTCTGAAACGTTTCTCTACCTTAACAATATATGAAGATACTTCGGCTACTCTGCCGTGTCATGATGTTAAGATCAAAACACTCTTATAACTAGTCAGTCTAGCATAAGTATGAGCTGTTTCAGGTAGTGGTGGATAACAGTTTCGGATTTCTTTCAGGTCAAACCATGCCAAGTCCCTTCGCGGGCATACTAGGCAGAAGGCTACTCTATACATAGGAAGGGGAAAGAAGGAAGGAAGAAGCTTCTTCTTCTGGCTATCGCGAGTTAACGGGGCAGTACACATAGGGTCGAGACGAGGCAGGAGCAAGCCTCATAAACCACTCTTTCTAGTAAATGACATTTGGAATGGATCACCAAATGATTGATATCAAATCAACTTCAAGGTTTTCAAGGAATTTTCTTACTACCATCGCATATATTAATAACAACATGCTTCAAGAACGACTGAATGACGCGGCTATTGCCCTCAACTATCACCTGACCCAAAACCAAACTCCCCATGGTATATTCGGTGGCTACGCTATTACCGTCCTAGGCAAAACCCGAGAGACCGATAATATTGACTGTCTCGCCTCCATCACCAAGCATGAATGTATCACTCTCCTGAATGGAAAGAGTGGATTCGTGGCCAAACCTCGACCTCGACAGGACTGGATCCAATTCGAGTGGTCGGAAGAATCCGGCGAACCAGGAAGCCCAATTCGTGTCAAGATCATCTGTGAGATGTTTGGAGGTGAATTGTGCCCCTCTCTGTCCTCCATCTGAAGACAGTCCGCGCTAACCTAGCTACTTCCAGGTGCCAAATACAACATGAGCGGCGTACAACCCATTTCCCGTTCAGTCGAAGGGCGATATTTCAGGAAAGGCCCCTGCTGCCTCCTTGATCCGTTTCTCATCTTCAAAGGCAAAGTCTGCGTCGCAGCATCTCGGTCGAAATCCCGCGATTTCGAAGATATCCAATGGTTGGCTGATCGGTATGGCCCAGTTATTCGGGAACGATGGAGGGAGATCAAACCGCGGTATATTGGTTTTGCGATGAGAAGACACCCCGAGCTTGAACATCTGTTTGGTCAGTTGCAGGTGGATATTAGCGAGGCTAAAGCATTTGTCCATGGTGTTCCAACCCCTTCGGCTGTTACAGAACCGGCGGTTGGGGAGGCTCATGAGGGATTACTGGGATAGGAATTACACTCACTCTCATTGTTTGGGTATATTATACGTGTATTATTATGACACTGGTTTATCATGAGGTAAAGAGGAAATGGTGATCTTCTTAGTATAAATGACCGAGGCCTGGAGTGTCATGTCTTCTACGAGTTGAGCCCCTGTGACCATCGAAACGTAGCAAAAGCAAGTAAACAAACAAGAAGACGCGCTCTCTTATACTTACATGCGGAATTCGAGGTTCTTTGGGTACATAATCCTACCCATTAGTTGAATCTCAAAGTCCCAATTACGAATGCCACGCTCGATAGCGAACGTAGCAGCACGAACGGCGGATTCGCGGGTTGGCTCGTAGGCGTCCACCTCAAGGATCATGTCGCCATCTTCAGCCTTGATGGACGCCTTTGAGTCGAAGACCTCGTATAGGCGGGTGCGAATTCGTGCCAGAATTTGAAATAGCAGCTCGAGCGATGGGAAGTTTTGGTCTGGGACAGCAAAGACCAAGTAAAATGTATACTGTGGGGTGTTGGGGATGCATAACTCATCCCCTTGGGGGATGGCAGCTGCCATGGTCTGTGTATCGATCTGGATTGTTTGGTAGGTGAGAGATGGGATATGTACTTAACCAGTTATTTCATAGAACGCTCGATGCTCGATTGGGCTTGGTGGGTTTGGGCCTCTGAGTAGTATTTATAGTAGCCATTTTGACAGGATGACTCTGCCTGGATTCTAATTGTGCAGACAAAGAGTGAAAGCATAGAACAAAACTATTGTCCGGTATAATTCTGCATTGTCAGGCATGGATGTTCTAGAAAGTTTTGTAGAGGACGAGATGTCAACAAACGAAGATCCACGATCCCAGTCTGGAGGAGAAAGATGAGGGCGGAGAGAGACTAAGCCCAAACAGGTCAAGGAAAATGATCGCCGCTTCTCCTCTTTCTTCTTTCTTTCCCTCTCTCTCTCCTTCAATACCTCAACTTCACCGTCTCTTTCATCTTTCGCTCCTCGTCCATTCTTTGTTGTTTTCTCGTTCTTCTGTCGTTTAGCGTTTGATTAGTCCGACCTCATGCATTCGTCCGCCCATGCCTTCCCGACGTGACTTAGCCAACCCCTCCCTCCTTTCTCCCAGCGGCTACGATGACGATGCCGACTCCTTGCGGTCTCCGTCGGAGCAGGATTCTGACTCCGAAGATGACGAGTTTATTCGTGCCTCTCGTACAACAATAGAGCTCTCCCGACATGATCAGACCGTGTTGGAGGAGGAGGAAGAAACGGAGAATCTCTTGACTCGGAGCGGGCCCACACACGGGCTTCGTCGCATCTTTAGCCCCAGCCACAGTACCGTTCGGATTGGTAAAACAAACAAAAGACGATCGCGGAGGAGAGCGCGACATGGAGATGGCAGACGGCGCCGAGGGGAGTTGATGTTCGAGATGGAGGAAGGGCACCGGGATGACGAGAGTTCGTTGCTGAGCTCCGAGTCGGACCTGGACGAGGACAGTCAGGAGAAGTACCCTCCTATTCAGGTATGATCGTAGCTGTCGCTCTTTTCGCGAGGATCAAGGTCCGAGACTAATCTTTTGACGATTCGTCGGTGTAGGAATCCCGACGTGTGACATGGTGGAAATTGAGTCTGGTCTTTTCGGCCATCTTTGTTCTCTTCCTCATCTTCCTTCTGGGAGCGTACAAGGCATCCATCGGATTCCGCGCGTCCCAAACCAAACCGCTCCGATCGAATGGCACTGCACTCTTCGCTCCGACAACCATATACATATCTCTTGACGGATTCCGGGCCGACTTTCTCAATCGCGGCCTGACCCCCTTCCTCAACTCATTTGTCGCAGGCGGCGTGTCGCCACCATATATGCTCCCCAGCTTCCCCAGCGTCACTTTTCCCAACCACTTCACCCTGATGACCGGACTGTATCCAGAAAGCCATGGAGTGGTATCAAATACGTTTTGGGATCCAGCCTTGAAGGAGGAGTTCTACTACACCCACCAAGAAATCAGCATGCAGGCGAAATGGTGGAACGCAGAACCCCTGTGGATGAGAGCCGAAAACTATGGGATGAAGTCGGCTGTCCACATGTGGCCCGGCTCAGAAGCGCACATTGGTGGCGTGGATCCAACCTATCTGGATGAATATAATGGCTCCGAAGCGCTGTCCAAGAAGGTGGACCGTCTCTTAGGTTTCCTTGATATGCCGGGGCTGGAAACTGAGGATCAAACGCCCGCGCGCCCGCAGCTCCTTGCGGCTTACGTCCCTAATGTCGACGCGGATGGGCACAAGTACGGGCCTAATAGCACAGAGATCCGTGGGACAATTGCACAGGTGGATGAGATGCTGGGGAGCCTGTTTCACGGCCTGGAGGCTCGGAACCTCACCGAGATCGTCAATGTCGTGATCGTCTCGGACCATGGGATGGCGACGACTGCGACGGAGCGCTTGGTCCAGCTCGACGATTTCATCGACCTCAACCTCGTCGACCATATTGACGGGTGGCCGTTGCGCGGTATCCGGCCCAAACAACCAGAACACCTTGAGACCTTGCAGAGGCAGCTGGATAGTTTGAGGGAAAACTACTCCCACGCGGTGGAGATCTACACCCGCGAGGCCATGCCCGAACGTTACCATTTCCAAAACAACGACCGCATCGCACCATTGTGGGTCATCCCCAAGGCTGGCTGGGTGGTGGTCGAACGATCCGATTTCGACGCCGCGCGAGCCTTGCAGGATGGGGAGGAGTATCACCCCCGCGGGGTGCATGGTTACGATCACGAGCATCCGCTCATGCGCGCGATTTTTGTCGCGCGAGGCCCAGCGTTTCCCCATACCCCCAATAGCCGGGTGGAACCATTTCGTAGGTCCCCTCGTTTCTGGTAGATCTTCTAGACGTCAGTTATGCTAACTCGGACAGAAAATGTCAACGTGTACAACATCATATGTGACTCCTTGGGGCTTCCACCCCAGCCGAACAACGGAACTCTGCGCCTTCCGCTCAAACCAATTGGCCTGCACTCCGATGCGGGCGCTCCAGGGGTGGAGGATCCATCGGACCCTCCCGCTACCAGCACCTTTGTTGCGGCTGCGCCTACTCACGCGGCTCCCGCAGACTCCAAGCCTACATCACCAGCAGAAGCACCTGCACGTCCGAACCCCGACCCCGGGACTGAGGACGACGAGAGACCAACGTGGTGGGGAACGCTCTGGGGCAAAGTGGGGGAGGTGAAGGACTGGGCGACTGATGTCGTCGATACGGTGAAGGATAATTTCTTTTGAGATGTATGGTGGGCCCGTATTTTTTCGGTCAACAAGATCTCCATTGCTATTTAGATACCCTATATTAATATTATAATCAACAGCACCCGGACCCCTTGGAGCGGGATCTAGATCTGGATCGATCTGCACTAGGCTGCAGTCAGCCCCAAGTGACGATCTGCTGATGCTTTCATGGTCGGTTGGAGCCTTGTCACGCCTTTATGCGGCGTTTGTTTAGGCTGCGATGGTAACCCAAGCAAGCCACCAACAAGGATGACGTCGTGAGGCTCTGCTCGTGTGTTCTTTATCTCGATAATCTATATATATCTTCTCATTCCTTTCCCTTTCTTGGGAAAAATGCTTTGTTCCTCCCACCACACCTACCTGGATAAAACACCCTCCCATCATGAATCGCACTGTCACCCCCACCGACTCCGTCTTTCCCTCCGATGCCGCCCTCCTCGATGCGTTCATTCCTGGCTATTCTATGGTCTCGGGCCTCTTGAGGACATACCTGCAAGTGGATCTCTCCGCTTATCTGCCATTTCTCGCCCTCTCAGCCGTCGTAGTTTTCTCGGCCAACTACCTGGTCATGCGGTTCTGGTACCTCCTCGAAGAATACTGCGTATCGACGGCGGAGATCCGGATGGACGACGAAATCTCTAAGCACGTTTTGTTCTGGGTCGCGCAGCAGCCGCTCACCAAGAAAATGCACCACTTCATCGCCGCCACGCGCATATCGCCCGGCATGTACTTTTTCGACGACATGGATGGCGAGCGCGACGGCGAAGACGCCTGGAATGAGCAGGACGAGATGGACGAGAACGGCAACGTGCTGGACGATTTCGATGAGTACTGGGCCAGGACGAAGACGCGCGACCGGTTCAAACGACTGCGGTTCACGCCCGCCGCGGGCCGCCATTACTTCTGGTTCCGTGGACACCTGCTCTGGTTCAACCGTGTGCGCGAAGACAATAACCCAAACGCCGGCTTCTTCATGCTCAACCCCGAGCGCCTCTACATCTCGTGCTTCGGCCGCAACCCAGCCGTCCTCAAGGAACTACTGGCCGAAGCCCAGCACGCCTACGTCGGTCGCGACAGCAAAAACACCGTCATCTACCGCGCCCAGCGCGACCGCTCCCTCACCGTCGACTGGGTCCGCTGCATGGCCCGCGCCCCGCGCCCGCTCTCCACCGTTGTCCTCGACGCCGCCCAAAAACAGGCCTTCGTCAACGACATCAAGGAGTACCTCCACCCGCGCACCCGCCGCTGGTACTCCAACCGCGGCATCCCCTACCGCCGCGGCTACCTGCTGCACGGGCCCCCCGGTACCGGAAAGACCAGCCTTAGCTTCGCCGCCGCAGGTCTCCTCGGCCTCGAAATGTACCTACTCAACCTCAGCTCCAAGACCCTCACCGAGGACGACCTAATGGGTCTCTTCCACGGACTCCCCCGTCGCTGCATCGTCCTCCTCGAAGACGTCGACTGCGCCGGTATCACCCACCAACGCGATTCCGACAGCAGCTCCCCCGCAAAAGATGCCCCCGACGCCGCCTCATCGGACCTCGCAACTGTCACCGATACTCCGGCCGCCGCCGCCGCCTCCGCCGCCGCCAAAGACGCCAGCGACTCCAAAGACCAAAAGGGCGTCTCCCTCTCGGGCCTCCTCAACGTCATCGACGGCGTCGCCGCCTCCGAGGGCCGCATCCTCATCATGACTACCAACCACATCGACAAACTCGACTCCGCGCTCCTCCGCCCCGGCCGTGTCGACATGTCTATCGCATTCGGCTACTCCGCTGCTGCTGACATCCGCGACCTCTTCGAGTCTATGTACACCGCGCGCGAGGAAGATTTCCACTCTGCGGCTCTTAAGTCAAAGAACTTGGCTGGAAAGACTCTTCCTACCACCTCTTCCACCCCCAACACCACCACCACCACCACCAATATCGACAAGATAAAGAAAACAGACCCCCTCAGCCGCTTCTCACCAACCGAAATCCGCTCCCTAGCAGCCAAATTCGCAGACGCAGTCCCCGCAGGCGAAATCTCCGCCGCTGAGATCCAGGGCCACTTGCTGAACTATAAGACTGCGCCGGACGTAGCCGTCGCTGAAGCAGCAGAGTGGGTGCGCGGTATCAAGGCTGGTCGGAGAGCTCAGACGACTTCCTCGTCGGGGGGTGTGTCTGCCTGAGGCTCAGGCTCGTCAATTGCTTCTTTGTCTATCTGTGATGATGAGGCCAGGAGCCTGAGGCTCTCATACGTGCGTATTTGCCTATATGTGGTGTGTTATTTACGTACGCACGTGCGTGCGTATACTACAGGTGTATGTAGGTCTGTACGTACCTCGGCTTGTCTCGGCTCTTGAGGAGAAGATGACGAGGATGGAGTGGCTTTCTTGCATTTCTTGCATTTTCTTTTCTTTTGATATTCTTTTATTTTCTGCATACATACATACGTGGATGCATACATGCATGCAGACATACGCACACACGTGGTCCCTGAAAGACGGTGATGACGACGCTGACGATGACGCACTTACGCACTTACTCACTTTCGGTAGATATTTCCTTTGGTAGATAATCTCCCCTATTGGGCTTGTTTCGGTTAATACTAATTACGTTTGATATATTGCGCTGTGCTGCGTTGCGTTGCGTTGCGTGTATTATCTCGGGTTTGGTCCTGGTTCTGGACTGTGTGATTGCTGTGGTGATAGATGTGTATTGGATTATAGTGTTCTATACTGGATACTAGTATTTGCGAATTCGGCATGGATGTATAGATTATTTGCCCGTAGAGTTCAAGTAAGTTATAGTATAAGAAAGTATCTGGGTAGGTGGTAGAATAGGACCGTTTGATGGAAGATCGAAAATAGACATGTCTGCCTGAACGACTCGCCCTCCCTGTCCTCCCATGAGGGAAAAAAATGCATGAAGAACTGATTAACACGAGAAAGGAAAAGAAAAGACAAACAGACGCCTTTCCGCCGAACTCCCTCCGAAACTCCACCCGATGGTACTTGCCTTGACTGTTAGACAGTCGGGCTCCAGAACAGACTAGATAGAGATAGATAGATGTGCGCATTCATTCACTCTACAAGAGAACCACCTTCCCCTCCGACAGGCTCACTTGCGCCACGTACGTGCACCGCTTGTTGTCCGCACAGAACCCGTGGAACAGCATGCGATCGCCGCAGGGGCAGACGGTACCGCCGCCGGGGGAAATCAATCCCCAGTCGCCGGTCTTGAGCAGGCGCTCATTGGTTTTGACGTAGGGGCCCGTGAGGGACTTGGAGGTGGCGTAGCGGACGTCGTAGTTGGGGTCCGTGAAGCAGTGGGTGGAGTAGAAGAGGTAGTAGGTGCCGTCTTTGAAGATGATGTTGGGGGCTTCGACGAGGGGCCCGTCGTTGTCGTCGCGGTCGAGGATCTCCACGGGTCCGCCGATGACCGTGATTCCGTCTTCGGCTACCCGCTGCAGCATGATTGGCGTTGGCTTCTTCGGCTCTATCCCGTTGTTGCAGTCGCCGCCGTTGCCGATGCTATTCCCGTCGACCTTGTACACCACGTACCGGCTGCCGTCTACGTCCTGGAACCCGGCGGGGTCGATGGAGCCGCCTTGGTCCAGGGGGCAGGAGAGAGGCGTCTCTGTTGGGATGTAGGGGCCTGCTGGGTCGGTGCCGACTGAGACGGCGCTGCCGACGCAGTGGTGGTCGAGCAGTGCCTTGGCTTCTCCCGAGTAGTATAGGACGTATTTGCCGTCGTTCTGGGGTGCTCTGTTAGTGGGTCTTGCTTTTATTATATAGATATGCTACGTTAGGACGTACCCGTCGAATCACGTCCGGCGCCCAGTGGTCTTTCTCTGTCTCCCAAGGTGCCACGTTAGGCAAGGCATCGGTGTCAAGGACCGTCCATGTCGCGAAGTCCTCGGACCTTGCAACCTGAACCTTCTTGTCTTTGCTGTTGGTACCGAAGGCGTACCAGGTCCCTTCTGGCGTCTCGACAAAGCTGGGGTCGGGAAAGTCCGCGTCAATGACCAGCCGAGCGCCCTCAGCAGCCTTGAGGGGAGACGCAATGGCACTCGGGGCCAGGAGGAATAGCCCCGACGTCAGCGTAGCTATCGCAGGGGACCACATCATGCGCGGAAGGCGTCAACAGGATAAAGTATAGTGATCGACAGGGAGAAAAATGCTAGCAAGGTTTAGATGGTTGGGAGGCACGCAGATCGGGGCTTGGAATGAGAGAATGGAATTCTTGAGGAGCCATATCCGTTCCTCTGAGAAGCATGCCATTTATTTATACTGACAGCCTTCGAACGACCAAGTCCAGCATTCTTTTGGCCGCATTGGGTTGATATGCGGTGGGCGGCTGAACTCATCCATCACCTGATTGTCACACAGGTCACAATAGGGACTGCATCTACCGGTCTGGATAATTTGCAGAGAAGGCATCGGCAGGCCATTGGACTGGCAACCAGCCTGTGGGGGCTCAACACTCTGGTAGGCTTCATCTGCGCGTAAAGTGGCGGAGTTTGGACGTTTTGAGTAGGATGACTGGGTCATCATGCGCGAACGCCAGGCGGACCACTTATTGGGTATCAGTGGGCATTCTTGGGACTGCACTCGGAGAATTCGAAATTGATACATGTGGTTCACAATGGGGAAAGGCCGACAAAGCAGACGCGAAATTCGAGCAGCCGGGTCCGAATGCGGCGAATGCGTTCATACCGGCCAAACAAAACGGGTCTCTTCCAAGCAATTGTAAATTACCGCCCCGCAACAGGATCTACAAGGCATGGATCAACGGATAACATCCGCTATCCCTTAATTGACTTGACCTTGTCTGGTCAATGTTAAAGATTGGCATCTGAGACAAGCGGTGGGTCGTACTGCCAAGGGGGCTGCGGGTGCGCTGACAGGATAGTTGCGTCGCGATTATTCCCTGGGCCCGAGGACAACCGCTGCCTGAGAAAGACCTCGGGCGGAATGACATATTGGCGATTGCATACACCTCTCCAATGTAACTATGTTGTTTGATCGCCACAACAGATAATATTATTCGGCGTGTTAGGTGTCATTGTTCAGGCACGTCAGATTGTCGGGACGGCTGCAAAGATGAGAAGTATGCTATGACGTCGTCCGAGGCTTTCGGGGGCCGAATAGATTGATCAGAAAACCAGCCCCAGTCAATACTGATCTAACCATCCCGTCCTGACGACCTTGATCTTCGCTGTACTATAGTTAGTAGTCATCCACCACCCCAGCACACCTATCACCGCCCCTGCTACTAGGATCAGCGGGAAGCAATCTACCGGAAAAGATGAGCCTAAATCCATTAGGAAAAGGAGGAACCATGGTTCTTCTGCCCGCTGGCACAACATCCGATGTGCATAGAGTCATCTGGCAACGTCACACAGTGTATCCGTACCCAAGATCGATGGTCCGTCATTGGTCCTAGCCATGCAGTCCCAACCACAACAACGAGCAAACATGACGAGCAACCGGTTCGTCATCAGCAACGACCGTCGAAATCCAAACCACGAATGCAACGGCGCGCGATGCATGGCACCGAAAACCCCCCGAACTCTGGACAGCTAGTAGGTTCCTATCCGCCGATTTCCAGGTACCAGGAACGCAAATCCCGGGGCTCGCAGCCCCGATCCGAAAGAGTTCAATAATTAGTCAATCGCTAGAACTCTAACTATCTCGCGAAGATGTCGGGATTTGAGAGGCCCACCCACCGGCCCCCGGCCCCTGGCTTCAAGCCGTGGGGCGGCATTGTCGATCTGCGCATTTCCTCCCCGACCAAACCGGTGTGACGAAGAACGGGCGCACAGTCAGCAGCAGGCTCAGAGTATAGGGTGAGCAGAGCAATCAATATCTTGTACGCCAACAGTCGTCTGACTCTCTTCTTCCCCCATGTTGTAATCTCATGCTCAGTTCCGGGTACAGTCGGGTGCAGACAATGTGGTTGCGGTTAGGCAAGGTTTCAATGTTGTCAGGCTCACATGCGCGAAATATCAGCGGCAAGGGGAGAGTCACCGGTGAAACTGCGGGGTATAGCATAGGAGTGCAACGAAGAGAAGTGGGGGAAATGACGAAAGATGAAAGATGAAAGATGACGCTGAGTGGATGTCTGGGTCTTTTCCGGGTTGGGAATTCAGGCGGCCTGAGGCCATAAGGTCATCTCATCGATCATCAAGAATATTCATAGTGTCATAGTCATCATAGTGGTTCATATATACATATAGAAAATAAACATCAAGCGTTTCCCCAAACTCCCTTCATATACACGGTTATCAAACCTAGGATTCTCTTGAGAAAAATGTTAGAAAAGAAGGGAACTAATGCCCCGACAAAATCCAACTCTCAAACGGAGTCCCACGCATCTGCCTCTTCCCATCCTTATCGGCATGATACAGCACAGGCTCAAACTCACAAGCCGACGCATACCGTCTCACCAAATACCTCCAGTAGCACGACTCCGCCGCAGGCGTCAGATATCGATCGCGGAAGGTCCGCACGGTGTTATTAGCAATGCGCTCCGCAGCCTCGGGATTATCAATCAGGAACTCCAGTTTGGTGTGCAGATCAGAAAAGTCCCGCTCGACCTCGACGAAGTTCGCGTCTGGTCCGGACGCAATCAGAGCCGCGTGGTGGGCTTCGCGCCAGACCAGCTTGTGCGAGACTACCACGGACCGGCAGTTGAGGAGGTACTTGCCTCTTCCTGAGAAACTGCGTCCTTCAGTGTGTGCTAGAAACATGTAGCGACAGTGCTCCTCCATGGGTAGCAGGTTGAATCGGACGTCGTTCTCCTCGTCCCAGTCGATGACCCTGACGCTCCCCCAGCTCTGCCCCTGCACGGCCTTGAGCAGCTTCCCCCGGATCTCGTGGTTTGTGTTCACGCTTCCGCGCCAGAGGAGCTGTTTCCTTTTGTCTTGGAAAGACATTCCCGGGGTTACGCTGCCATCTGGCGCGACCTCCCCGTCGTCGACGGCCGCGATCCGACGTCGGATCTCCTTGTACGGGCCGACCTTGACTTCCGGCCAGGACCAGTACCCAAAGTCCGGCATCAGCCACACAGTGCTGTCTTCGTCGCGCTTGGAGTAGGACCACACCGGTCCTTTACCGTTGCTGAAGTCGTCCGAGGACAACACAAACTCAACATTGGGGATATTGTGTCGATCCGGGACGGCCTGCAGCGCGCGGTTGAGCGAGCTCAGAGTCGACTTGGCTCGAGTCTGCGTATAGGTCATATCCGCATAGTCGACAACATACAACTAGTTCCAAAGCGCCCTATTAGAACATCGCATACCATCTATAGATAAGACAAGACAACAAGAAGAAAAACTCACCTCCCCATTATAAATCAACGCCCTAAACATCCCATCCTCCATGACCAACTCATCCAGCTCCTCATACTTCACCAAATTAGCCTTCCTCCCCTCAACAGACTTATCGGCCTCCACAAACAGCTTCGGGAAAGCCGCCAGACACTGCTCTTCCGAAAGCCCATGGTTATTCGCGTCCCGCCCCGCGACAAACTCCCACTTCTCGGTGCCATTTGCGCAGCGGCCGAACGACCCGTCCTTAGGAGGAGGTATCATCGACGACTTTAGTGCATATTTGGTGACGTCGTTGGAGAATCGGCCCTCGAAGACGAGGAATGTGATTATGGCTAATGAAACGAGCGCGCCTGTGCCTAGGAAGCGGGCCCAGGTGCTTGGTTGGGGTTGTTGCCAGCGCATGGCGGGGTTCTTTTTCCTTCTTATTGAAGGATTATTTTTATGGAAGATATTGATCAGGTTGATTCGTTAATGCTAGGGAGAGCATGTATATGAGCGTGCGGTGCGGCCGTGTTTGGATTACGGCAGTTGGTGCGGCGCAATGGCCATCGCGTTTCCAGAAAAGCTTTTTCTGGAGGGAAATAAAAGTTCAGATAGCAAAAAAGTGTAAGATACTTTGATCAAAGCAGAGAAAAATAAGAAGGCTGAAGGTAATCCATTTGATTCGGGTTGTTCTCAAGTCAGACAATATCGCTGTGGTTTCCATGGCAACGTCTCAGCCCAGTATCACCATTGGTTCATCTTTTGGCAGTTGATCGATCCACGATAATCCTAGAGCTAAGAATAGTAGCGTCTTGTCATAGGTAATAATAAGTGGTGCTACATTTTTCTTATATAAGTCCACCCTTCCGCCGAAATGAAGAGAGGCCAACGATCAGCGCCGCTGGGGGCCCTGGCGACGCAGGAGGCCATCTATAGGTCGGGAAACTACTTCTCAAATATGTACATGGAGATCGCAAGTGCTGGAAAGGGCAGATGTATGTGTATCCGGGGGTATCTCAAAAACAATCGAGGATGAAGGGATTAGATGCAAGTTGTATAGTTCAAGCGAGGCAAAACTGCCACGAAAAGACGGGGATATGGGAGGGGAGCCAAAATATAGACACAGTGGGTTCTTCAGGGTAGGGTAACCGGCAGTCCAACGTAATGGGCAAATTCAGAAAAAAGGGCAAAGCGTGAAACACACGAGAAGGAAGTGTTCATGACTGGCATAAATTTCAGAAGACGGGCAGCGTAGGTGAGGGGATAGGACCGCAAATTTAGTGCCTAAAGCCGTTCGCGTCCACTCTGGGCCCCTTGCTGCTGAAGTAACTTTCGTCGATCTTCAGAATCCATTCCACCTTTTGGGCCTCGGTCCGGCTCGCGAAGAGGAATGTGTTCTGCGGTCCGTACAATGCGAAGACGTTGGGGCGGTCCGTCCCCGCTCCGGGGCCGTCGAGAAGTCGCGCGAAGTCGGGGGCATGGTCAACTCGTGAAGTCCTCAGATTGATGGCGTTGATCTCGTCACCTTCAGGCACCGAGTACACGTGAAGGTATGGTCGGCGGAGTTCGACGAAACGCCGAACCCAATGGGTATACGTATCATCGGGAGACAACAGATACCCAGACTTCAAGGAGGAGGGGTTCTTCGGTAGTGTTTGAATCGTAGCGATGAACCGCGGCGTCAGAGTCGCGTCGTCAGAGACAGAACTGGCATCGTCGGCGGAAGCTAGCGATTTCGTACGCGAGGCAAAGGCTGCGCCTCCTGCCGGGGGTTCCGTATTGCTTCGGACAAGAACGGCATCGACTGAATCGGTCTTGGTCGCCCAAAGTTCAACGTACTTCCGGAGAATCTTCGCTTTCCGGTCTGTCAATTCTTGGGTGCGTAGAGGTGTCGAACGGCCGCTACGAGGGGGCGACGGGACAAGACTGCTGGCACTGAGGGCGCCTTTAGCCGCATTTAACTCGGCAACTCGGTGGCGCCGTTTACGGGCCATCACATAGTCCCGGACAAGAGAAATCTTTCGCGGAGCCCATGCCGTGAGAAATTCCTCGCCTTTGACGTAATCATTCTGGGTGTTCATGCGCCAAAGATCGGCCGCGCGCTTCGCTGACACGGGACGGACGACCAGGGAAAACATGCGAACAGTAGAATGCACAATCCGGGTAGAGTTGAAGAGCTGCTTGAACATCGACTGTTGGCGAACATATGTGCGACCTTGGATTTGAAGAGTCAAATCTCCACTGAAACCAACAGGATCTTGCAGACGTGACGATAGCAAGTCCCATCGAATTGTCACCTGCACTCGATACTTCTCCGCGGTAACCCTGTCGAGAAGGAGGGAGCCATGCAAACTGGAGTCCCATTGACCAATCAAAGTAACGTTCGACGTTCCATCAGCGTTATCTTTCACCATAGGTTCCTGGACAAACTTGAGAGGGACGTCTGGCGTCTGCAGATCTTGGTCAGGGATCTTGCCCCACGGATCAAGCAGTCGCACTGAGCCCGCTCGCACGTTAACCAAGTCATCCCATGGCAGGCCTTCAGTCGAGCTATACGTCAGATTGATCAGAACGCGACGCTGGAGTCCCTGGTGTAGCTGATAAGTGCCAGCATCCAGACTATTGCTCTGCACCACCTCGACAGGAAGGTATTCGCCGCTCTCCGTCATTTCGAGGACCTGGATTCTGGCAAAAACGTCATGTCTCTCTTCGGAAAAGAACTCTGATTCCGCGATACGTGGTGTCTTGCGTTTTTTGCGTGGAGCTTCGGCTGAATCGCGCATGTCATCCCAGCTCAGAAGCTTGTCGAGATGCATCTGAGTCACCCGTGCATATACGCAAATTTTCAAAGCAGCAGTCCGCGGGCTGGAAAGCGGCAAGCTCATGCTGTGGACACTCTCGAAGCGGACGGCGCTTTCATCAAAGCCGTTGATCATCTGAGTTGTGGTGGCGCCGCCTTCATCCGAGATACCGGGGAAGAATAACTGCGCATGAACCTCCGTGCCCTCCCACTCAGCAAAACCAATCATGTCACGCATGACAACGTTGAACTTGAGCGTAGATGACGGAGCCTGCGCCGATGAAGGTTCCAAGGACAGCCGGATTATACCGACGACATTGTGCGTATATGGCGAGATCACCTCGACAGAAAAGTCCTGGACTCGGGTCTCAAAAACAGCAGTAAGCGGGATATCTGCGTCTCCAATGAGAGAGTACTGAGGCGAACATGGTTCAGAAAAGGGATTCTCAAGTTTGAAGTGTTGGATATAATCCGGTCGGTCGATATACTGGTGCAGCTGACGCATAGCCTGGAGGCGACGCTGGAGCTTCTCAACGGACCAGAGATGGACCACGCATTGCTTGAAATCGATTACACGGACAGCAATGCATGGCTTCTTAGCATCATCCAACAAAATGTCTTCGTCTCCAGAGATGCCGTTCAGCACGAGATCGTAAGACGATGCCATATTGTGCCCATGATCAACGACCGAGAATTGGAACACAACGTTTTTGTCCATGATGTGGCTCATAACTTGAGCCTCCTTCAACAAAGAAGCATGTTGGAGTACATTTTCTGCCATACGAACGTAGTTTTGCTGCGACCAATGACGGAAAATCGTACTGGCGATCTCGATCTCCCGGGGGTCCAGCTCCGAAAAGCCATTCTCGTAAATCCTGGGAATGGGCTGGCCCATATCCTTCATGTGGGACTCGAAAGCTTGCTTCTGCCGCCGGAGTTGTCTCTCATACTCTTCTTTTGTCGCCCGCAGGGCAACTTCCATACGAGCTTTTTCGGACTGGAGACCTTCGGGTCCCCGGGTCGGGGAGATTTCTGTATTCCGTAGCTTGGTTTGGTATTCTTCCTTCTGTCGATCGAGTTGACGCTGTAGATCCTGGCGAGCAGACTGCAATGCCACGTCGTTGCCACTTTGGCCGTCATCGTCCTCATTGTTACGAGGCGTGCCCGGAAGAGTTATCGCTGTATCCAATGAAAAGTTGTCGAGGGTTCCATTGGACATGTATTTGTCACGGACAGGGAAGGAGCTCAGGGAATCGGAATCCTCGTCATTCTCGGCTCGCCCACGTCGAGTTGCCCGCACCTTTTGCACGTCTTCAAACAAAGCATCCAGTTCATCATCGCGCATGTTGGAGATATGGTCAGGGCCCATGACAGCACTGACAGCTTCGCGACGGGCATTGAGCCAATCCGAGTCGCGGCCCCGCGAAGGCATAGGAGAATCCGCTCGACTGGAGTCGCCATCGACCTCCGAGCCAGCCTTGCTCAAGTTCCGGTCGTGGCTTTTGTTGGGCGCGGGTGAGCCAAGCTGGCTTGTGGTAATCGAATGACGCAGCAAGCTTTGTTCGACTCTCTCGGCACGGGCCTCTTGGGGATGGTTGAAACGGAAAATGTGAAAGTCACCCATGATGATCCTAAAGCCACTTCTGAGGCGTGTAGACTTGTCAACACGCTGCCCGTTGACCATGATCGCTGCACCCTCGCTGGGCACGAGCGTAACCACATTGTCCACATTTTCGAATTTGCAGTGGTCGTCCATGATCTTAGAACCATTGAGTCTGATCTCCACATGACTCCCTTGATCCATGTTGCCAACCAATGTGGTTCCAGGTTTAATATTATAAACAAGACATTCGGCCAGCAACGGGTCGTCACTCAGGTTGACCAAATGGGGCATTTTCTTTGGGGTGCTCATTCCAACGAACCCCTTTTCGATGCTGATTCCGAGTTCCTCCAGCGCTGCTTCACGTTCCTTGTGGATCTGCTCCGTCTTGACGAGTTTCTCTTCCCATGTCTCGTTCAAATCATTGTAAAGCTTCTCACTTTGGTTGAGCTGCTCCACAATCTCGGCTTTGCTGACCTTGGTGACCGAGCCGTCCGATTTCTGGATAGAAACTAACTGTTTTTCCAGGGGAGTATCTGGCGGGTAGTAGTCGTCTGCAGCAGGTGCTGCGCCGCCGGCGCCTGGCGCACCGCCTGCGGCCACCCCTGGCGCACCCCCACCGAGCTTCGATCTCAGTTGCAACAATTCTTCCTTCAGCTCCCTGATCATTCTTGCATTTGGATCCTCGTTCACGACCGCATGGTTCTTAATACGCTTAGCGGAATCGGCATACCGAAGGGTACCCAGTGTCTCATCATAATTGATGTCTGCCGGCGAGATGGCAGCGATCATCGCTGTCATGGAGTTACCACCAAGTGAGTCTTTCAGGAGCCATGTTAGAATGGAATCACGATAAGGAACCATGGAAGCATTCTTTTTCTTGCCGGCGGCCACGTCTGCAAGAGCGGCAATGACACGACCCAGCGTCGACAGCGAACGATTGATTTCCGCTCCTTCCTTCAGACGTGCACCAGTTGCGCCAGTGGAATTCGCTCTCTCCGAACCCGCAAGATCGACCAAACTAATGCGCGAAACCTTCTCCGAGTCCATAGAAGTCTCGGCATCGTGACGCTTTTGGCTCAGGGTGAGGGTGAATACGGCGTGGGATCGACTGGACGTCTCGTTCATGTTCGTAGCAGCGACAGTTCTGGCCTTGTTACCTTCGTCCATCAAATTCTCGATCTCCTCAAAGGAGCGGACCGCAAGCTTGGAGAGATCTTCGACGTATGGACCCGTAGACGGGTGTTCGCGAACTTTCAGATGGCCTTTATTCGAGGGATTG
Source organism: Aspergillus campestris IBT 28561 (assembly GCF_002847485.1). Classification (NCBI taxonomy): domain Eukaryota; kingdom Fungi; phylum Ascomycota; class Eurotiomycetes; order Eurotiales; family Aspergillaceae; genus Aspergillus; species Aspergillus campestris. The sequence continues at coordinate 831,701 of NW_020194337.1, forward strand.
AGGAGATCGCGGACACGTTCGTTGTAGATTTCGATGTAAGATACTTCGACATTACAACTGAGGTTGCCTTCTCTCTGGATCTCCGTGATCCGCTCGAACATCGACTGACAAATCCTCGGGATAACACCATACTCCTTGCCATAACCCATCATCGAATAGGACTTCCCGGAACCGGTCTGCCCATAGGCAAAGATACAGTTGTTGTAACCCCCAAAAGCATTATCCAGCAGCGGCGTGCCCAGGTCGTCGAAAAGATGGTCCTGGCTCGCATAGTTCGGGGCCTTGTTGTCAAAAGACCAGTAGGATTTATCGAAGGCGAAGTTCTTCGGGCCTTCCGCTCCACCCTTCCCTCCCTTTCGGGGTTGTTTTGCTTCGGCATTCGGTGGAGGGATGAGGATGGTTTGGTCTCCTTTCATTTGCACGATACATTTTGAACCCTTCTCCTTTTCTACAATCACGGATCATCCCCTGGGTTAGTCGGCGACTTTACAATCAAGAATCCATTCCTCGAGGGCTCACCTCTGCTGTTGAAAGGCCGCACCCGCACCACCACCTTAATGTTTCCTCCGCCTCCTGGAGCCATTATGACCGATTCCCCATACACCCGGGGTCCGACAAGCGCCTGCGCGTACTCGAAATTTGGGCCCCCTTAGCGGACACCGCGCGCAAGCGAGAGCAGGGTGAGAAAAAAAAAACACGAGTCGCGAACGCCACCGAGAGCGCCGCTCTGGTGATAAATGCGCAAGTCGATTACCTCCCGATCCGGCCTATCGCACCTGACGCCGTGTGAGTCGTGCCCGGGGTGTGGCTGGTTCGAGATGGAAAGTTGGTCGTGAATGTCAACAAAGACGTCATCTATCTGTTTTGAAGTCCGACGCGACTCAGGGGTAACGTGGCCGCAACTCGGGCTGCCGTGCAGCACTAAGGGCGACCGGGTTCGCGACAAAAGGTGGGCGAGTCCTTTCGGAGGAAGAAGTAATACTGGGGGATGGAGATGGTGAGGGAAGGGGAAGGAAAAAAAGGGATTACGAAGAAGTCAGCGATCGGCTCGAAAGTCGCCCCCCAGGCACGGGAAAAGCCACATGAGAACCCCCCGAAAGGCGGGCGGGATTGCGGCGGATGAGGTAAGCGGTCTGGACGAGGGTTCAAGCCAATTAGAGGTTGGTATACCCCGTTTTTCGATCCCCGCGTCGCGCTCGGTGGGCGTACCATTGTTGGGATAGGCATGTCAACAAGGTACCGTAAATGAAGTAGTGGGCAATAATTCCACTCTATTCAATATCCCAGCAAGGAGCATCAACACTGATGCGGGTTCCGCGTCGTTGCACGTGACTATGGATCCGGGCTTGAGGTCGGCACTGGTCTGGCCTTCAGTTTAGAAATTGTGTAGCACATTTCCAGTCACATGAGCTATTGTCCATCTGTTGTTAGTTGGATCAACAGCCAGTAGTAGTTTCGCTTCCGTATACAGTGTGGAGTGTCGGCTTATCTGGATTAACCGAACCACGGTATAATTTGCATCCAGCAGTAGTGGACTTGCTGATGAGGAACAATGGTGCGATAACTGTATTCCGTGCTTGATCAGTAAAGAGACCATGATCCTAATCATGATAGGAATATATCCTATTGACTGCAATATGGATTTATCTGGATTATCTGGAGGTCACCCTATGATGAACCATACTCAAAATCTGATCACTCGACTCCTTGATGAGCACGTGGCCAGTGTACAGTCACAAGACAGACATGATATCACTAGCTGCTGATAGAATAGAGAACAAAGAATATAAATCTGACATTCTGTTATTAGGTCGGCTCTTAGTGAATTGCGCTGGATGTGGCTTTTTCTTGTAATACTATTCAAACGGTTGTCAGGCATGGCATGAATATATATTTACATATTTGGGCATTATCCGCACCCACACCAATATTAGTGTAGAGTAGCGTACATTTGGGTATTCCTGTTATGCAAGCTAACAAAAAACTAGAATCTTCTTTATTTATAGGTATCTTGATCATTACTCAACTCAAGCAAGCCTAATACTATAACGTCCTCGGACTGAAAAGATAGCCTTACCACTAGCTGACAGCATGTTGGTGCTCCTGGTCGCACCTGCCATCATAAGCGCTTAAGCTGTATGTAGTCGTTGCCCCTCAGGGCTTGATAATAGAATAAATGATAACAACTCTAAGTCTGGTGTTTTACAGGCTCTTAGAGCTCATGGTATTAACTTGACAGCAAGAGATAATAGTGGGAAAGATATTCTATATTGAAGTGTTATCCATGATTTGCTGAGCAAGGAGATGATGATCATGGGCTTCTATCTTCCCCCGAAACCCTAAATCACAAGCATTGAAGAACATCTAAGCATTTCTGGGCGCGAGCTATCTCAAACTGCACTTGAATGCAGGAACCGGAATCATGTGCTTTCAGGAAGTTAATTCCACCAACCCTCTTCAAATGACAGCAAGGCACATTGACCGGAGCAGCGCATAGGCAAGGGCCGTCGATTAGGTCGTTATGTCTGGTTTCCACGCCTGGCTTGTGTTGTCAGCCTTATCATGATGGTCGGATAGGGTGCATAGTCTGCAGAGCCATCGGACATTGGATCCATGCGGCAGGAATCCGGTTCTAAAAATACGGCCTGAAGCGAGCACTTCGAATATCCGGAAGAGGTTTGGCGTCAGGGGAGTGAAAAACCGAATGCCAGACGCCAACTAGTCCCTAGGTAGAATCCAGCTTCTCAGTAGATAGGTAGTTCATGTTCCAGGGAGGCGCAGAATCTGGTGAAGATAAAAAAGCGATGGGTACCCGCACTGTGATTGGGTGGTTCGCTTTATGACGTAGGGTCAGCAGCCCGCTATGCCTGATTGGGAGTGTATACATCGGGGCGGAATTCTCTTAGACCCCAAGCGGTTAAGAGCCTCTTCAGTGCAGCATGAGACACCAATGGTTCTGTTGCTGATTGGGTTGATGGCCCTCAAATCTAAAATTGGTGCTGAAAGCGTCCCATATGGGTGTTGTTTCGCGGACTAGCCATGGATACATCCATGCGCAGCCGGAGTGGAGAAAAAAGGCCCTGATGGACCAGCAAATCGCGGTCGAAGAGTTTTTTTTGAACTGGGACAGTTTTGAAACGCTGGGGGCTAACATGGCCTGAAGTCAGTAGATTGGTGACTATATAAGCGGTAATGGGCACCAGGTCCATGTCTTCAGCCCAAAGTTTGAAAAGCCGAGTTCACCGTGTTAAACCATCACATAAACACACAAGACCAAAAATTGATTCCTCTGTGTCCTTATCACAGATCTGATCAATAGCGACAGGTGTGTGTGCCTTGGCCCAAGACTCTTGCAACCCGCCTAACAGCCCTCACAGATCCCGCCTGCATCACATCGGTCTATCCGCAACATGGCCTCCGGCGACTGGGAAATCTCTCGCAGCGCGATCGTCGTCCTCATCCTCCTCGGTTGTATCATCTCTGTTCTCATCGGATACTCAATGCATCGCCTCATGGGCGGAAGCGCCTTTGAGGGGCAGGAAGAGGCCCTCGAAGGCCCAGGAAACGAACAAATGGCATACATGCGGCAAATTCGGCAGCGGAACCTGGCGATGATATACCATGGATCTCGCACAAAGGACTCGCCAGTCTGATGAGTGCTCCCAAGTATGGCGTATGGGGTTGGAAGGGTGTTGGTTTGATTTGTTTGCAATTGGGCCTTCTGTTATTCGGCGTTTTCATGGAGCTGGACATATATACTCATGGGAATATATTGAACACCACGGTGTAATCTATCAGTCAAACCTAGTGAGGCTGTCCTCATATGGCCCAAGCTCGTACATTCCACTCCACCTGATCAGGGGCAATGGTAATATCGTGAATAGTTCCAGATGGCGAAACGAAGCGTACACCGACCAGCCCATCACAATGTTACTAGGTCCAGCATGGCAGTCAATGCGGGTACAGGAATGTCCATGTGCTTGCCTTGTTGGCCGATGGTCAAACACACATTTTTGTCAGCAATCTTAATAGTCGGGTGGATGTATGTCAGACGAGCCGAGTCAGGAACCTCGTCGCTGTGGGTAATTTCAGTAGTTTCACTTTTCCAGGACGGTCTCGTCCCGGGCAAGAGCATCAGAAGAGATCTCTCATTCTGATGGTTCAATGCCATCCCCGCAGCCATCCTTTCTTCAATGGCGATTGCCTGCTCTGCAACCAAGGCACAAGCATGGCTATTGAAAACACCCTCTTGTCGCGACATTGAGCGAAGCACAGTAAGTGCCTTCCGACGGATGACAGGATCTCGGCATAGAGTGGCAACATTGTAAACCGGAGCGATGATGCCCATATCAAGGGAGAACGAGGGTTTTAAGCGACCCTTCTGAGACAGCTCTGCCAGTTGAGATGGTGATAGAGACAGACAATCGATACCTTGCGCGCTGTCAACCACAGAAGCGGCAAGCGTGACGATTTCTTCAAATATAAAGTTGTAATTATCCCATGACCTCTGGTCTGAGACTCCTAGTTTGCCGTATTCCAGAAGTATGTATTGCATTTTTTGGTAGATCCGGATGATGGCTAATCCAGTCTTGTCTCTGGCGTTGAGAAGTGGACCTCGAGTGCGCTCGAAATTATTCAACGCCGCGGTCAGCTTTTCTAAAAGCTGGCAATAGTGATGATTAAGGTTCATGAAATCGTCAGGTTTCGCGGGATCCAACGCGCGAAATTGACGACCCGCCTTGCATCTGTAATATTCGAATGTATCGCGTGCTTCGCCGATAGAGCGAAAGACCTCGGGGATTTCAGTGTCAGGTTCCCTGATTGGCACGGACTGGGAAAGCTGCATATCGACTTCTTCGCGCGTCTGCACCAGTTAGTCTTGTCTTGACAGTGACCTGGTGACAAATGGCCTTACGAGGGTCAGCGCTTGATCCTGCAGACGAACAAGCATTTTCCGCAGACTATCCATTTCCAATGCGGTCACTGTAGATGAGCGGAGGAACGGGTGGCAGAATGTGCCTGATCGAGGGTCGCAGTAAACCTCGTTCATGATCTTGATACCACTCCTGATGTGTCTTATAGCGGAGTCATAGTGGCTCGATAGAATCTTAAGTTTGTCAGCGCAGCCAAATGCGGGGCAAAATCGAACGGGAATACCTCAAAACAAGCGAACAACATGCATGATATCAAGAAAACATCCACCGTCAGTTTCGAGGAGCCCGTGTTCTCAAGGGAGTGCGAGTCGGTTGGACCAAGGAGAGCCCTAATCGCAGTCACATATTCTTGAAGAGCAAAATTATCCTGTCCGTATCGAGAGAGCCATAGACCCGGAATTTGTTGGTCATTTTCGAAATTTTCGTGCAATGACCCCAACGCGATCAAAGCATGCCAGATCGACTTCTCATGCTGACTGACTTGCAGCACAAATCGGCTCCAAAACTCAGAGCCACAATAACCTGCCAATGACGGCACTGTCCTCTCATAGAAGAACTGGAAACAGCGATTCTCGCGTGCACTTCCCGAGAGCTTCAGAACAGGCGGTAGATTTAACGGCAGGCGAACGCGATGGTCGTATGCTGGAGACCCATAGCCATCACACTTACGACCCGTTGAAGTGCATCTCCGACAATGGGGCTTAGCCTCGTCACATTTAATTCGCCTTTCTAAAGGGCAGCATATTAGTAGGATGGACGTGTTTTGGGTGCCATCTGGCCGCTCTTACTTCTGGTGGATGGTGTTAGCCAATTCTTTAATCAGGAAAATGCCCTTGGCGGATTGCAAATCAACAGCACCTACTTGCATGTCAGGCAACCTGATTTTGTTTTGAATCCCAGCGTGGAGATCGGGAGCGGCATGTTAGTGTAATGGGGGTCTATTAGCTGATATCTGTCGTTGCATGCACGCTTATTGTCAAGGCACTTTCTATGGATATGATTTTTAATATGAGCATCGGATTGGTGGATGACTAATTGTTCCAGCCAAGGTATGGATGTAGTGGAATGTGGAAGATGATTGTATTTTTGACGGAAACAAGGTGCAGGTGGTAACTACTTAGGTGGTGAGTTATATGACAGAAGTGCCGGTCCTGAAAAGTGGCATCTTTAGCGCTGTCATGACGGTTCGACAGTACGGATTTTGAACGAACAGATATCCTCTGCCCTAAGATGCTGCCTTTACGCCAAACGCGACCACTAATTCGGTCCAGGCGAAGATTACACATACACAACTGGACGAAGAACCTCAATAATTTTTTGCATTTCTGGCTTGTGATACAGGGCCTGTGTTTGAGAGTCTTATACCTATAGCCAGGATCACAGGACCACAGGCAGAGGCCCAGAGCCCTCGTACTAAGTATCTAGACACCCAGGCTTTAGACTATGCAGGTCCTATAACCATAGTCTCAGGATCTCTCTAGCCGTTAAATTACTAACTAGTAACTAATATTACTAATCAGAGCCTGTTCAACTAGCTAACCAGTTAGTTATAACTAATTATAGATTCTGATCCCCTGCCACTAAACCAAACCCCCAACACTGCAGGTTCAGTGTGATTCAGTGCGGATTTCGCGGTGCGTTTATGCCACTCTACTCCAGCCCACACTGCAGAAATCCAAATCCAGTCCTGAAGTTTTCAAATGCCGCTGACACACGTGGGTTCTAGTCCCCCACAAACATTTACCTACGTATGTAGGTAAGTCGGTTGGTCGGGTAGCCAGCCTGATATACAGACAGATATGTATGTAGAACCAGTCCGGAGCACTCCGACTAGCCACCAACGGGTGTTGTGCTTACTTTGCATAATACTATCATCATCTAATATATACACCCCCACAAATAGATAGATATATGTATATGTATATATAATATGAAGGATACGACAATCCCACATCCCACCAATCATGACATCCCCCTCACAACCTAGGCACTGCATGTACAGCTGGCACCCAACCTAACCCTAAGTGGGCCGCTGGCTACACTTCACCCCAGTGAGCGCCAGCCAAGTAGCTGAGCAAGCGGTGAGGGTCCGACTCGCCCAGTTAACTTACTTAACTTTACCTGCCCTCAACGTGGCCAATGGGGTTTTGGGATCCTGCAAACGCTTTTGGTCTCTGCCTGAGTTAGTTAGTCAGTTAGCTGGTCACCTTGGGTATGTGGTTGAGACGGTAGGGCGGCTTGGGTGCTTGGTGCCCAATTTGCTGAGACGAGAACACCCGTTGTTAGGGTCAGGTGGGTGATAAAAGGTGGGAGGTTGGTCGGGCTGTTGGTTCTTGAGGAGCACTGCTGTTGTTGATGATGATGTTTTTGTTGTGGGGGCTTTGTGGCGTTTGGGATTGTTATGGGGAGGGTTGCTTGTTTGGGAGTTTTATTGCTGTTGTTTAGGAGGATTGAAGTTGAATGGTGTGGTTTGATGAAAGGGATTGTTTTGTGTTCTTGGATTTGATATTTGGGTGTATAGTTGCTTCTATGGATTTTAATAATGAAAGGGAGTAGGTTATGAAATTTGAAGGAGAAAAGTGATGAAAAGAGTGGATTGTCAATGTTTAGTATACGGCCTCTTGAGACATAGGAGTTTTGCAGTCACTTTGAGACAGTTATGGAGCCAGTACGGTCCATAGCCGAGATGTACTCCAAAGAAAGGGGCGTTATCTGGCTCTCCCCACTAATGGCAAATACCATCAACATGCCCGGCTATCACAGCGGTATCAATCAAACAAGACCCACGCGATCCACCAGACCACCTGCAGACGTGATAGTGACGAGGCCGAGCTAGTAAGACACAAGGCAGATCAAGCACAATGACACCTGCCCCATAACAGGGTCTGAGCACCAATAAAGCACGACGAAGCGGACATCACACCGAACGCTGTGCCCCCAAACCCCGTGGGAGGCCGATAGACAGTTCCAATTGGGTATTGGCGCCTGGATAGACCAGCCTGCTCGTTTACAGCACCCCTTGCCTGAAACCCGGGAGCCACGGATGCTGTCAAACCCCCCCCGTTCAAGGCAGTGTGATGCCATTGGGGTGTCATCTTTGCGCGTGGCGAAGCGCAGCTGCTGTTGTGACTGGTGCCCCGGCGGGTGGCCTGAGGGATGTTGGTCGTACTGGAGATGACGAGCAGATTGTTGTAAGATGGATTTGACCCACCCTGAACTATTCGGCTTTCTGTCTTGAGTTAGTCAAGACCCCGGAGGTAGGCCACGTCAGCCAATACGGTACGCAGCTCTCCCAGCTGACGACCGGAGGGCCAGTTATGAGGCTACTCTGGAGCTTCCCCGCGTTTGATGACGGCATGTGGCCTTCTATCCCCAGAGCTAGATGATAACTCTGGGTGTCTACCCAGTTGGTTCTTTGATGCAATTGGTACGTTTCGTCCTGATAAGACAATGAGATTGTCGGTTGCGTATCACAGTGGTCTCCGCGGGGAAGTCATCACGAATGCAATCCGAGCCGTTGAAGGGCAGCAGCACCTCCCGCGAAATGGATAAGCCTTTGGATAAGGATGCAGGTGGTTGGATATCGACAAGATGATGGCCGCGCGTGTGCACGAGATATGATCAGCTTTGACTTAGCCCAATCATCACCCTGAGATGCCGGTTCTTCGAGTATGACCAAAGTTGTGTATGACTGGATCTCTCGGCTACTGGATCTCCGAGGACCGCTGTCCCGAAATGATTCCTATGTGTAGTGGCTGCACTCCGTCCCAAGTGGGTATTCGTGGGCTCGTACTCCGTCTATATGGGACGAAATGACGGGAGCCTGGCTGGCGTGTCGTGGGACGCGCCACCCAGAGCACTGTCGCACTCTTAATATCTATCGGAGCGAGCATGTCACAATCATCTCCAAGATTGCAAGGTTGGGACTTTGTACAACTCCAGTAGGCCATCTGATGTATGTTCAACTTGGGACGCGCATTCTGGAGGCTAGAAGGGATAAAAGTCAATCCACGACTGAACTGCTGGCGATTTCAGTCCGTCTTTACTGGGCTATATCTCATCTTGTGCGAGGTTAAGAAACTGGATGAAGAGCACAAGCCCGGCTGATACTCGACAGCACTCTGCCAACAGTCGACTGCATGAGCAGAGATTCAAAAGGCATACTCGGCCATTTTGTACATGAGAATACCCCATATACCCCATACGAATTGTATGGATGAGCATCCCAGCAGAAAGCCATGTTTCATAGTGGATAATCCCAGCCGCTGGGGAAAACTCCATGCAATCATCGAAGAGCGGTGAGGTGGAGAAAGCCATGTTCAACCTGACGTCAGGTGGGCCCGGGCTTTTTCTTTCTTTGTCCGTTCCCTGCGTACAATACCTGACGGTAATATTTTAGTCTGCGCTGCATCGCCAAAGCATGAGAAGAATATGACGGTGCTTTTCTTTTTCCTTACGATGCCGACTGAGAGCACTTGGCATAGCCTTCCATGAGATCATCCTGCAGTGCCTGGGGTGGAACTCCGTAGATAAAAAAATATACCGAACTACCACCTGTTTTGTAGCTTTGGGTGGGACTGTATTTCGTCGAGTCTGGAGTGGTCCCACGATGCCGCCCGGGGCACATCAGTCACAGAGCGGTCAAGCTTCCACACGTGGTGGGGATGCAATCGGCGCCTAATCTTCCTAAGCCCGGCCCACGATGGACAATTGTGATAGCATGCCTCATTAAAGTTTCTTTTTCAGTTTGATAGTCATTCGCTTTACTGTATACGGCATGTTGGGAAATAGGAGAAACTGTTTTTCCAAGGAAGTTTCTTCAGGTCCTCGGTCCTTGACCGGGTGATGTCACAGATATGTTATATATCAGCAGCGGTTGTGGTCGAGTATCCCGCATCCCTCTTGGACCATTACCCCAGAGCCTCGCATTAGGTCTCTGCAGAGTGCAGAGTAAGGCGAGAGGGGAAAGAAAAAGGAACAAAGACCTTAGATCCGGTGTGATAAGCAAGAACAATCACAGAATGTGCCCAGGCACCGTCTGAGGGAATTTGGGGGGGGACAGGAAATAAAGATAATAATAATCCAGAGCTACTGCATCCAGCGCACAAAGGAAGAGACCATGCAGGGTGCTATTAGCTGATGATCAGACACAAAATCTAGGCCAGGAGAACGTGACGAGTTTAGTTCGCCGAACAATCTATTCCCGACAGGATTCGCTCACGGCCTTGTTCGTTGTTTCCTTTCTTTTTCCATTTCGGTTTTAGCCCCCAAGCAAAGGCCTGGCCAAGGCTGGCTAGGGCCTCCAAAGCAAAACGAGGACTTTGCTCTGGGATGAAGCAACGTTAGGGGTGAGTGTATGGACAGTGGACCGATATCTACGATCACTAGTAGCAATGGTTCGCACTTGGATGATCAGATATATCTCGACCCATAAGACTTCCTAATTCAAGACATGTTACCGAGGTGCTGGGCGGGTCACGGGTTTCCTGAGATCCGACAAGCCCTCGATGGAACCATGTCGTACGGAGTACAGTAATTTAACCAGACTGATACCGAGTCCGTACTAAATACGTCTGAGGTTACTTCGCCTGGATGCCTAACTTTATGGCTGATGCACGTCCATAAGGCTGCGTATTGATTCTATATCTGAATGGATTTTGACAGAAGGAATTTAGATGAAGGAAAAGAAAAAAATAAAATAAAAAGATGACAGTGCAAAGGTAGACTCCGTACAGTTGATTATACACAATCATGGTAAGAATGGGTGACGGAATGTGGTGGAAAATCTTGGTCCGTAATGGGGTGCTGGGGGCAGACCAAACACTCGGGAAAGCCGGCTTTTTGGGCCACTAAAACGGTAGACCTGGAAAGTAATGAACAGAAGGAAAGAAAAGTGTCAGAAAGTTCAGGTAAAACGATGAAAAATAATCAAATATAAAACAAAAGAAACTAACAAAGTAAAAACCAAACTAAACTAAAACTACACTATACCTATCATGCTCCGACGGAGATAGTTCCTCAATGAGATGGCTGACGCTGAGAAATACCAATACCAAATACCCAGTTCTATGACCGTACAATACCGACCAGCCTTCCCTAGCTCCAGGCTGTGTGTGTGTTTTGGCCTCACCTGGAAATCTTACCTGGTCACAGCTGGTTTTGACCCCAAGTGGGGCAGACCCCGGGGTCAATACGGACAGGACTGTCACTGGCAGCGGTTGGTCTGATTCCCTCGCCGCCTCTACCGCTAAACGAGAGCCCGAGCCAGTGAGCTATCCTCTCAGCGCGTCCGGTACAAATGCCCCATCGCCCGCCCCTTCTCGTCGCTGCGCCTTTCACTCTCTGCCTCTTCTCGTTGGTCATCCAAGCCTCCAACGACCTTCCTAAGAATAAGATACGTTGGACAGTCCTGCCCGCACACAAACCTATTGGTCTGGTCCTCTTTTCTTTTTTTTCCTACTCGCTACCCGCACAAGCTGGCTTCAGATCTCTGATCCTCCCTGGTTGTGCAATCCAATCAATCGTGCTTTTTTCCTGTCCACCTTTTGCTCCCCCCATCCACCTCTGTCCTTGTTCCCCCTCGTGATTGATCACTCTCCATTACATCGATTATTTATTTATTTTTCATTGCTTTATTTTTATTGATGTGATATTGTATCTTTTCTTGCCATTGATTTATCTGATTTATTTTATTTCGATTGATTTATTTTTATCTGATTTTTTATCTTGATTGATTCAGATTTATCTTGATTTTATTCATTTTATTTTCCCACCATTTTCCAGTGTCCACGGGTGTGGTATTCCTCCCCCTCTTCTAGGTACGTCAACCACTTATCCCATCCCCAGTGCTTGCCCCTTGCTCAACTTCGTTGGTCGTTTGGTTTTCTTTTATGATTGAACACCTCATTTCCCTCTCTGCCCAATCCCGTTACTCTGTCATTGTCCGAGGCAAATCTCCGACAAATCGAATTACTCTTCCGTCTGTTCCCCCCCAGTGGTTGCCCACATTCTCCCCTCTTCGACCCTCTCGTTGGCTTTGTGACCAGCATCAGGTGTTGACCTTGCACCAACCAAATCTCCATCATATACATCCTGATTGCCTTTTTGATTGTATTTGTTTTGTGTCATTGGATCTGCGGTTTCTTGATTGCATCGTTGTATCCTGGTGGACGCTCCACAAATCAGATCGAATTCGCCCCTCTTCATTTTGCGCTTTTGTTGTGATTCGCGTGTGCTCGACTCGTTCACGGATCAACCCGGCCCGGGACTGACATCAGCGACAGAACGTCCACCGCTCTCGCGCTACCCGCCTTCTCGTTGGCAGAAGCTCTCGACTCTTCGTCCATTCCCCGTGACAAGTCTCCCCCCAGGTCGTCAAATCATCGCGTTGCTTGCATGTTCTGCATCGACTGTTAGGAACTTTACTGCCTCCATCTCAGATCGATCATCAGGTAATCCATGGCCCCTCCCCCCCCCATCCCCCTCGCATCGTCTCTTTTCCCCCCCGTCCACAATAAATCCGACCGTGTTGTTTTGGTTCCCTTGGCCTAGGACCGCGGTCCGTCACGCTGCGCGACATGCGATCCTCCCCCATCTTCAATCTTGCTGCACCCACCTGATCACCCCAAAACAATCCTCCGAGTTGATGTCGCATGTGCGAAAAAACAAAAGGATTGCAGGAAGCCTTGACCACGAGTCCATTGTCCTCTGGTTCCTGTATTGGATCTATTGCATCATGGTCGCGTCTTCGGGCTGTCCGTTCCCCGCCACCAATGGCCCAATCAGCACGCGTCAACCTTTATTTACTTGAGATGCCGGTTGACTGACAGCAATTCCCCATATCATACAGGGCTCTAGCTTGATCTTGCAAACTATACGAACTGTCTGCAGGGACATCATTGATTTCTCGGTTGCTCTATATTTCCTGCGCGTGAAGAAAGACGTGTGACCCTTGTATGCAGTGGTTAATACGTCGCATTTCGACAAGGTATGTTGCCCGCTGCATCGTCATTCTCGCGCTTGCCAACGCATACACCACCCCCTCCCCAGCCTTGAAAAAAACATTGAAAAAAGAGAAAAAAAAAAGAGATAAACAAAATTAAAAAAAAAAAGAAATGAGAAAAGACAAACTAAACAGCCACGCTTTCGTCTTTCCCCTCCCCCGCCACCTTTGGCATTACCCCTCCACTTCGTCATGACAGCACACAATTCCAAGACCAACATGTCTTGGTTAGTTACGAGGATGTTGCTGATAGACTTTTGTAGCCAAATTAGCCCTGTGACGCCCCGTTAGGCGTGTTCTGACACCAATATCGCGGTCGCATCATCGTTCTGGGGACTTCTGAGCGAAGATATCTTCGTTCGCCTGGACTCGAAGAACTAGGCAGACTACGTCGCTTAGCACCGCCTCATATCGCGCTGTTGCGCCGTCGTCTTCGGATATAGGTGTGGTCGATCAGTCCTACTTGTTTAGGATCGGAACGTCTGGAGATCGGTAGCCTGCCAGCTGTTATCTCAAATACACTGCGTAGCTCGTGTTGTTCCGATCTTTCGGTTGTTTATTTATTTTTTTGTCGCCCCAACCTGCGCGCACCTGGTGATAGCTTGTTGCTTGTCTTAGTCAAGAGAGGCTGCGCTTTCTCTGACAACGCATCAAGTGCCGTTCTGTCGAGGGCACCCTGGTCCGCTGCATCAGAGCCCAACCACGTTACACTCCGAAGTGGACGTCAAGAACAGCATACCCACAAAAGACTCAGATCCTCCGGAAGGAGTTGTTCGAAGCAATTCAGCAAACGAGCGCTCAGTCTTTCCTTTTGGCCCAGTGGATTTCCTGGTCGCTAACAGGTGAAGACCCGGTGAACTAGCGAAACACCGTCCTAGGTAACCGCTCCGGTGCAAGCGCCCTTACCCCGTCTGACCCCACTTCCAACCCAGTGACCGATTGGCGCTGCACTCCGCCCTGACACTATTTCGAGCGCCTGCAGCCTTTCGCATTCAACTCGTCGAATCATCGGCGTCAGCCCCTTAACGATCTTTGCGGTCGTCTGCTGGTTTGCGCGCAACCGTGATCGCCTCAAGGCAAAGCGCTTCCACGCCCTATCATCTCCATTGACCTTTTCCTGGCCTACTGTCAATCGCCTACCAACCAGACAGTTGCTCTTTTCGCCATCGCCATTGGTTCTGATCTTCAGATTCCAGTTCGCCGATCTCATCCAATCAAAACTTTGTGTACTGAACGCGTGCTGGCAAGGACCACCGCGACATCAGAATGGAGTACCCCCCGCAATATCAACAGCCTCACGGCCAACACCCCCACGGTCCCTCCCACATTGCCGCCCCCTATCAGGCCGGACCACAGAATCCAGGTTCAGCTGTCGGATCGATGGCTTCTCCCACAAACCCGCAAGCTCATATGCAACCCGCCCACCCTTCGCACCAGACATCCCCTATTGTTCCGTCGCAGTCGCATTACCAGCCCCCGCAAAATGCGCCCGGCGCGGTACATCCGCAGATGAACTTCCCTCAGTCGTACGGCGTCGCCGCTGCCATCCCCCAACAGTATGGTATCTCGCCGACGCAAGCCGCTGCCATGGCGACCGCTGCTGCCTCGGGCCAATTTTACCCGCTCCACCAAGACTCCATGACTGGGCAGGTTCCCCAAGGACCGAGGGGATCACCCCGCATGGGAGGCGTTCCGGTCAAGGACCGCAACCCTCGGTCCCCTCCAATGCCTGGTCAGATGCCCCCAATGGGTTCTCAGGTACCGATGGGCCAGGGCGCCCAATTGCAGCAGCGTCGCATGAGCCACGTTGGCAGCCCACACGTGCCGAATTCCCAGCCGGTGATGGCTCACGTGACTCGACCTTCCGGGCCGCCCGCCATGGGGCCCCCGCCCCCGGCCCCGGTCCAGCAAAGTCAGCCTTCTCCGGAGTTGGTCGCGGGCGCCGCAGAGGAATCGCCGCTTTACGTCAATGCCAAGCAATTCCACCGCATCTTGAAGAGACGTGTTGCGCGACAGAAACTGGAAGAGCAGTTGAGACTGACGTCCAAGGGCCGTAAGCCATACCTGCACGAGTCGCGTCACAACCACGCGATGCGGCGACCGCGTGGTCCCGGTGGCCGATTCCTGACGGCCGATGAAGTGGCCGCCTTGGAGAAAAAGGGCGGTCAATCCATGGACCAAGAGAACGTGGACGTGGGCGCGACCAAGGGGTCTGGGGAGAACCCTCCCTCGGCGCAGAAGCGCAAGTCGAGTCATCTCAATGATGAAATCGCCACGCCCGTGAAGAAGACCAAGACTGGCAAGGCGGAGGACAGCGAGGAATCTGCCGAGGCCTCCGACGAGGAGAGTTGAGCAGTTTCTCTTTTCTGTTCCGTATCTTTATCGTGAGGGTGACCCGTCCGCGTTGCCTTTACTTTTTTTTTTGGTTATCTTTGGTTTTTGTTCCCTCTGTCTTCTTATTCTTCGTATCTATTGATGATGGTTTTTACGGATCGACGCGACGTTGGAATTCCCCTTTTCTGCTTTCTCAAACCCGTCTTTTTCTTTACTCTGGAGCAAGCGATGTGTGACATGGATCTACGACGGCTTTGTTCTTGTTTTTTGTGTTGTCGCACGCTTACGTTTTTCTGCGCCTCTTGCATTTATGTCTGTCTATACGGTTATGCTGGTACGAAGTTTTCCTTTGGTTTCTCCTTCTGATGTCTATGTTGTTGAAATTGGGGGTCTACAATGACTGTCCTGAACGCTTGTTCGTTCGAAAGCCCCGCCCGCCCCCACGGTACGCCATGCCGCCCGAACGGCGCCGTTCATGGGCGCTCCTTGAACCTTTCCTGCCCTCGGTAGAATTCTGCTTCATGCCAACGAAGCCCCACCTATTGGGCTTTATCCATGGACCGTTGTATCACTCATACCGGTCACTATGGCACAAGCCTGATTTACAGTGGCTGGCGCTGCCATGGAGTCCGCATGACTCTTGTTCAGTATCGACCCCTTCGCGATGATTTGATCTCGTTGCTCCTTTTCTTTGGGACGATGGACCCAATCTAGACAGGGGGCCCCGTCAGTGGTAAAATGCTTCCGCCCTCGGATCCGAGCGTACGGAGCTTGGGATTCGGGCCTACGGTACTTGGGACGAGCTTTCTCCCAGCCAAGGTCTCAGAGGTTACAGTCTTTCCCTATGTTCCTCTGGTATGTTGGTTGGGCCGGCTTGTGATTGAGCTGATGCCTCTGGCCCTAGAACCCTGGGGTTGGGACCTGGGAGTCCTTCCCCTGGTACACCTTGGGATATCGGACTCTGAGTGCCCTCGGTGTTTCTCCAGATGGTCTGGCCAACAACTCTGGGCTTGTGGTGGGCTTGCGCTTGAAACTTCCGTGGTCGGGCAAGGATATTGTTATCCCGTGTTGAGGATGAGCAACTTCCTTTGTTTTTCTTTCACCTCTTTTACTTTTCCTCTTCTTCTTCCCCCCTTTTATTTCCTTCTCCCCATGTGTGATTTCCAACGGATGATTCCCCTGTTAGTTATGTATAAATATCAGGACGTACTTTTGCTCGATGCTCTCATCTCGTAGTTACAAAAGTTGCAAACAGACGCGCTTAAGTCAGCATCGCGCTCCGACGCAGGCGCTAACCCGATCCCGCCTAGTGGCGGCTCCACCTATCCCGGCCATCTCCAGCTCAACTCTCTCCATCCTCTTCTTCTCTTCTTTTCTCTCTTCCCTCTCTTCACATCGCAACCTTGCTCCTGGCCATCCTTATCCAAGGCGCGCTTTTCCTCTCTTCCTTCTGGAGGCTATCGGATTGGATGCGCTGCCAGGCTTGATTTACACACCAATATCACTTTTTACTTAAAAGGCTTCTTGTAGGTCGCCTGCCTTGCTGTCCTTTCTCTCTTTGAACTTTCCCCCCATCCTTCCGCCTCTCATATTCCCCTGCCCCCCTTTCCCTGCTCATTTCTTTTACCTGGTTCTTTCAATCTCTTCGTCTTTGAAGATTCTATTCCTATCAAAACCGAACTTGAAAGCTTGCGCTCTCTTGTTTCTGCTCTTCATCTCCCCCTTCTCTTTGTCAATTGCATTGTCGCGCCACCATCGAGTCTCGAGACGCCTCGTGCTATTGTCTTGTCTTACATACATCAACACTTTCTCCCTCTTTTCTTTTTTTACACCTTAATACTATCTCTTCTCTCTTCTGCTCGCGTGAGCGTGCGTCTTTTATTTTCCTTTAATCAACCGACTCATTCTTGTCGTTCTCTATCCAACATGCCTTGTCTCTCTTTTGCCTTCTTCCAGGCTCCGACCTTCTTTCATCTTCGTTCATCAAATTCCGTCCTTCCTTGCCCTTCGTCAACCTCCAAGATACCCTGCCCCTGACATAATATGATTTGCTCTAATGTTGGTGATTTCGGTTCTTAGCTTACGCCGCCGGTATCTACCTGCTCCCCATATCCGTTTCGTTCCGACGCGACTCTTCTAGTCTCACTCGTCTCGAACGCGAGGCTCGCCGCATTGAGCCGAACTTGGGATCAAGAACCCATACCCGTTGATCGCTGTCGTGATTTTGGTTCCGCAGAATGGATTCCTATGAGAGTTATGGGTCTCCGGGCAGGAGCCGCGAGGCGGACTCCTACGTGGCCAGAGCTCCCGTGGACTCGTACAGACGTCGGTCGCCTGGTAGGTTACCACTCGTTGAGCTTCTCGGGGCTGCATGAGTGGAAGTCGCGGTCGCTAAACTGTGCAATCTGTAGTCTCGCAAGATCGTCGCCGGGGCCGTCCCCGTTCGCGCTCACCCGTTATGATCGACCGTTACGAACCTTCTGACCGCCGTGGAAACCGCGATGATTATTACGCCGCATCTCGCGAGACCGCTCTGCGAGAGCGCGAAGATCGCCGCCGTGCCCCGTCTCCGACTGTGTCTAATATCGACCGATACGTTCCTGGACAAGACTCGGGCAGGCGGCCGATCCCCACGAACCCCCTTCCCAACCCGTTGGGCCTGGAATTCCAAGTTGGATTCAATTGGTTCGCCGAGTGGTGGAGAGCGGAGCAATCGATCAAGGAAGAGAAGGAACGGGCAAAGCATGGCGGGCGTCGTCCATCAGATCGCGTCAAGGGTGAACGCGAGTCGCGTGAGGATCGGGAGAGAGAACGCGCCCAGATACAGGCCGCTTACGACAAGTACAAGGTGGACCTGCAGGTCAAGATGGCGAGGACGTTTGTGCACCACCACCGGACCGAGGAGTGGTTCAAAGAACGGTACGTTCCCGAGGTTAGGGAGCCTCTTCGCCGGCGTACGATGGACTTCCGCGTCGGTGCTTATCAGCAGTGGGAGCGCGACCTGGAGAGTGGCTTGTTCGACGAGTTCACCTTGGAAGGAATCTACAAAAACGAAAGCGACGGTGCGGGCGGCGTGATCGAGAAGGAAGAAGGCGAGACAACCGCAGTCGGCGAGACCCTGGGTGTTTTGGACTTGCTTCCGGCCCGGGGTGGCGAGCTGCGCGACGAGGCTTTGTCTCAGCCTGCCCTCCTCATCAAGACCCTAGCACCCAATGTCAGCCGCGACAAGATTGAAGACTTCTGCAAAGAACACCTGGGCGAGCAGGATGGCGGATTCAAGTGGCTGAGCCTCAGCGACCCGAATCCCTCCAAGAAATACCATCGCATGGGGTGGATCATGCTCCACCCCGCGGCAGATGCTCCAGTCGTCGAACGGGGTGATGGCCGGGAAGAGGAGGGCGAGGAAATGGAGCACGATGTGACTCAGGGTTCTGGAACTGCTAGCGTTGCCGATAAGGCCCTGGAAGCGGTCAATGACAAGACCATCCACGATCCCGTCCATGGGGACTTTGTTTGCCATGTGGGTGTCCATGTGCCTCCCTCGCAGCCGCGCAAGAAGGCCCTTTGGGACCTCTTCTCGGCACCGGAACGTATCGGACGGGACCTCGAGCTGGCACGGCGTTTGGCCTCGACGCTGGATGCGGAGATGTGGAACGCCGAAGGTACCACTAAGATCGACGAGCGCGTCGAGGAGTTGCGCGGGAAGGGGTGGCTGCAACCCCCCGTGACTGGGCCCGTCAGTGTCAAGAAACGGAAGTCGGACTTCGACGCAGATGACATGGACGAGGGTGAGGCCGAAGAGGGCGAAGAGCAGGAAGGATGGGAGGATGACGACGTTGACGATGAAGAGCTTCTGGCTAAGAAGAAGAAGTTGGACCTCCTGGTAGAATATCTTCGCCGAGTCTACAACTTCTGCTTCTTCTGTGTCTTCGAGAGCGACTCCGTGCACGAGCTCACTCGGAAATGCCCCGGTGGCCACCTGCGTCGCCCGCGCGCTGGGCTCACTACCCAATCGAAAGCCGTGGCCCGGGCCAGCGCTCTTGGCGAGCCATTCCCCGTCAAGAAGAAGGAGCCCAGTGAGGACGGGGAGGAACCGCCCGCGCCCGCGGAGGAGAAGAAGTCCCAGAAATTCAGCTCCAAGACGGAGCAGCAGCTTCAGCGTGCGTTTAACTGGGTGCGGACATTCGAAGACAAGCTTTTGCAGATCCTCGAGCCGGAGAACGTGGATATCCGCAAACTCGGCGGCAAGCCCGTGGAGGAAGCACTCCAGGAGGAGTTGGCCAAGTTTGTCAAGCAAGAGGATGATTCGAAGTTCCGCTGCAAGGTGCCCGAGTGCAACAAACTGTTCAAGGCTGAGCACTTTTGGGAGAAGCACGTGGAGAAGCGGCACGCGGAGTGGTACAACACCATCAAGAGTGATGTAAGTCGATCCTATCTATGCCCGTGATTAGAGTTCTTGCTGACTGGACTGCCTTACAGTTGACCCTGGTGAATGCCTACGTTCTCGACCCCGCCCGTATTGCACCCTCGCGGTCGGACGCGAACAGCAACGGACATTTCCCCCTCCACACCGGCCACAATCAAACCGGCACCCCTCGCGGTTTTAGCTTGTCGTCCATGCCGCCGTATCTCAGCGGGGGCCCTGGGGTTGCACCCGGGATGCAAGGTATGCCTGGGGCTGGATTCCCGACTCTCATTGGAGTTGGAGGCCAGCCCTGGGGGTCGAACGGGATGGTCGGCGGCGACCACCCTGGCCTTCACCAACCGGGCGTTATGCGCCGCGGAGGCGGTCGTCATACGCGGATGGGCCCTTATGACCGACGTGGCCACCGTTCCGGCGGTGGCGGTGGTCGTTTGAGCCCGGTCCGCGGCATGTCCATGTACGGCGGCGCGGGTCGTCTCCCGCCCAACCCTACTGCTCCGTACATCCCTCCAGGACACCCGGCAGCCGCGATGGTGGCTGCGGGTGGCTTCCCGGATGCGATGGGGGCGGGCGGTGCCCAGCAGGGCATGGGACCTCGCGAAGCGGTGCAAGGCCGCAGCCTGAAAAGCTACGAGGATCTCGATGCGGTTGGGGGAGCGGGGAGTGGTGAGCTGAACTATTAGTTTTCCCACCCCGGATTTCATCTTCTGCTGGGAGACCAGCTCTCAAATCTTTTGAATTGGCACAACCTTTTCCCGATTTAGGCATTGCATCGTTGGCAAAATCTGCTTTCTTTTCTCTTTACTTTACTTTCCTTTTCCATCTCATCTGAGGCGTGGTGTTTATCTGAGCCGTACAACAACACACTCTTGTTCTAATCATTACATCAAATTTCCTTTTTTTTTCTCGTCTCAAATCGTTCCCATGTACTCTGTACTCCTACTACACAAACTTGACCACATGTATTCTTTACCTCTCTCTCTCTCTCTCTCTCTCTCTCTCTACTTTTCTTTTTTCGTCTCAACCGGCGCTGTCCCTTTTGGCGTAGATCCAATCCACGCATTGACTGGCTGTATTAAAGTTTTCTTCGTTGATGGAGAGTGGAAACATACTTGATACTTTTATTCATTCTCCATTGTAGTTTCGTTCATTATTCATCAACCATCAACCATCATCCATCATTCATTAATTCATCTAGTAGATGATCTCAAGTATACACATGTACAAAACCAAATACTATATATACAGTAAATGAAACCTACATAACAATAACAACCTCATCCCGACTATCGCGCCAGCGCGCACCCATGCGGCGAATACGGCGCTCGCTCGCTAGGAACAGCAGGAGGTAGATGTGTTCGGCGGTTTCGCCCCATGCGTAGATTTTGAGGGTTGTGGGTTGGATGGGGTGGGTTAGTTTGTTTTCTTCTTTTGATTTTTCTGATTCTTTGGGGGGTTGTTGGGGTGGCGGATGAGGATTATGGTCTCCATTGTTGTTGATGCTGGTGGTGGCGGTGGTGGTGTCAACTTCAAGAGAACACCACACGCCCCATCCAGCGCGGCCCTCACTAATGAAATCCGAGAGGAAGGTCCAGAAGCGGGTGAAGAGGGGTGTGGGCCATGTGTTGGGGGATATATCCTGAGGTTTATACTCCGGGTTGGGTGAGGATGCGGGTGAGGGTGGAGGGGGAGTGGTAGTGATGAGATTGATAGGAACTGTCCAGTGCCCGCGTTCGAGGTTGGTGAGGGCGCGC
Source organism: Aspergillus campestris IBT 28561 (assembly GCF_002847485.1). Classification (NCBI taxonomy): domain Eukaryota; kingdom Fungi; phylum Ascomycota; class Eurotiomycetes; order Eurotiales; family Aspergillaceae; genus Aspergillus; species Aspergillus campestris. The sequence goes on from NW_020194337.1 coordinate 853,148, forward strand.
GTTTGGTGAATGGGGGTGTAGGTGCGGGGGGATTTGAGGCGCTTGGTGAGCATGTCTAGGGTTGGGGTGATGTGTGTTGTGAAGGGGGCTGTTGAGGGAGGTGGGTTTGGGGGTGGATTTGGAGGGGAGGGTTATTTTGGTTTCTTGTTTTTGTGTGGGTGGTGGTGGTGGTTGTTGTTGGGTCCGGGGTGAGTTGGGGCTTGGTTGTGGGGGGTTCCCTGGTTCTTTGGAGGCTCCTGGGTTTCCTGGGTCTCCCGGGGTTCCTTTTGGAGGTGATGGTGGTGATGGTGATGGTGGATGTATCCGGGGACGTTTCAGAGGCGGGCCCTGTGATGGCTGCGAGTCCGGGATAACGCTGACTAGACTGCTGTGGAGAGAGTCCGCTGCATGGTGCTCTGCGGACTGGATCCTGGGATGAGGATTCACGACGTATTCTGCCGTCTGATCGCCGTTGTCCTGGGTATCCTCGTCTGAACCTGCGGAGGTGATGACGGCCTGACGTGAGACGCACTGAAAGTCGAGGATGGCGTCGACTTGAGCGCGATAGCGAGCATCGTCGGCGACTCCGCTGGGAGCGGAGATATGGACGAGCACCTCGGAGAAAGGATCCATCCGGGATCAATTAAGCATTCATGGAGGAGAAGAAAGTCCAAGCGGAGTGACGTGCATTACCGGGCGATCATGCTGTGGTGTGATACCATATGATGAAGATGATGGTGAAGAGAAAGAATGCAAACGTGACAAACGACGTGGATGGCAGCGAGTCATGGGATCGCCCAATCGGGTAAAGGTGGAGCCCGAGGCTGCCTTAGGCGGTGGATCGCGGTCTCAATAGTTCATCGGAAGGCCTCAAGGCAGCCAATCAGTCCAGCTCATCCATCGTTTGGACTTCTTCCTTGATGATCCGATCACCTAGAACCTTGAAATATGTCTCGGATGTGATCGTGGTTCTGGCTGGCTGGGCGGGAAGGCAAAATCACATTCACATTCACATTCACATTCCAACGGGATCGTGGTCTTTCCACGCGCCCCATCCCTGTCGCCCTTCTCCTTTCTCCCCAGTCCCCACAAGGCCACAAGGGTGAGTGTTTAGGAATGGAGTCGAAGTGAAGTATGGACCAGGAGGGGTTTCGTATCCTCCTAAGCATGTTTCGGTAATGATTCTCTCTGACCAGTCGAATGGCATCGGTTTTCAACCAATCAATTTGAGTATCAATCGATCAGTCAACAATGAGCCCCTTGTGGGATGGAATGGAACTTAATATGTCGAGGGCGACGTCATTCCCACGTTAGTGGTGTGTGAGGGAAATGAACAGGCGGAATGGCCCTTTGTTACACTGTCCTCCCGGAGAACCAGCGACGGATCCCAATTTTATCCCTGGCCCGATGCGACAGGGATTTCGTGCCCCCTGATGTTGGACGGACGACACGATCGGGTCGCGATTCCTGGACAGAAGGTTGTCCCTGGAGCTCGGCAGATGAAAGGAAAGAGGTTGTGCTCTGTATCACGTCGGACGCCGGTGCATGGTTTGCGCGTGGTGGTACTGCCAACCGCACCTGTCCTTCAAGGGACAGCGAAAGGGTAGTTCTGTGTGTGCAGTGGGAGACGAAGCTACGACCGGAAGGGTGATACGGATTATCCCTCGCCCATGTCTATATTCAGCAATTTACTATAGTTTTCAGCCAGCCAGCCAGCCTGGACCGACCCAAGGTTCGCCCCATCGAGCGTTGGTGGATCAGAGCCACTACCGATGACCGTGTCGAACTAGCCCCATCCTGGGTGATTCTAGCGACCTCCCCGCTGAGTGTTCAATGGCCCGGCCGGCGGCGTGATGGGTCCCGGTCTCGTTCCATCGAAACATCCATGACAAGAGGGTGGTCCGCGTCCACCGGATTGACCAGTCCAATCGTACCGATGGGCTGTTTTAGGAACGGGGATGTTTCTTGTGTCAACATTGAGTCCCGTCGGGGACGATCCTGGATTCTTCACGTTACACTGCGGAATCCTTCAAGAAGCTACTCGGAATTACCAATTCTGAGATGTCAACTGCTATCCTATCCCTCTGTTTCCCCCACGGTGGCCACTGGACCAGTGACCCGCCTCGCAGCCACCACGGACAGGGTCAACGGTGCGTCGATCTCACCCGGTCTGGGACCATCGCAGGGCGTGAGGATTGCGATCCTCAGCCTAGTTTCAGCCATCACCACTCGATCGGAATGGGAAATCGAATCAGAGGTGACGAATTAACATGTCGATAAATTAAGAGGACAGAATCTAGAAGTTTCCGACTTTCCTGTCGCTCATCTGCTCCTTCGGGGGAGTCCGTCTCTAAAATCAAAAATCCCTCGACCTGTCCCGGACCTGATGATACCCACTGACAATCTTAACGAATATTCTTTGATCTTTGATTAATATTACAGTTATATTATCATCCGCAGCCGAGAAAGGGAGAAAGAAAGGGAGGCGAGTGGATGGCCACACGGGCGGATGCATTCTTTGCTTTTGTGGCTGGGGATGAGCAGCGCCAATCATTCCATCCTGTCGGAGCAACTGGCGAATAAAGGCGCATGCGATGTGTCGTGACTGTCTGCTGATTTGATTCTGATACTTCATACTCATTCTCCATTCTGGATTCCCGTGGATTCTTTGGTTTGATCAGTGATCATGATTCCTGACTGAATTATACAGCAATAAACAATGGTTATTATACGCGGGTCAGGGTTCGGCCTTATTCGCCGTTAAAGCGCCTTGGCACAAACCCCCAGCTGGTCCGTTCAGGAACAGGAACAGGAACCAGAGATGGTTTGTTGTCTTCTTCATCGGAGGTGGATAGTGCGTGTGCATGTGGGAGTGGATGTGTGAATTGGACTCCGTATTCTGGATCTGTTGGTGTCTTGTTTTACCTATCTTGTTTTTATCTATCAGGTTTTCTTTTGTCTTTATATTATATTCTAGATCAGAATATAATATTGTATTTATTTATTTATATTTTTATGGTCCCGAATTAGACCTGCATCGATCGATCCACTTAGCTCTCCTCCTCCTACACTGATTATTATAACGGCGACGACTGGACTAGTTGACTGTTCTTGTCCCAACACACCTGGATCTTCCCCCTCTCTCGCTATTCTCCAACATTCCTTTCTCCTTCTCTCCCTCTTTCTCCGACTTACTTCTATCCATCACCTCACCCTTCCCAATTCTACCACTCCCATCACCTACAGTCCCTCACAATTCCCACCACACCACACCATTCCCCTCTAATCCAGAGTCCGTGTTCACCTGCAGCTCCATTCCTCATCGGGAACGAACCATCGGGGAGACCGATCCGCCCAGCCGGTACTGAGTTAGAAAGGTAGTATATACTATCGACCTAACTCGACGGGTCCCGTCCCTTCAACGGCCAAAACCGCGTGCGCACGACGGATCGAATCCACTCTACTCGCCTGCGACCGAGTCAGTCAATTACTCGCTCCCCCCGACCGTGGTCTACGTGGTTGATCGCCGATGACCTGGACGTAAATAAGTCTATCGCCTTCGTCCGTTGCGTTGCGTTGCTTCTTCAATCCCTCCTTTCTCGATATCCGCCGGTCGCAATACTACAACTACCGAGGTTTGACTACTTTTGTCCGGCATAGACGATCATGGCGACCATGAATGGGGTTGCTATGCCCATGGAACACGATGTTGCGAACCGACAGAGCATTCCCCAACAAGTGGATATGAATGGTGAGTTGGGATCGCAGTGGGTGTCTATGGCGCTGTTCTTCTGTTTGCGAGTCTTCGACGGTTGAGAATGGTAGACTTGGGGGCCGCTCAACAATGTGGAATCTGGATATTGGTATCTGGATTGGTGCAAACGCCCAGTTCGAGGGACCGTGAGTGGTCAAATGGCTGTTCTACTTGTGACATGGATACAACCAACCAGCAATGTTGAGAATAACACGGCCCGGAGATGGATAAAAGAACAAGTGGATCGCATCCTCACTCGTCTTACACTTGGTTGATATTGCACATACTGATCCGTCCCTGTGCTGACCAAATTCGCAGGGCAAATATCCCAAGGGAGCACGCGAACGAATTCCTTGGGAGCGGAGTTCTTCAAATTTTTCGGTGGTGGGGGTGGGGGTGGCAGCGGCAACAACGGGGTGAAGAAAAACAATCGAGGTGGGTGATCTGAGCCTTTCACCATTCATATTTGCAACATGCTAACGTACCCCCGATAGAGGGTCAACCGGCCAAGCGACGGGGTCCCAAACCCGATAGTCGACCCGCTTTGACCCGGCGGCAAGAGCTGAATCGGCAGGCGCAGAGGTAGGTGACCCGTCCCTTGCGACAGGTTCGTGCACGAGGGCAGACGCCAACGGGGGGCGACCGCAGGACCCACCGCGAACGCAAGGAACAGTACATCCGATCGCTAGAGACCGAGGTATCCCGCTTACGGGAGGCCTACACCCACGAGATCTCCGCCGCCAACCTGACGGTTCACCAGCACCGTGAGATGGTGCAGTCCTTATCCGATGAGAACAGCATCTTGAAGGAGATGCTCGTCGCCCAGGGCGTCCACTACGAGGTCGAGCTGGAACGCCGCAAGGCCGAACGCCCGCGAAATACGACCCCCGTCTTCAACTCCAGTCCGTTCAGCGGGAGCATCACGTCGCAGCCGTCCGCCGCGCCTCTATCGAACGACAACCTCTACACGACCCCGCCGACCACCGTCTCCATGTCGTCGAGCGTCAGTCCGCACACGAACGCAATCGGACCGGAACATGTGGAAGTGTCACCGACGCAGAACCCGATCCCAGGCGTCCATGCGTACAACGCAGCACCCTGCGACGCCCTAGCCACGCTCGACCGGATAGCACCGAAAAACCGAACGCCAGCCAATCCCGACGGGATCTTCGAGCTGGACAACCAGCTCCAAGTCGATTTCGTCTTGACGTATGGATCCTCCCTTTCCCTCCCCCCGAAGCTACGGGACAACTCCTCACGCATGCTGCTAACCTCTACACCCCAGACTGGAATCCCCGTGTCGCGAACACACAGACTACCTCTGCCGACGATCCGTAACAGAAGCCGACGACGAAGACATGCCATTCTCAGGGCACGCATTAATGGCCACATGCCCACCACCCAGCTACATCAGCGACACGACGCCCGAACAGGCCTACCCGCACAAGACCTACGACCTCCCCCACGTCAACCTCGCAACGCTCCTCAACCTCAGCCGCCAGCTCGTCACGGAGGGGCAGATCACGCCGATCATGGCGCTCCAGTGTCTCAAGAACCACGAGCTGTACCACCGGCTGACCCGCGACGATATCAAGATCGTGGTCGAGACGCTCAGCACCAAGGTGCGGTGCTATGGGTTCGGTGCTGTTATGGAGGATTTCGAGCTGGAGGATTGTTTGAGTAGTGTTGTGGGGGCGAAGGTTGAGATTGGGTATGCTTATGGGGGTGATGAGACGATGTATTCATGATTGTTTTATTGATTCTTCTATTGTCTCTTTTACTTCTTTCTTTCTTTCAATCCTTATTTTCCTTCTTCTGTCTTTCTCTATTTCGCTTTTTTACTTCCATTTTCATTTCTATTTCTTTCGTGCACGTCGTGGGTTGAGACAATAATAATGTACATAAAAGCGCTGGGGTTATGAACGGTGATAATGATGACATGAGTTTTTTTCCCATCCATTCATTCATCTTTAAGTTAGTAAACAGCTATTCATATTCACTAGTCGATGTTTATATTTATAGATATACACAGGCTGATACTAGATACTAACCAACCTACCTTGCCATATTCAACCAACCAACTTCCTCAAACCACCAATCGGACAAAACTAGACCAAGAAAACACAACCATCTAGATCAGGCAGAGAGGGCAAGAAATGGAGTTAGTAGAGAGAGAGAGATCATCCACCGATCTTCCCAACCAACCAATCATCTTCGTAACTGTACTCTATACGAAGCGATTAGCATCAACTAACATGAAACGCGCCTATCACGGCATAGACACCCACCTACTCCGTATCTTGTGGGGGTATTATATATAGATCCGCGTGTGGGGGGGAGGGGGGATCTACTCCGGCAGGGTTATATACGAGGTTGGACTGACCGGGTAGGTAGGTAGGTAGGTAGATAGATACTAAATACGAGGTATATTTGGACTTGATAGGGCGAAGGTATGTGTAGGCTATGCCTACCCTGGGATTGAAATACCATGTCTACTAGGTCACTCTGCCTTGGAAAGAGGCAGATATTAATTAATGTGGGGTCTGGTTGTGGGGTGTACTTGGTATTTACCTATCTATCTATCTGCCTTTCTATTGAACATACTTTGATTGCAAAGATTCTACCTGTTTAGAAGATATGTTTGACATATTAGCAAAATATCTAATATGCTTCTGTGGTCACGAGATGCAGCTCAAGAGACATGTCTTTAGCAGGTGCGATTGGCGGGAAGATGAAGGGCCCGGGTTCAATCTTTCTATCACCACTACAAAAAGTGTATATATCTCGACGATATGATGGACTACTTGCATACAGTAGGACTCTGGTCTACAGTGCGATGGCCCAGGTCCTCGGCATATCTTGCCAACTTCGGGTTTTTGACAACTTGGCTTTGCCAGGAACTACGTTTCTTAGATGCCAATATCATTGGCTTGTGTACACAAACGCCTCGATGAGAAAAGCATTCGATCATGCGACCGGCTTACTCTTAGTATACATCCTAGCTTATGTATGATCTTTCTCCGCTGATAGGGTCTTCAAATTTGGCAGCCGCACGGGGCTCCAACTTATGTAGGACGAGCCTAATCTCTTGGAGAAGGTCAGCTCCGAAAGAAGGGTATGCCTGAGCCTCTTCACAGAACTTGTAATCTGCGTGTCGGAGGAAGCCTTCAACAGATGCTGCAGCCAGAACACTTCGCACTGGATGCCCCCGAGGCAACAAGGTTGCTGAGGCGATATGATCTTGTGTGAGACAATAAGTGTTGGTATCAACATGTCGACAATACCCTCCGGTCATTGGATCAGGGTTGTGTTTTATGATGTTCCTGATGTACTGGGCCAATGTAGTTTCCAATCCATTGATCTCGTACATGTCTGCAAGCCTTGCGAGCTCCATGGCGGCCGAGATATGCTCTCCCGGGTCTTTAATCGCAAACCTGACAGTGTGTTGGTATAGCCATTGGAAGAGTGCTTCAAGGCTACGCACCGAGACACCGTCGTCGGTCTCTTCTAGAGTGGCTGTCTGCTGCTGTGACTCTATAAATTCACCGTTGAACATTCTTGAGAAGACCGGCGATTCCGCGCAGAGAAGGCTCTTGGATATCGTATATTCCTTGTTGGTAGGCTGGATTCGAAGTTTGACGGACGGGCCCTGATATAGGGGGAGGATGCTAGAGAGTAAAGTGGTCAGGTAACCATTTTGCAAAGGCAGCTTAGGTGCTTACTTGTTTACGAAGTGCTCGGCACTTGCTTCGGATGCGTTGGTCATTGTTTTGAAATGAAGGATATGTGTGGACTAGTATGGAGACAGCGGGCACTAGACAGGTCAATGGTGAGAATGCCGTATCATCTCATGTGTACATGTAACTCTAGTGGAGAGCGTGCAATGATGCTGCGGCAGACAGAAAGAGGGGAACGAGGAGGGGAACAGAGCAAGGCTGAAAACCGGAGCCCTATCACCTGTCCAATCAGGGCTCACGAATGCTGGATCTATCATCGGGAATGAAGTCGCAAGAGTACGAAGGTATATCTGAATTCGAACACTACTGTATTCTGGATAGCAAATCTCAAACAGTATTCTCCCTCCACCTGTGAGCTATTTGGCAACCAAATACTACACTGAATGGAAGGAGCAATGGCAAAGTATTGTATAAACGAATGAACGAACAATGTGTCGACACGTCCTATACCACCAAGTCAAACAGTCAAGTTCCTCAACGGACAGACTCCGAGACAATCATCCACCACCACCCGCTCTCAACTCTCATCTCAACAGGGTATCCCGTTTACTTCTTCTCATTGCAAGTGCACACCCTGCCGCCATCGGTTAGTCTCTTTGCTCGCCATAATTCAGAACAGAAGGGCACTTACTGCTGGAGGAAACCAGCGCAGTAGCCACCGTTACGGCCGATATCCTTGCACTATTGGTCCATCGTGTCAGTCTAGCTTCTAATAAAGGTAGGAGATGAAGTACTCACGTGGGTGTTGCAAGGTCCATCGTCGGGGCAGCCGAATCCGCGCTTCTGCATCATTCCAGCGTCGCCCTCGGAGGCGGCGGCTAGGCCAACGGCCACGAGGGAGAAGAAAACGGCGGTCTTGAAGAACTGCATGTTGATTGATTTGAAGTGCGAAGAGCGAGGTTTGTAAATAAGGCTTTGTAGGCTTGTTGTGGATTGTTTGTTTGATGGAGTTGGATGCTGATGATAGATGTCTATTGCACGGGGCCCAGGAGGGTTTATATAGCTTTTTAGACGGCCTTTCGAGTCATGTTTGTGGCAAATGTCTCTCCCTCGCTCTCGCCCAAGATACGATGTGATGTCGTGGCGAAGGGAGCAGCTATCCAATTGTGCTGTTCAGCCGGGAAGTTCATTGCAGGACATTACGATCTCGTATCCGTTTGGGGCTGCAAGATCCGAAGCAAGGGGGATCAAACTGGAGCTGAGTCTGGAGATCGTGGTTGTGGTTCGTGCTTGCATTGGTGTAGACGCAAATACGAGATATGCGTTCCAGGGCGAGGACATGCAGACCGCCAGTTGGTCGGTTGATGTGGGGAGTTTGATACGGGGTTGCCAAGATAGAAACGCAGCTTGTTCACTAGTCGAGATCGACTGCTGAAATGAATGGATGGGGTGGTTTGGGTTTCGTAATGGGATGTTGCTGCCTGGCTAGATCCGAGCAAGGGGACTCGAGGTATGTGGAGAGATGATCATTCCTGAGAGGTGAGGAAACGAGCATGTGGCGAACGAGTCATGGTCCAATACTTCTCCGACACATCGGAAAATATCACAACGTCATTTTGAAAAGCCATATATAACAATATAATCCCTAGAAGAATTGATATATAATTAGTATCGATGTGGATGCTTATTTGCATCCCTGGTGGGTGGAAGCAGCCACTTCGGCAACGCCGGCCTATTGGAGCTGGAGGCATCAGCTATGCTTAAATAGGCGGCTTGGCGGATGGTTACTATTTTGGACACGAGCTCATGGTCACCTAAGACAAGGCTGTTGATATTAGGTTTGTAGAACTCCTCGTATCTCACACATACGAGCTCGAAGATCACGGCATCGATTGAAAGAGTAAGTCCGAGGCAGTCATTCGGTTTCCCACTACATCATCATGCCGCCTGGGTCTATGCGGAGCTGAGATCGATCTTCTCCATGTGCCGTACTTGGTGTCTCATATTAAATATAACAACATACCGCAGTTAAACATAGTCACCACTTAATCAAGGCACCCACCTCAGCACTAGACGTCCTTTGAGCAGGAACAATAACAACCCCAAGTCTTGTATTGACCGTCGGCGATTAGGGAATCAGAACTGTGGTGCTGATTCTGGTGGGCTTTTTGGCGGGCCCATGGTGATAAAGACGATTGCACCCTCAGCTCGGTTCACTAGAGAAGTTCCTTCAAAAGGCGTATACAGATTGACGGTTGAGTCACGGTTACTGTTTCTTCAGCTTTGGTCCAGACGGGGAGCTAGTTTTCTGCCACATTTCGTGAGCTGGGAATTGAGAAGAAAAAAAACAATGACACGCTATCAAATAAACATTGAGAACATTCAAACCCCGTTTGCGGATGCGTAAGACAAGAAAAGTGCTAACTCGAAACACGACGTAGGAACGGCATATAGCGTACACACGTGGACACAACAAGACTCGACGCGGGAAACACGATATAAAAGATTAGGGTTATATGAAGCTCGGCGGAAAAAGTATCAAAAAGTATGCAACTGGTCGAGCAATCTCATGCCCTGTTCATGGCCTAGATTAACTCGATCGTCCTATCGCATCTCATACGGTCCCTCCTTTGATGAACTCGCAAGCTCATAAATGGGCGTATGCGCGCTTAGCTGAGCTGGTACAACTTGCCGGTAGGGATGCGGAGGGTCGGCGGACTTGGTCTCCGCGGGAATGTTCGCTTTTCGGCGTTGGCGACGAGCCAACGCCCACACCATGAGGCCGATAATCACCAACCCTGCGATCCCGCAGCCGATCCCGATACCAGTTTTGGCCCCCGTCGACAGGCCATCGCTTCTGTCGTCGCTTCTGTCGTCACTACCGCTGTTGACGTTCTCAGGTTTGTCGGCAGAACCGGAGAGCGGGGTCCAGTGGTTGGCCCAGGTTTCTACCCAGCCGTTTTTAGAGCCGGCGATTGTGGAGTCAGTAGCTGTGATGGTGGTCGTCCGGGCCGTAACCGAGTATCCCGGGCCCGGGGCCTGGGCTAGGAACCAGTTGCCGTTGTCTTGGTCGATGTAGTTCACGCCCATGAAGGCCGCCTGAAGAAATGCCCGGCCGAGAGCGTAGGTGCCTGTGGTGCGCATGCATGGGAAGTACCGGACGCTCTTCTCCACGAGTGGGGCCTCCAGCGTCAGATTGAGCAGCGCGAACGGGACCTTGATGGAGATCTTTTCCGTGTTGACTCCGTCCTTGTTGAAGGTGAAGTCGAGGTAGCTGGGGGAGGTGACGATGCGTAAGTACCGCGGATCAGATTCGTCCCAGAAGTACAGACCGTAATCAGGCTGGTAGGTGACGGGCAGCTCGCTGGCGAGAGCGTCGCACGTACTCTCGGGAAGATACAGGTACGGATCAGCGGGACTCGCCTTGACGGTGATCCCGGAGGAAAGGGACGAGTTGCCCTGTGCCAGCAACTTGCTTTTCCCAGGCCCATCCCAGGGCGATTCGCCGTCTGCTACTCCTATCCCGATATCTAAAAGCTCGATGGGGAAGTGTGGGCCCGAATAGGGCTGCGCGGAGACATCCCCAATGACCCGGTTTTTGTCGTATCCGCCCAGTATCAGTGACCCCTGAATCTGGTGCGCCGCTGAACCGATGTGCATGCCCCAGGAGTAAGACGGAATCCCGACATCCGCGTATTTCCAGAGATAACTGGCGATAAAGGTGCCATTGAGTGGATCGGAGTCGTATCGACTGAATGTTTGATTGATGTCCGGGGCCCCAAGCGCCAGTATACCCACTTGTAGGGGATAATTCTTCCCTCCCGGGTAAGTTTGGTACCCCTGCGAAATAGTTATGAAATCAACATCCGGTATCAACGTCCCTCCGAGATCTACCTCGATCAGCGCGCGGTCGGCCTCCACGGTGGTTCCCACTGCGTCGGCGGCCCCAAACTGACCGGGGCCCCACTCCCCATTGGGACCCAAGGAGATGGATTCGTTTCCAAACGAGGAGGAAGAATCGGGGTAAAAGATCCCCGCGTCTCTAGCGTAGCAAGTGGACGAGATGGTATCATTGGAACAAATGGACGACAATAAAACCCTGGACTCCCACGTGCTTCCGGGATACAGATCGATCTGCTGCCCTGGCTTCCCGACCCCGATCGTAACGGCATTCCAAGGCCCATCGGGTCCGTAGGTCCTGTCAGACCATCTCATGTAAAAAGGGCGACCCATGGCGTAGTTACAGAGACTGAGAAGAACGAGCGAGGTCACGCCAGACCGGAAGGGTGCTAGCCACGGTGACAGCATATTGGTGAAAGTGTCGGAACTTAGGCACGGGGACTGAAGTGACCAACCAAGAGAAAGTCGTGTTGCATAGCAGAGTAGCTATATTGAGGTACTGAGGTACTGGGGTATCGCTACCTGAAGACAGTCAATGGAGAGCCCCAGGACGGAGCAAAAGCATCTGAGCCTCACGCAATCTGGGGATGCGGATTGGTTTTCAAGAAAAGCAAATGAAAGCACCCTCCCCTCTGTGATGAGTAGCGACTAAGTAATTAGAACAGTGGAGCCAGCCCAGGACCTGCCAATGTACTAGTGGTTTCTTTTGGCGCGATAGTACAAAATAGGGGCCTATGCGCACAAATCACGTTTGACAAGGTCTAAGAAGCTACCATTCACCAACGCGCCGACTCGACAATTGCCTGCAGGAGTGCCTTGAGCGCAGGCGATGGTTTGGAAAACTGCCCCCAAATACACCCATCAAGCCACAATTCACGAGTGTTCCTCGAGGTGCAACCTCAGTTTGGTGATTGAGCTATTAACTAGAATGGATCGATCAATATTTGTGATATTGATTGATGGACGAGCTCAGAGAATCCAATGTTTCTAAACCGAACCCTGCCATGATAGAGCTCTCATCGTCGAACACCCGAGGGTCGTACGCCCCGTTCTCGTTCCCTTGGCTCATTCATCCTGTATGCCTTAGCTTGAAAACACATGGAATTGCTGAGCTGCAAGCCTACCCTGGCCCATTGGTGCAGATAGAGAGACCCATATCAATGGCCCCTGAATTTAGCGTCTTTAATGCACTTGTTGCCCCAATAGTGGCGTGAGACGATCCGACACCTGCTAAGCGCCGGACTGATACTGATGATGTCCTCCGACGTGCCCTGTTGGTTGCGCTGGGAAAGCCTAGAGTGGAAATGCCGGTGTTCTCTGTGGACCACTGACAGCCAAGTTCAATTGGGCCGTTGGTGGATGGTTGGTTCGGCTGGAGCAGCGTGGAGCATCCTGTTGGCTTAGCGTTGGTCTTAGCGCCAGCCCCCACGTTAAGACAAAAAGAAAAAAAAATTAGCCATGAAAGGAACGGGCCTTACGTCGGAATCGTAATAAACCGAGGAAGCCCAGGCTATCCTTTGGTCTGATCATCTGCAGAGCGATTGAGTGACTGACGTGAGGCGGAGTCAATCGAAATATCCCACGTTGGCGATAACCATCCATGTCAACACAGCCCTAAATTGTCACTGCTTACCTGCCCAGCAATCGCGGGGACGGTCCAGCTGCCTGGCCGTCCATTATCTCGACTCAATTAGTATAATTTAATTCGGATGATCCCGTTGCAATGTGGCAACTTCCCCCCATGGCTTCACCTAAGTTGTTGCGCCCTCTCGCGGTCATTCTCGCGACCCTTCTGGTGATCACCACGCTCTGGCGACTTCGCATCAGCGTCCTGGAGCCTCTTGTTCCCGACGACCTGCCACATGACCACGCCGAAGCACCGTCGGGAAATGAAGAAACGGACTGGTCTCGCTTCGCCTACGTGCAGTATGTCACCGATGACAACTATCTCTGCAACTCAGTCATGCTTTTCGAGAGGCTCCACAGCATGCACAGCAAAGCCGATCGCCTCTTGATGTACCCCGACGGCATCTCCACCGCGGAGGATGACACATCACTCGAGAGCAAACTTGTCCGCAAAGCACGCGATGAATATAATGTGAAACTTCAGCCAATTCAGGTACAAAGCCGGCCGTCGGGTGATGGTATGTATCTCCCTCTGCGACCTTTCCGGGACATATGAACGCTAACTCGCGCGAGAAGCGACCTGGGCTGAGAGCTACACCAAGCTCCTCGCTTTCAACCAAACTCAGTATGATCGAGTCTTAGGCTTAGACTCCGACTCGACTATCCTTCAGGTAAGCCGACCGCGATCGTCTGCCTACTAGTCGAAGACAGATACTCATCAAGACAGCCCATGGACGAGCTCTTCCTGCTCCCATCATGCCCTGTTGCGATGCCACGAGCCTACTGGCTGGACCCTAATGGCCGCACCATGAGCTCGCAGCTCTTCGTGGTCGAGCCGTCCGATTTTGAATTCGGTCGCATCATGGAGAGCATTAGCCACGCGGGCGGGTCCGAATACGACATGGAGATCTTCAACGAGTTGTACAAAGACAGCGCCTTGATCATCCCGCACCGCCCTTACAACTTGTTGACTGGAGAGTTTCGGTCCGAGTCGCACACGGCCTACTTAGGGAATTCGCTGGAGCAGTGGGACCCCGACAGGGCGCTGTCGGAGGCCAAGTACTTGCACTTTTCCGACTGGCCCGTTCCCAAGGTTGGTACTTTCTTTATTCTTATTTCAATCGACTTGTCGATTTCCTTGGGCAAATAACTCGTTAACTAACGTTCCATAATATAGCCTTGGATCAAAGCCCGCCCCGATGTGATCCAAGACAAGCAACCAGCATGTCAGACGGTTCCCGAACAGCCGGAGAACTGCCGTAACAGGGACCTCTGGCTGGGATTCTATGAGGATTTTGCCCGGCGAAGAAAGGTACGTATCATCGCTAGCGGCTGGCGAGCCGGGACACGATTTGTTCGAAATATCAGCTGACTGGTGCATAGGCCGTTTGCGACATTGATGTCTAAGAGCCTGACACTTGCTGGCTCGGTGACTGGGCCATCCCGGCCTTGTATTTTTTATCAGGACGCCGCGATACCCGAGGGGCGAGACATAATTTCATACATTTTGTTGATTGCCGTGGTGGAAGTAACGACCGTTCCACATTCCATGGTTTCTAGAGATGACTTGTGCATGTTTTGGTTATGACTGGTTTTCTGCGATTTGGTGTAGATATTTAAGCGTATCTCTTATTTGGTTAGGAATTTTGGAGTATTGAATACGATAGCTTTTGAAGGTATCCACTGTTCAGTAATCACAATGCTTACAGATGAGGTGCCTGGTGGACAGCACTCGCAAGCTGGTCGAGCGTTTTGAACCAGTCAATTCAGTCTATCGTAGTTATAAGACTCGGAAGAGTACATCAATACCCAATTGAGGATAGTTGATAAGTGGATACAATGGATGTTGGGTTCGGTCATCACCCGGGATATGACCGAAGTGAGGTTTAGGTTGGTGGAAGGTTTGGGCTATCGAATCCACTCCTTGTTATACAGGAACCCGTGATTGCACTCCATGACTAACACGGACATTCTACTCCTGGGGTATATGACTTTCCTGTCAGGTGAGCGGTGCATCAACAGTGTTTTATATATTCTCAACAGTAGGAGCTTCTTCTCCCCATTCGATCCACACTATAGGTGAAATCCGAACAGCCGAAGTAACTAGATCCAGGCGACCAGCACCCACATATCATATCCCCCGGTCAACAAAGCCAAAAGCAGAACCCAGCATGGTGACACCTCACAATATCAAGCCCTACTTCAACTTCTCTCCCAGAAACTCCACCGCATCATCCACATCAGCCATATAAGTAAAATGCGGCGGAGCCACAATGAGCTTCCCGTCGCAGACCAGGTCGCCCTCCGCACAATAGATCTTGACCTTTTCGGTAGGAAAGTCAGGGATACGCCCATCGTCCTGCTTATTCCGGGTGTCGCCGAACAGCACAACGCCATCAATCTGGCTCTTGACCTCGTCTGACAATTTGGGGATCGCGCCGTGCATGACAGCTGTTCCTTGACTGTTTCCACGAGCAAACAGACATCTCGTCAGCCAAGTCGAAGACGGTAAAAATCATCGGTTAAGAGAGAGGGAATAACGAGAAGATCATACCTATAACCCCCAGCCACAATTCTCGTCTCCGGACACTTGCTCACCGCAAGCTCAAACAGTCCCTTTGCCTCCTCGATCGCCTCGTTCGACGTCCCTGCTGGCAGCGCATTGTCCCCGATCGTGGCGCGGTATTTGGGCCCGACGCCCTGACATGCGACTGCGTCGTCGCGCGCGGACTTGAGCCCACTGCAGACGCCGGGGCCGGTTGACCCGCCCAGGAGGCCTTGCTCGGTAGAGGCGCGAGCAAAGATAAATGTCGTGGGTTGGCAGTCGCCCGTACGGAGGTCGTCGCCGGCGTCGGCTGTTTGTGTTATTTAGCGTTAGATTGGGGTCCAGCATAGTGAGTAGTATGCATATAGTATGTGTCTAGGACAATGACTTACACTGGCGAGGGAGAATGGGGCTGGTAGCTGCTAGCGAGGCTAGGGCCAGGATGAGAAGTTTGGAGTTCATTTTGCTGTACGGCCTAACCTTGCACTTGGTTTGATCAGAGGATGTTCTTTGAAAAAGAGAGGGAAGTCTGTCGTCGATGTCCAGGATACATTTTCGCAGGACAACCACCACCATTATATACCTTCACACCCTCATCCAAATCTAGGTAACTAGATACCTACCTACTAGACTAGTAGTATACTTTCTACCATCCCCCAAGGGTCCCCCTCCGACGTTTCATCTCCAAATTACCCCTCTCATCCAAGCGACCCAACCAACCACACCAGTCCTGCAGCACCGGTAGACCTACGCATTAGCCGGCAGTGGCAATGCCGTGCTCCGAGGTACGCGACATGCCCGGCAACGGTCAAACACTGCCTAGTCGGCGAGGATCCGAGAGTTTAGTAGAGTATAGTACATCTTGGCCCGATAGAATATTCTCGAGGTATTTCAAAATGGGTTCAAACTCCGAAGTCTGAAACCGCGAAGATCAACGCGATCTGCGCTCCACAGAACCAACCCAAGAATTGAGTAAGTAGACCCCGAACATGGGCGGTAGTCATTCGGCGGTAGTCATTTGGGTAACTAGCGGTTGATCATCTGGGACTTTCTGGTAGGCTAGGTTAGAGAAACAGTGCTTCGTGCTGTGCGGATTCAGACTCCGGTAGAGAGCGTTTCAGATATAAATATAGTGAGCAAGCATGTGGTTGGAGATGTCAATGTTTCGGCCACTGTCAAACATGGCCAAGAAGAGCCCCTCGGTGTTTGTGTAGTCGGTACCGGCTTTGGGTGGTCTAGGGGGTGGATTTTTATGGGTTTGGGACCGAGGCAGGGAATGGGCTCCTTTTCGAAACTGGAATAATTGTCCGCCTTGGGCTCGAGTGTTAGGTAAATCAAGCTGTGTTGCTTTGTGAGACAAGACAGTTGTCCTAGGCTTTATCGTTAACTTGATTGAGTTGTATCATTTCGAGGTGTGCATAGCATGTCAGTCTGGCTGCCATTGATCTACGGCTACTGCGGCAGGCTTGGGGGGTGAACAAGTACGATAGGCCTATGGAAATCCATTCAGCTAACTTTTAGGATGCACGCAAAATAACAGTGGAAGGAAACATGAGATTATATCATAAGACAGTAGCATCGCATCGTTTACTCCTCATCCTCCTCCTTGGCGGCCTGGGCCTCGGCCTCCTCCTCGTCCTCGTCCTCCTCAAAGGCATTGACCGGCAGGCTGTACAGGCGGACGACGGGACGGTTGGGATCCTTGATGAGCAGGTACTTCTTGGGCTTCTCGGGGTCCTCATCGGCATCCAGGGCGCGGATGCGGTCGACGATGGTGCGGACGATGCCCCAGCCGTTGCCGATGTTCAGGTTCATCTGGGCGGCGAACTCGCGCGGCTTGTAGCCGACCACGCCGAGGACGACGTGCGAGGTGGCGGAGCGGGGGTTGGCGCGCGACACGAAACCCAGCTTCATGCCGTCGGCCTTGGCGAGGACGGCCTGCGTGGTCCAGCGGGCCAGCTTGCAGCTGTTGTTCTTCATCTCCGTGGCGACGACGGCACCGCGCTGCGACCACAGCTTGCTGCGCCAGTCGAGGGCGTTGCCCGAGCCTTGGGCCTTGCTGTCGAACTCGTTGAGCGCCTTGAGAACCAGCTGCTGCTCCTCGCCGTTGACGGGGTTCTTCAGCACGGCGTCGACCTCGGTCCGGATGATCATGTTCAGGGGCTCCTCGTCACGCTCCAGAGACATGTCGAAGCGGCGGTACTTGTAGCCCTTGGAGGCCGGGGGCTCGGTCTCCTCGCTGGCGTTGTAGAAGGGGTTGGGGTTGTTGAATTCGACCTTGGCGTCCTGGGACTCGTTGACGGTCTGCAGGGCGAAATTGTGGTTGATGAAGGTCGCTTCCATGGCCAGGGAGTTAGGGGTGTTGATCGACTCCTGCTTGCCCGCGGCCTCGGCCATCTCCATGGGGGCGTCGATGGCGTTCTCGTTGACGGTGACCAGGTCGAGGGAGGCGCCCTCGCGCTTGTCGAAATAGATCTTGTTGCCCTGGTGGGTGACGACAATGTCCCACGAGTAGACACTGCGAGGAGCACACATGAGCATGGAGATGATGTCGGAGGTGGCGAACACGGTCGCCTGGTCCTTCTCAGCGAGCTCCTGGATAATGGGATCCTGCGAGGTGGTGACGTTGTAGGCGGCCCGCTCGGGAGCCTGCAGGCGGCGCTCACCACCCTTGACGGGAGCCTTGTCGTAGGAGCGGTCGTAGTAGTACATGAAACCGTACGAGTCGAGGTCCTCGCCCTCGGGGGCCTCGAGGTTCAGCTTCAGCAGACGGGTGAAATCCACCTCCTCCAGCAAGTTCCACTCGGGGCGAATGTTGACCGACGGCTCGCGCGTGCGCTGAGGCTTGTCGTAGTCCCTCCAGCCGAAGCGACGACCACCACGGTTGCCACGACCGCCGCCGGAGCGGTTGTCATAAAAGCGGTCACCCTGGCCACGGCCACCACCAACGCGCTGGAAGCCCGCGCGGCCACCGCGCTGAGCGCCGCCGCGCTGACCGCGACCACGGAAGACGGTACCACCACCACGGCCGAACGTACGCTTCGCGGAGGCACGGGTGTTGTCGACGACGGAGAAAGACGACTCGTCCTCGGCGACCTGGACGTTGAAAAGGCTGGAGGCACCGGCACCGTACACCTGCTGGTCGCGGTAGTTGCGCTGGTATTGCTGACGACCACCTCTCTCACCACCCTTGGAATCCGAGGTCCAGTCGGCCATGCGGCCGAGCTTGTCACCCTTGGAGAAAGGAGCGTAAGGGACACCACCGAGCATGTTGTCGGTCGGGGTCGCGGGGCCCCAGGTGTCGTCCGCCGGGAGGGCGCCGACCAGGTCGGCAATAGAGGTATGCGGCATGGTGTCTGGAAGATAAAGGGAGGGGGTTAGAAAATAGATCCCAGACGGTAAAATGAGACGGTGTGGTGATAGGATTACCGACTCGAGATGGAGGTCGAATTGAAAGCGGGTGGAGAATCGACCGATGAAGTTTTTCCTTTTCCTTTTCCTCTTTTGTTCTGTGTGTCGCGAGTCGTGGCTGGAGTCTTGGCACTACGCCACACCCTCACCGCCACGAGTGCCTTACTTAGTCAATGATGAGTCAGTGTTAGCACCCCCAATTAGTCAACAATGACTCATCGTCCCGTTATCTCGATACCATCACTAATATCGATCCCTAATGATAACCATCCCAAACCCACTATATGGACCAACTCCTTGAGTGGTTCCTCTCCAGAGTCATCGCGCCACCCCTACTGATCCTTGGGGATTGTTAACCCGGAAATTAATGGGGAAGTTTTCTTCAGTCCTTGTTAACGTAGTCATGCCTGTTCAGATTGCAGATCTTGAAACGAGGGGACAGGACAACCCCAACCTGAAAGGTGGCACGGGTGGATATTTGACCACCTTGGCACCTTCAGATATTGGAGGTCTGTTGTTGACCTCGCCACAATTCGAACCGTTCACCTGACTATCAATGAACCAACTGGACTAGCATTCGAGGGCAGCATTCGGCCAACTCTGGAGGACAATCAGGGAGACCTGTGCATGTCGCTGATAGACGATCATCGTTACGTAAATAATGTTCGGAAGCGCACATGATACATATCATATCCTTACACCTGGATCTCTATCATGGTGTCCCTGCCTATCATAGGAGGTACCGAGTAAGGATCTCACGAAAATCCGCATATGACACCCAGAGTCTCGGGAAGTTTGCAGTCCGACACAAAGTACATGTGCCGGTGATGACGTATAGGAATTGGGGCAAAAAGAAGGTCTGGACCAGTCAGGAGGCCATGAGCGCTTATCTACCTTCCTTTTTCTTTTTCCTGTCTTTCCTTATGCCACTGTTGTGCCTGGTTGAGCCTTGGCCTTGATTCAGCTTGTACCGCATCTACCGAACACTCGGCGAGCGAAGAGATAATCCTGGGTCGGACATCAAGTCCAACCATCCCTGTTGGTTTATTGCTTTTTCTGGAAGAAATACTCCTATCGCTCACCTATTATATCCCGGGAACAATTTGGTCCTTGCAGGAGGATCGGCCTGTACATGGTCGATCTGATTCGGCGCCAATCTGGAGCTCGTGGTGGGACAGGCACCTCTGACTGATAAGGAACCAGCATTTGACAGGCACTTGGGTTAGGGCTTGGGACGGCCCCTTTTCCCCGAATCATCTCTGCTTTTTCCTGTTTCTACTCGAATTCGCCCCTAAGGCCAGTTTCGTCGAATCAGAGTAGACGCACCAGTAGAGTGGACCATGAACCACTGTAGTATATGGGATATAGAATGGGGACTGGGACACTAGGATGGGGCCCGTCCCCACCCATTCATCTCAACTGCTATTGTTCCTGCAGCAGATCTGCGCACTAAGTAGCGCCAATATCTGGGCTATTGATTTGTGAACCCGCTTCCGCTATTCGCTCTTACAATAGAATCCTGTTCACTATGGGGAACTATTCTGTGGACGTAATGGGCCCTTATCTACGATTGCAGATCATTGTCCTAGTCTGATATGACGTGTCTTGTCTACCAGTACCTGCACTCACTGACAGATACCGCCGTGGTTAGACTATAAGATTTGAAATAAGGAATTGTTCTTTATCTCTGTCTGCTTAATGGATCTGCAACTTGATTATGAGTTCCTCGCAAACAATAGTCTTCCTGATGGAGCCACGCTAGCCCTAACTGACTGCGATCTGTGGAGAACACGTCCAACGCATTGTAGATAATGGATACGATGCCGTCATTGGGCCACAAGAGCCTTGATGGCTATTCGCGAGGCTTTGCTAAGGGGTTCACGATGATGTCGGGTAATCAATCACTCGGTTGTGCCATCGGTCCGCGAAGATATAAAGAGGGCCTCATCCTTCCCTGCTGTTCATCCTCAGATCCTCAATCAACTCAAAGCTCAGACTCCATTACTCTTCCCTCACTCCATCACAAAGAGAAACCCTCGCAAACCACCTTACAAACACAATGAAGTTCTCCACCGCCCTGTCCTTCCTCGCCGCCGCCGGCACCATGGTCTCCGCGACCCCCTCCGCCGACGAGCATTCCCTGCAGAACAAGCTCATGGACGCCGTCAACTCCGGCAAGCTCCAGGCCACTACTTCCAGCAAAGCCGAGGACAAGTCCAAGTGTCTGCCCCCGTTGCTCTGCTGCGGCTCCCTGGCCACTCCCCTGGACCCCCTGGTTGATCCCATCCTGGAGGGTCTCGGCATCAACGCCGCCGAGATCGTCGGCTCTCTCGGTCTCTTGTGTACGCAGCCCATCCATCCAAAACTTTCTTTCCAATGGTTACTGGTTGGTATATGTCTGTTCTAGCCAATGCTAATACTGTTACAGGCCACGCCTACGAGAAGGACTCTTGCGACTCCGCCCCCAAGTGCTGCACCGAGGTCAACCTGCTGGTATGTTGCCACCCCCGCACTCATCCCCCCACAATTCTTCACGACGAACCATGAAACCATCCCCATCCACTTCTCCATGAGTCCCCACAAACAAGACGAATCCCCAACTAACGATATCCCACAGGGTGGTCTCCTCGCCGTCGGCTGCTCCGATGCCGAGTAAATCAGCCGATAAAATCCACGACTCTGGCCCGGGGACCCGGAAGCACACGCGCGGGTTACCGGAAAGTCTACCCGTGTTGGTAGGCCCAGGGAACGATATTATCTTCTTTCCCCTTTCTATATGAGGATTATATAAATTGTAATTGTTGTTTTGGATACCTTATGGATGAGATGTTTTGCTTGGTTTATGTTGCTTTTATGGTTTGGATGGATGGATGCTGTTTGTATAGTACCTAGCTAGGGCTTACTGGAATTGATTACTTTATGGATTGATAGTCATTCTTTGTTCTATATTCGATTTAGGGACCGAGCTTAGATCTAGAGGATGGTATGCTGGGATTGCTAGAGATGAACAGTGGAAGATACACCTGAAGTCGATTGGAAATTGACAGTTTGAATAGAGCTGATCTTTTATGTATTGTACACAGCGGCATATTCAGTTAGCTTGTCAGCTAAACTCCCGCTGACTTTTATTCCCCGACCATGTTGACCCACCAACCCGTAGAAAAATGTTCCAAACCACATTTAACGCATAAAAATACATATACTACACCCTCACCTATGTCTAGATGACCTTGTTGTCAATCATCGACTGCACCGCATCAACAACACTAGACTCCAAGTCCTTATACTGCCACTTGCCGCCCTTCGTCCCCTTAGCCAGGATATCAGTACTGACATGAAGATCCCAGCCAGTGGGATGCACCCCAGGCGGCAAGATCTGCGAAGGCGCACCCTCGGGAACCCGATCGCGCAGCGAGGGGAAATGCTTCCGGATAGTGTTCGCGATCAGCTGCGGCGTGATCAGCTCGGCGACGAGCACGATGCGCTGGTTTGCGGCAGCGGGGTTGGTCAGCGAGTCGACGTGGCTGCGTGCGACGTCGCGTACGTCCACCTACGAGAGGGTGATGTTAGCTGTGTTACGGATACTATAGTTCTAACATCGTGACATGGGGTGCTCACGAAGTGGTAGAATGGAAAAGCGACACCCTCGATCTGGGAATAAGTCCCGTTGAGAAAGTTCGCGATAGCAAACTGGTTCGTCTCGTTGATGTTTTGGGGCCCTCGGATGGGGTGGAGCATGGGCCCAGTGATGATGTCCGGGTTGATGACGACGAGGTCGAACTGGGGGGAGTTCGCTTTCATGAATTCCCACGCGGCTGCTTCCGCTCGGATCTTGGACACGTTGTAGCCGAGGACAGCGTCGTTTTTCTCGATGGCTTGCTCGGCTGTGACCTGTTTTGTGTGAGTTCACTTGTTCTTCTTGGAGTCGAGTTGTAGGGTCTGTTTCGTGTGGGACGCGCGCGTACCGGGTTCCAGTCCTTCTCGGTGTAGGGCTCCCCCTCCTTTGTCATGTCCTCGAATGAGTCGAGCACGGTGACTGCACTGCTAAGTACGATGAAGCGCTTCAGAGTGGGGCCTCCATGACGTGCTGCGGCTTTCAAGATCTCCGTCGTCCTAGTATTGTTCAGGCGAGTGAGTCGGAATGGAAAAAAGAAGAGGGGGCACTGACCCCAGCTCCGCTGGCTCAATCACATCCTTCTGGATATCATTTACCTGGAAGTGCACCGGCGACGCCGCGTGGATCACATAGTCGAAGGGAGGAGTCGCATTTTGGAAGAGAATATCGAAGGGTTTCTCAGAGGTAAAGTCCGTGACGATGGCGAAATTGATTTTGCCTTCCCATTCGGGGTGGGTCCGGAGGACCTCCTTGGCCTTTTCTTGCGATCGCACCGTCGCGGTGATAGTATATCCCTCCTGGGTAAGGGTTCAGCTGTTGATCTACGTGATGTGGAAGTGGTGGGGGTGGGGGTGACGTACGTCGACGAGGATAGCGAGAATGTGGGATGCGACGAAGCCATTGGCCCCGGTAAGAAGGACGTGCTTGCCTGACATGTTTGCGCTGTTTTCCTTGACTACTGAGAATAATGCGATCCTTGATTTTTATGACGGGCCTGTCTTTGCATCCAGCGAAGATAGAAGTCTTTTCAGGCGGATAGCCCGGAATCGAAATCTCTATATATTACGTAAGTGTGGTCAAGTATGGACGACCGTGACGAAGCCACCACAAGCATCTACGCCGATGACAAGTTATAAATACCATTTGGTTTAGCAGGTGTCAATCCTGATTGAAATATGCCATCAATGGTCAAGAGGGTCACGAAGTTCCTGGGAAACGTATCCGTGAGGTGGCTGAGAACACCTCAACGACTGCCCCGCCGGACATGGTAGCTTTGGAACAAGCTGGGTCCTAGTTATGCGATTCTGTAATAGTGAGGTTTAACTGGGTGAATCGGGCTGGCCGTGGGGAGCATTGCTGTGGAGATAGAGGTGCCATAAATCTCATAGATTGAACTGAGTATTGGCATATCAGCGTACAACAAAACAGCATCAAGCAGCTACCATAGTCTATATCAGGTGTAAGCCCTATGTAGTTACTCATACAAAATATTACTACAATTATTATGTGACTCATTTATAGTCATCGGTGATGTGTTCGAATAACAGCATTTAGTTTGTTGTATGGGGGTAGATTGAAACATTTGAACGCGGCCAACAGCAGAAATCCCATACAATGATACACCTAGCCAAAGTTGCCACTAATGCTCGTTCCCCTGTCTCGCCCGTAGATACATTTGCTCTGACTTGTTCAGCTTACCTTGGTCACGCCATATGTCCCCAAGATTATTAACAGTGTTGAGAGTTGTTATGTCGTCCCGTCCCAGTGTTTTCTCCCTGCCCACTAGCGCTCGCATATGCATCTCCTCTGCCTTATCTAGCTTGTGTTGGCGCTGATATACTATCCCTAGATTGCTGACAGTGGTGAGGGTGAATATATGATCTGGTCCTAACATTTTCT
Organism: Aspergillus campestris IBT 28561; assembly: GCF_002847485.1. Taxonomy (NCBI): domain Eukaryota; kingdom Fungi; phylum Ascomycota; class Eurotiomycetes; order Eurotiales; family Aspergillaceae; genus Aspergillus; species Aspergillus campestris. The sequence goes on from NW_020194337.1 coordinate 877,555, forward strand.
CCATCCCAGCTAGTGCCCGCACATACGTCTGCTCTGCCTCATCCAGCTTGTCCTGACGGTAATATAGCGCCCCAAAATTGTTAAGAGTCACGAATACCAATTGGCTGTCTGGCTCCAGCACGCTCTCCATCCCAGCTAGCGCCCGTATATACGTCTGTTCTGCCTTATCCAGCCTGTCTTGGTCACGATATAAGACCGCCAGTTCGCTGAGAGTCGAGAATAATAATTGGTTGTCGAGTTCCAGCATGTTCTCCATCCCATCCAGCGTGTGTGTATACATCTGCTCTGCCATGTCTAGCTTGCCTTGATACCGGTATAGGGCCCCTAGATCACTGGTGACACCGAGAGTAAATAGATCGTCCGTTCCTAAAGCTTTCTTCCTGCCAGTGAGCGCTCGTGTATACATCTGCTCGGCCTTATTCAGCTCGCCTAGTCTCTTATATAGGCTCCCTAAATTGTTAACAGTGGGAGGGTTGATATATGGTCTGGTCCTAATTCTTCCTCCTTCCTAGCTAATAGCTGTAAGGACATTTGCTTCGCAGAAACAAGCTGGAACTGTTCTTGAAGCAGTCTCGAGACACGTGACACCTTCTCAAACTGATCGGGCGCGGAAGTAGAAATGATATCGCATTGAAGGAAGCGCTGCTGCACTAGTTGTGCTGCATGTCTGGCCAATCGAGAGTATGAAGTATGCCTTAGGGCATCTCTGGATGCCCCGTTGATAACCGCATCAACGCAGTCAAATGCATACCAGTAATTCTCTGTATCAATTTCCTCATTAAGTGCCGCTAGTGTCCAGTCGTGCACACAGTTATGCATGTTCCATGATCCTAACGTTTGGTGAAAATCCAGAAAATCGTATTCGGTCAGGATTCTCATCGCTCCATCGAAATCAGTGTAGTCTGTTACTAGTTCACGAAGCCACTCAGGAGAAGTGGCGGTGATTCCTGCATGAAAAAGCTCGTACCAAAAGCTCTGGTTACCAAAATAGGCCAGTAGTTTTGGTAATTTTGCCGCGTCTGGGTCGTCAATTTTCAGGCGAGCGTATGATAAATTCCAGGTTGTGTAGAGTGTTCGCTCTTGGTAGTCCTGGAGCTTAATGGGCCGGTGGGGGTCAACATTCCAGTCATTCTCGTACTCTTGCAGATAGCGCTCGAAAGTAAAGGTGCTTCGCCGAAGAAAAGTCCCAACGGTTGCTAAAGCCAATGGAAGGCCTGCAAGGCGCTCTGCAAGGCGTTTTGCGTGAGGATCTAGCGGCCGTAATTAGTTAACGGATTTTCGATATATATATACGTCACATACCGAGTTGAACATTCTCCCGCTTCGATCGGGTTTGTAAGATTGCGAGACTGTCCTCGATCTTTTGAAAAGGCTTTATATGCAGGGTACTCCCAGCAACAATATCCGGCCGCCGGGTAGTGACCACAATAGCTCCATGAGAAGTAGGGGGATAATACTTCTCAATTTCGAACAGGCTGGGTTCATCATAGTTGTCAAAGATCAACAACCATCCAGTATTGTTCGGATCAGATAGCCATTTATGTATACGTCTCACGATCTCTTTATCTTCCAGCACGTCGAGATTTCGGATGTCGAAGATGAAGTTAGCGAGCGATCGAAAACTGTCTTTCAAAGCGGCCTCAGATGCTGCATCCAGCCAAAACACCGAGCTATAAGATCCAGGGCGCGACTCTGCGTACGCGATAGCAAGCTGGGTCTTGCCGACGCCACCCATACCACCGAGGATTACTCGCTGTTGCTTTTGAGGCTTGTATTTGGGGCTTAGGACCTTTGCAATCTCATCAAGCTCGTGGCGACGACCGACGAAGTGCTCAGCTGTGATGTAAGGCGCCTGACCAAGGCAGGCACCAAGTGGTCCATGGAAGCTAAAGTCTTCTTTCTTCTCTGGGGTAACCATGAACAATGTTAGCTACTATCGTCGATTGTGAGATCATAAAAAAAGGTGAATATGGGAAATTCAGCAGATTGCGGCTCTGCGAGAATACCTTGAATTTTTACACTATGCCCAGACATAAGCATTCACCGCGTGGTTATTCACAATGAGCTGAACGTCTTCAGTCAGCGTAGACATGAGCTCTTCAACTTCATTTCCTTTTCCAACTCTCCGAAACACCTTTGCGTATCGTTTATCCCACGCATCCTTCTCACCAGGGATGACCTTTTCGAATATTTCTCTCAATTTCTTTGCCTTTTCGTCGCACGCAGCAAGGATATCATCTAAAGCATTGCAAACATCTGGAGGCATTGAGTCGTTACCAGGTTCAAGGTCTTTCTTGCATTTCTGAAGAATATGGAGTATGACGGGCAGTCGGCGTCCAACGACCTTGAATGTCTTAGTTAACTTGATGTCATTCTGGGCGCTGTCATAGATTTTGATCGAGGCCTCAAGGAGAGTAATGACCGCAGAGATGCTGCCGATCACCTCTAGGCCTGACATCTTGAAATGGTATCACGACGAAATATGTGCACTTGAATAGATGCCATAAGCGTGGTTCAGAGTAGAACGAACAGAATTCCTCGATAGGGAAAAAAGAGGGGTGGTAACCGAGCCTCGATATAAATAGAACACTTATCACCGATATGCATCTCGAGGGAATATCAATTGGGCACCCGGAGACAGCCTGCTGCCTATGGTGGAGGATTGCGCCAGCCACCCATGACCTGGCTGAGCTCGCCAGGTGGTAAGATATGATTAAGGTCTAAATCTACTCGGATTATCGATTAGAGTAAGCCTAAATTATTTAAGCAGGTGAGTATCAAATGTCGAAAATTATAGTGAATCTTTAAACCTGTGACGTCTATATTACTATTATATTAGAGAGGTATACTGTAAATATACCAGAATAAAGCCATCGGTTAGAAGCGCTAGAACAATAACATCCATGCCAATAAAAGCCCACATAGTAGAATATTTTGAAGACTGCGCCTCTGTCCTATATCTTGATAGTTCCATCTAGTTGATGCATACAATCCAAATCTCGCCGTGTGAAAAGAGTACACGTTGAGACGACGAATCAAGTCCTCTAGTGTGTCGCGGGCAGTAGAAACATATCTCACATCAGATAAGAATTAAAGACCAGTATCAGATCTACGTACGGGGCGAATCCACTCAGAGAGGCTGGCTGATCTGGGGAACCCGGTCCTCAGTCCGCAGCAAGGCTTTCTTCTCTCATCAGGAGGCCAAGGCTTGCGGCTGATCTATAGATGCGCGACGTAGCTTAAAAAAGAGCTTACTGGAAAGTGTCAGCTGAGCTATGCGACCCGTGTTAGCTGAGTGAGGCTCAGTGAGGAGAGCGTATGAGGCTTTTTCGCATCTTTAAGAAGCGATGCTCGCCTAGAAGCCGAACCTAGCAGGGCTTGGTTGGAAGATCTGGGGGGGATCCGTGATATGGCTTTGCTTTTGACTTAGGTCCAGCCTCGTGTTAGATAACGCTGTGCAGTAGATCTAACATTCAAGGGTTGTAATATACGGTGGGTGTGTCTGAGGAGCCTCGGGGTAGTCATAATCGGGCGTCTGCACATACGAGTACACATTGTGAGAACGGTTCCATGACTCAAGTCAAAGCCGAGAAAGTCATATATGGAGATAACCAGTATTCAACATTGATTGGATCTGAGAATTTTTCCGGCCAACACAATGATATGTTGGCGCGCTACGAGCTTGCTTTGCCAGTGAAGCGTTGCAAAGTCTGCCTTGCTGACATCGCACAGTTGTATTACACTTTGATAGTTATGGGCGTAGATGCTCTGCCACTGACAAGGTAACGCGCAGCCTGTGTTATTAAAACAAGAGATGGTTGCTCAAGTTAACGACAACAGACTCAATAAGGCTGCCACAGACATCGTTCAGAAGCTTGGGGTAAACTGACAGAACTTGCTGATAGGCTTGAATGATGTCGGCAAGATTTCAATTGCATACGCCCTGTAAGTACCCTGCATCAGGGTTCGATGAAGACAGCTTCCACGTCGTTGATGATTGGGACCTTGTTCTGCCATAGCACTAATGACCAAGGACCCCGGGGCTCTATTTGGCGTGCACGTTCCTGCAGGCGTGCACGTTCCTGCAGACCTGCTAGGCAAACCCAGGGCAAAGGTGACTGGACTGGGTACGGCTCCTGTATGGTTGTTTGTCGGTTTGCCACAGCCTTGTCGGTAGCCACAGATGTTGGCCTTTTGGCACTAGAACAGCTATATACTAGGCGATGCTCTGGCTAAAAGCCTTGCAGAGAGTGATATCAAAGATCTGAGGGAGCTGGAAAGAGTTCTCCAATGACATATCCAGACAGATAAACCCAATCAGAGGGTCTTCGTTGAATGAGATATCACAGTGATTGGATTGGTTTATATTAATTTAATCAATCAGGCAATCAACGAGACTAGGTAGGTAGTGAGCCCATCACAGTGATGCTATAGTCATAATATATTTTATTCAATTTTGGATAATTTCGCGTGATGTCATAGTAAATTAGCGAGGTAACAGCGCGGTCATTGTTTCCATAGCATTTGCATAATCGAAAAAAATAAAAATAAAAATAAAAATAAGAATAAGAATAACATATATAAAACCGAATGAATCAAGTTCAAAGGAACAAAGCGAAGAAAAAGAAAAAGAACGAGTATGCAGTCATAGTGGGATTCGAACCCTCATCTGGATAATTTCAAGTGACATGTTGCAAAAAACTACAAAAAAAGAAAAAAAGAGTCAACATTATCCCCCGAGCCGGAATCGAGCCAGCGACCTTCTGATGACAGGTATTTCCATTACAGTCAGACGTGATAAACCAACTACACCATCAGGGGTTGACGTTGGAAACCAAACACTTTTGAGGATAGATAACAGCTCCAGCCCAACTCTGCCAGCCTTATTTTTCAACCTCCAGCTTCGCGCAGTAGGGCTACTACCAACCATACTAAGACGGAGGGACCTGGATAGGGTGCCCATGCAAATAATGACCTAATAGCGAAGGCGCATGAACAGGGAATATCTACCAATCCTGGTAGGTCCGAACTGCAGGGTCCCCTGTCAGTGGCCCCCCCATATCATTCCCCATTGGCAGGTCGATCTCGCATCCCCATGGACAAGTCCGTCTCCGGTTCCGCGCTTGTAGGATCATAATCTCCAGGGCAATTTATCACGGAGTCCACATGAGACTGTCACGTCAACAACCCTGTCGGGCGGGCACACCCGTCCAATGATTGGCGCCTCTCAGCCAGCCAACCCCTCACGATTGGCGATGCCTTCAATCGCATTCCAGTTCCCCGGCACATTATCTCCCCCCTCCAAACGAGGTATGCAGTCGGTCGGTCGGTTGGTTGGTTGATTAATGTTGGGCAGCAGAGTCCGTCGACCGTGTTGTATTCCCCGGGGCCATTGATTTCTCCCAAGTATACCACTTCAAAGCGATGCGGCTCTGATGTGGCCGTCGTAGATATATCAGGCCGCATGTAGTAGTTGTCGAACAACATGTCATCGCCACCCAAGTCAGAACGCACTGTTACCCGAAACATCGCCTGAGACCGACCTCACTTTCGCTGGACGAAAGAGAAGGGAGATAGAGAACCGACCCCATCCAGGCTCCACAGGCGAAGAGCTTGTTCGGCCTTTCCTTGCCCTGCGCCTCGCCTTTGCCACCAGAAGAAGCTGAGCGACAACAGAGTGACAAAATGGCAGAACAGACGTTTCTGATGCGATATGTCAGTCACGATCGCCTGACGGAGTTACTCCGCCAACGATACCCTCAGAGAAATTATCAGATCACCGTGAGTCAGCCTTTTTTTTCACTTCTATTTTCTCTCAAGGCAGCCTGCGGTACCACGCGCACTGTGGTAGGTCGGGTAATGTAATTGGACATGATACCCAGAAAAGGCGCATACTTCGCGTTCCCTCATAGGTTGGTTTTGTTGGATACGACGGGGTTTGCGGGAGAATGCTGCGATTTGACAAGGGGGTGTGGCAGTGCTGACATATTGGGACTATGCGTCCCTATCCTGCAGATCCGACTGGGTGTTTGCTTCCTTAACCTTCCTATGCCTCTTTCCCAGGTGAGTATTGATCTATTCATAGTGCTTTCTTCTTTGTTTCGTTTCTTATTCTTTGATGATCTTTTGTATTTTTTTATTTCCCCCCCTCCTTTTCAATTTATGTATGTTTTCTCAAAGAAAACAAGAAAAGGAAAAGAAACAAGAAAATCCTGATATCATGAGCCACACCGCCTGTTTTTATGTCACCCCATTACCAGACTGCCACGGGGCGGTTCATAGCTTGCCTGTCAAGCGAAAGGAAGAGGGGCTGACCAAGCGACAGGAGGACATCGCTTCTTGCACTTCTTGCCCTGATGATTGATGACAATGTGGCACCACCGCCGGGTTAGCGCATAAGGCCCTACACCAATGGTGTGATTGACCCTGGTGACTCGTCCGAAGATGACTTGGTGACCCGACGGATGACGGGAGGAAGGTGAGCCTCTAATGGTGAGAGGCGCAGAGAGGCTCGCACCAATGTGGATGTGGAGGGTCGCGAGTGAACCCGGGCTTAAAGCAAGGGGGCTGATTGTTACCTATTTAAATTCGGCGGCTTAGCTAGACATAAAAAGAATCTTTGCCCCGCGCGCCCTGTCCCACTCCTCCCCTCTCTGGCGGGTGCGTGAAGTTTGTTTTCTAAAGTGTGGTTGTTTCGTTTTATACGTGCTTGTCCTGGAGAATATCGCCCGCGAGTGTTCTCGTGTGCGATCGATACTATATACGCTTTTTTCTCTTGGAGGAATCCCTTCTTCAACAGGTGGCCTGTTGGCCTACCTAGCAATATCAGACTCCCAGCTATTCTAGAACCATCCAAATTTATTCTCGACCGTTTCTCGACTGTTTCTAGAAGTGTCAGCTTGTCTATCATGAACCGAGTCTACGGCGGTCCGCCCCATCAAGTCATCGACGGGAAGTTCATGGACCCCGCGAAGCTGGTGAATGTCCTGCGAAGTGAATACGGACAGTCCAACTTCCGAGTTGAGGTGAGCAACCCTTCCCCAATTGGTGGTATTGTTGCGGATGCTTAGCGAGGCGTATGATATAATAGTTACGGCTGGACCAGTACAAGATATACGTGTTTGATCAAGCCATGGCGCGGTCATCTGGGTTGACACAGGTATTTCCATTCATCACGCTGATTGTGAGATGAAATTAGAGCTAACACGTAGCCATAGGAAAAAATCAAGTATTGTCAGCTGTTTGGATGAGTCAATTGGTGTTGGCGAGAAAAGACGCCTGATTTTCTCGAGTCACGACTTGAAACGGCTGATAATGTGCGGGGCACATACACATGCAGACCATTCATTCGGGTAACGGATGATATCACTATATTAATGCATCGACAGACAAGGATAGCAAGCCATCGGCGCATCCGGGGACAGAGGATGGACGGGTGGCGGGGTGGGAGGGAGAGACGGCGTTCAGTGGGGGGAAACGTGTAACATGTGTATGATGCTTGCTGCGTGTACGCTTTTGGTCAGTACAATGAATATGCCTGGGTTTGATGTCTATCAACCGGTCTCTCGTAGTTAGTTTATGCATACATTCGGCGGTGTTTCCTTCAAAGGATGTCTTGCCCTATGGCGCTGATTGGCTCCTGTAATCCGTACTGGTGAAAGATAGGCGGATGCTCCGTGACCTCTCGTATTCGGGTACATCAGGATGCTATACCCTGCAATCATGGTCCGTGATGCTTGTAAGGTGACATCACGCTACACTAGCGCAAGGCTGACTCGCAAGGCTTTGACCGTCTATGGTGGACTGTGCAGTCCGCTGATCAGACCCCCAGGCGCCTTGGTGAGAGTGGTGTCGGGTAGTTGTGCCCTCGGCACAAAGCAAGGATCTACAAAGCAGGCGGGACGCACAGCTCGCGGGAGTTCCCCGTCGCCATTCCACTATAAAGATCCAAGTTGGTGTATTGTGAGCTGAGGTGATCTGCCACGTGACGAGGAAGGAGGCAATGTGGGTTGGAATCATTCGTTCTGGGAGTGGCTGAGTTCAATGACAGAACATGTTTGGAAAGGAACCGAGAGCTCATGAGCCACAATATAGAGGAGCCTCATCGCTTCCGAACCCGGGTTCAGCGCTATAACACGGGTCTCAAAAGAAGGGTGATTCCGCCCGGTAAATGACACCAAGGTAGCTTACTCAAGATTCGCAAGTCTCGTACATAATGGAGCATTTGTCAATGCCTTCAAAACTTGATCACTATCTTGCAGAAAGAGTCGAGTCAAAAGCGACCGATCTCTTCCAAGCGCGAAAGGACCGGCCTCAGCTCGAGGCGTCCTTTCTGTATAGATCTGCAGCCTCGGATAATGTCTGGTCACTGGAAAAAAGCCCTATAGTCCATATCAATAGTGCCGAAGAACTGGAAAAAGCGGAATCAGTAAGCGCGCCTCACGATACATCCGCACTGGTCGATGTCACCTTCTGACTAGAATAACAACAGGCGAGCAGCAACGCCTGCGCCCAGATATATACAATCCGCCACCAACGATCCTGGACAACCTTGAACATCTCCCACAAGCTTTTCCAGGAGCTTTTGGAGAAGCACCGTGTATTTCACCACTTCTGGCGGTCGATCCTGACGTTTGGATGGAGATTCGAGGAAAATGAATATGGATTCCCAGCATTCCGGGCCAAGCGGTCGCAGAGTGGACGGGGAAAAGTTGACGGTCAGTGCCCTCGAGAAGCCAAAGAATGTCACAGAAAAAGGCGTCTAGAAAGCTGACTGATCTAGTAGAAATCACATATGTGATTCGGAGAGTTGAGCGCAATAATCGTCCCGTTAAAAACGGGGAGTGTCCATGGTCAATTCGACAGACAGGGATCTATCACCGTCTGGCGTATGAAGCGGTTGGATCCCAACATAAATCCACATTCATACTGGTCGCGCCTTCGAGCATCGTCGATGACGAGATTACCAAAAGCCTCGCCCAGCACCACTGTGCAGACGGTGTCATGAACCCAGCGTTCGCCGTGCACGAGCGCCTTGTGCTCGATAGTCTGCGGGGATGGATGGACTATATGGCCTGGCTCGAGAGCGAAGTCAAGCAAGACGTAAGAGAATGACCCAATCCAGATCTTGGAAGAGTAAGCCCTAACTATTGATGTTCTTCACCCCCAGTCTAACCGAGTCATTGTTTCCAAAATGGGCACACACGAAATTCACTTCAATGCCAACGACCGCCAACGGCTGAAGCAACTCGAGGATTACATCACAGACATGATGGTCATCCTGCAGACCATGGCTGACACAATAGCGCGCATCAGAACAAGCTGCCAGCGCCACTGTCAAATGAGTTGCGGAGACAGTAGTTCTTGTTCCTGTAGCTATACCATCGACGAATTCGAAGAATATGCCACGGAAGCGCAGCTTTATCTGAATAGAGCGAAGGTGCTCAAGGCGCGAGTCAAATCGACCGCTCAACTGGTTAGTAGATCACTCTTTAATAAACCATAATGCAAGCAGTACGAAGCTGACCACACATCGCCGTAATGCAGCTGTCGGATCTTCTGGGCTACGAGGAATCAAGGAACCTGAAGCAACTGGCTCAGGCATCCCATCAACTGGCTCAGGCATCCCACGACGAGAGTCATTACCTCATGGAACTTCAAGTGCGTTGAAGCCCCAGCGTGGCTGTGGAAACAAGCCACTGACAGCGGGTTGGGATAGAAAAAAAGCGTCCAGGATGCGGCGGCTGTTAAGATGCTGACCATCATTGGATTGGTCTTCTTGCCATCCACCATTGTTGCGGTACGCCGACTGACCCTCCGATCCCGTATCTACGAATTATTCTGACTATCATGACAGAATTTTTTTTCGACTGAATTTGTGAAGGTCAACGACCAGGGCCGCTTGCATGTCTCGCGAGAAGTTTGGATAATGGCAGTGGTTGCGGTGCCGTTGACTGCGATCACTATCTTCTTCTGGTGGCTGCTGCTGCGACTGAGCGTGCTGGGAAGGCACAATAGCTGAGATCTCTGCTCCACGCGAAAGCTCCCGATGACGACGAGGAAAAGGGAGAATCCAGGTACCAGCATGTGAAGGGTAAGGTTGCGTCCTTTGGTATATTCGGGGGCCCGTCGAACCCGGTGGAATTGAAGACCGAGCGAATGTCAATCAGATGGGGTCGAGTAGATAGATATTTTTATACGTGAGCCTCATATCTCGCAAAGGTAGACGACAAAGTATAACGTTTAATGAATTCCATATGATCTGACATATTTCGACCCCAATTAGGGGTGGTCAATCCCACTTAATCAGATAGATGTGAATGATATGAAAGGACTGATGGAAAAGATGATATTAAAGCTTAAACTAGATTATGATGGTTGCAAGAAACATCAACATACAAACAGACAAATGTGTGGGAAAAGGAATCTGCAGGTCAGCTGAAGTGCCAACCGATTGCTGTCACTTCCACAAATGTTAAGTGATTTCGCGCTGTTGAGCCTATCCACGAGATTATCCGCTATACTTGGGTGCTAGTCATTATGCGGAAGAAGAAAGCGTAAAAACATTGGGTATTGACTCCAGGGAAATGAAAAACTGTATTGTTCGTGTATGAGTCTACAGATAACGAACTGTCCGAAACGACGCCAAAAATATGGTATATCAAAAAGGACGTCTTGAACAAGCACTTGTCCACACTCTCTTATGTGATATCTATTCTTATCTTTGTTTGTATTTGGTTCTATGGGGTGATTACTTCACGATATCACTATCGATGGGGAGCACTGACTACCTAGTCCTGTCTTCGGAGCTTTTCCTCGTGCTAGGATGATGACAACTGTTTCGTTATTGCCAAATCAGTAAAGCCTTTGACTGCTAGTGTTTGCTCATCACACTTTTGGTGCTCAGCGACAGCAGCAGCTTCATCTGCAGTATCATCCCCCCCACAAAGGCAAGTATCAGAAGATACTTACAACGGGAAGTCAGCACGAGATCCAAATGTCCGAGGTACCCGGGAGAGCGTCGAGTCTTAGTAGAGAAACGCCTAAAGAATAAGTCCAAGTGCAGAGAAACGAGCTAGAGTGTCCCTGCATCTCGCGTAGGTGGGGCGAGGTACCTGGTTGCTCATTAGATTCGAAAAAGAAAGCAGCCGTGTGTTCAGATATCTGTTTTTATATCAATAGTGAAGCGTCTCAAGGTTCTTTTAACTGATAAGTAGCTGTAAATACATAGGAAAGACCCGTTAGTATCTGAAATTTGTCTTCATGTGGGTTCAGTTGCACACGCGAACCGCTGACGCAGCGTCTTCTCATACTCCTCCTTATCTCGGATCTTAGCATCGATCACTTTCTTCATGTCCGCAGCCCAATAGTTTGAAACAACCCGCGGGAGTTCTGAGCTAATCGGATGGGTCGAATCAAAGATCGGATGGATATGTTGATGAACAAGATTGAAGAGGCCTTTTGGACTGTTCAAAGCCAGAAAATACCAGAAGCTTCCAGTCCGCCAACCTTTCCTCATAAGGTTTGTCCTATATTAACAACTGTTGTCATTGAGGGGGAATGATTTCTCCTCCTCTTTGAAAACGCCCAAGAACTCATCATATGTCTGACTAAAGGTGTTGAGGCTCTCGCCAGTTAGATCGTCTATGGGGCGACCAGTCAACCAATATGGAAGATGCAAAGTTTCTGCTGGTAGAGAGCACGCCCACTCGAGATCAACCACGCATTTGACATGCCACTGGCTATCAACAAAAATGTTACTTGGATGCATATCTGTAAATTGATACAAGTAAGGTCCTTGGCGAAGTTGTCTGTCAGTGAACTGTGGCAGTAGTGCTCGCATAATAGCCAAACTTGCCATCTGGGCTCGGCCATCTTCCTCATCATTTAAGGAGTTGGGTTGATATCGTAATCGATTATCATGGCACGATAGCAGATCAAGATAGTATGAATCCGCGGTTGTATAAGTCATCCCTCGACTGATGTTGGTTGGTACTCCCCCATTTTCTAACTGATGGAGCCGGAGAGTGAGAGGACGGTTAGAAAGCCGCAGTACTCCATCAAAGTCTAGCGTCCAAGATCCGATACACGGTAGTGGTGTCCGACTCAAAGAGAGCATAATTTGAGATAGACCCCTGAAAAGATTGGCTCTTTTGTCTTGGTCGTTACGGTTTTCATCCCATGTCTCAGATAGCATTTGTGCCTCTGGACTGCCAACGTAGTCCATGACCAAATATCCGTTTTCCAGGATAGTTGAATGGCGATGACAGACATAGGGACTGGGAAGGGTCCACCCAAAGAGCCATGAGACAGAGCGCTTGATGTACCAGGGGATCCTAACTATCAATGGAGTATTCTCAGGCCTTGTAAACTACGTAGTTCTCAGGTTAGTATTACCGCGAGAGAGGACGATCAGTTCGGCTCTCATACACTGTGCCCACCAACAAGTCCAAATCCCCACAACTGAGGTATCGAGATGTCCGGACAATTATCCTGCAACCAAATGAAAGTTGCAGCTTCACAGCGGATTTTGTCATCCGCGTTGCCGGGGTACGTGGTTTCCCCTACCTTGTATGGTAAGGGGAACCTAATGAGGGCCCGCTTTGCCAGGGACTCATTGCGTTTGTTGATATAAAGAGGAATTAAAGAGGAATGCAAACATTGAAGCTGCCATGTACCCACTCATTCACCCCCCCCCCCCTATGTGGCAGGTGTCTGATGGATAGAGGCCAAGATGATATGCCGCAATATTCTGAATCTCCTTGCGATTGCGGTAGAGTGACACGAAGAAGTCTATCCGCTGCTCGGGATAGTCTAGGCCAAGAAGCATGTCCTCTTCCTGCTCCACGGCAGATTCAAATGTGGTGGTTCCCCGAAGGAGTGGAAGGATAGGCCCTTGGCGATTCATTGCGACCTCGTTATCATCATCTGATATATAGTCCAGAGAATGAGGCAAACCATGGATGGTTGTTGTTGACGTGGATCCACCGATCGCGCGACCAGACCATGCCCGATTGGAAGGTCATGTGTCCGGTATTGAACCAGCACACGTGAGTCTGAAATCGTCCAGGACATTGACAGGATTCCTTCTTCCCCTTATACATAATCATTGGACTCTCTCACCTTGTCAAATCATCAAAACACGACACTATTGAAGGCATGACCTGACTTTACACTCATCCCCCAGTCGTGAGAGTGGATGTCAATGCCAAGCTGGACCAAGTGGGCTCGATCGGTGGAGTCGCTCGAAATGGTATAGCTCACTATCCCAACTGTAATTCATGGACTCTGGAGGATTAAATAATGCCCGATTCTGACCAGGTCATGCAGGGATAACCAGTAATTCTCCTATTTCACCCGATACATAGGGCATGTTGGTCGCATTTTGTCAGTAAACATCTAGCCTTCATCCGGACCCCGAGTGACAACATGCGTGTCCAATAGGATATGTGCTGGGTGGGGCTCCTAAGAGGAATCGGGAAAGGTCGTCTGCTTGAGCAGGGCGCTGCGTCGACCGTATGGCCTTGACGCCTCAAGACTGCGCCAACTCTGGAGGCAGTGCAGTTCGCCCTCCTCCCCCGCCTCTGTCCCTCCTTGCCTCTTCCCCCTCAAGTTTGGGTGAAAGTCTCTCTAATTCAAAGACTAATCATTCTCTGGTGAGGTCACATCTTCAACTAGTAAGTCTGTTCTGCCCCCGACTCTTCATACGTTCATCAGCATGCTTTCTCTTCTGTAGCACTCATCATTGCACAGCCTTGCCTCTACTCATATTATTTGCTTATGTTGCATGTCTTTTAGCCTGCAGTCGTTTGGGACATTGCTCAATTCTTCTTCTTCTTCTTCTTCTTCTTCTTCTTCTTCTTCTTCTTCTTCTTCTTCTTCTTCTACTTCCTCTTCTTCTTCCAATCTAATCCTCTGTTTCCTAAATTTCCAGCTGATCGACTGTATGCAGTCACTTTCTCTCATGATCCCCAACATACCCAACAAAAGCCTCACATAACTCCAGATCCCCACATGGCATTGCTGAAGGTCCTTTGTTATCCCTTGCGATGTTTGTTTCCGTGTTTTAAGCCCGGCTGGCTACCCCTACGTGACTCCGAGCCTGACTCTCCTACGGTTCATATCGTCTCGGACGCCGTTCCCGTTCCGCCGCAGAATGGCAATCCGACTGGCACTGGCCTTGTCCCCAGTATATGCGATGTGGATAACTCTCCGCGCTGTCCGTCTATTGACGCCGTTGCGGAAAATGACCGTTCAAGTTCGATCTTACGGACAGCCCAACTTGCCCTAATATATGCCCGCACGCAATGCTACGAGGATTCGGCCCAGAACGAATTTGTCCCGATATCAGCTCTCAGGGAGGTGCTCTGCGACACGACCGTTCACGCCATCATCAAAGACGTACTCCATGGAGACACAATCCGCGCCGACCAGTTAACCACACATATCATGAAGGATTGCTTCCTTCTCTTTGCCATTCTCGTGGACCGAGGGATGCCCGGGGAAATACTGGGGTTTCTGGAAGAGGGGATCAACGATGACTGTCTCCCATTCACTCGTAATTCTACCTCTCAGGGTAGTCAAATTCAGACCTTAGAAACAAGATGTGGCACGCACATTCGGACGATAGCCAGTTGGGACATGGCCTCGGTTAAGAGATTTGAGACCAAACAGTACCGCATGCTGGCCCCAATCTTCCAATACAAGAGCCACTACCGGCTGTCCATGTCACAGCCTCCGCCGTTCATTCACCTAGAGTTTCAGGACCCACAGCATGGCGTCTCGCAGGGCTCTTATTCGGAGGTCTTCCAAGCCTGTATCCATCCCGATCACCACACCCTGGAAGGGGAACTGGGAAATCATGTAAGTAAGACCATGAGACCCGCTGTTAACCCCAGCGGAATGCGCCGTTGACTCCGGTTGTTTACTTGTGGTAATCCCAGGAACAGGGACCTGTGGTTGCGGTAAAACGGTTGTTCAATGAGCAGGCTAATGGGTTCGGAGCTGAACGAGCGATCTTCGATACTCTCGAGTCCATCGGCGGCCACCCTCACATGGTTAAGCTACTGTTTACCTATAAGAAAGGGCAGAAGTTTCATCTGGTCTTCCCCTGGGCGGATGGAACTCTTCGGACGTGGTTGCAGCAGGCCCCTACGCTTCTCGCCACGCGCCAGTCGATGCTCTGGTGCTTAAAACAGATGACCGGTATTGCCAGTGGGTTAAAGTGGATGCATACTGTCGCTACTCGGGGGAACAATCATCTTTTCGGACGCCATGGTGATATTAAGGCCGATAACATCCTGTGGTTCCGAGGAGGTGATGGGCGCAGCGATGCGGAGGACATCTTGAAGATTGCGGACCTAGGGCTTGCCCGGTTCCACACCCTGGCATCCAGGTCCGACATAGACCCTTCCACGGTCCGAGCCCCCAGCACTTATTCACCTCCAGACGCGCTCCGCAGAATCCGGGTCTCGCGAGCCTGGGATTTGTGGGGTCTGGGGTGTATGTATCTAGAATTCGTCACCTCGATTTTGTGCGGGTACGAGGCCGTCGATGATTTCGCCGCTGCCCGCGGAAGAGATGACACCGAAATCCCGGAGATCAGCACGGATTATTTCTACACGGCTGACTACAATGGGATCAGGCCATCTGTGCGTAAGTGGGTGGAGGGCCTTCACCGACACCCCCGGTGCACCGGTGCCCTCCATGACCTGCTAAATCTGATCATGTCTGAAATGATCGTTGTGGAACCCTGGCAGCGCAGTCCTTCGGCTCGCGTCCACGACCGACTGGCAAAAATATGCGACAGAGCTTCCCACGACGACGCATATCTCATGGAACCTGCACCGCGGCTCGATCTTCGGGGTTTTCTGGTGACTGAGGAGCCCTCCACCCTCAGCGAGCCATCTCTCCAGCAGGATCGTGCTGACTCCAACCCCGAGCGATCGCCGACACGCCGTGGTGCTGCGCTCGTCCGAACCCGAAGGACCTGGCCTATAGGGCCAACGATAGAACTGCCTGGTCGTGTTGTGGCCACTGGGACTTTCTACTAAAACGGTAAGGTTATCCCCTTGCTAACTGTCTCCCCTCGGGGAAACGGGCTACGTGTAAATGAGTTATGTCTATTAGGTTATGAGTGATTCCCGGCGGTCGTGGGGCGTTTTTAAGCTATACTTAGATTTGGGTTGCTTGTGAGGAAAAGTGGAGTTTCTTCTCTTGCTTTGGCATTGTGAGGGTGAGCGGGTTTAGGAATTCTTGGGGGGTTTGTATAAGATATAGTACATCACTGTACCCCATACGTTGATAGCTTGCATGTGTGTCAGACTTGCATCTGCATCTGCACTCTGCATTCGACCTGCGTCATGGAATTATATAATGACATCTGCCACGTGTCAGTCAAATTTGAAAGATGTTTGTTTGGTTGGCAAGGTTGTCAAATACTAATAACTCGAGTCCCATAATTATCGACGACAGCATGCTACGGTTGCGAGTGCAATAATCCTAATTGAGAAAATCTTTTTTTATTTTCATAGGCATGACAGCACCACTACCATCTTGGCGGTGGCTTTATCGCGACGGTGGTTTTTGATTGTCGCCCTAACATACACAGCTGTGGTCAATATGGGGTTGCCTGTCATAGGGGGCGTCCACCACTTGGTTAATTCTTGTCTACAGACTGTTCTAATTGTTTCTTCTACCGGGTGAACCTTTTCGCAGCTCATCTCATCATCATACATTTCATTGGATTTCTCTTAAAAGCTAACAGTGTGCAACCTTGCACGGACAACAGAGAGTGCTGGACAAAAACCTGTCCTATCCATATCCGCACTGTTTCGTGACAAGGACGTGCGACACAACGAAGGTGAAAACTTCGAGAAACGAAAGTCTTTATACACATAAATCACAGTAAAGCATCTTCCCAAACGTCTATCAAAGACTCAACTCAAGAATCCAGCGCACCCCAACGCAGACACTACCAACAGTCCACCGTCTTAGCACTGCCCAGTCCTTTACTGGATGGCGATATCTGCGCAGTTCAGGTAGACCTGAGGCGTCTGGAACGAGTTCCACTTGAACGAGAGCAAGGTATGCTTCGACTTGAACTCGGGGAGCTTGATCTTCTTGGTAACGGTGTAGCCCTCGGAGATGGTGGTCTTGCAGGAGCCGGGCTGGGCATTGTCGACACCCATGCACCCGGTGTCCTCGAAGCTGTTGCAGGTAAACCAGTCCGTGTTCTTGCAGCTGTCTTCCTGGCAGTCGTCGCTGGCGGGGCAGTCCTGGCCGCTGACGTCGCTGCACTTCAGGACACCCTTCTGGAAGCAGTCCTCGGCCTCCTGCTTCTCCGCCTCGGTCGGCGTGTAGTCCGCCTTCAGGAGCTTGTCGACGATCTTCTGGTCCTGGCAGACACGGTAGGTGAACATGCCGCCGTGGTCGCCGTTGTTGTCCAGGCACCACACCACTTCGATCTCCTCGCCGGGCTTGTACGTCTTCACGGGCTTTCCGCCCCAGTCGGCCGTCGGCTTGTTGTAGTCGAGACCGTCGCGCTGGTTGAACCCGCAGGGTCCCATGCGGCCGACCTTGGCGCCGTCTAGGTTCGGCCAGGACTCGACGGGCTCGAGGATGGTACATTCGGGGCATGAGTCTTTGCCGGCCTGGTGAGAGACGTGTTTGTTAGTTTGACTTTCTGCGAGTGTGCTGGGGGAGGGGGAATGGAGAGTTAGATATGCACCTCGAAGCCCTGGCGGGTTCGGCTCTCCGGGGACCACATGTACCCGTGGCCGGCGACCGAGGTCACCAGAGTGAGGACGGCGGCTGCGGTGGCGGCTCTCATCTTGAATCCTGCAATGGATATCCTAACGAATAGTAATAGTAGTAATAGTACCGTGACAGGAGTCTTCAAAGATAGTATCAGTCAGGAACAGGTAAAGATCGATAGCTTGGTGATCCTGTTAAGCCACTGCAGAAACGTCCATCCTTTTATAGATCGTCAGGAGCACCCCTTCTCCCCCTCTTCTAGAAAACAGAAGCGAGTATGTGACGCCGGAAATCGCTCATCCGACCGACAGGGGGCGGACAAATACCATAGTCCGTACTGTTCCCCCGCTCCCCACCCTGCATGGCCAGAAGCACCCCTGCGCATAGACCGGCCCACGATCGGCACGACTCACGGTGCAATCTGGGGAAGATCGCCGTCTCCTCAACGGCTAACAATGCCGATGCTGGTTAGATACCCTGCGGTGGAGCCACTGCCTTATATTAAACCAGCAGGGGTGTGGGAAATTGAAGGACTTGGCGCGCGCAAGCGTTGGCTGAGAAGGCCCGGTGAATCTCCGAGTCCAGGGTGACTTGAGCGGGGCAGCTTCGTCTGAATATTCTAGAATGTGGACACTTGCAGCGGGCGGGCGAAAATAGATTAAAATCTCGTTTATGGACAGGGTTGACAGGTTCAATTGATTGAATCATGTTATCATGTTGTTGCCTTTGGTTAGTTAGGGCACGGCTGGTCGGGTGACGATGACGTTCGGCGGTTGGGTTGTGTCGGCCTGAGGCAGCTATCTGGGCAGGCACTTCCTGTGCAATGTTGCGTCGTCTCCTGGGATAGAGAAGTTGATACTACAATGTGAAAGAAGGAATTATGGGTTATAATGCTGGTAAAGAGCGGTATCATTCGTTATCAATCTATTCTTTCTGCTAAAGGTGGACGCAAAAACTCGTTGTAGGCGCTGTTGTCTATGGCTTGAAGTGTTGGATGTACAGCAGTAGCAGCGATCATGCCATATTTCTGGCTTCTTTTAGTGATTCAAAGATGCTCGTCACCATCCTATTCTCTCCTCCATTACTCCGCTCTCACTTCTCGTTATTACCGTGGATCGGATGTATGTGTCTATACCCCTTACCCTTGGCATTCGGAGACGCATATATCTAAACACAGGGAAGGCTTCTCTCGAACCAAAGCCACGGAGGACAAGTTCCCATGTCCCCAAATCAGCATCCATCTCAGACAGAGACACCCGCTCGAGTGTCTTGGAATGTTTAGTGAAAAGCTTCCAGATCGATTCTTGATTTCGGAGAATGAACCCAGACAGCCTGCAATCTTCCAGTCGCGGCAGGTACACATCGTTAGCCACGGCTACAAATATTTCGTCGCTGTTGGCCTGATCGAAAGAAGATACTCGCAAGTCCAGATCAAACTGACGAAGATAAGGAGTGAATTGGAGAAAACGTGCAAGGCTAGTGGTGTCGTTACTTGTGCGCGAGTCCGGGCCCCTTGCAGTGATCACGCTCAACTTCAAAGTCTTTAATTAATCTTGCCCCAATAATCGTCAGCTCAGGCGAATATAAACTTACTGCATCTCCCAGACCCCCGAAACTAAAACCTGAGAACGCGGGATCGCGAAAGACATCCAATGTGGAAACGGGGGTACTGCTTCGGGCCATGGCCATCAAGGCTATAAAATGCACATCCCGAAGATCCATCCCGATAGCATGTTGGCTGATCACCTGATTTTCCCACACCATAGCTGGCTCTAGTTTGACGGTGTCGAGACTCTCGAGACGAGACAAGATCGAAGCCAAGCGAATGACAGTGTCATACCTACGAGCCTCTGGGTTTTTGATCCACCCTTGAGTGAGGAACCAGTTTAAGTCGCGTGGCACTGCGGCACGCGCTGGTTTTGCGATGGCCTTCCTCGACACAGCGGGGTTTTGCAACCGCTTTCTCCGCTCCCACTCCAGGGTCTCTTGCAGATTGAGCTCGTACTTGCACGTAGCAAGAATGGTCAGTGTGCTTATAGTGCGATACCAATTCTTCGAGAGAGTCAAGTTGGTCATCGGATATATCGGTCGTCAAATGAGTGAGAAACCTCAGCCAGGGGGGGGGGGGGGGGGGCATTGCAGGCTTCCTTGAAAGCCCGATTAGCCAGGCGAAAAGACTGAATACCCCTGGAATCGAGGTGAAGAAGAACTTCCTGGAATAGCTCCAGTGGAAGGTTGGTAAAGGACATGATGTTGGGTCAACTATTTCAGTCTGGCACAGGATGTCTTTTGTAGGACCTATGAAAACAGTCAAAAGGATGATAAAACTGATAATCTTGAAGCTATCGAAAGAGATTGTGCAAGGTTGCAAGATATCTCAAAATACAAGCAGTGCAGAAAGCTCTGTGTGGAAATAACCGATGAAAACAGCCAAAAGGATGATAACATTGATGAAGTTGGAGATATTAAAGAAGTTGCCAAAGGTCGCAAAAGGTTTCATGGTTTAAACACCAATGGTGTAGTGAAGGACTCTGCAAGTCAGCTGGCGTCTTGATCGATTGCAGTCACTCAACCGGGCAGGTATGAAGCTATTCAAATCAAGTAAACGCATAAAATCATGATGTTCCATGGAATCTCTGGTGTCCTGCCCTCTGGTAGCTGCCAGTCCGTAGACACCGATCTCCCCAGGAGGCTATCTCCAACTCTCCGGGCGTTGGGCAGTGCTTTGCCGCCTCGTGCGGGGAATCTCTGCATTCTTATGCAGGTATTCTCTCTTCATGAAATCTGTCTTGTATGAGGGTAATCTCCGCTTCATGTGGCCAATATCTCTGCTTTATGTAGGTGAATGATATATATCAATCGTAAAACTCGTCCTCTGGTTAGATTGGGTCAAAAGATGATGATATGGTAGCTGTAGAGGCTCCAGCCTCATAACCTGGGAAATTTGCTTCAACATGCGAATCAGGCCACGTGTCTTTAGATCAGATCTAGTCAACAATCCAGTCCTTCTCCCAATTACTGTCGGACTGGTCGATCACTAGTACCTAGCCCATGGACCATGTGATTGACTGGCCTGTCACAATATTTGATGCGAGACAAGGTTTAGGTAGTAAACACTGAGCCATGGGTGGAACCTTCTGATCCATTGGCTACTACTCATGTGTAGTCGAAATCGCAAACCTGAGTGGTGTTTAATTGTGCCGCCGAGCGTGGTAGGCTTTTAAGATTCAATTTTGGGTCCCTATACTCGAATTTTAGTCCGCATTCGCCTCGAATGTTCCGAGTATTTGGCTCGCAATACGTTCAAAGAGAAAATATTTGAATAGATTGCTACAATCTCTCCAATAGTTTGGTCGGTTGATGGACTGTGGTTTGAGATATCCATGACGGCAAAGTGAAGATCAGCCTGATACGCTATCTGCACGCGAGTGTGAGAGGAGAAGTACGGATTACCGCATTGGGAAGAGATCAACAATGGAGATAGCGTGAGCCATCAACATCGCCCCGATCGCGACGTCGACTTCCACTACACCTACCGAGGTGATATTTTCTTCCTCAAGTTTAGACACACTCTAAATCTCACTCATGGAATCTTTCTCTTCTCTCCGTTTGACCTCCTGATCTCTATCTATCTTCCATCACAATTGCAAACTCCAACACACTCCACAAAAACAAATAGAATGGCAGACGACCGAACTCCTCTACTGCGAGACGCCGCAATACAGCCACAACAGCAGCTAGCGCGCCCCAAACAACGCTGGTCCCTCCTCACACGTCTTTCCTTCATTTGCAGAATCTGGGTGATAAAAGTCGCCGTGCGCATCGCCGTATCGCTTGCGCGCAGACTCCGCATCTCCCAATTTCGCCCCCAATCGACCTACAGAAAACACTACCCGGTCGGTCAGCGGATGTGGAACGATGTCTGGATCCCTAGCTCCCACGAAGCGGGGCAGACCCACCCGCTCTACATCGACATCCACGGCGGGGGATTCGCCACGGGGGATCCGAGCCACGATGGCGAGTTCTGCCGGTATCTCGCTGACGAGCATGGCATCTGCGTGGTTAGCGTGAATTACCCCAAGGCACCCCGGTATCAGTTCCCGTGTCAGACGGATGATTTGGTCCAGACTGTTCGGTGTGTCTTGGCGGATGAGAGTTTGCCGGTTGATAGGGACAGGGTTGCGATGGGGGGATTCTCTGCGGGAGGAAACCTATCCTTGTCTGTGGCGCTGAGGGATGAGATGCAGGGGTCGAGCATCAAGGGGGTGCTGGCGTGGTACCCGGTAACTGATTTTTCGGGTCGGTATAAGGGTGCGTATAGGGCGGATCAGTATGGGATGCGCGATGTGCTAGAGGGCGTGTCTGATACGTTTTACTATTCCTATGTGCCTGATGGCCAGAACCTGAGGGATCCATTTTTGAGTCCTGTGTATGCGGATCGGGGGAGGCTTCCACCGAAGATATTCTTCATCGGGGCGGAGCATGACAATCTCTGTCGGGAGGCGGAGTGCGCGGCTAGGGTTTATGCAGAGGGGAAAGAGACACGGCAACCCATCGGCGAGGTCAATGACTGGACGGTCAATGGGATCCGCTGGAAGAGAGTTACCGGGGCGCAACACGGCTTCAACTTTGTGCGCCGGTGGGTTCGGGAGAGGGAAGAGTTTCGCCATGTTCTCACCCAGCAGGCGTATGCTGATGCTGCGAGATGGCTGAAGACGGAGATATACGATTCCAAGGACTGAGATTGATCGGGAGTTCCACGTTCAGTTCAGGCCATGGATTACTGAGAATCGAGTCAAGCCTCTGTTTCAAATTTCATTGGCCGGCCGATAATTCTAGCCCAGGGTTCAGCTTGAAGCCAAACGTGTTTCCAGAAGAAGAAAGCTTCGGATTTACTAAAAGATTGACCCACAAACATGATCTTAAGGGCACGTCGGCATGGAATTCGCTGTCCTTTTCCTAATCTCGAGTCAGTCCAGACACAGAATAGAGCCAAGTTCAGTGTATGGCGTTGCTCAAATCCTCAATCAGTCCAATACACTGGCGAGGATCTTGCATGATTCGGTAACGCATGATGTAGCTCATGTCACTAGCTATATTCTCGCATTCGTAGTCCTGGTTATACTGGCTGTTGATTGTGTGATAATCACTGTATCCCACAGCGCCACACACTGGGGGTTCCCTGTTCAGATACCAACGTCGAGGTGAGCCACGAGCTTGAGAATGGGAATGAACGTTGTGCCGGGGTTGCTACACAATCTAGGAGGAGCTGTCAGCATTGATCAATAAACCAGCCTTTTGATTCTGCGAGTCTCCCTGTTGATCGCCACATTGCGCCACATGTTCATGGATGCGAACAACGCGCCCATCTCCTGATAGAAAGATAGATAGATTTATCCGATCAAAGGATGCTGAAAAGATAATACTGCGAGGAAATGAACTATATAAAAGAACAAAATTTCCGGCCGCCTCATTTTCTCAGGATCGCTAACCATTTATGCGTTCATATTCATCAAGATCAAAAACTTCCTGTTCAATCTGGCAAGCGTCATCCTCCCCCCAGCCCCCAAAATCCCTCAGAAGCTTTGCCGCGGCATAATGCGTGCGACTCCCGGCAAGCTTTATGGCCCTAATATACTGTCGCCTGGCGAGTCCGTGCACTGACGCCCCCTCAGTGAGGAGTAACTGTAGCATGTCAATGCGACCAAATTCGGCCGCCCCTTCTAATGCGGTTCTACCCCAGTACAGGGCCCTGGGTGCATCGACTTCGGCGCCTTCGCTGAGCAGCTTGCGCGCAATATTGATGTATCCTAGAATGGAAGCAAATTGGAGTGCCGTAGCCCCCCCTGCTTCCGCCGGTTCTTGATTAATGGTAGCCCCAGCCATCAAAAGAGTATCGACCAGCTCCATGTTACCGCCGTGTGCCGCACACTGTAAGGCAGATTTTCCAAGGTGTCTGGAGGCTGGTGCATTGACATCCGCACCTGCTTGTAATAAAATCTCGACAATTTCCTTGTCTCCAGTGCTGACTGCGTGTTGAAGGATGGTTAGATCTTTGCCGGATGAGGTCTCGGGGGAAGTCCAGCCAATATCGGCACCAGCAGTGAGTAGACTGAGAATCATAGAGACGTCCTGCGCTTGCACTGCGATAACGAGCGGCGTCACATAACTCGCGTCTATTAGTACCTGATGATTCACATCGGCCCCTGCGTCCAATAATTCTTGGACAAGATCTTTGCATTCGCCATCGATGCACATGGCGAGAGCTTGTCCCTTTGTTTGACTGTCCCAGTTCCCAAAATTGAGCAAACTGCGGAAGAGCTCTTTTTCTCCCAACATAGCTCCTATATCGAGTACGGACATAGATGATAGCCTTTTGCGTTGAATAATGTTGTCAGTAGAAATTATGACTTTGCCTCGAGGGTCTAACCCAGTGTTCAACAAGCGGGCAACAATAAATGAAGAATTAGAGGCCGACAATGCACTTGCATATGAGTTGGGGGCTGCACAAGCGCGGCCATCAAGTCCATGCAAGAATAAATTAAGGAATTCAAAATCCCCATAATGACCACACCGTCTTGTTGCTTCACATAGTTCGAAATCGGTTATAGAGACACCTCGCTCCACCAGGGTTTCGGCCAGCTGAAGCTCACCCTTAAGGGTTGCTTGTTCTAGTGGAGTGGTGAGTATGCCGAGGGTGCTTGGACTATCGTATTCCAGAAACCGATTCTTTCGACGTTCGATATTGTCACTTGCTTGGTCCGCTCCACAGTCCAACAAAAACTGGACCAAGCCGCTATCATCGGACCTTATGGCATTCACCAAGATTTGTTGTCCATTCGACAGAAGGATGCCTGATAGCATTCCTCGCTGCTTTAAATGCATTGCAGTCTCCACATCACCGATACGGTCCAGTTTCTCCCCGATGTTCACGGCACCGGCTCGCAGCAGAATCTTCACTATCTCGCAATTTCCCTGGCGCACGGCTGCTCCGAGGACGGTGTCTCCTCCATGGGTGTCGTTGACTCTTGCTCCACAGCCAATCAGATACCTCACGGTTTCAAGATCATTATCTCTAACCTTTTGCATCAACCTTGAAGAATAATCGTCCTCGATGAACTTTGATTCGACTCGAGCACCATTTGCCTCCAGAACCATGCTTAATTCTTGGTTGTCTCCTGCAAGAGCCCGTTGGACAAGTGTACTGCCACCAGTTGCATCCGCTAAAGCCACATCAGCGCCTGCCTCAAGAAGACGCTCGGTGAGTCTTTTGTGACCATTTTCAACGGCAAGTACAAGTGGTGGTGCATAGAAAGATTCACTCGTTTTGTGATTGACGTCAGCACCAGCAGTGAGGAGAAGATCGATCATAGAATCGTTTGCTTCTATAGCTGCTAGCCCCAACGTTGTGCTTTGCCAGTTCTCAACGGTGTAGTTTGGAAAACAGACTTGCTGACATGCGTCAATTTTTGCGCCCAAAGAAAGAAGTCTTCGTGTCAGCGGTACATTATTCCGCTTTACGGCGATTCCAAGCACTGAGTATTGTTTGTCGCAAACCTCATGATCGCATCGCTTATTAACGTCACTGTCAGCGGCGAGGAGGGTTTCCAAAAGATCGGGTGTGTTCAAATGTATGGCAGCCTTGAGCGTATTACCAGAGACGTGTGCCCCCTTTGAAAGAAACAATTCCATAAGACACTTATTTCCAGCTTCTGTTGCATGATATAATGCTGACTCTAGCGTTTGAGAATCTTTGGAACAAGCATTGTAAGACAAAAGCGAACAACTCATCTCCAGCGCGACAGCGTTATTTTGAGATTGGGTTGCTATCTCCAAAGGTTGAACCGGGTCATCATTGAATAGTACTGGAGTGTCTGGATTTATGCCCGCTTTCAATAGTGATTGGACGGCCTCCAAATTATGTGTCCTCACGGCACTGGCCCAGAGTCTCAGAGAAATAGCGTGTGCCGTTGCACCGGGCATAGACAGTAGGCTCCTGATGTTCTGGTCTGCATACAGCCCAGATAGATAAAAGACTCTTAGAACCGTTTCATCTTCGGTACGGATTTCATTTCCCGACGCATTGGTTGCTTGTAGCCAGAAGTTGTTAGACATCATGAACAGAGCAATACGTATGACCCCAGTCAAGTCCGCCTCATCCCTTATTCGACAGAGACAGTCCGATATGTTCATGTTTTGACCCATATGTTCTTCCGGCATGATGGTGCTCAAAACAGCGGCCATGCGAGAGCTACCCTCGGAAGTATATGAGCAGTCTGCAGCTTTTCCGGCCAGAAGGGAACCGAGGCGGGTCGTGATTTTTTTGCTGACGAGTTCAAGATAACTGTCTTTTTCGTGGAGAGCGGAAAGAGAGGAATGGGAGAGACTCTCCCTCTGCGGGAAATGATTCTGTGCAATATCACGCAAGGCGGTTTGCGAGAAGTTGAACCACGGTAGATCCGAAGGCCATACTTGCAGTGTCAATGGGCCAGGAGTACAGACCCTAACATCATCTCGAGCCCCGGGAGACGGTGCTGGAACAAATCAGCATCACCTTGTTACTCCCAGTGAGTCAAACGCACCTGTTTTATAGATGTCCACTACCGGTTCAAATCCCTGTCGACGAATTTCGGCCCGGACAACATGGGGGGGGCACCGTTCACCATTAATAAACACCTCACTTGTTTTATTCAGTTTTTTTCTCTTTTCGATCTGTCGCTTGACGTAAATCCACTTCTTAGCACCCATGCGGTACTTCCTGAATCGCCATTGTTTGAGTTTCCTGTGGTACTGGCTTTCTCTTTGACTTGTCAGTACCAGATGTCCCTACCAAACCAATTAAAGAAACATGGAAGGCTTACTTTTCTTGAAACCCATGGGTCGTGACCATGAAGTTGCGCAATTCTTTTAGCGTTCTGCGCTCTATCATATAGATACGACGGATCTCGGCCTTGTAGAGATCCCATTTTGACTGGTCCATGTTGATGTGGGCTGAAGGGAAGAGAGTTTGATGAAGAAACGGTGAAGACAAAAAAAATGGAAATGGGGTGATGGGACGCTGGGCTGAGGCAACTATTTAAGTATCTCAGATAAATCACGGATCTTCATGGTCCATACCTCAAGCTGCATTGGAATTCGGGCATGAGGGCTGTGCCGATCCCTGGTCAGTGCCCTGGCGAGTCCTCCCACCCCTTTCGTCCACGTCACAGAGACGCCTCGAGCCTCACCATATCAGGCAATCATGACAACAAGATTCTGACGTTGATTGGCCGGCAACAAAATCTGCGTGCGTGTATGTATTCCAGAATCTGTGGCCATAAACCAGCCCCGCGTGGACTTGGCGTGGCAAAAGAGAGAAGGCTTATTTACCACTTAACATTGGTCGTTTTCACTGCACACCGTTGCTCTCTATTCGGTTTGCTTTTGGGACATGATAGTCGAGAACGGAGTAGAGATAGAATCGAAGATACGGGTGAGTTTGAGGTCATATAATATGCGCGCGATTGCTAAACCGTCTCAATGAAGCCATATTCGAGATACTGGGGTAGAAATCTACCTCCGACCTGTACCTTGGGGCACCTGTGGAGATTCAGGATGATAGTATAGCTTATTTTGCCTTATTTTAATTGGAGTATTTATATCTCCCTTGGACTGTGATTGGAGACTGACAAAATAACGGTGTGGGGACTTTCCACAGAAGTTGTGGTGGGCTCGGCAATGGACTTTACTCCGTACTATACGGTAGTGAACCGTCGATGTGATTTGGCCAAAACGAAATTTTGTCCCCACTACAAGTTTACGTCTCGGCATAGAAGCAGGCTTATTGGTCAGGTAAGATAGGAACAGTCAATGATTGGGTGATAGCAAAATATGAAAGAAAGAAAGAAAGAAAAAAAAAAGAATGAACCGCCTTGCAGGCAGACTCGACGATCGAAGGATCCGTTCCTGAGTTGCTCAGGGTTGTCATTAGGGCAAGGAGGGGATTTTCCATTTTCCCTCTATAAAAGACGAACGTTCCCAGGCCATGGGGTGAGTTTCATATCAGTACACACACACCTATAGATTCTATCGCAGATCTGTCACTCCCATCCTTGATCTTCTCGTTCAGTTCTCAGATCACAATGTCGAACCCTAATGGCCAGTCGGCGTGGTATTTGTCCAACGATTGGCCCGTCGGAAATGACAGGACGATTATAGTACCTCAGGACGAGTCCGCATTCATGGAACAGCAACCATTTGGATATGTTGATCCTGCTTGGTTCGGTCCTTCCATGGGAGCTTTCGCACCATCGGTTCATCCAAGGTCCGTCCCGGCCTGGGTGACCTCTGATATCGGCTTGGTACCTGGACCGGTCAGCCAGACGTCTTTTGGAAGACTTCCAAATGACAATTGGGAGGCCCTTCCATCTATACACGGTGGGAGTAAAGCAGTATTAGACGGTCGTTCAACGACTGTCGGTATCCAGGCGATGCAGATGCCTGTCGACCGTGTCATCCACAATACCCAAAGACGTGATGGTCAGGCAAATTTTTCTCCTGAAAGGTAAATTGCCTGTCAGCCAGATTGGCCATTTCCTGCGGTTTTAACATTGCTCGTAGAGAGGATGCGGTTCAACCACTGAGATGCGAATGGAGAGGCTGCTATGCCGAGGGCTTTGGTCGAAGGGAGGAGTTAAAGCGACATGTTAATACGAAACACATATTTCCTTCTTCCCAGAAGTGTCCAAGATGCAGAAAGACATGCAATCGATTGGACAATCTGAAGGAGCACGTACGGAGAAAGCATGGTCAAAATATTTGATTCGCAGATCTCGGCCGTACCAGTCTTCCTGTCCGATTTAGCCCTCTTTAGCTTTTTGGTTACCATCGTGCTCCGCTTTGTTTTGTTTTTTGTTTCGTTTGATTTTGATTTTGATTTTTTTTTTTTTTTTTTTTTTTTTTTTGCTTTACCGTATCTCAGTATGGATCATGGAGGGCGTCAGCAAGGTGAATATAGAATAGATCGCAATGGCAGAATAGCAGTCTTTGATACATATCCTCGATATAGCAATTGGGTCTGACGGACACTATATATAAGTGCGCCAAGATCATTAAGATGTAACAAAGAACGATAAAACAGTCAAAGACCGAGTCCAGCGATCTGTCCAACCAGTGAATAACAGATCGGTGGATCCATCACGGAGAGCTGAAAAGGCCCCGCACGGCATCCACACGATATCCACACGACTTTCCACATGAACGCCACCGTCAAATTGGTGATACCTATAAGGCAGCAACATTCCCGTGATATAATCTCACCACACCCATCTCACCTCACCACCAATTCATCTCACCCACGCCAACGAAACCCACTGGGGAAAATAAGAACCTACAACAAAACCATCAAATTGCGGATCAACATGTCCAGCAAAATAGCATCAACCACCCTCTCCACCCCAACCACAACCTCCTCCCCCAACATCACCCGCTCAACCATAACAACCTGCACCTTCCAGTCCCTCAGCTCATCCGACCGCATCCACCGCAGCGACCTCTCCACCGTGGACCTAACCAACCCACCACCACCCCTCGACCCAAAAGACAAAGACAAGGCGAAGAAATCGAAGAAACCGCCCGCTGTGACCGTCTCCCGCACCAAAGCATCCAACTCCACGCTTACCCGCTCCTCCGCCCGCCGCTGCACCCTTGCTGACAGCGAGCTGGTCGACGTCCCTGCGGCCCGGTCCGTCGTCGCGGACAGCTCCACCCTGCGCGACGTGCCATCTATTCGGCGCACTAGTGCTGAGAAGAGTCTCGTTGAGAAGAGCTCGCTTGCGAGGTGCGGGGTGAAGGACTCGACTGTGTCGGAGAGTGTGGTCTGCAGGAGCACGCTGGATAAAGTGCGTCTTTTGCGCTGTAAGGTCAAACGCACGACGTTGGTGGAGTGCGATGTTGAGGATTGTGAGATCTTTCGAACGGAGTTTAAGGGCATGCGCTTGAGGAATGGCGTGTGGAAGAAGGGGAGGCTGATTGGGAAGGTCGCGGAGGGGGAGGTTATTGCTATTGGTGTGCATGGGGAGGTAAGTTTCCTCTTTTCTTCCTTTTCTTTCTACTGGCAAAATGCTAATTTTCTTTTTCAGAAACTCGATATACCCAGCGACATTCCCCTCGCGACAGACCCCAAAGTCCAGGCCATGATCAAGGAAGAGCCTGGCAGTACCACTGAAGAAGATCCCTCAGACGAGGACAGTGTGGATTTGGCACCGCCACCGTACTCTTCGTCGATGGCGCCGGATGGCTTCATCATGGGCGACCGCAAGGTGCAGCACTAGTGGTGATGTTTACAAAAAAATGATTGTTCAACTTACGATTTATGATGTTTGTTGTTTGGAGTCATACTGCTGATCAGCTCCACTTTTTTTTCTATTTTCACTTGTACATAATTATTCATCATCAAGCAATATCTAATTTGGAATCACATATGGGTTTTCCAACCTGAGCTCGTTCAACGCTCTCCAAATTTAATACAATGGGCATTTTCAAGCTGTGAATATTGTCAAGTATCACGTAGTTTCTAATTATAGCCCGCTCGCCACTCACTACCCACACTCGATTCAACGCCGTTCGGACTTCTCCGAGACCGTGCCGATCTATCCCACCACCAGGCGAGCTGACTGCTCGTGGCCAACTCAGTGATTAAATCCTATATTCAAACAAACCAGACGAACCAAACACGTAACCTCAATGCCATCTTCAAGCTTACATGATTGACCTCTAGCGTACTCTTCAGCAAGCGATTAACATACTATAATATATTAACAACCCCGCAATACAGCCCCTCCCGGAGCTAGTTAACTAGGTACCGAGGACCGAAGTATGCAGAAGGACCCTTGCATTTCTTTCTGTCACGTCAGGGAAGTGGGTCTTGACTGTATACTTCCAAAGTGGATAATCTTGTATCCCACTTTGGGAGTCTCGTGATCTGGGAAGCCCTATCTAGTTTTTTTGGGGAGCTTTTCGAGGGCTCCCTCGTGGTTATTTAAAGTATATATAATGATATAGGTGAATAGTATCTGTGAGATACGTAGATGAAAATTTTGTCTGCGATGCGCATAATAGGCTCGATGGGCTTTCTGATAGTACTCTAGTCCATCCTGACGAAACAAAAGATATCTTTCATGAACCGCTTGCATGGTTCACTAGAATCTAGTGGAGCAGTTTCAGTTCCAATTGAGGAAGTACTTCGAGTGTCTAGTTTCGGGTTTGTCTTGCTCTTGATAATCAGTATACATGAATATATCGATAAGTATATTGTACATAGTATACAGTTCCGAGCCCCTGTGCCAGCTTCATGTGAATCCTATGCTTCGCCCCCTTCCAGACTCTCTGGACAGATTACATCAGCTCATGCAAGTTATCTTTACGATGTCTGCGATCTAAAAGGTGAATAATCACCGCACACCAGCAGGAACACGACACACATCTCTCGCCGTCTCCGGAATAGTCGACCACAAAACCTGCCTGATCTCCTGCCCCACCTGGTCCACAGCATCCATAGCCCAAAGAACATCCAAATGCTCATACTCCTCAATGACCTTCGCATGCACAAGATTCACATGCGGCTCCCGCCCATTCCGCAGCCTCCGGAGCAGCCGGCGTCCATCGACAAGGTCATCAGATCCCGCGATCCACAGCGCCATGGGCGGCGCCTGGGGGCCGAACCACGCGGTATCGCTGCGAGAATCTGCGTCTGCGACGCCCCGCTCTACCCGGTGGTCCTCTTCCATTTCAGCGAGGCTAACTTCGTGGGTGGACAAGATGCATTTCTGCGTCGCGAAACACTCCCGGCCTAGCCACCAGCGCATGGTTTCGGTGCTTACGTAGACGGGCGCGAACTGGAACATGCGGTCGCGGAGGCCACGGTCCCAGCGTGTGTCGCTCCAGTTGAAGAGGAAGGAGAAGACGTAGTAGCCCATTGTGCCGTAGATGCTTCCCGGGAGGCAGTCGTGCATGGTGATCATGAATGGGATGAATGAGTGGATGCCGAATATGGCGTAGAAGATGGAGGGCGAGATGACGCGCATGAAGCGGAAGTAGGCGCGTTCGACGAGTGGGCCTGCGTAGGCGGCTGGTGCGAGGGCGCAGAATACTGAGATGCGCTCGCCTAGATCGGGGCGCTGGTCTCTGGCGAGCGCTACTAGTGTCTGCGCGGTGCCTTGCGAGTGGCAGACGAGACCCAGCTTGTCGAAGCCGGTCTCGTACAGGACTCGAGAGATGAGAGCCGACACGTCCAATGTGCCCATCTGCTGTAGGTTCCACGACCACATCCGCGGGTCCGATGGCGACAGGGTCGTATGCTCCGGTCGCAACGCGCACCGGTTATTTCCGAGCCACACATCGTATCCCGACTTGGCGAGATAGAAAGCCAAGCTATCGTCATCATTGACACAGTA
Organism: Aspergillus campestris IBT 28561; assembly: GCF_002847485.1. Lineage (NCBI taxonomy): Eukaryota > Fungi > Ascomycota > Eurotiomycetes > Eurotiales > Aspergillaceae > Aspergillus > Aspergillus campestris. The sequence goes on from NW_020194337.1 coordinate 909,741, forward strand.
AGCGCCAGCGCTTTGTAGTAGTCCATGGATCAACAGCACGGGATACTTGCGATTTGAAGCCGGATGCGATGCCGGGTCTTTCCGATCGGCAAATACCTCCGGCCCACGATACCGTCTCGCCTGTGCAGACAGCGGGGTATATTCTTGAGGATTGTAGACATGCCACAACGTGAGGATAAAATTGTCCTCCGTTTGCACCTTGAAGGTCTCTATGTCGAGGCCCACTCTCCGTGCGTAATATGCCACATCACAGACAACTGGATCCTGCCCGCCCTCCAGCGGGGGACACTCATCCGGGGCCTCCTCGTCGACTTCGTTCTTCCCCTGTCGCCTTTTCCATCTCCGATGTGCCTTATCCCGTTCTCGTTGTCGCTCTTGTTCTTCCACGTGAAATATCCGCCGAACACTGGGATCCTGGCCACTAGCGCGCAAGCGAAGACTTGCCAGGATTCCGGTCACGCCTTGGACAAGAGCGCCCGCTACCACTGCGCCCAAGAAGGCCAGCGAGAGAAAAAACGACACGCATCGTACTAGCATATATTGAATATTTGCGGTAAGCGACGGCGGTCCGTAGGACGGCAGCGGGGGGAAGAGCGGGTGCGGCGCTTCGGTCGAACTGGCGGTATGCGGTGTTTGGTGGCCCAGGAGGCTGTCGGTGACATTGCAGGTGGTTTCTTTTTCCTCGATGTCGGTGGTGTTATTGATTTCTCGCAATTCGAAATCCGAAGAACGGTCGCCCGGGGGCTGTTTTTGGTGCTTCAGTTCAGTCGTCATCCTGGTGTGAAGGACGAATCAAGATATCGTGCATTGAATTCGCACTGCCAACAAGAAGTGGTCAAGGCGCGCAGAGGAATATCTAGGTAACAGAGGTCCTCATCTTATCAGCCCTGGGATTGGCGACCAGCGCGGACAGTCAAGGGGTGGAATAGGAGATTTGAAACGGTGGAGAAGATGAAAATAGACATGCGGGATGATGTTCAGGCTGATCTCCGGGGTCCGCCAAGTCCCGTGACTTCCCCGTGTTTCGCATGGTGCATGTGATTCATTATGTAATTCTATAGATGCCTGAGAAATGATCAAGGCCGGCCGTGGTGGACTCAGGCATCAATGTCTCTACAATCCATGGAAAGCAATGTCTTTGATACGGGTATAGAATTTTTGTCATAGATACAAGGTTGATATTAGCAGCTGATTGCAGGCCAGCTACCCCTGTTGTTGTGCCCAGGGAAATGCAAACTATTTGATGCAAGCCACATAAATAGCGTACACGGCGTACTATTACAAGGACGGCACTCTGTCCGTCAATACGAGGATGCTCAAAGCTATTGAGAAACCCCAGCACATCAAGCAATCCCACGTAATACTCCACATACCAAATCTTTGTCTCAAGCCTTCTCCGTGTGCTCCATATCGCTTTTCACCTGGGAATCCTCCTCCTCCAACGTATCCAGCTTCGCCTTATGATCCAGCGCACCTGTGATAATCGACGAGGGCTTAAACCCAGGCGAATGCCACGCCGAAGTGACTTTCGCATAAAGCTCATCTACCTCCTCGAGACTAAGCCCTTTCGTTTCGTAAATCGACGTGTAGACGAAGATAACGGCCAGGAAGCAGAACCCGCCCCAGATGAAAAACACCTTGGATTGGAGGTTGGCATTGCCGGGACCCGCGTCCACCAAGTAGGGCGTAGAATAGGCAATGGCCCAGTTGAGCAGCCAGTTCGTGGCCGTCGTGATCGATAGACACCTGGCGCGCGCCTTGAGCGGGAACAGCTCGCCCGTGACGACCCACCCACAGGGACCCCAGCTGCTGGCGAAGAAGAAGATATACACGCAGACAAAAGCGATCAGGACTTTGTTGGCCACGTCTGATGAGGTTGCTGTGCCGACTATGGCGACAATGAGCTGCGAGACGCACATGCCGACTGCACCGTAGAGGAGGAGGGGTCGCCGGCCCCAGCGCTCGACCATGTAGAGACCTGGGAAGGTCGAGCACACGTTGACGATGTTGGTGATGAGTTGGACGGTGAAGGCGTTTTGGATGCCGGAGGCTTGGAAGAAGTGGGTGCCGTAGTAGACTTTGTGTGGTCAGTTTCAACGCTGGTTATACCAAGCCGGTCACGGTGGACTTACAAATGAAATTACAGCCGGCTAGCTGCTGCAAAGCTTGGATACCACACCCGGTCGCCAGGCGCTTCCCCAAGGTTCCACGGAAGATGTCCATGTAACTGGCCTGGCCCAGACTGAGTTCGTATTCATGGTTGGCCTGGATCTCGGCCAGTTCCTCCACAATAGGAGAGTCATTGATGTTCATTCTACGGAGGCGAGCCAGAGATTTGGCGGCCATCTCATGCTTGTCTTTCTTGATGAGGAAGCGGGGAGTTTCTGGAAGCATCAACATCCCAGCGACGAGGATGATAGCCCAGGCAAATTGAAGAGCAACGGGGATGCGGTAGCTCCCGGTGTCCATGCGATCCTTGGTTCCATTGTTGACGATGGCCGCGATCAGCAGTCCGATGGTGATTGCTAACTGGTAGGCGCCGACGATGGTTCCCCGGATCCACTTGGGGGCTGTTTCAGACTGGTAAAGAGGAACTGTCGGGTCAGTACGTCGCCGCGAGCAACAGAGTAAGATAGAACATACTAGTGGCTGATAGAAGACCAACCCCGTAGCCAGCAAAGAACCTTCCCGCAACGAACAGCGGGATCGAAGTAGCCACGGTCTGCAGGACCACGCCGAACGAAAAGACCACCGAATCAATGATCATGCCCCACCGTCGACCGAAATGATCCGCAACAGGAGCGGCCGTCAGTGCACCAAAGAACGTGCCCGCTGACAACAAGGATACAATCATCGAGGACTGGGAAGAGGTCACATCGGGGAAGTTGTCTTTCGGGTTGACGTAGCCGGTGGAGAAGAGCTCTCGCCAGTATTTCATGGCCAGGATGCCACTGATCGTGCCCGTGTCATAGCTATCGAAGTTAGTTGGGTCTGGGACAGGGGACAGTTTCAGTAATCACCCGAATAGTAGACCCCCAAATGCCGCGAACAAGCCGATGGCAATAGCTGGGGTGGCAGAGCCCACCGCATCTGCTGGTTTATTTAATAGAAACGGCATTGCAAATGATGGGCACCAATAACATCAGTCAATCGAAAAGAATGAGTCAAAATCAACAGACAAGAAGTACAGTATAGCGTGAAATCGAAGAGGGGAAGATATCGAGCGATCTGCCCCACGGGAATGCAAGAGGTTTTGTATTCGTACTGGCAGGTGATGTCGACTTCCAGAAGCGGCATCACGAAGGACACAAAAATATGAACGGGCATAATGCGCCGGACTGGGGCAGGCACCAGACCTATCGCAATAATCGCGCACGGGATCGGCCTGGTTGTCTACAATGGCCCCCATCAGTACTTATTCTTGCGACGTCCCCTGCAGGGTCGGTAAAGTTAACGTTTGGCCAGCGCTCATGGAGTGTGTATATCCAGCAAGCCATTGGATGGGTGGACTACCCAGTGGATAGCCGACGGGGGAAAGCACGGGCTCGGCGCACACGTCCACACCCACACAGCAGCCTCGAATCATTCTAGAAGCGGGATGGAAGGCATGCAGTGCAACATGTACAAGGTTAGAGGTGCAGGACTGGATACACCGTCAGACCCAGTCCACCCCTTGCGCGAGACGCCTCGTTGCTAACGAATGGCAATGTAGCTCGAAACTGGGATCAAGATCCGCATGTGGACATCTTGTCGGGCACCTGCTATCTCGTATCCCAGTTTTGCAGAACAAATGATCGACAGGCCCTACGTACTTCGTGACGCTGAGGGGCCAAGAAACTGGAAAATGCGCCATGCATATTCCAATCCCCGTTTCCAGCGGCCCCGCCGTCTCCGGTCAGCCAGCCGGTCCGGTCACCAGGGTACCCTAATCCGGAAGTGGTGGCTAGATACTTGTAATTCGCACGAAACCCGCGGGCATCTTGGTCATAGTCAGGCTCACAAAATCCACAACCAGTGAATTAGTAAATCCGGGTCCAAACCAAGGGGCTTAGTATCATCTCCACATCGCCCGACTCGGGAAGCGTGGAGAATCCGGCAGTCTCACATTCTCCATGGATCGCAAGGACCATTTGGAATAGCCCCCGTGGGAGTGGCGAGCATCGACTTGTCTCAGGTCGCTTCGATGCATAGTATATCGTCCTTCTATTTGTTTCGACTCCCGTGTTCCACCGGTGCCAATCGGGGGTTGGAAAGCTTAATTCCAAGATAAATTGCAAGGAGCCGCGCCGACGCCGTCTAGGGTCGTACCCGATTAGCCCGGCCATCAAGGGCGATAACAACAGTCAACAATGGCGGGACTTTAATTTCCGCCCCCAGGCTGTGGCTGTATAGCAACACGCTAGGGAGATGCGACAGGCGATATGCACATCAATGTTGATAAAGATAGCATAGGGGAAGCAAGGTTGGGCATTAATATTGCGTGTGGGCTGAGTCTGTCTCAGAACTTGTTTGAAACAAGAGGGCAATTAGCAGGGTCTCCGAAGGTATTCGCATTATTGTACAGAAAGAGAAGATGAAGTAGAATTGACTGAACTTGCACGTTAGAAGAAAAGAGGTGAGGACAAAAAAGGAAGAAAAAAGAAAAAGATAAGCTCCGATACGGGGAATCGAACCCCGATCTGCTGAGTGAAAACCAGCGATGCTAGCCGTTACACCATATCGGATTGTTATTGTAAGACGGATTACAAATATGTTATCATAATCCAAAACAATGTTAAAAGATTGATTAAACACCAATTTGGATAATAGTTACTTGGCATCTCAATTACATACATTTACCCACACGTCTATGAATCTAGACTGATATGTCTAATAAGGCGATATTGAGGTGAATCCAGTTATACCACACCCTGGGTGGTGCGTCATATTGCTGAATTTCAAAGGACCACTTGTGTCGAACTTCCTTGCTTGATGTCCCCAGATGCCAATTATATATATCTAATACTACCTGGCTTGCCCCCGCGGGGTCACAGGTCTTTCCAAGCCCTCGAGCGCTGCTTTCGCTCGACTGGCGTCGTGTCCCCTCAGGTCCTGCTACTACACACGAGACAAGACTATTGTACCCTTGGCCTGGTGCATTGTGTTGATTTTAGGGAATGGAAACGCGTCCGAAAGGATGAAATTGATGATATTCAGAGCTATGAAAAGGGTGCTTGATGGTTGCTCGATGGTTGAAATTACAAGGTGAAAAACAGTAGGAAAAGGACTCTGCAAACGCTGCAGGTCAGCTGACATGCCAACCGATTGCAGTCACTCCAACACATTGACCTGCGAATGTGTGGCCTTGGGGCTCCAAATGTGTCTTGGTGCCCACACCCTGCATCGGACCTCGTCGACATCAACTGTTCGCGCATACAGAAACAACCCGGATTACACCACTATGCCATATGGTTGCTCTGGGGAGATTGAAGAAATGGAGACATTTCTACTTATTCTTGTTGGCTGTACGATATGACCCGTTATGTACCTGTGCACTGAACAGCCAATACATGGGGAAAAAACCAACCGGGACAGCCTTGGCCCTCATGTGATGGGTAGATATGTTAGGCGGCGGGGGCATGTGTAGTAAGATGAGCTGGCGACATACTCTAAGGTTAATTAAATCTAGTAATCCTCAGCCAGTCAATCAAGACAGCCTTGTTTCTCATATAATAAGTACATTTATTAGACAGGGAATATTGGCGCAAGATGAGCTGGCAGCGCACTCCAGTTTAAATCCAGTAATGCTCAGCCAGACGACCGAGTAAAGTGCAGAAGATAGTGTGTGGCTTTTGACGAGGGAGTGAAGCCCAGGGAAGCAGTGAAGGGTATTAATGTGACACTCCCCCATTGCATTAGAAAAAGCCAAAGGAAAACTTTCCACTTTCCTCTACAACTGTCCCTATTCTGATTTCTGCTAGCTTGGTCCATTCCATTATATTGCCTTCGATTTTCCAAAATGCCTGGACAGGACGAGATTTTCCTGCGTGCGTGGCGTGTTGAGGATGAAGACTCTATGGCCCAGTTCGACAGGCGCACAGGTGCTATTTTGGCAAAAACAACGAGACGCGTTCCTATGGATGAGAGATGCCGAAATATAGTGCTAAACCATCTCGACTGGTCTAGCAGAAGCCTATCGCCCTTGATTTCAGTTACAAAGAACGAAAATTGGGCTTTCCATGAAGCTCAGCGCCGGATTAAGCAAGGAAAGACCGATGTTGTTGTGCACGAGATATGCGTCTCGAAGAGTCGTCTGATCAAGTATAAGAGATGCGGGGAACAACTTGTGTACAGGCACACCTTCACTTGGTTGGATAAGGCTTGCACTGACCTTCCTGGATGTGCCGATTACAAATCCACTGACTACGAATACCTTTTCCTGCATCAAATCCCAGGGATATTCATCGTGGAGACAACTAGGATGTGAGAGAAAGAAAGGCGGCGGGGGTGATGGATTTGATTCGCAGCATTAAGCGATTCAAAGTACCAAGGTTACAGTGTTGACTTGTTGAAACTGAAAATCAAGCGGAAGAGATGGTTGGGCTTGACGGCGATTTCTTATTTCAGGAAAACCCCTATTCGTCAAGGTATTCGATTCGAGGCAGTACGCTAAGCGCACTGCTTTCTTTTAGCTTTTGGATAGGTCGGGGAAATAAAGCAATGGTTACCCTAAAATTCAATGTTGGATATCACTATCAAGAGACCCTTGTCTAGAAGCGTGGCCACTCCAAGCAGCCGAAGGTGCCGATTTATACATCACTCGCCCCAAGACACTTCGATACGCAGTTGTAGGCCATGTGACTATTCTTTTTGTTTTACCAGAACAAGGGACGTAAAGGAGCGTAGTGACTAGGAAGACAGAGGGTGGTAACTATACACCTGCGGTCTTTGGGATACCATGGAAGTGTCAATACAATGTTATTTATTTCGGCTTTTCAAGCCCCAAAGCGCCTTTGCGAAATATATGTTGGGTATATCAGTCAGGTTAAGCCCTATACCAAGCGTTGGTCAACGTTCTGGTCTAGTGGTCTTGAAAATATATCGCTCGGACAATGACGTTGACGATCACAAAAACCCAAAGCTTAACCTAGTTGCCATGTCCCTTTTTAAGTCTAGGGTGGCATAACAAAGGATCTATGCTGCCTATGGGCCTTGGAGGAATGAAAATGGAAAGTTTGTTGATATTGAAGACATTGGTTCGTGATTCGGGCATGACACTTGAGAATTAGGATCCTAAGTTTTCCCAACAACATACCACTATGATATCAGTGGAACCAACAGTGGTTCAACTAGCTTTCTCCTTCGGCGTGTAACTTAGATAGGAGAGGGATCTCGTTCGAAGTGCTTGATGTAATTCTCGAATGCGGACTTGACCCTAGTAATACATGTTCACCCTCGTTTCAAAGACGCCCCCTGCCGTTATCACCAATGTGGTTATTTTGACTATTAGAAGAATCGACCCGACCCAAGTTTCGGCAACTGTCTTGCCACGCTAGCAAAAGACTAGTCACAGTGAGTCTATTGTATGTCAGATTGGTGACAGCGATTAGCAGGCTGCAAGGGCTTGTGGGAGCCATGCCACTGCCCGATGCGTTTTTACCCCAGTCGGTCAAAATTGTTCGTCGGTTGTTCTCTTGATCAGACATGCTAGACAAAGATCGGAACTTGCCAAGCCAGACACCCTTGCGCCATGTGAGTATCAATCTGAATATTTCAGGTCTTCACTTAGATACTGAGCATAGCACAGACATCACTGATAAAGTTGAAGCCACTCCATTAATGTATGCAGTGGGGATAGGAAATAGCGAAATGGTCGGAATGTTTACCCCCCCCAAGGTGCGGACACCACTATCTCAGATATATGCTAGGGCCAGAATTTCATCGCATATGTAATACGCACGGAAGCAATCCTCATACCGAGACGAAACGAGACGCTCAATCTTGGAGATTTGTGGAGGGAGGTTTGGGTATGCCAAGAATACTGGGGTATTAGGCGTCTCAACGACACTGATATGTTTATACATATGAAGAAGCAGAAAAATGAAGAGGAAGAACAAAAGGAAGAAAGAATGAAAGACTATTCTTGGCCCTCCGGAGCGCAATCTTCTTGCCTTTTTCCAACTCTCAATAAGCCCCTCAAAGCATTATCACCACGCCCCATCCCACAAAGCAACAACAAAAACGGAATCGTCCCCAACAAAACAAACGCAACAAGCGTAAACGCCCACCCCCTCCCCATAGCAGCAAGCATAGGATCAATAGCAGCCGATGCCCCAGCCGAGAAAAACGACCGCACCATATTGTTCGCCGCCGTAGCAGCCGCCGGCTGCGACGTGTGTAGATCGACCAGAAGCGTCGACGTCGAGATGAACCCCCCTGTCTGGCCCATGCCGATGAAGAAAAGCAGCACTTCGGGTGCGGGCAGCGGCTCGCCGTACTGTAGGACCCAGCCAAATGCGAGCACTGTGACGCTGCCGGTTATGACGAGCGGAATGGTGATTGCGCTGCGGGCTTTTTCGACGGGAACTTTGTTTTCGTCTTGGGTGGGGGATGTTGCTTGAGAGGGGGAGGTGTGTTTTGACGCGAGACGCCGGTAGTTCCAGTCGAGGAGGCGGCCTGTGACTACGGAGGCGAGGATCGATCCTGTGCCGAGGGTGATGTAGCAGAGGCCGATTTGGAGGGTTGTGAGGTGGTATTGGGCGGTGTAGATTTGGGTGATGGAGGAGAGAACGGTCATGTTGCCGCCCATGATGACGCCTGTGACGATGAGGACGATGATGGAGTTGGCGTGGCAGACGACGGCGAGGGGCTTCAGTGGGTTCGGGAAGCGGAGTTTATGGCTGTTGGGTTTCTGGGGTGAGTCGCTATCCAGGGATTGGGAGCTCTCTAAGCTTGAAGCTTGAGATGACGATGGTCGATTTTGATGGACCAGGTACTCCATCAGCGGACGATTCCAGGATTGGGCCGGGCTCGAGCCGTCACCAACGACGTTACGCGCTGTTTCCGGGAGGAAAAAGAGGAGGGGAAGGAGGAAGACGCCCGATGCGATGGTTAAGAACCAGAAGATAGACCGCCATCCGAGATACTGAGCCAGCAAGCCACCGATGATGGGGCCAATGGCCGGACCGCTGAAGTTGCCTGCCATCACGATGCCCATGTATGACCCTCGTTCCTGTTTCGTGGCGACATCTGCCACCGTCGCGGCGGAGAGGGCCACGCTGCTGCTGATTCCCGAGCTCTGCATACATCGCAGCACGATCAGTGCGGCGTAGTTGTCCTGAAGAGCGAGCCCGATGTTGGACGCAATGTAGATGACGAAGCAGATGATGTAGGCCGGTCGACGGCCGGTCTGGTCGGCGAAGCTGCCGAGAAACATGGGAGCGATTCCTTGGAAGATCTGATGGTCTGTTAGGGCACGAACCCTCACGGAATGGGTTGATATACGGGTACTGACCATGTAACTCGTCACCGTCAAGTTGATCAAAGACGCAGACACGCCCAGGTCCTCGGATAGCATGTTCAAGGCGGGAAAATAAATCTGCGCCGATAGAGATGAAAAGAAGCCTGCTCCTGCCGCAGTGAAGATGATGTATCTTTTCTGCAGCTGGGTAAAGGAGCTGTACGGCTTGAGCGCCGCCTCCGACGGAGACTCCGCGCTCATGGATTTAGAGTCAGACATGAGGAATTATGAATCAAGAGGGCACGAGTTGATTGCAACATGGATGGAATGAATATACTGACAACCAGACAATGTGCCCGGTAATCTCGTTCTCTTTGCTGTTCGACTCGGCTAGCCAGGTCCCAGGTACCGATGGTTCCTGAGAGAATCAGCGAGAAAGAAACGCCTCTACCTCAAGAGTAGCGAATCTCGCGACACGGCATGTCGGGTAAGTGGAATAATCCGGTAAGAGTGGACCGCGGAGGGGTGGTGGGGTGGTGGATCTCCCTGAAAAGCTTGTAATGATCTACTTGGAGTTACTTGGAGGAGTGAAGGATCGACGACAGCTCAACCGAGGAGACCCATGAATGATGTATAGAGTATGTGTCCTGACAATCTCTTTTCACAAGGTACGATTGCCAATTTCACATCAGACTTGCCATGGTACCTGGGTCGAAGATGAGTTGCAACGATCAATCAAAGCATGTAGGACCTTGTGGAATGAAAATTGGTCATCACGGTAAGCAGAGGTGTCGATGGAATGGAGGTTAGCCCTAGGTTCTCCCTGATCTCCCCTGCGTCATCATGCCTTGGAATCCACATCGGCGTGGGAGACAGTGGGTAATGTGCTCATTGTCGCTCATTATCAGATTGATCGATAAAAATTTGCTTTGTTAGTGGGCTCCGCTGGGAGGACCGGTGGAGATGCCCTGAATGGAAAACACGGTGGATCTGCACCCTGATCGTCCAATTAGCAAGGGTACTGGATCTAGCTGTGACGGTTGACCAGGAAAAGGGGAAGTACGGAAGATGGGAAGTAAAGCTAGTTTATAACTGGCTAGGCATGGAACAACATTGAAACCGCCGGCTTCACATAATTTGGGCAATGGATGAGTTCCAGGCGGGATTCTTATACATACTCCAAGGCCGATGCTGTTGACAGCGGCATAGGGTTGATGGCACCCGGACAATGATAAGATGATCTAAGAAAAGGAGTCTAAGTATGCTACGTTGATCATCAGTGGGAACTGTTGATGACGCGATTCACAAATTTCTCAGGATGATCTTCATCTGACGGTGTTGCGTAATGGAGTTCTCATACAGCCAATTGCTATCCAATTCGCAACGCCTGCAGGGCTGATTCTCCGCCGCGCGTGGAAAGATCCGCGCAGAACGATCTTATCGGGCGATTTTGAGTCTCGAAAACTTAGGTACCACGATAATAAACAGGATGATTGACCCTGGGTCCATGAGATGCGTCAGGGACACGTGGGGACGGTGCAGACGATTTGCATCCGCGAGTCCAACAAGGTTCAACCGGGTGGTGTGAGAGGACATTCGAGGTAGAGGTCGGTTAACCGGAGGGGTATATCGGTATTTCCAGGATATGGGTGTCTGACTAGGGGTTATTGATCTGCAGATGAGGTGACTATATAAGCAGCGCGTCCTCGCGAGTATAAGGAGCACATCAAAGCATTTTAATCCATAAGAATCCTCGTTCTTTTCCTCACACCATCATCCAGTCCGAGAATAGTAACACCATGGCAGTCGATAACTTTGATCTCTCCCCAGAGGTGACCATCATTGGTGCAGGGCCTTGTGGGTGTGCATTTGCAGCCGACCTCGCGAGCCGTGGCAAGTCGGTGATGCTGTACGGCCACCCCGACCATCGCGGGGCCATTCCCATGATTGAGAAGAATGGTGGCTGGCTCAAGGCCAGCGGGGAAATCAGTGGGACGTTTCAGGTCCAGACGACCAGCGATTTCGATGTCGCGGCCCGACACTCCGCGTTCCTGGTGAGCACTGTGCCCTCATACGGACAGGAGACCATCCTACAGGCCCTAAGCCCGTGCGACCTTCAACATCACACCCTTATCGTTAACGTCGGCAACTTCTTCTACCTCGCCTCCCGCCAGAAGATCAATCCCAAGAATGTCCTCGAAACCGACATCTCCCCATATGCCACCCGCATCACGGGAGACACGGTCTTCGTCAAGGGGGTGAAGAAAAGCCTCGCCATCTGGGCCGAGCCGCCCACCTCCGAGACCGAGGCCTCTTACTACAACCAAGCCGACGTGGACTTCCTCCACCAGGAAGTCGAGTCCATCTTCTCGCAGCGCCTCGTGTGGTGCAAGAACCTGCTGGAAGTAGGCCTGAACAACATCAACCCGGTCGTGCACTGCCCGGCGGCGCTCATGAACGCAGGCTGGATCGAAGCTACCCGAGGCGACTTCTTCTTCTACGCGCAGGGTATGTCGCCCGCCGTGTCGCGCGTGACGGAGAAGATCGACGGCGAGCGTTTGGCCATCGCACGCGCTTACGGTCTCGACCTCGTCTCCATCACCGACTACATGAACCAGAACTACCGCCACGATCAGGAGTTCAGCGACTACCATGACTTTGCGCGCGGGTCCGTCATCCACAACAAGACTAAGAGCGCGCCCACCTCCATGAACCACCGCTACCTGCTCGAGGATATCCTGTTCGCCATGGTACCGTGGTACGAGCTCGGCTTGAAGGCTGGTCTGTCGTCGCCGACTATCCACTCGCTGATCGAGCTGGCCTCTGTCGTCAGTGGGTTTGATTACCTGACGCATGGGAGGAGCTTGCGGGCGGCGGGCTTCGAGGAGTTGTCCATGGAACAGATCCTGTTGGCGCTAGGTGGACCGGCAGACAATGCTGCAGCTGCTGTGCTTGCCCCGTTGTCGGACTCCCGCATCAATGGTAGGGTCAACGGGGTGGACTCGCATGTCGCGTTGCCCAAGACTCAAGTGGTTGCTTGAGGTTGTCTGTTTATTTCATGTCGTTTACGTTTGTACATACTTCATACCTCTTGTTTGTTGAACTTCTTGTTATATATTATGTTCCCTTTGGCATCTGTCAGTGTACATAGAATTTGTTGAATGATGCTTGATGCCTGTTTCTATTAAGCCTGTTGTCACCGTGGACTATGCTTGTGGAATGCAGCTGCGTAAAGGCCCGTATTCGAGGGCGATGTACTGCATTGTTGTAACAAGTGACTGCTCAATTGTGTCCGATCAAAATTCCATCAAGGATGCAAATATTTCTCCGAATATAGACATAGGATGATGGTCATTAGAAGTGTTGAGTTTATCCATGAAGATGAGCCTGTACGTGACGGATCGACAACCCAAAACAGCAATATCGACACGTGACGTCGTGACGGAAAACCGGGCGGTCGCGTGGCTGGCGACTTTTCTTCTTGACGCCATACTCTGATTTTGCGACCAGATCAACGAGACACGCCCGGAATGAAATATAATGACAGTACATAATACAACATATTAGACACTTTTACACTACATACATAACACCTGCCAATCCTCTCCATTGACGTCTCTCCTGGAGGTGACGCCGTGACGCCTCCCTCGCCATCCCCGCACGCCTCCAATTCGCGCCGACCTACCAACCAAATGGCCGGCTTCAACCAGAAAAAAGCCTCGACACCCGCCCGATCGTTTTCCAAGTCGAAACCGCAAAGCGCCACCAAACGTAACGCCAGTCTTCTCAATTTCTTCCAGAAAGCGGACGGCCCGCCCCAAGCTACCTCCCGACAGTCCCGAATCACACAGTTCGCGACACCGAGCGAGGGGTCTAATGGCAGTCGCGGGAAGAGCGCAAGTAGCTCGCCTGGTCTGCGCAGGTCTGTGACCTCGGGGTCGGGCGCTGGCACTGGCGCTGGTGGACTGTTTCTCGAAGATCGGAATGGGAAGCCTGCGGCGCCGGTAGAACGGGCGCGGTCGCGGTCGCGGACACCTGATGATATCTGGGGCGAGGGCCTCGACGTGAAGGAGGATGATCAGCAGAATGAGGAAGCGCCGTCGTCGGTAAAACGACGCAGGGTAGACGCGACGGAGGAGTCCGAGGGCGTCAATGAGAAGAAAGAAGGCGATTCGCCTCGTCCTGTGTCGGCTAAGAGTCGGCCGACTAGCGGGCCGTTCATCGACGAGTCGGATAGCGAGGACGACCTAGACGCCTTCAAAGATCTCGGTGACGACTCTTTACCCGCTATGGACCTGAAGGATACTCCGTCTTGCGCTGACGAGCCTGTGACTACTATCGACGCAACGGACTCGGAACGACCCCCCGTGCCACCACTGGTAAGAGACGCCACGAGCCATGCCGCAGATGATGAAGATACGAATTTTGACGAATTAGAAGAGGATGAACTAGGAGTGGATCCGTTGCAGTTCCAAGGAGAAGAATTTTTAGAACCCCTAGATGACGACATTAAGGAGGCCGTGATGGAATCCGATGGGCTGGAGGACGGGTGTCTGGTTGGAGAGGGTAGTCCAGGGGACAACGAAACGGTGTGTCCGGTTTGCCAGACCCGGCTGATAACGCTAAATGAAAGTGTATGTCCACTCGATGTTTAGGTTACATCTTTATATAGCTAACGGTCTGACAGGATATATCGATACATGTCAACGCTTGTCTGGACGGGAAGTCAAGCAACATCCCGGAACACACTCCACCCCCGGCAAAAAGATCCTCGCCGGTGGAGCGTGCCGCCATTGCGAAACCACCACAACCCGACCCCTACAACTCGGGTGAATCCGCCGCTGGAACGGCCTTCTCCAAGTTAATGGCCGGGAATGCAGAAGACACCGCGTGGTCCTCAGCAGCCGCCAACGAGGTGGCGTCGCGAGGCAAACAAGCCTACCAACGAACTTGTCCGTTTTACAAGATCATGCCTGGTTTTTCCATCTGCGTGGATGCCTTTCGCTACGGGGCGGTGGAAGGGTGCAGCGCCTACTTCCTGAGCCACTTCCACAGCGACCACTACATCGGGTTGACGGGGTCGTGGCGACACGGTCCGATCTACTGTAGCAAGCCTACGGCCAACCTCGTTCGCCAGCAGTTGAAGGTCGACCCGAAATGGATCGTGGCCCTCGACTTCGAGAAGCGGATCGAGGTGCCAGACACCGGCGGGGTGCAGACCACCCTGATCGAGGCGAACCACTGCCCCGGCAGCGCCCTGTTCCTATTCGAAAAGCCCGTCGGAGCCCAGCGGACGCAACGCATCCTCCACTGCGGTGACTTCCGCGCCTCGCCGTCGCACGTCCACCATCCGCTTCTCTGTCCCAACCCCGTCGACCCCAAGACGGGCCAGCGCCGCCGCCAACGCATCGACACCTGCTACCTAGACACCACATATCTCAGCCCTAAATACGCCTTCCCCAGCCAAAGCGACGTCATCCGCGCATGCGCCGACCTCTGCGTCAGTCTCAACGACGGAACAACAAACGGCGTTGTCCCACCCGGAAAGTCCATCGGTTCAACAATAATGAACCGATTCATCTCAACCGTAACCGGATCACACCCCACCACCTCAGATCCCCCACCCCAACCGTCCTCCAACAACAACCGCCTCCTAATCGTAATCGGCACCTACAGCATCGGCAAAGAGCGCATCTGCCTAGGCATCGCGCGCGCCCTAGGCACAAAAATATACGCAACCCCCGCCAAACAGCGCGTCTGCGCCTGCCTCGAAGACCCCGAGCTCACCTCTCTGCTCACAGACGACCCGACAGCCGCCCAAGTGCACATGCAAACGCTCTTCGAACTCCGCGCCGACACCCTAGCCGACTACCTCGACTCGCTCAAGCCGCACTTCGCCCGCGTCGTCGGCTTCCGCCCCACAGGCTGGTCCTACCGCCCACCAGCGGGCCGTACCATCGACATTAATGCCCCGCCGCCTGTGTCAGCTGTGCTGCACGCCCCGCAGTGGCAGTCGCCGTTTTCGGTCGCGGATTTGGTGCCCCAGCGGGGGAGTACGCGGGAGAGTGCTTGCTACGGGGTCCCGTATAGTGAGCATAGCTCGTTCAGGGAGTTGACGATGTTTTGTTGTGCGTTGGATATTGGGAGGGTCGTTCCTACTGTTAATGTGGGGAGTAAGAAGAGTCGGGAGGTGATGAGGGGGTGGATTGAGAGGTGGGAGGTGGAGAGGAGGAAGAGTGGGCTTTATCGGTGGGAGGAGGACGCTGTACAGGTATGAGATCGATGTCTTGATATTTGGAGAATATAGAAGATGGTCGTCGGTTATGGTCATTAGGATGTCTGACACTCTGGGAAAGTGTTTATATCCGGGAAGCGATTGGTAATGTACAAGTAACGGTGGCTTTGAACTGATAATGGGCCTCGGGTATATCATGCTGAGATGCTCTATATATAAAACAGTAATAATAAATACAAGGGTGGGGAGTTTCCAACTGTTAGATCAAGGGTGATCTCCTACCGCCGTAATACCGACAGCTTCTGCCACACACCACTGTCGCCCGGTAATCTTCCATAATGCTGGATTCTAGACTGTCTACAGATACTGCTGGATCCATTCGTCCTCCGCGAGTTCCTTCGCGGAACTACGCTTTCCGGGCTCCCATTGCAGCATTTTTCTCATGAGGCGGAGGAACGCTTCTCTCTCTGGTTCTCCTACGAGGGTATTTTCTCGCTGTTCGAGCGAGACAGGATCTTTGAGTAGAGAGTTGGTGCGGAAGTTGCCTGGAGACCAGATAGTGAGCGAATTGAGGTACTGAGTTCACGAGCTTAGTGAGGACTTACCGTCATCGGAGAAGAATTTGTCGCTTAAACCGCCCTGGGTGAGGAGACTCGACGGCGGAGGACCGAGAAGGGTAATTATTTCAGCGAGGTGGGCTCTACTTCTGTATTTTTGATATTCGGGGTCATAGCCGGAGAACAGGGAGCCGCCTTGGTAGATATCCCAGATCTATGGCCTTATTTTAGTGATTTATAAAAATCAAGGAAACAGAATGTCCACCATACCATGCAACCAACGTTCCATATGTCGACACTATACGTCCACGGAGCCCCGAGAATCACCTCCGGGGCGCGGTAGATGTCGGGTTGAACGAATTCTGTGTGGGACTGATTGCCGAAAACTGCGGAGCCAAAGTCGCAGAGGACAGGGGCACCCAATGGTTTGGGCATCTTGAGCTCCTGGGACATGTAGAGGATTCTCCCGTTGGGGTCTACTTCTTTCCTTGGAACGGGGTGTTGGAGTTCACTCTGTTCGAAGTCGCCGAAGACTGAATCGTCGTCGATGCCTAGCATGATGTTGTCGGCTTTGATATCTAGGTAAAGGTAGTCAATAGATGATAACGTAGAGGAAGGTGTGCGCAAACCAGTATGGATGACTTGGCACTCCGTGTGAAGGTAATCCAACGCCAGAAACAACCGCCGAAGAACGACTGCTACGATTACTGCGGGTAGTCGCTCTACCGGGTTGCGGCGTAAGAAAGTCAAAACACTTTCCCACAGTGGGCGATGGACAAGACACCGGTGCCTGTCTTCCGGCCCATTGATGTAGAATGTATCCAGTAATGTCCGGACCGCATCACGGCCTGGATGACCTTTTGGGCATTGTTCAATGTGTCTGTACATCTCGATCTCGTCGTCCACTTGGTTGCCCATGGACGAAGCCCGGACGAAGATTTTAAGCATCACATACTGACAGTGGCTGGAAGTCTGGTGCGTAAGTGTACTGGAATGGGATGGGAACCATCCAGTGGATCTCACTTCATGTCCCGTGCTAGCCACGCTGTGGAGGTGGATCCAAACCCTAGTTTGCCTACTACTTGATATCGCTCTTGGATGACTTCTCCAATCTGGGTAGGATAGTACCAAGAAGCAGTATAATCCGGGAGAGTCTCTTCTTCAATCTTGTGGTACTCGGGTATACGAACGAAGTTCGGGTTTGAGAAATCAAGGGGCGTCCATCTCCGTCCAAGCCGCGGCAAAGACCGCAGAATGGATGAGAACATGCCCAGGGAAGAACGAAAATTTGTGCTGTGTGAGGAAAGATAGAAAGGGAGATTGGAAGATGAATATAGTGTTAAATAGGGGCCTTGAAGATGATGTGATTGCTCAAAATCAGGCCAAGGATGTCAATAGTGGACAAGTCAGGTGATCATCAACAACCGCTGCTACAGTACGGAGGCAAAAAGGGTCATATCGCATCGTTTTCTGTTATTTGATATGAACCGTGACTACTGATGGAGGAGACAAGTGCTTTGTCTCGCATCAAAACTCCGAATCCTCGGGGACAAATTGTAGAAGGGCAGCCTCCAAGGGCCAAGGGTCAATGTTATTCTCCACAATGGCAGGCCAATTGTCGAGCCATTAGAACCGGGGAAATATATAAGCATGTTTTCTGTATGATAGATACCATCCGGCTGGTCCCCAATCGCCAATAGCAGCAATTTGATTTTCTTCAGCGCTCGAGACGGAGGTTTCTACTCTTTTCACCAGAATGTTCTCTCGATATATCTCCATGGGTAAAGCTGGGCCGGTGACCCTTGAGGACAGAGGGAGATGACGGGTAAAAAGGTCCGGCAGAGGGCCGGACAGCTGATCTGGCTGTCGGTAACAGGGTAGGGAGAGCGGCATGACCAATGACCACCAAGGGCCACGGTCGATGCCACAAAAACCGTGCCGGTCTTCCGGTGGAATTCAAGTACTGTTTATACTGTAGAGCCACCAGGCCGGTGCTGTTCCATGGTGGGACTGGGGTTCGGTCTGCCAATCATGACAGTTTTGGACAATAAGGGCTGACTGACCGACAAATGGGCATCGTATGCCTATGTATGGTGATGATTTCAATTTATTGCTTCGTCTCGGTGGAGAGCCAAGGAGGAGCCTTGCAGATCGGTGGATGAACCTATGGCTGCTATGCCATGGGACATTCGCCAGTTGTCTCTGTCAGGTGATCATTCGGGTAGTCTGACGGTTAATCCTTCGACCATTTTATGAATTGGGATGGATAATTTATGTTTAGACTATTCACTACTGCGGGGATTTGTGCCTCATTAGTGCAAGTGAATAATGTGATGATTAATATCAGAGATATGCACCAATGGGAGGCCACGTGATGACCCGGCGGGTCCACATCCGAGGCGGCCCGACGGTCGGCAGGCAACACCGGCTGCCGGATCGCACAGCCTGAGGCAGCGACACCCGGTCAACCCCACGATTGCCAGGCGCCCAGGCACCCAGGCCTGCCAGGAACCCCAGAGTTCCCGACTTCGCCATCCGTTCGCTTTCTCTTTGCCTCGGGGTTGCTCTCTCTCCCTCGTCATAAATATCCCCTCTCGATCGATCGTCTGTCCAGATTATTCTCGATCTTCCTCTTTCTTCTATTTATCCACTGGAACTCGAGGAGACCGTCTTGATCATCTTCACCCCCTTTTCTCATCGGGATCAGAATCCCTGTCTCCCATCCTAAGATCTCCCTCTCTATCTACATTTCCCTGAGACCCTGACGACGACCGTTCGTCTTGGCGCTCGTTGTGATTGGATCCGATTAGGTAAGTACGCTGGTCATGTGCCTCCCCACACTTCCTCTCCTCCTCTTCCTTTTCTGTATCCCCTCACTTCTCTCCTCTCCCCGCGTTCTTGTCTTACATGCAATCATGGCCCCGACTGACCCCTCTCCAGGCGACTGTTCAGTCCCTCGTCGTGCATCATGCTCGCACAACAGCTCATCGAGCACCTCTTGACCCCGCAGGGCGCCGCCTCGGCCCTGGTCGGTCTCTTGGCATTTTACTACATCCTGCCCTATCTCCAGACCTGGCGTCTGCGTGATATCCCGACCCCTTCGTTCGCCGCCTTTACCAACCTCTGGTTGCTTCTGCAAGCTCGCCAGGGTCGCCGGTTTGAGGCTGTTCACCAAGCCCACCAGAAGCACGGCAAACTCGTCCGTATCGCGCCCCGTCATGTCTCCATCGCCGACGATGGCGCCATCAACGCCATCTACGGTCACGGCAATGGCTTCCTCAAGGCGTATGTTGACCTCATTTACCTGTCCCCTATCTGTCTATCCACATAACCATATATGTCGTCAGAAATGAAAGTTCCAGACTAACCTCCACAGTGACTTCTACGATGCTTTCGTCTCCATCCGTCGCGGTCTGTTCAACACCCGTGACCGTGCGGAGCACACGCGCAAGCGCAAGACTGTCTCGCACACCTTCAGTATGAAGTCCATCGGCCAGTTCGAGCAGTACATCCACCACAACATCGAGCTCTTCGCCACCCAGTGGACCAACCTTGCCAAGTCCCAGGGTAATCCCAAGTCCGGCTACGTCACTATCGACGCCCTCAACTGGTTCAACTTCCTGGCCTTCGACATCATCGGGGATCTGGCGTTCGGCGCCCCCTTCGGCATGCTCAAGAAGGGCGAGGACATCGCTGAGATGCGCAAGACTCCGGACTCCCCCCCCAAGTACGTCCAGGCCGTCGAGGTGCTCAACCGCCGCGGTGAGGTCTCCGCCACCATCGGTACCCTCCCCGCCCTGAAGCCCTTCGCCAAGTACATCCCCGACCGCTTCTTCAAGGACGGTATGGAAGCTGTCGAGAATCTGGCCGGCATCGCCGTCGCCCGTGTCAATGAGCGTCTGCGCCCCGAGGTCATGGCCAACAACACCCGTGTCGATCTGCTCGCCCGTCTGATGGAAGGCAAGGACAGCACCGGCAACAAGCTGGGCCGCGAGGAACTCACCGCCGAGGCCCTGACCCAGCTGATCGCCGGCTCCGACACCACCTCCAACACTGCCTGCGCTATCCTCTACTGGTGCATGCGCACCCCCGGCGTCATCCCCACACTGCAAAAGGTCCTGGATGAGGAGCTGCCCGGCGATATCGACGTGCCCACCCACGCCATGGTCAAGGATATTCCTTAGTATGTCTCTCCCGTAACACCATTCCCTTAGGCCACAAAAGTCCATGTCACTAACTCATCCCCAGCCTCCAATGGGTCATCTGGGAAACCATGCGCATCCACAGCACCTCCGCCATGGGTCTCCCCCGAGAGATCCCCCCGGCAGCCCCCCCATCACCATCTCCGGCCACGTCTTCCAAGCCGGCGACGTCGTCTCTGTTCCCAGCTACACCATCCACCGCTCCACGGAGATCTGGGGCCCCGACGCCGAGCAGTTCGTCCCCGACCGCTGGGATCCCGCCCGTCTGACGCCCCGCCAAAAGGCCGCCTTCATCCCCTTCAGCACGGGACCCCGCGCCTGCGTCGGCCGCAACGTCGCCGAGATGGAGCTTCTCGTCATGGCCGCTACCGTCTTCCGTCTCTTCGAATTCGAAATGCAGCAGGATGGGCCCATGGAGACCCGCGAGGGCTTCCTCCGTAAGCCTCTGGGCTTGATGGTCGGCATGAAGCGTCGTCCTTCTACTCTGTAGTGGACACTGTCTACTTGACTGCCTTCTTTCTCGTTTATCTTGGATGACTTTACTTTTTTCTTTTTCTATTGATTGATTGAATGATGGATCGTTTCCGTCTTGATTTGCTCGTACTTAAGCATAGACAGATATAGATGGGGACAACTTGGGAGGAACACCTGCATACACACAAACACAAACACAAACGCGAGGATATATATATGAATGGAATTGAATCATGAATCATAAACTATTCGTTGACTGACAATTCCACAAGTAGTATAGTGTAGTATAGCACAATAGAATGGTCTCCCAAGATGCAAACGAGGAATGATGGATGTCTTTTTCTTTTCTTTCTTTTCTTTGTATTTGTTTCTCTTCCTTCGTACTTTTGTTAACTTTAATTTATTTACTTGAGTACAAAATGTATTGAAAATGAAAATGAAAGCTTGAAGGAAGATAATCTCAATCAATCAAAATCCAGGAGGAATTTCTTGCCTTACATACACCATCTGCCTTGTCTAGATATATATATCTCTCTGTGGAAGAAGGGTCAACGGAGTGATCAAGATACTAATAAACCAGATGATTCTTATGACTATGAAAACGCTCGAATAGTTTCGCGAAAAAATAGAAAAAGAAAAAAAAATAGATAAATAAAATATGAAGAGCCCGAGTAAGTATTGATGTGAGAAAACAGGACCGGTTTGGGGTCCACATTAGTTAGTTGATCTAACGATATCTACTCTTTTCTAATTGCTGCTCTACTACTGGCTCCAGCTCTACTACCCCTACCCTAGTAACACCCATATATCTACCACACAAAGAAAACGTTCCGTGCAACAGGTATTAAGTATTCGTGATATGAAGCGGATGCAATACATAACAACCGCCACGTGTGCTGGCTTTCTTCCTTCCTCCATCCACCTATCCATCCATCCATCAATCCATCCTGGACAATAATCCACCTTGATACCATATTTCGAAAAATAAAAGATAAAAAATAAACACCAGCGCCAACAGGCGAGAGAAGTATCAAACACACTAAGATAGATAGATAGATGGATAGATCACCACGTCGCAGGGCCAAATGTCTGCCCACTGGGAATCGGTTCTCGCACGGCGGTGCCGGCCGCGTCCATCGTTTCGGCTGCCATCCGCGTGCCCCACCATGATGGAAAGTCCGTCTGCGTGAGTTGCAGGGCGAGGAAGATCAGGATCGTGCACAGCGCCAGTCCGACGTCGAGTCCGGCGGACACGGTGTAGTTGTACTGCATCCACCACCCGCGCCACTTGTTGCGGATGTACTTGTTGAAGACGAGACCCACGACGCCCCAAGACAGATAGTTCAGCGGCGTAGCGGGGGGAATAAGCCCCGTACCGCCGAAGATGAGCGGCGCGCTGAGGTACCTGATGCGTGTGCGGGGGAACATGCGCGCGCCAAAGTAGATGGCGACGGGGAGGATGGCGCCCACGAGCCAGAACCACATCAGGAAGGAGTAGATCTGACCCGGGGAGAACATGCGCGCGGGGCCGATGACACCCCAGATGACAGAGGCGTTGAAGAAGACCCGACCGTTGGGGCAGTTGAAGTGGTTGGATTGATGTGCCGTGCAGACGTCCTTGATTGCGCCCAGCGCCCAGTTCATGACCCCGATCTGGACTATCGATGACCACAGACAAGCGACCATTTGCGCGGCGAAGGTGACGCGTGGGGGCACTTTCATGTAGTGACCTGTGGGAGTGGACTCATGTTAGTATATAGGAATGTACCGATGGGGAGGGGGAAATGATGGACGAACCGATTTTCATGTCCTGGGAAAAGTACAACCCTTGGTACATGGTCATGTACCCATACGTCTTGAAGAGCATCATCGCCATGGGGCGTCCTGGTTGCATGTACCCGATGATAAACTCGGTGAGCACGTTTAGTCCGATGGCCACGTTGGTCGACGCTTGGACGATCCCGATCGGCACGAACCACACGGCCGCCATGATCAACGAAATGAAAAATGCCCACCATGACAGCCCGGTCGGGTAGCCGATCACGACTCCCAATCCCATACCCATCATGATGAGCGCAATGGCCAGGTACCACCACATGGGGACGGGCTTGAAGCGAGCCATCAGCCGACCGTGCACGTCCTCCTCCTCATGGCCGAATTTTCGGAATCGCGCCCAGATCTCCTTCCCGTGGAACAGTCCGGCGTTGAGGAGCACGGCAATGATACTGGCGAATGACAGACCGTAGGAGAGCATGAAAGTCGTCGACAGGAAGAGCGGCGAATACTCCTTGTACTTGGCCTCATCGAACTTGAAGTCTGGGGTCAGAATCCGCGACACATTGTAAACGTTCCCCGTATTATCATAGCTGCTGGAATCGCTGATGGGGAGATGCTTCGACCAATAGGCGCCACTGTAGTGGAGGCCCGCCGTGGTGATCCAAAAGAAGACGACCAGACCGATCAGCGTGTTGGCGATGGCGTGCCACGGCGCAATGAGCGGACTGAAGTTGAACCCCGAGATCTGGGTCCAGTCGAAGGTGATAGGTAGCACCGACAGCCCCGTCCATCCACCGAAGACTTGGTTAATCACCGCGTTCTGCGGCTTGATCCACGTCACGAAGGCGAAAACACTCAAGAACGGCGCGATGTAACCCGGGAAGAAATACCAGAAGAAAGATCCCAGCATGCAGTACAAGAACATGCGGTACTTTCCAATCGTCCACCCCGAGACCTTGCGCGGATCCGGCTTGGAACGATCATGGAGGGCCGCAAAGAGCGACGTGTTAATCAGAGTACTGGGCCAGATCATCGCCGCGGGAGTCACCAGGAAGCGATGGAAAAACCCGGCGAAGCCAAAGCCCAGCATTTGGGTCGATATGCACATGAAGATCTCGAAGGCCCAGCCGAAGTGTTGGCCGTAGAAGGCTCGCTGGGCGAGGAGGACATCCGTTGCATAGGCAGCGCCACCAGCGAACGTAGCGTTAGCCATAATGACAACCATGGCATGTTCCTTCTTGCTGAACGGGCCCGGGTTCAGGTTGAACTCGAGACCAAACACTTTGAACACCTTGTTCGGCATCACTTTGGCCCACCCCACCCCCACAGGGTAGGAGACAACCTGGGCGACATACGACGGGATGACTATGTAGGGCTGTCGCATGGAGAAGAGCATGTTCAGTGCCGACCCAATAGTCGCAAACAACAGACCGATCACCCAGGCACGAATGGTGTTGCTGTGGCCGCCCTCATCGTAATTTGGCACCGCAGCGCGAACTTCCGGATACGGGGAGTTTTCAAGGAGTTCGCGTGCGACATCCACCCCGCCTGCCTTGCCGTCAGTCTCCAGAACCTCGTCAATCTCTTCGGCGACCTCATCTGGTAGGTTAGGATCCCACTGATGTTGCTCCTTCAGATTTCTGAGGTGGGCCACGGCGTCCTCGGGGGCCGCCTCGTCGACGGTGGTGCCAAGGGCCTTCTCCTTCATTGTTGCATGAATGCCACAGAGGGAAATTGTTTAGAAGTAAAAAGTGAGAAGTGATCCTGCGGTGCTGTTGGACCAGAAGCCAGATCAGCACACAGGCTAACAATCTAGGCGAACGAGGCGTGGAAGAAAGGATAGACCCAGACAAAACCAAGGAAAAAAGGAAAGAGACGAAACACGACGACACAGGGAAGAAAAGACAATATATGTACAAAAAAGGAAGGTGAGCGCAGGCCCTGTCCTCTGTAAGGCAGGGTGCAGTTACTCTGACCGAGTGAAGGAGGGCCGACGGTAACCCGGCGCCCTTATCATCGCAAAGTTTAGTGAACGATGAATAGATTAAGCTAGTCGACACCTACCAGCGCCACTCACTATCGGCCCCATCTTTCATTCCGTGACCATCTGGTTAGGATATATAATGTAACCCCGGAGACTGTGGCACATGGTCCCTCAAGGATGAGAAGCATCGATGGCTTGAGATCAAGCGAATCAGGCGGAGATTTTGGGTGTCTTGGGTAACATCAGGGAACAACTCAAAGCATTCGCCGCAGGCGAGGAGACATACCCCTCCCCCTGGTAACATCCAGTCCCTCGGTTTCTACGCATATTGACTGGTCGGAAAGGCACAGAACAACTGAGTCGGCTGATATTCGCACTGCAGTGGTGGTTGGACAGCATTGAGAACAATTAATGGTGGGCACCGCTCATCCACACCTGCCTTCGACACAGTGGGTATCCCTACATGTATGATGCAGGGGGAAGAGTTGTAAAGGGGTGTTTGGGTCTGCCACTGATAACCCTAGTTTGACCGGCTGGACCAGTCGGGAGACGAGAGGCAGGTGCATGGATGGGGCTTTGCCGTGTATGGCG
Organism: Aspergillus campestris IBT 28561; assembly: GCF_002847485.1. Classification (NCBI taxonomy): domain Eukaryota; kingdom Fungi; phylum Ascomycota; class Eurotiomycetes; order Eurotiales; family Aspergillaceae; genus Aspergillus; species Aspergillus campestris. The sequence goes on from NW_020194337.1 coordinate 934,999, forward strand.
TTGCTTCATTAGACTTGTCCGGGGTTGAATCCTAAAATTCGCCAGGTGACAAATTAGCACCGTCTGAACGAGCCTTGGTGGCGTAGCCGCTCCCTCGTTTCCTGTCTCGAGAACCATGTCTGCTTCAGGGCTATCTGGGATTGGGGATCAGATCGCTCCGACCATCAATGAACCGAAACACCTAGCAGGAGACGATACTTCATCTGTCAAGGAGGGTTCGGAAGAACTAAGGTTGATACGCGTTGCATGGCACCATTCGCCAGTTCCACCGGTCAAGCTTGTTTCTGATAAGCTAGCGAAGCAAAGATAGCGGCTGGGCTGGGAAGAATCCACTGGACAGTCGAGACTCAAAGTGGCCTGAATGTTCTGGGGCGGTGGGACAAGCGCAACCCACCATCTCCATTAAGTCTGGACCCGTTGAGAGATCATTGGCCAAGACATGTCGGGGCGCTAAACCAAACGCCAAACAGTATGTGGTCTGAAAGCCAGCCGGTGCTTATCTCGGGGGGGGGGAGTTCAAATGTCTTACTGAAACCCGCCCCTAATCCATGTGGCAGACCAACAGACAGCTGAACTTGATAGGACCAAGCGACGCATATCAAGGGTGATACGATGTTCTCCACTCCGCGTGAGAGGCTGCACATCGCCTAAAACCGTTCGGGCATGTGTCGCATCTGGTGGTTCAAAGCGATAGGGGGTGGTCAAATTCAGGATTCCCCCCCTGCCACAATTGATAATAGACCGGTACTGCCCCGAGTCAATCAAAAGTAGTATTTCTGCCGTCAACCTGTGCTACTGCGAATCCTTTCGGAGGAAAAAAAAAACAAGTCTTCTCGCTAGTGGGTTTCTAGGAGGAACATTGCGGGGTCGGGGAGGATCTCGATTCCGCTTGACCCCTGTTGTTTTCTTTCTTTTCTACTTCTTTTTATCGACTGGTCATTTTTGTTTTTATCGATCGGCGATGACCAATGGTATTGACCAACGGAAATTATCAGCCGTAGCAATAAGGTGTACTCTCCTGCCCTGCGTGTATCCGAGCCGTTGGAGTATGAATCACATGGATCATGGAAGGACATTCGATTGCATGACCCCGCAAGGTCGATAACTAGTATTGCAGCAGCATGTGTTGTGAGGAGACCATTTGCTGGTTTGGGCTAGTAATCGGCTGTTATTGGTTTGTCGTCCTTGCACAGTTGCCCAAGAACACGGGGACAGCATAGCCTTTTGTTGCAGTCGTGGAAAATGACTGTGTTTGGAAAGTTTTAAATAGCATTGACAGGCAGAGCAGATGAGGGGAAGACAAACAAGGGTTCACCAGCGCAGTACGATGGAATGTCACCCTGTCAAATCCCCCTACATAATGGCTTGAGATTTCCTAAAGTTTGTGTCTCAGTTCTTGTAGATAGCCAGAGACTCAAAAGGCGCGGCGCTGTCTGATTACCGGGCCAATTGCATAATAAATTGCTAAGAGTTGTTCACGAAGTTCATAAAACCGTCCCGGTCGACGGCAGTGTCAGCCCATAAGGCTCGGTAGGAGCTAGAATGCCATTATCGCATAACGCCCATTCGAAATCCGCAAGAAACTGTTCGTCAAACAGGATTGGCTCCTGTCGCTCGGATAGATTAGGTACCGCACCACCGCTTACACCCGTGGCCTCGTGACTTGTGGGGTTTCCTAAATAAGCATGTTAGCACTGTCAAAGCGTACATATGGACGGTGATTGAGAAAGCATAGTACCATCTTGTCCGGCGCTTTGCGATGGGTGAACGGCTCGGCTCTGGATGTCATACTCGTCTCGCCACCACCACACTGCGTCGACCACGGGGCTTAAAGCAAGACGGCTACGAATCCGAAGCACGGTGTATACTGTTCCATCTGGTCTGCGAAAGGCCTTCTGACTGTTCCAAAGTTGGTTCAAGATATGCACAGTCTTCGCCGAGGTGTCGTTGTTGTCCACTGACATGAGTTTGAGCAGGTTGATCGCAGTGAAATAGCCGGACCTGGCGCGCTCTAGATCTAGGTTCTGTGAAGAAAAGACCTTGATGATGCGGAGAAGAGTGATGGCGGAGAGGAGAAGACCGAAGAAGACCGGCTGGGGCGCATTGGCGAGGCCACCGAGACTCTGGGACAAATGCTCAGTAGCATTTATGACGACACAAGACGTATTCACCAGTCGAGGAAGGCAATTCGTGGTGACGATTGTGTGGTCTTTGAAAAAATGGAATGCTTGCACACTGAGCCGACACACGCTGATATGAAGGCGGTCGTTCGCTGCAGCAATGAGCAATTAGCCCTGTCCTCAATTCCTTTGACAGAAGGATTACCTGAGTCTGTATGGACACCCAAGTCGATTACCTGGTTTTCAAATTCACGCAAAAGGATATCCAAGGCTCTCTCCTGGTGGATCGTCATAGCTCGTACGCCGATTTCCTGTACGGCTCCACTGCATCGAGCAATCACATCCTGGCACTTCATTTGCAGAATCAAAGACGGCTCGATTCTGCGAAAGAGAGATTGGCGTTGGCCAAGATCATGCTCGAAGTCTACCAACGACCGAGGTGCTTGTCCTTTGATCATGCAGGACCTGATTCTGTTAAGCTTGTGAACAACCAGTCTCCCACAGGAACTTAACTTACCGCTGATACGTAATCACACAATGTGCCCAAAGCTCCGATCTTCGAACCATATCGGTTTCGGAAGGGGTAGGAAGCTTGATCTTGGAAAATTCGTGGCTGGACATTGGAATATGCAATCCATGCTGCATAGCAATATGGAGAAGCAACCCGCTCAATATGAACGTCAGATCCGGCCTGGCAGGATCTTTGGGAAAAGGCCAAGTTAACAACAGCAAGAGACCTTGAATGGTTTGCCACGGAATCAATGTTGACCCCACCGAGAGCAATGCCTTGTCAATGATACCAGCCGCAAGAGCCGTGAGCAGTGTCGGATTCTTGGCATAAGTTCTGCACCCAACACCAATGATAGCCCAAAATAAGAATGGTGACTGCGCATAATAGGAGTTCGGCGTCGTTTGCGGATCCAGTATGGGCAGAAAATGGGAATATTGCTGGAAGAATCTTCGATACCCGGTTAGTTGTGCTCAGACGACAAATGCTGGACTTCACAAACAATTCAAAGAGCTCATTGATCTCGCTACCTGACACGTCAATGTTATGGAGAATGCGCGATTCGGTCGGGTCAGGAGTGTAGTCCGCTGGTATGATCTGTCCCACCATCCGTGTCATGGTCGACTCAATGTCGCGATTGCTAGGCGTTCTTTGTCGTTGATCGTAAGACACAGGCGGTACTATATGGGACTGGGGGGTCAGTGGCAGGTCGGTGCCGCTGTTCGGACCATCGACGCCCATCTCCGCTGCCACAGTCAACATTGCAATGGGCGACTGTTGAACGTCTGAGGCGCTCGAGGACCTCAGTATCCGCCGCAGCTCGTTGGTCTCGTGCTGTAGTTCAGACAGCCGCCTACTCATTCCTTTTAATCAAAAACACATCCTTGTTCTGGAGCATAGTAGAAGATAATTTCATACCGACGCTTATGCTCTCTTCGAAATGGGTCTGAGATGACGCAATCTGTCTGCATTTTATGGCATCGGGAACATGGTTGTCCGGGCGTCAGGTAAGCATCGCATTTTGCCTAATTGAGTTATAGAGTTAGCTATGCTGGAATAGCGGACTGCCATCGATTGTAGTCGATTGAACTAGTCACCTTTTGTTGCCTACACTCTGTGCAGGCCTTCTTGGCTCGTTTCGACACGGGGCTGATTGGGTGTGTTATTAGTAGGATGGAACGTTGAACTTCTAGAAGTTAAGAGGAACATACAAGTTGTCTTTTTGATCCATCATGGGGTGTGGAAATGGGGGCTGACGGTGCAAAGGGACACGGTCATTATGTTGATGATGGTCATGATGTTGTCGCAGGTGAGAGGAAGTCAACAACGGCTGGAAGCGTATTCGGAGATAGGCCATAATCTCCGGCGGTCATCCAATCCCCCGACAAAGACCTGTCGTTATAGTAGAAGTATTTTGCCGGGGGGACAGAACAGGTCTAAGGACGAAAATGTCCCGAACAGATGTAGCAGGATGAATTGATGATATACCTACTCAGTGTATGTCTGATCTTGCCGGTCATCCCGGTACCGGGAAGAAAATATGATTGACTTTATTCCCGGTTCCGGGCTGGTTCCAGCATATTATATACTTTACTAGCTTTATACTACTTCAAAGATTCGTCTCTCAAAAGAACACGTATAATTATATCTCCACGGATATATGTAATGGAGATGTTAGGGAAAGTAGGAAGCAACAGTTTTGCGCTGGGACGTGACAAATATCTGAATGAGCGGAAACGCCCCTCGAGTGTCACCGGGTCTCGCTCCTAGTTCACATTAACGGATGTCCCCTTGCCCTTTTTTTTTTCTCTGTTTCTTTTTTTGGTGTTGCATTTCGTTTGTAAGATATATCCGACGTGATGGAAGTCAAAATATGAGTAGCTGAATAGTAACATACTCAAGCAAACCATAGGTTGTCCAAATGAAGAATCGAGCAGTAATGAGCACTAGAAGATCATAAAGATAATTGACCAGAGGTGTTGAATCACTGCACAGCTTAGAAAGCAACTATAATTGCACCAAGAACCATTGCACCGGCGAAAGAGGAATCAACTAGCTGCTTAGTCGCCGCTCCAGTAAACAGGGGAGTATCCGGAGCGGTCGAGGTACTGTCGCTGGACCCCGAGCCTGACTCAGTCCCTGATCCACCCGAGACAGGGCCGTTATTGTCCGTTGACCCTTCAATGGGAGGGTTGGGTGAGCCGGGTGAGCCTCCTGTAGGCTGGGGGCCGGGATGAAGAGTGGTGGGAACTGGTGGCACAGGGGGGTTTGAAGAATCAGTCGGCCCCTCAGGAGTACTGGAGGTTGTAGTCGTGGTTGACGTGCATGTCTCGCATGGTGTAGCGGTAGTTGGGGTTGTGGTGGACGTGCATGTCTTGCAAGGGATAGTGATACTCGTAGAGCTGGAGGAGGTCGTGGTGGAGGAGCACGTCTTGCAAGGCGCAGTGGTTGTGGTAGAGCTGGTAGATGTCGTGGTCGAGGAGCATGTCTTGCAAGGAGTAGTGGTTGTGGTAGAGCTGGTGGAGGTCGTGGTTGAAGAGCACGTCTTGCATGGAGTAGTGGTTCTGGTAGAGCTGGTGGAGGTTGTCGAGGAGCACGTCTTGCAAGGAGTAGTGGTAGTAGTAGTAGCGGTGGTGGAAGTTGTGGTAGTGGTAGTGGTAGTGGTAGTGGTAGTAGTGGTAGTAGTGGTGGTTGTGGTGGTTGTGGTCGCAGTATCTTTATACGCATCAATCCCCTTCTGGATTGCCTTGTTGATACCAGAAGACAGTTCTCGTGCAATGTCAGAGAGGGCTTCCGGAACCTTCGAGGTGATGGTATCTGCAAGATTCTGCGCCGCAGCCAACTGCGACTTTAACTGCGTGAGGACAGCCGCTCCAGACCCAGCAGCGACCACCAGCGGCTTCTTGGCAACGAGGTTCTGCACGGTAGCATCTACCTTGGCGGTCAAATCCTGGATGGTGGAAACAAGACGCAGACTCTCGCTTCCGGTGAGGTCACTGGAAGCGGCAATGGTGGTGGCTCCGGCGCTGATAGTTGAAACCAGGGCATCGGAAGCCGCGTTGATAGCAGAGATGTCACCGCCGCTGTAGGCAGTGATGTCCGCATCGAGAGAATCAACCTTCGTGCTTATTTGTGCAACTACACCTTTGACGGTGGCGAGGTCACGGTCAACCAACGATGGAGACCGGGTGGCCTTGGTAGGCGTCGCAAGGGTGCTTGTGATGGTGCTCAAGGCGACCAACAGCGACGCCAGATGAAACCTCATAGCGGTCTAAAGAGACAATAATGGCTGAGTATAATTCAAATACTAGATCAATATAGAAATAAATCAAAGCTCGACAGCAATAAGAGCAATATGGAAGGATGGTTAAGAACGAGCGTGGATGGCAACGAGTGCAAATGCTGAATAGTCACCGTGGCTGTCCAATATCATCGTTGGATTGAGGTCCAAAGGCCTGTATTTAATCCACCACACCAAGAGGATTTCTCATCTCATGGACTGCGCGATCACGGCCCCGCGCCCTCTCCCATCCTTCCTCGGCCGAACTCCCTCTCATACTTACCTCGTAATCTTCCTTGGGCCGGGCGTCCTTGGCAATTACCGGGACAAAGCCAGCGTGCGGTTTGACAGGTTATCACCAAGTATTGACGAAGATTAAGACAAAAATTTGTATGTATCTGCGTCGGCGTGGCTGCCATGTCTCAGTTTTCCAGCCTGTATATGGTAGATGGCTGGATGTATGATTGTTGTGGCTCGCGCATCTTGAATGTGGTGTCGAGATAGAAAGTCAACTTTGCAATGGTAACAATTAAGCTATCATTTTGGGATAAGTCATGAGGTACTAATGCAGGTTCCATGGCGCAAGGTGAGACATGCTTCTGTTTTAGATCAATTGTCATAGCTGTGGTGATCGGGTTCATACGACCATTGGGTCGGCCTAACCGTCCACGAAGCGTAGGGAGCTAGATTGATGCGAAAGGTCTAGATATCAGAGCTAGCATTTTATGACCAACAGAATTAATAGAACATTGCAGGTCTGAGCGTGAGTGTTGTTGTATCAGCTCAGAGTAATCGCGGGGTAGTGAGACATTCATCTTGATGTCTCCACTATATCGGTAATGGGTAAACTCCGAAGATTGGCTTTACCGTCGACAACAATGTCTTCAATCAACATTGCATGGTAGGATTAGGCCTTAGCTCTGGCCATCCGAGAAGGTAGGGTAAGAATAACCGAAACCACCAATGGTTAGGAGTACACTAGCTTCGCTGCTTGGCATCATTCTTGAACTGGATGTCACTGTCTAAAGCCACCCAGAACGCCTTCCCCCATCACATAATTACCATCTGTCCTGAGAAGCCTAGGCATCAGATTGATTCTTGTTCACCCAACGACCATGTGATTGCCTTGGCCGAGTAAGTAGATGGATGAGCTATCTTATTGTTGCTTCTGGTTAGCATATCGACGCTTCTTCGCTCTCAAACATGAATGATATTCTTGGTAACGTTATTTTCAAGAACCCCCAAGTCACAGGTAGTACTTATGTTTCCGAATATAACGTTGTGAATGCAAGGGCAAGGTACTTGAACTTATAGCGCAACATACCTATAGTAAGTTAGACAAGAAAGCACCATGGTAGTGCATTCTGGGTTTTCTGTATAGTAATATCACATACTGGATGCATATGCGAAGGTCACTCTACTGTTGTAGAGTGTCAGACCCCTTATATGACCCATAATGTCAACTTGACCAACGACAAGTGTCTAGAGAAACCAGTTGAGTCGAGACCTCTAAAACACCAAGGCTATCGAACAACAGTAACACGCATCTCTAAGAGTCAAGTCTAGACCAAAAGTGATGCAAGAGACAGGGATTACCCCAGAGGCGTATAATGTACTGTGGTTAGCTAAAATAAGTGTTGTAGGTTTGCCACAGGCCGAGGCAAAATACGTGGTGGAAACTTCCTCCGAACAGACCAGTGTCGCGATGGTGCCAACGCCAGGTTTTCAGTTTGAGGGGGAAGACAGTCAAACAGAGTATTCTCACTGCCACTGGCATCGTTAACTTGACAGTAGGAATCCAAACTTACACAACCCACAAAACTTTCTTCTGAGTTCGGAGGTTTGACAGATGTGCCCATGATACTAACAACACGATCAAAGAGAACTTTATGAGCGCGAAGACCCTCAATAACAGACACTCGGCCCAGAAACTTGGACATGTAGAATAGGCTTGAATGAGAAACCCAGCCAATTCGCTGAATATAGACACGATGTCTTTTCTATGGGTGGCGCGAGAAGTGATCCAAAGTATTCGCGGAATGTTACACTTGAACAGCAAGATCGTGATATGCTATTTCCGGTGCGCCTTTCGACATCATGTTTCTCGCAGATCATTTTGAATATGCTTGTCTTAGTTGTCATATATCGGGTGAACAGACTAGCCACTGGACATGAATTCACCCGCAAATTGGATAATGCTACCGTGTCATCTGATTGCTGGCGAAACTTTCTTTGTTCCTACAGGTGAGGTTGTACTAGATAATAGTTGTAAGCGCAGCATCACAAGATGGTCTTCTATATGCCCAGTCACACGATCCGAGCAGTATCGGGTGCTGCCGCTTTGGGATGTTCGGCCGGGCCAAGTCACCCATGTACAAGATGTCTTATTGCTTGACTGCTTTACTAAAACTGAAGCTGCTTCACGGATGCCTGGATCCGCCGGGCCTGACGGTTTCTCTCCGCTTGTCGCTACTTTTTTCTCTGTTGGGTAACTGCGGAAGTAGTGGACATCTAGTCTAGACCTTGTTAGCCTTATTGACTGCACCGATTACCTTATCAAGACGATCTATCGTGATTGTGGCGTGTCGCAGGAGGGACACATTTTGCGAGGATTTAAGCGAGGCCTCTAGTGTCTAAATTCATATGATGGAATGGGGTAACATGGCAAGGAAGGAAGTCGCAAAGTCCTGTGACTAGTTGCAATGACGATGGTGTGGAATCGACAAAGTATGGATCATGATGGAAGTTCCATTTCAGGAGGAAGACATAGTCGCCCGAAATTTCAGGATGGAACAGCATGCTTTGGAGCCTGAGGATAGTGATGAAGCAACAGTCACTTGATCTGATTGCTTTCTCTAGTGTTGACATTTCCATCTCCCATGTTCAGTTCTCCATAGATCACACCACACCAACAAAACACACTGATGTGAAATGATCCTTTTTGGCAATCGAAGTTCCAAGATTCTACTGGAATAATTGCCCACAAATTATACAACCTGAAGTATAGACCGTCAAGTGGCCGCGGACATTCTGCGCAAAGATGAAGTCTAACTGGTAGACATACCTTCCCGTTCTTCAACACCCTCGTGAAATGATAGACCCTCGGTGGTTAAGACGTGACCCGTATAGGAAAGCCAGTGTCTTTCTCATGTGCAGCCACAGCTACATAAACGACATTAGATTGCGAGAAATCCTGATATAATGGGAGAGGAGATGAGGTTAAACAGGATGTGTGTTTATAGGTCTAAGTGATGGTTGATCAGAGCCCTACTAGCCGTATGATTTTTTGAATTTTAGTTCCATCTGGCGCATTCTAACCTGCCGATAGACCATACAAAATTCCGCATCTAATGGCTTCTATATGGTTATTGGAGAGAAAAGAAAAGTTCTATGAAGTGTCCAGGCGGCGTGGCGCCAGTCCAACACGACTTTGCACATTCTTTTGGCGAAGGTATCGAGAAGGAGAATTGATCAGAAAAAGATAGGACCAAACCAGATGCGAGCGATCAGCACAGAAAGCATTTCTGCTAGGTCTCCCAATTCGCTCCATTGGTCAAACCCGAGGAAAGGCACACTGCCGCAAGCTGATAAAGACAAGTGCTCTACAGATATCAGGGCACCTAAGAGCGAAAGCGGATTATGGTGGGATTATCTCTGTTCCCAGCACTTCCAAAGTGGTCATCATCGATCGCCTGGTCAATGGGATTCCGATTGGCACCAGAATTCTCTATACTCTGTAGGGATTATGTGTCCAATTGCCAAGGCCCACGGAATCCACCGGTGTCCACATAGAGCGTGGAATTTGCAATGGATGGTGCACTACATCTCACTAAATGATCGCTTCTCAGCTCGGACCATTGGTCTAGTAGAGAATAAGGTGATAGAAGATCTGCAGATCGGCCGTATTTGAGGGTCTCTGCCTATCATTATGCGAGTATCCCATGCCTCACCAAGCCTACAAGCCCCATTACTGCCACTCATGCCCAGTGAATCTAGGCCATGACAAATCCTTGGGGTATTTGGAAATTCATCTGCAGGACAAGGTTTCCGACCGCTCACCGTGACAAATTGGCTTTTCGCTTGGCTAGGCAGGGCAGTGGAGTGTGTTAATCCCAGAAACCACACCAAATGCCCCTCGGGGTCCCTTTCCAAAATTGTGATGGTGAGTTTGATCAGATCGGAATAGTCGAACCAAATAACAATAATCCAAAGAAAGCGAGTAGGAAAAGGGTGGGAAAAAAAATCCAATCACTGACTCGGAAGTCCAGCGGGGGAAGAAGTGGTACGAGAGCCACTGACCCCTTCACCAGCTTGCGTATTCCGACCTGAGCCGAGTGTGTGCGCCTCACTACACCATGAGAGGAACTGACTGCTGTGGGAAGACAAAAGAGCCCATCGCAAATGGTCGCATGTGGGCCCCGATGGATGTCGTCGTGACGCAACGGCGCATCGGAGGGGTTGCCCCTCATTCCTTCCTGCCCCGCTTCGCGACACCATGACAAATTCTCCAATTAGGGTCGAATACGGTGGATTCGTCCGGGCGTTTTACCAGCCATATGGTCGACCAAAGACAGGATGCCTGACACCGCAGGAATTTGGATGGAGGGGCTCGGAGGTGGCCTGGGAGTTATAAATGGGCGGCCCACGGCGATTGTTCTTCCAAAGGTCCTCAATTCGTGAGCACCTTGGTCGCATTCTTTTTGCCATTCCTACCAATCACACTACTTCATTGTCCTTAAGTTGACGCTAGTCTTCATCTCACTGGATCAAACATGCCTTTGTCCGGACACTGTCTCTGTAAAGCTGTCACCTATACGGTTGACGTCGATCAGCCGGCGCTGACAGCGTACGATCACTGCGATGACTGCCAACGCCAGAGTGGCTCTACTTACTGTATGTCCCATCCAATCGCTCGATCGCTGCTTATTGGACGAAATTCTACCGCCGACAGCCGACTGACACAATGCCCTGCCCTACAGCTCTCGTCGCTGTGGTCCCGAAAGATAAGCTGAGCATCAAGGGCCCCATCAAGAGCTGGGCTGGTGTAGGATCTTCAGGAAAGAAGGTCCACCGTGTCTTCTGCTCCGAATGTGGGTCACCTATCGCCCACGATCCGGAGGCTGCCCCGGAGATCATCGCCATCAAAGCCGGTACTTTGGATTCCGAGATCAAGAAGCAGCTGAAGCCGGTATGTCCAATACTACGGTCATAGCGCACCGCTTTGTTTTTGCTAATGATGTCCGGTCATTAGGACACCGAAATCTGGACCGTCAGCAAGCTCCCCTTCTGCCAGGAGCACCTCGCCAAGCCTTTCGACCATATGCCTGAATAAATGGTTGATGTATGGGAGAACTATCATGATTGACTGCTATGATACGACCAGAAACTGGATTAGATGTTTCTGATGATATTAATAATAAATTGGTTTGACCTTGGATACATTCTACGAGTAGTTCTTTGTTTATCGTGGCCTAGGTATTATTTTTGGTGTCTAGTGCTTTTCAGCATGTACGACCAGCATGTACGACCAGCATGCGATATCATTTATTATGCTAGGAAATTTCGAAAGACAATTCTTGGGAACTTTTCGACGGCAAAACAGATGTAGGTATGCCCAATAGTCGTACATTCACTTTCCTACAACACCTGGTTACTCGGGTCGAGTACATTTGAGCAGTGCTGTGCAATGTCACCGTCCGGGTGATTAATTGGTCAGGAGAGATATAAAGACGCTAGACTAAGTTCTAAAGCATTACTATGATCATCTAATCTTTAATTGTTGAAGAGGGTTGGCTGAATGTCCTAATCACAATGTCGTCCGGCACCCTCCATATCGTGGACTCGCGTACCAGTGCAAAATACCAAATTCCCATCAAAAGAAATGCCGTCTCGGCGCTAGATCTCAAGAGGATCCGAGGACCCAAAGACGGAGGGGACAGGGCCAACCATGTCTCTGGTGGACTCCGTGTTCACGATCCAGGACTGCAGAATACGGCCGTTGTTGAGACAGCGATCAGTTTCTCGTATGGCGCGCTCCACGGTCTCCGGGGCTGGCTAACCACCACAGGGACCATGATCGAGGGCTACTGCTCTTTCGAGGATACAGTCTGGAGCAGCTCTGGCACAGCGACTTCGAAGACATGCTCCATCTCCTTGTGTGGGGGACATATCCCACCCGGACAGCCCGCGAAGGCCTCCGTCGCGAATTGGCGCAACATATGCGATCTGTGCCGTCTACGGTGCAGAGGACTGTGGAAAGCTTTCCGTACGGTGAATTGATTTGAGTCTGTTCCTTCGTTTACTAAGGGAGACAGGAAAACTGCCCCTCCATTGGCTCTATTACTGGCAGGCCTCGCTGCCTGTCTCGCTGCCATTCCAGAAACGATCCCCGCATCCACCGACGCAAACCTATACCAGGGAAATCCGGAGAACGTGGACCGGGCCATCATTCGGACGGTGGCACAATACGCCGTGATCTTTGGCCTAGTCAGCAGTCATCGCAAGGGAGTTCCATTTACGCCACCGTCTGCGGACAGGAGCTACTGCGAGAATATATTCACTATGGCCGGGATGGTCGATCCATCCACGTGCCGTCCAAGCCCTATCCACGTCTCCTGCTTCCGACGCTTTGCGATGCTCAACGCCGACCACGGCATGGCACTCTCGGTTTTTTCTGCCCTGGTTACCGCATCCTCCCTGACAGACCCTCTATCGTGTTTAATGACGGCTGTAGCATCCGCCTACGGCCCCCTCCATTTCGGGGCCACTGAGTCTGCCCAGCGCGCTCTCCGTGAGATCAAGTCCCCAGACCAGGTCCCGACGTTTATCGACGAGGTGAAGGAGGGCAAAAGAAAGCTCTTCGGGTACGGGCATCGGTCTTACAAGGGTATCGATCCGCGTGTGCGGCCCATTCAGTCCATCTTGCAGGACCTAGACCCGTCGTCGAACCCGCTGCTAGAAATTGCCGAGCGAATCGAGCGGGTAGCCTCCCAGGATGGGTACTTCCTAACCCGGGGATTGTACCCTAATGCGGACTTCTACGGGAACTTTGTGTTTACCGGGATGTGGGTTGTTCTTCTCGTTGTTACGCTCTTCTGCTGATGGACGACAGGGGCTTTGAGCCTGAAATCATCCCGGCTGCCATGTTGGCACAGCGGATCATGGGCATCATGGCCCATTGGCGGGAGTATATGCGTGAGTTTCTATCAAGCCTTCGGTGAGATATCGGCGCTTTCTGACAATAGTAGTGACACGCGGCAAGTTGTTTCGACCGTTGCATCTCTACACGGGGGATACGGGGGAGAAGGCCCTTCCTCGGTTGTGAATGGCTTGGGCATGGGACATGAGGGACCGGATGTTGCCATATGATGTATCGCATAGGATGGGAGTGCTAAATTAGACCTGTAGCAATGGCCAACCCTTCATAAGCGTGCATTCTGAATAGTAGTGGTCGTCCATCCCCGTGTTGTTTCTGTATAGCCTCAACATCGTATAGACATCCACCATGGCTCCATCCCCAACCACAGAAACCACCCCTCTTCTTCCCCCGTCCAAATCACCCTATTCCACCTTCACGACTGCCCAAAAGCGCCTCATTATCCTCACAGCTGCTCTGGCATCCACCTTCTCGCCCTTCTCCGCCAACATCTACTATCCCGCCCTCAACTCCATCGCCGCCGATCTCCATGTCACTATCTCGCAGGTCAACCTGACCATTACGACGTACATGGTATATCATTATCTTGACCCATTTCCCATGCCCAATCACAGATTATAAAATTTCCACCTAGAAGAATACTTTTTGGAAACATTCCCTGATTTTTGAAAACCAACAGATATGTCAAGCCCTAGCTCCAACGCTAACCGGCTCCCTAGCCGACCAAACCGGCCGGCGCCCAGCATACCTCCTCTGCTTTATCATCTACATTGCCGGCAATATCGCCCTCGCCCTGCAGCACAGCTATATCGCACTACTCATCCTGCGTGCCGTCCAAAGCTGCGGCAGCAGCGGAACCGTCGCCCTAGCATCCGCCGTCGCCGCGGATGTAATCACCTCCGCCGACCGCGGCACATACATGGGCATCGCCTCGCTGGGCAACATCCTAGCGCCGTCGCTCGGTCCCATCCTCGGCGGCCTCCTCAGCCAGTATCTAGGGTGGCAGTCGATCTTCTGGTTTCTCGCCATCGCAGCCACGGCGTTCATCATCCCGTTTACATTGTTCTTCCCTGAGACGTGCAGGGCGATTGTTGGCGACGGGAGTATCATCCCTGACAGATGGTGGAACAGGTCTGTTTTGGTGGCGTGGCGTGCTTCTCGGCAGCGTCCTTCTTCTGGTGGAGAAGGGGGAGAAGAAGAGGTGACAACGGATGGAGTCTCTCCTCCTACAACGACAAGAAGACGACTCTCCCTCCCCAACCCACTCGCGAGTCTCCGTCTCTTGACTCATCTTCCGACGAGCCCTTTGCTTCTCGCCAACGGCCTCGTATTCGCCAGCTACTACGCCGTCACAGCTGGTCTGCCTGCCCAGCTGAAAGACCTCTACGGACTTGATGACATGGCTATCGGACTTAGCTTCATTCCTGCTGGGGTGGGCTCTCTCGCCAGCGCTACGCTCAACGGATTCATCGTCGATTGGAAGTATTGCCGTGCGAAGGCGAGAGCTGATATGGCCCGTTCTAGCACCACTCCAAAGACTGGCAGGAACCATCACCGCAGCAGCACCAGCAATAACCCAAAGACAAAGAGCTTCTCGAATCTCCAAGGAGAATTCGACATCGAGAAAGTCCGATTATCAATCGGCACGCTTATGACTGTATCTTCCTCATCTTTTTATATCTATCCTGAATACAATCCTGACATCAACTCGTACATGAATCGTTAACTATAGCGAAATCTAGGTTCTGGCAGCAACCGCAATCCTCACCTACGCATTCCTCCTCTCCCTCCACCCTCCCCTTCCCATCATCCTCCTCCTTCTTTTTATCATCTCCTTCTTCATAACAGCCGCCTACAACATCATGAACATCCTCCTCGTAGACCTCTACTACTCCACCCCAGCCACCGCCATGGCAGCCAACAATCTCGTGCGCTGCTTCCTCGGCGCCGCCGCCACGGCCCTCGTGCACCCGCTTGTCGTCCGCTGGGGGCACCGCGTCACGTACGCTGCTGTCGCGGGTCTGATTTTTGCTGTTGTTCTTCCACTTTTGGGGGCTGTTTATACATGGGGATTGAGGTGGAGGAGGAGATGGGGTGGGTTGTAGACTACTCTTGTTAGACTATTACTACATTACTACTGTAATTTACTTGATGAGACGTGTCGGAGTCTCCCTGTGCGCTTAGATTCTTCTCTTCGACATTCCGAGGTAGTATACGCAAAAAGCATTTTTTATATTTTCTTTTCTGTGAGAATCGCCCTATGGGATCATTCGATTCCATCTCGTTACAGTCGGATTGACCGATCGTTACACAGATCAGCAGCCTTCCTCTGGAGAACTGTAGTATTTCTTTCTGTCTCCTCCTTTACAGGGGTTGCCGACTGGCTGAACAAAAACTATAAAGATATGCTATAAAGACTGGGCCGTGGTCTGTCTTTGACTTCGCCGAAGTTCACCCGTTGACTTGGATATCAACAAAGAGATCAGAACACTAAACGGAAACAAAATTAGAAAAGTACTTTCCGCCATGCTGGCAAAAAACATAATGAGCTATCTCCTGTATACCCTGCTGTCTTTCACCCTCGTCGCAGCAAACAAGACCCCTGCCCTCCTGCCTCTCCCCTCAGAAGCTATCACCCTCCAGCTTCGATACCCCTCCACGCAATGGGTGACCCCCGGCGATACGCTCTTGATGTCAAGTATGTATCAATCACCCTAATCTATGATCCATGCTCTCCTGGTCGTACCGCTGACCCAGCCCAGAAACCCACCCCCTACCTATAATTAGCACGCACGGCCTGGACCCCGAGTCCAAATACCTGCTGCTCTTCGTAGACCTTGACGTCATCTATGGCTCGCTCTCCACCGTTGTACTGCACTGGTACCAGCCCGGAATGGAAGCATCCCCGATCGCGGAGCCCGGCCCGGATCGATATCGTGCTCCGGGAACTGTGCTCCAACCACCACCACCGCATCGTGGTGTGCTCGTGAACAGGACGTCGGGTGCTGAATATATTGCCCCCCAGCCGCCACAGGGCCAGAACCATCATCGATACGTGTATCTGCTCTTCCGGCAGCCCACGGCGTACACTTTACCTGGGTGTTTCGCGCATATCTTCCCGCCTACCCTCGAGGCAAGGGTGGGGTTCGATGTGCGCCAGTTTGTCGACGTGGCGGGCCTGGACGCACCCGTGGCGGCGAGCTATTTCTTCGTCGAGAGGGACGAGCCCGTGTCCGGGACGCCCACGGTGACGGTGACGGCAACGACGACGGGAACCCGGTCTCCTCCTCTGACGAGTCCAACGACAACGTGGCTGAGACCCGCCCCATGTGAGACTGCTACCTCCGCCCGTTCATTGGAGAGGATGACAGAGGAACGGTTGGGGCCCGTGGTTGGGTGTCATGTTGCACGGGCGATGTGATGGGGTTCTAGGTCCCTGCAGGGACTAGGACCTGGAACTCATCCCCGTAGGGAGGCAGCCTGCTGCATTGGTCGAGACTCGGTTCTTTTCTTTTACTTAGACGTAATAGTGAATTATTAGTTCCCTGTCTTTGTCCTCGGATTGGATGGCCGTAGATGTAGATCATATAACGGCTAACGTAAAAACATACCAGGATCATCTCTGTTACTATTTTCGTCCGTTCATCTCCGTGAACTCTGCTGTCGCCATCCGTATCCAGCGAGGGAAAATCCCACCAGCTAGTACCTAGCTCCCCGCTCCTTGCGCGCGTCGTACAGCTCCCAACTATGGCCGGTATGAGGGGGCTCGATGCATCCAGGCTGTGACAGTTACCGGTTCATCACGACCAGATCTAGACATAACGCCTTTTGCAGCGAACTGGCCAACAACTGCCTGTGGAACGAAAAACAAACCCCATGTAACCCGACGACCGGACAACCATGTATAACCTCGGCTGCCGCCCCCCCCCAAAAAAGCATGTTCGTGTTGATTGTGGTTGAGGGTGCATCAAGGTCGTAGTGGAATAGAATTTTTGTCACAATCCCTCATGGGATACTTTCTCCCGTGGTATATGGGCTATTGGGGGTTCCTTGTAGAATGCTCAAATACAAATCTATCGCCGCTGGGGAGACAGCATGCACCCCTCCGACAGGACCCTCTTCACTGCTGTTATCTGGTGACTGAATCCACAATGAACCGAGACAGAGTCGCCAAGTTGTCCCCCGACCCCCAGACGAAAAGTGTTAAAAGGCGCTCGACGTGTAATGCTTGCCAGCAGGCTAAGATCCGTTGTAGCCATGATAAGCCCTCGTGCCGCAGGTGCCAGAAGAACAATTTCGAGTGTGTT
Organism: Aspergillus campestris IBT 28561; assembly: GCF_002847485.1. NCBI lineage: Eukaryota > Fungi > Ascomycota > Eurotiomycetes > Eurotiales > Aspergillaceae > Aspergillus > Aspergillus campestris. The sequence goes on from NW_020194337.1 coordinate 952,370, forward strand.
TACAGCATGTCTCGTCGACTAGGCAGACCAGCGAAGAAAAGAGACGGCCTACAGAGTCTTATGGATCAGCAACCTGGTGAACGTGGCAGACATCAGCCCATCAAGAGAATCCGGTACCCCAAGAAAAAGAAGGTCAAAGAGGAGCAGTCTCAAGAGAAGCTGAGCGAAGATTCTTTCTTGGACGATGGTGCCAGCATCACCTTTGATAAGATTCCCTTCGATGATGGGGCTTTTGGGACCTTGTCCGGGGATGATGCTGGCTTGCAACGGTCCTTGATGGAAGGTGATAGAGAGCCCTCGTTTGTAGGTTCGTCTTTTCCTTCTTTTTCCTTTCTTTGATCTTTTTTTTCTTCAACTCTATTGCATATTACAGAACCCCTGTTAAGTTGGCGTGTTGACAAACATCCAGTTCCCGAGCCCATTGATTTCTCTTCCGATACGTGGCTGCAAGACTTTGCTCCCCATCCGATACCCGACTCGACCCAAGAACCCAGCCTCCTTGACACCTTTGGCGTCAGCAGTCCAAAGCTAGACATCACGTTTGCTACATTTTCAGCCGGGTTGAAAGACCTAGCCACTCCAGTCCGCAACTACCAAGATACTCCCTCCGACGCCCAAGGCCAGCCGCCAGTAGGCTATTACGCACCGCAGGCGGGCTTTTTGAGTCCCAGTGAAGGACCATCGCAAGGCGCCAATGGCCCCCTATCCGTATATCCTGAGAACGTGGAAAGGGATCTGTTTGAGTGGTCGCAGTCACTGTCTTCTTCCATGGAAAACCTCTCATCGCGACACGCCATGGCGACGGATTACACGGGTGTTCTGGGCCACGGCAAGATCCCCGCGCGACAGGGAGAGTATACTAGTTTCACTTCCGAGGAGATGAAGAATAGTGCCGGGCCGTTTGACGCCATCCCACGGCAGAATCAGTGTCAGTGTCACGAACAGACCATTGGAGAACTCATGCGCGTCAACATGTGTGCCTCGCGCACCGGGCCATCTATAACAATCGATTCGGTCCTGAACTGCCAGCGACGCCTACAACAATTGTCCGATACAATTCTCCAATGCGCCGTTTGCTCCAAGACGAGGGTCAACCTTCTTATGGTGGTGGTTGTCAGTATCGACAGCCTCATAACGACCCTGGAGGCGATTATCTCAGTCGAGAGCGGTCGGCTGGAGGGGCTGTTCCCGGAATATTCGGAGCAGCTCTTGACCAGCTACCGGCAAGACATATCTACCAGTACGGATAGCCGACGGTTCAAAGCCGGGGCCTTTCACTTCAAAGCGCACATTGACTCCTGTCCGCTGGTAGTTGGGGGCTTCTGCGTGCCGTCCGATGAGAAATTCTTCTTTGTCAAACAGGTCTTGCACACCAGACTGTCTGGGCTTCTTGCTATCGTCCGGAGAATCCGCTCCTGTACCCAGGAGCTTTTGGCTATTTCTGCGTCACGGGGGAGATTGATCATGATGATGGAGACGGACCGACGGCTGCAGCTTATTATGATGAAGATGAAAATGCTGACCAGGCGGTAGTGGGTCCATGCGTAGAGACTTTGTCAAATTTTGGTTGGGGTTTGCCACATTTTTTTGTCTGAATGAGTTCATGTGATGATATTTTCAGTTCATGAAAGAGCGTTGACTGCTGATTTTGTATCTGTATAACCAGCCGATGAAGTAAAACAACGAAAAAAGAAAAACAAAAGCAAAGTATATTTAGAACAGCTCTTCGCTACTCTGGAATGTCGCACCTCGTCGCTTCTGTTCAAAAATCGTTTATTTTTCCTTTTTATTCCTTGTTCTTTTCGTCTCTCTTTTCAATGTCACTTCGTTTCCCTCTTTTCCCTCTTGCTGCGTGTTTTTGGCACCCCTTCGGAAAGAGAGGCAATTTTGTAGACCTCAGCTCCCCTTGATGTATCCGTATAGGTATTGGATTCCATTCCATCGCGGGGTCGCATCCACGCACTGACGTTCCCGGCGTCGATGGCTGTGCGACCCTAGAGCGGGTCTGCAGACATACGTGTTCCACGATGGCAGGACCTGATAGGGAGATAACAGCGAACAAAAGGATGCCCTGAAAATAAGAAAATGTGAGGCTGTTTTGAAGTTTGCCCTTTCGGTCGCATCACAGGTCATCGTACGCTGATTGGAGGGAACTGTCGCAACACCCGTGGGCTTTCATCCCTGTGACTCGGGCTGGCGATGAGGACTTCCTGGTTGGAGAGGCACTTGGTCATTTCCCGAAATGGTGGTGGTGGTCGTTGGGCAGTTACAGTCAGGAGTGCACTTGGAGATGTGGTTTGGTCTTGAGATGGCTGCGACTACCATGTATCAGGAGTTTTTTCAACGAGAGGCAAACACTCCCTTGCCAAATAGACTACTCGATCATATCTTGCTGAATTTTCTTCCGGCCGCGATGGAGGGAGAGGGCGGTTGTCGTTGCTCCATGGACACATTGCAGACTATGACGGAGATTCGCAGCGTTCACAGGGTCGTGGAGATGGGGACGATCCTCGATCTGGTTCAAAGGGTCTATAACCAGGGTGATGTGATGCTCAAGTGCAAGAATTGTCGACAAAGCCCCCAAACCGCATTCCCCACTCTTCCAGCACTGGCCGAACAGTGTCTCTCCCTTTTTGAAGCGGTCTGTCTCGCGTACGGTATCACTCGCAAAAACGCGCTATTCGACCCGAACGTTCTGACCTTTGACCAGCCATTGCCGCAATTTATCTGCCTGCGGAGCAAGGTGCAGCTGGGTCAGATGGAGCTAGACGAAGGCGAGGCCGGAATGTTGATCCGCACGTTACTGGGCCGCAATTCGGTGAAGCTTCTGGAAATCCTGCAAGCACTGCAAGATATTCTCCGATCACTCTCGAAAGATTCCGGGCAGCCTCAACGGGCGGGAGCGGCGGGTCTTCGTGCGTGCGAGGCTTCCGTCGAGTCTACCATCCACCGGTTCGCCATCTTTATGGAGCAGATTGACGTTGAGACGAGTAAGTCCATTAGCCATCCAGGCGTTGAGAGAGGCTAACGAAGCAAGTAACTTGAGCACGTACCGAGATTTCGATCGCCTAGTATACTCTGGTCTAGATAGGGGTTATAAGAAGGACGGTGGTTTCAAATTGAATAGAGATCCGTTGTCATCACGCAAGGGTGTAAAGAATACAATAGAAGGAAGTGAAGTCTCTAGTGTTACATGATTGGGAGGATACCTCCACGCAAATGTTTGTTGCCTTGGTCCGAGGCCGGTATCCCGCGCTGTAATCGCAGTAGCCGGAGTGTGAGATTACCTGTTCGATCGTCGCGGATCCTATGGCCACGGACGGGCGAAGGTACCGGTCCACTGACCCCATCCAATTACCCTTCCCATGATACCATCCCGGATCTGCTTCTGTTTGACTTGGTCGGGGTGGTCGAACTCGAGTGGCTCGTTCAGGGCGATAATGGTGAAGACGTATCGATGGGTGCCATGGCCGAGAGGAGGTGCCGGGCCAAGGTATGGTTTTTTCATGATGTTTGGAACGTATCTCCATCCCGACATGGTCATTCTGTTCTTGGTGTCTCCGTCCGGTTGAACATCACTGTGGAGAGCCATATTGGTGGAAGGCGGAATGCCGTAGAAGAGACCATGGTTGATGACCATGGAGGGGATTGGAGGGTCGGGATCTTCGCAGAGGAGGATGTACTCCTTGACGGGAATATCGACCAGGGGAGAAGACCAGCATAGTTTTGGGAATCTGCCTATTCCATCTTCCGCGAGGCATGTATGCAGGGCCAACATGGCAGACCCGGTTATGCCGCACTCGGGCGCCTCCAGTATCATGTTTGGCTGCGGGAGATAAAGGAACGCCAGGCTTTTGTCGATCAGTCTGTTGTCATGGCCACGAATGCGGTACAGCAGTCTTCCGAGGAAGTACTGCAGATAGACAAGAACGATGAACATGATGGTCAACCCCAACCGGGGCAGGGTGATGAGGATGATGAGCGGGGAGACAATTCACCAAAGCACAATTGTCACAGTGTGTGTCCCGATGTGTATTTGGTCTAGAAAGACGCGTATGTGAAGAGATAGAACCCAGGGAGAAGAAAAAGAGAGGAGAAGTGAAAGAGAGAGTGGGGGAAATCAGAACAACAATCAATGGACAAGCGAGGCCTGAACCGGCCCGAAACCGGGCATCTTGTAGTTGTATACCAAGACTTTGTCCTCACACACCTCAGTTGCACAGCAAACCAATTGCTTTGATTGATTTCCCTTCCTTTTGTACTTCCCTTCTATCAGAAAAAAACTGTTCTGTCTCAGAGTCATTGAATTACGGTCTAAGACTATTGCTGTGTGGTAGAGCAAATTTGTGTAGTAGTATGGCGCAGGGTTACTCTATAGATACGGGCATCAAATGTAGCAATTGATGCTACTACAAAACCGTTCTTTTTGATATAGAATAAGAATATTATCTCTCTATCTATGAATAATTATAAGATAACATAGACTTCTGACTATCATATACAATGAATCTAAGATGTTAATAAAGAATCTTCTACTATATTGCAGTGTGCGCTGCACAGTACAATGGTCTATACATACAATCATTGCTATATATAGTAGAGTTTGGTCGTTTGTCTAGATTATTAGAGACCCATCCTGTGAAGAAAAAGAATAAGTAACAGTAAAAAGATAATAAGTAATAAAAAAGCAGCTACATCTGTAATATCCGTTACATCCTGAGAACACCCAGCGAAAGCATGCCTGATCAACCAGAAGTCGAAGATATTCTTGATTTTGTAGTATGCTGTAGATGACCGCTGCTTCCTCAGGTGTCAATAACGCCAAGCATCCCACTGCCCGCGTCAGCCGGTCAGGTGATGTAGAACAGCTGACGAATCCCCATTAATGAACAGCACAGCTCACGTAAGCAGCATAGAACTGTTAGCCAATGACGTCGGTCCCTGCATAATTTCTCCAACGAACACCAAAGATGATTGGACAGCCTGAGGCCTCCACATCTCTTGCCCCACTCAAGGTACATCCGTGCGATGCCGATTGTGCCTTCCTGCCTTGGTTCCCCCAATCCCATAGTGAGCGGTACGCTGTTGGTTTTTCGATCTTCCTCCTCTCCACTCTCTTCTTCTTCTCTTCCTTTCCCTCCTTTCTCCTTTACTCTCTCTACCCCCCCAATGGCTTATACACCCCCTTCGCCGTCCTCGCAACCCGAGGACGACCGTCAGCGGCCTCCTCGCTATCCCGGCGAAGATACCGCGCCGACCAGCCGGCGCGAGATTCTCGGATGGTACGCTTATGGGATTGCGGCCGAAGTATTTGCGGTCTGTGGCGTTGGTAAGTCCACGCGACGTGCTATACTAGATTGGGATTTGGTTTTGACATTCGTGGTCCACTAGGATCGTTCCTCCCCATCACCTTGGAGCAATTGGCCCGGGAGAGCGGCACTTTGCAGTCGAGCCTTCTGCCCTGTGTCGGCCCGGGCTCGCCCTCGGACGGAAAGGGAAGCGCCCCGGCCATGCTGCGACGGGATGGCACGAGCGATGAGCAGTGTGTGGTAGGGTTTCTGGGCCTGCGGATCAATACGGCCAGCTTCGCCATGTACACGTTCTCCCTCGCGGTCCTGGTCCAGGCCCTGACCTTGATCTCGTTCAGCGCACTAGCGGACTACGGTATGCTATATCACCGCCTGGAATGCTGGTTGGCCGTCGACATTGACGGAATTTTCCTCCACAGAAAGTAACCGGAAAATGCTCCTGGTCACCTTCGGGGTGGTCGGGTCCATCTCGAGTATGCTGTTCGTCTTCATGGCACCCCCGGTGTTTGCGCTCGCCGCGATTCTAGTTGTTGTGGGTGTGACTTGCTTGGGGTCATCTTTCGTGGTGCTCAACTCGTACCTTCCTGTACTAGTCGCGCATGATTCGTCCGTTCAGAGCGTGTCGAAGGAGCAGGACTCGGAGGAACTACACGACCTCGACCCCGATGGGGGCGATCGGACTTCCTTCGATGATGGCGCTGCCGAGTCCGCCCCACTTCCAGCAGCCGGATTAGGGCTGGGCTCCCCACCCCCTGGGCGAATGACGCCGGAGATGCAGCTATCGACCAAGATCTCGTCCAAAGGAGTGGGACTAGGCTATTGCGCCGCCGTGTTGGTTCAAATCCTAGGCATCGCATTGCTTGTGACACTGTCAAAGACGTCCGTCTCGAAATATTCGGGCACCCTTCCGATGCGACTCGTTTTGCTCTTGGTGGGAATTTGGTGGTTCTCGTTCACGATGGTGAGCCGTCGCTGGCTGCGCACGCGACCGGGCCCGCCCCTGGACACGTCGCGTGGAGGAAGCCGGTGGCGCGTCTGGTTGCGACTGATGGGATTTGCCTGGCGGTCGCTGTGGAAAACCGTCAAGGTAGCCGTGCAGCTGCGCGAGGTGCTAATGTTTCTGGTGGCGTGGTTCATGCTCTCGGACGCCTTAGCAACCGTTTCCGGCACGGCGATCCTGTTCGCGCGGACGGAGCTAAAATTGAGCACGACCCTGGTGGGGCTTTTATCCATTACCGCCACGCTATCCGGCATGGCGGGGGCGTTCTTGTGGCCCGTGGTGTCCCGTCGCTTCGGTCTCAAATCCAACCAGACTATCATGCTCTGCATCGCGTTGTTCGAGGTCATACCGCTATACGGAATGCTGGCTTATATTCCTCTTTTCAAGCGGTGGGGCGTGATCGGGCTGCAGCAGCCGTGGGAAATTTATCCCCTCGCGATCGTGCATGGGATCGTAGGCGGCGGGCTGTCGTCGTACTGCCGGTCGTACTTTGGCTTGTTGATTCCACCGGGCAGCGAGGCGGCGTTTTATGCCCTGTACGCCGCCACAGACAAAGGGAGTTCCTTCCTTGGCCCCGCGATCGTCGGGATGCTCGTCGATGCGACGGGTCAAGTGCGATCGGGGTTTTTCGTCATCGCCATCCTGATCGTCATGCCCATTCCTTTGATTTGGATGGGCAACGCCGACAAGGGACGGCGGGAGGCTCTCGAGATGGCCGAGCGATTGAAAGGATCGCAGGCCGGGAAAGCCTCCGAAAATGGAGACGCCACCGAAGAAGCGGAGGGCTTGCTGGCGCGCTCTTAGTGCCCTTCATATAGATTCATATACATGTATATATCAACGATATTTCCTTGTGTACTGGTCGTCGGTGGAATGAACGTCTGACCGCGACCTACGAGACCCATGAGATAGAAACTTTTAGCATGATCACATAATTCCTGGACTTTCTGCCCTAGACCCTCCACCGGGGAATATAAGTAGAATGCATTCCCTCTTGCCAGTTAGACTCCTTATCATGGCCGCTAGTGGTGCCGTCCTAACGGGACATGTTCTCAGCCGACTCTAGGATGATTCGTCTTAGTATAGTACATTCTTCACGTGGTCCATAGGGAATAACTCATCTCACGCCGATCATGGGGTCGCAACTGCATCATCGAAGCCAGACTGAACTCGACTGCATAGGATACACACCACTAATCGAGAGGTCGCTGGGAAAAGAAGCCCTGTTGTGCTGTTCCTTGCACAACAACATTACTCCCTAAACTGCTAGTAGCCTGGCCCCGTCATTCGCAGACCATCCGTCCAGCCGTATGCCCGATTCTGTTCTTACAGCGGTATGTACACGTAGCCGATTCACCGAGCATTGGTGATGGAATTGATCAATCGATACCTCGGCTGTTAGGAGTTTTATTGAAGGGGGAAAAGGGCGTGTCGTCGATAGTTGAAGTCATCTGGCTTGAAATTGTCCTCTATACTTCTTTACTCCTTCAACTACAAGTCTTCTCCATGACGACCAGACCCCCATCGCTTTGGAAATGGATGTCGGATACGCCGGTTTCGACGTGACGTCTCTCTCCGACTCCTGCATCCATACCTCCCTTGTTCTGTTCGATTACTGGCGAACGAACGACCGGCGATCAACATACGCTTTGTGTGTTTATCTGTACTTCAAAGGGAAATAAAACATCCCGTTAGTTGGCAACGGGAAGTTACTTGATGGTGGGGACTTGCGGCCTGTCTTGCTGGGCCTGAAGTGGAGGAATAGGAATAAGTGGAATGATTATTATAGACGTTGTCTGATTATTTGAGCTGCTATATTGGAAAAGAAATACCCATAGAATTGAAGGATATTGGTCAACAAATATGGAGATAACTTCTCTTAACCAGCTTGCCTGTAGGTGGGCCATGGAAGGGTGAGCACCGAATATCAGGACTTGTAGAACCCCATATACGACGTCTAATGAAAAATGCGTGATGATAGCCTTTCCAGTCTAATAGTTTCAAGGTAATCTCCTATTGATATAAGAAATATACCTTCTATTAGGCTGTCTGAATGTGTGGAAAGGCCTCATCGCTGCGTACAATGTGATACCACGTGATTAGGGCTGGCAACATCTCCATCACTGTCAGATTGATACGCCACTTCATGTCTCCAGTATCAATTATAGTGGGCTGCATGTTGATGTCTTTCTGACGGGATAGTGGTAGTCACTGGGACTAGCAGTGACATCAAATTAGGTGGACATGACAGAGTCTGGACTGCAGAGTCATTCACTGATCTCTCGTGTCATCCCCAAGATCACAGACCTTTTACCATGTTGGATCAGGATCAACAAGATCACTGGGATCAGATCGCAGAATCGACTAGATCACCCTTCTGTAATTCACTGCAATAGGCTTCCTATCTGGGTCGTTCACCCTCCAGATCACGCCCCCCTCCTCAGGTATAAATATCCCCTCCTCCCCCCTCCCTCCTCCTCTTCTTCTTCTCTTCTTTTCTCTCCAAAGCCTACTGGTTATCCCATTTCAAACCCCTTTGCAAACATTCCCCTGTTTACAATCTCCTTTCCTTCCACTTGAATACTCCCCATGATGAAGCCTCCTCTTCCAGGACATGGAGAGGTAGTCATCGATAACCGACAGCGATCCACGGCCCGTTCTGGGCTACGCTGTCAAACCTTCGATATTTCTGAGGCGGTTGCGAAATCCTGGGGGACAATTCAACGATGACTGAGATGGCTTGGCCTCCATATCGACTTTCGTTTGGACCCTCCAGGTACGTCCCATGACACTTTACATAAACGCATGTACCGTGACTATATTGCTGTTTTCTGTGTTCTTTTCTCAGTTCATTGACCGTGTCTTCCCCAATGGTGATTCAAATCCCCAGAGACTTTCAGAGGAGAAGGGCTGGCCGCAGGGCCGGATACTGCATTGCCTCCAGTCTTCTTTTGTACGCTGAGCGACCATGGTTGGTGTGGGGTTGTGTAGTGTCCGACAAGATGCAGGAGCGCTACTGCCCACTTCTTGTCAGGCCCTGAAGTTGGCTAACGGTCAATATTTGGTCTCATTTTTCCTGATGATGAGCAGCATATCTGGTCGGTTAGACTGAGCTGACTCTGAGGGGGAAGGTACCCTAGGTGGGGTGTTGGTATGGGTGTCTTCCTTTGTGCACGCCTCGATGATGATAACTATCTTCCTCACTTTCTGAGAGGCATCTTAAGCACTACTTGCCTTGTTATACATTTCTTCTCTTTCATTCCGGTTGTTTCTCTTCTGCTTTGGGCTTGTTGATCTTCGCTTTCATTCTTGCTATTCTTGTCTTTAATTCTTGTTGTTCTTTCCTTATTTGACAGCACTTTAGGGCTTTGAAACATGTATGTACATAAGACAATCAAATCGTATCATCTGGCCCTTGTCGTGGCATAGAATAGCATAGCATCAGGGGTAGTGAGTAATCATCCACATGTATAGGCTTCCCCTCCAACTAATCTTCAATTTAACCTTCTTTCTCTGTCTTCATCGCTCATTCCAACCTCTAGTCGTCTCTTCTGTCAATCTCCATACTTCTGTCTTCTCTCACACAACTTCTTGCGCGGTATGTGGACCATTAGCAGCCTCACTGCTCACTCTGTTGGCTCCCTCGTTCGCAGTAGACGCATTGCTAAATCTGTTCGTCCCATCAGGTCCCGAAATTCGATTCGCACCGTCAATGTTGCCCTCCTTCTCCCGCAGATCCTCTTTATCGCTGTCCGGGTCTGCAAAGGTAGCTTCACGCATGAACGGACTTCGTGCCCGGATGGCCGGCCCCTTGATCACCAGCACGATAGGCACCACCGACAGTGCCGCGCCGATGAATCCCAGCAGCGACCCGGCCCAGCCATACCCGAGATTATCGAACAGCTGGTACGATGCCAGCGGCAGGAAGGCGCCGAACGTATTACGGCCCAGCGAGGCGGCCGACAACGCCGACGCGGCGTACTTCTCATACGAATCCGTCAAGTAGTTGACGACTGCCATGTAGATGGAATAGATTCCCAGACCCGTGGCGGCGATCCCAATCGTCGGCACAATCCAGGGAACATGCGGGAAACTCGCCCAGCCATACCAGAACAGTCCTCCCGTGAACAGCAAACTCCCTGGGATAGAGGTGTACAATCGGGCTTCGGGAATCGGCCGACCGGGCTTTTCGGGATTGTGACGCGCTGTTCGGAGGTAGATCCAGTCTTGCAGTGGGTTGATCAACGTGCCGATCAGAGCACCTACCGAGATCGCTAGCTGGATCATCCCAGTTTGCAGAGTGTTCATCCCGTAATTGTGGCTGAAGGTCTGCACCACGCTCGAAAAGAACAGGAAGAGAATACCCCAGGCGAAGCTGATCCACAGCGTGAAGAAGGCGACCACGGGCTCTGTTAGGAGCATGCGGGTGGGCCGCTCAAATGATACTTGGAGGAGCTTCAATACGCTCTGGTGGTTGATTTCAGCTCGCGCGTATACCGGCTGTCCTGTTTCCTTACGGATCTTCTTGGCCCGTTTCGACAGGATGACGTCCTCTCGCGTCTCCTTTAGCAGAAGCCAGAACACCGGGATTAGCGCTGCGTTGTAGATGATCTGGATGTAGAAGATCCAGCGCCAGGGGCTTTTCTTGTGGATTGCCTGGATGGCGGACCCGACGAACGGACCCAGCGCGATGCCGATGACACTGGTCAGTCCGAACAGCGACATGGGAATACTACGTGCCTTCTCCCCGCGCCAGACATCGCTGATACTACCTCCGACAATGTTGATCGCCACGGACGACGCACCACCACCGAAGAATCGTGTTACCACCAGCGTGGCGAAGTTCTGCGCAAAGGCGGACGGGAAAAGGGACACCACGAGGATAAAGTACGCCACAAAGTATCCCGGCATGCGACCCGACGACTCGGTCAACGGCACGAAGATTAGCGGCCAGAATGCGGCGCCCATGTTCCATGACGCCGTGGCCCACGCCAGATTGGGAAATGGCACATTCTGGACGTGGAAGCGCTGCGCCATGTATTCATTTCCCGCGCCGTACGAACCGGCGGGGATACCGGTGAGAATGGAGCTGCAAGTGGCATGAGATTTAGCATTTCGTCATGAATGAGCCCACCCATCGCACATACATTATACATATCGTGATCGTCAACGTCCACTTGTACCCGTTGCCCCAGTTGAACGGATTATCGGGGTCGTCTGGTCCGCGCCAGGTGTGTACTTCTAGATCCTGACGATCGCGCAGCTCATTGTAGCTGACTTGGCCGACGTGGGTATCGCGGTGGAAGAAGGCTTTGACACTTTACGGCGTTAGTTCCCTGATCGGCGGGGTAGTGATCGGCAAGGTGATCGGCGCTACAACATACCGTCCTAGGAATGAATCATTGAATTCGTTGGTGTGCACTCTGGTCAAGCCACGGGAGCCGCTAGGCTGAAGCTCGCTGCTCACTACCCTCGTGGCCATTTCAATTGAATTTCGATTCGAAGTATAGGGGTATGCCGGGTGATGCGACAGCTGCACCGGCTGGATTCTATCTACTCTACATCTCAGGAAACCACAGTATGGTGCCTGGGTCCGCACCCATGGGAGGTAGGTCATGTCGTCATCGATATCGACCGTGCCCAGAATTCCCTATGGGTCGCGGCCAACAAGACATGATGCGGGACCTGACAAGGAACCCCGCCAAACAGGGAGGAATTCATCACCACCAACAAGAATCGTCCGTAGATGATATCATAGGCTGACTCACCATGAGATCATCACGACCGGTGTCACCGGAAGCTGTCCTATATGAATGCACGACTCGTCCGGTCTTTTTGCACTCAGTAACTCAATAATCTCATAAACTTCTACTCTCATCGAAGTCCTCCTTTACCAACTTCCTCAATTACAATTCTCCGAAGCACCACCCTCTCCTGAATCTACCTCTCCTCAAATCACCAATCAACCAATCCACCAACATGCCTCAAGGAATCCCCCCCAGAACAACCTCCTCGACCTCTTCAGCCTAAAAGGCAAGACAGTCGTCATCACAGGCGCCTCCGGGCCCCGCGGCATGGGCATCGAAGCCGCCCGGGGCTGCGCCGAAGTCGGCGCCAACGTCGCCCTCACCTACGCCTCGCGCCCGCAAGGCGGCGAGAAGAACGCAGCAGACATCAGCAAAGACTACGGCGTCAAGGCCAAGGCCTACAAGTGCGACGTGGGCGACTTCGACAGCGTGCAGAAACTCGTCGATGACGTCATCAAGGAGTTCGGCCAGATCGACGCCTTCATCGCCAACGCCGGCAAGACCGCCAACTCGGGCATCCTCGACGGCTCCGTCGAGGACTGGATGGAGGTCATCCAGACCGATCTGACGGGTACCTTCCACTGCGCTAAGGCGGTCGGCCCGCACTTTAAGAAGCGTGGGACTGGGTCGCTGGTTATTACGGCTTCGATGTCCGGGCACATTGTGAACTTCCCGCAGGAGCAGACGAGCTATAATGTTGCTAAGGCCGGGTGTATCCACATGGCGCGCTCGTTGGCGAACGAGTGGCGTGACTTTGCTCGTGTCAACTCTATCTCGCCGGGTTATATCGATACGGGGCTGAGTGACTTTGTGGATCAGAAGACTCAGGATCTGTGGAACAGTATGATCCCTATGGGTCGCAGTGGTGATGCGAAGGAGCTGAAGGGTGCGTATGTGTATCTGGTTAGCGATGCTAGCACCTACACGACGGGCGCCGATATCTGCATTGACGGCGGGTACTGCGTGCGGTAAATGTTTATAATGTATCACGACTATAATTTATCTTATGACGGAACAAACAAATACAACGGTTCAAGGAATCCATTGGAACTACACAGTAGTCCAGTAGTAATCGTAGAAGAAGTAGAAGGAAGACTACACCTCCTTGGTAATCTCCCCACTCTCAACATAAACCCCCGACCAGAACCAATCCTCCACCCCACCCCCAGCAGCCCCATTATCCAACCTCAGTTCCCCAACGTGCCAATCTTGCGAATTCGTCTCTGTCGACGCGGCCACCGCGTCGTCGCCCACGCGCGCCAACGGCTTCGCTCCCTCTGACGCCCACAGCGCGACCGTCTGCCCGGAGAAGTCGATCTCGTACGCGAAGTTGTACCACACCCCGGCCTTGAGCTCGGTGTCCCAGTGGGACTTGCCGCCGGCCATCCAGCGGAGGGTGGGCTCGCTGCCGCCGAATTGGAGTTCGGTGAAGTGGCTCTTTTATTTTGTTAGTTGTGAGTCCTCTGTGTCTATGGTATAGAGGTGCTATATTCTTGATACTGGTAGGTGGCTATGAGAGAAGAGAGGGGAGGGTACCTCGAAGAAAGCAATCTGGTGCTCGATCTTCGCGTTCGGGGGGTTCTTCTCGCGCGTCTGCAGCGAGAAGTGGTAGAAGAGCGTGCCGGAGCCCAGGTCGGATGTGGTCTGGGGGATGAGCTCGGTTCGCATCATTGTTTGGCCATTCCAGGAGGCCGTCTCATCCTGGATTGATATGTTAGTACTGTTTGCGTCCCATGGAGAAGAGACATGAGGAGGAGAATGGAAGTACAATTGTCATGCGAATACCCTTCCCATCCTTGGACGCCGGGTTCTTGAGATCCGGGGATACCTCAAGGTAGTGGTTTGTTTTCTCGCTGCCGTGGATGTACCATTGGTAGGCGCCGACTTGGTTGGACCAGGACCCTTTTTTCTTTAGTTCAATTTTGACTAGGGTTATCTTAACAGAGAGGGAGGGGGTAGTTGGTACATTCGTCGAGTTGGTCCACGGTGGACGATTCGTTGAAGATGCCGTTCCAGATGACGGTGCCTGCTTGGACGGCGGGGATGAGGAAGAAGATGGGTTTCATTTTGTTGTTTCTTCCGTAACTATCCGTTATTAGACTTGTCTTTCTTGCTCGGCTTTTGTATGTTTTCTTGGCTATCGCTGCCTTGGGCGGAGTGGATTGGCGACATGGTTTTATATGCCATAGTTATGTATGCCGTGGACAAAATATCAAAGTAAATCCGGATAAATATACAACGTTTCAAGTTCAGTATCCTATACCGAAATCGTCACGGAAATGGTTTCATGTTGAATTGGATCGGAAGAATTCCTGCTGTTTCACATTTATCCATATATCGGGCCGAGTGCCGTAATATACCCAGGATCATCGACATGGGTCTGAGTCTGAATAGATGTATAGTTGATACTAGTATCGGATGGAAACATGTTCTTTCCGAAGCTATTAATTCTCCTGCAGAAGATAATTCCCTATTGCTGTCCTTGAATTAGTGGCCTGGTTTGTTGATGAATATAATGATGCGGGGTCTCACCTTGGGGACTTCATCTATAAGCGTCTACCCAGCTATAGAATTGTACCTGGCGCTGACAATGCGAAAACAGCTGGGAGAGTGCTTTGGTAACATTGTAGATGAGTTTGTGAAGAATATTCAGCGCTGGTGTCAGTAATGGTTTTGATCTTGAAGATCCAGATCAGCCGAAGCCGTGCTGGACCTCGGTATTTCCCCATTCGGCTTCCCCGCACAACTATTCACACCTCAGTATATCCTACTTCTACTTCTTCTATATTACTTTTCTATACTTCCTCTTCTTCCTTCTTCCCCCCTCGCATAACTTCTAGATAATCTGCAAATAATCAATCAACATGCCACCCTGCACCCTCCACCTCCTCACCCTCTCTCCCTCCTGGACCCCCTCCTCACTAATCTCCTCCCTCCGCAACGACCACGACCGCCAAATCATCGTCGCTTCACGCCCGCGCCAAACCATTGTCCCCCCAACTATCCTCGACAATAACACTCTCACCTCCAACTGGGACCTCCTCCTCCTCATCCAGTCTCCCCCAAACTCAAGCGAGCCCCCCATCCCGAACGCCCTCAAATCAGCCATCCAAGCCGAATACCGCGTCAATGTCGGCATCCCATCGCGTCTGCTCTCCACCTACGACGCCAACGACGCAGCCCTAAAGCGCACCGCTCCCCCGCCCCTCACCGGCGCCCTCGACGCTCTCCTCTCCAGCAAAGACGCACAGCCATCTTCCTCCCAGAACCTGGAACTCTCCCCGGACCTCCTCCGTTTCATGGAGACCTTACCTAAGACCCACCCGGGCCCAGTCACAATGCTCAACCTCCTCCATTTCAACCACCCCGACGGCAAAAAGAGCTACGCGGAGTATGGGAAGGCGTTCGTGCCCGTCGCGCGCAAGAGAGGCGGCGCTGCAAAGCTGGTGGGGAATGTCGTTCCCCCGCGAGATCAATCGTCCGTGGATTCGCGTGGCCGACTGGATAGACCGAGTGAGGAGTGGTGGAATGAGATCTCTATCGTGCATTATCCGTCTATTCGCCATTTTTGTGATATGCTTGCTGGGGAGGATTATCAGGCTGTTAATGCCCGCCATCGATTACAGGTATTTCTTCTTTTTCTTGGCTCTTTTTTCTCGTTTTGGGGCGAGTAACGCGGTGCTAATTCGTGCTTTAGGCTTTGAAGGATACTTTTCTCTTGTGTACGACCGAGTTTGACATCGAGGAAGCGGCTGCGAAGCTCTAGATCGGTCAAATTGTCACTTTATACAAGCGACCAATTACCCCGCCGGGTCAAAGGACACACCATTGCGCCTTACCATACGCCTCATCCGGTACTATAGATAGTACGAAGAACCAACCTATTCAAAACCCGCACGAAAGACAAACCCGTATGGACAATGCGTCTCCAATAACGAAGTTCAGTCATCTGCATGCTTTCTGCCCTGTATTTGACCGCTCAAACTACCACTACGCTCGCATGCTTTCTGCCGTCGGGCTGTTGTGATATATGGGAGCTGGGTGGTATTTGGGCCATGGAAGTCATTTCCATGATATACTTGTCTTTCTTTCTTTAACTACGCTGTTGGGCTGTTGACAGTCTTAATATACCCTTGATTCCGTTCCGCTTTGTTTCTCGCTTCCCTCGGACTTTATACATCGAAAATTATATTTGATTTCAACAGCAAATTAATGCCATCCATGACTTTGTTTTGCGACCCTACCAATGTACTCAATTCGAGAATTTCTCAGATGTATATACAGTAGTATGGCAATATATACCCAATCGACCTATTCAGAACCATTATACGAACGACTCCCAGGTCATTACGCCACGTTGGCGCACGTGAAGCTGGCGCTGCTAGGATTGTCGTGGATTGCCTTGCCGGAGACGTAGAGGCCCAGTCCGCACTATCATACAGTCTCAGTTAGTTGAATTGCCGCTTATCTCGCAACAGCGTGCGAGGAAAGAAAGAAACGTACCAGACAGCCACCGATGCCGACAATGATTAAATTAAGTACGGTCAGCATGATCTTGCGAAGGGATGCGGAATACCGGCCCCAGTTCATGAAAAGCCAGAATATCCCGCTCATGCCGTCTGTGTTGGTTAGTTTCCCTTCTTTCTTACTTGAAGTAAATCAATGGTAAAGATGCACGTACAGGTAAACCAGCTGGCAAACAGCGCCGTCTATAGCAAGTTAGTTCGAACCATACAACCAAGGGAGAGTGCATCCTACAATCAAACTCAAAAGATTGTTGAAGACAGGGATAGCTTCGGCGATTATCCAAGCAATCGTCCACAAGACCAGCCCGATCAGCACCCACGACCCGATCGATCGCCAGTTGCGCTTGTGCATGTGGTCGGTGCCTCGGAAGATTCGCACGTAGATGTACTTGCTCGCTACGTGGCCATTTATCACGCCAGCGATAATGATCTACATTGTCAGTTCAATATCGTGTCGAATGGGGCTTGAGGAGGGAGACACACGGTTGGGATGGCGATCCCGTACGCGATCTTCGAGATCAAGGGACTGGTGGATCCTAGGGCCGGCGACTTGACGTCTCGTCCGCCGTAGTAGTATATGACTACCGCTGCCACCACGTACATGCTCGTGTCGGTGAATTGCAGCAGATATAGGGTCTTGGGGTAGTCGGTGGGGGTTTTCATCTCGGAGATGAAGCCGAAGAAGGCGACGTGTCCGGCTATAGTAGGGTCAGCTACAGCAGGAGATCGAGTATACAGGAAGCATACCGTAGGCAAAGACGATGTTGGTCACCGCTAGAAAACCCTTGTACAGGCTGGTGTCCACGGTCGCGTCCACCTTCCCATTCCCCGGTCGTTGGATGGCGATCGCGATCATGGTGATTAGGACGGCCGCCACGATGCTAATGAATGCTGCATGAACCGATCAGTATGAACGCCCGAGCATGGGGTCCCTCCCCGGACTACATAACTTACACGAAATAGACATCCACGACACCTTCTTCAGCGTCCGTGGTAGCGTCAGCACAAAAGACAGCACCAGCCCTACAATCCCAAACACGATCGAACAAGTCCCATGCTCCGTCACAGTATTCATCATGACCATAAAAGTCAAGATGTGACTCCCCATGATAAACACCAGAAAGACCACCTGGGCCGTGCCCAGCAACTCGCGACCAAAAGCCCCTATCATGACCTCCCCAGCGTCCGCCATGCTGTGCACGTGTGGATACCGTAGCTTGAACTGCCCGATGACATAGCCTGTATAGGTCGCCAGGATGCCAAGGCCCACGATGAGGACGACGGCACTAGAGATGAGGGCGATCGCCAAGGTCAGCCACCAAGGCTTGAGAGGGGTAGTACGCCAATCGAGACTCACGGTGCCATCCCAAGCGCCGCCACAGCCGACGGGAGGGACAGGATCCCTAGCGAAATTGTCTCGGCGATCATGACTGTTTGGATTAATGACTGTTTGGATGTTGCGATTATATATGGACTAGTAAGACGAACTCATTCCGCATTGCCTAGGGGTCGAGTTCCTTAGTTCGTTCTTACGGTCCGTGGGTTTCTTCCAACCTACCACCATGCCATTGTGCGGTATTTGACCTCTGCAAACTCCTCGTTGCCAAAGGGGTCTTCGTATTCGGGAGCTGTATCCGCATAGTCATACTTCTCGTCGCGACCGATGGGAGGATCCTCGATTGGATCGATGGGGGTGGTGTACATGGTGGATCAAATTGACTGTCAGTTGATGGATTTTGGGTCAAAGATCCAAATTGATTGATCTGACAATAGTAAAGGCAAGACAGAAAGAGAAGCGATCGACAGTTAAAAGAGAAAAGAAAGAGAAAGTGAGAGGAAGAAAGTGAGATCCAAGCCTGATATAAGACGAGGCCCCCAACAGGGCCTAAATCTCTCGGCGTTGAACTATGTACTTCCCTGAGTAGTATCAACACGGTAATTTACTGTCATCACGATGAAGTCTACTATGAAGTTAGTGAGACATCAATGCCAAGGGCGTAAGATACAGGAAACATGGGGAGATGTCGATGCGGGGAGAGCTCATCATCATCCGGTTCCCTGCGGCCCATCCCGCCAATGAAGCCATCGACGCGCATCTGTCTCCGCTTCCCGCTTACATGGCCAATGCAACCTTAGTTTGGTGGCGTCGTCGGGAGGATTATCCATTGATTGAGCTTGGGTCTGTTTGGACGAGTTCTCTGGAGAAGGAGAAGTGTGAGCTGGAGATAATTATAGAGCTAGAAAACGACATTAAAGGTCGGAGAATAAATCGTCTAGTATATTTCTCTCAATTGAGAACCTCGGTTTTCGCGGGGTCTGAATCTATCAAATCTAGATGGGTATTATGCACATGTTCAAGTGGGGGCTGGGCGAGATACGTTAGAACGTATGTCCGTCGACAGAAGGAAAGGGGAGTCCAATCAAATGCAAATGACAATGCCAGAAGCCAAAACAAAAATGAAGAAAAAGGAGAAGAAAAAGAGAAGAGGGACAAGAAGAAGAGAAGGAGAAGAAAAACTATCGCATCGTATCAACACACCCACGATCACGCAAATGCAACTCAACACCCGCTTCAGCACAAGCAACGCGCAACGGATCAGCAGTCTCGTAAACACGAGGCTTGATCACCTTCTCGCCACCGGCCGTACCCCCCTGATAACCGGACGACGCCTCATCTTCCTCTTCCTCATCATGGAAGCAGCCCTCGATGTCGAGCCGCTGCAGCGCCCGGAACTGCGTCATTCGCTTGTTAAGAACCTTCGTCAGCTGCGCCACCAGCATCGCCAGCGAGCTCTCCTTGCAGCCTTCCACGTAAAGCGATTCCACCGACGCCGGGAGACAGCCCGTCAACGCGATCGTCGGCTCCGGCTGGTAGCGGATGTCGAGCAGGTTTGGCAGGCGAATGCGGATGTCTTTCAATGCTGTGAAGTCCGCTAGCGATCCGAACCACTCGTCGTGTGACTCGTTCGCACCTGACACCGTAAAAGGGAGGTGCTCGCCGCAGTTGTCTAGCCAGAGGGTTTCCAGGCTCTTTTTGCTGCCTGCCAGCGACTGATAGAATGCGCTAGGCTGGTATCCCTCTGCGAGGAACCGCGAGTCCGAGTGCTGATACTTGAACACCTTCAATTCCCTGCATGACTCCACCAATTGATGCATGCCCTGGTGCCCGTTGCTCGTGTTGAGCGTGATCTCCGAGATGGACGAGGTTCCTGGCAACAGCGCCTTGGGGGCCTGGTCCTGCTGAGGCTCCTCCGCGGAGCTCGTTTCTAACACAGCATCCGCTGAAAACACCCGCATAGAGGGCAACTGGAAGAAGGGGAGGATCTGCGCCGGCAAGAAGGTACCCTTCTGGTCCGCATCGCCCTCCTGGTGGCTCAACGCAACTTCCCGCAGCTTCCGGAATGCCGGCTGGGTGTGGAAAGGCATCTCTCCCTTCGTCGCCCGCTCCAGCGAACGGTCCAAGTATTTGTTGTCCCTGGGATAAACCAGCTGAAGTTTCCGCAGATTAGGTACGAACGGTAATGACAGTGCAATCCAAGCTTCCTCTAGACCGCTCTGGAGATCTTGCACCCATTGCTGGTATTCTCTCTCCCATGGACTAAGCGTCCGAGCCCAATCATTGAACAATGAGAGGTCGTCATTGGGAGAAGAGGGAGACTGGCACCGCCAATCGCGAAACTCCAGTTCGCGAACCGCCCGAGCCAGCTCAGGACGGCGGAGAATGGCAGTGAGGAATGATTGCGTTTGCGAACGACTCTTCAGTACCGCCGACCGGTAAACAAGACGCAAGAACAACTCTTGAAAACGATGGCAGACAAAGACAAGGTTGTATCTATCCTGGTGGTTTTCGAGATAGTCTCCCACGAGAAGGAAGACGTCATCGGGGAGAGACAACGGCATTGTGGATGTAACGCGGGGCGTCTAATGTTCAGGCATGGGATCCGTTGAAATAAAGCAAAATGCAAATGCAATGCAACAATATACTCCGCAATGCGAGTGGATGCTAGAAAGAAGCTGATTGAATCGAAGTAAAATGAGAATCGAATCCACCGGATTTCCGTGCCTTCCGGGGGATTTTAATACCAGCGCACCCAGCTGCGAATCCACCTTCATCGGTCATAGTAACTTAATTTTATTTGCCTTCAGGATTTTTAAGGCCTTTTCTCGCAATCGGCAGCCCGGCGCAACCTTAGTTGAGTAGCAGATCAACCAGAAAAAAAAGCGGGCCAATTGAACTCTACCATGTAGGCGGAAAATAGCAACGACCTTTTAGCATTTTCATTGGAGATCGCTTGACCTGCTCCAGTCAGTGGTTGGATCGGTGCACTTTGGTCCATGCCAAAATCCCCATGTATCTTCAATCTCATCCATGTTGATTTCTCTGTCTCCGTGCTCAATTGCACGCGAGAGGAGAATCCTCTGACTTTCCTTCACTGACGACCCCAAACCCACGGATTGAATAGTACATTTCTGCAGAAGGAGTGCCGGGCCGCATCCATGACCATTCTTTTGCAAGACATACTTGCAGTAGTGACCAAAAAGGGGATCATCGGCGTCAATGGTCGAAACATAACAATTCCGCCAATTTACCCGAGCCCATCACGATGCCAGAGTGACAATGCTGTGACAATGCTAGAGGCAGTGATAGGCAGAGTGCCATCTTCAATTGGGCAGATTGTGGTTGTTCTGGAACCATTGGGTGTAAGTCTCCATCCATCGGCCGACTGCCCCTCTTGCTCTCCACCGGGTCCCACGTTGAGGGCCACCCGATTGATTGTTCCGAACATCGAGCGATGGAGGCGAGATGGAGGCGAGCTTCTTCAATAGCCGCGGCAGCCTCGGAAGATTTGCGGTTAACAGCAAACTTTGTTTTTCATCGAGCTTAGGAAGGCGAAGCGTGAGGAAAATACATTGAATACTCCGTTTGTTTAATCCAGGTATGCTCTGAGAAGCATTTTGGTTCCATTGGCCTGGCTGGCGCAATTGATCCTATTTGTTTTCGCGTTGAGCCAAGACATTATTGGCTTGCGCTGGCGTGGAGAAATCTGACCAAACAGAACATCAGCAAGTCCGCCCTGACATCAGCGGCGGTATGCTACATGATGTTAAACTGACTTAAAAAAACGCCCATTCGAATGTTCCCATTCGAATTTCGATAACTCCGTACCTTATTTGGAAGATTCCTGGCCGGCGGCGTTCTTCCTGGCGCCACGACCAGTGGACCCTGATTCGGCTGGCCTGCTTCTTTGGGCCAGGAAGCGGGCCCTCCAGCCTGTCGTTTCGCCATCGTCCGGTGTGGATCTTCAGTTGACCGGCGTTGCTCCCCGCAATCTCCCACCACGACATGGATCATGCGGTGACGAGTTGTGCAGCATCGTGGTATTTTGTTCAACCGCGGCTGTTCACGAGCAGTTAATCTGACACCGAGGGAAGTCAATCGACACGAACGCAATGCTGTGATCTAGCGTCGGAACGGGAGTGACGAAGGCATTAGGTTTCGCTGGAGGAATAGTATATCTCTTGTTAGAGTGACCAAAGCGCCTTTCAGTCGATGATCTAAAAAGTATCACCGGTGAACTCCGCTATACCCACTGTCGCTCTCTAGTTTTTTGGCAGCCGAGCGACATGCACCTGTCTCTGATAGGCAGTGAAAGACGTCCACAATATCACCGAGTTCGGGTAGAAGACGGCTCACTGACTTGGCATCACAATGCTTTTCGTGATCGACAGTTTAGGGAAAAGGTTTCCAGCATCGCGGGATTCGCGCCACGAGGATAATGTGATGTCGAGGTCGACAGCGTGCATGCTTCTATACGACCACGTTGATCACCTTTGTCGTATCCGTCCTCACGGTCGACATCTCCAACTCTCCGCTAACGAAGCATCTCCCCCCACATATATACTTCGCAGTGGGTAACTAAACCCGTCAGCAAAGCACACATCACCTCACATTCCGAATAGTACGTACCGACAGTGCTCGCGTCGCCTCTCCTCGCCCAACTCAGGATTATCCTCCACAAATCTCGTCCCTCCAATAGTCTCAGGAGCCTCATCATCTTCCACCCACGCCACCAAAGCCGCAAGCACATTCCGCTCTTTAGTAAATGGTATTACCGCAGCTGACGGCCCGCCTCCCTGACCAATGACCCATGCCCCGGGTCCAGAATTACAGTGGAACATTCCCGGAACGCGAAAGAAGCGAAAGAAATTTTCCATCTGCGCGGACGAATACTGCATGCTAGCAGCGAGATGATCGTAGAATCGCGGCGTGTTGAAGCTGGTGATTTTGTCGTCTTGCTGGCCGTGGTGGACGATGATCTTGCCGCCTCGGTTTTGGAATTGTGAAAGATCGCTGGGCCACGTGCGGATGTTACCTGGGTTTAGGGTGTCTGCTATCTGCGCGTCGTGGAGATTGAAGCTTGATGGGTCCCATGAGGGGTCGTAGATGACGTATTGAAACCATGACTGGATGGGTATATCAGCATGTCGGGTGAGAATCGTGTTCGGGTAGCGAGTACTAACCTCGGAGTACATAAAGGGTTTTCCGGCATAGAGTCCCTCAGCAGATTTAAGCTCACTCCCTGGCTGCATGGCAGGGTATATCAAGCGACTGTTCTCGTCGCGAAGCGGGGAGAATATCTCTCGAACAGTCTCCACCTGGGCAGGACTCAAACAGTCATGCATCTGATCTCTCTCACACAGCAGAACGTCCGGCTGGAAATCGCACATCGTGGGATCCTCAATGACACCATCAAGAACACCATCAATGCCATCGCACTGCCGCAGGATATCCGAATGTATTAAACCCTTCCATTGACTTTCGGTAACGTATCGCGATGAATTGACCGACCCAGTGATCGGGAAGAAACTAGCCCTCCACGAGACGAGGTTATTGAAGTCCACCGCCGGCGCACCGGCAACTATGCCGTCGAAGTCTTCGGGAAATACATCCGCGGCGTAGATCCCCTGGCGTCCGCCGAGGGAGCAGCCAATATAGTATGACTTGCTGTGTGCTCGACCGTAGAAACGGGCCGTCAGCTCCTTGCCTATCGTCACGCCGGTGTGAAGTCTAGCAGGGATATCAGCCAACAGCCAGGTAATGCGAATTCTCAAACATACGCCCTCCAAGAAAAATCCACAACAGCGTCCGGATTGCGATATAGCGGTACAGCAGTGGTGCCATTATGCCCGTTATTAGTCCCAATCGTCGCAAATCCATTCGACGCTCCATACTCTACATCCTCGTACTTGATACCTGGGCACCTGTGAGTCAGTCCCATCTAGTATCATTTCCAAGAGTGCCGTTGTGTCGCGTACTACTCACATCCATCTATGCCCCCGTTCCCCGTCCCGAGAAATCGTCCGCTCCACTCGCGTGGTAGCCAAATCTCCACAACCACGGACGACCGGTTGGACGTCGCGACGGAGAGGGCGAGTCGACAGATGTCGACTGAGACTTGCTGGGACTGGCGGGAGCATGTGCTATCGTTGTCCGCTAGAGTCAAGTTGGTCCCTTGGGGGATGTATTCTAGGGCTTGAATGTGAGAGTTTGAGATGTGTTCTTGTGCGGGGAAGGATATACATTTTTGTTGGAATGCATCTGTTGCATGTGTGGTTATTATCATGCTAGAAAGGCAAGCTGCGAGGATAGTGAGCCAGCTGAGGAGTTTTGCAGCCATGTTACTTTATGAGTATTAGACAGATAAGGTAGTGAAGTGAGGGAAAGAGACGGGGTTGAAGTTGTACGAGATGGATGTATGCTGGACACGTGCATGAGACAATTAATGCCGGTTTTATTAACAGTCTAAACAACAATTCCATTCGTACATGGAATGTATGTATTAAAACAATAGCACGGTATTATCCAAAAGCTAAAGAATGTGATCTATCAAAAAACATGCGGACCCATCAGATACTATATATTATCTACGGAGTACTATGGACTAGTCATTCCTCCGACAATAACAAGACGCTCGAATAGGGACATCCGCCGTAGCCGCCGCGAACTTCAGCTGCTGCTTGACAATATGCGCCTCTGCGACGCGTCCCAACATCACCAAACACTCGTGATAGCCATGGAGCGCCCACACGTTATTCGGATGTTGCAGCGAGCGAGGCAGCGTATCGTCCATTCCCAGATCGGCGCCGTAAGCCGCAGCGGCCTCCTCCACGTGCCCTTGTTCTAGCAGGAGGGCTCCGTATGCATGTCGCGTCGGTTGCATCCAGCCCCAGGGTTCGTCGTAAGGAAGCCCATCGTCGCGTGAAATTGCGCGGCGCAGGTGCTCGAAAGCGATTTCGAAATTCCCGCGGCGGTATTCGAGCTCCCCGTTTAGCATGGCTTCTGCGATACCTAGGATATCGACGCATTTGTTGTTGAATAGCATTCGGCTAGCGGGGACACGTTTCAAAGCTTGGTCGAATTGGCCCCGTTCTTCGTTCGCGCGATCTACCTCCCCCGTTGCGGCCAGCGCAACTCCCTTGCCGTAATGTATCATGGTCGTCGTCACGCAGTATAGCTCTGCATCTCGCGGCAGTTCAAGGTCCAGCAGCTCCTGCCAGCGTCCGAACCGGATCAACACGTGGACTCGCATCGTGAGGAACCCCTCCAGCCAGTCCGCCATCGGGGGCGACTCAACACGGAGAAGCTCCTCCGGGATCGACTGCTCGAGCTCAGCTGCCGTTTCCAGGGCTATCGCAGACAGCCCGGAGAACATAGCCGCGTAGATCCGGAAGTGGTAATCGTGGGACCGGTAGAGGGTGTAGAAGTTGACCGGGCCCGCGCGAGCAAGGAACTTTTCGTCCGCGCGGATAGCGTCCGAGTTGGATGCTATCGCCCGCCGGTAGTCGCCACACAGAATGTCCAGGTGCGTGGGCATGTGTTGCAGATGTCCCGCGTCGGGGACCAGCCCGCGCAGGTGGTCCGCCACCACCAGGGCCTTTTCTGGCGTGCCGGACATCTCCATCAGGTGGATGTATAAGTGGAGTAGACCGGGATGGCGGAGGCCTCCCTTCTGTGTCAGCGCGCGGTCGAGAACGGCTTTGACTTCGTATGTGCGCGCGCCTGGGGCGGGCTCGTTGGTGCGTATATCCCATAGCTCCCAAGGGGTCAGATTCATCAGTGCGTCCGCGTACAAGGTTGCCACGTCTAGGTCATCGGGAAATCGCTGGTAGACAGATTGCATGGCATCGGCATACCCCTGATTCCAGGAGGAGCAGTCGTCCGTCGGCTGGGCCTGCGGGTACCTGAGCTGGAGGGCATCAATGAGAGCCGCTTCCGCGGGTTGCGCCGTCGCTGCGTATTGTCGGGCGTTGTGGATGGCGCGGTTGGTGCGTTGCACGGTTGTCTCCAGCTCTTTTTCGTCGAAGAATTGCCATGGCTTGTTGTAGTTGGGCCCCAGCGTGTATGCCAGTCCCCAGTATGCCATTGCGCAGCTTGGGTCTTGGGTGATGGCTTTCTGGAAACACTGAGCTGCCTCGCCATGGTTAAAAGCGTATGTCCAGATGATTCCACGGTCAAACCAGACCTGGGCCCATTTGTTATTTGTTGTTACTGGGCGGTGGAAGGATCCAAGGTCGAAGTAGGCGTCCGCAGACGAGGCATCGCCAGAGGCTGCATCCATGGCGTTTCAACCAGCCACTGGATGTTGAATGTATGAACAGTTAAGAAAAGAGCGCTTCCTATCCTATTATTGAGTTTGCAGGCAGGTGGTGATTAGGAGATTGGCCGGACCAGCTAGTGAACCATCGCAGATATGGGATGTTGATGGTGGAACGATTATGCCCAAGTGGGGTAAAGCGGAAGGTCACGACAATGCAATCTACTACTATCAATTCCAACATACAACCCCTAATCTTCCTTACAATGTACTAAAGATAGCCCGCTATAAGAAACAATATGGCACGAATTCTAATCGGATTAGGTGACTAAGTCCCTTCGGAGATAAGAAATTGAGACATATGAGATGTCGCCTGCAGGAAGAGGCAGCAATCATGGCTAGGAACCCAGCCAGAACCGTTCAAGAAGACCAAGCATGGTAAAACATTCGCTCCCTTCTCCAAGTCACACGTCAAGCCAGAACATTCGCAATTTGCCCTGCAAGGTCTGAGCGCCCCTTGTCCCCAGACCGACACACAGAAGCCATGTTTTGAAACAGATACAAGAAAAGAAATGGTTTGCGATAGCCGGTTGGTGACGCCCTTGCGATAACTCCAGCGCTGTCTGCGTTGTTGCTTAATCCACACATATATCTTTTTGTTCGTCGAGAGAAGTCAGCGGGTATATGGTATCTGCACCCTCACGCGGTTCCGTAATCGAACGTCCGATCGTTCCTCCTTTATCGTAACCCCAGGTCCGTCATCTCCACGTTTTCTGCCGAGCCCATCCAGAGGATGTTGTTGCACCTGGTAGAGTAGCAAGTTAGTGAATGTGTTTTCTCAAGATCGAACAATGGCGATCGGTGATAGAAGCCACCGTATCTCTATTCCGAAACGGTCAACCATCCCCCTGAACTACAAAAACGTACCTGATCAGCACCAATCCCAGCGTGCCAGTAGGCTTGCCATCAATGAATTCCTCCGTATCTCTCAGCAGTACGTTCATGTAGGAGTCAATGCTCTCGAGCGTGCCCTTGTACTCGGTTTGGCCCCATTTGAGACGGATGATAAGCTCGGTACCGACCCTAAACGCCGCGTTAGAGGTTATATTTCCGCAAAATTCACCGTGATAAAGGAGATGGAGTGATCAAAAGGTACGAGGAACGCGATCGAAGGGTGCGTGAAGGGATCGGGATCGTACCTAGCCTGCAGGAAAGGCCGGGGGTTGAGGGGTTGGAACTACAACCATATTTGTCAGTATCACCACACATAAGACCAGATCAAAGAGTAGTCCAGTGTAAAGCAGGACAAAAAGCAGGGCCAAAGACGGGGAAAACACGTACACTCATCCTTGGAGATGTGTCTGTGGTCGGAAGTCACGAACTGCGGAACGACACTCTTTACAGCCTTTCAAATGGCTTCAATCAATCCACACAGAGATATTGTCCAGCAATTCAGTCCAGTTATCTCCTCCGATCGAATAAGTTGGACTGGTCGTTGATTTGAGTCGTAGGGTCGAGGGAGGTGAGGTTGATCGCAGCGCCCAGCTTGACTGAAGGACCGCGAAAATGTGATGCGGCGAGCACTCGGGCCAATCAGGCTGGATTCTGCGTCACCGCCTTCCGGTCAGCTCAACATCGGCAACTGGTCAGTTTGGCTGTCATCACTTTTTCTTTTATTACACTTCTTCCTCTTTCATGCAAGATACAAACATACAGACGGATATCAGTCCCCGATGCTACACACGCGCAAGCTAGAACAGACGCCTAATAAACCGACAATCATGTAAACAGATCAACAATTCCCTTAAGCGGCACTGTAAACATCATATTTCACACAAAGTATCAATCATAATACATCTTAAGATCTTCCCACCGTCCAGCTAATCTCCTTAATGGAGACCTCATCCCCAGCCTTCTCATCGTAGTCATACCACTCCTCCTCGGACAGATCAATCCCACTGAACGGGGAGCCAGACTCGATGCCCTTCGCTTCCCAGTCGCCCTAAGATAGGAACGCACGTTAGCATACGTCTCCCCCAAAGAACATGTTAGTTGGACATGACGAACATCTGCCTTAAACTCGGTAAACTCCAACCCACGGCAATCAAGGTCAATCACCTTAGTGCCTTTGCGCTGGTCGTTCGCCTCGTAGCTGTGCGGACCGGCCACGATGGAGGCGGAGTGGGTTTTCTACATTTTTAGTCAGTTAGTCGGGCGCTACATGCGGTGTTGTATTGTATTGTGCATTTTCTCTGCACTGTTGGAGGTGATGCTGTCGGTGCAAAACGAACCTGGCACATCTTGCACTTCCAAACGAAGTTCGCCTCGCCTCGACTTCCTGGGATTTCATTCGTCTCCTGGGGGATTGTCAGCGATGAATTCTATTTTTAAGGGTTGGTATTTTTCTTCTCGGTTTCAAACGTACAAACCGGTTGAAGCTGACCCAGTTCGGGTGCGTCTCGCGACAGGATGTACATTGCACCTTGAAGGTATAGTAGTACGGCTCCTCCTCGGTGTCCTTGGGACGAAGATCGGTTACTCTATTTCTTTGTGAGCACTTATCTCCAGAATGTATTTATAGTTGCCATGCTTCCAAGTAAAAGACAGTAGCAGTAGGTAGTACTGCGGTGCGGGGAAGATCCATGACGGATAGTGGGATGATGGAGCGAATGTCAAAGAGTAGGCGGAAGATGGGCCAGTCTTACCCGGAGAGCTCGGCGGAGAGAACGAGGGAGAGCATGGTGGTTGTCTGGTGTTGCGCTTTGGATCTGCAATAGATCTTCAGAGTGTACTGTACCTTGTCGGAGCTTGGATGAAGAAATCCAAGTCGCTTTATCGGGCCATGTGGGGTCGTTGCCTTGGTTGGTCTTCGGCCCGCGTTGTGCTCGCTGGGGGCTACGCACCCTGGCCTCTACCAGGATAGACATAGTCCTGCTACGATTTTCCTCGATATTTGGTCGCGAGATACTAATGGTAGGTATAATCTGGTTTACTACGATATTTTAATTATTTACTTTTATTCCTTTTGGGAGGTCCAATACTAGTCAAAACTCATATTGTAGGGATATATACAACGCCTAATCATGCTAGGTCAGTCCACTCCATGGAACGGATCCAACCAAAGAAATAGAAAAAATGTGTACAAAGCATCGCATCGTCAAGGAATTCTAGGCAATATAGATACACGCAAGACCGACGCTTACAGACGGCTCTGCTGGGAATCCTGGCCCACCGGCTTCGCGGCGAAGGCGTTGAAGTACGCGTTGAGCGCATCCACGGTCCCGCTTCCCTCGGTCAGTTGCACGGTACAGGCAACGTGGCTGTCGGGGCGGACCACCACCACGCCACCCAGCTCGGGGTTCAGGCCGAGCTTCTCGTGGGCGGCAAACTGGGCCTGGGGGACGCGGACATCCGGGATGTCGTCGGAGTAGAGATGGTGGTGGTAGTCGCGAAGGATCTTGGGCACGGAGTCCACGTCCACCTGGTTCTTGTTGGCCGCGTAGATCACGCACAGGGTGAACAGCTTCGAGTGGGGCTGGTGGCGCTCGAAGAAGGACACGTCGGCGAGGTCCGGTCTCCGGAACGTCGAGAGGAATGAGCGCTCCTTCTCCAGGTTGGCCGCCAGGTCGGTGATGGCCTTCTGGGTCCGGTTCTGGTTGCCGGCAAAGATGAAGATGCGGAATGCACCGTTGGCCGGGATCTCCTGCTCCAGGGCCACGAAGTTGGAGTCCGCCAGGCGCGTGACCTTGCTGGGCGTGAACGCACGCCCGGGGGTCAGACGCGCCCCGGGGATGTCGAACAGGGGAGACTGGGCGGGATGGCTGGGGGACCAGGTGAAAACGCTGGGCTTGTAGGCCACGCCGTAGCCACTTGTGAACTCGCAGGACGACTTGAAGGTCTTGACGAACTCATCCTCCACACCACCGTCCTTGACCACGGTGTG
Organism: Aspergillus campestris IBT 28561; assembly: GCF_002847485.1. Lineage (NCBI taxonomy): Eukaryota > Fungi > Ascomycota > Eurotiomycetes > Eurotiales > Aspergillaceae > Aspergillus > Aspergillus campestris. The sequence goes on from NW_020194337.1 coordinate 982,551, forward strand.
GCTGGCCGATCCGACCTCGCCGGCATTCGGGCGGCGCTTGGAGAACAGGGCCGCATACTTGGAGTCGAAGTCCAGCAGGGTCTCGGCAATGTCCTTGCGCTCGGTCTCGTAGGTGCTCAGAATGGAGCGGTCGGCCATTCCGGACTCGACGAGATGGAGCTTCCAGGCCATGTTCAGCGCGTCGTGGAAGGCCGTGTTCATCCCCTGACCGGCCTTGGGGCTGTGGGTGTGGCACGCGTCACCACCCATGAAGACCCGCTCATCCAGCGTGTACTTCTCCGAGATACCCTGCCCAATGGGGTAGACCGAGTACCATTCCACGCGGTCCCACTCGAGCCAGTAGGGCTTCAGGATCTTCTTCGCGGTCTCCTGGACCTGCTCGACGGTCGCCGTCTTTCTCGGGTGGAAGTCGGCGTCGGTGGAGGAGGCAATCTGGACGTAAAGACGGACCATGTTGTCCTCACGGGGAATGACCATGATCGAGCCAGCATCGGAGTGGATGGTGCACTTGGTCTATTAAAACAACAGACGCGGGTCAGCTGGAAGTTCATCCCAAATAGACGAAAAGAAAGAAAGGAAGGAAGGCTTACCTCGATATCAGGGAAGTTGGTCCTCACAACACCGTCCATGACACCCCAGACGTAGGAGATGGGGTCCTTGTGGTGGATCTTGATACCCAACTTTTCCCGGACGAAACTGCGGGCTCCCTCACCACTGAAGAGGTACTTGGTGCGGACCGTCTCGGCGACGTTGGTGTCGATGCATTTCAGCTGCACCTCGACCGGGTAGGTCGCATCAGCGCCATCATTCTGGAAGTCGACGATGGTCCAGGGTCGCTCGACGGTGGTGCCGGCCTTCTCGATCTCGTCCAGGAAGACGCGCTCGATCTTGCCCTGGTGTACCAGGGTCGTGAAAGGGTACCTCGTATCGATAAAGCGCGGGCAGCTCGGCCAGCTTCCCGTGCGATGGATGCCCTGCTCCCCGGGCAGGGGATCCCAAAAGGCGACATCATACACCTTGGCGGGGTGGTGGGCCATGATCTGACGCTTCAGGCCCAGGTTGCGCAGAATTTCTGTCGACCGCGGCTGGATGCCATCGGCGCGACCCGTGGCCGTAGGCAGCGGACGGTTATCGATATGCTTCACCTTGTATCCCCATCGTGACATGCAGAGGGAGAGTAGATTTCCGACAGGGCCGGCGCCCACGACAACAATGTCGTAATTTTGTTGCGAATGGACCATTGCGGTGGCAGGACTGCGATCACACACGGACGCTTCTCGTTGGTCGACGCTGATGTCACCGCTTCGGTAGTCTCGTATAGGTGGGGGAGGATGATCGACACAAAGGCGGTTGGGGATGTGCTTTCTTAAAGAAAGGATTCAAATCCTAGTCAAGGCACGCTCGTGGGATGTATCAACCAGATGAATGGAAAAAGAAAGTAGTAGATACTGAAATGGAAAAAGAAAAAGAGAGAATCCATGGGGACGAAAGGAGCTTCATATATGGTGAGCATGATTGGAGGTGTAAGATCGCGAGCTGACCAGAGGGACCACCACGGCACTCATAGTCGGCTGGATCATGCGGGGGGTTTAGAGAGAGTGTAATGGTATAGGTTCGTCAGGAGTACCTTAGGTAGTGGCTCTGGTAATACCAAGTTACCGACCAAAGCACGATGTGGGGGGAAGACAAGACGAATGAATGCCGGGGTCCTTTCCGAGCGGTGCTGGACTGACTGGGCTTGAAAGCGGCTAAAGATTCGGTAGTGTGGAGTGGCCCCACGTGATCGGGTCCCCGGTCGGCATCATCGCCGGGTCTTTTTCCACCTTTATACCAATTAGTACATTCAGATCAGAATGCACAGTCACCCTTTCCATTCAGGGTTCTTTACGGATTACAGTATGTATGGAGTGTATTGATGCCATCTACAATCTACGTCCATGGTCTTATAGTATATAATACCAACTAATGGGTGTGTACTAGATGAGCACTCGCTTCGAGATGAAGATGTCCACGACCAGGTACCTGATCAGCGTATACTAGCAGTAGGAATAAACCAACAGTATGTGGAGGCTATTGATATCAACACAACATACAATGCTCCATCAGCATGCCTCCTTCCCCCAGCCCTAAACTCCAGCGATCCCGGTAAGACATCCGAACCAACGACATCATAGTCTTCAGGAACCGTCTCGACTGCCCTGGTGGCTGTCAATACCCGACGGCCAATGATCGTGCATGCAGCGGTCCATCGGTGGATTGCCTTGGGTTTCAGTTCTACTTCTAAGGTCTATTGCGGCTCCCCTCGTTCCCTGATAATGTCCATCCCGCGGGTAGTCGGATTCGGCTGTTCCTTTTGTTTGATGCCTGAGGAATTCCCTAGCCATGTCGCATCCCGATTGCTGGCCCGACTCATCTCCGGGATACCAAAGTAGCTTCATGTCTACCGCTTCAAGTGCCTTGGAGATCCCAATCAACATGCCTACCATAACCCATATGGATCATCTCCCACGATTCTCAGCTAGCAAGGAACAATGGCGGTTAATGAGCATCCGAGGTAGAGAATTCATCAGTTGACGGAGAACCCGCGGCATCAGCGACGGCATCCCGAGTTTTCGGGGAAGGGCCCAATGAAGAAGCATGCTCGATTTCTATCCTCGTTGGATCTAGCTCTGTGGATCATGGCAATCATCCGTGGCCTCTTTACACCATGATTCCAGAATAAACCAGGAATCTTTGGGTCATAAACCCACCGCGAAACTCCCGATCTAAAGGCGAGACATCCATTCAACACCCTACTTCGACATATCTAAAGAAATATCAGTTGGGTGATCAAGACGCAGAACCAGTGCGACCATCCTAATGACAATGGAAAACCGAAAGAAATAGCAATTACGAAGACATATCAGGCTAGCCTCTTCAAGTGGGCGAATTGATGAAGGGCAAGCTACATGCCAAATCCAGTAAGGTGCGGGGAAAGAACATCATCAGCGCAGCAGAACAGTCCACCACAGCCACACCCCACACCGATGATCTTTATTCGCGACCAAGACGAAGATGATACCACAGAAAGATGAAGATCATGATTCAAGAACATGCGCACATAGAGCCTCCGAGACCTTAGAGATGCATTCCATCGCACAGTATCCCCCGCCACTATCAGAAGATCACCTCCTATCGCTATCTATCCAAATTCAAGACTGGCTGCTCAACCATGGCTCCTTGATCAAGGACATTAGCACTCAGACCGTCCACAGTGTCCAGTCGCACCCGATCGGCGTCACTCTATTTCCGACACTATTTCCTCGACAACGATTCCAACAGGCCCTGGAATTGCAGTCTATCTACAATGAGCTCTACTGCGCCGTGGCCGAAGATGAACAGTGGATTTTGAGCGCTATTGGAGATCTCCTACCCATCGACCCGCTCGCTGCGGCTCTCTGGAGAATTCACCAGGATGTGAAGCGACTGGGAGGATACGTCCAGCCGATCAGTGCCGGCATATTTCGCTCTGATTATATGCTTCAGGATGAAAGCACAGACCCCGATGGCGAACCGTCCAGCATACCACACGGGTCACTAAGACAAGTTGAGTTCAATACGTTCTCGTGCGCCGGGGCTTCCCATGCCAACAAGATTGTAGACATGCACCGACACCTTGCAAGAACCGGTGTCTACAACGCCAACAGCACCCCCAGCGAAGATAGCACAGACAGCAGCCAGCTCATAGTTCCCTCCAATCTCCCACGCAACCGTAACATCGAGTCTCTAGCAGCCGGGCTAGCCTCCGCCCACGCAGCCTACGGCCCACCGAAAAGCAAAGTAGCAAGCAAAACGGCAGTCATATTCGTCATCCAAGACCAACTAACCAACTTCAACGTGGCCGACGAACGGCCCATCGAATACGCCCTCTGGGACCAAGACCTCCCGGTCCCAGCCTATCGGCTCAACTTCGGCGACGACATTCTCGAAGACACGTCCCTCACAGCCACAGGAGAACTCCTCTTCCACCCCCCGTGGCTCAACTCCACCAACCCAGTCGAGATCTCCGTCGTCTACATGCGCGCCGGCTACGAAGCCCACGAGTACGACGAGGTCGGTATCCGCGCCCGCCTGCGCCTCGAACGCTCCCGCGCCATCAAATGTCCTTCGCTCCTCGCACACATCGCAACCTTCAAGAAAGTCCAGTACGCGCTCACCCGCCCCGGCGCCCTAGAGCACTTCCTCGCCCCCGAGAAAGCCGCCGCCGTCCGCGCCACCTTCGTCCCGATGTACCCTATGGACGAGTCGCCCGCGGGCCAGGAAGCCCGCAAGCTGGCGACCGACCCTGCGCTCGCGGAGGACTACGTGCTGAAGCCCTCGCTCGAAGGCGGCGGGCATAATGTCTACGGCGACGCGATTCCCGAATTCCTAGCCTCCCAGCCGCCGTCGAGATGGGGCGCGTATATCCTGATGAATCGCATTCCGTCTCCATTCGCGGCCAATATGTTGATGTCGTCTGTTGGGATGAACTCTGGCGGGGTGATCTCGGAATTGGGAGTGTTCGGATCGTGTCTGTGGCGGACGGGTGTAGATGGCCGGTCGTGCGAGATGTTGGAGAATTCGCTGGCTGGGTGGTCGTTTAAGACGAAACATCAGTATACTGAGGAGATGAGCGTGGTTAAGGGGTATGGGTGTTTTGATACGCCTTTGTTGGTTTAGGTCTACAGTCTGCTATACCTTTCGTTGCATAGTTTGGGGGGACCTTTTACTATTTGTACAGATGGGATCAAATCATGGTTTTGGTGCAACTCTATAAAAAGGGGATTTCAAGCTCAAATGTCAATAGGCTCTGAACAGTGACAATAATATACATTGCAAGTACTACCCTCTATTGAATGGTATTGTTATCGTGCCTCTGCAATTCACCGGATGACCGTCAGTAGAAAAGACAGGGACAGTGAAGTAGAAACTCAGGATAAGCAAGTAAAAACAGACAATAGAATAAGGGACATGAATAGACTCGACAATAAGATTATCTCCATTCACCTATTGCCGTCAACAGCCTGGAGAATAGGATTGATTAGTCCAATCAATAATAGTATTCACCAGCGCAGAAGTATGTGCTCAACACCCTACAGTCATTGTCGCTTGAATCGAGTCTGTTCTGCACTGGGCCATTGTAACCAGGCTATTGTTCGAATAAGGGCTCTATGTATCTCAATAAACAATGGAGATTGAATAGGATTGAATAGAAGAATAGGAGGATAACTCCAGCTGGATGCATCTCTATATCTCATCCTTCTTGGCTATATCGTTCTTTTTGTTTCTTCGCTACACCTCTTTCTCTTGTTTACAACGTTGCAACTCTACTTGATTCTATAATTCTAGTGTCTTTGATCACAAATAGTCTTCAGTATCTTGATCTACCGAATCACATTGCTCGATTGCTTCAACGTCTCAATCCGAGATGGACGACCACACTTTCGAAGTCCCCATAATGCTGAGCGCGGAGTAAGATCATCATATCATACCCTACTGCACACCACGATACTAATCAAGCAGAAGAAACCTCACGTACGAGGATATCTCAAAGCTCAACCCCTTTTACGACGACTACAGAACTCTCTGGAACGCGTCCCCAGAGGCGCCCGCCAGCGCAGTCTCCTCCAACACTTCCTCAAGAAGCTCATCGCTGCGTTCCGTCCGTTCTCGCATCGAGTCATACTCGTACTCTCCAGAACTGGAGACTCCGCCTCTGCGCATCCGGCCTGGTGCTCGAGCCACGGCGCCAAAGGCACCGGGCCTGGTTCTCCATGATGGAAATCAGTACAAGCCGACGTACGACTCGCATCACAGGCCCACTCGTAGCCACGTCGCGGTCGTGGACTTTAACCTCGATAAGCCGCTGCCTCCTATTGATGAGACGAGGCTCTGCAAGGAAGATCTGCTGGCTCTGGATCTTGTGGATAGCTCGGTGAAGCAGAGGTTTTCTTCGCATAAGAAGCTCTTTGGGGTGGATGGCTGGCTTGGGGATCTGAGAGATGAGCCTGTTCAGAAACCCAAATTCAAGACCTTCAGGGATTTGCGGAAGAAGATTAAGGACCACGTGGAAGAGATTGTGAGTTCTTCTATGTCCCCGGCGATACTTCCACACACTTATATCAAAATCAGGCTGGAGACGTCAAGAATTATCCGAAGCAGTTCAATTTCCACCACGACACTCAGCGCATGACCATTGTGCCAAAGCCCAGCATTCCCATTTCGCTGGATCCTCTCACACAAGCCAAACTGTACTCGGACCTGGAGGTCATCGTTTGTGTCAGTGCCAATCGGTTTCTAGTGGAGCAGTACAACGATGGTCATCTCTCGAAAGAATCGATCAAGAAAACCATCAACTTCTGGTACTCCAAGAACAGACCGCAAGTAGCTGAGTTCCAGTTCGACCAAGCCACCCAGCGCCGTCTGATCATGCTCAACATTCGAGCCCTTAAGTTCCACGGGGAGAGCACTGCTAACCCGGTCCTCATTCACTCCAACCTGCACAACTGGAAGGCAATAGTCAAGGAGATGAGCGTCCGCACATTCTGCTCTCCCGACAGTGTGATCCGCAAGCACATGTACGACATCCATAAGCTTCTCAATATGCTGGGAGCACCCGTAGCTACCTTTCTCGCCTTTGAGGACTTGCAGATGGAGACACTTCTGTTGATGAAGCAGCGTCTGAGCGAGAAAAACAGTGCGAAGCGTGGGAGCAATACACTGGTTTGACTGCCGCTGCTGAGACCCCTGTTGTTTGAAACTGATATCGTCCTCTGGACTGAGCGCGGGGCGCCATCCTCTGTGACGCGAGATACCCTACAAATCGTCCATGTTGTTCTTAGGGCCCCATTAGCCTACTAGCGAATTCATTAGCCTGGTACTAGCGAGTCGTTGAGCTTGGATTTTTTTATCGTGCGGATAACCAGTGGGTTCGTTCACGTGTATTTCGACAAGAAAATAAATTAATAAAATAAACTTGAGATTATAAAGTCGAGCAGTCTCAAAAAATGACCATCTCAACAAAGCTGTTACTCCTTTAGACAAGCTTATATAGTTGGATAGAATGAAGCGCGACGTTTGTTTATTTTCTGTTGTATGGAGAAGCCAAGGCACGTGGGGCGACGTCATAGGCCCGCGCGAATTCACAAGAGAGGGAAAAAAACACAACAACTCATCGTGTCCACCTCAACACCATGGGATCCATCCTGGTTGATGATCCTGTCCCGAGGCAGGACTTTCTTCCTTCTTATTCCGGTTATGATCTGTTGCTGTCTTCCCAACGATTCCGTGCTTTTGAGAAGCGCTGACCGCTGTGTGTTCTGCTCCCTTGCTGTGAGGCCTCTAGTGCCATTGCAATAACTGTCTACTAATTATCCCTTCTCTCGCTATGACAGTCTGACCCTGGTTATCCCCGCTATAGCCCTGTCGCACAGAGCTTTTAGCAGCGGTTTTTCGATCTTGACCCACAGTACCGTTACCGTTCACGATGGCTGGTCCTATCCATACCTATGGCCCGACGTGCCTTCTACGCGAAGATGACCCGGAGCCGTCCGCATGGTACGCGCAGGACACGCCGCCCAAAGTCCGTGCTCAATTCTTCTATAATTCCTCGTTACCCATCGATGATCCCTTGAGCTCGCTTCCTCCGCCAGCGGCTGATCCGGAGGATGAAGACGGGCCGCCCCAGCCCTTTTCGGTCAAGGACAATATCGCGCTGGAGGAGGCTTGGTTGTCCGCGCACGAGGCGGCAAAGCAAAAGGCATCCGGAATAACAGAGTGCCAGGAGAGTCCACAATCAAAAAGAAACTCGGTGCTGTCGATACCAGAGCAAACTCCAGTCTTAGAGACAGGGCACAGCAAGCCGGCCAGAGACCACGCGGGTAGCCTGGTCGGAGGTCGACGAAGCTCAACAAGCGCTCCTGCGCGCTCTCTAGACCATGACGCACCGATCAGACCTCGCACCCATCAAGGGACAGGTAGTGTCGAGTCGGGATCCGGACAATACTTGGAAGGCTTACACACTCGCGCTTCATTGGACAGAAACGTAGGAGAAATTGATAAGGCCGGCAGTATCAATCCTCGCAAGAGAGATCAATCTCCGACTGGTAACCGTCATGCCAATAGACGCCATGTTAGTGAGTCTCCGAAAAGGGACGACACGGCGATCGAGGTTCCGGATAGCTCCAGTCCTCGCGGCTACAGATCTCGCGAGGCGAGCATCAGTGGTTCCCCGTTTGCAAGGACTGGTTTCACTCAACCCCAGAGTCCATTAGGGCGCTCCGTTGAATCTGCTTCGTCCAAGGATGATGTCCAGGCGTCCCGTAGCGAGCACCATACTAGAAGCCATAGCCACTCGGCTCCTAAACCCTCGGGGCTCAGGACGAGTGTTCACCTTGAACGGTCTCCAGATGGGCCTTTGGAAGAGGAAGAGTCGGACGGGCCCAGTGAGAACCAGATCCCTCAATTTCAGATTCCCGTGGGTGTTTCTCGACTTCATCTAGTGCAGCTTCCAGATTTAAAGGTACCGTATGGCATGTGCCGCACTTCCCCGTGCACAGACCCTATCACAGGCAAGATCTAATGTCTACAGATGAAACCAATATACTGGCGTCCTCTTCACGATATATCGAATGTCGTCCGATCGACGTGGTTCTACAAAAATACCATGCTACCCGTTGAGACCGAGCTTGCCAACAAGCTGGAGGACGGATATGTCTACCTGAAGCCGTGGACGGAGACCTGGCAAGATGAACTCAACAGCTGTGTTGAAAATGGGGCGGATGCTGAGATGAAGGTTATGCATCGCCTATGGCCAAAGGATATCACCCGACCCCAGAGCAGGGCCACATCTTCTCCCGAGCCCGGAGCATCGGGCTCTGCAGCTAGCGTGGCGGATGCAGAGCACAGCATAGAGGCTGCGCTCCTTGATGAAAATCGCGCCGCTGGCGGCACAACGCTACACTCTTCGGATACGAATCCTTATATCAACTCGAGTGTCATCTACGTTGGTGGAATTCATGCTCAGATTCTCCGTCCGAGTTTACTCCCATCAGCATCCAGGGGCCGGAGACCTCTCAGCGCAATCCGCAAAGGGCGGCAGATTGGTATTCCGGTGGTTCGTGGCTTCAGTCGCAAATTATGGGACCATCTGCATCCATCCAAGCCTAGCCCTGTGGATGTCCGGAACTATCTCCGGGGTACCCAATCTCGCTCCATGCCCAGAACATCCGGGCGACCGGTTTGCTACTCCTGTGCGATAGAGGAGTCACGGCCAAACCCAACGGACTTGGTGCTCGTTATTCACGGTATCGGACAGAAACTCTCGGAACGCATGGAGAGCTTCCACTTCACGCATGCCATCAACGCCTTTCGCAGAGAAATCAACATGGAGCTGAACAGCGAGCCAGTCTGGCCGCATGTGCGCCCAGGTCACGGCGGCATCATGGTCCTGCCTGTCAATTGGCGTTCGACTCTATCTTTAGAAGACGCCAGCCTGGAAGCTCATAACGTTGAGGATTCGACTGCCAATCACTTCACGTTGAAAGACATCACCCCGGAGACGATTCCCGCCGTCAGGTCTTTAATCAGCGACGTGATGCTCGATATTCCGTATTATCTGTCCCATCACAAACCCAAGATGATCCAAGCGGTCGTCAAGGAGGCGAATCGCATATATCGTCTTTGGTGCAACAATAACCCCGGGTTCCAGGAGCATGGTAGGATTCATTTGCTTGCGCATTCCCTCGGGAGCGTAATGGCGATGGACATTCTGAGCAACCAGCCTACCAAAATCCCGCACTTTGATTTCTCCCAACCTGACATCCGCAGTGACATTTTTGAGTTTGATACAAAGAATTTGTTCCTCTGTGGCAGTCCCGCTGGATTCTTCCTCCTGTTGAACAAAGGTACACTTCGCTTCTCTTTTCCCTTGCATTACTCCAGCTAACAGTGAATACAGCAAACTTGATGCCCCGACGAGGCAGAGACAAGCCCGGCAGTGAAGGAGAAGACCTGTTCCGCGGAGTCGCAGGCGAAGCGAACAAATACGGGTGTCTCGCCGTAGACAACATCTACAACATCATGCACACAACCGACCGTAAGCAACCCCCACCCCCATCCTCTCCAATCCCACTAACAAACCCCCAGCAATCGCCTACCGCATAAACGGCACAGTCGACAACGACCTAGCCCACACCCTCCGCCCAGCAACCATCCCCAGCGCCTCCTCCTCCTTCTGGACCTCCCTCGGCAGCGTCTTCCGCTGGAGCACCCCCTCCTCCCCCTTCCACACCTCCAACTCCACAAACCCCGCCCGCCCCGGCGCCCTCCGCAAAATGCCCACCACCGTCGAAATGGAGACCCACGATTTCACCCGCGAGGACATCGCCGAGCAGCGCATGCTGCTCCTCAACGACAACGGCCAGATCGACTACTTCCTCTCCGGCGGCGGCGGGCCCCTCAACATCCAGTATCTGAATATGCTGAGCGCGCATAGCAGCTACTGGACGCTGACGGATTTTGTCCGCTTCGTTGTGATTGAGATTGCGAGGAAGCAGGGGAGAGAGCATGCTTTGCCCGCGTTCGCGGCGGTGAAGAAGGGCGGGTGGAAGATTCATAGGGGTTGGGGTGGTTGATTCTTTTTGATTGTTGTCTCTATCTGTGTTTCTATCTTATATGCATTTATACATGCATACACTCTATCTCAGAACTATACTCCTCTCTCTCTCTCTTTTTGGCAAAGTATGTCGCAGGTTTGGTGCTCAGTGCTTGACAGCTCTAGTTAAAACTCTCTGTTCTATTTAATATGCACGTTGTGATATTGTCAAAATGCTGTCGTGTGGGTATTTTCCGTCGTTTATGACCTTGGTTGTCGGCTTGCTTGTAATGAGATTACACATTTTGGTGTAGAATATAGATTGTCACCAAGTCTGACCACACTGTTTTTATTGACATGATGTATACTATGTAAACAGTAACTAGTGATATCTCCGTTCTCAATTCCCCCTGCAATACTACTCCTCATCAGACCACACCTTATGCCCCGCTAATTTTATCAACCAAGGGACCCAAGTAAACCACCCGACATATATAGCTATATATAGAATCCACCACATCTACTAGGTTATAAACTCATTCCCCCGACAAAACGCCCCCCATCATCAAAGCCTGCACCAACCCCCCCTTCTCGATGCGCCCCTTCCCAGGAGGAAGCACCACCAACGCATTAGCGCTCGCAAAGCTGCCCACCCGCGAGCTGCGCTGTCCGACGCCGTCGAGTCCCGAGCTTGCCGCACGCAGCCGGCCGTCGGAGCGAGACGCTACCACGATCGCGCGGTGGTACTCTGTGCGCTTGGTGTCCAGTGGGAATGCATGTTCCAGGGTGACTGTTACGAGGGGTAAGCCGAGGGACGGGCTTGCGCTGGGATGAGCGGCTAGTCCAAGGAGTTTGTGGAGGGAGGGGAGTACGAAGAGGTTGAGGGTGACGAGTGCGGAGGCGGGATTCCCTGGGAGGGAGAAGATGAGTTTTGTTTGGCGCTCTTGTTGCTGGTTTGGTTGGACTGGGGAGGATGATTTGAAGGGGACGGTTGCGAATGTGGTCGGTTTGCCTGGTTTCATGGACACGCGGCCGAAGTGGATGGTGCCGCCGAGGGAGCGCTCGATGGTTGGTTTGAGGAGGTCGAGTTCGCCCATTGAGACGCCTCCGGTTGTGACGATTACGTCGACGTTGGTTTTGGCCTTGCCGACTCCTCGGAGGGCGTCTCGGAGGCTCTGTTCTAGCTCTGTTGCTGGGGTGTCGCGGGCGATGCCTAGGTCGACGGTTGGAAACCCCCATGAGGTGAGACAGGCGAGTAGGGATGGGCGGTTGGAGTCGCGGATTTGTCCTCCGTGGAGGATGCGCGGGTCGTCATGTTCGACTAGCTCGTCGCCGGTGCTGAGGACGCCTACGCAGGGTTTCTTGTAGACCTTTACGGTCTTCGTTCCGGTTGCTGCTAGGAGACCCAGTTCGCCCCCGACGGGCGTGATCGTGTCCCCTTTGCGCAGGATCCTCGATCCCAACGCGACGTCGCTGCCTGGCTCGCGGACATTTTCGCCGGGTTTGATGTCGCCGGTGAGGATCTCGACGGTGGCCTCCTCTTGGCCGTCTGATGTCGAGGTTGCCAGAACGGTGTCTTCCACCATTGCCACGGAGTTGGCGTTGGGTGGGAGGGGAGCCCCTGTGGTGATTCGAGCAATAGTACCCGGTTCGAGAGGTGACAAGGTCCCTCCTGGATTAGCATGGGTGATTGAAGCGACAGGAAAGACACCCTTGGTGCTGGGGCCCGTCTCCGCAGATGCAGGTGCAATCACGGCGTATCCATCAACAATACTGGCTCGGTAGGCCGGTACTGCCTCTCCAGCGTAGATGTCTTCGGCTAGAACAGAGCCCACTAATGCAATGTTCACCGGGGCATCGACCACTACTGGATCGGGAGTCTGTTGGCTGATGACCCGTAGGGCGTCGTCCACCGACAGCATCGGATAGGGCGACTCGCGGTATCTCCGTGTAGGCCCTGCATTGGGATCGTTCGATTGTGGGCGCTCGGACGGCGACGTATGCGCTTTCGGGATAGCATGCCCATGCCCATGTCCATGTCCACACGAGTGGTCATGGTTCCCGTGATGATGGTGGTGATGATGATGATGGCCATGTTGGTGATCCCCTCGATCAGACGTTTTCTGACTACCAGAAGATACACCTGCTTCGGCCTCAAGCTTCTTCACACCGCCGGCATGAAGGCTTCTTGAATTTGCACCGGCTGCTTGCATACACGCGTGCGGGAGGAGCTTGAAGACCGCTTCGAGGTTCTCCTTGGCACCCTTGGGCGATCCAGGAAGAGTGATAATCAACGATTTGTCTCGGACGCCTGCCACTGGCCGGGACATCATTGCAACTATTTGACTGGGTGAGTGACCATTGGATAATCAGGTGCAGCGATCCCTACATGGAGTGACTTGCAAGGACGAGGCAATCATGCCGTGCCTAGTTCCTTGTCAGTCATTGTTCAACCATCCTGGAAAGAAGCAGAATATGCTACTCACACTAATCCAGGCGCATGGCGATGAATGAGGGGCGATACAGCCTGTCCCAGTAATCAGTCAGATACATAGGGTTCCATCTCCAGCATTAGACCACGAACCTCGGGTGTATTGTCCTTGACTGCAAACCCTGTCCCCCCACTGAGCAGAATCAGATTGACCCAATTCGGACCATCCGTCCAGTCACAGACAGTACGCTGGATTTCCAGCACATCATCTGGGACGATCTTAACGAGCGGTCGTCCCCAGTTGGATCCCTCGGCTGTAAAGAAGGGCGTGAGAGTGTCCACCACTTTATCCGTAGAGGGATCCTGGGAAGCCGTGTCGGAGACGACTAGGATTGCTGCTTTCAGAGAGTTATTATCTGACATTTTGTATATTGTTGGGCAGTGGATGAGTGGTTGAGGGGGAGGTGAAGAGGGAGAGTTGGGCTTATCGGAAGTGGGGTCCAAGTAAATATACTATCGGGTTACTTACTCCGCGGAACTGTCCGATCTATATATCTCAGTCTTCACAACAAACTTGATGTAATTTGAAATTACACTTGGGAGTATACTATGTCGACAACGAAAGAAAAAAAAAATACAGAGAACAGCATTTTACAATTACGTTCTCTGCCCTGACTCCCCGTATCCAAGGTATTAAAGCCTCCTTCGAAAGTCCGTAGATGTAATCATTTCATTCCATATCTGAATTCGCTAGTTGAAGTAGGCAAGCGTAACCAGACCCAACGGGGGGATATTCACGCAAGAACGTAATCTGATCGTTCTCGTCGATCCCAGAGGTCAATGCGATGTACAAGAAGAGGCAACACTGGCAGTCACACGCAATCCCATTGCCGATACCCTATTGTATGCCATCCACACCGGCTGGTCTATCACGGCAGATCCAGCGGGATAGCCAGCCACGCACCCAAACGACCCTACAGTCAAATCGGACCCATACGCCTCAATGCGGTATATAAGAGGAGAAAAAGAACAGATAATAAGTCATACAAATGGTTTCTTCTGGCACCACGAAGTCTTCTTCCGGAGAAGACGTGCTCTCCGGTGCTTAAGCTCCAAAGTCGGTCGCCTTTCCTCCAATCAAAAGTCCCACGATAAGGCCGAATAGACCGAGGACGGAGCTGAAAATCTCGATGACCAGGATCTTGACGAACCTATAGACCGGGTCGTTAGCTTCATATCCATCAAAATTCGAATCAACGTGGAGGAGGACGAACAGGCTGGGGTCGGCGGCATCAGCAAGGGCCGCACCACTTCCGTTGATACCGACAGAGATACCGCAGATCAAGTTACATGCGCCGACAGTGATACCGCCCCAGAAGAGAGCATATCCAGTATAGTAGCTGCTTCCCGACAGGATCTCATCATTGTCGACCAGGTTGAGCTTGGACGAGAAGACGATCGCCATGATCACACCGTAGATAGCCACGACCTCGCAGAAGATAATCGAAATCAAGTTCTTTGTTCGAATTCGGGGCGCCTTGACGCCTCCGCCGACGATCGAGGAGCCTGTCAGGAAGATACCCCTGAAGCACCGACTGTCAGTGACCGGACAGACACGATAACGCAGGAATGACCATACCATGCGGCGCCCACTACCGACAAACCAATACACATCGCAATACCAATGGTCGCCCAGGCATAGGGAGACACCGATTCAAGGAAATGGCCGACCTAGAACACGAGTCAATACGAGGAAGTCGATCGGACATGGAACGAGCTCGGACGATCGGATCATACATTAAACTGTTCACCATCCCCATGGAATAGCATATCTACCAGAGAGTCTCGTCAGTATCTCCTCCCCATCCAATTTGTCAACGGGGGTTCACTTACAGCCTCCGATCACCAGGAGTGACACGGTTGCAGCACCGGCGGAATACGCGAGAACCATGATGACTGCCACTCGTCGCCGGAGCTAGACAATCGACAAATCAAACAATAAGAGAAAGTAATCCTCAAAACACTCGAAAGAGTCACGAGGACTGAGGGAGGTAAAACCGAGGAAGCTCTTCAGACGGAATCAGTTAGTTTGCTGATATTCCCAGCAGCTTCTTGATTATGGCGTTGAGTGATCGGGCCGGAGTTTCATCCGCCCGGGCGGCAGGCGGCGGCAGTAAATCCCCGGACGTTTGGATCCTTTTGATCCTTAACTATGGGTCTTACTAGAGTCCTCGTCAGTCCATTATTCGAACAACTCCCTTCTATCCTCTCCAGTCGCATCCCTCTTCCGCCCCTCCTACTCTTTCTTTCCTACCCTATTGAATTGTTCTTCTTGCCTTACTTTTATATACCCCTGAGCTCGCAATTCAGCTGGCTCTTGTTTCGGTCGGGTAGATTATTTGTTTTCTTCCTTCCCCGCTACCCCTGATTCTACCTCCCCCTCAGTCACCTTATCGTCATGGCGTCCGCATCTGGGGTCGGGTCGTATTCGAACCCCCTGAAGAAGTTCAAGTATGTCCCTTCATGTCTCGATTATGTCTCACTTTGGGAGTATGTTTACTGATCGGTCGCAGGCTGGTGTTTTTGGGAGAGCAGAGCGGTATGGTTCACCGCTCCGTGCGGAATACCCGGTCCCCCGCTTGATTGCTAACCTAGGGGGTCAATAGTTGGGAAAACCTCCCTGATCACACGGTTCATGTACGACTCGTTTGACAACACCTACCAAGCGACCATCGGTATCGACTTTTTGTCCAAGGTATATACGATTCCCCCGACCTCGGTCCCTTGTACCTCTCCCGCCGTCACGCCAGTTGGCCCCCGGGATGGTTGGATTCCACCCATCAGTCCAATCAGCTAATGTCGTCATGTTGATGTAGACCATGTACCTTGAAGACCGCACCGTCCGACTTCAACTCTGGGACACTGCTGGCCAGGAGCGTTTCCGATCCCTCATTCCTTCCTACATCCGAGACTCGAGTGTCGCCGTGGTCGTCTATGATATCTCGAACGCCAAGTCCTTCCAGAACACCCGAAAGTGGATCGATGACGTGCGAGGGGAGCGTGGGAACGACGTGATCATTGTCCTGGTCGGCAACAAGACCGATCTGAACGACAAGCGGGAGGTCACGACCGCCCAGGGTGAGGAGGAGGCCAAGAAGAACGGGTTGATGTTCATCGAGACCAGCGCCAAGGTGGGCCACAATGTGAAGCAACTGTTCCGGCGGATCGCCCAAGCGCTGCCCGGAATGGAGGGTGAAGGAAACCGAGGAGAAACCCAGGGTTGGTCTACCCAGTTCCTAAGCTTTAGGAGGTTACTGACCGGTTGGATACAGTGTTCGATGTCAACGTCACGCCGAAAGAGACTACGAGCAATGATGGATGTGCGTGCTGAACGCTATAATCGATGTCTAATTTCTATTTCTCCATACCCGGTCCTCGCGCGCACCCGCGGTTCGCCCTGTTGACCGGGAAGCCCAATGATGATGGTTGATTGGGATTGTCTATAATGCGCTGTCGTTCTTAAGATGTACATTTTTCTTTTTTCTTTTCTTTTCTTTTCTTATTGATTTCCTCTTTCTCGTTATCTTGGTCGGGCGAATAGCGTGTCTAGATGAAAGTCTCATGAAAGCCTTTGTTTTTCTGTTCTTCCTTTTCCTACGGTGGTCTCTCTTCTTTTGCTTGGCTTGGGCGCATGTGGGCCACTGGCTGCAGTCTGGCTTGTAAGAAAGATGTTTGATTATGTTCATGATGATCCATAGGTCTTTTTGAGGGTACGTCTGGTCATATGTTGCATGTTTGCGTCATTATGAGTGTATACCCACGAGTCTATCTTCAATGTATCGGTCTCCAACCGTGCAGTCTAGTTGGGTATGTGTCTGCCTAGTAGGGAGTATGATAATGACGGGGAGAGCCGTCATGAATGGCTCATTATGTATTGTCGGGAGATCCGAGTATATGCTAGTCAGATGAAGAGTAGGATTGATTATACTAAATACTATTCCTCGGCACAGACTTATGACGTGAATAAATGACTTATACACCCGATCGGGAGACCTTCTGTGCCGGGCCGACTTAGTAAGCTGACCGGTCTGAGTTATGCATACCCAATTCGATTTAATGAGACATAATTAACGAAGGGAAGTTCATTTCCTACTCATCATAGAGAAAAAAGGAAAGGATCTGCAGGCGGATCGACCGGGAAAGCCTTTCGTCCCCTTAATTATGAGTCTTCCATTTTTAACATACCTAACTAAGTACTAGTGAGTGATTGTTGTACCACCAGGCTCCCAGGCCCCCAGGCTCTTCTCTAAGCCTCCTCGATTTTATCCTTCCATTCCTTTTCCTCTTTCCCTTATCCATCCCCCCCATACCTCATCCCCCCATCAACACCCCCCCCTCCAATACCACCACGAGAATTCCTTTCAACTCTATATCACCGACGCCCATCGGCGGTATCATATCTAATCATGGGTTTACTATCAACCCGTTTCCTCCGCATCCCGCGGCCAACGGTATGTTCGGAGAATATCTTCCCCCGGTCGCTTATGGTAACTAACCCATGATGTGCCCTGACCTCACAGACATTCCTTTATGTGATGAGTCTCCGGACCGGCGCTTCTCTCATCACTTTGTCCCTCCTTCTCAATAAGATCAGTGGTCTCTATGGCCTTCTCGCCCTCCTGACCGGCTACCATCTCTCCCCTGTCCAACTGTCCATGTACCTGTATTCCCTTGTCGCTCTCGGTCTCGCCGCGCTCCTCTTCCCCCATATCCGGAAACAGACCCCCCTGCAATGTCTGGCCCTCGCGTGGCTGTACGTGTTCGACAGCGTCATCAACGCCGCCTATACCGCGGCCTTTGGTGTGACCTGGTTCTTGGTGATCTCCCAGCACTACGACAGCGACGTGGCATCCGGCCCCGGAAGCGAGACGATCGAACAGACCGCCGGCTTCACCAACCCCAAGTACGACACGTCCGACTACAGTTCCAACGATCACGCGGCGAGATCCGCGCTGGATGATGGGCTGAGCAATGCCGTGTCCCAGCCCGAGAGCTTCCAAAGCATCGTCTGCATCTGTCTGCTGTGGATCGTCCGCGCTTACTTCGTGTTTGTCATGCTGGCGTTCGCCCGCCAAGCCTTGCGCCGCTACATGGCAGTGCCTCGCCACACCCAGCTGCCCACCCATAGCCGCAGCACCTCCATGGCCAGCGTCGCCAGTGTGGCCGACATCGACCGCGAGCCGTTCTCCCCCTTCAGCCCCGAAGGCCAAGGCTGGAAGGGCAAACTGGGTCGCGCCATGATCGGCATCGGTCGCAATTACTGGCTGGGTGAGGATGAGGACAACAGCAGCTGGATGAACGTGGTCGGCCCCCGGCTCCAACCCCGGGTCGAGACTGACAGTGGGCTTCTTCCCGGTCCCATCGAGCGGGAGCGGCGCCGTCGCTCGGGGACTGGGCCTCCGCAGCCCTCCCAGTCCGCTGTCCAGGCGGCCGCCTTGCAACAGCCCATCTATGAGCAACCCCCGCCCTGCATCAATGTCAAGATGCACGACTGGAACGACCCGCGGTAAATCGTCGGGGACCGCATGTGTGGATGCTCGGTGTGCGATCCGATCATCCAACCTTTTAATCGCTGCGCCGCGTTCCCTCCAGCACATTCCTCGACTTCTAGAAGATCTCACAGACCCGTTGGTCTGACTTTTCTCCGTCTAATATTTACCCACCCCTTCCTTTTCCCCTCGGTACAGAGAGGGGGGCTACTCACCCGTCCCTTCGTTTGCACATGATGTTATTTGGGTCGTATTTTCCCTGTTTCTATATATGCCGGAATGACCTACATACCCTGGTTGGGCCATCAAGTGGAGCGGCTCTGGAGATCCCGCGATCTCTGGCAGCTTCTCCGCTCTTCTCTTCATATTTTTCATTATTGGAAAGGCGTTTGTTTTTGAGGGGGCACGGGGACGTCTTGGGTTGGCGGAGAGTCTGGCTTGGGCGAGTGCGAGGGCACCTGGGAATCTTGTAGGCTCCCGGATGCTCTTGGTATCCTAAGGCATGACCCGGGCGTCTGGGGGGCTTGTATATTGTTATCCAGATAAGGGTTTGCCGTGTCTGTTTGTTCACTGGCGTTTTGGGATACTACCATAATAGGGATTGCATATTGCTGTACCATTTCAGATAAGATATACATATTTATTCTTTCTTAACTTGATTGAATGTTCCGTTCACTCCATCTGCCTGAATTTCTGACTCTCCTTATACTACTCCAGTTCTCGCCCGAGATCCAGAACGGGCTTTGGTGGCATAAACCGAGCTGAGTCAGCTATGCGAGCAAACGCCGTTCCGCCCGGCAGAATAAAACTGACGTGATCAGCTGGCAGTCACGGGATCCCTACACTAAACCCAAAGGGGCAGGTTTGCACCCCGCAGCCGCCCTGGTTTGCATCGATGTCGTGATCGTCCTCCAATGAAAACGTTGCTGATCCAAGCCCCGAAGGCGGAGAGAATCACCGGTGGGAAGTATAACTCTAGCTTGTATGAAAAAATAACATTTATATTTTTAAACAGGAACGACGAGGGAGGTTTTAGATGACTCCTTGATCTTGTTCTTTTCCACTTCTCTCTATACCCCCTATCATCCATCCGCCCCCTCTTCACTGAACGGTTGCTTATCAAGTGGGGAGTCACCTTGCATGGTGATATCCGATTTCGATTGACTTTTCCGTCCTTCCCCTCCCCCACCTTGCGCTGAGAAGGCTCTCGCCAGTCGCAATATGGCGCCCATTCAATCCGCTGGGGAAGCTGGTTGGTTCCCATCTTCCTTCGTGTTGTTATCCCTTCATTGATTACTGATGGTTTCATTGTCTAGTGGCCAGAATCGCCTACCTGTCGAGCGATGTCGTTCTGTCAGTGCAGCCCTCCCTGCAGGGCGATTCGTGGTTCTCGAAGCCCCTCAAGGCCTTGAAGGCCAGTAATACCCGTGGCATTTTACCTAGGGGTGTCCCAGAGGTGAGTGTCAATGTGGGATTGGTATAGTCGGAAGATCGAGATCGGCGGAAACTGACCATGCCACTCGGCTCAGGTCGTCCCCGTGCGTTTCAACGAGGACCCTCTCCTCTCTGCCTTCCATCCGTTGCAGGCGGGCAATGCCGTCTCCGTCACTACCAGCTCCTCGGTTCTCCTCGCCTCCGTCCCCCATTTGTACCGGTTGGCCAACGCCCCCGTCGTGATCCACGTTGCGTTGGAACCGTACCCCTTCCCGGATTACTCCGTGATCAGCTCCATCCGCCAGTGTGGTTTCTCCTTCCTGCACTCGGAGACCATCCAGGAGGCCCAGGATATTGCGCTGACCGCCCATGCTCTGGCCCGCAAGTCCGGCAAGGGTGTCATCCACTTCTTCGATCCGGCCAATTCCGTGCGCGATGAGCCCATTGCGGAGGAAAATGTGGATATCGTTCGGACCCTGTTGACCCTCGGTGGCAACGCTGCGGTCCACTCGGATGGTTCTGGTGTCCAGACTTTGTACACGGACAACGGCCGTGAGGCCACCGTGTCCGAGGAAGTGTCGGCTAACACCGCGACGGAGCAGACCGAGGCCCCCGCTCCGCTGGCGCAGCCGTCTCAGACCCCGTCCAGCGTGAGCGTCGATGCGTCCTCGGTGGGCTCTTCGAAGCGGGACAGCAGCACAGACAGCCGTGCCCCCAGCTCGGTTGCCACGACCGTTGAGGCCTCCGCTCTGCGTGCCGTCAGCGCGGCGGACATCTTCGAGTGGACCGCTCAGATCTGGCGGGTCCTGTCGGAGATGGTGGGGCGCGAATACCACGCTATCGAGTACACTGGGCCGGCGGACGCCACCTCGGCGATCTTTGTCTTTGGCTCGACGGGTGTGTTCGTGGACATCTTGTCCAAGGAGGATATCCCCAGCGAGCTGCAGAACGTTGGCCTGGTCACCGCGCGCCTGTATCGGCCCTGGGTGGGCGGTCAGATCGTTAACTCGATCCCCAGCTCCGTCCAGCAGATCGCCGTGCTGGAGCAGGTCCGCAAGACTACCAGATGGGGCCCCGCTTTCATGGATCTGCTGTCGGGCTTGACTCCCCCCACTGCCCGTGGATCCAGCCCCAAGATCGTCGGTTACCGGTTGGGGTATGTTGAGCCGTCGACTGCAATTCAGGCTCTGCGGGGAATCGTCCAGAACTTGGAATCTCCCTCCCCGATCCAGAACCTCGAGATCGGAAGCTCGAAGGTCCCCTCCCTCGAGACTCCCCTCGAGCAACCTCACATTGAGAACGCGTACCTGAAGATCTTGAACCAACTGTTTGGGGAGCGTCTGCACATTGCGAACCAGCTGGGCGCCAAGGATGCCGGCGTGTCTTCGACCATTGCGGCGACCCCCGAATACGGATTCGGTGCCCTGATGGCCCGCATGGAACACCGCCAGCGCTTCGTCAAGGAAGTGGAGGAGGCGTCCAAGGCCACTGGCTTCGCGACGGATGTCCCGAAGAACTGGCTCACCAAGTGGGCTCTCAACGTGGCCGACGCCTCCAAGGCCAACAAGCTCGCACCGGACGTTATTGCCCGTCTGTCGAATGACGGTTCCGAGGTCTCCCGCACCCTCCTGAAGTCCAAGCAGCTGTTCTACGATGAGTCCAAGTGGCTCATTGGCTCGGATGCCTGGGCTTACGATCTGGGCAACTCGGGTGTCCACCATGTGCTCGCCTCCGGCGCCAACGTCAACATGCTGGTGATCGACTCGCAGCCGTACTCGGAGCGTGCGGCGGCCGACCCGACCCGCCGCAAGAAGGACATCGGTCTGTATGCCATGAACTTTGGCAACGCCTACGTGGCCTCGGTCGCGGTCTACGGCTCCTACACCCAGGTTCTGCAGGCCATGGTGGAGGCTGAGCAGTACAAGGGTCCCTCCGTCGTGGTGGCCTACCTGCCCTACAACCAGGAGAACGACTCGGCCCTGACGGTCCTCCAGGAGACGAAGAAGGCCGTCGACCTCGGCTACTGGCCCCTGTACCGCTGGAACCCTGGCCATGAGGAGAACGACGAGCCCAAGTTCTCGCTGGATTCCGATCGGATCAAGCGCGAGCTGGAGGAGTTCCTCCGTCGGGACAATCAGCTCAGTCAGCTCATGCGTCGCCACCCCAAGTTCTCGTCCGCGCTCTCGGAGTCGTACGGCACCGAGGTTCGCGACCTGCAGAAGCGCAAGGCTAAGGACTCGTACGAGAAGCTGCTGGAGGGTCTGTTCGGTGCCCCCTTGACCGTCCTCTTCGCCTCCGACAACGGCAACGCTCAGAATATCGCCAAGCGTCTGGGTAACCGCGGTCGGGCTCGCGGACTGAAGACCATGGTGATGGCCATGGACGACTACCCCCTGGACGATCTGCCCGCCGAGGAGAACGTGGTCTTCATCTGCAGTACTGCTGGTCAGGGTGAATTCCCCCAGAACGGCCGCAGTCTCTGGGAGCACGTCAAGAACTCCGGAGACCTGGACCTGTCCAACATCAACTACTCCGTGTTTGGTCTCGGTGACAGCCACTACTGGCCCCGCAAGGAGGACCGGATCTACTACAACAAGCCGGCCAAGGACCTGGACGCCCGGGTGGACTTCCTCGGTGGCCGCAAGCTGACCGACATCGGTCTGGGCGACGACCAGGATCCCGATGCCTTCCAGACTGGCTATTCCGAGTGGGAGCCGCGCCTCTGGCAAGCTCTCGGCGTGGACAAGGTCGAGGGTCTGCCCGAGGAGCCCGCTCCGTTGACGAACGAGGACATGAAGATCCAGTCCAACTACCTGCGTGGCACCATCGAAGAAGGCTTGCAGGACGAGACGACTGGTGCCATCTCGGCGGTGGATCAGCAGCTGACCAAGTTCCACGGAACCTACATGCAGGATGACCGCGACGTCCGTGATGAGCGCAAGGCGCAAGGCCTGGAGCCCGCGTACAGCTTCATGATCCGCTGCCGTCTGCCCGGTGGTGTCGCGACCCCGACGCAGTGGCTGCAGATGGACGCGATCAGCAGTTCTCACGGCAACGAGACCATGAAGCTGACGACGCGACAGACCTTCCAGTTTCACGGCGTCATCAAGCGGAATCTGCGCGGTGCCATGCGTGCGATCAACAAGTCGCTCATGACGACCATCGCGGCGTGCGGTGATGTCAACCGTAACGTCATGTGCAGTTCTCTCCCCGAACTGTCGCAGTTCCACCGCGAGACGAACGCCGTGGCCAAGAAGATCAGTGACCATCTGCTCCCGGCCACGACCGCCTACCACGAGATCTGGCTGAAGGACGAGAATGACAAGAAGGTCCAAGTCGCCGGTGACGCCGTCGTCGACCACGAGCCGCTCTACGGTCCCACCTATCTGCCTCGCAAGTTCAAGATCACGATCGCCATTCCTCCCCACAACGACACGGACGTCTACGCCCACGACATCGGCCTCATCGCCATCAAGGGCGCCGACGGTTCCCTGGAGGGCTTCAACATCCTCGCCGGCGGTGGCATGGGTGCCACCCACAACAACAAGAAGACGTACCCCCAGACGGGCCGTATGTTTGGCTACGTGCCCGCGGACCAGGCCCACATCGCCTGCGAGAAGATCATGCTAGTCCAGCGTGACTTCGGGGATCGCAAGAACCGCAAGCACGCCCGTATGAAGTACACCATCGACGACATGGGCGTCGAGGTCTTCAAGGGCAAGGTCGTCGACCTCCTCCCGGAGAACATCCGCTTCGCGGAGCCCCGCCCCTTCAAGTTCGCCTCCAACGTCGACACCTTTGGCTGGATCAAGGACGAGACGGGCCTGAACCACTTCACCTGCTTCATCGAGAACGGGCGGATCGAAGACACGGCCGACTTCCGCATGCGCACCGGTCTGCGCGAGCTGGCCCAGCTCAACAAGGGCGAGTTCCGCCTCACGGGCAACCAGCACCTGATCATCTCCAACATCAAGGACGAAGACCTCCCGGCTGTCAAGGAGCTCATGGCGAAGTACAAGCTGGACAACACCGCCTTCAGTGGCCTGCGTCTGTCGTCCTCCGCGTGCGTCGCCTTCCCCACCTGCGGTCTCGCCATGGCCGAGTCCGAGCGCTACCTCCCCATCCTGATCTCCAAGCTCGAGTCCACCCTCGAGGAGGTCGGTCTCGCGCAGGACAGCATCGTCATGCGCATGACGGGCTGCCCCAACGGCTGCGCGCGACCCTGGCTCGCCGAGGTCGCCTTCGTCGGCAAGGCCTACGGTGCTTACAACATGTACCTCGGCGGCGGCTACCATGGCCAGCGCCTGAACAAGCTGTTCCGCCAGTCCATCAAGGAGGACGAGATCCTGGATATCATGAAGGGTCTGCTGAAGCGGTATTCGCTCGAGCGGAACACGGACGGCGAAGAGCCCGAGCGCTTCGGCGATTGGTGCATCCGTGCCGGTATCATCAATGAGACTAGCGATGGCATGAACTTCCATGAAGGGGTACGTTTTTCTCCCCCTTAGCATTGTTCTTTAAGTTATCAGTTTCACTAACGGTTTATGTCCAGGTTGCCGAAGAGGATGAAGACGATGAGTAAACGGACGTTACAAAAGGATATTACAAAAGGAGCATTCTTGTATTTTGTTGAAGCTTAAACTTGAGGATTTGATCTCACGACTTTTATTTAGACAATGATATCTTATTTCCTTTATTGTCAGTAATCATGATCTGATCTAGCATTTTCTTTTCATCTGTTTGATGGACGAACTAAACACTGAGTGCGATGTTGTGTATATCCTGTTTTACAGCACATCTGCAAGCCTATATTTCCCAGCTTGAAATACTTCCTATACCGACAACTTTGATACATATATTCGTAAAGACAGTAATCAAGCGTGTATAAAAAAAGGACTGCAAATCAAACGTATACTAGAAAATGAAAAAGCGGTGAGCCAACTGCCAATTCTGCCCGCCGGCTTATCAGCAACTGATTGCTCCACCGGAGTTCGTTCCGCGATCTTTGATATCGAAAAAAAAGTTCCAGCGACATCCGACATCTACTCTTCCATTTACTGACACTACACACCTCACCCTTAAGATCTTCTAGCCATTAGCGGATATTGTCTATCCCACCAAACACATTCCTCTCTCAGACAGACAACAAGAAAAAAAAAAAAGACGAACCCACACAATGGCCACAGAAGACGACCCCATCATCTCCTCCTACGACATCACCCTCAACGACTCCGACATCTCCCGCTACGTCCTACAATACCTCGACCGCCCCGCCGGCCACAACTACGACGACCGCCACGGGCAAAAACCCACCTCGTTGCGCCTGAAGCCCCGCACGGGCCTCGTCGAGGTCGACGTCCCTGTCAATACGCGCGTTAACTACGATGTCGAGAAGGGGTTGAGGTATGGGGATGCGTTGAAGAGGAGTCGCGGGGCGAGGGAGGGCGCGGGGTATGGGATGGCCGGGGGTTTAGTGTTGCTGGTGGGGGGAAGGTGAAGGCGGAGGGGGGAGGTGCAGGGAATGGGGGGGATGTGGATATGGGGGGTATGGGGACGGGGGAGGCGAGCTTGTTGAGGGTGCAGACGCTTGGGGGTAGGATTCAGACTCCGGAGGAGGGGGATCCGGTTTATATGTTGGCTGCTTTTAGGGATGGTGAGTTTTTCCTTTTTTTTGGAGAGAGAGAGAGGGAGAGACACGAGGGGTTGCGCCGTTTCTTTTGTCTTTTTTCTTTCCTTTCATTGTTTCGTTTGAGAGCTTTGACTAACAGCTATAGGCAATTTACATCTCTCCCCCGTCACGGCTGTCGTGCAGCTCCATCCGCAGCTGCATCATCTGGATGCGTTGGATGAGATCCCTGCTAAAGGCCGAGGTGGGAAGGGCGCTCGGAAAGAAGGGGAGGAAGAGAGGCAGGCTGAGAGCGAAGCGCGGGCGATCGATGTCAAGATCAAGGCTGCCGAGGAGGGCGGTGCGGCGGTGGTTGCGGGCAACCTGGACCTTTTGAAGAAGATGCAGGATGAGAAGTGGGGGCGGTATGAGTGGGTTGATGCTGAGGTTGGTTTTCCCTCTTTCTTTCTCTATTCTTTATCTTTGCATCGTTTCATCCTTTCGTCTGTCTCTTGTTTTTCGTGGGAAACAGCTGATACTAACGGCTCGATAGACGGAGGAATCGTGGGACGTGTACGAGAACTTCATGATGCATCAGGATGTGGAGAATCTACCGCAGCTCGAGTCGGCGATCAATAGCGAGGAATATCTGGATCGGATGAGTGCGCCTCGAATTGATCCTGCGCGGCCGGAGATGACGGGGTGGGCGATGAAGCAGAACCGGTCGACGCAGCGTGGGTAGGAGAGTATTATAGTGTCGCATTACGAGATTTTCATGATTGTACTGTTCTTCTGGGTGTATATATGTGTTTAGTTGTCTCTTCCATTCAAGAACCTGTCCAACGTCCTGTATAGAAACTATTATTAAATCAAATAACCGTGGCAAGCAGTATAAAACCCAATCGGGCAAGCCGATCGCCACTCCCGATGGTCCAGCCAATCAAACCGCGCAAATCCCTGTTCCGTCCACGTGACCTCACGTGCCTTATCGGCGATCGCGCGCGGTGTTTTTTCAGCCCTTTTTCTCTCTCTCGTTCGGTCTCTGTTCGACTTCACCATCTCCCTCTCCACCTTCTTTTCCCTCCTCCCTCTTCATTCTTGATTCTCGTTGATTCCTTGGTGGAGGGCTGCCGGACAGCTGTCAGTCCCATTGACGACGTCCCAACGGGGGACTCAGCTTTCAAATTCTGTCCCTTCTACTTACTTCTTTTAATGACACTGTCCATCGTGCATCCGATCCGTCGGCATTGAGCTTAATTGTTCTGCATCATTACTTATTTTCCGCCGCATATTTTACCTTAATTCCCCGTGTTTAGTTATTCAGCGATCTCCGTGCGTCATGTTATCTCGTCTCGCGCGTCAGAAAAATGCGTTGTCACATCTCCGCCTGCCGCATGGGCGCCGGGCGTCGCCATCGCCCGCGGCCTTGCGGTTGTATTCCAACTCTCATCGATCGTCCTCTCCGATAAACACCTCGTCGACTCTGTCCCACGAACATTCCCGTCGCCCGTCCTTCCAGTCGAACCGCAATCTCGCGACGGCAGCCGATCAGTCGGCAATGGACCAAGGGCCCTACCATTCCTTTGATCAGCCCGACCGACTGGCTCCCCTCTTCCAAGCGCCACCGAGGGAGTTCGATCCGTCGTCTTTGATCATCATGGATGAGCTACTCCAGACCAAACCCAAAATGCTGAAGCGGAGCCGAGGACTCGGTGGCAATGAGGACGAGATGATGGCGAACTTGGATATCTCGATGAAAGTCGGCCGGTTTGACCGGGCAGCATCTCTCATCACGCGACTGGGAGAGCTCTACCCCGTTGGATCGCCGGAATACCTCGCCCTGCATAATCGCTATCTGAAGGAGATGGTGCAGCATATGATCGTCACACGGCAGCGCGATTTGGCCTTGCCGATGCAGAGGTGGTTTGAGGTGGATATGCCTCGGGGCGGCTGCACGCCGGATGCGACGACCTACGCCATCATGCTCCGCATGGCTCTGCGCATGCTCCACGGTGCGAAGAGAGACCGGACGGTGCGTCGGTACTGGGATCTCGTTAAGAGAGCCGCTCTCGAGGAGGAGGTTTTGGCTGTTCCTATTTTGTCAGAACTGGAGTTGGGTGAACTTTCTGAGGTGAGTATCTTCTCGTAGCTACTTTTGCGATAATTTCAGGCACTGACGTCTCTGCTTGACTAGATCTGTGCTTCGGACCTTCAGCGCGTTGCCATCGGCAGTATTCATTCGGGCCCAGTATCAGAGACTCACGAGCCTTCCTTCGATTCCGTCCCTGAAGTGAGGCCCGTGGAGCAGAAGGGCGTGGGACTCCTGTCACTGAAGGAATCACTTGCGTCCTTCTCCGGCAGTACTGAGATTGACTTCACCCCCAACCCGGCCTATACCGACGCCGAGAACGAGGAATTGTACAACCAGCTCAG
Source organism: Aspergillus campestris IBT 28561 (assembly GCF_002847485.1). NCBI lineage: Eukaryota > Fungi > Ascomycota > Eurotiomycetes > Eurotiales > Aspergillaceae > Aspergillus > Aspergillus campestris. The sequence goes on from NW_020194337.1 coordinate 1,010,615, forward strand.
ACAGCGCCAGGTGGAGAGCGACTCGATCCAATCTGCCATGCACCGTTGGCGCCATGAATACCAGGAGAGACAGAAGGCGGGCCTTGATATGACCGCCGGGGGGAAGAAACTCGGCTACATCATGAACCAGTGGCACTCCGGCCTCGTCTCCAAGCTGCACGAAGAGCTCAAGCTGGTGGAGGAGGCTGAGAACAACCCGATCCGGACCATGGCCCAGAAAGAGCGCTGTGACTACGGCGTCTATCTGCGCTCTTTGGATTCGGAGAGAATTGCTGCCCTGACGATTCTGGCGGTGATGTCTGCCTTCAGCCGCGGCGGGATGGAGAAAGGGCTGAAGTTGTCGGCAATTGTCACATCCATTGGTAAAGACCTCCAAGACGAGTTGATCGCGGAGAGAGCTCTGAAGAGCCAGTCCGGAGATAACAACGATGTACGGCGCGTGAAGGCCCTGAAGGAGATCTTGGCCGGTCGAAATCAGAAAGACGGTCGGCCGCGGTGGCAAGGCCTGGTCCAAAAATACCAAAGCGAGGATCCGACGGTCATCTGGTCGCCGCGAGTCAAGGCTCGCATCGGGGCTGTCCTGATGACGTTGCTCTTCCAATCGGCCAAAGCTCCGGTCGTCCAGGAGAACCCGGAAACGAAGAAGAACGAGGTCATGATGCAGCCCGCTTTCCAGCACGCCTACAAGATTACCTGGGGCCGGCGCATCGGGTACATCCACCTGCATTCGGATATTGTCAAGATCGTCGCCAAGGAGCCCGCTGGAGAGCTCCTGGGCCGCCATCTTCCCATGCTCTGCAAGCCCAAGACGTGGGGCGGCCCCAGTGACGGAGGATATTTCCTCTATCGAAGCACTATCGTCCGCACCACGCCGGGCGAAACTCTGCAGCCCGCATACGTGAAGGCGGCGCTGAAGGACAATGGACTGGAGCAGATCCGGGACGGCTTGGATATTCTTGGCCAGACCGGGTGGAGGATCAACCGTGAAGTGTTTGACGTGATGCTTGAAGCGTGGAACTCCGGCGAGGATATTGCCAATCTGGCCCCGTTGGAACCCAGCTTGCCCTTGCCCGACAAGCCCGCCCCCGAAGAGGGTTACGAGGCCCAGCGCAAGTGGGACCACACCATGCGCGACATCGAAAACCGACGGACTGGTTTGCACTCTGTGCGATGCTTCCAAAACTTTCAGATGGAAGTGGCCCGGTCTTACCGGAATGAGACCTTCTACCTCCCCCACAACATGGACTTCCGTGGTCGTGCCTATCCCCTCCCGCCGTATCTGAACCAGATGGGCGCGGATAATGCCCGCGGTCTCCTCCTGTTCGACCAGGCCAAGCCGCTTGGCACAACCGGCTTGAAGTGGCTGAAGATCCAGATTGCCAACTTGGCCGGATTCGACAAGGCGAGCATGTCGGAGCGGGAACAATTTGCCATGAACCATCTGGACGACATCCTTGATTCGGCAAACAACGGACTTCACGGGAAACGCTGGTGGCTCAAGGCCGAGGATCCCTGGCAGTGCTTGGCTGCGTGCTGCGAGCTGCGAAACGCCCTCCGGGAGGCGGATCCCACGCAGTATCTGTCGCGCTTGCCCATCCACCAAGATGGCTCGTGTAACGGATTACAGCACTATGCCGCGCTCGGCGGTGATAAAGTCGGTGCCCAGCAGGTTAACCTGGAACCGTCGGACCGCCCGTCGGACGTGTATACGGGTGTCGCAGAATTCGTAAAGGAGGTGGTGGCGCGCGAAGCCGCCGAGGGAAACCCAACGGCGAAGCTCCTGGACGGCAGGATTGCGCGCAAGATCGTGAAGCAGACCGTCATGACCAACGTCTACGGTGTGACCTTCATGGGTGCCATGAAGCAAGTGCGCAAGCAACTGATTGAATTCTACCCGGATCTGTCCGCCGACGAAAAGAAGCAAGGAGCGCTCTACATTGCCCGCAAGATCTTCGAAGCCCTCGGGTCCATGTTCCACGGGGCGCACGAGATCCAGTACTGGCTCGGTGACTGCGCCAGCCGGATCACGCAGTCTCTGACTCCGGAACAGATCGAGGCCATCGGCAAAGAGGCGCTTACCCCCGCCAAACCCGGGTCGAAGACTTCCAAGCCGAAAAACAACGCTCTGACCGACAAGTTCAAGTCGACCGTGATCTGGACGACGCCTTTGGGCCTGCCTGTGGTGCAGCCCTATCGCACCCGCAAAGTCCGTCGTATCGCCACTACCCTCCAGGCCCTGAGCCTCGTGGACATGGGATCGGACGATGCCGTCTCCCGGCGGAAGCAACTCCAGGCTTTCCCGCCCAACTTCATCCACTCTCTCGACGCGACGCACATGATCATGTCCGCCACCGCCTGCCAACGGGCCGGCCTCACCTTCTCCGCCGTGCACGACTCCTTCTGGACCCACGCGGGCGACGTCGACTCCATGAACCACATCCTTCGTGAAGCTTTCGTCCGCATGCACTCCGACGACGTGATCAAGCGACTCGCCGCCGAGTTCGAAGTGCGCTACGGCCAGAACCTCTTCCTGGCCAAGGTCCCCAAGGTCAGTCCCATCGGACGCAAACTGGCCGCCATGCGCAGCAAGAAAGGCGCCCCATCAGGCAAACTCCAGGAACTCCTGCAGGAGCACAAGCGCCAGCAGCTCCTGAAGTCCGACGACCCAGAACTGCAGGCCCAGGGTCGCGCCATGGTGACGCCCGCCAGCATGTTCGAGGAAGCCGGCGGCACCGACAGCGACCTGTACATCCCCAACTCCCTCGGCGAGACAGTCGTCGGCCACGTGCCGGAGAACCTCGCGCAAGCCGAGCGCAGACCCGCCGGCATCGAGGCCGACTCGGAAGACCCCGCGCTCCAGTCTCTCCTCAGCGACCTCGGCGACACCACCCCCAAAGCCGACGCGCTGGAGGGCGTCTCCGAGGCGGAGGCCGACGAAGCCGACATCGACGGACCGGACGGCGGCTCGAACAAGAAGAAGAGCGTCGTCACCCTCTGGCTCTGGCTCCCGCTGCGGTTCCGCGACGTGCCTCACAAGGGCGCGTGGGATTTGACCCGTATCCGGGACAGCAAGTATTTCTTTTCTTAGTGTCTTAACTTTTTGTTCTCTCATGGCCTTCTCTCATTATCTGAGAGGGAGTCACGCATTGGGTCGGCGTTGGGTGAATTCAACACAAAAAAGGTGGCTGGCAGGCAAGCATGTACGATTGAAGAAAGGGGTGTCCGGCTGTTATCACTGTCTGATGTTATAGATCAGACCCCTTCTTCTTTTTGTTTATTTTTTTTTCTCTTTCTATCGTTATTTCCCCCCTCTGTGATATACACTTCTGGATATACTGGATGGTGGACTTTCTCTGTATTATATAGCATGTTGATATTTCTCGCAGCGCACGAGTGAAGATGGATGGATGTATATATATATGTGTATGTATTTACATAGAAGAAACTTATTGATGTATCAATATTTAATCCAGCGATTCCTCTATAGATCATATATACACGAGTAGTGCATTGGTGGGTAGCGACACCAACTATTGACGACCACGTCGGAGAGAGAAGTGGCTAGAGGATGTCATCTATAACCAACCACATATAATCTAGTAAATCAGAACTTGTTCATGTTTAGATACGTAAAGAGTCAGGCCTATCGACTGGGACGGTAATATAAAAAAGAATGTTAATTAAATAATGAACGAACGACTGAACATTGCATTGCAATTCTGTAGATGATTGATCGCCATCATTCAGAATGCTATCCTGTTTCTTCATCTCGGGGGTATAACGAAATTATAATGCAGCTAATAAGTAGTAATCCAGGAGACAAGGTAGAGATAGACAGACAGGCAAGAAAGAAGAAAGAGAAAGCAAAGGGCTAGAATCAACGTGGAAAGAAAACAAGCCAGCGATACATAGTCGTATGTGGGACAACGCCAGTCACAATTAAGGAAAAAAACAAATGAAAGAAAAACAAATGAATCAAGACCTAATCACTAACTGACCCCCCATGGCCGGTAGTTAATGACTGTATGTGCGTATATTTTCCTTCCCCTCGCTTTTGCCCTTCCGGCTGTCGTCCTTCCGTTTGAGACGTGCCTGTGCTGCGAGCATGCGCTCGGCTGGGATCGAGTCTCGTTGGACGGTGGCGAGGCTTTGCCGTCTGCGGGCGCGCTCTGCGCCGGTGTGGGCGTCTGGGAGCGCGGACACGGCGTCGAGGCTGTACTTGACTGGGGAGCGGCGGCGGGTGCGCAGACGGTCGTGGCGGATTTGGTGGCGGTTGTCTGTATCTAGGGATGCGAGGTGGTGGGCGAGCGCGGTCATGGACGTGTGGGAGGGGCGGTAGGAGCGGTAGCTGTCGAGGTCGTGTTTGTGTTTGGCTGTGTCGGCCGTGGCGTGGTGCGAGGTCGGTTTGAGGGATGGGTAGTCTGGGGGTGAGGAGGGTGGTAGGGCGGCGATGTTGGATTCTTCGTGGTAATGGCCCCCGTTTGGCTTCAACGGGGACTCCCCCGCGAAGGAATACGGGCGCTCGCCACGCGTCTCCAGGCCTAGTGTTTGGGCCGCTCGTCGCAGCTCTAACTCGCCGAGGGAGTTGCGCGCGTGTTGGTGCGAGCGCTGGCCCTTGGCTGCGCGCGGACTCGGACTCGGAGGCTCATCTATCTCCTCGGTCTCGTCGTATTGTGGCTCCCGCTGGGGGCTGGTCTGCCCAAAGTCGAACATCTGGACTCCTGTGTGGCCTTTTCGCGGGCTCTCCGAGTAGCGATTCGCTCGGGCGCGGAGCTCAGGCAGTCGCTCGATGGTGGCCACCTTGAGCTTTAGTAGATCGATTTGCTCCAGCATCTGCCGGCGTTCGTCATTGAAGGACTGCTTGAGGTCTTCCTCTGTCTCGCGGCGTTGCTGCGACGCGGTCTTCAGGCGTTCCCGGTACTCCTGGATCCGCGTCTCCAGTTTGGCCTCCCGCTGTCGCAGTTTCGCTTCCTTCTCCTTGCGCCGGCCCTCGTACTTGGTCATCTCCTGCTTGACGCGTGCGAGGGTCTGCTTGAGGTTGGTGTTCTCCTTCTCCAACTCCGATGCCTTCCGCTCCGAGCTCCGCGCGAGGTCCTTGAGCTGGCTGAAGTCAGTATCCTGGCGCTTCATCTCGGTAATCCTCGCGTTGGCCTGACCCAGTGCCTGCTGGGTCTTGCGGAGCTGCTGATCCGCCGCGTCGGGCGCGTTCTTGGGTTCGACTGCGTTCGTCGCGTCGTCCGCGTCCGCGTCCACACCCACGACCCCGTGCTGCTCGAGGAGTTTGCGCAGTAAGCCGACCCGGTGCTTGTATTGCAGCGCGAGCGCCGTCTGCTTGGTGAGGTCCTGCACCAGCTTCTCCTTGTCGGCGTTGGTGTTCTCCTCCACCATGGTCGACGCCAGTTGCGTCACGTGACGTTCCATGTCGGCGACCTTGACTTCCTCCTCCTTCAGCTTGTCCGACAACCGCAGGGCTTCGGCATCCTTCTTCCGCGCGTATTGTTTGGCGGCGGACCGGTACTGGATGAGCTTCCTGATCTCGCGCGTGGTTTTGTTGCGATAGCTGTCGAACTCGGCCTTCCAGTACTTGCCCGACTGGGAACGGGGCTCGTCGAGATTGATCGTGTCGTCGTTATTCTCCTCTGGCGATGCGGCAGTGGGAGCCTTGGTTACCGGTTGGGATGGAGGCTGTTCGGTGCGGGAATAAGTCGATTCCACCGACCTGGCGGTTTGTTCGCGAGAATCCAGGAGGGCTTGCGTGAGCTTGCTCCGCGGTTTGCCTTTACTATCCACGGACCACTGGCTACTCAGCGGTCCCGTTGTGCTCGCCGGAGTCTGGGGTTTGTCCCGCTCTTCTCGTCTGCGTTCGTTGTCGACCACTCCATCCCCAAACGAGACCGTTTTCCGACGGTTCGACGCCGTCCCCGGCGTGACCAGAATACTCTTTGTCGGGGACAACATGTTGTTTACTGCGGGGCCAGCATCGGTTTTCGTAGACGGTTGGAGCGTAGGCGGCTTCAGTACATCGCTGTCGTTTCGCGAGCGATCGATGGGCAGAGATTTTGGCTTTGGTGTCTTCTCGTCGTCGTCCTCTCCGGGAGTACCAAACAGAGCGCTCTTAAAGGCGCGAATAGCAAAGACGGGCGCAGGGGTCTCGGGGGGTTCGCCGACCTGAGATTTATCTCCTGGCGACCGAGAAACCATCCTCAGTTAGCACTCGACCGTCGCTGACAGCCTCCAACATTCACGATAAAACAAGGGAGAGAAGGGATGACTTGTTGATGCAGCACTATTGGTGACGGGGGGAGAAGTGGAGAGCGTAGGTGGACGCGCCGCAAAGGCGCAAAAGCTCCCCGAGTGGGGAACAAACACAACACAAACATACCAGCGGTTTGGTCGTTCGGGCCCGAGATCCACTCTAGCATGATGACTGGAGAGAGCCGAAACCACGAGGAAACAGAGCGATCAGCCAGGCGAGGCGACGATTGGGTAGAAGGAAGCAGAGGATTGACACAGGATTGACGTGGCCATCGTCAACACCCCAGCCTGAGGCCGCTTTGTTGATGGCCGGATTAACCATCGGGCCGGGTCTATCATCTCCAACTCTATCTTGATCTCTTTCTTCCACTTCTCTTCTCTTCTGACTTCCTTCCTCAATACACTCCCTTCTTAACTACTACTGATAGTGAAAATGTCCCCTTCGGAGATATAGAGGGCTGCAGCTTCGGCTGCATCTTTGTCACCGCGTCCCCTTATGGCAAAGATCCATCACGATTCAATTCCACACCGCCCAAATTCCACCACGCCCCGCTATGCCTCACAAGCACAAGAAGAACCACCATGCCCCCAAAACTGCCTCCCCTAGGGCGGAGAAGAAGAAAGCTGCTTCTCCATCCCAGCTACAGCCCCCCGCGGATCCTTTCACCGCGCCCGTAGTCGCCCCCACCAATTACCAGGAGATCCACCAGAACGAGGTGGACGCTCTCCGATCCATATATGGCGATGACTTTGAGGAAGTCCAGCACCGGCGCTCAGCCTGGCAGGTAGGCCCGAATTCTCGGTCCCTGTTGCGATTCACACTGATGGGCCCCGTAGCAATCGTCCGAAGTAGCCTTTAAACTGCACCTCCGATCCTCCGCCAACCCCGACGTGCGAGCCGAGCTCCTAGTCGAGTTGCCAACGACGTACCCCAAAACCGTCCCGAACCTGTCCGTCGAGAACCTGGAGAAATTGCGGCAACGGGCCCGGGTACGGATTCAGGACATTTGTCGGACGAAACCGAAGACCCTCCTCGGGGCGGAGATGATCTACGAGATCGCCGTCGCCATCCAGGATGTCCTCGAAGACGTCGCAGAAGCCCAGGCCCAGGACAAGGATCTCCCCAGCTTGGAGGAGGAGCGCATGGAGCAGGAAGCCGCGGCCAACGAGCGCGCTGAGCAGGAAAAGCAGGAGGAGATCCGCAAACAAGAGGCCGCCTCCGCGGAGGAGGAACGGGCCCTCCAGCTGTTGTTGGAAGATCGCGAGCGCACCAAGGCCCGCATCTCCCGGCGGAAAAGTCGGACGGGCTCCCTCGGGGTCCAGGAAGCTGTTGAAAACCTGCCGGACGCCATCTCGTTTGACCCCCCGGTGGTCCTGAGCAGTGCCGTCGAAGGCCCCTTGGTCTTCCAGGTCGTCTACGGGAAGACCCTGCTGAAGAGTACGCCAGGGAAGGCGACCTTTGCGGTCCGGCCCGTGGTGTCGGGAAATCGGCCCGGTGCACCGCTGTTGGTGTTGAAGGAGATCGCCCTAGACGAGAAGGGGCAGGAGCCGTTACTATTTCGGGAACGGATGCGCACGAGCGAGGACCGGCTGGAGAACCTGAGGCGACTGCGCCATCCAAATATCGTTCATTTCGTCGGTCTGAAGATCCAACGACCCCTGGACGTGGCGGAGTCGCCGGACCATACCTGGACTGTCCATGTTCTCCTGGAACACGCCAACAAGGGGTCCTTAAACGAGTTCCTCGACATGGTGGGGACAGTGCCCGTGGAGATGCTCCGGAGTTGGACGATCCAGCTCCTCGAAGCGCTGGAGTTCTACCATCGGAGTGGACTGGTCCATGGCAACATCCATTGCGGCCGCATCTTCCTGTTCCGGAATCCCACGGGGAGCACGGTCGTCAAACTGCAATCGAGCATCGAAGAGGCGCTGCCCGAGTCCGGAGCCCCCCATCGACCGCTAACGACATCCAAGTCCCCGTTCTGGCTGCCCCCCGAGCTGACCCAGGGGAGCGCGCCGCTCACTACCAAGACGGACGTTTGGGACCTGGGCATCGCCTTCCTGCAGATGGCCTTTGGGCAGGATGTCCTCCAACGGTATACCTCGGTCGATGCACTGATGGGCTCCCTCAGTCTCTCCCTGCCGCTGCAAGATCTCCTCCATGAGATCTTCCGACCCGATCCGAGGAAGCGGCCGACGGCCTTCCAGCTACAGCCGTCGGAGTTTTTCCGGGTCGATTTGCCGTTGGTGGTCCGGACGAGTGCCTCCAACTCCATCTCGCTCCCGAGGCGCCCGCGTCTGGACTCATCGGGGGCCCTAGCAACCTTCTCGCGATACCACCAAGATTTCGATGAAGCCGGTCGTCTGGGCAAGGGGGGCTTCGGTCAGGTCGTCAAGGCGCGGAATAAGCTTGACGGTCGATTCTACGCGGTAAAGAAGATTTCGCACAAATCGGCGGCGGCCTTGAAGGATACGCTCTCCGAGATCATGCTGCTCTCGCGACTCAACCATCCCTACGTCGTCCGCTACTACACCGCATGGCTGGAGCAGGACTACACCGCCGATGAGCACGCCCTCTCCTCCACCGAAGGGGACTCGTTTCGCAGCGACGAGTCCCACGAGTTCGGCTACAGCACCCCCGGCCTGGACTTTATTAGTTCGAGCGGTTACCCGAAAATCGAGTTTGGCTCCGACAGCGAGGAGGAACACAACGAGCCCATGTCACCAGGGGCGAAGGCCGAAAGCCCCGACACGTACCATGCCACTGAGAGCAGCACCGGGCGGGAACTGAGTCGGGTCCGATCGGGCTCCCTGAGTCGTCCCATTCTCACCACCCTATATATTCAGATGGAGTATTGCGAGAAGCACGTGAGTGGACCTTCCATGCCACCCACCCCCCTAGAATTCTGCTAATCGTACACAGACCCTCCGGGATCTCATCCGAAATGGCCTGTATGATGACGTCGAACGGTCGTGGCGGTTGTTCCGACAGATCTTAGATGGACTAAGTCACATCCATTCCCACGGGATCATCCACCGCGACCTCAAGCCCGACAACATCTTCATTGACGTCGCCAACAACCCCCGGATCGGTGATTTCGGTCTCGCGACCAGCGGGCAGTTTACCACCGCCGTGCGCTCCTCCGATGCGGCTGAGTTCGAGGGAAATCTCACCCGGAGTTTGGGCACGACGTATTACGTGTCACCAGAGATGAAGTCAGGCTTCACAGGACACTACACGGAGAAGGTCGACGTAAGTACCGGGCGACAGTGACACGGAACAATGGACGCTGACCAGTGCAGATGTTCTCTTTGGGAGTTATCTTCTTTGAAATGTGCCACCCTCTCCCGACCGGCATGGAACGGGATCAGACGTTGCGAGAGATTCGAGAGAAGGACCATACGCTCCCGCCCACTTTCCAATACTCGGAAAAGGTGGTCCAGGGCCAGATCATCGAATCGCTATTGAAACACAACCCGAACGAGCGCCCGTCGGCTTCGGAGCTGCTCCATAGTGGTCAGATCCCCTTGCAGGTCGAAGAGGAGACATTCCGGCGTGCCATTGTACACTTGCTCTCCAACCCCAATTCCCCGGACTACAAAAAGATCCTGTCGGCCATCTTCTCTCAGTCGCCCAAGAAGTTTGAGGACATGGCCTGGGACATGGACTCGCGGGGAGCGCCGGCGGCGAACGAATTGCTCGTCCAGGGTCTCGTGAAACAGCGCCTCACAGCGATCTTTCGCCGACACGGCGCCGTCGAAACGACGCGGCAAATGCTGTTTCCTCGTTCTCAGCACTACCATAACGGGGCCGTGCGGTTGCTGGATTCGTCGGGTAACCTCCTTCAGCTGCCCTTTGACCTGACCCTGCCCAATGCTCGGGCGATTCCCCGACAAGACCCGTCCCTGGAGAAGTCATTTACGTTTGGCACCGTGTATCGTGAGATGTCCCACGGCGGCGAGCCGCGCACGCACAAAGAAGTCGATTTCGATATCATGTCGCCAAACGCCCTAGATCTGTCCTTGAAGGAGGCAGAAGTGATCAAGGTGCTCGACGAGATCATCGAAGAGTTCCCTCCGTTACGTCTAGCCTCAATGTGCTTTCTCATCAACCACTCTGATTTGCTCCAGCTCATCATGGAGTTCTGCCGCATTACTCCGTCCCAAGTACCCCTGGTGAAGGAAATCATGAGCAAGTTGAACGTTGGGAAGTGGAATATGCAAAAGATCAGGAGCGAGCTTCGCTCTCCTTCGATCGGCATCGCTTCGACCTCGTTGGACGATCTTGCCCGCTTCGACTTCCGAGGTTTGTTTACCCCTCCCACTCTCTTGAACGGCCGTTGACTAACTCTGGTAGACTCTCCCAAACAAACACAGAAGCGACTTCGGGCGATCATGGAAGGCACCCCGTTTGCCGAGCGGCTGGCGCCCATCTTCACCCGTATCAACCTACTAGTGACGTACCTGCAAGGTTTTGAGGTGAAACGGAAGGTGTACGTCAGTCCCCTGGGGAGTCTCAACGACAAGTTTTACCGTGGCCGCATACTGTTCCAGTGTGTCTTCGACAACAAGCGACGGGATGTCTTCGCAGCCGGTGGTCGATATGACTCGTTGGTTCAAGAGTTTACTCCCAAGCTGCTCGGCAGTAGCCCTCAAACACATGCCGTGGGCTTCAATCTGAGCTGGGACCGGCTCAGCTCGGCCATGGTTGAATTTCTTAGGGCGCCCACGAAGACCCCGTCCAAGCATCCTGAAACGGATGCTGGCGTCTTCTGGAGGACCAGACGGGTGAGTCTTTACACATTTAACCTTCTTGTTTTTTTTTTTTTTTTTCTGTAGCCCGGTCACTAACATACACCAGTGTGATGTGCTTGTTGCCAGCTTTGACGCCACCGTGCTGCGCACACTAGGCGTCAAGATCGTGCAGGACATGTGGGCAAATGATATCAGCGCCGAGCTCGCCGTCGATGCGCTCTCCCTCGAAGACCTTCTGAGCAAGTACCGCGACCACAACCACGGTTGGATCGTGATCGCCAAGCAAGACAGCCTGGAGCGGGGCTTCAAAGTGCGCTGTCTCCTGCCATGGGAAGAGTTCGACATCAGGAGCCCGGAGCTAGTCCCCTGGCTACGAAACGAGATCTGGGCACGCAATCACCGCGACGGCTCAGTAGATTCCCGACAAGTCCGACCACTCATCCAAGCGGACGTCAGCGGCGGGGCGAGCGAGCGCGCCAACGACGTGCGCATCCTCCTCTCCCAGCACCGCAGCAAGAAGACCAACCGGCGAAACATCGTCGAATCCGCACTGGTCCGCTCACGAGAGGTCATGGAACACGCGCTGAACGGGCCCATCGCCGCCATCGACACCCGCGACGATCTCCTCGAAGCCATCCGCGACACGCGCCTGTCAGACCCAGACAGCTGGCGCACGGTCATCCAGAACGCGCCGCTGACGGAGCGCAAGTACCTCAGCCAGGTGCACGAGCTGATGATCGACCTCGCCAACGAGGGTCGTGCCCGTGACGGGGCGGATCACTACAGCAACGCCTTCATCTACAACTACCGTACAGGCTCTTGCCTGTACTACGATTTGGGGGGTGCAAATAATCAATGATGATCTAGATATATATATACATAACTAGATGTACGGAGTCATGTGTTATGCCTGTCATGTGTGGAATGTTTATGTTTTTCATTTTGTTTCATTGCATCGCATTCTGATTTGAGTTATCTGGTCGATTTTTTGAATTCTCCTCTCCGAGTTCCATAGCCAATATCATAGCAAATATACCCTCTCGCATGCCGATATAACTACCTACTTATTTATATATATTCCTGCGTAAGGACAACAAAACACCTGCAAAGCAAGACCAAATCTAAAGCGATGAATATGATATGATAAAAGGTATCTCTGTTATTGTACAGGCCAGATGCAAAACATGACAGTAATGAATATAATCGATGAAAAAAAAGGAAGAACACCCCAAATCAACCCGACTTAAATCAAATCAAAAACTGGAAGAAAAGAAAACTAATCACTATCATCATCACTCCCGTAGCCCACTAATGGCCCGGATGGAGCCTTGGCCGCTTGCGTGGTGATATTGCCCCCGGCCATGCTTTGTAACGCGGCCACTGTCGAACTGTTGAAGATCCCTCCTCCACCACCAGTCACCTGCCCCTGTGCAGCGGGAGCAGGGGTATCATAAGCAGCAGCAGATGACGAAGCACCCTCAAGCATAAGCTGCTCAGCAGGAGCCTCAAGCTGCGCGGTCTGCTCCGACCCCTCCAGCGCCTTGGTCCGCGTATACCAGATCTCATCTGACGGCTCGTAACCCTGCAGACCGAACGAGCCCTCGATCTTCCGCCGCTTCTTGGCCTCGGGGTCCTTGCCCTCTAGCTCGGCGACGTAATCGGCTGGGAGGGCCCTTCGCACGGCCTCGGCGGCTTGCTCTTCTAGACGGCGGGCTTCGCGCTTTTGCGCGAGTGGGTTCGGGTCGACGGTTGCCCAGCGAACGTTGAGGATCTCGCTGTGGTCGAGACTTTGGTGGGCCATGGCTTCTTTGGCGAATTCGGCGTTCTATTGGGGGTTAGTATACGCTAGTATAGGGACAGACATGGCATGGCATTCCCAGAAAGGTGCAGGGGCAGCCAAGGGGAGGAAGAAACTCACGGCTGTGTTGGTATAAGTGACGAACGCCACTCCCCGCGCAGTTAAGACACGGATGCGATCAATTTGCCCCCACTCCTGGAAATGGCGCGACACGACCTCCTCGATATCATCCGAGACGTGGATACGACCCACGTACAGCGTGCGATTCTGGCGCGTAAACGACCCCACACCGCCCATGTCATCTCTGTAGTCACTGAACTTGTCGCGTCCAAAACAGTCAACGTTGGGGTTGAAGAGGTCATGCAGCGTCGGCAGACGATGCAGATACTCGCACTCGTGGCCCTTGTGGCAGACGCCGCGCGCGAAGAACAGACAGAAGTAGGACCCCGTGACCTTGTCGGCCCGCGTGTATCCGCTGTCTTTGGCGATGTTGCAGCGGCCCTCGGCGGCGTGCTTGGATAGGTACTTGTCTTCGCGGTCGCCGCCGGACCACTTGTTGTACCAGATGTTGAAGATGGTGCCGGTTTGCGGGGGCGGTTCGGACTTGACGGTCGCTGGGTCGATCTGCGGCCGGGCGGGACGACGCTTGCGGCGGATGATCTTTTTGGTCTTCTTCACGGCGACGGTGCTGTCGCCTTCTTGCTCTGGTTCTTGGGATTGCTGGTCGGTAGTTGTTGTTGTGAGGGCGTTTTCGTCGGTGGCGGTCTGTTGGTCCATGACCGGAGTCGGGGAGGGCTCTGTGGCCGCTGGGGCGTCGACGACTGCCGTGTCCGCCATTGTGAAAAGATGAAGATCTCTGTGGCGAGGATAGGAAAATTGGAGATGTGTGATGGACGAAGGATACTTTTTGACGATTGAGGATTCGCATCTCGGAGGTCGGTGATTACATAATGGCTGCCGGTCTTGGCATCGACGATTTTGATTTGATATGAGATTCTTATCGCCAGTCCTCAGCCCAGCTATTGAAGCTTGTTGCACATCATCCCTGGAGAGCTTCTTTTTTACTGTTCTCTGCTATAGTGATATAGAGCGTCTGCGAAAATAGCCGGGCCTCCCTCTCCGATCGCGTTCCTTTCTTCGTTACCCCGACTCCCTCCCGTTGTTGCAGAGTCCGCGGGGCTCCCACCGACAAGATGGTGAACATCACGGAGAAGATCAAGGAGTACGTCTGGCGTGGAGTCTGCTGCCGGGGGTTCCTTAAGTTGAGTGCAGAGCTAACATACTTCCAGGATTGAGGATGAGATGCGCAGGACGCAGAGTAAGTCCATTTGTTCTCCCCGCAACTGCCATCCGCCGAAGAATGCCCCGCGCTAACAATCCGATAGAGAACAAGGCCACAGGTACGACCACCTCCACTCCCCCGTTATACCCCTGAATATATTCGATTCTGACGTGTTTCGCCTGCAGAATACCATCTGGGTCTGCTGAAAGGGTACCTCGCCTTTCTTCCTCGTATTTCCCGCACCCCGACTTCGACTAACAGACGGACAGAAAGCTCGCCCGACTGCGCGCCCAGCTCCTGGAACCTACGGGTGGCTCAGGCGGCGGTGGCTCCGGATTCGATGTCAGCAAGAGCGGCGACGCGCGAGTGGCCCTGGTTGGGTTTCCCTCCGTAGGAAAGTCCACCTTCCTGGGCCAGATCACGCGGACCAAGGCCGAAACCGCGGCCTACGCGTTCACCACGTTGACGGCTATCCCTGGTGTGTTGGAGTACGGGGGTGCCGAGATCCAGATTCTGGATTTGCCTGGTATTATCGAGGGGGCTTCTGAGGGTAAGGGGCGAGGGCGGCAGGTTATCTCGGCTGCGAAGGTACATCATCTCTCCCTTTGTCTGTCCAGGACCGATCAATGGATGTTGAGAACCTAACCTCACGGTGGATAGACAAGTGACTTGATCATGATGGTCCTCGACGCCACGAAAAAAGCAGAGCAACGTGCTCTTCTAGAGGCGGAATTGGACGCCGTGGGAATTCGGCTGAACAAGGACCCTCCGTATGTTCCCCCCTCCTCGCCTCTCCTCTCCCGGTGGTGGATGAACTGACCGAACAGAAACATCTACTTGAAACAAAAAAAAGCGGGCGGCATCAAAACCACCTTCCAGACACCGCCCAAGTACCTCGACGAGAGGATGATCTTCAACGTGCTCAAAGACTACAAGATCTTGAACTGCGAGGTGCTGGTTCGAGACGAGGATGGTACCTAATTCTTTTTTTTTTCTTCCTTATTGTCACAACTGCAAGCAAATACTAAGTGACTCGCAGCCACAATCGACGACTTCATCGACGTGATCATGAAAGACCACCGGAAATACATTCGCTGGTAAGCCATCTTCTATCAATCACCCACCATAAACCCAACAAGAATCAAACTCATATAATGAATGGCAGCCTCTACGTCTACAACAAAATCGACAGCGTCAGCCTCGACTTCCTGGACCAGCTCGCCCGCGAACCCTACACAGCCGTCATGAGCTGCGAGCTCAACCTCGGCGTGCAAGACGTCGTAGACCGCCTGTGGAAGGAACTCCGTTTGATTCGGATTTACACGAAGCGGTTCGTCTCCTTCATCCCACCTTCCTTTCCCATCCCTCCACTCTAGCTATCTAGCTATCTACTCGCCACAAACATAAAGGAAAAAGAAAGAGATATATATATGCTAAATATCCAACAGAAAAGGCGACGATCCCGATTTCTCGGAAGCCCTCATCGTCCGGCACAACTCGACTATCGAAGACGTGTGCGACCAGGTGCATCGCACGCTGAAGGACTCGTTCAAGTATGCGATGGTGTGGGGGGCTAGTGCGCGCCATGTGCCGCAGCGGGTGGGACTGAGCCATCCTGTGGCGGATGAGGATGTTGTGTCTATTGTGGCGAAATGAATGGAATAATTAGTTATTTTTTGCTATGCTATTGTATCTTTGAGCGGTAGAGATAGGATGTCTATGATATGGTATGGTATTACTTGTGTTCTACGGTAGGTTTCTAGGGTGTGATTACAAGGATGATTATGGATATCTGTAATGGTTCGTATTAAAGATATGTAATTAGGTTAAAGCAACAATAACAATGTCCCAGACAATGTGTCGATTTGACCAGACCCCAGAAACGCCCGAAAGAAATAGCAAGACAAGCCTTAGGCGGCAGCGGCGGCAGCAGCAGCAGCGGCAGCCACGTTCTGCATGCCGATGGTGGGCTGCACACCCACACGCTCATTGGCCAGCAGGTCGACCAGGAGCGGGCTGGGGATGGTCTCCCGCTCGGGGAAGAAGGCCTTCTGGTTGGTCTTGTACTTCAGGACGCTGTCCAGGTAGATGTCGAACAGGTAGGACGAGTCCAGGGGACCACCCTTGGCCTCGGGGTGGAACTGGGTGCTGAAGATGGGGCGGGACTTGTGGATCATGCCCTCGTTGCTGGAGTCGTTGAGGTTAACGAAGTAGGGCTTCCAGTCCGAGGGCAGGGTCGAGGCGTCGACCGCGTAGCCGTGGTTTTGGCTGGTGATGTGGCAGCGACCGGTGCTCAGGTCCAGGGCGGGGATGTTGTGCGCGCGGTTACCGTACTTCAGCTTGACGGTGCGGGCACCGGCGGCCAGAGCCAGCAGCTGGTGACCCAGGCAGATGCCGAAGATGGGGACCTGGGAGTTCTCCATCAGGCAGCGCAGGTGGTGGGTGGTATCCTGGCAGTGGGTGGGGTCACCGGGGCCGTTGGAGATGAAGACACCGTCGAAGTGGTGGGCGACCTTGTGGATGGGGAAGTCGAAGGGGAGGACGGTGACGCTGGCGCCGCGGCCGACCAGGCTGCGCAGGATGTTCTCCTTGACACCGCAGTCGATGACGGCGACGTGGCACTGGGGGTCGGCGGCGGCGATGTGGAAGGGCTGCTTGGTGCTGACCTGACGGACGAGGTGGATCTGCTCGGGATCGGTGAAGGCCTCGTCCTGGTCGGCATCATACTCCTCACCGACGGTGATCCGGGCGAGGGAAGAACCCTGCTCACGGAGGTAGGTGACAATCTCGCGGGTATCCACACCGGAGATGGCGGGGACGCCCTCGCGGGCGCACCACTCGCCGAGACTCTCGACGGCGGTCCAGTGGCTGTACTGCTCCGCGACGTCGGCGACGACGACACCGGCGGCCTGGAGGTTGGGCGACTCAAAGTACTTGAGCAGACCGTTGTTGTCCTTGGAGGCGGAGGGGACGCCGTAGTTGCCGATCAAGGGCTGGGTGAAGACCAAGATCTGGCCACGGTAGGAGGGATCGGTCAAGGACTCGGGGTATCCGACCAGAGAGGTGGTGAAGACGGCCTCGCCGGAAATGTTGGAGCGGGCTCCAAACGACTTTCCGTGGAAGATGGGGCCATCGCGAATGGTAAAGGTCGCGCGTTCAGGGGCAGGACGCTGCTGACGAACGGTCGCCATGAAGCGAGACTGCATGGTGGCCTTCATTGAAGGGAAGGCAGAGACCCGGGCGGGCATGCCCTTGCTGAAGATTTGGGCGAACATAATGGGGGTATGTGATGAGATGGTTTGATGATTCTAATTCGTTGATGATGGAAATTTCAGTAGTTTCCAGAAGCTTTCCAGAGGTGATCCGAAATGTAGTCCTATTGGGATTCTATCAGCATCCTGTCCTTTGTTCGAAGGGATCAGGGGCAGGGCATCCGTACCTGAGAAGTGAAGATGGAGGGTGCCAAACACATAAGCGCGACTGTGGAATTACCAGTCACTAAATCAAAAAAGGGAAGAGATCTTTTAGATCGACATGAAGATGTCTTGAGTGGGATTGTTTATGGGTGGTTGAAGTGGATGGTGAAGGTGAAGATGGATGAAGAGAGAAGAAAAGAAGGAAGAAAGAGAAAGAGGAAGAAAAAAAAGCTTTAAGAAAAAAGGACGGCGGCAAAACAGACAAACAGACAAACCAGCCAAAAAATGAATGTGGGTGACTCGGCACGTGTTCCGGCTCACCGACTCTGTTGAACCAATCAGGGGGCTGGAAATGGGTCAATCCCGATAATCGGACGGATTTGTTGAACAATTCCTGTCTCTCCCAGTCTCTCCAGTCTCTGTCAGTCCCTCGACCTGTCCCTCCAAGCGATATCTCAACTCGGTTGGATCCACTGTCACGGTGGAACTAAGGGACTATTGATGGTTAGTTGGCCACTGCGGTTATCGCTTCGATTTTTCAACGCCAATAACGGATAACCCCCTCTAACTTCGACCAGGGATCCACTGTCTTTCGCGACTGGACTTTACATTGGAGGATGTCGGATTGCTTAATTCACTACGTCGCGTTCCCGGTCTATTCTTAATCGGACGGAGGGACTTATAGGAACAGGGACGCTGAGACATGATTTTTGGCTGCAAGTGGATCCGCTGGCTACAAGCCGCTTGGAGTATATATATTGGGCCGAGATAAACGGCCATTTACTGCCAATAGACCCACCTCATATCGATTTCGTCTGGACTGTCGTGATACTACCGACTCAGGTCAGTGAGAACTGAGAAGATGGGTTGGAAGCTAGGTCACCATCGCTTAGAAGCAATGAGTACATCCATCGGGCCGAAGTCATGAAGGCCCGTCTCGGATTACTAAAATTCAGAACTGATCCATCATAAGAGTTGCAGGTTGGGTTGGACTCTATATGGTTCAGAACTTGGGGTATCGAAGGGTCGTCTAGACGGAATATCTTTGTAGACGAGGTATCTCTTCCAGCCACTCGCAGTGCAGATCCCTTCCTGGGATCCATGCAGCGACGAGAATGCCCTTCCGTGATGGATGTGATGAGTCACAGATGGGTTGGATTGGCCTGGGGGAGTCCAGTTGTTCATCTCTACTAGATTATTCCTGTCACAATGAGTATTGAGTATCCAATCACCTCCGTTTGTCGGACATGACTACTTCGGGTACTCCGAGATTGGCCATCTTTGTTTGCTAGGGATTGCTATCATGTCCGATCTTCCCTCGCGCGTCCTCCGTAGCGTCAACGGGATTGCACAGTCACTCGTCTGCCAGTCCTTCATATCATAGTTACCCTATACTAACGGATCTACTGTATTATTCGGAACGTTACCCATGAAGCTAGAGACAGGGACCCTATAAACCAAAGTAACGCGATGCCGCTTGTCGAGCTGTACTGACAAAATCCGTCTTTGTACGGACTGCGTCTGGAGGATTCAAGATCTGCATATTAGAACGCCGCCCAAAATTCCCAACCAACCCCTTTGATTCTTCAATGGTCAGCGATGGACATCATTCGCCCATGCCACGTCAACCGGGACTCGAACAGCACGAAGCCTCCATCCAGGAGCAAACGAGAAGATCAAACAAGGATCTTCGCGCGGGGCCATTAACTTCGTTGGACACACTCGGGATCATAAATAGGTGTATCAACACGCTGCTCCAGGTGCTGCACTGTTCCCGGATCTTTCATAACAATATCTACAGCATTGGGGCCACCAACAAGACCGTCTAATGCAGCGATGATGGCCTGGAGCTAACCCACCCTGAATTGGACCCCCTCCCCGTGCCGTACGACCAGGGCACTAGAACGAGCCCTGGGTGCAGAGGCACTTGGCGTGCCGATCAACTACGCCGAGAGCGTCCCGAGTCTCGAATTGGGACCTCGCGAGGGACAACGACGTGCGGGCCACCATGGGAACCCGCCTCGGGCCTCGCCGCTGTGCTGGGTTTCAAGACCGGGACTACATGTGTCCGTGAAACGACGGCGACGTGGTCCGCCTGCAGGTGGCACACCGCGAGCTGGCGAATTCCGCGCGGTCGGCAATGCGGCCTTGCAGACTAACGGGACATTCGTCGGCGGGTGCCCGCTGGCAGACAGGAGGTACCCTCGACCTCGAATATTAACCAACCACGCACTGCTACCTGTGGTCGATCCAGGTGATCTGCACTGGCGAGCAGCGGGATCGTTGTGCTGAAGGATTCGATTGTGGGGGAGAATGAGACACTGTAGTCGTTCATTCTCTCCTTCTCTTTCCTTTCCTTTGCCTATATCTTTGGTCTCTCTTCCTTGATTCTTCCATCCTTTACTCTTTCTGTCTATAATTGTGTCGCTCCTTATCCTTATGATGTCTTATATACTTCAGCTGGATGTAGATTAAGTAATGATGATGTGGCTGACTCAATGCTGACTCAGATCACGATCAAGAGACGAAGTAGACGATGCGATCAGATGAAGATGGATGATGCTCTCATCTCTTCTGGATGATTGATTCCTGTCTGAAGGGACTTGCCCACTGAATGACGATCGATCTTGATCAACCTCGTTGTCGATCGAAACTTCTCGAACCTTCGACGAGGCAGAGGCAAAAGTGAGGAGCTGCGGCCAACGTCAACGTCACACGTCACATCACCTTTTCTGTCGTCAACGGTCTCTTTCTTCTTCTTCTCGTGCAGGGTCCGTCAAATCAGTCAACTCTTCCTGCTGACTTCTCTTTCTCTTTCTCTTCCTTGTCTTTCATCGATCATCTTTGTTGTCAGATCGTATTTAAACCACTATTGAGTTCTCACCTGCGTTCTGTTCCCCAGATCTCGCGCCCCGAATCTTCTACGTCATTCACGCTCTCTCCCCCCACTTCGGTCCTTTTCCCTCCCCCTCCGTCCAAGGCCGCCGTGGCTGACTCTCGCCTTGGACGTCGACTGTATATCCGATCGACAACTCGTCGACTTCCTCTCACGACGTTGTAATTTCTCTTTTGATTGCGAAAATACGTGACCCTTTTTCCAACAATCATCCTCGGTCAACACCCCACCTCCGAAAGCGAACGACACAATGGTCGCGGAAACGAAATTGTACGACTCCCTCAGCGTCAAGCCTGAGGCGTCGCAGGATGAAATCAAAAAGGCCTACCGCAAGGCGGCCCTCAAGTACCATCCGGACAAGAACAAGGATAACCCCCAAGCCTCTGAGAAATTCAAAGGTATGACCTCCTCGTCCCCAGCCCTGACACGACCAGTTTCACTGACTTCGTTTTTTTTTTTTTTTTTCCATGCAGAGGTTTCTCAAGCATATGAGGTTCTTTCCGATCCCGAGAAACGAAAGGTCTACGATCAGTTCGGCCTCGAGTACCTGCTGCGCGGGGGTCCCGCTCCCGGGCCCACCGGTGGTGCGGGCCCCGACGGCACCCCCTTCGGCGCCGGCGGCATGCCCGGCGGGTTCTCGTTCGGAGGGATGCCGGGTGGTGGTGGTGGTGGCGCTCGCACCTTCCACTTCTCGACGGGGCCGGGCGGCGGCGGCTCTGGCTTCCGGTTCAGCTCCGCCGACGACATCTTCCGGAATTTCGCCAAGGCCGGTGGTGGCATGGGCGGCGGCGGCGGCAGCGGCGGCGGGTTCGACGACGATGATATCTTCTCCATGCTGAACGGTGGTCTCGGCGGAGGAGGTGGCGGTCCTCGCGCCCGGACCACTCGCGGTCCCGGTGGATTCCCGCAGGCCAGTCGACGGGGGCCAACGCCCGAGCCCACGGTGGTGGAGAAGGAGCTGCCCCTGACGCTGGAAGAGCTGATGCGCGGCACCACGAAGAAGGTGACGGTCAAGAGCCGGTCCTTTGACGCCAGCGGCAAGCGCACCGTGCAGGACGTGACCTTGGAGGCCAACATCAAGCCCGGTTTGCGGACGGGCTCCAAGATCAAGTACCGCGGAGTCGGGGACCAGGAAGAAGGCGGCCGTCAGGACGTCCATCTCATCGTGACAGAGGTACACAATTCCCCCCTCCCAAATTAACAGCAAGACAGAAAAATGCTAACCGTCCGTAGAAAGAAAACCCCAACTTCAAGCGTCGCGGCGACGACCTCGTCACCACCGTCGATCTCAGCCTCAAAGAAGCCCTCACCGGCTGGGACCGCATCGTGCGCACTATCGACGGCAAATCCATCCGGGTGTCGAAACCCGGCCCGACGCAGCCCGGCCATGAGGAGCGATACCCCAATCTAGGCATGACGATATCGAAGAAGCCCAGCGAGCGGGGGGATCTGATCGTTCGGGTGAACGTGAAGTTCCCCACGAGTCTGACTGCATCGCAGAAGGATATCCTGAAGGATGTTCTGACTTGATTGTTTTCTTTTCTTTTTCTTTTGTTGTGCTGGGTTTGTGTGATTTAGGAGTAGCATTGGAGTCGGCGTTCGGGAAGGGGTGATGATGATCTTGTATATTCTTAGATCAGACCAAAATTAACTGATTTCCTTTCATCTGTTCATCATTTGATATAATCAAACAGTGGAGTCTATATACTTCCAATCCCCTCATCCGATCCCCTAAACCCAATCGGGTAATCCACCGCAGTCAACCCGTGACCTCATGCGGAGAAGCCAAAACAACCGTCACCTGCTCTCCATCCTCTCCTCCTTTCTTCTTCCTTTGCTCTGACTTCTCCCTCCACAACCCATATCAATACTTGATATTACTTTCAAAATGCGTCGAAGAATAACCCTCCTCCAACACGCCTCCACCCCCTACGACCCAACCCAAGCCCACGTCTCCCCCGACGCCCTCTCCCTCCGCACTCTCGACGCCGCCCGCGAAGACCGCACCACTTTTGCTTTGGATGAGATTCCTTCTGAGGTGAGTTCTCCTCTATCCATATCAGTTCTGTTTGATACGAGCGTGTGCGGACGAGTCCAGGCGGTGTCACATCAAACAGAACGAAAGGGAAAAGTCGGAGCTAATGCGGTGTGTTATGCTGGATAGCTCCAAAAAGCCCTGCAATCATGCTATCAGTTTCATGTGAGATGGGCGAGTGAGAGACCTGCTGGGGCGCCGGCGCCGTTTGCGAGTCGTGTTAGTTCGGGCTTGCATGTTTTGTTTACTCCTGGGGAGGGGGATGGGGATGGGTGTGTCTTTCTCTCTTTCTGGTACTATTCCTAGTGAGGAGTGTGGTTACTGATTATAGGATGTGTTCTATTTTTATAGGGCGGCTTTGTGTCAAACACTGAAGCAAGTATTCGGTGATGAGGTGGATTGTGTTTCTCCCGAGGTACGTCCGCACCCTCCTTTCTCATGCTCAACTGAGTGGAAAGATAAGACTAACAGAAGGGAAAGGCATCATTCATCACCCCCCCAATCCTCTCAACCCGCTTCGCCGCCTCCGCCTCCGCCCAATTCTATACCCGCCTTCCATCCCTCGGCTCCCTCGCCGCCTACATCGAACGCAGTGTCTGCTCGTCGTCCTCGGACCCCGACAACTGCCGTGCACAAGCGGAGGCCCTCCGCTCTGCGGACTCCCTCGATATCAACTACGATAGTATCTCGCATGCGCTGACCGTCTCCGGGTTCTGGGCCTCCGCGCCGCAAGGCGGGTGGACGGAGGAGATTGCCAAACCTGTCCGCAAGGGGACGGATCAGATTGAGGTTGGGTTGCTTGGTGCCGAACCGGCGAAGGAGCCTGAGGAGATCAAGATGGGAGGCTTACTGGGGGTCGTGGGGAATGATGATCAACTGAGTATGTCTTTTTTTCTACCCTTCTTTTTCTTGCGACAAGTCGAGTCTGGTGCTAACCCGCTAGAACCCACACTTTTCTCCTTCCCCGCACGCCATCACGGTCTCCCCGACGAAGCCACCTACAGCGTGTCCTCCCCCCCGCCAACAGGACTGCACCCAACAATGACAATCACCCTGCCGCAGGCATCACTGCACCGCCCGCCCGCTCCACCCGACGCGACCTGCGCGCTACACACCTACCTCACGCTCCCGTCCACCATCTTCGGCGACAAGTACCAGCTCTCGACAACCGACCCGCTCTTCCTATCCTCGCACAACCTCGCCGCCCTCCGCGCCGTAGCAGGCGAAACCGACCTCGAAGCCCCAGACTGGTCCGTCTCCCGCTGGGGCTCAACCTGGCTCCTAGAGCTCGCCACGCCGGACCCAACCTCCGAAGAATGGAACGTCACCGTCCCACTACACCTCCGCTACCTCAAGCCCTCCGAGTCAGGGATCCGCTCCGCAGCCGTGCCCTGGCCCGTCGTCTTCTGGGCCTGCACAGCCGAAGACGGCACCAAGATGGGCGTCAACCCCTTTGACAGGGCCAATCTCGGCTGGGACGGCCTGTTCGGCCCGCGGACGATGTTCTACCAGCTGCATCCGGCGCCGCAGCCGGGTGCTCCACTCGTGGAAGAGCTGGAGGTGCCTGTTCTCCGACTGGAGAATGAGGGCCTGTTTCAGGGTAAGGTTATCGAGTTGGCTACTGTGGCGGTTATCTCGTTGGGGTTTGTATGGGTGTTGTGGAAGTTGGGGTTGGTGGTGCGGGGTTCGGGTGGAGGCGCGGATGCAAAGAAGAGGGAGAAGAGGGGGAAGGCGGAGTGATTTTTTCTTCTTCTGTTCCTTCTTTTTCTTTTCATATTAAATTTTTCGGTGCTGGGATATCCTTGCATTTAGCGAGCTGCGTCCTCTGGGTATATACATATATATATATTTATAATGGTACAGTGGTGGTATCATTGCGTCAATCGTAGATATATACAAAAAGAAAGGGAAAGGATAGGAAAGATATAGAGAGCAACCTCCGAGTCGGAGACCAGTAGTTCCGCACGGACACAAGCCAAAATCCCTCGAAGCCATGCGCAAAGGACGTAAAAGAGTTACATCCTCCCAGACGGCATCGGCGTCGAAACATCCGTGTCAAGAAACGTATCCAGATCATACTGCGACAAATGCGGCATATCGATCAAGACATCACTCAGCCACGAAAAGCCCGGATAGTCCGCCAGGGAGTGGGTGGAGGGGGCGCGCTCGCGGTCGGTCCAGTCCATGGGCGGGGCGGAGACGTCGGCGTTGACGCGGAGGACGTCGCGCAGGGCGCGGGTGTCTTCTTCCTTGCGGCGCTGGTGGAGGAGGATGAGGAGGTAGGCGGTGGAGTAGGCCTCGCGCATGACGTCTGTGTTGTAGGCGGCGGCGACTTCGCGGAGGGTGCGCATTGCGTCGCTGAGGAGGCAGAGGGAGGCGCGGGTGTCGATTGCGACGAGGGTGCTGACGATTTGGAAGGGGACGTTGGCGACTTGGTGCCAGGGGCTGTCGGAGGCGACGAGGTCGCGGGAGGCGCGGAGGGCCTTGGCGGCGAGGGCGAGGACGCGGTCGAGGAGGTCGCCGGCGATGCCGGTGTGGAGGGCGCGGAGGCGGCGGTAGATGCAGAGCATGAGGTTGCATTGGGCGAGGACGAGGGTGGGTTGCGGGTGGATGAGGTCGAGGACGTGGGTGAGGGCTGCTTCGAGGTCGGGGAGGTCTTGGGTCGTGCTGGGGTCGAGGTTCTCGGAGATGGGGAGCAGGTTGAAGATCTCGGTGGTGTAGCCTGAGGGGCGCGGGGTCGGGGGCAGGGTGGTGGCGCCGTAGAGGACGACGCGCGAGCGGCTGAGCTCGAAGGAGATCCAGGTGTTGAGGTGCCGGGCCATGCCGAAGAGGCGGCGGCGGAACTCGGGGTCGCAGGGGTAGGGTTCGTCGGGGGAGGTGGAGGAGGGGGGGATGGACTGGCCGAGGACGATGGGGTCGGGGTGCGGGGCGGAGGAAGGGTCGGGCGGTTCCAGGTGGAGGCCGGTGGCCTCGATGAGGTGCATGAGCGTGCAGCTGGCCATCCAGGTGGCATGCGGGGAGGCGGTCATGCGCAGGTAGGCGACGCGCAGGACCCAGCCGGCGATGAGGTCGGCCGCGGAGGGCGAGGGCTCGGCGAGGACGTTCTGCTCGAGGATGAGGCGGGCGGTCTCGGCCAGCTGGAGCTCGGTGGAGGTGGCTTGGCGGCGGGAGAAGAGGTAGCCGAGGGCGGCGACGCCACAGAGGACGGCATCGTAGGGACCGAAAGCGAGGGCGGACTCGGCGGTGGGGGGCAGCCAGCGCCGGCTCACCTGACGGAGTAGGCTGTCGCGGTCGAGGAAACCGTAGCAGGGGTCGATCTTGTCGAAGAAGATGTAGGTCAGGGAGCGCATGTCGTCCTGGGAGATGGTCTCGACGACGGGGACGGCGCTCCGGGCGGGGAGGGTCGCAGGGGGGTGGCGGATGCCGACGTTCCAAGCGAAGAGGTGCAGCTTGGGGGCATTCCGAGGGTCAATCTTGAGGGCCAAGCGACGCACAAAGGCGGCGCCCGAATTGGCCTCCCGCGAGTTCAGTCGGATGCCCGTTGAATCTCCGGGGGCGGGTTGGTCGTGATGTGGGGGAGGGTGGTTCTTGGGGGTGGGGTCGTCGTGGACCACACTGGCGACGGACGGGGAGTTGGTGGGATGGGGACGGAGAGGTCGAACGTCCCTCTTCTTGCGCGAGAGCAGATCATATTGACAGTCGACACCGAACTGCAAGCAGGTACTGCAGGGCTGATCGCCGGAGCATTTTCGCTTGCGAGATTGGCATGAAGTGCAGGCGACTCGCGAGCGTTTCCTGGAGTTGTCAGCGGGGGGGTCAATCGGGAGGGATTCCATGAATAGAATGAAGGATGAAGATAGAGAGGTGAAGTAAGAAGAGAGAAGAGAGAAGAGAAGAGAGAAGAGAAGAGAGGACGAAGCAAGGACGAAAGGAGAAGTGTAGTAAAAAAGTGAAGAAGAAGATGAGGAGAAGAAATGTTGGAGAAGAAGACCAGCCAATGACAGCCGGGATCGCCCAAACAGGGAACCCGACCATGTGACATTTGTACCTGAGGTATCTACCATATACCCCAACTTCAACTACAACTTCAACAACTCAACTACATCTACAATCAATCTCGATACTTACTCCCATTCGGATAGCCCATCAAATCCTCCAATTCCCGCAGATCAGGCATCCCCGCCGGCCCGGGCATATACTGGGAATTCTCCCGAAAGGTCGTCCCATTCCACCACAGCTCATTCTTATGCAGGGCCTCCATGATCTTCCCGGCGTCGATGAACGTGCGGATCTCCACCATCTGGCCTTCGTGCCAGCGCGTTACCCAAACATTAACGATATCAAAGTCGTCTCCTACACCTCAGTCAGTACATATAAATATATATAGGCTCATACAAGGGAGAAAGTTCGGGAGAGGAGAATACCAGAATTCATAACCCCCCTAAAATTAACCTCCGCAACACTCCACGAACTCTCACACCCGCCATGGATCGCCCGCGGATGAATCTCAAACCTATCCGCATGGTCAAAAAACAGCACACTCACCCTCCGCAACGCATTCACATAAAAGTGCATCAAATCCCCATAGTGCCCCGCAATCGGGTGGTTGCCCATCACCGTGAAGCTGACGTTCTTGTGGATGAGCGTGAACAGCTTCGACATGTCCTTCTCGAGGCTCTTGAAGGCGTCCCAGATGTGCATCTGCGTTACGTAGGGACAGTTTGTGGACGGGTTGTCGAAGATGAAGCCTTCGCGGTTCTTGTCGGGCCCGTGGCTGGGTGGGCCGGGGTAGGGGTTGCCGATGCCGTCGCCGTTGCAGTCGCTGTCGGGGTCGGCGATGCCTGAGCCGTCGCAGTCGGGGCCTTCGAGGGGTTGACTGGGGGGTTGTGGTTGTAGTTGTGGTTGTAGTTGTAGGGCTTGTTGGGTGGAATGGCTGGCCCAGATGCGGAGGCAGTTGGCTGGGACGCTGGTGAGGAGGAGGGCCGGGATGGTGTATTTGAGGATGAGCATTTTCTTCTTTTTCCTTCTTCTTTTCCTAGTTTGTATGCTTTTCTAATTCATTCCTTTATTGTCTTGCCGTTGCAGGGCTAAGATAGTGTGGTAGGTCCGGAATATACACGGCACGTAGAATATATATATACAGCCACAAATATCCGAACTATAATCCACCGTAGCTACGTCGTACACGGACGATTCCAGAATGAGCCGATTTCACATTCTCATAAAGAATACTACTACCTAGGTAGTAGGTACTAATCATACTTCACCATAACTGCATCACTCAATTATCACCCACCCAGTAAGACCCAATTCCTTGGCCATCGAAGGTACAACTATAACAAACAACCCAACCAGATATCTTAAAATCCACAGCACTATCTATATTACAATATCGTATTCAACAACTCAACACATGAGGATATAAAATAAATCTAATCCGCTTCCTTTTCTTACATGTCCTCACCTTATACAACCAACCGAAGTAGCAAAAAGAGTAGAAAAAGGAGAAAAGGAAGAATAAATCAAAAGAAAACATCCAAACGCCCAGGTATATTTCCATGTCCCTTCCCATCTGCACGCCAACACGCTAAGTGAACAATCGAAAAGACATAACTGAACTGAGGTATGGAGGTGGGTGGGGTGGAGGTGCACACGACAACGAAAACAGAAAAAGGAACAAGGAGGGAGGGAGTGGAGGAGAAAGAGGGGCTAATGAATCTCTCCAGATATATACAGTTACACGAACAGACGAACGCGATGAAAGAACTCTTAAAGAACAGACGCAGTCTGCCGCTGTACGGAGGTCGTATGGCTGTCTTCCTCCGTCACCGTCTTGACTGGCTCGACCGGCTCCATCTTGTCCTCGTCGGCGTCTAGCCGAGCGTCCACGTCGGAGGTGGAAACATTATCCTTGGTGCTCGCCTCCGTGTCCGAGGCAGAGTCCCATGACCGGGCCGTGGATACCGAGTGGAACTCGTCCTTGTCCTGAGTCCGGGCGGGAGAGGCTCCGCGCGACGCCTCAGAGGCATCGTCGGTGGGGCCCAGAGGCAGTTCAGCAAATCCGTTCTGGGTCTGCTCCGTCTCGAGTGACGGGGGAGAGTGGGAGACGTGTGACCTAGACGGCGAGACGGACGGGCGGTGCTGCGGATCGCGGGGCGGAAGGGGCAATTCGGACTGAGCCTGAATGGGCGAGCCCGGCGGAGAGGCGGACGGTCGGTGGGAGGGATTGCGCGGGGGCAGCGGCGACTCAACCCGCTGAGAGACGGGCGAGCGTGGAGGGGAGACAGACGCTCGGTGGGAAGGATTGCGCGGGGGCAGCGGTGACTCAACCCGCTGGGAGACGGGCGAAGCAGGAGGCGACGCAGAAGGCCGATGGGAAGGATCGCGAGGGGGCAGCGGCGGCGGGGGCGGACGTTTGGGGATGGTGACCAAGCGGGCGCGGGTAAAGGTAGGCGACTGACGCTTGACGTCCACGGGAGCGTGGGGATCATCCAACGAGATGGGGGACGAGGGGGCACTGTCGCGGCGGCTCACGGTGGCGCTGCTGACCTCGTGGATTTCAAAGTCCTCGTCCTCGTCCTCGTCCTCGTCCTGAGAGTCCTCATCCGGGTCCCGCTCCTCGTCGTCTGCCCCCGGGGTCGCGTGGCGTTCGGGGATGGCGGCCTCCCACTGCACGCCCTCGTGGTCCCACTTGACGGGCCCCGACGGCGTCTCGGCGGAAACGTCGCCGCGGGTGCTCCGCGAGGAGGCGCGGCTGACAGAGGTCGGGGCCGTCGGGGCGTCGGTCTGGGTGCCGCGGTCCTGGCTGGTATGGCTCTGGACGCTGGTGCGCCAGCTGTCCCGGGGGGAGCTGTCGAGGCTGCGCCGGTAGGTCGAGTAGATGGGGCTGCTGGGGCTGGGACGGAATTCAAAGACCTCCTGGTGGGCCCGGGAGCGGGAGCCGGCCTCGCGGATGAAGAGCCCCTCGGCCTCGAGGGCCTTGACGCCAAAGGGGTCGGGGTCGTCGGCGGCCGGGACGCCAAAGGTCGAGGCGACCACGTCCACGTCACCGGGGGTGATGCCGGGGGGCGCCACCAGACTCTCGTCCACGTCGGTGTCACCTTGGGCGGCGCGCACGGTCTGCATCAGGGTTTTGATGGAGTCCGGAGGGTGTTTCACCTTGCCGGCCAGGATGTCGGTCACGGAGATGCGTTCGCCGAAGAAGCGCTCGTTCTCGTCTGTGCGTTCGATGATGACGGTGCCGTCGACCTGGACGCCGGCGTAGAAGCCGCGACTCTTCATGTAGGTCCAGATGGGGGCCTGACGCCTGTGGACTTCGGACTCGAGCATGCCGCCCATGCCGACGGGGCCGGCGGCGACGCTGAGGCCGCCGCCTAGGGTACAGCGGAAATGCTTGAAGGCGTTCAAAGCCTCGTAGGTGTTGATGACGACGACGCAGTCGTAGATGTCGACGCCGGCCAGGAACCCAATGCCGGAGGTATGGAGCATGATGCCGGACGGGGGACTCCACTCGCCAGTCTCGGGGATGCGACCCAGGAGCACACCACTTCCGCCGGAACCACTGAGCCAGAGACCGGTGCGCATGGTGGTGAAGATGGCCAGACCCTTGGCCTGGCGGATGACCTTGGTGGGGATCTTTTGTAGAACGCGTTGCTTGCCCTTGGGACGATCGATCTTGCCGGTTGCTTTGCTGTTGCCGGTTGCTTTGCTATTGATGCTGGAGACGCTGTCGGACCGTCGGCTCTCTGATTCCTGGTCTGTGTAGAAGCCATCTTTGCAGAAGCTGCGTAGAATGCGAGCCGCTTTATCGCTCTCCTTATCGATGGTCATGGGCCAGAAGGCCTCGGCGCCGACCTTGTAGGATAGACGGTTGACGGGATCGCCCAGTTTGTCGAGAGTATGCCATGCCTTATCGAAGCCTTTCTTGGACGTTCCTTTCGTCCTTTCCCAGAACGAATGAGGCGCCATGTTGGGAGGGGGGGGTAGGGTTGATGGGTTCGAATCCAAAGTAAATGATGGGACCAAGTCCAGCGGACTGGAGGAAGACCCTGAGTCTTAACCCAGTCGTTGTGCGCGGGCTTGAACGAACCGGATATGACGAAAACGGGGAAGGAGGAGATAAAGCTTAACCCGATGCGACGGGTGGAATGTGAGGCGGGGACGCCTTGCTGGGTGGGTGAAGAATGCGAAGGGAGAGTTTGGAATGGGTGGTATACGGGAGAGTGGGTGGATGTATTCCTGTAGGTTTAGCAGGTTGAAGAAGCTAAGGCACGTCAGGATCTTCGCATGATGATAAAAAGAGATCTGGATCCAGGTCTGGCCGTTGGATCCGCGTTCGAGAAAAGGCCGGTGGCGACCGAATCGGAGGGATGAGGAGGGAGGAACCATGGAACGAGGACGGAATTCTTACCTGGGAGGAAGTTGTCGGGAGGAGAAGGGAGTGAGTAATGGGAAGAAGGAGGATTAAATCAAAAAAACAAAACAGAGATTAAATAGGTAAAAAGTAGAAAATAAACAAACCCCACGACTAGAAGTAGATCCACACCCGGAGAGGGGGAGAGGAAGAAAGGAAGAAAGGAAGAAAGGAAGGCAAGAGAAGGGAGCAAGGGAGAGAGGATTATAAGGATGAGGAGAGAGGGGGAGAAGAATGAAGAGGTAGAATATAAACACCAGGGAGAATGAGATGCATCTGCAGGAGAGATAATCATATTATATTATTCTGATAGAAGTGGAGGCAGGACAGGCTGGGATGAATGGCTGGACGGGAGAGAATCCGTGGCTGGATATAATATCATCTATAGAATAGAATATCCTAATAAATACAGTATAATATAGAATCAATGATCAACGCGGGGAAGAACAGAATGACCTGCGTCATTCTGTAATGGTCAGTCAACGCTTGACTGGTTTAGGTTAGTTCTCTACTTAATATCTAGATTGATGGAGATAAAGATGGATCTATTGTCTCGATACTCTTCTTTCTTCTAGAAGTTCCTTATACCTGAGTTATTGAACAATCCATTGTCATCTCGATTGATTGGTTACACTCCAAGAGATATAGATGTATCAATCGAAAGAGATAATATCCCAATATGACACCTCCACCTCAAATTTAAATTGTCTCTCTCGGATTAAGATCATCCTGAGGGTAAGATCGACACCCGCTTTCAACTGACACGTCCCATGCACCCAACTCTTTCCTCCAGGATCATACATCCAGGATCACCGTCGTTCATACCACCAGTCTGAGTCAGGTGGATGGGTGACCTTTCAGCTGGTGCCTTCAGGTGAGCTGTCCGATCGTCTGGCTGCTGGATGCGGTGGTGGATCCCATCGGAGTATCTGGACTACTTGGATCCATCGTGTTGTCTTTCCTTCTTTCTTCTCTCTTGGTATCTTTTCGTTCCTGTGTCTTACTTTTTTTCTGATCTGATGTTCTTGTTGAAGATTGTAGATGTAGGATCGGCGGCACTACACGAGACTAGCCACCTGCCAAGCGGGATTGACCTGTCGGAAAACAAAAGAAAAAATCAAGAAGATCAAGAAAGAAAAAAAGAAGATGAAGGAATGAAAAAGAAAACAAAGAGATTCATACTACACTCTATATGTACAAATGCACACAATTCAAAACAAATCAACTGTCTAATCAAATCATAACAACGTACACATTCCCTGCTCACAGCGCACCAAGCTCCTTCAGCTTGCCGATCAGCCCGTCCACATCATCGACCTTGCCGCCACCCTGGCGCGCAGGCGGTTCTATAGTTGTCAGTTCACCCATCAAATCATACGTGAAGGAGATAAACATACCAGTCACCTTCAGCGTCTTCAACCGCTTCGTCTCATCCACCCCCAACTCCGCCAGCGTCTTCTTCTCCAGCGGCTTCTTCTTCGCCTTCATGATGTTCGGCAGACTGGCATACCGCGGCTGGTTCAGCCGCAAATCAGTCGTAATCACCAGCGGCAGCTGCATCCGCAGCGTCTCCACACCCCCATCCACCTCATGGGTCACCTCCACCGTGCCCTTATCATCCTTGACGTCCACCTTGCTCGCCTGGGTCGCCTGCGGCCAGTTCAGCAAGCCAGCCAGCATCTGACCCGTCTGGCCCTGGTCGCCGTCGATCGCCTGCTTGCCCAGCAGCACCAGGTTGATGTTCTCCTTCTCGACGACCGTCTTCAGCATCTTGGCCACGCTCAGCGGCTCCAGCCCGCCGTCGCCGCTCTCGGGCGCCTCCACCTGGAACGCCCGGTCCGCGCCCATCGCCATCGCCGTGCGGAGCGTGTCCGCGCACTTGGGCCCGCCCGCGCTCAGGGCCAGGATGTTTTCGACCTTGAGGGGTCCCTTGCGTTCGCGCAGGCGGACGGCCTCTTCGATGGAGAGCTCGTCGAAGGGGTTCAGCGAGTGTTTGACGCCGGCGGTTTCGACGCCGGTTTGGGCTTTGTTGATTCTGGGTTTGATCTACATGTTTGTATAAATGTGAGTAGATGTAGGTGTAGTGTAGTGTAGATGTGGGTGTATAGTAGAGTAGAAGTGTGTATAATATCCATTGAAAGGACATGACGTGACATGAAGTCGGCGAGAGCCGTGCTCACCGACCTCGGCGAAACGGACCACTCTCACAAGCAACACCAACACCAAAGGGAGGAAAACTCACGGCATAGTCAATGACCCGCTTAATGGGGACCAGAATCCGCAAACCACTCATTGTGAATTGAAGAAGAATAGATGACGAGAGAGGGAGAAAGTGTGTGTGTAAGGACAATCGAGATAAGAAGAGAGAGAAAGAGAGAGAGAGAGAGCGGGGACAAAAGGGAGTCGGGATGGATGGATGACTGAGGCCGAGTCAACTGACCGCCACCCAATCAGCGCGTCGATGGGGAAGGCGGAGAGACCTGCGCCGATGCGGCCCGGTTGTGCTTGTGCTGCTCCGCTTCCAACCGAGGTAACTCTCCTACTCTACAGGTGTTTAGTTACTCTAGGTACGTAGTTGTTGCACTCAATGCAGGATGGATGGTACTGGTCACTCTATAATTATCTATATTATGATCAGATGCTCATGATCCGGTCGACTATGGTTCACTTCCCGACTATATAGTATACTACCACGTCTCCTGCTTATACCGCCCCGACTTCTCCATCCCCAGCAGATACGCCTCCGCCTGCGCGCGATCCAGCCCCCCCGACTCGGACTCCGCTCCCACCGTCTGAAACGCCTCGATTAACGCCTCGCGCACCGCCTCCGGCATCCGCCCCGACGACCCGCACACGTAGACCGACCCCAGCCCGTCGCGCAGCAACCGCACGCACAGCGCGGCGTTCCGCCGCACCAGGTCCTGCACGTAGACCTTCTCCGGCTGGTCGCGCGAGAATCCCGCCAGCACCTGCAGCTGACAAGCCTCTGCCAACCGGGCCCACTCGTCCTCGAAGAAAAAGTCCGCTTCCCGATTGCGGGCTCCGTAGATGAGGACGGATGGTCCGATCTCCGGCTTGTCATCGTCGTTGTCTACGTCCCCGAGTGTCTGGGCGAAGGCCGCCTTCTCCCACAGCATCGACCGTAGCGGGGCGACGCCCGTGCCCGGCCCGATCAGGATCGTCGGTCGGAGTAGCTGCTCCCGCGGGGAATGGAGACCCCCGCGCTGGAGCTGTACCTGCAGGGTACTCCCCGGCTGGAGGGCTGCTATGTACCGCGTGCAGACGCCCTCGCGGACCCGCCGGATCACCGTCCGGTACTTGACGATGGCGATCAGGAGCTCGAACTGCGTGCCGCCGTCGGGCGACCGCTTCAGCGCGCCGCCGCTGGCGATGCTGAACTGCCGCGCACGGAAGACGGGTAGTACCGCCGCTGCGTGCTGCCAGGGGATCCGGACCGAGTCAAACTCGTGCAGCACCTCGAGGATGCTGCGGCGGGGTCGCGTCGTGTAGTCCCATAGGTCGTTGAGGAACTCGGGGTCCGCGCTCGTGAATTCCAGTAGTCGTTCTCGGTGCATATCATCGTCGGTGTAGTGCGCGATTGCTGAGAAGAAAGCCCGTCGTGGGATCGCTCGTAGGTCTAGGTAATCCATGATTAGGGCCCGTAGCGTTAGCCGCGGGTAGGATGCGAGGCCCGCGATGGGCGGCCCGTGCAACTCGTCTACATGTGCTTGGAAGACGTTGGGCGCGAGCGAGACGAGCTGATCGGCTTGTTCTTCCCAGCCCATCATCTTGATCATGGCCTCGACGTCGTCGGCGAAATTCTTCGGTGTGATGGCGATCACATCGCCGGGGACGTAGGATACCTCGTCGGGGACCGTGAGACAGAGATGTCGCACATCCTGCCAGTGCTGTGACGGTGTGACCCGCTTGTTCTGCGTTAACGTCGCGGTTAACGTATCGGGAATAGGCCGGATGTCGTGGTCCAGTCGAGGCCGCTCGCCTGATTTGGGGGTGTGTTGGTGTGTATCGGGGACGCTCTGTGTCCCAGGTGTTGCATGGTCTTCTTCTTCTATTCGTAGAACCCACTTGGGCGGTAACTGGACGTCGTCCGGGATCGGATGCTCCCCCTCCGGTAGGGGGTATGTTCCCAATAGGTGTTTGCGTAGGTCCGTCAGCCACGGGATGAATGTACCTTCCAGTCTGTAGGCAGATACAAGTCAGCTCGACGAACAACGACTAAAAACACGCGACAACGGACGAGACACGAACCCTTCTGGATGCTGCTGATCAGCTTCCCCACCAGGATAGATTTCGTTTGCCCCCAGCTGGAGTAACCGTTTGTGCAGTTTGCGCGCCGCCCAATTGAACCTGCTCGTCGTCAGAAACAACAACATTCTCTTTCCTTCATCTCTCCCGAGACCGACAAGAATATCATAGAACTAACTTAGGATAAGAAGTATCACCCAGCCCAAACGACGCGAAATGAACCCCGCTCAAAAACGTCGGCGGAAGCCTCTTCAGCAGCAACGATCTCCAAAACGCGCGTGCATTCGCCGGAAGGTCTCCCTGGCCTGTTGTCGACACGGCGAAGATCGTGATCGTGAACCGATCTAGCGACTCCTACAACGCATACCACACCCCGTCAGCTCATCTCTATTGCAAATGTCAAGTGACCGAACACACCGGCTTAAACTGGTTCAATTCCGCCACATGGGTGGTGAAATGCAGGCGCTCCACCATAGCGCCCAGCTCTTCGGCCACCTCCTGGGCATTTCCCGTCTCGGAGCCATACAGCACGAGTGCAGACCGCGGGGGGGCATTGGGGGTCTGACTCTCACACATGCTCCTCAGGATGGATGGCTCTGGTGAGGGGAGGGGTGGGCTGTCAGAGAGAGGGTGTTGTAGTGGGGGAAAGTGGTTTTTTACTGTCGACAATCCAACATACTCCGGTTTGATCTGGACGATAAAGATTGATAAAGATCAAAGACCCCTCGATCGATATCGGATCCGTGACTAAGGCGGCCCATGTGGGATGACGTCATGGGCCAGGCCGACATCGCCAGGTCTGACTGCCTGATACATTAGGCATCAAGGAGTATAAAGGGTGTATGGAGGTGTGGATTTGCAATTGAAATAACATTTGAGGTTGAGTTCGAAAAGGGTAAGGTAGTGTAGCAGCAGTCGTATTAGTAGTGTTATTCTGGCGCCAACAATGCCAATGGACATGGTTGTATGACTAGATCAATACAGCCCTGGTTGATCTCCAGTATTACACACCACACATGTAAACAGTCTGTCAATAGATATGTCCATTGACAACAGTATATACGAATAGCAGACCCAGAAATCGGTTGCCATAGAAATCAACCATGCATCGTTCAAAAATCCTATATCCACAGGCAAACGCCTAGATGCAGCTCCACAATCCAAATAATTAAAGCAAGGGTATCTCAACAACCGCTTAGTATGTTTCCTCATCGCCTCCACCACCACCGCCATCCCCGAATCCATCATCCCCGTACTCGTCGTCTCCACCGTCGAAGTACTGCTCCGCGTTATAATCCCCACCCATCTCGTCCTCGTCGTCCTCGAAATCATCATCCACAATCTCCTCCTCCTCGCCCTCTTCCTCCCCGTCGAGGATGTCCTTCTCATTGTCCTCCTCCTCCTCCCCGCCCGTCCGCTTCCGCTTCGTCTCGTCCTCCTCGTCTTCCTCTTCATCGTCTTCAAACCCGCGCTTAGCAGTCGCTCGCGCAAATTGACCCGCGTACCCATCCATCGCAGCGTCCGGCTTGAACGTAGGCTGGATCGTTTGCCAGAGCTCGCGCGGAAAGAATTTCATAACTGCACCCAACACCGTTAGCATATTCTTTCTTCTCTCACAGCCTCACCCCCATCTGCCCCTGCCAAATATCCAAAACATCCACACACCACCACCAAATAATCC
Source organism: Aspergillus campestris IBT 28561 (assembly GCF_002847485.1). Taxonomy (NCBI): domain Eukaryota; kingdom Fungi; phylum Ascomycota; class Eurotiomycetes; order Eurotiales; family Aspergillaceae; genus Aspergillus; species Aspergillus campestris. Next base: position 1,047,412 of record NW_020194337.1, read on the forward strand.
AAGAGACATAAGGAAAAACTCACTATACGACCTCCCCCCCATCCTCGGAATCGTCCTCTTCTTCCGCTGATACCGCCCCGAATAAGTCGGCATCCCATGAAAACTATCAAAGTTCACCCGCGCCACACTCCCCTTCTTCGCTGCCGTAGATGCCGAGTCCAATATCGAGTAGTATGGTCCATCGTGGTAGCGCTCGCGCAGGCCCCGGTAGTAGTCGACCTGGAGCCGTTCGCGCGCGCTTAACGGTCGCGCGCGGGGTACGGAGAATTTCTAGACGCGTAATAATTAGTAAAATGGTCGTTATATCACCCACTACAGGTGGGAAAGCCGTAGAATGGGGGCTTGGATTCGAGCCATACTGGGAAGAGCGGCGTGGGCGCCGTGTCGGGCTCGCCGTTTCCATCGGTGTCCCAGCTGAATTCTGCTCCGGGGAGCTTGCGGCCCTTTTTGGCGCCGAATCGTGACATGGTTGTTGGTTTGGGGGTCGGGTTTGATCGATGATGTCCTCCGGCGGTTATTCGAGACGACGGAGACGACCGGATGATATGCTCGGTCAGTCCTCCACGGCAGAACGATCGCGAAGAAGCCTTTGATCTGCGATGACTGCGAGATGAGGAGAAAAAAAGTTCCGCCGGAAGTCCGCCTCACCGCCTTGACCTGTTACTCGATTGGGAAGGTAGGGCTAAGATCTACAGCCCTATCTAGATATAGAGCTGGTACTGGAATTTGGATTATTTGTAGCTACTGTAGGCATGTAAAGGTATTGTATTGCTATGTCAATCACTAATATGCTCACATTCCCATGGCTTCAATGCGCGTCTCGGTCTGTGACACAGGTCCCCATGGCCCATCGTTCACCCGTTGGCCGAGGGTCCGAACAATATCCTCGAATCCGGCCATTTCTCCCCCTATTGCTTGAAGGCGGCTGTGCAACGCGGCCAGGACTTCGTATTTGGCTGTGGCAATCTTCCAGACAGCATTTTGAGAATCTCCGGCCCCGCCACCCACGAACTCGGCGTACGAGCGCGGCGGCTTGAACAGATAGGGGAGCAAGGTGGTCAGCGCGGGAGGAGTAAGAACGGCCCAGGCACCCGTGGATGGGAGTGCGCCCTGCCCCGCGGGTGACGAGCTACCCAAGGATTCCTCGGAGGGAAGCTGGTACCGCGACGTGTCCGAACCCGACGCCGTCACCTCGGGAGTCAAGTCGTGCCAGTTGGCCGTCACGATGGCTTTCATGAACGAAATGGCTGCCAAAGAAACATCTTTCATGGCCACTGTATCAGCCGGGGCGATAATGGCAGCCCATAAATCAGGTCGGCTATTCAGATACATGTAGTACAAAACGCGCGCACTCGCTGCTTCTTTGTGCCAGTCTGTGGGCGCCTGACCGAACATGTTGAGCTCCATCGTATCCGCACCCTCCGGTTTCGGTGGCCCATGCAATATCTTGGCCAAGGTATCGATGACCTCCTTGTTGGGCGGACGAACAGGGAGTGATGTGACGGGGTTGCGACCATCCTTGCTGGCCTCTATTAATAGAACACGAGGGATGCAAGACAGGACGTTCAGCTGACCGCTCGGGGCTGGCCCATGGGCCCATTGCGAGGATGAGATGGCTAGAGACGCGGAAATACGCAACAATATCTGATCCAGTAAACTTTTGGGGTTCTTCAAAAAGTGGTTAGGATATAAATCCGCGTACTGCGCCACGTAAGCCATGATCGGCCCAGGCAAGTACGCCAGATCCACGGGATCCAATTTGGACTCATCCAGGTAGCAATTCAACAACGAGGAATGCACATTGTGCGCGATTAAGAAATCGAGAGCCGGGGAAGAAAAGGTAGATGCCGAGTGTACGAAAGTCCGAATCGTCAAACCCGGAGCATCGATCTCGAGGAGATCATGGAAGAAGTTTAGCAAGGTCATATGCATCAAAACATCACTCTTGTCCACCATCTCGCGAGCCGCAAATTGCAGGAGACTTTCACACTTGTATTCCGCCTCCACTTCAGGAACCTGCGAGGTTGAGATCATATCCCACCGCACCCGGCCTACTTTTACCAAGAAGGCCATCAGCCGCCCTTGGGCCAGGGTTGTCTCGCGTTTCGCATTGCCCGCGAGGCTACACAAGGAGAAGAGGCGTCCATAGACGTCTTTGTCTGTGAACATCCTCCGCCACATGAGGCCGTGACCCCTCTCGTCATTAGATTGATCATGGCCACCGTTCTCGACCGAGTTGGTCAGATCGACCTCCAACAACGCCCATATGGTGTCCAGAGCAGCCTGCGCAACGGCCGTTGAATCGGTCGTCAGCCAGAGCTCCACCAGTGACACCACCAGCTCCGAATCGCCAGAAACTATGGCCGTATCGCTAGGAAGCCGCTCTGCTTTCCTCAACAGCGATAGTGCTAACAGGTTGATCGGGGGTGACGGGGCTCTAAACCCCGCGATAAAGTTAATTGGTGGGTCGAGGGAGCGGAGGTCCGAGAAGCTAAAATACGTGCTGGCCTTGATACCCAGCTTTGTAACCGGCTCCGGATCCTCCTGAAGGACGGGAAGTAAGTGAGCGATCTGTGCCAGGAGTGTTGCAGGAACCCTGCGATCCGTCGTCTCCGTAAGCTCTATTTTCAGCTTGTCCAACAGGTCCTGGTCTAGACTGATAGTGGGGTCGCGTTGAACTTGTTGGAGATGGAGTTTCACCTCGTCGTACGTGGACGGGACCGCCATGTTTCTCAGCGCCACACAAAACTCTAGCTATCGTGAAGGTGAGAAAGGGAAAGGGAAAGGAGGAAGATGAAGATGAAGATGAAGAAGAAGATGAAGATGATGATGGTTGATACAGCTCAATCGCCCGCAATTGACAAGCGGGGAAGCCCAAGGCGGTGAGCGTCATCAATCCACCGCCCATCTCAACTCTGGCAACTTTCTCCAACTTCAATCCAAGATTCTTGTTGATGCTACGATCAACATTCAATATGGCGGAGCTATCGACATCCCTCTTATCTCAGAAGTCCTCCGACTCAGGACTGCATATCCAGCTTCACCCACTCATCCTCCTCACCATCTCCGATCATATCACCCGCCATGCGGCCCGGCAGCAACGCGGCCCTATAGTCGGAGCTCTCCTGGGCCAACAGAATGGGCGCGAGATCACCCTGGAACATGCATTCGAATGCATCGTGGTGGAAGGCCCTAACGGGGAAGCTCAGCTGTCCGATGGATGGTTCGTCGAACGGGTGCAACAACGTATGATGATACTCTCCCCTAGGTGACGACTTAATACTAACGCAGCCTGCAACTCCAGTCAAGGACGTTCACAAAACCCCCGCCCTCGACCTTGTAGGCTGGTGGTCGACTGCTCCACCGTCCGGTCCAAACGCATCTCACCTGCCCATCCACCGCCAGATGCTTCAGAGCTACAACGAATCCGCCGTGTTTCTTGCCTTCCACCCCTCCCAGGTCCACGGGGCGTCCTCGAATAACGCCAAGCTCCCCTTGACGGTCTATGAGAGTGTCTACGAGGGCGATAATGCTGCAGACGGCGGCAAGGCTATGCAGGTCGATGGCGAAGAGCAGTCTCTGACGATACGATTCCGCGAGCTACCCTATTTTGTGGAAACCGGCGAGGCAGAGATGATCGGCGTCGATTCCATCGCCAGAAGCGCTCGCAACGCAGCCGCCGTGGAGGAACCGAGCACAACCACCGGCGGGCCGTCTAGGAAAGAAGACCAGAAGACAAAGGACAACAACACGACGCTGCTCTCCCAGGAAGACGAAGAACGTAAGTCACCCGACTACCATACAACCCAGTCCATAGCTAACAAGACGATCCACAACAGTAATCGCCAACCTCAACACCCGCCTCAACGCCATCCGAACCCTCGAGTCCCGTATCTCGCTAATCAAATCCTACCTCGCCAGCATATCCACCGCCGAAGGCGCCGCCCCCACCGACAGCACCAAACAAGCGACGCTCTCGCACCCCATCCTCCGCAACATCAACTCCCTCCTCGCCCACCTCTCGCTCCTCACCCCGACCGAACAAAGCGCCTTCACCTCCGAGATCCTCGCCCAGAGCAACGATGTACACCTCGTCGCGCTCCTAGGCAAACTCGGCCAGAGCATCAGCTCCATGCGCGAGCTGGGCAAACGCACTGCGGTCGTCACCCACGTCCGGAGGACTAACGTGCCCTCGCGGAAGTCTCAAGGGATGCCGGCGTCGTCGTCGCGCTTCGACGAGGAAATGTACATGGGGCGTGACGGCATGGCATGATCTATGGCTGACGACGGGACCCGCCTTTTTGCGCTTTCATCACTGCATCATCGTCACGCGGTTGATCCATCGTGCTATGATGAACTGATCCCCTTGTTAGAGTGCACCAGTGCCTTAGAACGGTGTTCGGGTGTTGCATTTTTGGAGGCAGCACTTATTAATGAATTATGATAGAAGCGAAACATTTCTTTCCTCTTTTTGAGTAAATACTGAGATTTTGTTCGACGTAGTCATACGAAGAGTCATTCACCATGTGTAATGCATAAGTACACTTATTACAGCTTAACTAATCCTCAAACAACCCTGAACAAATTCAAAGAGAGGATGACAAAGAGAAAGTGAAGAAAAACAAAAAGCGATGGGTATTTCTAGCACACTGGTATATTGACAAAAGTATGAAATCATAGGCATCGTAATGAGAACAACAACAAGAAACCAAAGGCCGTCTGGTTCTCAGTGCCAACAGGTTGAGAGAACATGTGAGGTCCATCCATATTTATGTACATGTTTACGATCAATCATCGGCGGTAAAAGGCCAGGGCCAGCTACCGCGGGGGATGAGCGCTGTCGTGATTGAGAGGTGGGGGTTGGTATGATTCTGGGAGTGGGATGGGGTCCTGGACGTTCAGAGGGGCAGGGCCTGTTGGATAGGGGGCGTCTTGATGATGGAGAGGTGTCTGGCTGGATGGGCCGTCGTCTAGCGGGGGCCGGACCAGGTATGGGTTGGTTGTGTCATCGTATGGTGAATACGGGCGGGAATTGTGGGCGGCGGGTTCTAGGAGGGACAGGGAGGATGGGCTGCCTGACCGTTGAGGGGTCGAGAGATAGGGGCCCGGGTTACTGGTATCCTCGTATGGAGAGGGCATTCTGCTGACGTCGGTTGTCGAGTGGGACATCAACCCGGTGGGTTGCGCGTGCGATAGGAGCACGGCGCCTTCTTCGTCGGTGTTCGGGTCGGGGTAGTATCGTCCGGGATGGGGGCCGGCGTTTGTGAACGATCCTCTGGCGCCTTCGTAGGCGGTTGGGTGGTTCGTGCCTGGCTCGGAGGCGTTCAAGCCGATCGCGTCGTCGGGGGTCTGTTGGTAGCTAGGATCCATCATGCGCGTCTTGCGGCCGACGAACAGCCAGCGGAAGCCGCGGCTCACGGCCTTGACGATGTCCAACGGGTTGAAAGCGTTGAGGAGAGCCTTGAGGCCCCAGAAACCGCCGTAGTATTTTGGTTTGCGGTCGCCGTAGACGTCGTTCACTTCGTCGAACGTCCATTTGTCGAACGCGTACGGCTTCCACGAAAACGCCCACAGATGTAAGACGGAGAAGATGGCCATCTCGATACAGATGAGCAAGTTGGGAAGTCCGACGTTCAGGTCGGGCGCTTGGATCTTGTCGGTTTCTTTGATGGCCCCGGCTGAGAAGAGGAAGGAGATGAGGGACGTTTGCCAGAACGAAAGAAAGACGACCAGTTTGATCGACAAGATCTTTAGGAAGGGACTGTAGTGGTTGATATCGGGCCGGACCTGGATGAAGAACTGGATCAAACAGTACATGGCGATCGTGACCGAGGTACACTCGATGACCAAGACCTGCGCGAGTCTATTAGAAGATGTCCGGTCATGGAACCAATGCAGTAACCCTTACCCAGATGTGGGCAAACGCTGGATTGAGCGAGTCCTCGCAGTACAAGTTGAACGTTTGCGTGACCACCGCGAGAATCGTCATGAGCACCCGCAGGAGACAATACTGGAAGACCGATATCCAGATGATCTAGGTGGATGGCACCCATTAGCAAATGCCTCCTATTCCCCATCCTCGGTCATTCTCACATTGAACCATGTCAGGCCGCTTCGGGGCGTCCTCCATAATTTGCGCCATCCGCCACATTTCTGAAACCAAGTGACCGGCCAGACCCACGGTTGCGGCGCAATTCCCCGGAAATATTCCTTCTGGCTATGCAGGTCTGGGGCGAGATAGTGACACATCAGGGCGAAAAAGGCGGAGATGGTGAACGCTTCGTAGCAGTCGCCAATGACACTGTAGTAGACAGAGTGTTTGTAGAAGAAAGTGCCGACCCATGCGACGATGCAGTAAACGGGGATCATTAACAGGATGCGGATATTTCTATAGCGACGTCGCAACAGCGTTAGTCTACCGATCTCGCGGCAGAGAAGAGAGGGAGAAAGAGATAAACGTACTGGCGTTGCTCCTCCGGTTTGCTGTAATGTGTGGCATGACCCATGATCAAGTAGAAGGAAAACCCACACGCGATGAGGGCGAACACCCCCCCGACAACTAAACATAAATTATGAAAGGTGATCCCATCTGGCCACAAGGGAACCTCGGTGACTGCACACGCGCAATTATCGTCAGTATTCTGTCCATCACTATCGGAAATGCCGCGATCCGGGCCAACATACTCGTCTCATGTTCGACTGTTGCATTGCACTTGGGCCAGCCCATGACTGCAGTAAACGGAGGCTCGTGGGAACGCAAAGCCTCCCAGGGGAATTGAACGGTGAAGAAACAGACAAGTCAAAAAAACAAGGCGGGGAAGAGGGACGAAGCCAACTAAAAATAACAACAATAATACAGCATCAGGAATAGAAATAGCAAATGGATTCCAATCCCAAGAGGATCACCGGAAGAACAGATCTTCTGCAGTCCAAGAGGCGATCAAGACTTGGCCAGACCGGGCGGATGATCTGTTGCCGCCGCCAATTTTGCCCCGAAACTGACGATCAACCCCTGGAACCAAAGATTGTCGCGTCTTGGCTCGACGGTGTCAATGAACAATCAGGGGTAGGCGACCAAGAAGAGAGTAAAATGGCCAAAAATGGATGAATCAATGGGTGTTGGTGGTGGTGAGGTGTCCCATCGAAAGGAAAGCAGTCTGGTCAGAGATCAAGGCAGACGAATAACCACGAGGCTGTACGGTGTACAAGGAATGGAGTAAGGACAGAACGTGCCGATTGCACCCCGATTGGACCTCAAACGATGCGAAACGATGAGTCCCAAGAAAAGACCGAAATAAGATTGAAAAAGACAGAAAAAGACAAAGGAGAAGATAGAGAAGAAGAAGAAAGACGAAAAAGACGAAAATGGAAAATGGAAAATAAACGCCAAGCTTTGGACAAGCCTCAGGAATCCATATCAGGCACCGCCGATCCGATCTGACATCTGTCATATAATCAAGTATCCAGATCATCGATCGGATTTCATAAATGGAAAGAAAGTCATTGTATAGTTACATCTACAGATTGGACATCGATTCCCAAGTCCATGCTCCCAAAGTCCTTATCCTTATCGGCCCATCTACTACTATACATGAAACATTTCCCCTCCAAGAGCCATCCCCATGGACAAGAGGGATGCCGTTCAAGACACGATTTTGTTCGTCAGAACGGTGACAAAAGTTGGAGAACAGAAAGAAAAGGCGGAGAAGATCATAATCCAAGGACATAAATGGCACAGTATGATCAATAGTGTCGTCCCCGCGGCTCATCGCGCCAGGAATCGCCAAATCCGCCACGTCCGCGACCGCGTCCTCGGCCCCCGCCACGACCGCCGCCACGGTACCCACCACGCGGCGCAAATTCCGGCCCATGATCGACGAAGAGATCCTCGTCTTCAAAGGTGATGCGCCGCAGCTCGTCGCCACCGCGGCGGGGGAACGAGCCCTTTTGCAGCAGATCGTCGAACCGGTCTAGACGTCGATCCGCCACTCGCCGGGGAACCGGAAGATAGTATAGTTTGGGTTTGGCGGTGGTAGACATGAACAGTTCATCCAACGGCTGGAACCCTTGTCCCGGTCGCGGGGTGGGCTCCGCCGCCGGGGCGCCACCACTGGGTCGTCGACCGGGTTCGATATCGGCGCGAGGTCCCGTGGGTGGTGGGCGCGAGAAGTCGCCCGGCTCGGGTCCGCGGCTGGGCGGAGCGCCTCCGGCTCGCGCGTCCACTTCCTCCAGGACCGCCTCGACGCCGTCCTCGGTCCGGTCAAACTTCACCTCCCAGCGCGGCGGAGGGCCACCGCGGCCCCGGGACCGCTCTTCCGTGTCGATCCATTCGTGGAGCTTGTTTTCGGGGATGAAGTCGACGAACAGGGTCTTCCGGTTGCGCTCGGGAGGCCAGACGGTGCCGTGGAGAGCCGCCCGCGCCCGGGTGGCAGCCGTGACGTTCGTAAACGCGGCAAAGCAATGCGTTTTGATGGGATCCAAGTAGAAGTCTAGGATCACATCGGGGTTGGGGGAACTCCCGGGCGGCGACGCAATACTGGCCAAGTGGGTGCGAAGGGCAGCAGGTTGGAGCGGCCGCATGAGTCCGTCCACGTAGAGGGCGGCGGTGGCAGCGTGGAGCGCGGGCTCCATGTGCTCATCGTCCATGGCGGTGTCCGCCGGCGGGGATGCAGGTCGGGGCTGCTGCGGTTCCTTGGCTGCAAAAAGCCCCTTGAAACGGACGTCCTGTTTCGGGGCGCCCTTCTTCGCTCGGGCATCAGGGCTTTCGGGGGCGGCTTCGTCTTGGGTGGAAGCGGGACGGTCTTGATCATCTGCGCTTGTGTCCGGGGCTTCTCTGGCTTCCTGTTTATCACCTCTATCCACATCCATCGGATCTTCCCCTCTCGGAGAAACCGTTTCCGGGCCGCTCTCCTGGGCTTTGGCCTTCTTGTTCGCAATGGCCTCGGCGGTGGGAACGGGACTCTGGCTGCGACGCTTACGCTTCCGGCGGTCCTCCAAAACCTCTTCTGTCGGGAGAGGTGTGGACAGTTCCGTGTTCGCGTCTGACGGTGCGCCCTTTTCGGCGGCGGTGTCTGGGCCTGCGCCGTTCGTGTCAGCCGGCGCGGGCTGTTGCGGGGCTGCGTCTCCGGGAGCCTGCTCGACCGGTTGGGCAGGAGGCGGTTGGGACTCGGAGGGTGGCGAAGGCGCTTGATCTCCGACATCAGCCTGCTTCACGCTTTCGACTGGCTTTTCCGGTGCCTCGCTAGGTGGTTCGGGTTGGGCCTGTTCATCCTGCTGCTCCGCCGCTTGCTCATCTTGTGTTCCGCTCGGGGCGGGTTCCTTCGGCTGCTCTTCCTTCTCGCTCACTGCTTCTGTAGGCTGTGTCGCTTCGTCTGCGGACTTCTCTGCGGGTTGCTCTGGTTCCGGCTGGGGCACAGGTTCAGGTTGAGGTTCAGGTTGAGGTTGAGGTTCAGGCTCAGGTTCAGCAGGTTGCTCCGGTTCCTTGGCTGCTACCTCCGGAGCGGCTTCCGACTCCGGCGCCGCCTCCTGGGCTGTGTCGCCCGGTTGACCTTTCTCATCTTCCTCCACCAGCCTATCAATAAACTGCTGTTTCACGCGGAGGCCCGTCTGCGCAATACCGCGCCGTTTCAGCTCGGCCTTCAAGTCGACGACCTTCCACTTCGAATAGTCGGCCATTGTGAGGGAGGATCGCAAGCGATGGAGTAGTCTGTCATGTAGATAATGAGCGTCGTGCGAGATATTCTCGGTTGTTGTTGGAGGGCGCGGTTTCAAGTGGGAGCTATCAGGGCCATTGCTCGAATGCGATTGATTGCGGATACCCCTGCGGTTTGGAGAGTGAGAAGTCCAGGCGGAAATGATGTATGTTACGGTGCTAGGCTGGGTTGGGTCTAGTGCCGAAAAGTACGTGACTGTGGCTGTCACTCCGCCTGCCGTTTCGGGTATAGCGGCGGTGTGATCTGCATTGTCCCATTTCCGGTTAGTCTAGATTATATAATACATTGTTGTGGCAATACATATTCACGCGTATAATTCTACGACAACTGGAGTATTTCAGGTCATATTTATGACTCTATACTCTTTACCTGGAGACATCTTGGTATGATCAATTGGTTGGCTTTGTATAGTCCCAGTAACTGCTGGTCTCAAGCTTGCGATTATGGGTTACATATGAAGTACTAATATGTGCGACGAACCAACACCAGGGATTACTAGCAGTTGGGTATTTAATTGTGGCCTACGGGGCACATATGAGCCACGTCCCCAAACATGAAGCTCTTGGATAGAAATTTGGGCCGGGGAAAAATTCCTACAGCATATATTCCACAAAAATAAATCTCGATTGCAGAGAATGACAGTGGCCGGTGACTTGGTAGATGCAGTGACTAGTTGGTCACCTGGAGAGTCCGCCGGGTGTCACTGGCTGTCCAGCCGCCGTACTTGATCGCCCCTGTCACTGGCAAATATAACCATGATCTTGCTTCTCCCGACAGATTTCCTGTCCTTCTTGTTAAAAACCTTCTTCTCCTTGCTTGTGTGGAATTCAACCTTCCCTTTTTACCATTGTTAACCTCTGTCCTGACCGTACACGGAACATTATCTGGCTTTCACGATGACAATGTACTCCATCCAAGGGCCCTGCCACTGGGTTGGAGACAAGAGTGAGACTGCGCCAGTGAGCAGCGTGACGGAAGCAATGGCTCGCATCAACAAGCTGTACGAAGCGGGAACGCCCTTTTTCACGAAACAGTCGATCCGAGAGGTTTCAAAGCAACTCCAGCGATCGTCTCTGTGCAAAGACAAGATCACGGTCAAAGGCGTGGATGGGGTGGGGGTCGAATTCGACGTGCTGACGGGTGAGATCCGCAAGGGCTTTGACTCGGGGGCTTTCGAACATGAGATGTATATTGGCCCGGATCCAATCGTGTCGACAAGTCTGAGCTGACCGTACTAGACGGGATCCGTACATCGTTTACTGCGCGCGAGTGCACATGACCCAGAATCTGTTGAGGTGGCATGGAAACCTGCCAGAGGCAACCTGCAGCCTACGGATCGCCCACTGGATGTCTCGACGGAAGAAAGACACAAAGGAGCCTGCGTATAATTACGCCCTGCGCGAGAGCCAGGTGGTCCGCAAAAGCTTCCGGGCGAGCAGGGAATCCTGGGAGGCAAGTCAGATGTGCAAAGACCTGGAGTCGATCCTGGAGTCCGTTCCAAAAACACTGAACATCGAAAGAGTGCTTGGATTCTCCTGTGGCTCAATGTCCATCGACCGCAACTCCAGTCGGTCGGAATTCCAGCATGCGCTGATCCTCACGGTGCGGGACTGGTTGAGGGACAGAAACGGGAGCGGCAGGGTCCCTTCCTACGTCCAAGATCCAGTATACACTAGCATTGACAAGTCCACGCTCAAGGAATCGAACGTCATGGTTCTTGACGATCCTCAAGCTCTCCTCGAGATCGACGATTCGTCCGTGGTGTTCTCATGCAGCTCTAACATCCCTATCAAGGAGATTGTCGCCGACATTGCTCGACCAGCTGTCCTCATCTGGGAACACGTGGGAGAGGAAGACGAAGAGACCTCCGACGAATATGGCGTGTATGTGTGTCTTGTACCGTGCCACCCAAATGCTGACATTTAACTAGAACCGATCCACACACTTCGCGCGTACGAGCATTGATGCATCACTATGAGGAGCATGTCGTCGACTTGGGTACGAGACACTTTGGCGACATCACGGTTTACGTTCGACGAGATCAAGCCATCTGACTAGAGAATGTTGCTCCGTGTTCTTTATCACCAATAGAAAGTAAATATTACAGATTGTAATCAACAATTGGTGGTAACATATTGAGAATGTCCATAATGATGCAATAGTTCTGGTATTTGTGCCTGCATATAAAATGCTGAGTCATCCCGTTATCGGACTTGAGTTTCCCGCGGGGCAAAAATGCAAGTTTTGCCTTGTTGGCCTCCCGATTGGCCTGAGTCATCGAGTCCCCGGTTCTTGACTCCCTCTACTCTACTTCCCACTTCTGCTCTCTTCTACCTCCACATCTACCTTTTTCTTTTGTCCCTCTCCTTTACTTCTGTCTGTAATTGCTTCCAATTCCTTCGATAACCCCCTCTCTTTTCTCCCTCCTTCTGTGAGCTAAGAATGGCCCACGAATCAAACAGCCCTTCGGCGATACCCCGTCAGTATCCTCCTACCCCTCCCGCGTGTTTCCTAGGATGATGTGAACGGCTACTAAATCCCGTAGAGAGAGTCGATTCGCAACCTGAAAATCCCTATTCGCAACTCATCACCGATCAACAATTTGTGGTGGTTCCGTACTTCAAGCTCGAATCAGGCGTGACCCTGCACAATGTCCCCATATCCTACACGACGCGGGGTCAATTGTCCCCCGAGGCCGACAACGCGTTGGTGATATGCCATGCGCTGAGTGGTAGTGCCGATGTGGCCGACTGGTGGGGTCCTCTGCTGGGTGGTCCCGGCCAGGCTTTTGATACCTCGCGATTCTACGTGATCTGTCTGAACAGTCTGGGGAGTCCGTATGGGAGTGCTAGTGCCGTCACTTACAAGGATGGATCCCCGGAGAACGGCCTCTATGGTCCGGAGTTCCCTCTGACGACTGTACGCGACGATGTCAGGTATGAACACGTCCCCCCCCCCTCAATGATGCGTCAACTCGTTGCGCTCCGAAGAAAAATCTGTTACTGACAACGCTGGAACAGAATTCACAAGAAGGTTCTCGACTTCCTCGGCATCCGCCAGATCGCCGCCGTCGTGGGTGGGTCCATGGGTGGCATGCTGACCCTGGAGTACGCCTACTTTGGCAAGGACTACGTGCGGGCCATCGTTCCGATTGCCACGTCTGCACGCCATTCGGCCTGGTGTATCAGCTGGGGTGAGGCTCAGCGACAGAGCATCTACAGTGACCCGAAATACGATGATGGCTATTATTCGTTCGAAGATCCCCCGACCACCGGTTTGGGGGCGGCCCGCATGTCGGCTCTCTTGACCTACCGGAGCCGCAACTCGTTCGAGTCTCGGTTCGGTCGCAATGTGCCCGACCCGACGAAGCGACAAAACATCAATGGCACGCAGCGGTTGCCCAGCCCAACGAATGAGCACTGGGCGATCCACAATGATGGCCACCGGGCCAGCGAGCGTCATTCGCCTGCGCCGCAGCAAGAGTCCACTCCTGCGGAGATCCAGTACACGGATCCGCAGTTCTCCGGAACCAAGACATTCAGCAAGACCATCGAGTCCCGCATCAATGGAGACGGCAAAAAGCGCCCCCAGACTTATTTCTCCGCCCAGTCGTACCTCCGATACCAGGGAGACAAGTTCGTGAAGCGATTCGACGCCAACTGCTACATCGCCATCACCCGGAAGCTGGACACCCACGATGTGTCGAGGCACAGAGTCAGTCCGTTGTCGGCGGATCCGGTGCGGGAAGCACTGTCGCAGGTGGAACAGCCCGCGTTGGTGCTGGGCATCGAGAGCGACGGGCTCTTCACCTTCGAGGAACAGCAGGAGGTCGCCGCGGGCATCCCAGACTCGCGGCTCAAGCGTATCGACAGCCCCGAGGGTCACGACGCGTTCCTGCTCCAATTCGAGCAGGTCAACCACTACATCCTGGACTTCTTCCGGGAGGTTCTGCCGGACATCATGGCCCGGCCGCCCGTTGGTGACGTGGTGGCAGGTGCTGACGGAGTCAACCGACTGACCAAGAGCAGCACCTTCGGCGAGGCGGAGGTGGAAGACATCACCGCGTGGTAAAATGAATGGACAGAAACCCATTCAACGAACCTTGGCGCAGCAATTGCAGCCTTGAATCGGACCTCCGACCCTCTCTCTCTCTCTGCAGTGGCAGGGGGTCGTCTCCGGGCACTTTTCCATCCTTCCGATGAAGAGAAAAGAAGGGGCCCGTCGGGACGCCCGCTCCAGTGCAGGGAAGACAGGGTCGGAGCACCCCTGGGGAAGTAGCGATGCAGTCTTTTGATATTCTTGTTTTAAAATCTTTACACATTCAAAGCCAGTCAGGAAGATGCGCATCCAACTGCCTCTTCCGTCGCCTCGTTGATCAATCGATCCAACAGGTTAGGGCTGTCAAAGAAGCATCCAACTGCTCTCCATCAGAAAGCTCTCAGCTTTAGGGAATCTTTCTCGAACCGAAAGACCCACCGCGAGGGTGGTGGGCGACTATTATTTTATTCTACTCATAGAACTTTTTTCAACGTATAGATAGACAACATAACAATGAAAAATCGATGTGTCTCTCCCTTTTCTCTTTGTCTTATATATAGAAACCTGACGCTGGATAAAAAGCCTGCCGCTGCGAGGGATACCTTCGAGCCCCCCATTATGAATAACCCTTGCGATCGACCCATGGCCGCATGGGGTGCTTTGCCGTTTCTGACAAGACATCGACCGGTGGAGTCTACGCGGGCAGCCTGCAGGGGCGTTGAAAAACACCCCCTACCATCAACGGAGATAGTGTACTCCCACAAAGGGGTAGGGGGGTATTAACCCATGTCTCGACGACAGCTATCATTCCCTTCCGGGCCATCAACGTTGAGGGGAATGGCAACTGGGCGGGTTTTCAAAACCACGCATATCGGACCGCGGTCGTTTCAAGCGCCCTGGCTGCTCCCCCCCGCTTCCCATCAGTGGCTGACAAGCAGGTCCCATGCATCCCGTTGAGATTTCTCTTTCGACCGCATCATTACCTCATGATACTGATCTTACGGTACGGTATAACCATAACCATGTTGGGCTTGCGGACTCCCCTTATGATTCTCGGTCGAAGGAACTTTACTCTCCCGCTGAGACTTGTTCGCCCCGCGGTCTTTGGGTGTCGAAACCCTAAATCATCGTCGCTGCGTAGCAGTTTGGCTGAGCTTCTGGAGCGGGGGAGCGACGTGTCAACGGTAGAGTTCCGTGTTAAGCTGTAGCCATGCAACGAGGGCTGTTTTTGGTTTCCAATTCCCGGTGATGTATCACCTTGTTCTGCTGTGTGCAGGGATTGGGAGGTCGCATGACTGCATGAGTGATCTCATCGCTTGATCTGTCACTCACCTCGCTCGGGAATTGTTGTTGTGGGGGTACCTTCTTCCATCCCTTGATCCATTTTCCATAATCGCCCTTCTCCTTGAGAATAGGGTAAGGCCCCTTGCGAGGGACTTAGACAAATTGGTTCCACGGTCAATAAAGGGAATAACGGTCTCTTGCCTGTCAAGATGGGGATTCCTGTTCGAGAGCCATACAATGTGAATCACCACTGGCACAAGTATCAAGTAGGTGCTTCGTACCTAGGTAGGTAATCGAGCTGAGCTAGACTAGCTCTCTCTCCACCAGCATAAGATCGGTCAGATTGGCCTTGTTTCTTCCAGCAGGGAATGACGGGGCTGATTCTCGTCCGCTCCTGTGGGACCCTCTTCTCTCTTGATGATCATCATTGTTTTCCTTTTTCTTCCCCATGCCATCCAGTATCTTCCTTGTCTGTAAGCCCGTCATCGTCATACTTGGGGGGTTTTCACCCACCTCGTCAGCGGATGGCTTCATCCGCGGCAATAGCCTGCTGCATGATAGGAGAGTTTGGAGTCCGGGGAGAGCGTATAGTTCATGAATGCTGTGTTACCAGAGGTGAGAAGTAGAAGAAAGAAAGTAAACAAAATAGGAGAGAGAGAAGACGAGAGAAGGAGTGAGCGCAGGACCCGTGACATGGCGTGTGACTTTCTCTCTCTCTTTCTTCCTACTTTCAACTTCAACCTTTAACTTCTTCCTTTCTTTCCACCATCGCCGTCATTCCGTCATTCTTTCATCCAGTCCCTCCTTTTAGCCTCGACTCTCCATGCACCTCCACTGCATCCCCATCTGACCGTCTCCATCCGCCTCCATCGCCCAAAGATCCCTCACCAACGCGCTCGTATTGGCTGCCCCTCGAGATGTGCCATTCGTGACGATCCACTTGACTGATCCTGTATTGATTGCAAGATTGGCTGGCCCTCCTCAGTCACATGGAGAGCATCCTTTCCTTAATATACTCCAACAAAGACTATCTCCAGATGTGGATGACCCCCTCTCAACCGGTCCTTCTCGTATATACCGAGGCTTGTCCCCTCTGCATTCCAGTTCAGTGCTCTGGACAACTACCGGCCCCCCTTGCAATCAATCTCGCATTCCTCATTTCCGCATTTCATTTGTCTCTGAAATTATTTCCATCTGGCACGGGCTGCCCAACCAAATTGTCAATCTGTGATTGCATACCAAAGTCCTCCTGTTGCTAGCGCTAATTTTACAGGCATAACACACGTTGGCTGGTGGATATACACGAATATCTGTTGCGTTGGCCATTCCAATCATTTTCCCGTCCTATTCGTCTATTATATCCTATTTTCTTTTTTTCCATTTGCTTCTTACTTGCTTCCATCCTTCCACCCATCGGTGCCCATTCATCACCGCCAATAACCTCACGCCATGGAGCGTACAGTTCCTCGGACACGTCAATCTTCCAAGATGCGTCCATCCCTGTCATTCGTCTTCGGTTCTCAGGTAAAGAAAACCCCAAACAATAGACTTCCTTCCGTTTGCATGGGCTAACGTGTCCAGAAACCCACGTTTGCTGGGGTCTTGAACAACATGAGTCCAACTTATGACACCATCAACAGCCCCATCCTGCCCTCTTCTCCCTTGATCTCGCGTCAGAAGATAGCACCACAGCTAGAGGCCGATGTGCGCTACGCTTGCTCGCTTCTTGTCTACCGTATCGAACAGGGAGTCCCCGCGCCAGGTGCGCACCGGATTTCCACCACCTCGGAGGCAGCCGTGCGGTCTGCCGAAGTGCGCGCCGCCCAGATCGAATCCAAATACCTCACACCGAGTGTAGGCCCTGAGGTGGCCAAGCGAGCCACCAAGTTCGACTCGGGAGTCGGGTTAACCCAACAGCCCAGCATGCAAACCATGCGCAATCTCCATTCTTCGCACTCGGATCGACGGTCAGACACCGGCTCCATCTTCAGTCGCAACCGATGTGCCACTCCCGGCTCCAACACCACCTCCGCCTGGGACACCGATCCCTCCAGCGGGAGAGCCTCTCTCAAGAGTCCTCGGAAGCAGTCACGACAGCCGAAGCGTCCAGGGGACTATATGCGATCCATGAACGGTGCTCCGGCAACAGGGGTGCCCCAAACGCACGTGGACATGGAGACCCTGACCTTCCTCATGGGGCCTGAACCAGACGGCTTTCAGCCACCCCCGGCAGCGGGCCCGGATGACAGCCCTGAGAATTTCGAAGTGTTCTTGAATGCCGATGCCACCTTTGCGACCGGTGACGTGCCGAGCTTCTGTTCTCCGCAACCGGGGCTACTTCATCCAGCCGCCCCCAGCTTTGGATTGCCAAACGGCGACGCCTCAACGCCGCCACGTATACCCGCACCCATGCGAGACGGACCCTCCAGCAGCAGACCGTCCATTGGTCTGGCAGAGGAGACAGATGACGAGGCCGCGGACTGGCATGAGCGCCCAGAGCCCGCCGTCATCATCGACAGCAGCGGGTTCATGCACATCATGACGGCGGAGGAAGAAGAGGAGCGCCATCAAACCTTGCAGCAGGCTGTCCTCGCCAGGATGAACACAGCCCCTGCCGACAGCAGTCCGCAGCACCCCCAAGAACCGGCCCCCGCCCAACTACAGCAGAATCATTCTGAGCCGGAACCCCAGCACCGACCCCGCCCCAGCACGACGCCCTCCCGACCATCCGCCCCGCCGCAACTATCCAGTCGCCCGGCAACCACTCGCTCCCGACAGCCGACCTCAGGGTCAACCAGGAACAAGCTGAGCATGCTGACGAAGCGCAAGTCAGCCCTTCGTTCCCCGGGATCGTCACACCCAGACCTCCCCGAGGGTCCGCCGCTGCAACGCCAGGGACGGCCGCCCTCGATGTTCCAGAGATTGGCAGGCTGGTTTGGAAAACGCCGTGGGGGTACTGGAGTTGGCGCTGCCGTGTCGTAATACATGCTGTGGACAGAATTACCAAGCAATAAATGACACGAAAATACAAAAAGCAGCAAGGCAGAGGGAGGGGGATGTTTACTTTCCGGAGCAAAGCATGATCTGGATATTCTTCTTCTACCCATGTTCTATGCATGCATGCATTACACACATGCATACATTGAGAAACGAACCCCTTACCGGGTTTGATTTGGTTTCATTTCGTTTCCGTCCAACATCTTCGGGCTCATTCTGTTTAATTCGCCATTGACTGCTTAAGTGGCGATGTCGAACTCGTCAATACTATACCATGTAACTGGATGGCCTGGACCCTGGGGAAGAAGCAGAGTCCAGACAAACGCAGCAGTGACTCAACTTTCTCTCATCGAGATATGATACCCGGATATATATATATATATAGCTTGTTGAAACTCTAGGTAATAATATAGTACTTGGATAATAATATGGAGTATACTCAGCATCCTCTTACTCCCCCAGTTAGTGATCGCAAGCTTATTACACTGCTAGACAAGACAAGACAGCCTTTACGAAACCCTAACCACGTGTATATATATAGCATCATTCCTTATTCAAACAAGGCCCCTACTGTACCATCTTCGTTCACTTATTTATAGGGGGGCAGTCAATGTAATAATGAACGATACCACTCAACAAAAAAAATCAATCAATAAATCCAATTCAATTTGTCGCTATCGTCCGATCTGACTTTTACATCATCTCGTCTCGTTTATTCGTTCATTCATCCATCCATCCATCCAATCTTCACTTTCTGATTCCACAACCAGGCAACAAACAGCATCAAAACACAAATCGAACCCCAAACCAAGACCAAACAAATCTAGTTTATCGTCAAGGTATATACACACAGATAGATAAGTACGTCTTTTTATTTTGTATCCACCTCACAGACCCAGCCAGTATCTGGTCTTCTCCACGGAGAAAGAACCAGTGAGGACCTCATCCCCGGTGCCCGTGACCTCAACCTTATACTCGCCCTTCTCGCTCGCCCACTTCGCCCTCTGCTCGTCGAACCAGCTCGTCGCCAGTTTCTTCTCCGCGGTGATCTGCACCGTCTTCTTCTCCCCGGGGTTGAGGAACACCTTGGTGAAGCCCTTGAGCTCGCGCACGGGGCGGTTCACGCCCGTCGGGGGCGGGACGACCCACAGCTGGACGATCTCGGCGCCGGCCACGCTGCCGGTGTTGGTGACGGTGACGGTGGCTGTGATCGGTTCGCCGTCTTCGAGGGCGCCGGGCTTCTCCGGGACGGTGGCGATGGTGAGATCGCTGCGGGTGAAGCTCGTGTAGGAGAGGCCGTGGCCGAAGCGGAAGAGAGGCGGCAGCTCGATCTTCTCGTAGTAGCGGTATCCGACGTAGACGTCTTCGCCGTAGAGCACGCGGCCGCGCTCGGAGCGGAAGTTGACGTAGCTGGGGTTGTCCTGCAGGCGCACGGGGAAGGTCACGGGCAGCTTGGCGGACGGGTTCACGTTGCCGTATAGGACGTCCGCGATGCCGTTACCGCACTCGTTGCCGCCGAACCATGCCTGCAACAGCGCCTTGGTCTTCTTCTCCCATGGCATTGTGACCGGCGTGCCGCTCTGGATGACGACCACGGCGTTCGGGTTCGCTTCCAGAACGCGCGTGATCATCTCGTCGCTGCCCGGGGGCAGGTCCATGTGATCACGGTCGTAGCCCTCCGTCTCCCACTCGCTAGTGAGACCGGCGAAGATGACGACCTGCTCGGCCTTGGCGGCCGCTTCGACGGCCTTGGAGATGAGCTCCTCCTGACTGACACGGCGGCTGGCTCCGAATCGGAACCCGCCAGGGCCGAAGATCACGACACCCCGTTGGTCGAGGTCGGATGTGGGGGCACTGCCAAACTCAAGGACGATCTTGTACGTCTGGCCGGCCTTGAGCTCCTTGCTGCCCTTCTCTTCAACGGTGCCATTGCCAAAGAAGGCGGATCCCTGGCGCTGGTTCTTGGTGTTGTCCACGACCACCTCACCGTCCACTAGGAGCCGGCCGGTACCAACCACTGTGACGCCAAAGTCGTAGATCCCGTCCTCCTCTGGCGTGTAGAAGCCCTCCATGTCGACGAAAAAGGTGAAGGACTTGATATTGGGGTTGATATAGTCCATGAGGAAGCCGCTCGACGACACCAGGTGCAGCTCATCGATCAGTTCCCGGTCCGGCTGCGAGACGGGCTCGTTGAAAACGCGGAACTTGAAGCCGGTTTTCCCGTCGGCAGTCTTCATCAGAGGGCCCAGCAGAGGCAGATCCTTGTGCGAGTAGGCGCCTTGGGAGAATTTCACTTCGCCCTTGCTCTCGCCGGATACGCCCTCAAAGGGCGTCACGGTGTAGTAGGGGTCCAGAGACGCGGACCCACCGCCGCAGTAGGCCGCGATCTTGGAGTTCGGACCGATGACCAAGATCGACTTGTCCTTGCTGAGCGGGAGGATGTTATCCTGGTTTTTCATGAGAACAACAGACTCTGCCGCGGCCTGTCGCAGCAGGGCCTGGTCCTCGGGTCGGTTGAGGGCCTTCTCTGGCGCGTTGGATGGGATGTTTAGCGGATCCACCCAGTTCACGAGATTCAGCACATTGCGGACTCGCTCGTCAACGACAAATTCGGGGACCTTGTTGGACGAAATGGCGTGAGCCAGGGCAGTCCCACGCCAGCGGGTCTTGCCAGGCATCTCCAGATCCAGACCCGCGAGGATGGCGTCCGATGTGCTGTAGGTTCCGAACCTGGGGAGGTAGTTAGTATCTTCCGCAAACTGGTCCGGGTCTCACGCAATGATGTACCAATCACTCATCACCAGGCCGTCCCATCCCCACTCCGTGCGGAGGATGTCGGTGATAATTTCTTTGTTTTCGCTAACATGGTGCCCATTGACCTTGTTGTAAGCGGTCATGATGCAAGCGCTCTGGCAGATCTTCATAGCCTGCTGGAACGGCAGCAGGTAGATCTCACGCATCGCACGCCGAGTCACGATGCTATCAACCGCCAGACGCTCGTGCTCCTGGTCGTTACAGACGAAATGTTTGAGGGTCGCCGCAACACCCGTCTCCTGAACACCCTTGCAGTAGTAGCCAGCCAGCTGGCCCGACAGCACACCGTCCTCGGCAAACGACTCGAACCCTCGTCCTCCGAGCGGGGACCGCTGGATGTTGATCGTGGGACCCAAGACGATGTGGGTACCTTTCGCAATGGATTCCTCACCCATCAAGTGGCCCACTTTGTGCAGCAGCTCAACGTCCCACGTCGCTCCCAGGGCCGTGGCGCAGGGAAAGCACGCCGCAGGCACGCCGTTGAAGAACCGCGTTCCGCGCACTCCATTGGGACCATCGGACATGCGCAGGGAGGGGATATTCAGACGCTCCACCGCAGCCGTGTGCCAGAAATCGATTCCTGAAAACGAAGAACACCATACGTCAGCTTGACCAATCCCACGTCTTCCACAGCAACTTGGCCGTGGAGTAAATTATTTGGTTTGAAAGAGTAACAGGAACTCACCAGCCGTCAGGGCTACTTTCTCCCCGAGCGTCAGCTCCTCGATCGTTTTTTCCACGTCCAGACGAGGCATTTTCACGAGTCAAGAAAGACAACAATGATCTCTATTTGCTCTTCCAAATCTCAGAAGTCGACACCAAATAGTTTGCTTGGGCAAATACGGCTGAGAGCGGACGGGCTGCGAAACAACTTATCGTGAACAGCGGGGGAACACGATAACACGAGCAAGAGAGCGGGCAGACGAGGAGGGGGGAACAGAAGATCAAATAAGAAAAAAACAGAGGGATAGAAGCCAGATCGCCAAAATCAACCTCCGAGCCGCACGATATATATAGACCCAGACATAAGATATCGTCGGAAGTGGGAGAAGGACATTCGTACCGAGGGGAGCAATCCGTTTGTCATGGCTCGCGACGCGAGGGCAGATGGGAAAAAAAAAAAAGAGCACGAGCGCGGCATCAAACCCAGCGCCATTCCCGATCTCCCCGCCTGGTTTCACAAGTCCTTATCCTCGATCGACCGGTGGAGCAATGACAGTGTGGATCGACGGTCTCCGCAGCCGAATTCTTCCCAGCGGTGGAGAAACTAACATCCTGAGGGGAGTGACGTGGAAACTGGAAACCCCGTAGATGAGGGGAAGGATAGGGACTTGAGGGCTTGGAAGGAGCTGCGGGAGGCACTGCCGCAAAGAGCTCTCTCTTTCTCTCTCTTTTTTCCTCCTCGAGATCGAAGGACCCACATGTAATATGCCAATGGATTTGCGCTAATGAGGATCCGTTGGCGTGATTGCGTGATGTTTAGGGACTGCAGGGCCGGCGATGCGGCGCTGAAAAAGCCACGGAGGAGACGCCGATGATTAACCGGTAGGATCTGGACGGGTTAGCGGATAGGAAATGGGCGGAGTATCGGTCCGGGTTGCCTCAGTAGTCTTATACTCGAGAGGACTAGTGAGATGAAGATAAGAATAGATTGATTAGATGGAGCGAGTGGGGGCGACGAAGTGGAGACTCACGAGGGAAACATTGGGGGGGAGATAGGATGGATGTCGTTCAAGATAGGAAGTATGATGAGAAGAGAGAAACTATCATGAGAAGAAAGAGAAGAGAAGAGGAGAGGAGGTCGATGACGGAGGCGAAAATCTATCAGGGTTTCTCTACTAGTTATACACAGGATTGAAAGTCATCATGTCACATCTTCAATTCACATCCTTTATGCTTGCCAGTTCAATAGTAAAAGAAATAAAAGAGAGAGAGAATGGGGGAGTATGAGGGATACAACCAGACAAGAATAATAATAACAACCACAGGAAATGGAAATAAAGAGAAAAGGCCAGAAACGGAGTACAACCAAGACAACAAGATATAGAACACCGTCCAACAATGCATGTCATTGATATGATGAGAAATGAAAAGGAAAATCAAAAGCATGAAGGGTAGGGATAGCAAAAAAGAGAGTCTCATCCCCCTTTAAGCACCCCGACGAGGTCGTTTGCTTTCACTCCCCATGCGCATCCCCCCTCGTCCAACGCCGTCCCCGTGGACTCCCTCGTCGCCGCCAGGACGTCCCCGCTTGCGGTATGGAGGAGGTCCAGGCGGGTTCTCCCGGGGGTAGTCACGTTCCCGAGGACGGTCTCTCGTACGATCCCGATCGCGGTCCCGCATCTCTCGGCCTCCCCAGCGTCGATCGTCCTCGGGACCGCTGGGACCGCTGGGACCGTTGCCGGCGGGGGCCAGTGGTGGCGGCGGAGGGGGTGGCTGGCCGCCAAGCGACGACGGGGGGCGAAGACGCCCCTCGTGATCCTGGTTGCTGCTGTTCGGGCCGCCGTCGGGTCCCTCATCCCGATCCCGGCGCCGACGGTTCTCGTCGCGCGCGCCCGGTCCGCGTCGGGAGGCTTCGCGAGACTCGTATCGCTCTTCTCGCACACTGGGCCCCGCATCGCTTCGGCGACTGCGCTCGCGCTCGAGATCGCGGGTGCGCTCCCGGAATTCCTCCCGCCGGTTCGTGCCGCGAGATCCATCATCTTCCCCACCGCCGCCGCCGCGACGCTCGCGTTCCCGATCACGTTCCCGCTCTCGCTCGTGTGGAAATCGTCCGGAGGATCGCCGGGATTCGGGGCCGGCTTCATCCAGGAGGTCGCCTCGCCGAGCCCGGGGAGGTCCTTCGTCAGCCAGGAGGTCGGCCCGGCCTTGGGTGAACGATCCGGGTCGGCCGCCATCCTCCGGGGCACTGGGAGTCGGGGGTCGCGAGTTCTGAGGGGACGGGCCACCCACAGATGCCATCTGTCGGCTGGCACCACGGCCACGGATCGCGGGGCCGGGGCCGCCACGGTCCGCTGGCCCGCCGGATTGTTGGAGCATATTGTTGATGCCAGCGAACCGCTTATCTCCTCTCCCTCGCTCCCCGCTAAAACTCCCTCCGGACGGAGGAGGACCACGGGAGGCGGGCGGTGGCCCCGCGGAAGGGCCATGCGTACTCCGAGGTCCCGACGGGGGGACGGCCGACGCGGGGGACACCGGCGGGTTCTGGGAGCGTGGGCTAGGCGCCTGCCCTCCTTCGCTGGGCGGCGGTTGCTGCTGCTGTAGAACCCTGAGCCGGTCCGGGTGCATCCCGGTGGCCTGGAGTCGTTCAGAATCCGGCGATGCGGGTCCAGCAGACGAGGGCTTATCAGGAGCATTTCGCATGCCTTGCCTCCCTGGACCGCTCGGGGGCTGTCGCTCAGAGGGGCCCATCGGGCCGGGGTGCAGTTGGCCAGGCATGTTCCGTCCACCTCGGCCCTGGGCATTTCTTCGAGGTCCAGAGGGAATGTCAGAAACAGGATCCGGCTGCCGCAAACGTCCATGGCTCATGTCCCCGCCGGAGGGGGGTTCCTTTGAGTCAGGCATATCTGCGGCGGCTCGGGGAGGTCGATCAAGTCGAGGTCCAACCGGCATGTCTTCGTGTCGCTGGTGAGATTGAGAGTAGTTCACAGGTCGGCGATCGTCAGACGGGAAACGCTCCGGCCGGCTGGGCAGCTCCACTCTCTGCGGTGAAATCGGACGGTTGGACAAGCTCTTTCGCTCTTCCTTGTCTTGTCGGAAACCTTCCCCACGTCGGAAACCTTCCCCGCCCCGCTCAGGTATCATCCCTGCACGATCGGGGTGTGGTGGTGGGCCAGATCGTGCTCCGGGAAGGCCATCTCGCACATCAGGACGGAAACGTCCGGACCGATCGGGCCAGTCTGGCTGCGGGAGACGTCCTTCCCGATAGGGGGGACCACGGAACGGTTCGTCCATCGGCGGTCTGATTGGGTATTCCCTGTCGAGACGGCCAAAGTTTCTGCCGTCGCCCATGGGCTGGTCGAATGGCCGGCCAAAATCGTGGTCGTTGAAGCGGCCACCCCGGGAATAGTCCGAGAATCTCTCGCGTCGATCATCCAGAAGATCAGGTCGAGGGGGGAGTCTAGCCTCATCTCTGTAAGGACGGTTCGGTGCGTGAGGGAGGGAACGAGGGTTGACGCTTCCAGGCGGACCACGTTCTGAATCAGGACGCTTAGCATTATTTGGATGCTTTCCTGGGTGCTCCGAGCCTTTCGGGGGAGCATGAGCATCGGTCGACGAAGGTGGATGAGTAGGCTCACCCTCAGTGCCTGCTTCGGCACCTGCAGGTGCAGGCTTCTCATTTGTCAATGGCTCATGACCAGCGGCGGATTGATCGTCCGTGGGCAGAGCTTCTTTTGTAGATGCATCCTGGGATGACGAAATAGCAGTCTGTTCAAATGGTCTCTTTGCCGTTTGGTCAGCTCCATCCGCGCCCTTGGCGATGGCATCGGCCATCTTCGCATCCTCAATCTCGCCGTCTTCGACCTCCATCTTAGCAGTGGTCTCGGAGTTTGGGGTATTTTGGGATCTGTGATTGAGCCGATCAGAAATGCGCACATAGTCGACAGCGAGGTCCTTGGGTTCCATTCGTTGACTTACTCGTTGGCTGCTGAAGGCTGGAATTCGGTCGCAGCAGCGTTCAGTGGAGCCGGTGTGGTAGACTTAGGGCGTGGAGTCCCGGACTTGCCACTTGTAGAATCGTTCTTGCCTTTACCTACTGCAAGTGGCTGGTTGGTGATCATAAATTCCTGGGGAAGCATCCATTTCTTCTCCCGCCGGTTGAGATCCCCAATTAGTGAGGCGGCGGGAATCTTCACGTCATCCCGCTCATCCTGTTGGCTTAAAGTGTTCACGCTCGTTAGCATGTCGCGACCGATCCAGTTGACCGCTGGGAAATGCTGGACGATCGCCTTGAGCACACTGATAGCGTTGCGAATGTGCATATACTCTCCACCATTAAGACAAATCTTCAATGCGGCGGCTATAAGGCGGTGCCACTTGTACAGCAATCGGCGAAAGTCCTCATACTCCAGGAACATTGTAGGCTTCCCCTCGGGGTCCACGTTCATGGCGAACCCGGGGAGGTCTTTCTTGTTTCCGAAGGCCTCCTTTTCGTAGACAACCTTGCTTGCATGCCAGCGGGTGAGGTCACGCAGGATCTCGTTCAGGAAGCACCCGAGGTTGTCTGCTTCCCTCGAGGTACACTGGAAAATCAGCGCAGTGAGCCTTTGCTCCCGGAAAAGTTGATCTAATAGACCAACTGTCCGGAAATTCGGAGTTCCAGATGTATGAAGGACCTTCAGCATCTTGAAACAGTAGAACGCATCAATGGGAGAAAGAAGCAGACGAGGCAAGAAGCATTGCTCGAGGAGGGCGACATTCAAAGAATCATGCTTCCCACGCATGCCGGCAAACCATCGGTCCTTTTCTTTTTGCAGCTTTCCTCGCGTCTGGCCGTAGGATTTGAGGTGGGCCTTGTTCTCCTCCAAAATTTGATCTTGAAGCTGGGTGATCTGCTTCTTTTCTCGCTCCTTTCTCTGCGTCCCAGCCATGCTAATGTCAGAACGATCATTATTGATGACCATCACCTTCCTCTTCTGTCGATCTATCTCATCCTCATAGGCTTTCTGGGGTATGTGAACGTCGTAAATCGACAACTGCCAGAAGGTCACGTAGAATTGCAACCCAACGACATTCCAGTTGTCGGAAGGCAGAGCGGACTTGACTTGGTCCTGAAGATCCTGTATGACCGGGTTCAGAGGAGGCAATTCAGCAGCAGCAGGGATCGGCACGGTCGTCTGCTCCATTGCATTGGCAGCATCGGCATCGGTTGACTGAGACTGCTCTTTGTCGACATCCATGGAGTTAACAGTTGGCGCTTCTGTCGCTGTCGGTTCACCGTCATCTGCCGTCTCCATCTTGTCGGTCTCAGTCTCTGGCACTTCGGCCTTGATGTCCTGGGGTTTAGCAGCAGCTGCTGCCGCTGCTTCCTCCTGTGTTGCTCTGTCGACTTCGGCGATCCTTTTGGCGACACTCGGTCTGCGAATCCAGAATGCGATCTCAGGCTGAACGCCAAAATCACGAACAAGAGAAGCAAGGTCAGGTACGAAAGCATCGAACTCGTCAATGGTTAAGTTGCTGCGGAGCAAATCGAGGTACTGGGCTAAGATACGGTGGATCTCATCGAAAACGTTACCCAGCAACTTCAGTTCATCAGAGCCATCGGATTCCTTGAAGACACAAGTCCAGCGTTCCTGGGCAATCGCAATGAGCAGCTGACCGGCTAATTTGGAGACCGTGAGAGACTTCATCAGCCGCTTGGAAGTAGTTTTGGATTCGTGCCGTTTATCAAGCAGCTGAAGGATGGTTTGTGCTTGAAGAAGCTCGCCGCCTGTCATTGCTTGTATTTGAGACTCGTTGAAATTCGTGTCCGTGATGATACCGGCCATTGAGCTGATCGTTTGCTCCAAGACAATGAGATCGGTCGAGTTATTGTGGCGAAGCTGTTCGACAACGTACTGCAGTACAGGCGTTGGGTCCATGACCGAATATCGCCGGAACGTCCTACCTGCAAATGTAGACAGCGCGTTCAACCATCGACTGGTTAATAGACCGCTTTCCTGTACACGGCTCCTCCCCTTTTGGCCAAGGGAACTGATCAGACCCCAGGTCAATACGTCGTACCCGAGGTTGGTGAAGTACCGTGCGCATTCCACGACCACCTCGATCAAGTTTTCGTAGGATTCGATTTGGCTGATCGCAACGTTGATGACAATTCCGGGGTTGGCGAACGCAATCTTCGCTAACGCGCGAGCCATAGGTCTGATGTTGGTCTTGCTCAATCTTTTCAGCACGTCTTTCGTTTCCGCTCGTGCCTGATCGAACGCAGACTTAATATCGGGCAGCCGAGAGGTCTGCCCGGAATACCATTCAGCGTACATGTTGTACCGTGTGTCGAGCGGGAAAAAGCTCACGAGGTCAAAAACCTCGTTCACGACGCCCGGGTTCGCTTTTGTCAAACTGATCGATGGAAGCAATAGACGCTTGCATAGATCCTGCCAGCGAGCTCTGTTTTCCGGCGAATCGTCTTTCTTCAAGCTATCTTTGCCGATCCTCGAAAGTTTCGCCAATAAGCTCGGGTCCTGCCCTATTTTGTGGCCAGATAGGTTGAGGAACGAGGAGCAAAGAGCAAAGACGTCGTCGACGGACTGGCAGATGGGCACATTGTCGGCCCAGTCATCCCAGTAGAATCGATAGTCGGTTCCGTCATTCGTATCCTCCTTGTCCAGCTGAGCCCATCGAAGAACTCGCGGTGGGGGCGCCTGACTCAACCGAATTTGACCTTTCGGGACGCCCGATTGATCTTGACTCATGATCTGCTTTGGTTCTTTGAACTCATCCATCGACGTGGGAGGGCGCAGAGGGGCGTAGACTTTACTCAGGCAATGGTGAATAATACGATGGATGAACTCGGGAAGCTCGGGATAAGTGTCCATCAGCCATGGGAATCGGCTTAGAAAGAAAAGAGACTCCGGAAGGGCGCCAATTGCCAGAAGACTTTTGAGAAGGAGCACCTTCTGATCTGACGGCTCCGGCAATTCGTCTTCTTCCGCCTTTGCCGCGGCTTTGTCTGCGTCTTGATCTTTGCCAGGGGTCGCCGAACGCGCCTCCGAATCGCGCATACGAGGGGCTGGTAGCGTATCATCGGACAGAGCACCAGCCGTCATGAGGGCATTGATGCCGCCACCAGGTCGTGCGGCCCTCTCCCTTTCTGCCTTCTCTTGAATCTTTTCTTCCTTGAGAGCCTCCATGGAGTCGTCTGGTCGCCAGAGGTGGGGGTAAAGGTCACGGAGTGAAATAAAGCCGACCTTGATCAACAAGGCGGCCAGGTAGATGAGGTTATCTGGGAGGACATCCGCCTTAGAGCGAGCGCGGGAGGAATAGAAGCGGAGCTTGAATCCCAGTAGCTGCGCGGCTACCCTGCTTCCCTTAGGTGGTAATGTTCCGGTCTCGTCGATCCATTTCCTTATCTTGAGTTCCTCTTCGGAGAGACTGTTTGACTCTGGAAGGATACGGTTTAGCTCGTCTTTGGAGATGGGCTCGCGACCAATTTCGAAGAAAGCCCGGATCCCAATCTCCCGGACCCTGTTCCAGAACTCATGGTCTCGATGTTCGTTTGCCTGCATTGCCTGGAGCCGCTCCTCGTCTGTGGTGATCCATCCCGAAGAGCCCGGTAGAGCCCAATTGGGGAGTCCGGAGTCACGGTTGTCTCTGCCAGAGCCGCGGAAAATATCATCCTTGGGCCACCACGAGCTGACGCGCAATAGTTTAACGAAGAATCGGTACTGCTTCACAAGAACAGCAGCAAATACATCGAGGGTGACGTCGAGGACGCGGCCGACATCCATGTCAAATGCGCCGACCATTGCCTTTACCTTTTCAAAGGTGTCTTCGACAACTTCACTTGACGGCGGCTCGTTGTTGCTCGTCGTAAACAACTCGGTGAGCAGCTTAGAATACCCCTCGGATTCTTCTCTCAGCAGATTGTAGTTGGACTGGCGATAAAGAAGGTTTGTCTGCTTTCGAATTCCCATGCGGTTGAATGTGTCTCGCACGAGTCCGAGCGATTGAAGGAGGGGTGTTTCGAGCTGGAGGCGCATAAGGGCAGGGTTGATCGCCGTCGAGAATACCAATGGCCTCAGCGCGACATTCGATGTGTCAGAATCTGTGACAATGGATAAGGTGTCCAGGAACAGTGAGCGGGGATCTAAGGCCGTCGTGGCCTGTCCTTGGCCGTCCATGTTGACGTCCTCCGCCGCAACATCTGCCCCGATAACATCTTTTATGGCAGCACCTGCATCTACCGGGGGTAGCCTGCCATAAAGGGCACTCCGGATGATTTCTTGGTAAATAAAGGACAACAACGACACGTCTTCCTCGTTCCGCGCTCGGATACCGTTCTCGACGAGTCGCTGTCGCCCGGTCGAGGCCCATTCCTCCACCACACTATCCGTAACATATTCGTAGTCGAACGGCGGCGGCGGGCGCGAAGGGGGTTGGACGGGGGTCGGGGGGATGTTTGAGGCTGCGAAGCCGGCGCCGATTGAGGCTGGGCTGGCGGATCAGGCTGCGGCTGTGACTGGGGCGCAGGCGTGGGAGAAGCCATCGGCGGCTGCTGAGAAGCTGTCCCGTTGGTCTGGTCTGAAGCGGATGTGGTTGGGGCCCGTTTTGGGGGCCCGTGGCTGTTGAATCCCTCCGGTCACCGGTCGGATGGGGATGCCCGTCCCCGCTGTGTCTGCGACTAAACCCGCCTCTACCTCCTCGGCCTGGCTGTCTCCGCGATCTTCCACGCGTATTTTCGGAATAATCGCGAGAAGGAGAGGGGTGTGGGTGTTGGGCCATGTTGAGGCCACCCGGTCGGTGGGGAGAAGGCCGCTGGCCGTCGTGCGTGGAGTCGCCGGACCACGATCGGTCACCTCTTTTTCTCTTTCCTCCAGCACCTGGGGCCATGACAGGGGTGCCAAAGCTAGGATGCTCAGGTAGAGAACCGGTGGATTTCCGACAGATCGCAAGTCATGGGGGGAAACCGAGGACTGGGGCGAGGTTAGCGGGAAAACACCGTCGCAAATGGAAATTGTGTAAAGGGGACAGAAAACAAAAGGATTCACAAATAAATAGACTACTCACCTGCCACTAGAAACTCATGAAAGGGATATAGAGAGGGGAATGTCAAGGTTGTTGTCAGTTGGGACAAAGCAGGCCAATAAGTGGAGGAAAATAAGAGCAATAGTTGGAGCTGATGATAGCAGCAGACCGGCAAGCGCCGCCGGGCGTGAACCGCGCTTAGGTCGCTTGAGCGCTACCGCTTTTCCTCTCCATATCTTCCTTATCCCAGCACAATATCTCCATATCCATACTTGTTACTTGTATGAATCATCATTTTCAGTCAATATAGTCACGTCCGGATTTTACTTTCTATTGTCCAGTCTGAATGATCCTCCTGTAACAGGGAGATCTCTTCCATTCTTATCTATTTCTGTCCCTATTTATTTCTATTTATCTTTACGAAGCTCTCACAATATATAGCATGATATCATTTATTCATTTAATGTATTTTAGATACAGACTTGGAGTCACGCCCAAAACTCTCACACCAAGCCCAAGTCCTTCGCCTCAATATCCACAATCTCCGGAATAAGCTCCTTCAAGCTAGGCTTGCTAGGCGACCATCCCAACAACTTTCTCGCACGGAGCGCATGGCCCCTCGAGCTGCTTCCCCAAGCATAAAGGCCGAACTTGTTCAGCTCGGTGACCTCAGCATCCGACAACGAATCAACCTCAGGGGACGGGATCAGCTTCTTCTCGTAAGCCACCCTAGCCACCTCGCGCTGGATATCGCCCCACACGAAGGGCCCGTTCTCAGCCAGGTAGTAGCCCTCGTTGTTCCAGGTGGCTTTGCCGCCGCCCGCGACGGCCGCATCGCCCAGTAACCGGTAGACGTCGCTCAGGTCCTGAACGTGCACCTGGTGCCAGACGTTCTTGCCCTCGCCGACCAGGATGCCCTTCTTGCGCTTCAGGACGGCCGCCGTCAGCCAGTACGCCTGGATGCTCTTCTGGTTGCCGGGGCCGCGGCCGGGACCGTAGATCGTGGGCGGGCAGACGATCGCTGTCTTGACGCTGTCCGGGGAGCGCTTCCCGGCTTCGATGATGATCTTGTCTACGTCGCGGTGGAGAGAGTCGTCGGGCAGTTTGTTGACCAGCTCGTCGACGCCCTCCCAGTCGTCGTGCTCCTTGGTCCGGTAGAGACCCCAGGTGTTGGTGCGGAAGTCTTCGACGGTCAGGATACCCGTGCCAGACGTGTGGATCAGCCACACGGGCTTCTCGGGGGTGTGGTGGGCGAGGCCCTTTGCGATCGCTTCGGCTGAGGCGACATGGTCGCAGTCGGCGCAGTCTATGCTTGTTAGTTCAGTGCCCAACCATGCCACTTGATCGTTACGGTCTCAGTGGAAGTAGGAGGAGAGGAGAACATACTGAAGACGATATCGGCGTTCTTGGTTTCCTCCTCGATGACGTCGACCGAGTCCAAGTCTCCGATCACCACTCGCACGTTGGGGTATTTGCTGGTGAGCTGGGCGGCCTTATCCTTGTTCCGGACCAGGACGGTCGCCTCCCAGTCAGGATGGGCCTGGGTGACATTGTAGAAGACGTCGCCGCCGATATAGCCGGTAGCACCGGTGCTGAAGCAAGAAGATGGATGTTAGGATCTAGGATCTATCCGGACCTGCATCACGAACAGCACCACTGGACACTCGCACTTACAAAAAGACCTTAGGGGGCGCCATTTCTGATTTCACGAACGTGTGTAAAAGACCGAAATGTAGCTAAAGTAGACAACAGCGATGTCAAGTAGGAAAGTCAAGAGAAAAACACGATGAAGAAACCAGGATAGATGGGATGTTGGCTTAGTTTAATATAGCTACAGGAAGCTCCCACGCTTGATCTCAACGAATGCTTTGGAATCAAGAGTGGATAGGACAGGATCCCCATCAAAAGGACCAACTAACTAGCTGTTCAGTCGCAAGTTGGCAACCGAGCAAAAGTGGGGGTGGAGGGGCCCGATGCAGGACGCTGTCAACAACCAGTCAGGAAGTCTCCGAGCGGCGTCATTTATCGTCCCGCTTATAAACACTGAATTATCTATGTATGTGTAAGCGGCGTGAAGGTGCCTTCAGTACGGAGTAGTCAGTACGTATATGGACAACACACCGTGATCCCAGTGGTGGATGACGTCGCTCATCCCACCCGGTCAATCGTCTCATGGTGGGGTTCTGTATCCACGCGTAGTGAAAGGTGGTGGTGGTGTCGATCAAGCCAGGTAATATTTGCCCACCTTCCATTTCAAGGGCGTATTTCCCTTCATCACGCCATCCAACAACGATCTAGGTGTTCTTGGTGATCCTCTCGTCGGACATACCCCGGTCCAATTTATGTCGCGACTTAGGGCTTTCCCCCTGATGTGGTTTCGCCTCGATAGTTCACATCCCATCGCATAAACTCGCTTGGGCTTAGACCTACTGATTTACGTGATGCAAGGGAGGATAGAAAGGTAGACTGTAGCCAATGTCTGGGCAAGGAAATGGTAAATATAAACCACTAATTTCTTTTGTGCTGGCAGCGCCAGCATAGACAACCTTCATTGTTCAAGTAGACATAAAAGCGCAATCGTATCGAAAGAATTGCTGTAAAATAAGAAGCCACGGAAGGCAAAAACGAGGAAATCATAATCATGTGGCGACGCAACCTGGATCGCAAAGACAGGGGAATCTCACGGAATCATGCACATCCATAATTTTACAAACAACGATCAGAAGGTGCTGGTCGCGAGCCGGCTGGCGGCATTCCGCGCGTCCAGACGGTCATCATCTTCTTCGGCGATCGAGCTGACGCCACTCTGAGAGCGCATCCGCCCCTTACCCCCTTGCCCGTTCACCTCCTCTTCGTCGTCCGGCGTGGGAGGGACGATGCTCCCGCTGATGCTACGGCCTAGACTGTCGCTGCGACGGGGGATTCCACTCCACGCATCACCCCGCGGGCCTTGGCTCGCACTGAGATTGGGCCGTCGGGCCGTAGGATGGGCTTCGCGGCCCAGCCGGCTCAGTCCGCCGGAGGCGTCGATCGCCCGGATGTCGGGTCGGACGCTCTCCAGGGTGGCTAGGGTTCTCCGCTCGGCATCGATCTGGCGCAAGGTGTACTCGCGAAGACTGGCGAGCATCTCAGTCGTCGTCCGGTCGAACCAGCGGCGTTTCTCCATAAGCAGGTTCGACGTGACTCGCTGGGTCCTCTTGGTGAGGTAGTCCTCGCGGGTCTGGGCATCCTCCAAGGCGTTGATCGCCTCATCCACCTTGTCGGGCCGGACTGACGAGCTGACTTTCAGCCGGTCGGCGGCCGCCCGTTTGCTGTGGGTGGCCTGCTGCGCCTGGAGCAAATCCCGCAGGAGGATGTGACGGTTCGTCAGGGTCTCCTTCACGATGAAGGCGTCGGACGAATGGTAGCCCAAGGGGTCTTCCAACGTGGTCGCTTCGGCGGTGGCTTGGACGGCATGGTAATCTCCAACGGTTTGGATGATCTTGCCTAGCTTGCGGTACGCATGGGCCAAACCGGGATGGGTCTCCTGCACATTCATCTGACCCAGCTTCGCACCAAACTCCGTCTCCGCAAGTCCCAATCCTGCATGTCATCAAAATCAGTCACTCATGAAGTCCGCAGAGATCAAGCCACCGGTCCAAACGTACCTCGTCGGCTCTTGACCAGACGGTCGACCTTATGGCTGGCATCCATCGTTCCGAGGTAGAACATCTTCGCCACCGGGCGCGCGCTTTGCAACTCTGGGGTATCATCCGGTGGCGGGGCGAACTGCTTCAACATTTTCCTTCGCATGCCACTGGCGGGCTGCTTCATCCGCACCACGGGGCTGTATCCGAAGTCGCTCTCGACAAACAGGACCATTTCGTCGTCCTGGATCAGGACCTCATTGCTCAGAACGCAATTCAGCCATCGTTGCATCGACGCCTTGACCCGAATCTCGTCCTCCTCGGTCCCGGCTCCGGCGGGGGTCAATGGCGGGGGAACGGCGGGAACGAGCGCCTCCGGGTTTGCGGACATCAAATGTTCGGCGAACTTGACGAACTCGCCATGGGTGCGACGGACATCTCTATACTGCGTGGTCCTGAATTTGGGGATATTGGTCTAGGGACATTAGCCACAAACGCGCGTACAAGACGGCCAATCTCCGCACACCGGTTCCTACTCACGTGGATGTCGAAACGCAGGATGGGGTCCTTCTTGCCCGTCCGCTCTAGACCTGTAATCTTCCCCTGGATTTTGTATGTAGGAGTCGGCTGTCGGGCGTTCTGTCGGGGCCCGGTTTGGTAGCGGGCGGGGAGCTGAGACCGAGGCTGGTCGGGGTGGGACTGTTGCGCAGGGGATTGCGCCTGGTCGACACTGTAGTCCGAGTTACCGAGGTGAGAACCCTGTAAGCGCTCCGACAGGTCCGGCGAGTCAACTCCTTGCTCGGAGCTGTCGGCCGGCTGGGTCTCCGCATCGTGAGGAGGTAACGGCGAGGAAGGGACGTCGCTGGTCGTCGAGGCCGGGTAACTGGTGCGCGGGGAAGCCCACGGGTCGGTGCCCGTCGGATGGTCAGGGTCGTGCGATATGGAGGAGTAGTCCATGGTGCACGATCGTATTTCCGGTATAAGCGTAATCAAGAAGGAGACCGATATCAAGAACCTCGATTGGGACTATCAAGCCGGGTCGGCACTGCGGGCAACTGCGGGCGCACTGTCGTCGGTTTCAAGGGGGAGCGAACCAGGGGTGCGGTATGGATCACTGTGATCCACCTGAAGATCCTCCAGGTTAATTGAGGGAAGAAGAGTAGACAATCAAGCTGAACAAACCGTGAGACCAAAAAGAGGGAGACGAAAAAGAGAAGAGGAATGACGGTGATGGATCGGATCGTTGGAGGAGCAAGACAAGCAAGACAACCTCGTCATGAATTGGGTTACGTCGTTCGATGGCCTGGGCGCCTGATTGGCCAGGCATCTAGTGCAGGTCACGGACCATCCCGTCTTTCTCTCCGTTACATCGGAAACATCTTCAACTTCTTTTGAAACTTCGTTCGTCTGAAGAACCACGTTCGATCAATTCTTTTCTTGGAAGTGAAAACTGATTCCTATCAGGGTGGGAATCGGAATATAAACTGCAATAACCCATTGTCCGAATGTTCCGTGACTAATTGCTGTCATGGTGGCAGCTCTTTTCCTGCGCGCCGCCAATCCGGCGGTGCGCTCAGTAGCTTCTCCACCGGCCAAGTGTGCAGGTGTCAGCCGGTTGGGTCTGAGAAAAGTGCCGCCCTGGGTCCCCCGATGTGAACGTCTGTCTACTCCTCCGCTCAATTGCTTCTCGACACACGCCGCAAGATGGCAAGCGGAGTCGCTGGAGCGGACCAGAAACATCGGGATTATCGCCCACATTGATGCGGGCAAGACAACCACCACTGAGCGCATGCTCTATTATAGTGGCTTCACGAGACGGTTGGGCGATGTCGATGAGGGCTCGACCGTCACCGACTTCCTGCCTGCCGAACGGGCCCGTGGGATCACCATCCAATCGGCCGCTGTGACCCTCCACTGGCCGCCTGCGGGTAGCGCACCTCCGCCGCAAGAACAAGCACCTCGGTCTGCGTCGTCACATACGATCAATCTTATTGACACCCCCGGACATGCGGACTTCACGTTTGAAGTAATGAGGTCCCTGCGCATCCTCGACGGTGCGGTATGCATTCTAGACGGCGTTGCCGGCGTGGAAGCTCAAACGGAGCAAGTCTGGCACCAAGCGAGCACGTATCGAATCCCCCGGATAGTCTACATCAACAAGTTAGACAGAGACGGCGCAGCTTTTGGACAGACCGTTCGAGAAGTCGCCACTCGCTTAGAGGGGTGGCCCGCCGTCTGCCAGATCCCATGGTTTGAAGGGGGTGACGGACGGTTTATCGGGGTGGCCGATGTGATCAACCTCCAGGGTATGCGATGGGGTGAAGGAGACGGGAAGTCTGTGAAAATGTTCAGTCTCGAACAGCTGGATTCTGAGGGGAGTGGGCTCGCTACAGAGCTAAAACGTGCACGCGTGGCTCTAGTCGAGCTGCTCAGCGAACACGACGAAACCATGGTAGAGAAGTTCTTCGACTGTGAAGAGGACCATCTTGCAGTGCCCGCGCATGACATCCTGGAGAGCCTGCGCAAGTGCCTCCTTGAGGATCAAGGGAGAAAGATCATTCCGGTGTTTGCGGGGGCCAGCTTCCGCAATATTGGCGTGCAGCCGCTGCTCGACGCCGTGGTGAATCTCCTCCCCAGCCCCTCCGAGACCCGCGATCCGGTGATCAGCGTGGGAGGAGTAAAAGGCGGCCTGCGCAGCTTGCTTTCGGGAAATCTCACAGTCGAGCAAAAAGAGAGCGTAGGATCGGCCAAAGATAAGAAACACAAGAAATCGAGCGGGCACTCCCAAACTAAAAACGCCATCGAGAAACTCGAGAGCTGTGCGCTGGCCTTCAAGGTCGTCAACGACCCCAAACGAGGCGTGCTGGTCTACGTGCGGGTATACTCAGGCAGTCTCGATCGCAACAGCCTCCTCTACAACACCCACCTGAAGGTGTCGGAGCGGGCGCCGCGTCTTCTCAAGATGTACGCCAACGACGCCGTGGAAGTCGACTCCATCCCCGAAGGGCACATCGGCGTCGTCGTAGGCCTCAAGCACGCCCGGACTGGAGACACGCTGGTCTCGTACGCCAGCAACAAAGCAACGCCCCCCGAGCCCCTCGACACTCTCGAACTCCGCCCGATCGACGTCCCGCCCCCGGTGTTCTTCGCCAGCGTCGAGCCCTACAGCCTCAGCGAAGAAAAGCGCCTACAAGAGTGCCTGAGCGTGCTCCTCCGCGAGGACCCCAGCCTGCACGTCACCGTCGACGAAGACTCAGGACAAACGCTCCTAAGCGGCATGGGCGAGCTCCATCTGGAGATCGCGCGGGACCGACTCATCAACGACCTCAAAGCCAAGGCCTCCATGGGCCGCATCGAAATCGGCTACCGCGAGAGCCCCCTCGGCTCCTCCCCCCCTACCACCAAATTCTTCGACAAGGAGATCGCCGGCCGCAAAGGCAAAGCCGGCTGCACGGTCGTGGTCGAGCCCATCGACCCAGACGCCAACGACACCCCGTCAAACCCCGACGCCCTCGCCGTCCACTCCAGCGACGGAAACCAAATCATCATCCTAGCCCCCGGCCTCCAAACCGAGAAAGCCCGCCGAAGCGGCTCGAACGACAGCCCCCTCCTCCCCGCCGGCCTCGACATCGACACCGTGCGCGCCTCCCTCATCAACGGCACCATCGCAGCGCTCGCGCGCGGCCCACAATTCACCTTCCCAATGCACAGCACCCGCGTAACCCTCACCCTCGACGCCACCCAGCACATCTTCGGCAACGAGACCACCCCCTCCGCCCTCTCCGCTGCCGCGCGCCTCTCCACCACAACCGCCCTCCGCGAGATCGTCTCCACAAGCGGCACGGCCCTCATGGAGCCCGTCATGAACGTAATCATCAGCATCGACGAAGCCAGCCTCGGCGCCGTCATCCACGACATCTCCTCCTCCCGCGGGGGTCACGTCCTCTCCCTCGACGAGGACATCCCCCTCCCAGCCACAGAGGTCTCCCCCACCGGACCAGAAGACATCCTCCCACCCATCGACCCAGCGCGCGTCTACGCCCCGCGCGACCCCTTCCAGTCCGCCACCACCTCGATCTCGACAGCAGACTCGGCGACCCGTCCGCGCACCATCACCGCCCGCGTGCCCCTCAAGGAAATGGTCGGGTACCTCAAGCACCTGCGCAGTTTGAGCGCGGGGCGGGGGACGTTCGTCATGAGTGTCGATCGGTTTGAGCGGATGAGTGCGCCCCGGCAGAGGGCGGTTCTGGCCGAGTTGAGGGGGGAGTTTTGATCTATTGACTCCTCTGCTCTTGATTCTACCCTGGTACAATATATTCTGGTTGGATTTGGTGTGTTGGGTGGGTCTGTATTATATCATATGTCACATAGAAAGTGAATGGATTATGAATGGATATGACTGTAGTATACAGTATAGGGTATACATCGCCTGACTATCTGTTTGTGCGTTCTAGGATAGATGGTCTTTGTGGCTTTGTTTTTCCTCTTGGCGGTGGTATCTACATAGTAAAGATAACACAGTCTTTGTAGGTACACTCGATCTTGATATTGGTAGGTACCTACTCTACGCAGTTCAATAACACCAAAACCAGTCTACTCCAAGGACAGATCAATAGAGCAACAAAATCTAATAACTACGTATATCATGGACACGAAAAGTAAGCACCAATTCTATCCAACATACCTAACTACCATCTAAGTACCATGTTAACAACAAACCAAAATCGCAAAACCAGAGCTATGTATAATATGATATATATGGCTTTAAAAGGAAGACAAAGACGAAAAAACAACACCCATACATACATCGCATCAATCAATCAATCAAATCAAGAGCCATGGCCAATCAGCAGGCTCATCTATCATTTCATATAGCAAAAGATCAAAATCAACAATCACCAATCACCACTCATCATCCCACCCGTCCTTATGTTCAGGTCCCTTTCCCCCAGTCGCAGGACCACCAGATGGTCCTTTACCCTCACCACCAGCACCAGAAGTAGGTGCCGATGTCCGTCCCACCCCCGTCCCCGGCTCATCCGCCACAACAGAAGAAGCAGGCGACGTCGCTGGTTTCATAGCCGCCGTGCCGATAGCGTTGGACCGGGACGTCGCGCGCCGGTGGCTGTTATTCCGCTGTTGTTGCTGGTGCTGGTGCTGCTCGCCTAGCGAGGAGAAGTCGTCCCAGAAGTCTTTGTGGTCCGGGTCGCCCGCTCGCGACTGGCGGCCGCCGGGCCCGTGCTGATCGGGCCCTTCGACGAAGCGCTGGAATTGGTCTGCTGCGCCGCGGGCGCCGGTTTGGAGATTTTGGCCGACGGTGCTGGCGTGGAGGCGGGCTTGGGCGGCAAATTCGGATTCTGCTATCTGGTTGTTGTTAGTATACATATATCGGTTGTGGGGAGGGGGTAAGAATACCGTCTTCGCTGTCGGCTGTAGATAAGAATCGTTCAAATTCTTAGCACTCTTCCCGACAGCAGTCGTAAACCAACCAAAGCCCTTCGTCAACGACGCCACCGGATCCTTCTGGAAGTCATCAAGCCCAGGGATATTCCCCCCCGGCGCCTGACGAACCGGAGCCGGCTCCGCCGGCAACCCGCCTCCAAAGCCCGTGAACTTCCCGCCCTGCGACGGCGGCAACGAAGCCGACCGCGTGTTATTGGCGTCGCCCAGACGCGCAAAGTAAGCCTCATTGCGCTCCTTCCGGCTATCACTGCGTCCAAGGCCCTCCTGCGAGGCGGGCGAGCCGCGCCCGGAGCCAGCGCGCATGAGCGGCGTGCTGGACCGCGACGATGGCTGCTGCTGTTGGGGGTCCTTCTTCGGCGGTCGCTGTCCCGGGACGTATTCTCTCCCCTCGGCCTTGGCGGCGAGTCTCTCCTTCCATTCCTCGCCGACTTCGCCGTCGTAGCGTTCCTTGATGGTGGAGTCTTCGAAGGTGCGGCCTTCGGAGAGGGTGACGGGGTGGTTGTCGAAGAAGGTCTTCCAGGGCTCGTTGCCGCCGTGTTCCATGCGGGCGATTTCACCGGTTTTAAAGGCGTCCATTGTGATGGAGCGGACGAAGGAGATGTGTACGCCTAGGCCGCGGTGCGTGCCGGCGCAGTTGAGGCAGATGAAGGTTCCGAATTTCGGGGAGGCCTGTTTCAATTGGGACAGTCAGCCATGGCGTTACCGTTAGCGAATGGGGGGGTTCTCCAGACGGGAGGGCATGGGGAGAGGAGAGGGTGGTTTGACGGACCCATTGGGGCGAGGGGGCGCCGCAGTCGCAACATCGGTCGTTGTTATTGGTTTTGGAGTATTGCTGGAGCTACACTGAATTAGCCAACCGACTATTCGAGAGTTCCCCAGCCTCGGAGAGAGAGGGAAAAAGATAGGGAAAATACCTTGGCCTTGGTCTCCGGGTCGACCTCCCACATTTTCGACATGATGAACGGCGCAAAGGACACGACGGACGGACGGGAAGGGGGAAAGCGACAATGGCGCACCCTCAGGGCCTCGAGCCAGAAGAAATGGGTTTATAGAATGGGTGGAAGAGGGGGACACGAGATTGTAGAAAAGGAGAATGCAGTCAAGTAGAGATAAGAAAGGAGAACGAACGTTGAAAGAATGAGGGACTGAAAGGACTAAAGGAGGGAGAAGAAGATCGGAGGCTTGACTTGATACGGCCCCTCGTTGGCGCTGGCGGGTTGATCGCCCTTTTCTCCACAATCAATAATCATCCTCCGATCCCTTTTGGGCCTTTAGTCGCCACTGACGCGGTGTATGCGCGTATTGCTCTCTACGTCGCTCGATATCTGGATGTCTTAATACTGGAAACTACGAAAAATACTACAAATACAGATGTCCACATCAATCGTAACTCAATCATCATTCCGCTGCGGGTGCGCTCTTCGAATCGACATTACAAGGCCAGCCTTGCGGCTACTCAGAAGCTAAAGATGGCTAAGATACAGGATCACAGAAAGGCAGATTCGTTAGCAGTAGCAGCAATAGTAGGTGTGATGGTAGAAAAAAAGGTCAAAAAAAAGGAAACGGAAAGGTGAATGGGACGGCACAATAAGGGAAAAGAAAAAAAAAGAGGCAAGAAAGAGAACACGCTCGACTCCATTTCAGTTCGCGATCATGACGCTCGAAACAGGGAGCACACTGTGGTCCGATCAATTTCAGGTCCCCAGCATAACACCCATATCCCCAACATTCCGGAATCGCTCTGGTCCCAAAAGAATCATATCGGACAGGAGAGGAAATCTGCAGCGCTTCCTTTCCTCTTTTCTCCATCGGTTTTGGTTGGTTTCGCGGTATTTTTTCTGTTTTCGTTGCTTTTCTTTCTTTTTTTTTTTTTTATTCTTTGGGGTAATCTTTTGGAATACTCTTTTGTCTGTTTGCCTCGTTGTGTTCGAAGATCGAAAACGCACCCGGACGACGGCTCCCCCCGATAACGATATGATCCCTCTTGCTGCAGCAGTAGCCACAACCGTCATCATCATCAAAATCATCACCGACGACTGGGATGGCCCAGGGCGGGACAGTCCCACCGTGGAGTCACGGCCAGGATTGCCCCCCATTCTTCGGGAGTTGGGTCATCTAGGCCGCGGCAGGGGTGACGTTCTCCTTGGCCGGAGCCTCGGTGGCCGCCTCCTCGGTCTTCTCGCCGCTGAACTCAACGTCGTCCTCCTTGCCGGGGCTGTCAATGGCCACCTTGACGGCGATCTCACGGCCCTCGATCTCCTTGCCGTTCATCTCCTGGACAGCCTTGTTCTGGAGCTCCTCAGAGCCCAGGGTAACGAAGCCGAAGCCACGGCCCTTGCGGCGCTCGTTGCGGGCCTGCAGCTTCTTGATCATGAAGCGGGGGATGGGGCGCAGGGCAATCTTGGCGGAGACGGGCTGGTAGTCGACGAAAATCTCCTTGAGCTGTGGGGGGAGAAGGTGAGCGGATGGTCATCACACAGTGCGAATGTGAAGACGAAGCGACATACCTTGTCCTCGGTCAGGTCATAGGGCAGGTTGGCGACCATGACCTTGGTCTTGGAGGGAATTCCATCCTCGGGGGGTCCACGCTGCTTCTGAGCACGAACGCGAGGCTTGCCGGCCTGCTTCTCGGCAGAGTCGGCTTCACCCTCGTTGGTGACGTCGGCCAGAGGGGCGGACTCGTCTTCAGCACCGTTCTGGACCTGTTAGACGGATTAGTATTCCGGTGGAAAATAGATAAGAAGAGATTAAGATGACTTACACGACCTCCACGGCCAAGGCGACCGCCACGGCCACGACCGCGACCACGGCCACGACCACGGCCACCGGCCCTCTTGCGGCCCTCGTTGCCGCTGGCGCCCTCACCGCCACTGGTGGCACCCTCGGCCTTGGCCTCGGCGGGCTCAGGCTTGCGGGCCAGTTGGACGGAGACCTTGCGCTGCAGGATCTCCTTTCCGGAGAGCTGCTCGATGGCGGAGGTGGCCTCCTGGGCGGTGGC
The DNA here is from genome assembly GCF_002847485.1 of Aspergillus campestris IBT 28561. NCBI lineage: Eukaryota > Fungi > Ascomycota > Eurotiomycetes > Eurotiales > Aspergillaceae > Aspergillus > Aspergillus campestris. Next base: position 1,090,029 of record NW_020194337.1, read on the forward strand.
CAGGTCCACGAAGGCGTAGCCGACGGGACGGTTGGTGCGAGGGTTCACCGGGATGGAGACGCTCTCACTGGACGGGGGAAGGAATTGGTTAGTTTAGGTGACAGATAAATATGACCCCCTCTGGACCTCCATAGTGTTTCTCCGTGGGACGTAGCCAAGGGCAACCCGGATGACGCATGATTTGCTCACCCACGACGGCGGAAACTCATTCCGAAACCTTACCCGTCCCAACAGAGAAGGACACCATGGCCACAACCACCGGGAATAACCACTTACATCTTGTAGGAAGCGAAGAACTCCTTGAGCTCCCCCTCGGTAGTCGCATACGCGAGGTTTCCAATGTACAACCGACGACCTTCATCCGCACTGGCGGCGGCGGCATCCGCGGCCTGGGTGGCCGCAGGAGCGGCAGTCCCGTTGGGGGCCTCGGGAGCGGTGGTGGCAGCCGGGGCGGCGGCCTGGTTGTCGGTGGTGTTTTCGACGGCAGAAGACATCTTGAAGGCTGAGGACACAAAAAGAAGACGAGATAGAGATTGCGAATGGGGAAGCAGATAGCAAGTTTGTGTGTTACTGACTCAGGGGAGCTGAAGGCTGCCTGGCGGAGGTTTAAGATTTCCTTGAATTGAGAAGGGAAGGAAATCCAAAGGGGAGATATAAATTGACTGCAGGAGGGAAAAGGGTAGCTTCGTGCCCTAGATACAGAGGGAAGGAGGGGGGGGGAGGGGGGGGAGGGAGTCGATTGAGACAAGAATGAATTGGAGGATTGTCTAGTTGAGGAAAGGACTGAAGTCAAGAGGGAGAAAGGAGAGAGAGCGAGATGGGCGAGAGCGAAGAAGGGAAAAAGAAAGGGAAGCCCAGGGCGGTGAGGCCGCCACTTGGCCCAACGCAGTAATCTGCTGCCTGAGGAAAAGGCCCAGCGGTCAGTGGGACTTGGCAACCACGTTGACATCACCGTTGCTCTGGGTGGATCGTATTGATTGGGATCGCTGGGTCAACCTTCCACGGAGGGGCGGAGGGGCTGAGGGGCAAAAGAGCAGAGGAAGGGTGGGATCATGGGAGAATGGAGACTAGCTCTGTGAATTGGCTGATATTCTATCTCGCTCGAGTCTGGTAGATGTAGTACAGAGACACTTCGAAGACACAAACGCCCAGGGACAGGACCCAGAACCCACTTGACGGAAGATCCGAGATGGGTGGAAAGATAGAACGATACCGAAACAGAAAGAAAAAGGACCGATCCACCACCCTCAATGTTCATCCGTCCCACGGCAATTTCTCGAATTGAGATGAATAGACACAGTCTGTCCACTCCGGCGAATGGGATATTGGAATTATAATACTCCTTAGACTCCCTGTCGACGCTGTTGGTCTGCGCCACATCCCCAATGATGGTGGGCCAGGATGTCATCCGGCAGAGCCTACTACTCCTCGACCGTGACGAACGGGCCCAACTCATCTGGGAGAAAGACCTCCTTCTTCCTGCCAGGACAGCGACTTCTTGGATCGCCCACCGGCTGCAGAAATCTCATGTTTTTTGAGGATCGATCGCGGAGGGGGCCGGGCGACCGGGTGTCCTCCGGGCTTTGAGAGGGACCAAGCCCCCTCAATCTCCTGTTGGGTGGTCTCGGACTGGTCGGTGGTCGAGTACGTCGATACAGATGTCTCGTCGTCGGAGCTGGAGGAGGTGACGGTCGGGGAGGTCGGGAAGTTCTCCGGGTCCTCATCGCCCCAGCCAGGGCAGGGTGGCCTGCAGTTCTCCATCGTATCGTTATAGTACCGTTTCCAGTTGTCGACCATGCCCTCGCCGAAGCGCACAATGGTCCAGTCAGGGTCTTCCTGCCAATCGAAGCTGGGATCGGACCACGGGGCGATCATAGTGGCCATCAGGGCCTGGGAGACCAAACTGACGGCACATCCGTGCTTCTCGGCGAATTGCTCAAAGGGGAAGATGCGTGCGATGGTATAGGCCATGTCTGCGAAGAACGCCTCGGTGTACAGGTCTTTCTCCACGGCGGTGGGATTTACACACGGCGTACCTCGGGTCTTGTCGTTGGGGGAGAGGGATGGAGAGGGAGGATGCGGCGCGTGGATGGCGGGCTTCTTGTCTGCGGGAGACTTTCTGGCTCGCTTTTGGGGGGTCTGCGTGAGAGGCTCCTCGGGGTGGTCGATAGGGACTGGGCGCTTCTTGGCCATGGTCACTACTCGTGCTTCTGTAATCACCTTGCGGAATTGGTTCATTTGGGGGTCAGGGCGGTTGCTCGCTGGTCATGGGTCAGGATTATCAGATGGTTCAGCATGACTATGGAACGGCCTTTCTTACGATATCACTTTGGTTCGGTCTTTCTCCGTCGTGGTTGAGGATCTGATCGGAGTCGCAACTATGGGTATCAGCAAACTAGGTGCCTGCACCTGGGAAGAATAGTAGGCGATGGTATCGTGTTGTTGAACTGGTTGGTTCGTGTTGTTGAAGATGTCGTCTGATGGAGAAGAGAGGGAAGAGGGAAGAGAGAAGAGAGGGAAGAGGGAAGAGAGAAGAGAGGGAAGAGAAGATGTAGACAGGCCAGAGAAAGGCAATGAGGGCTGCTTCAATCAGAGGTTGGGAAGATTAACCATTGTCCAAAACAATTGACGATGGTATTCAATAGACCTGGTGGGATTGTTATTGATCGAGCGTTTCTCTATAGGGTGTATTGAGTAGGATATAGTCCAGGTATCTGGCAGACTGATCCACCACATTGTTAGTAGTTGAAGGAGCATGTCTCCATTGACAAGAACAGCTGGTCTGATTGTCTGTTGTCTGAATGAATTGGATGAAGTGATTGTGATTGTCGTCATTGTGTGAATGTTGAAGTGATGTATAGATGTGTTGATTCCTGAGGCATACTATCCTCCTTAAAGCTCAGGCATCTGTCAATCCCTGAGGCATCCACTGAGTCATCGGTCTAGGTCCGACGTTCCACCAATCAGAGCAGAGAAGGCTCAAAAACAAGCCTCAGGCTCGCCCATCCTCATCTCTTCATCACCTGACCGTCTCGCCTCTTTCTTCTTCTTCTTCTTCTCTTCTCTCTTTGGCTTCATATCCTCATCTTTCTCCTCCACTGTCCATATTTTCAACTTCATCTCATCTAACAACAAGATAGATGCACCCACCTAATACAGGCCAAGGAGAAAAAGTTCTCCCTGGATGGTCCCAATGAACCACAAATGAAAGATTGGATTTCATCTCGCTTTCCTTGGTCCATCACGACGTAATCTCGTCTCCACCCGATCGACGGCACCGACGAAACGCCGTCGGCCTTAGCTCTCCTCAAACTTGCTTTGTCTCTTTTAATTTGGATCTCGGTTTATTGTTCTCCTTCTTTTCATTTATTTCTTTCTCCTCCTCTCCACTCTGTCAACCGCCTGTCGGTCACCACAATTCTCTTGTTTCTTAGCATGACTATTTAACACCCCTACTCCACCAGGCTTCTTCGCTGGTGCTCTCACTCTCTCTCTAGCTTCTTAGTGCCTTCTTTCTATATCTTTAAATTTGCCATTCTTTATACCCGGCTATCGGGTCCTTTCGGGGATCAAATCGTCTTTCTTCTCTCGCTTCAAATCCATCTCTCTCTCCCTCTTTCTCTCTTCTGAAGCTACAACTCGCCACCCCAATGGATCGGATAGAGCCCGTCGGTGGCTCTCATCCCTCGCTTCCAACCCAGTTCGATCAACAGCGACTGCAACCACCGTCCTCCTCCAATGTCTCCTCGTCCCCACAACCGTCCGGTCGTCCCCCCAGACCGCGCGCCGCCTCCGTCTTTTCCCAACGGGCCCCGACCATTCGACTGCAGCGTCTGCCGTCCCTAGACCAGACCGCCTCGTCTAGCCAGCCAGTGGGATCCGCCAGATTCAATCCATCGGCCTCCGGTTCGTTGGTGCCTCCCGGCCCCTTGAGCCCCCTCGACGATGATGACGGGCAAGGCAATCGTCGCCGGAGCAGCTCTGAACCCCGGCGAGGGCGCTGGTCCGCTCCCAACCCGCAGACCCTCCCGAGATTGACCCCCTGTGCGGGGGATCATATGCAACCCCTGATGGAGGAGTCATCCCATCAGAGCCCCATCGCCCAATCCTCCTCCAACCTACCCTTCGCTCCGGCTCCCCTGGAGAGGCCCGCCCCCGTTCCCCTCCAACAACGATCCCCCGGCCGGAGCCTACTGCGGAGGACGAGCGAGGCCACCATCAACCGCTTCGCCAGAAACCGCGCCAACACCGTCAGCGGGCCCGTACCTCCGCCGCCCACGGACTGTGACGTGTACAAACCGCACGTCGTCGATGTGCTGGATGTGATCGGTAAGTGGCTGCCGTCGTCCGGAAGCAAGGAAGACCTCGCGCTAATCCCGCCGGTCGGCGCCGCACAGACCCTGAGGTGTCCGCCCTCTCCACCCTGACCAACGTCCAGAATTCCCTCTTCGTCCCCAACTTGGGTCCCTTTGTCAACCGCAACCAGACCTACACCCTCTCGCCGTCCCGGCCGGCGGAGTCCGGAGAAGAGACGACCTCCACGGATGAGGGCGAAGATGGGCCCAAAAAGGCCGAGGAGCATCCGCCGCTCGCCCGACCACTCTCCAGCGTCTCGGCGGCCTTGGACGAGGGGGAACCGCGATTCGCCATCCTACCGGATGGGACCAGTCTGGAAGGCTGGACCCGCACCGATGTCGAGGAGTTGAATGACCACGTCCGGCACATGTTGCATTCGCGTCGGAGCAAGTTCAAACGTTCCATGAAGGGCTTCGGGAAATATGTATCCAAGCGTAAGTGTCGATAAACCAATTCTCCCCCTCTGAGTTCTCCATCGATTAACCGATCAACGCAGCACTGGGCTTTTTGGTCACTTTATATGCCACCTTAATCACGCTTTTTGGACTCGCGTGGGTGCTGTTCCTCATTGGTAAATCCTCTCTTTTTCTTCCGATCCTCCGTTCCCCACGTTTCCGTGCTAACCCCCTCCAGGCTGGATCAATGTGGGAGGACGCCAACTCGAAATCATCAACTACATTGACTACGTCCTGGTGGCGCTGTTCGCCATCATGGGCGACGGGCTGGCCCCGTTCCGCGCCGTCGACACCTACCACATGATCTTCGTCGCGCACTACACCTTCCTCACCTGGAAGGTCCGACGCAAGCGACGGCTCCCGGCCCTCAAGGACAAGAACGATCTACCCGCCCGGCGCGAGTACGAGATCGACGTCGAGTGGGGCGACACGCCCAAGGACGAGCGATGGGAGTTCACGGTCTTGAGCCGTCTCCAGCAGCAACGGCTCACGCACCATCAGAACAAACTCTCCAAGTCGCATACCTTCTACAAACCCCACGAGACCTTCACGCATCACGCCTTCCCGCAGCGCCTGCTCATCGCCATCGTTGTCCTGCTCGACTGCCACTCCCTCTTCCAGATCTCCCTCGGCGCCTGCACCTGGGGCATCGACTACCACGACCGGCCCTTTGCCCTCACCACCGTCATCCTCTGCTGCTCCATCGCCTGCAACATCACCGGCGGTGTCCTGATCATGATCGGCGATCGCCGCACCCGCAAGAAGGAGGTCGTTGAGCGCCTGTTCGTCCAGCAGTTGACCGAGGAGGCGATAAAGAAGATCGAGAAGAAGAAGCACAAGAAGGAGAAGCAGGCGTCCCAGGCGCGAGCCTCCTCCGAGGCGGGGGAGAAATCCGACGTCGAGCAGACATCCGACGTCGAGCAGACATCCGACGTCGAGCAGAAATCCGTCGTCGATCAGAACTCGGATCTGCCCATCAAGCCGGATCTCAAGTCCGCTCGCTCTTCATCGGATCCATCCTTGCCTCACACCCGGGCTCTATAATGTTCTTTTCGTCCTTGACGTTGCACTGCTGATAACGACGTTCCTCCCCCCATCATCGCGACCTACCCCCTAATGCCCTTCTCACGACGTGACGACCCTTAATTCCCCTTGATTCCCACACGATATGATACCCTTTAACGGGACTGCACTGCCTTTCACCATCCGCCAACGAATCCTTGTATTATATATATCACCCTCGTTCCCCCATCGTCGTTTTTCAACCCTTTTTTGTTTTGGTTCCCGTTCGCTTTTCCGCCTCATATATAGATTGAGGTACTATTAAATCTGGTTGGCTCTTAGATACACGCAAGATTCCCGGAATATATATTAATTCATTGCGCTTAATCTTTTTCTCTCTTTTTGGAAGGATATTCCATTCTGGTTTTGATATCTCTGATCTGTTCGATATAATCCGTATATGCCTGTCTGTATCTATATCTATATCTATATATTGTCCAGATTGTGTTCATCCATTATACAGCTATATTAGGTGTTTCATCTTCTATACAAATATATGTAAGTACCCCGTGTTAATAGGGTATATTAGATATTTTACGTAGTAAGTTATATATTATGAGAGCTAGACTTGTACGCCATATATATAATACGTAGTTATATATTTTGCCAAATAGTCAAAACAGGAAGAGATAAATACAAGATAGTACAAGACTCAAGCAGGTAGCTAACTAACTGCCAGGTAATTGGAATAGGAACAAGAACAAGAAGACCATTACTCAGGAGAGTGGAAATGGAAGTATTTTGTCTAGTGTCCAATGTCCAATTATACAATGGAATAAGAAAGAAAGAATGGCAAGGCTGACACCACTTGTGGATGTGTTGGCCCTGGGAGTGGGGAACGGCAAAAGAAAAACAAATAAACAAGTAGCGAAATAGATGAACAGATAAATAAACAAGATGAAAAAAAAAGAAAAAGAAAAATCCAACAAGGGAGAAAAAATAACAAGAAGAAAAAAGGATTGAATATGTCTGAAGTATCTATGAACATACAGATAGCGCTCATGTACAAAGTCTCTTCCAAAGAGCCAAGATCGCGCAGGCTTCAAGTATGCATGAGAGCACAAAAAGTTAATAAGGACAAGAGAATATAAAAGAACACGTAAAACGATAGACAGGTACATCGACCAATAAAGACAAAAAAAAAAAAAAAAAAATCGCTCAATAGGCAACACACGACGGCTGCAGAAAGACTGGACTAGTTCAACGGTCGATCGAAGGTGGGAAGGTGGTATCACGGCAGAGGCTTGAATCAAAGCTTGCTGAAGTATGACAAAAGGAGATGAATGAGTGGCGTAGATCTGGCGATCAGGGGATAAGTGGTCCGATAACTGTGGTGTCGGTGTATGTGAAGGAAAGAAACAAGGTTTTTTGAAGTGAAAAGGTCAGGAGAAAACGGAATATAGAGCACTACAGCTCGAGATGGGAGGCTTCTGCCTCCGAAGGAGATCGGCGTTGCGTCAAGATCCTCTCCAAGGTGTCGAGACGCTCGCGGGTGGTGCGAATCGCATGGTCCATCTCACGATCAGACATCTTGTCTTCGCCTAGTCTCTCGTGAACTTCGCGCTCACCAGGAGTCCTGCGGGACCCCCGGCGACTATGCATCTCGAATGGTTTGTGGACGTTGGGGAAAGCCATGCCATCCATGCCCACGCGGTCTTCGAGCCAGCTCCAAAGTTCGCTCTCCTCCCTCCGCCACATCTCCTCGTAGGCAGCGAGGCGTTGCGGGAGAGAATACCCAGGGCATCCAATGTCGTGCGACAGGATAGAGGGCGGCTTCGAGGGACTGCGGAAGAACAGCATCACGAGTAAGAGACCAATGACCACAATGGCGACGTTGCCCGTGCACAGGGGCTTGATGATGTCGCCCACGGGTCCCAGCAGACCATGGAGCGGCTCCAAGAAGCCCCAAGATTCGTTCTCGCGGGCCGTGGTTTCGCTGACGGCCTTTGCCGCCGCGACGGCCGCGGCCGCTTCTTCCCGGGCGATGTCGGTCTTCTTCCGCCGGCCCTTGCCCTTGCCAGTGGTGCGAGCGCGAGGAGCCACGGCAGCTTTGAGAGCGTTCACAAGATCGGTACCGAAAGCGGTCTGGCCATCCATGGCACCTTTTTCGATAGGACCTGCGGACCGGTTAGCGGTGATATTTCTACACAAGTTTGTGGGAGTGAGGGGACCTACCCTTGAGCCAGCTCTTCCCCGTCCATTCAATGGTGCAGCTCATCAAGAATCGCGTCTGATTCCCCGCGGCCCAGGTGAACAGGTACTTGGTCTTCGTGGAGAAGACGTTCCCACTGGGCACATCGGGGGTTTGGGTCGTGAGCGTGACCAGGACCGCCTTCTCCAGGTCTAAGAAGTCGAGATACTCGGTGCTGATGCACTTGGTCTGCTTGGGACCGATCGGGGCTCCGCCCAGCGGCTTGATGTAAGAGTACTTCCGCGTCCGGCTGTCGTTGGTGAGGCCCTTCTTTTCGCTCTCAAACTGCAACTCGCCCGATTTCTGGTTCTCCACGAGGAATTTGGGCACAAAGGCACCCGACGCCGGGCCAAAGACGTAGGAATAGACTTTCCCGAGCGGCGCCGGAATGATCTCATCCTTGACGACTTTCTCGTACTGGCCAGCGGGGTCGGTATACTCGGTGGGGGCATGAGTGGGAGGGCCCGGGAAGTCGGCATCGCCGTCGCCGGCCGTGCCCTTGGAGGCGCCATTGGCGTTCCCGGACGTGGCCGCCCCGGCGCCGTTGGCGGTTTGCAGGGCCCCCGATGAGGCCTGTCGGCTGAGGCTTTTCGTGGGCGCGGACCGCTCACTGCCGGCCACGCTGTCGTCCCCGGGCTCGAAGAAGCTGTCAGCGTTGTCGCCTTCTTCGTCCTCGTCGTAGATCTCATCCTCGGCGTCGCTGTCGTCGCTCTCGCCGGCCTTCTCGGTCTTATCGCCTGTGCCATGCGCGACCCGGGTCCCGTTGACGGAGCTCTTGACGGTTGGATGGTTGATCTTCCAGATGTTGACCATCAGGTCGTAGGTCGACTCGCGGCTGAGCAGACTGCGGAAGGTGTGACGGGCGTGCAGGGTCTGGATGGCGATGGCGTTGGGGAACACCATGGCGGTGGATTCCTTCTCGATGGCGACCACCTCGTCAAAGCTAATGACCAGAGTGGTCACCCAGCCCAGGATGTTACTCGAGAAGCAGATGTGCCCCTCGGAGATGTAGATCCGGCCCGCCAGAATGATCTCGCGCTGCAACGCGCAGCTGTAGTCTTCGATCAGGTAGTCGTCCTCGGGGACGCTGCGGAACAGCTGGTGGAAGTCCCGGTTCCGCTTCTTGCTCGCGACGGCGAATCCGGTCAGGCGGGGCACGCTGGAGTTCCCGCCAGGGATCCCCAGGGCCAGGCTTGCCCCCGCGGCCGCGGCGCCGATGGTCGAGGCGGTGGCGGCCGACGAGCCGCGGTGACGGCGCGGGACCAGCCGGCTCTGCACGCTGCTGCTCCGATTCCGCTGGGCGGCGTCGGTCTCGCCGTCGAGGAGGCTGCCGTTCGGGGGCGTGGAATCCCCGGAGGGGTCGCGGGGGAGCGAGGCGGTCGACCGTTGCTCGACACTCTCGCCCGACGGCGGACGCACCGAGATGTCGGCGGGTTTTTCGTAGGCCATGGTGACGGCACGCGCGGCACGCCGCCCCTCGGCCTTGGCGGCCTCCTCATCTTGCCGATAGACCGCCGGGGTCCGGCGCTTCTCCGGCGGGGCCTGCGGCTTCGTGATGACCACGCCATCGGGAGTCGAGACCGACCCCCCGGGGGGGATAGCAATATCCAAGTGGTCGAAATTGAGATCGCCGGACCCCAGCGTGTCGATCGCAAGCGGCTTCTTCTGCTCCTCGGGCGCGGGACTCGAGCCGTCCGCGCCGTCCGACGCCGTGACGTCCGATTCGGCCGTCATGGGCTGCGCGGGGCTGCGGGGTTTTTGCTGCGCATTGAGCGAGCTACTGAGCGTGGACGCCGCGTTCTGGGCGACCGAAAACACCGAGGAAAAGAAGCCGCTCTGCTGCGCCACGGGGTTCGCCTTGGTCTCCTCCAGGGGCGGGCCGATGGCCGAGATCGAGTTCGACAGGCGACTGGGCTTGTGGCCGGCGGCCGACGCCGACCGCACGCGGCGGTGGGAGATCATATTCCCGGACGGACTGACCACCACCCCGGGGTGGAAGGTCTTCTTCGAATCCATCGATTCGGGGGAGGCGACCACGTCGGGCGAGGAGAAGAGGTTGTGCTGACCGGGGAGGGGACTTGGGGGCGTGACGGTGGTCTGGGGGCGGGGAGGGCGGTCCGCGGGGGGTCCGCGGGGCGGCATCGTCCACCGGGGGGAGAGGCTTCTCCTCCAGGAGTTCGGTCCGGATGGGCGGGAGCGGCGGGGGGTCTTCGGCGACCACCACGGGCGCCTTCCGGGAGGACATACTGCCTTTCCGGCTTCTCTTGCTGTCGACGGAGGCGGTGGACGACGCGCGGTCCCGGGTGGAGCTTTTCTTCTCCTTATCGGCGCCGAAGGGATTCTTGAACCGGCGACCCGGCGACACGGCCCTTTTCTTCGCGCTGTCTGGCGGAACGCCCAGTGTGGAGGCGTGTCGGGAGGAAGGGCGAGAGGTGTCGTGGTCGACCGTGGCTTCGGAGGCGGCACCGCCGCTCGGACCACTGACAGCGGATTCGACGTCCGCTTGGGCCCCATCGGTCTCGGCGGACGCGCCTGAGGCTAAAAGGGGGGAGGAGGTGGTGTAGAAGCCCGTGTGGGAATTTCGGGTCGTCAACGGCGGGGTCCTTGTACATGAAAGCCAGATTAGCAACCGTTTCCTCCCCGCGTCTCCCGGCGGTTGTCTCTCGCGGGTCTCTCCTGATCCACCGACTCACCGATCCGGTTCGGAATCATCCGTCAAGATAATGTTGGTCGGTTCTCTCTCCGGGTAGCTTTCGGTATCATTGGTCGACGAGGCGGTGGAAAGGCCACTGCGCGACCCGAGGCGACGGTCGTCGGGGTCTTCCTCATCGTCCCGTTCGTGTTGGGTGGCCAGCTCGGCTTGCTTTCGACTCTCCTTTTCCTGCTTGCGCTTCCGGCGCGATGCGAGCAGTTTCGAGAATCCGCTGGAACCAGCCTTTGCGGAATCCGAGTGCTCGCCGGGTTGTGATTTGGGTCTTTCGGAGACGGATTCGACGGAGGAGCGTCGGGTGCTGTGGCTTGCGGTCGTCTCCAGGTCCGCGGCGGTAGTTGAAGAGCGCAGGGGTCTCGTGAACCCTTGGTCGGATTCGGGAACTGGCGGAGGTTCGGGGAATGATGATTGATCCATGACGGACTGAGGGGGGTGAGGTGGGGGTGGAGGAGGGGGAAAGGGGGAGCGGAGAATATAGGTAGAAGGTCAGGGCGGAGTGAGTCCAAGAAACAGGCTGTCAACAAAATGTCCGGCTGTTCTAAAGGAGGTGAAAGTTTAATTGCATATGTCCGAGTAAACCAGCCTCGTCCGTAACAATCAACCGGGGAATAGAAGTTCGAATCAGGATAAAAAAGAGGAGGAATAGAAAAGAAGTAGTGAGGGGGGGGGTGTTTTTGAGGATGTTAATGAGCTGCAGGGAGTTGCAGGGCCAGCAGCAGCACCTTCTGGAGCAGCTCTGGTAACGAACCAGGGTATAGGAATTGAAGGAGAGTGGAGGGACGAAGGAGCCTGAATGTTTGAGAGAAAGATGATGAAGGGATTCAATTCAAGATTGGAGAGACAAGGGGAGAGGAAGATGGAGAGAAGAGAAGAAGAAGAAGTGGAGGAGAGAAGAAGATGAGACGAGATGAGGTGAGGATGATGGAGAGGGGGCGGTATGTATGGTATCGTATGGTATCGTGGTCCGATCGGTTCCTGACAGCTTCTCCTGGAGTCGTGATCTAGATCCCTATTTATAGATCGATCTCGAAGATATTTATATCTACACGACTATAAATATGGAATATAAAATGATCAGTTTGAGAGATAAATCATAGACTCTATTCTATGTTTCTTTTCTTCTTTTTTCATCCCGTCTTTAATCAACGCAATGGATCTGAGGGACAGGGTCAACTCCACTTCGCCGTTTCCCCACCAGATGCCCGGATTGAGGGAGAGTTAGGGGAGACGAGTTAGGGAGTTAGGGGGAGCTCCTGTAACCATACCATACCTGACCATACATACATGACCATACCAAGAAACTCCCCGTTGCGTCACTTTGCATCGTCTCTCAATGCAACTTCATCTTCTCTCTCTTTCTCTCTCTTCTTCTCTCCTCCTCCTCTCTCCTCTTCTCTCCAGCTTCTTCATGACCTCTACTGCTTCGACTTCTCCTGTCGACTTCTATCCAGCTGATCCATCATGGAGTCCGCTCCACTCACCTTGGTATGTTCCTCCATCCCCTCAAAACAAAGTCAACAGGATACCCTGACGCGAGAATTTCCTCCTGGACAAAGGCTCATACCCATGCGCGAAATGCAGTTCTGGAGACTCGCAAGTCCAATCCTGTAGCAGCCAGTGAAGAACATGATCTGGCGGCTGGCGAGTTTGCAACCGCCGCCCAACAGAGTGCCGATCGCGAAGTATGACATGATCCCTCCACAGCGATCCAGCCCGTCCCAACCCAACCCTACAAGTATAACCTGAAAAAGTGTGAGTGAAAACTGACATATTCCCTTTCTGAAAGGCCTTGCGGACGCTTCACCTGCTGGAAGATCATCATAAGAAACTCGCCCAGATCCTCCGTTTCCAACATGAGCACCCTCCATCGGCCCCCGATCCCGCGGGGGAAAATCCTCCACTGACCCCAGTCGAATCCGGCGCCGCGAAAGAGGCGCTGCATGTCCCTCCCAAGCTGCCTACCCAGGTGCGACTGCCCGCGCGGGAAACTTCATCCATCGCGAGCAATCTAGCCTCGGCGCGGGGCATCCCCGCCCACCCGCGCCGGGCATCTCCCGTCTCCCCCACGCTGTCGGCCCAGCAGGCGGGGGCCAAAATGGCCGAGGGTCCGTCTAAGATCCGAACCGGCCAGTCCAGACTCCGAGGCACCCAGGTCACGGCGACCAAAGAGCGCAACCGCAACCTCATCTCCAAGGACCCCCTCCCTCCTCCTTCCCTGGGGGCCAGCCCCACCGATGTCACCTCCAAACAGTTCGTCCCCGCCGACATGGCGGATTCGCCCCATGCCACGCATCGCGAACCCCCCGGTGAGGAACCCTTCCAGCGGTTTTACTCCACCTTCGAAGGCCTCATCTCCAAGATCTCGGCTCCCCTGGCCTTTGCCGGTCTCCCACTCGGCGCAGACTCCGCCCCGTCCTACCAAAAGTCCACCGCAGAGCCGAAACTGGACCGCCACCCCGCGACCTCCGACCGCTCGAGGCGATCCGCCGACCCGGACATCAATAAGATCTTCTCGCGTGCGGCCCTGCGGTCCCTCCGGGACCCCAATGGTGGCACGGGGCCCCTCACGACCACGAGCGCCGCCGAATCCTTCTACGTCGTGCCGACCACGGGCGGTACTGTCTCATACGCCGGCATCCTAGGCCGGGGCGAAGGAGCAGCACGACGGAGCAGTCTCGACGACGGCGACGACGACTTTGTCGACGCACGCGAGACGCCCCCCTCGCCAGAACTCCGTCACAGCCTAACAGGCGGAAGAGCCAAGAAGGGACGCGCCACCGGCAGCGATAAGTTCACCAGCCTGCAGAACCCAAAAACCATGGAAGAACTGCAGATGGAGAACCAAGCCCTGCGCCACCTGTCCGACACGCTGTCCACGCGCCTCCACATGTGGGAAGTCAACGCGCAGTCGTCATCAATGGCCCTGCAACAGTCCCTCCGAGCCATGCACCACCAAAGCAATCCGTCCCTCGAGAGCCACCGCCCGCAGTCCCCCTCAACAGTGACAGCCTCGACCATCACCCCGCCCCAGGAACCAGCGCCAGGCGACCAAGACATCCGCATCAAAGAACTCGAAGAGCTGATCCGCCGCAGCGAGCGCGATCTCGACAAAGCCGGCCGCGAGAACGACAAGCTGCGCGACATCGTGGGCCGCTACCGCGAGCGGTGGGAGAAGCTCAAAGAGGGCGCCAAAACGCGCCGCGCTGAGGGCCGTTCCGCCGCGGACCATGCATCCCGGAATAGTCCAGCCATTCCTCCTCCCAACAGTCCCCGTCCTGCTGCGACTGGAAATAACCCGCCCCGCCAGATGTCAACGCGAGTGGAGGTAGATGGCGGCGACACGGAGAACGACACTACTTCGACAAACGATCCTGAGCCGAGGACGGATGCGTCTGATAGTTGAGGCAGTCCAATCATTGTCTTTCTCTAATTCTACTGCTGAATCCTTACTCACGCATGACGCTAATGACGATAACGATAACGATACATTCGGGTTTCACTTTTCTTTCAATGGAAGTAGCATCCCACTGACAAGCCCTACACAACAGAGCGTGTCACTTCCATGGGACAAAGATAGCAATACAACTCAATTCACACTTCCACCCCCTAATATTCCCTATCCAAAACAGCTAACCTCTCTAAAATAAAATACATTTGAATAAAAGCACCCTCTCCCCCCCCCCTCCAACAAGTCCAACAAACCTACTCCACAGTAAAAGTAGCATTCCCCCGAATATCACTCGAGCTACTCCCAACAAGCACATGGAACGCACCCGGCTCAACAACATACTTCATCGCCGAATTCCACAGCCCCAGATCCTTCACCCGCAGCGGAATCTTCACAGTCTTCGTCTTCCCCGCAGGGATAACAACCTTCTCAAAGCCCTTCAGCTCCCTATTCGGCACGACGACACTCGCATACTCGTCCTTCACATACACCTGCACGACCTCCGTCCCCTCACGGTCCGGATGCCGATTCGTAACGTCCACTTGCACGGTGACCGTCTCCGCCTGGGCATCCTCAATAGAGGTCTTATCTAGCTTGACGCGCCCGTACTCAAAAGTCGAATAACTCTTTCCGTAACCGAAGGGATACCAAGGGAGTGGACTGCCAAGGACATACTGGTGTCCGAAGACGAGGTCCCCGTCGTCGGACTGGGAGCCCGAGTCCCCGATGGAGCGGCCCGAGTTCAGGTAGTCGTAGTAGATGGGCAGGTCGCCGACGGAGTGGGGGAAGCTGACGGAGAGTTTGCCGGAGGGGTTGTAGTCGCCGAAGAGGACGTCTGCGAGGGCGTGGCCGCCTTCTTCGGAGGGGTAGAATTGTTGGAGGAGCGCGGAGGTGGAGTTTGAGAGCCAGGGTTCGGTGACGGGTTTGCCGCTGGAGAGGACGACGATGGTCGGGACGCCTGTGTCGACGATGGCTTTTATAAGGGGGGCTTGGGCGCCGACGAGGGAGAGGTCGTTTACGTCGACGTGTTCGCCGGTCCTAATTCATCAATGGATGTTAGTTATAGTCTTCGGAGAGTTAATGGGTAAATATTAGAGGGAGGGGGATGTACGTTGCGTTGAGACCCTGCCATAGCTCCTGCTGGTCGCGAGACCAGGTTCCGACGACGACGACCGCAACGTCAGATTTCTTCGCGGCTTCGACGGCTTCGGCGAATCCAGACTCGTCATTGCTCCATCGCTCGCATCCTTGTGCGTAGTGGACGTGCGCTTTGTCGCCAACGGCGGCTTTGATGCCGTCTAGGGGTGTGACGCCACGGTACTGGCTCTTGTACACGACGTAGTCACCGTACTGTGCTCGTTAGTACATGTCTCAAGTACCGACTGGATGGACGGTTGTCTCCCTCCAAGCTCACGTACGTTCATGAAGCCGTGGGCCATGGGCCCGATGACGGCAATATCGCCGCTTTTCTTGAGCGGGAGCACATCGTCGTGATTCTCCAGCAGTACGATAGACTCTTTGTCGAGATCTCGTGCCACCTGCACAGCCTCTTTGCTGTGAATGAGCTTCTTCCACTCCTCCGGCGGAGCAGCAGGGTAGGGGTTTTCGAAGAGGCCCATTTCGAACTTGGCTCGCAGCACTCTCGATACAGCTGTGTCCACAATCTCGATATCGAGCTTTCCTGCTTCCACTAACTCGGCGATCTTCTGGAAGTTACTGTCGGGTTGTCAGTGGCCACATCACTTGCATACACTCAGTACAGGTCACGCACAATGAACCACCGCCCATCTCAACGTCGTTGCCCGCAGGAAGCGCCTGCAGCGTGACGGACTCCATGTCGATTGGCGAGCTCCGGCAGAGGTTGAACGCATTGCACAGTCTGTCAGTGGCGCCGGCATCGCTGATGACGAAGTATTTGTAACCCCATTCTTCTCGCAGGATTTCCGTGAGGGTATGGTAGTCGGAAATTGCGGGGATACCGTCGTATCTGTTAGGGTACATATTAGCATGGCGAGTCGATAACAATGCACGACCGTTTGATACTGACGAGTTATACGCGCTCATGATGCTCCATGCTCCGGCGTCGATGATTGACCGCTTGAAAGACTGAAACCAACTGCAAAAAGGTTAGAGTATGTCCTCAAACCGAATAGACGTTACCGACGTTGTGCGCAAATGTCTCTCGCCTCCCTGGACAGGCCCAGTATTCAGTCCCTGCTCAGGCTGGCTGAACCCGATAAAGTGTTTCACCATGGCAGAGACATTTGTGCTCTGCAGGCCCTTAGTATAACTGTATCCAATTTCTCCCGAAAGGTACGGGTCTTCCGAGAACGTTTCCTCAACCTGTTATGCATCAGCACAAATTGTAAGTCACCATGCCACATGGTGTACTGACTCGGCCAAATCGAAGCTCACGAGCTAGATCAACCACCGGGGCAAAGATCTGGTTCACACCGAGGGCGCTGGCTTCTTGCCCGATAAACTTCGCCATTTTATAGACCAACTAGAATGGGTTAGATATTAGTTGAAAAGGACATTGACCCAATAGTATACTGACATCCTTATTGAACGAACAGCCATACGCAATTGGCGAGTTGTAGATCGTTGCATTTCCGATCAAGAAACCATGGATACCTGCGTTTTAGGATACAGAGTAAGTATATGAGCGCAATTGAAGAGTGCAGTATAAGAATGCATACCTTCTGTCTGCACAAGGGCCGGAATCCCGAGAGTGGTATTGTGGATAAGGTAGTCTTGAGCCCTCTTCACGTTCGTTGCGATCCAATCCCAGGGAACCGGATACCCAACTATAAGCGTCGTTAGAAGCTGAGATTTCCAGCAATGTCTCTATACCAAAAGCCATACCATAAAACATCCCGGCTTTCAACTCCATGTTCTCGACCAACCCCGTGTAGTTGAAGTCGCCCGTGGTGTCATTCATCCAATTGGTGATATCGCCTGCAGAGGATCAGATGAGACACTGTCAGTGTTTGTTTCTTCCTTTCGCCATGCAAATGCCACTCCTCTAGAATCAAACGCACCTTGGATCAATTGTGCCATCTTATCCTCAATAGTCATCCGGCCCAGCAGATCACTCACTCGGTCCTCCACAGGAACCCGAGCATCTTTGTAGGGAGGAGTCGCATCTTTTCCAGCAACGAAGCTAGAACAGAGCCCCAAGGCTAGCAGACTCTTCGAAAGTAAACCGTTCACCATCTTCACGGTAAATAGGGAGCAAGGGAGTCACGAAGAAACGTAAGAAACAGAAAAACCCACACCAGGCACGCCCAGCTATTTATTTCTAGATTACCATGTGCCCAGAACCAGTTAATAAGCACCAAACAGGTACATGCAAAGCAACCAATATCGCCATGTCTGGGTAAAAGGTGGACAACGACGCGAACCCAGTCCTCGTTTAATAAGAGGTCCTCACCCAAGACATCTCCGATTCATAAACAAGACCAGGGTACGAAGTCTCCCCAGCGAATTATCGAACCAAACCGGCAATCATAGCCTTCGAAAGTGGAGCGAAAGACATCGCGCGAGACAAACTAGTAACTACTGCAGTGAAGGCAGACCTGGAGATGTCTGGAAATTGAACCTATATTCCCTCCAATCAGCGGTCGTTCGGGTAAATTGATGCGCTGGAAATGAGAAAGGACAGTATACCCTGGCTTAGTTCTTGCGCTACCTTTGCGAGATTGAACTAAGTTGATGCGGGGAGAAGGCACCTTTTCTTAACGAGTTCCCACCTATCAATGGCTGCGTGATGCCCAGATCGGAGGAACCGATATGGCCTGACTTGGAGATTAATGGATAGGTTCAGGTGGTGGTATTCGGCCTTGGCTCCAAGGTATGTTATATAAAAGGATTGCCAAGGATTAGAAGGGCTCACACGAGAATGAATGGAGAGTGGAGTAAGAAGGATGAGGCAAGTTGGAGATTGCGGACGAGGAGCTTTCCCCTCTCGCCTCCGCTCCCCATCATATACTCTTATCCGGAGTACTCATCATACTACGAAAATCCTACTCAATTCCATATCGACATATAACCACTATCAGATTTCAATAAGGCAAAGAATGCTATTGCAACTGCGCTATAAACAACCGCAATCAATCAACCTCCCAACGCCAATGCGCGATGTTCTACATGTTAAACACTATATACTCGAAATATGAAAAGCGCTTGCGGATGACGAGGGGAAAGAAAAAGAGCGAAGATGAAAGAGAAAAGCACAGATATCATCCATCGAAAGAAGGCGACTAGCCATATGTACCACTTATGCCCGCGAGTTGGTGGGACCTGAACGAGGTTCCTGATCGTTGTTAGATGCGTTCGTCGGGTGTCCGTGCTCGCCACTTTGTGTTTGGGTTGTCCCTGGTGGCTCCGGACTGTCGTTTGGTCTATGCAATGCACCGCCGAGCCAGTTCAGTCCGCCGCTCCAAGAGTCACTGAAGCTTCGGAATCGAGATCCAGAAGCGATATCGTCCACAGACGGGTTGACGGGCACGTTCTCTGTGGGCAACGAGGGGGTTGAATTACCGGCAGTCGTCGCCTCTGTCGCAAGATGGCCCGTAGAATGCAGCCGAGCGGTAGCCAATGCAAATCGAGGGTCGGGTGCATCTCCCACCCTCGCATCGGTCTGAGGTCCCGGTGCTCCCGTTCCATCATTTCCGTCGCGGCCAAACTCAAGGTTGGTCGTGCTCAGCTGTTTCCCGCGACTCGCTCGGTGTCGGCTCCTCCGCTCCTTCACCGGACTCATCTCCCCTCGACGCAGTGACTCGGCCACGACAGCACTGAACCCTGCGGAGATCGTTGGGAGGAGTGTACCCGGAGAGAAGCGCGACGAGAAGGAAGCTCGCGGCCTCTGCGCCGGGGGAGTCTGCGGGACAGTGTTAGCCCGTGCGGATTGAGTCACTCGATCAGGCACGGGGTTGGTGCCCTGAGGACTGCGGGCTTCGCTGCCGGGAGCTGGAGGGAAGCGAAGAAGGAAGGACGACCCAGCAGCTTGTTGGTCGGATTGGGCTGGGGGTGTGGTCGGGCGGTGGGCTTGAGGTTCGGCGCGCGGGGTTCCAACAGTCTGTCTTTGGGAGTCGGCCCAAGGGTTCGAGAAGAACGACTGCGGATGCAACGGAGAGGAAGGCGTGGGAGACGGTTGCGTGAGGGACTCGGCAGTCAATGAGCCAACAGGCGATGATGGGGTGGGAGATAGAGCGCCTCGGGGAGTGTGCTGGTGTTCATCGACTGCACGACTCAGTAGCGACCCAGGAGGCGACCGTAAATCATCGTCATCGTGGAGCTCAGGGGCTTTCTGCCCCGGTTTCAGCACTCGGGCCGCATGAACGGGAGGCGACAGATCAACCCTGTCACGATATCGCTCTCCGCCAGCTAAAAGCCCGATAGCCTCTTCCTCGTCGTCCGGCGCATATGATGACTCGTCATCGCTGCGTACTCGACCACTAGTAATGAAGTACACGCCGAGAAACGTCAAAAGGCAGCCACCGACGAATTTTACCGCACGGTCTGGCGTAAAGGATCGGAAATCCTGATACAGAATTGCGCTACCGACGATCACTGAAAGTGTGAAGAGCACAAACTGGGTCGGAATGACTTGAGTAGAGTCGAACCGTTGAAGCGCACGGTTTATATAGCGGATCTGCATCAAGGCGCTGAAGATGAGGACGAACGCCAAGAGATACGTTATGGGGAACGTTATGACGTGCCACAATGTAAAAGAGAGCAGCGATGAGACGCCCTTTGTCGACAAAGCCGTATATCCTCCTAGATAAGAGTCAGCAACCAGCGTGCAGTAACCATGGCACATGCTTAAATTCGCGGAACCTACCAAAAAGAGCCACCAGACCGACATCAATAAGAATCGTGCGCTGTCCATACGTCCCACTCGCCCACATGAGGCCCACGATCAACGCTGCCGTAAGACCCAGGTACAGCTCGAATTCCCAGCGAGTGATCATCACCCAGATATCATGGGGACCAATCTTCTCCTCCGACGACTTGGCACTGAGAACCACAACCACGGCACCGGCAACCGCAACGATCACGCCCCAGAAGTCGCGTTTCCTGAACTGCTCCTTCAACATAAAGGGCGCAATGACACAATTCGAGATCAACGCGACAACACCCAGTGGGGATACAATCGACGCCGGTGCGAATCCGTAGGCCATGAAGTTTCCCACCTCACCGAGGCACATGAGAATAATACCCGCCCACCAATACGGAGAACGGAGGTATGATTGGCGCTGCACGTCGTGTTCGCCGGGCCGCGCCGTTCTGTCCGATAGGAACGATTCACGCATGCGATGTTGAGAATCCGCATCGTCGTCTCCATCCTCGCTTCCCTGATCGATCTCAATGTGGGGCTGGTCGTCGTGCAGGAGATCCTCGCTGGGGGAGATATCCCGGTAACGGCCAAACTGTCTGGTCTGCGCCCGGCCTCGCCCAGCTCCCTCATCCTCGTCCGCCGATGTAGCACCGTAGGACCCGAGTTGTCCCTGATCTGGACTCGAACGCTTCCAATCCAGCTCATGCTTCATCTTCTCATGTGTCCATTCCCGATCGATCCGTATGTGTGCGTAGCGTTGGATATTGAGCGCCAACGATATCAGCACGTTCCCCACCAGGGCCGTACAAATACCGATGAGCGATGACCACCTATGCAAGTGTCCCCCACCACTATTATCGCCATCGTGTCCAGGTGTAGGCATAGGTGTGTACAGCGGGTCAACCAACGAAGGATGCGGCACGAGAGTCGGCGTCGGGATGGCGGAAGAGACAAGCGCTGTCAGCAGACCAGCTGCGAGAGGCACCTCCCGGTTGAAATCCATTCGGAATCAGGGGTTGAACGGATTATTTTCCAAGAGTTCAGCTGGGGAAGAAGCAAACAGGGAAAATCAAAACAGATCGCTCTGCTTCCGAGGGGGACCCGCTGACTCCGCCAACGCGTCTTGGAGCCGTGACTCCGTGAATCGCCCGACCGAGTTGACAGAACAGGCTGTCTAGGAAGGATCTCGATTTCCTTTCAGTGTTCAGGAATAACCCTTCCGATATCGTCTCACGGCTGACGCCCTATACGATTGTTCGAGAGATGAAAAAGACCCGCATTTCTGTAACCTCTGGTGGTTGACTCGGAATTGTGTCGGTTAACTCGTTTGCTGACAAGGAAGGCTTTACTCTCGATGAGTCGGTGACCGACGCAGGGATCCGTCAATAGGGAACAGATAAACGAAATATCGGTGTCGCATAGGAGAGACCGACGAAGACAGTTAGTCGGTGAAGTCCGGGGTGAAGTCACCCAGCAAGCGGCGTTCGAAAAGGGAAGAGAGGGGAGGAGGATGGTAAAAGATTCGGGCACTTGAAGTGACCAACAACCCCCAAACGGTAGACAAATCACACGTGCAAAGTCAAGGAGAAAGAGGAGAAATACGCGACCAAGCGCAGCATGGTAGGAGACCTAGGGGATGAGCGAACGAAATGGGCGAAGTTCAAACCAGACAAGAACTATCGGCTTGACTGAGAGATGCACGGACGGCACCCCGATCGTCATTGGCCCGTGGAGATCCAATTTTCCACCGTCTCCATCATGGCGCATTGTACAAGCTGGAATTGTCAGACTCTCTCCCCCCGCTTGCTTTCAACGTCATCGGGCAGGTTGCAGCTGGCATTTTGATGTTGGGTTTTTCGGATTGAAGGGGTGGCTTGCATATAACGCTTTTGGGTTTGTTATCATGATGTCAACGGGCTCGTTTCTATATACAAGATGCTATATTTCTACATAGATCGGATGGGTACGTCGCCATGAGGAATGACAGCAGAGAATGCTTATAGCCAGCCAAAGCCGCGTTTATCGTCCCAAGATAATTAGGAATCATACTCGTAGTTTTATGTACTCTGTACTTCATGCTACCGCCGTGTCTTCTTCTTATCCGGTCCCTCCTCCTCCTCCTCATCATCACTGATTTCCCGATAGATTGTCGTGGGCTGTGTTTCTTTCCAGGCCTTGGTAAAGATCGGATCCTTCTCCGCTTTATCCGCGTACTTCAACAGAGCCTCTCGTGGGTCTTCGTCCCGCATGGAACTGAGAGGGACATGCTCTCGAATATGTTTTTCACCCGGCTGGGTCTTCGCGAAGGGGGTTTGCTGCGGCATGTGAGGTCGTCGAGGGTCTTTAGGACGACCGGAGGCGGTCATGCCGATGGTCGGATGCCGCGCCGACCAGGTCGCGGAGCTATAATGAGGTACACCGTTGGATCCAACGACCACAGAATCGCCGGCTAGACCCTGCGTTAGATCCATGGTAAGGGTTGGGTCGTCGTCAATGTGCCGGCGCTTGGGCGCCTTGGACATGACCATGGCAGCGCCCTTGGTGGACGTGTTAGGGTTGTAGAGAACGTGCGTCTCGGAGTTTCCGGAGCCCGTGATGATTTGATTAAGCTTCTCGTGCCACAGGACGCTGATCAATGGGGAGCCCGGGGTGACGGGCGTCACCAACTCGGGCCTCAGCGTCGCCGGATTCAGGATGTGCAGATGTCCAGTCTCCGAGCCCGTCAGGATGTTCGCCGAGGTAGGCGAAAAGACGATGTTGGACGACGGGTACCGGAAAGAGCTCGACGGATGGGCCACGGTCGTAACAGGTTGTTTAAACTTTCGCGTATCCCAAAGCTTGATGGTATCGTCGCCGCCCTTGGTGACCACCAGTCTTCCGTCCGCACTGATATCTATCCCACTTGTCCAGGTATCCCGGACATGCGCATCTCGGACTTCCGCGCTGGGCCGTGTATACGGCCCATCTCCACTCCACATCATCATACTCCCGTCCAGGGCCGTCGCAACCAGAATATTGGAGCCGCCCTGCTTCGGGGAGCCCCATGCGACAGCGGTCATCTTGCTCCGACCAGCGGATCCAGCCACCCTAGATTTATGCATAATAACCTCCTTCTGCGACCGGCCCATGTTGGCATCCCAGATGCGCACCGTACTGTCGGACCCTATCGTGGCGCACAGATTCTCATCCGTAGGGGACCATACTCCGCCCGTAGCCTCCGAGATGTGCCCTTTCGTGTTGTTCAGGTCCCGCAGGTACATATCCCCCTTGACGAACTCCGTAATTGTATCTCCATCGCGACTCAAAATCCGAGGCTGCGCAGTCGCAGAAACCACCAGCACATAGCTGGGCGATATCGGGTTGAACGCGGCGTAATGGACAGCATGCGCCTCTTGCGCGGCGGCCTGCTTCTTGGCCGAAGGGTCGACGGATTTGAAGGCGCGCACGGTCGACGGAGTCATCGAGGCGAAATCATGGAGCTTGATGGTGCAGTCAGTCGATCCGGTGATCAGGCGCGCCCCAGCGGGGTCCGCTGTCAGGGTGGTCACGGCGCGCTCATGCGTCTTGATAGTCAGATCGTGCGACACCGGAAACTCATCCTCGTCGTCGTCGGAATCGTCGGAATCGTCGTCGCTGTCATCGCTGGAGCTGTCATTGTCTCTCCGAAGCTCCTGTCCAGCTCCAGTGCCGACGTCGGTGTTTTCCGCGCTGACCAAACCTGCTCTTTCGGCTTCGCCGTCGGACTTGGCTGGTGGCGTGTCTGTCCGCTTCGTACGGTCTATCTGGGAGCCGACATCGATTTTCTTCTCCTGTTTGCCAAAACTGGTAGGGAAGAACTTTTTGAACTCTTCCTCATCGAATCCATCCATTATGAAAGGAAGTTGTGGTGTGGCAGTTGAAGAGGACTCCCTGGACAGAGATCGATCAGCCACGGAGTAGATGTTGCTACGTTTGGCGTGTTTGGCGCATTTGTCGTGTTTGTTATTTGGATATTATGACGGAATGATCAGCAGAGCCTCATCCACATCCAGCGACATGATTCGCCGGACGTCAATGCAGTGTGTCACGTGGACATAAACCCGCGCTAGTGAAACCTCGAGATGGACTTTTTGTGAAAACACCATACAAATTAGCCAAATCAGGTCCCCGAACGGGCAATGTGAAAAGTGATCGTTTTTGGGCCATTTCACAAAGTATCTGGTATTTGAAAACAAAGGACATTTTTGGGATCGCCTCGGCGAGCTGATTACAACTATACCATTGTTATCGTATTTAGACCGCTCTATGTGGTGTTAACGTGCTATACATAATATTTTTGACCCTATTGCCAAGCCACTTTAGAGTAGGGGATGCCAACACATTTTGCGTCACATTGTAGGGTGCAATAGCATTTGGCCGCCCAGACTATATGATGGCTACAGCCACACCATACTCGGTCCAACTTGTTCGTACCAGTCACACAGGTGCCTACACCTTTTGATACTAGGCACAACTAAGAAACTTGTCTATAAACGACATCCTGGCTTGATTGGACTAATCACTTTCGCTCTGATATGAAACTACGTAGACTACAAATCATGCTGGATGATATACGGTAGGAGTATTCAGTCCATTCCGACAATTGGTCAATCGAACCAACGCCATCGATTGTTTGAATGTAGAACTAAGGTAGTCACACCAACGTATACACGCTTACAAGTACAACCCCTCCACCGGGCCTCCGTCCTGCTTCGTCTTCATGATTCTCTCCCTGGCGGAACGGAAATCGTCCATCTGCACCCGCATGCGGCGCTCTCTCAGCGCCATCAACCCAGCCTCAGTGCAAATCGCGCGGATATCGGCACCGGACAGGTCATCCTTCTGGTTGATGAACTCATCCAAGTCGACGTCATCGCTGATAGACATCTTCGAGGTGTGCAAGGTGAAGATCTTCTTCTTCGTGTTTTCTGGAAGCTGTTAGTGGACCAATACACCAACCAAAATAAAACAAAGGAAGGGCATGGAATAGACTTACGGTCAGGGGTCTCGAATAGAATCTTCCGGTCAATACGGCCAGGACGGATCAAAGCAGGATCGAGAGTATCAATCTTGTTCGTCGCCATGACCACCTTCACATCTCCACGGTCATCGAAACCGTCCAGCTGGTTCAGAAGCTCCAGCATGGTCCGTTGGATTTCGCGCTCACCGCCCGAAGTGGACTCGTACCGCTTGGTACCGATGGCATCAATTTCGTCGATGAAGACAATGGATGGTGAGTGCTCGGCAGCGACCTGGAAAATCTGTCGCACCAGGCGCGGCCCATCACCGAGGTACTTTTGGATCAATTCACTACCAACGATCCGGAGGAAGGTAGCGCTCGTCTGGTTGGCCACTGCTTTGGCGAGGAGAGTCTTTCCGGTACCCGGAGCACCATAGAGGATGACACCCTTTGGTGGCTTGATGCCCATCTCTTCATAGAGTTCCGGGTGAAGCAAGGGCAACTCTACCGACTCCCTGACTTCCTGAATTTGCGACTCGAGACCACCAATATCGGCGTAAGTCTCGCTAGGAGCCTTGTCCAATTTCATCACCGAGACAAGGGGATCGGACTCCTCGGTCAACACACCGACCACCGAAACCGACTTGTGATGCAGGAGGATACTGGCGCCCGGCTCCAACAGATCCTTGTCGACGAACGACATGATGGATACGTAATACTCGGGGCCCGTGGCACTTGAGACGATCGCATGGTCATCATCGATCAACTCCTCCAGGTTACCCACTCCCATGGGGCTGCCTCTCATATCGTCGACACGGCCTCTCTCGTCGGCGTTCCGATCCGTGATGTCGAACTCACCCTGGCTGACGGGATCTTGCGACGCTTGAGCCTTGGTCTTGCGCAGACGCTCCATGTTTTCCACGTACTCCTCCTCTAGCAACAAGTGGTCATGTACGCGCTGCATTCGGAGGTAACGTAATTTGCATCGAGACGTCGGGAAGATGTCTGGGAGCTTGGCTGCGGTGCTGGGACCGGCCTGCTTGCGCTTCTTCCGGCCAATGCGAGTCGTCGGCGGGGGGGAGGCTCATATCTGGGCTTGTCCTTCTAGAGGCGAATCGATTTAGCGGGAGAACTCACGCCATCGTGGGGATGCAACCAGGACACCTACCTTCTTGTCCTTGTCGTCTCTTCCATCTCCACCGGGGCCTCCGCCAATATTGGACTGCTGGTTACCCTATTGTCGAATATGCATTAGATAGATGAAAGGAGCTGGAGACCGCTGAAGCCAACAAGCACCGTTGGACGCTTACCATAGTCCTGAACTGTGGCGTATGTTCAGTAAAAGAACGATTCTCACAACTCGCTAGATCCTATCGAATATATCCTGGATCGCAGCAACCCCAATAGCAGATGAATGATGTGAAATGATGTCTGGGGATGGGAATGGGGATAGAGATGGAGGAAGGATGGCAAAGGAAATGCCGGCGATGATGATGACGAGCGCGCTGGGGAGCTTGCTGGTCTCTCCTTGGCGCTTTGTCAGGCTCGCCCAACGCAGGTAGGTCACGTGGTCATTATCTCTATGCTGATGCCTGAGCGCCTTGGAATGGGCGCTAACCAGATCGAGGCAATGGGTACCTGAGTCACCCAATGGCCGCCTAGAGCCTTGTCGCTGCCTTGGCTGCCTTGGGGCGTCGAGGCAGCTCTGGATCTCTTCCTCAGGCTGTTGATGAGCTTGATTGCCTTGATTACCTGGCACTTTTGGCTTCTTCTTCTTCTTCTTCTTCTCTTCTTCTCTCTCCTCTTCATCCTTCCTCTATCTTCTTTTTGATACAGCCTGATATTTGGAGACTCTTTCCCAGCTGTCTTTAGTCTACTCACTCAGAAAGCTTTCCTTGTTTCCCTCCAGCTTCCCCGCTTCCCCATCCTTCCATACCCTCCGATATTCCACGACAGTACCAGGTGAGGCGAGCCCCCCGTTGATGACTCGACTGTCGGGTTCCCGACTTTGAATCACCACGTTTACTTTTTCTTTGCCCCCTCTCCTTTCCCCTCCTACTGTTGACTGTCATCTTGTTGGGCCTTGATTAACCAGATAGACTTACCGCAGTACCGCCTTGCATACCTTCTCTCACCTGCAGCTCCGTCATATCGTCGTCAACCCAACCGTCTGCCTTCTTTCAGCCAACTGGACTGCATCTGACACCTTCCACCCTATCCTACCGGTAGAACACCAGCGAGACTCATGGCTTCTAATCGCACCCGGCGTATCGTGAAGGAAATCGCCGATATCCACTCTGACACACATTCCGGGATTACGGTGGAACCCGCAGTGAGCGAAGATGACTTTACGCATCTCCGGGGCTCATTCCCCGGACCCCCGGGGACCCCATATGAGGGCGGTACCTACTATGTGGACGTCAGGATCCCCACGGACTACCCTTTCCGACCCCCAGTCATGAAGTTTGAAACCAAAGTGTGGCATCCTAATGTCAGCAGCCAGACGGTCAGTTGCTCAAGACATCCCCCCTAATACTGCATGAATGAAGATCTGATAGTTTTCTTCAGGGCGCAATCTGCCTTGATACCCTCTCGACGGCGTGGTCGCCGGTCCTCACCATCAAATCCGCCCTCCTGTCCCTCCAATCATTGTTGAGCACGCCAGAGGCCAAGGACCCCCAGGATGCCGAAGTGGCCAGTATGCTCCTTCACAAACCGAAAGAGTTCCATCGGGTCGCCCAGGAGTGGGCTGTCATTCACGCAGGGGCTCCTAAGAAATATGCGGGCGAGGGGAGTGGGGGCGCCACGGATGAAACCCTGCGACAGCAAGAGCTCAAATTGAGGGAAGATCAAGAGAAGGAAGATTTGAGCAAGTACGTTGCATCCTTTCTCCCATTTCCTCCGTTCGTCGTTTACTCACCATGATATGTACAGGTACGATGGGTATAACAAGGACCTGATCGATCGGTTCTGCAGTATGGGATTCGATGTCGACCGTGTCGTGAGTGCGTTCAGATTCTATGGGATCGATCGGATGGACGGGGAGGATTATGAATTGGAAGAAGCCTACATGGGTGATGTCACCGCACGGCTTCTGGGAGAGCCTTGAAGAGGGCGGGGGTAAGCAGTTGCGATTGCAGGTACTTGGATATTTACTGTCATAGCGATTGGGTGGTTCCGATGAAGAGCATGGTGCCTGGCGAACTTTTTTAATCTATTTCCTTCTCTTTTAATTCTGACTCTGTGTTGCTTCTGATATTTACTACCTTGTCATCTTCCTCAACTTATGCAGACACGTTGGACAACATGAGCTACTCGTTGCATGATCGTTGTTCTTGGCTTTTGTGCTGTTGGAATATCATGTAGTGTGACGGCTTAAAAGATATCGAACCCAATCTATACACTGTATATGATTACTGGTGAGAGAGCAGACCATGACCTCGCAGGTAGTTGATCGGACCGTCGACCTGTCTATACAGTATAGGTGGGGTGTAGACACCTCAGGCACCACACGATCATTATCGATAAGCGGGTGGATCGGCCTGGCTTCTTCTCCAACACTCCCAGATCTCACCGGCACTCCCTCAACCACCGCCGTCTCACCTCCAATGCGCCCGTCAATCTAGCTCCAGACCAGTGGGACACACTCATGCTAGAGACTTGATTCGAAAATATCTTCGGTTGCCCCGTTTCAACCCCACCCATACACCATACAACATACCCAAGACAGGCACGAGCAAATCTTGACCAATCCACACCATGTTCGAGGACGACTTTTATCGCAGCTCGTCCCAGTACCGGCACTGGTCGTTCACGGAAACCTCGCTGCAGAAGTTACGAGCCACTACCAATGCTCAAGCCAGCGAACGAGTGAGGGCGGCTTTGCGACGGGCACGCGAAGCCCGACAATCCGCCAACTCGTCCGCAGCGGGAACTCCGACCCCGACCCAAGCGGGCAGCGACGCAGATAGCAAGGCGGGCGGAGCAGACGAAAAGGAAATCGAGTGTCTGACGCCCGAGGAGGAGCTCCAGCTGGTCAAGTACTACTGCGAGCAGGTCATTCTCGTGGGAGAAAGCTACAAGCCGCCCTTGCCGACGGTCGTGCGGGTAAGACACTTTCACAACTGCTGATATTGAAACCAAGCAAAACCATTCCAGAGCATCAATCACTAACGATGCCCCGGGGGGATCTCAGGCCACAGCAATCCAGTACCTCCGACGCTTCTACCTCACCAACTCGCCCATGACCTACCACCCCAAGAACATCATGCCGTGCGCCGTCTTCCTAGCCACCAAAACAGACAACTGCTACATCTCCCTCCGCCACTTCGCCGAGGGCGTCCCCGGCGACACCACCGCAGAAGACATCATCGCCCCCGAGTTTGTCCTCATGCAAAGCCTTCGCTTCAACTTCGACGTGCGCCACCCCTTCCGCAGCCTCGAAGGCGGCATCATGGAACTGCAATCCATCGCCCAAGGCACCGGCCAACCAGCACCACACGTCCCCCACCAAACCCCCGACACCCTCCGTCGCGACCTCCTCGCCGTACCACCCACCCCAGGCTCCTCATCATCATCCATCACCGACCGCCTAGGCCGCGCCCACACCACCACCCGAGACCTCCTCAAAACAGCCGCCCAAATGGCAGACGCCTACTTCCTCTACACGCCGTCCCAAATCTGGCTCTCAGCCTTCTCCCTCGCCGACCGGCCCCTCGCCGAATTCTACCTCGACACAAAGCTCGGCCCTCAAACCGACGACAACAATAACCCTCTCACCGAGCTCCGCTCCAAAATCTACCGCACCCTCACAAACTGCGCCTCCCTCCTCCAATCCTACAAATCCCTCGCCGAAGACCCCTCCCAAAAAGCAACCGCCCGCCGCATCAGCAAAAAGCTCTACCACTGCCAAAACCCCGAAAAGGCAAACAATATCACTTCTGCCGGGCAGAAGCGCATCCCTGCCGCGGCCGCGGCAGCAGCCGCGGCAGCAGCAGGTGCTGGTGGTGGTGACGGTGCAACGTCCGAAAGCGACATGGAGCGGATGGCGAAGAAGCGGAAACTGGAGCGAGAGCAGAAGGAGAAGGAAGGGCGGGATCTCTTTGGTGGGGAGTTGGTTGCGCAGCGGACGAAGGATTGATTAAGTAGCCCATAAATTTTTGATAATTGTGTGTCTTTGTCTATCAATATACGATAATGCATATTTGGGAATCAATAGAACGGGTTTTCTCTTCTATCAAATGTATTTTGCATATTCTAGGTTCGTATTTGGGAGTGGACTAAGTAAGAGTGGGCTGGGCAGGGTTAAT
Organism: Aspergillus campestris IBT 28561; assembly: GCF_002847485.1. Lineage (NCBI taxonomy): Eukaryota > Fungi > Ascomycota > Eurotiomycetes > Eurotiales > Aspergillaceae > Aspergillus > Aspergillus campestris. The sequence continues at coordinate 1,120,380 of NW_020194337.1, forward strand.
AAAGCTGTGGACATCATATACTTCATTCTTTGGTGACGCACTATTGAATCTATGTAGAGAACAATATCACAAAGCAAATGACAAGGTCACGCAAGAATAATGTACCTTAGCCTGCTACCATACCATATATACCTACTCAGGAACAGATCAAGTAGGCAGGTAGGTCAAGCAGAGAGCCTAGCAATGAAAGAATCTACAAAAGTCTAAGTCTATCAAGAAGGAAATCAGAAAAGTAAATCCTAACCGTGAAAAAGTCAAAGGAAATGACATTCAATCCTCAGACACTCAAGTCGAGGAAAGGAAAAGACGAGGTATGAAACAGACCATCTAAAAACAACCCAGGACAGAAACAAAGGGACAAAAAGAAAAAGATAAAAAGGTAACCACATGAACAAAATAAAGTATAAAAATCTCCAGATGAAAGATATCCCTCGCCGCCCGCTGTTCAAATCAACACAGGATGGTTCATCTCTCCTGTCCTAAAAAAAGAAAGAAATAGAAAACAACTTTTCTTTTTGGGTGCACTGCTGGGGACCATGTTCATCCTTTTTTACGGCCATTTTTTTATTTTGCAAAATGTCGTCTCTAGCATTCCAATCATGAAAACAAAAAAAAAAACAAGAGATAAATCTCTAGGCCATTTAGACGGCACCGGCGCTGATCATCTTCTTGCGCAGGTGGTTCTTGTACTGGCCGATGCTACCCTCCCAGCGGGTGATGGTCTTGTTCTCGCAGACCATGATGTCCTTGGCGATCTTGTCGAGCAGACGGAAGTCGTGGGACACGACCACGACACCACCGCTGTAGCCGTTGATGGCGTCGGCCAAACTGTCGATGGTGGGGATGTCCAGACCGTTCGTCGGTTCGTCCAGCAGGATCATGTTGGGGGACTCGATCGCCAGCAGGGCGAAGACGATACGGCTCTTCTGGCCCTCGGACAGGGTACCCATCAGGGCGGTCTGGGACTCACCGCTGAGACCGTAGCGGCCGAGCTGCTGACGCCAGTACTGGAAGTCCTGACTCTTCTGGGGGAACTTGTCGCGGACGAATTCCAGGGCGGACTTGGTCAGGTCGAGCTGCTCCGCGGAGTGCTGGCTGTACATGCCGAGCTTCAAGTGGGTGTGACGGGAGACACGACCACCGATGGGGCTCAGCTTGCCGGTCATGAGACGCAGCAGGGTGGACTTGCCCACACCGTTGGGGCCGACCAGGGCCGTACGGGAGTCCATGTCCACACCGAGGTCGAGGTGCTCGTACAGGGTGTCCTCCCACTCACCCGAGTAGGAGAAGCTGACGTCGTCGAAGGACAGCACGGGAGGAGGCAGCTTCTCGACATCGGCGAAGCTGAAGGAGAAGACACGGTCGGGGATGACGGGCTGGATGAAGCCATCGGCCTCCATCTTGTCGAGGATCTTCTGGCGGGACTTGGCCTGTCGGACCAAGTTGGCGTAGGTACCGGCGGAGGCGATGAACTTCTTGATGTGGGAAATTTCTTCCTGCTGCTTGTTGTAGGCCTTCATCTGGTTCGTCTCCTGTTCGCTGCGGGTCTTGTGGTACGAGTCGTAGTTACCACCGTAGTAGAGCAGCTGCTTGCCGCGCATGTCGATCATGGTGCTGCAGACACCGTTGAGGAAATCCATCGAGTGGGAGATGAGAACCAGGGTGGTGTCCCACTTCTTCATGTACTCTTCCAACCACACACAGGCTTCGAGATCCAAATGCGCGGTGGGGTCATCCAGCAGAAGGAGCGAGGGCTTGACGAACAGGGCCTTGGCCAAGGCGACACGCATACGCCAACCACCGGACATGTCCTTGGTCTTCTTCTGGATGGTCTTCTTGTTGAAACCGAGACCCGTGAGGATCAGGGAAGCACGGACTTGGAAAGTGGAGGGATCCATTTTATCCATACGCTATCAAGGGAAGAACCGTCGTTAGATCGAGTGACGAGGAATCAGGGGTTGGATATAACTTACGTCGTACAGGTCGACCAGGATGGGGCTCTCAGGGCCCTCGTTCTCGAGGACCTCCTCGGCCTGCTGCTCCATGCGAGCCAGCTGGCTCTCGGCCTCGCGGACGACCCAGTCGAGGGCACCCTGGTCGGTGGGAGGGGCACCTTCGTTCAACAGGTAGACGTCGATGTGCTCGGGGATGGGGAACTCGCGGGTGGCGATGGACTTGAGCAAGGTAGACTTGCCGCAACCGTTCTCACCCAGGAGACCGTAGCGACGGCCGAAGTTCAGTTCGAGGGTCGAGTCGGTGATCAAGACCTTGCCGTGGAACACCAGCGAGGCGGAGGTGATCTTCACATCACGAGAAGAGGGCATGGACGACAGGACACCGGTCGTGACACGGTCCGAGAGACCATGCTTGTCCATCTGTGCCGTCAACTTATCGACCGTCTTCATCTTCTCGGTGGTGGTGGCGGGCTGCTCATCGCCGGCGTCGACGGGGGTCTCATCGCCGCCCTTGCCCGACTTCTTCTTGTCGTCGGCACGCTTGGCCATACGAGCGGCTTTGGAAGCAGACACCATTTTGACAGAGATGGGGTGTGAACAAGGAGGAGTGGGGTATAGAGAAAGAGAGGGGGGGGGGAGGGGGGAGAGGTGATAACGTGGGAGAGGAGGGGAAAGAAGAGAAGAAAGACTGGGAGGAGGCTTAACAGGCCTTTACTAGGTTGTGGGACGATTTAAGCGTAGAGCTGAAGGGGCAAAAAAAAAATTAAAAAAGAAAAGGCACAGAGAACGAGAGAAGTGGATCCCAGGATGATAGCGGGGGGGAGGGGAGTCGGTGGAAGGAGGGGAGATGAAGGAGATGAAAAGAGTCTGCTAAGTGGGGTTGACTAAGGCAAAAAAAAAAAGTCGAAGCCCTTATCGATATGATGATGATACCTGAGGTGTTGATATCAATCCTTATATCAGAGTTTTTTTTTTTTTTTTTTTGGTTTTTGATTGTTCTTTTGACAGACACTGCTTGACGATCAGGCAGAGAGTATCTCGGTAAGACAGCAATTCTAATCAAATAAACCAATTACAAAATAAAATAAAACAGAGAAAGAAGAAGGAAAAAAAGGTGGATAGAGGTGTAATCCCGCCTCTCTGTCAATGAAAATCTCTTTGGTGGATGACTTTGTCGCCCGCTGATTGGCTGCGTTACGTCATCGTCGCCCTCTGTGTGGCGCGGCGTTCGCTGATTGGTCTATTGCGGCACGTGACTTTCAGCCTGACGCTCCAGGCTTCCAGGCGGCCAATGGCCGGCGAATGATAGCATCTATGTAGTAATCGAAGGCTAAACGTCTAGGTACCTCTAGCTACCTCTAGGTACAGACCAGTGTGTACTCCGTACAAACCGTCAGCAATTACATCCGCTCACTTATCCGCTGCAGCATCTCCATCTCCTCGGCCGACACCCACACATTGTCCGGCACGTACACGTTCCCTTCCTGGACGATGATCTGCGCCGGGACGTCGAACAGCTGATCCTCCGAGACCGTGGGTACTGAACCTCCCTCTTTGCTCGGGCGTCTGCTGTCCAGATCGTGCCTCTCCGGCGGCGACAGCGGATGGGGCGTCCACCAGTAGACGGGGTACCGACGTTGGATGTTATTGAGGACGAGTGCGACCGCCTGCATCAACACGGTCCCCAGCAACATAAGCGGAATAAGCCACCACCCGATGTCGTAACCCTCGGTGACGGCTAGCAGGGCCGTCGCTCCAGCCGGTGGGTGCACGGTGTTGGTGAAGACCATGACCCCAATGGTCAGGGCGCATGCCAGGGCGCCTCCTATTTCCGGCATAGCGTGGGCTTGGGGGTTCAAGGCGAACAGCCTCCCAATTCCGATCCCAATGACACTGGCGAACACCTGGCTCAAGATGGCATTCCGTGGTTGCGCGAAGGGAGACTCGATGGCGCAAAACTCCAGCACCGCTGCGGCACCCTGAAGGAACGTCCTGTCAGTAGGAAAGAAAGCAGAGAGAGAAAAAACCGATGCATGCAGCAAGGGGCACTAACGAAACTCGCGATGATGACAGGCGCATTATGCTGCTGAAAGGATGGCACATGCAGGGACACTTCGGCCACCACCAACACGCCGCAAAACGCTCCAATTAGGGACCAGAACGCGATCACCATATTCCCCAGGGCCCGGGGAGGATGATCGCCTCGGTATCCTAGGAAATGGGAGATGGGACGAGGCAACCACCGCCATGGAGGTGCAGGAAGATAGGGGTTCAGCACGGCATCGATGTCGACATGCCAGCGCGAGAAATCCGGGCGCCTCGGAGGTGGGTGTTGGCTTTGCATGGGAAAGAAACGTTTTCCACCGGGTCAGACAGTCATCCTCATCGTTGGATTCCACGGTGTATCATGAAGTTGGTCGGGTGTCCCAACACGGATTCGGTTCGCATGGACCTAAAGAGCTAGACACAGATATACATCAGACATCTTTCATCGGACTACATATATCACACTGCAAACAAGACCGTCCCATCCCCGCCAAGACCAATGGTCCATTGACGTATCTCATCACCAGCAGCCCTACAGTGACACGATGCCAGCAGTGGAGACAAGAAAAGCAAAAAACCCCTTACCTAGACTCGATATAGAATAGGCAACACCATAGGTCAACGGCGTAAGAAATTAGGAACCAACGTTCTCCAAATCCGGGGCAGGGAGAAGTAGGGGATGGGAATCCCCTGGTCTTATATACGTGACCCCCGTACCCGCAGTCAAACCGGGACAATAAATGAAAAAGGTGCAAAAATGACTCCCTTATGGGCTCAGCCAGAAGTATCTCCGCGGACTCTCTCATCTGGTATTTTTCCCTCTAGAATTCCAACAAGGGACATGCCTATGAATTGCCCCGTAGGTACAATTCGGGGTTCCTCAGGCCAACCTGCCACTCACAGTATTTCTATCGAGTAATGGAAATGCCCGATGTGGTTTAGCGGCCCCGGGGTGATCGGGATGAGGTCATCTGTGTATTATTACCCGTTTTTACCACATCACACGATCCAGGACTACCATTCAAGGCACCAAACGGCGTATCGTTGGTTACCAGGCGTATCCGGCCGGTGGGAATAAAGTTGCCGATCATAGGGAACTTTATCCGGGGCTAGTCTTGCATCAGTAAACAGCATATCCTGAGGGCCGTCCTATAGGCGGTTATATCCTGACCGAACAGTGACTCAACAGAAGACAAAGGTGCAAACTCTATGGGTGACTCGCAAATATGTACCAGGCGGTCACGTGTGGTTGGGTGAGCTGCAGGCTTGGGGTTATGCATCAACAGACAACCTGTCACTGAGTCTAGGGGTTATCTACCTACTTCCAAAGCTGAAAGTGCCATGATGTCTTTTGGGGTCGAATGGCGATTTCTCTTCTTTCATTGCAGCGCATGATGACGCGTTCATCCAATGAGAGTCCAGATGTCCTCCAGGAGATACAGGAGTTACGCCAGCGCGTCGAGGAAATACGGAGACTTCGAGAGCAAGCGAAGTACAATGGAGACGAGCGGAAGGAAAACGGATACAAGCCGAAGGACAATTGATCCTTCAACCACAGCCAACAACCCTTGTAGAGCTCCTGAAAGCCTCCCATGTGCACTTGTTTCTTGGTCTGTCTGTCCAGCGGGGTGGTAGATCTTCGACAATGGGGGACGCAAACGCCGTGCAGATACTACGCCCGACGAGAAGCCGGATATGGGTCGACTTCCCCTGTGAACAGAGTGCAATCTGGAAGGAGCTGATGGATACCGATTTTGTGACCGAACGCCATTTCACACCGCTGCTCGCATTGAAAGAATACGGCAAAGGACTACGGGAGACGATGACAATGTCGCGGCTAGATGACCCAGGGACGGTCGAATCGCGAGTCGCTTCAATCATCAAGCAGCTACACGCGAGTCCCCAATTTCGACGACGGTTTCGTCTAAATGGCACCGTCATGTTTGAAAACCACGCAGACACCCTGACGGACGAGAGGGACATCGTGGCAGATACGAACGCCCTGAGCTTGACCCAGAAGCAACCACGTCGTTCCAACCGCTTAGCCACGGAATCGGGCAGTGTCTACCACGCGACTCATAAACCAGAGAGAAAGTCAGGCGGTCACGCAACCAAGGAACTCCCGGCCGCGAGCAGATCAATTCTGTATCTACAATAAGGAGCCCGAGGTAAGGCAGTCGGCGTTTATCATTGAGTACAAGGCACCCCATAAAATTCCTCTCGCCCATGTTTAGGCGGGACTACAAGACATGGATCTCGAGAGCCTCCGGTGCAAGGACGTGGAATCGCCAGGGGAGATTTGCCGTCGTGTGATAGCAGCGGCGATTACCCAGACCTTTTCGTAAGCGTTTTGAGCGGCGAGAAGCAGCGCATAAGACATGAATTATGAATTATGAATATGACCCTCTATGCTACTTATATAATTACTTAGTACTCAAACAACAGTCTCTTTTCTCCCTGTAACCGGAGTTTAAACTACACACCCATCTTTATTGTACTCTTTTGTGGTATCATTCACCGTATGATGTCTAACTTTAATTCGGCGTAACTTGCCATCATTATAACATGGACTAATCTCCTATATACCCCAGAAGCATCCCCAAAAGCAACCACAACAACACAATAACCAGATAATACACGTCTCCTCCCCCTACATCACGTATGCAGTCTAAACATCCATCGTCTTCCCAAGCCGAGAGCTCTCTTTCGCCAACTCAATAAGCCGAATCACCTCGCGGGCCTCCGCCCCGCTAGCCGGCAGGTCACCCTCGCCGGCGAGGGCCCGCGCCAACTTGCGGTAGTACTCCGTCCAAGTGGGCGGTTCCACCGTCGGCACGACCTCCTTGACGGGCTTGCCGTCTTGGATAGTGGTCAGTGTACCGTATCGGTCGCTCGGCTCACGGCCATAGCCGCTATCTCCGGGTTTCATGCCGCCCTTGAGCTGGTCTTCTTGGATGTCGAGGTGGTACTGTAGCTGTCAGCACATGCGTCACCCCAAGGGAGGGGGGATAAACAGATCAAAATGAGAAATAAGATAGAAAGAAACCCACCTTCTTAAAACTCCCCTTCTCCCCACGAACCCAAAACCGCAACTGCTCCTCCTCAGGACTAATCACCCCCGCCTTAGCAGTAACCATCGCGCCCTTCGGATAATGCAGCATAACAGTAAACGAGTCCTCAAAACCGGAGGTATTCACCTCCCGCTGGGAGCCGATAAAGCCCGTCACGCGCTGCGGCAGTCCCAGCAGGTACACAGCCTGGTCCAGCAGGTGGGCGCCCAGGTCGTAGATGGCGCTGCCGCCGGGGATCACCTTGTTCTTCCACTTGGAGACGGAGGGGGCGGGCTCCTCCGGGCGGTGCCGGTCGAAGTGCGATTCGTACTCGACGACGCGGCCGAGAGAGCCGTTTTTGACGAGCTTGTGGAGCGTTTGGAAGTCGGCGTCCCAGCGGCGGTCTTTTTTTTTGTCAGTATTCTTTATCTTATCCCCCTTCGGAGTGTAGGGGGGAGTGGAGATGTGGGATAGACGTACTCTGGAATACAGCAAGTTGCTTATTCTGCTTCTTTGCCAGAGCCACCAGCTCGTCTGCTTCCTTTGTCGTGGGAGTAAACGGCTTTTCACAGACGACTGGTTATGGATTAGCAAGGCAACCTTTGACATGGAAAATTTACACCAGTAAAAGAATCAAAATGGAAATGAGGAATAAATACCATTCTTCCCACTCTCCAGCGCCAACTTCACCAACTCATAATGCGAGTCCGGCGCCGTCGTAACGACCACCACTTCGACAGCCTCATCCTTGACCATATCCTGAGCACTGCGGTAGGACTTGATCCCGGGGTGATCCTTCTCGGCATCATCTTCGGGTTTGGGTGTGCGCTGAACCACGGCGTACAGCTTAAGCTGAGGCACTTCCTGGATGAAGGGGATGTGGAAGATTTTGGCGCTGAAGCCGTAGCCGATGACGCCGACGTTGAAGATTTTGGAAGTCATTTTGGTGTATACAGTGTTGTTTATTTTATTTTATTTTATCTTAATCCGCTCGAGCTGGGTGGGTGGGGATTATATATGGAATATATAGGGTGGGCTAACTATCTTCTTTCCTCTCGTCGAACTCCGACCGGAGCGGGGGAAGGTCCTCGCGATGAGCAAGTCTGGGTCTGGCGGGGCTCGATTCGATGTCCGGTATGAGAACCATGTTGTAAGGTGTGGAGTATTACAAATTGGGGATTCTTTCAAGACTATAATATTCAGGTTATTTTCTTGATTTATCCCTTGGTTCTGAGTGTTCCGATCAAGAAATTTAAATATATAAACAGCAGGATACCAGTCATAGGCTAAACGCTTACCCGGAGACAGACTGCCAGCTGGCTCCGTCGTCATGATTAAACATCAATGAGATATGTGTATATATATGTTAGAGATGTCATCTTTTTATATCTATATATATATGTATAGATATATATACCTATGTCCATCTGTATAGTTTTATATATATATAAGCCAGAACGTGTCAAGATCCCCTGGCGGAATGCTATATATCTAGTCACCAGATTGCCCAAACCCTAATCCAACCAGTCAAGCTCTCTCTATTCGGCTACAACAAGCAAACGAGAAACAGAACCTGAAACAAGTCCCAAAGACACCGAAGTAGCATGGTTTTCACTGGTACCATGTGGCCAAGGCTGGAACCCAGTTCCCAGCCACCTGGTCCCTGCCCGATGGCTCACGATTGAGCTGTTGCACCAAGGATCGCGGACCTGCGCGGTGACGTGGTCGCCTCACAGCATTCCAGAGAAGAAGCAACAACAAAAACATTGCTGTGACACCACAGACAAAAGCAATGGACTCCTAGCCACCATCCGGAGCATTTGGCATCAATTCTTGCAACTCACCGAACCACCCCTTCCATATCGATGGCTACCCCGACCGTGCAACGGGCCCTGGGCTCGATCCCCCGGCGAGACGCCTTCATCACCATGTCGGACCAAATTCAATTCCAGACCCTTGTCCATCTGCTACGGGTCTTAGTCTCCGTAGCTTTCCTCCCGCTCGACAATACCATTCTCGTGGTATTCTACCTCGCCAACTATGCGGGGACGCTGTCTTCCCCCTCCAACGTCCTCCGCCGCCGGAGACAAGCCCTCCAGGACGTGCATTTCTATCCGAAAACGATCCTCGTCAGCGGCGTCAACACACCACATGGACTCGCAGTCGCCCGCAGCTGGTACCTCCACGGCCATCGCGTCGTAGGCGCCAACGTCATCACCGACGACCGCCCGACCCCGCCGTCAGGCGAGAGCATGTCCACTGCGCTGACCGTCTGCTACCGCATCCCGCAATCGCAGTACGTCTCGCGCCTGCTCGACATCGTGCAGCGCGAGAAAGTCGACCTCTGGATTCCCTGCTCGTCCGAGACCTCAGCCGCTGACGACGCCGTCGCCAAGGAGGTCCTCGAGAGCCGCACCCCCTGCAAGTGCATCCACCTCGACCCGGAGCTGGCCCGGCGCTTCAGCAATCCGGATCTGTTCACGCAGTTCCTCGCCGAAAAGGACCTGCCTGTCGTCGAGCGCCACCAGGTGCAGTCGCGCGACTCCATCCACAAGATCCTGCACCGGTCCCCGAGCAAGGTCTTCCGCCTGCGCAAGCCCACAGCCGGGTCCGGAAACTTACGCAGCAACAACAACGATGGCAGCGACCCCCTGATCCTACCGAAACGGACTCTCAGCCTGACCTACTCCCAAGTCAGCGAAGTGCCCATCTCCAAAGAAAACCCATGGGTGCTACAGCAGCAGACGCGCCTCGGCGAGTTCCGAGCCGAGCTCCTCGTCGTCCGCGGCCAAGTCAAAGCCATTCGGGTGCTGCGCTCGGGGGGTGACAGCCACGGTCAAGGCCCGTCGCGGCTGGACGGCGGCCTCGCCACCGCGATCCACAAACTCATGGACCAGCTCGCGACCAAAGGCGGACCCCGCATGACGACCCACCTGACCGTGCAGCTGCACGTGGACGAGCAGTTCGAGGCCAACTCCGTGCGCTACGTCGTCCACATCGCGGGCTGCACGCTGGGCGCCTCCGCCGTTGCGCACCTCCTCCAGGACGGCAGTAGCACGTCGCTGATCACGGGCTACCTGTCGCTGCTGTCACCGTGCACAACTACCAGCTTCTGTCGGGAGGGCAGCGACCGATCACAGGAGGAAGCACAGGGGCAACAAGCAGAAGAAGGGGCCACCATCTACACAGAGAAGACCCGGCGGTTCAGCCTGTACAGAACGATCAAATCCTACGACGTGCGCCGGGTCCTCCCTGCGCTGTATCCGGCGTGCGAGCACCTCGACGACTGGGCGCATCACGAGGCGGATCGGCTCTTGTTCTGGAACAACTGGCGCTTTTCTCCGTTTGATCCGTTGCCGTGGTGGTGGCATGTGCATGTACAGCAGCCGTTGGAGGAAGTTGGATCGCTGTTGGGTGGGGAGACTCTCAAGTCGAAGTGATCTTTCTTTCTTGTTTTTATTTTTTCCCCTTGATCTTCGTTTTCATTCATTTCTTTATATCTGAGATTTGGTTGTTTTCATTTTTGCGAATAATTGGTATCAAAGGCATCAACTGGCGTTTTGAAGCATTTCCTTGACCACTTTATGATTATTGGCTAGTACAGCATTCATTATTCAGTTGCTGCAAAATCCACACAATTGGACAATATGATTGATCCGATATCTGACCATCAGCTTGTAGTCTGTACTATGTAGATCTGGACTCTTGAGTGGATCCAGCAGGGCTCAGCCCAGTGGCGTTGCTGTTTCCATGAATAGAACACCACTTCAGGACGAGACGGTCTTGTTTCGGCCTGATGTACCTCAATATCTCAACACGCGAGACTTATATTACATCAATAGTAGAAGATCGACGTCAATCTTGTAAAGATTGCTGTGCAGTTGTTGGGAAGACTGACATCAATGTCCGGATTACATAGATATGCACAATGCACGTATTGAAGAATGGCATTGACAGGCACAGACTAGTTATGCAGGTAATCATCCGGTATCACATCGTATTAGTTACAATACCGTGGAACTGGACCTGATTATATGTGGTGTTTAGGCAGGAGATTTACTTATGATCCTTCATCTCTTTCTTCTCTTTGTTCACATCTCATTCGATTCATCCTCTTTGGCCTTGTCTACTTCTTATTCTTTTCATCTTCATTTTTGTTTTTATTTTTATTCCTGTCGGTCGGCGGTCCAGCCGACAATACTAAATCCTTAGCGTCCCGAACATCGGTTGTTTGGGTTACCCCGTCACCGTCACCACTTAGCACTTACTCGGTGGGACATAAACATTTCCATTCCACCGTCATCGTTGTTTTCCTCGACTTCAACACCGGTCGCTTTTGCAGACAACACTGCGGTTTTTTCCAGCGTAACAGCGCAAGCCTCGTGCATCACTTCGACATAATCACGGACATTTAAAACCCAACACAGCCTCGCTTCTCGAATAGGACGTGCCCCTTAGGCACTACAGACACCACCTCTCACTCCTCCATATCATCCCAAAAACATCACCCAAAATGAAGTTAGCAAAGCCGTCGTTCAACCCCGGGCGGACAAAAAATATCATCCATGGCGTGCAGGCGCTCGCCATCTTCCTGGCATGGGCCTTGACCATCGCGGTGTTCACAAAGGGCGGGGGTATTGATGGACGGTCAGCCTGGTACTTTGCCTTGGTAAGTGGTTTGACATCTTCCTCGGGGGGCTGGTCGTATTGATAGGGGGGCTAACAAGTATCTTGTCGACTACAGTGCTGGTTCAGTATTCCCGGTTTGATCTACCTCGTCGCCGTGCCGATGTGGCCTCGCGCACGCCGGTTCGGAAACGTCTACGCCTTTGCTACTGTCGACTGTCTCTACGCTCTGTTGTGGTTTACCGCTTGGATTTGCATCGCGAGCTATGTCGCTCAAGGCAAAGCGGAGGGGAAGGACTCGCCTGACGATAAGAAGGACAAGGAGAAGACCACGAGAGCGGAGAATAAAGATCCCAAGGAAAGCAATAAGAGTGGTTGCGATAACTGGAAATATGGAAGTGCGAGCAAATGCAACATTAGCACGGCTACTTGCATTCTTGGAGTTGCTATCTTGTGAGTCTTTTTTCCTCTTTTCCTTTCTTCATCTTTTTCGTTGACTAATTGTTTAGCCTGCTCTTCGCCCTTACCGCGTGGATGTCCTTCCGAAACGTCATGCACTTCCGCCGAACGGGTACGCTTCCCGATGCCGTCTCGGATCCTACCTTTGCCGCCCAGAGCAAGGCCGCGTTCTCCTCCAACCCCGCCCACGACTTCGAGGAAGAGGATGACTTCCGCTCCGGCCGACAGGGAATGGGCTCGTCCATGGCCGGCGATCGCGACGAAGACTACGCCCTGTTGCAACAGAGCGAGGCGGACGACCTGGCCAGCTCGCACGGGCGCACTGCCATGCACGGCTCCTACGATCCCACCGCCTCCAGCGGCGGTAGCGTCCTCCACGACTTCAACGCCACCGGCTACGGCGGCGCCCACGGGCAACACTACGCGCCGCCGGCGGACATCTACACCCCCAGTGACTACGGGCCACCGACCGACTACGGATCGAGTGTGCGCGGTGGCTACGGGCGGTAAAGCGGGACTTTTCTGGAAAATTGAGATACCTTGGTAAACCCTTGGAATGGCCATGGAGCGGTGTTTGCAGGCGCATGTTCTGTATTATCCTTGTTTTCTTGACTGTCGTTGATAAGCCAGCTCTGCAGGTCGCGTTTTGTATGGCCTCTTTTCTTCTTTGGCCACGTCTGCTGCTTTTCTGTGATCCTTGTAGGAATGAAGCCTTAGGCCATGTCTACATTGACGAATTAACGAATGTCCATGTTGTGTGTGATAGATGTATAGGTAGTTGAAATATATTGTTTATATGGAACTGTACCTGTCTAGCCAGGCCCCGGCGCCGCCTAAGCCCGGAGGCGTATTTATTGATTTGCCCAATGTGGTTAGATGGCTTCACGTGCCGATAGATAGTGCAGTATTCCACCGCCTTCCGCCATCTGGACAGCTTGCGCTTGATGGCAACATCTATCACACCACTATCACGTCGGGGACAAATAAAACAACTAGAAAATTTGGGTTAGTCCTTCGTTCTTTTCCACTACTGTATGTGCCAGACAGCCGGGGAAATCAACCATCTGCTAACCTTCACCCAGCAGGAACCTCCGAGGCCACCTTACCACACCAGCTCCACATCTACAACAATCGCCCTCCATCTCCAAACTCAACCAAAGAACATAAACAAATAAAGAAAGAAAGAGAAAAGAAGAAGAAAGCAATCAAAATGGCCAGCAGCGTCGACATCTTCCACCAGTGGCCCCTCCACCTCGACCCCCAATCCAAAGCGCTCTCCCTCCCCCCATCATCCAGCACCACCCCCTCCCAAACAGAAGCCATAAACGAAGAGCTCCAAAACCTCAACCAGCTGCACCGATCCCTCCTGGCCCTCGAAACCGGCACTGTGCCGCCTCCCCCGCTCCCCGTGAACCCCAAGCGCAGCGCGCAGATCTCCAAGCTGCGCGAGTCCGCCAACACCGCCTACCGCAAGGACAACTTCGACGACGCCGCCCGCCTGTACACCTTCGCCATCGACATGGCGCTGGGCCGGCCCGGGTGGGAGCCCGTCACGCTCGCCCGCGAGGAGCTCGCCGGCTTGTATGCCAACCGCGCGCAAGCTTACATGGGTATGCAGGCTTGGCCTGAGGGCATGCTGGACTCGAAGTGTAGCGTGGAGAGCAAGCCTATTGGCAATGTGAAGGCTTGGTGGCGGGGGGGCAAGTGTCTTGCTGAGATGGGGCGGTGGGAGGAGGCTAGGGTGTTGATTGAGAAGGGACTGGAGGTTGAGGGGAGGAGTGGCGATGGGGGAAGGAGTTGAGTGGTTTGATGCAGGAGATTGAGGAGGGTTTGAAGCGGTCTAATTAGACTCCCCTTCCCCCTTCTTCTTCTTCTTCTTCTTCTTCTTCTTCTGTCTCTGGATGCTTGTGTTTATGATATATATGGGTGGTGGTATATCTCCCACCTGTGTCTGTCTGTTTGTGTGATTGTTTGTGGCGCTTATTTCCTTGACCTGTTTTTTTAAAATCCCCGTCGGCGACACCATGTTCTGCATTGCTTTTTGACCATTTACTTTTTACCCTGCAGTTAGATATCTGCCCATCTCTTGGTTTTTCTTGGCGTTTTGGACTGGAATAAATGCATGGTTTACCCTACTCATACCCAGGTAGCTATCAAGTGTGGATTCAGCCATTCAGCGCAAACAAAAAGAGAACCATGCCCTACGACATTCGAGCACAGTTGTAATATAGTAAGAGGGGTAGTAGACAAGTCAACGACATCAAGATGTGAGAAGAAAAAAAAGAAATGCTTCCGATACGGGGAATCGAACCCCGAGCTGCCGTGTGAGAGACGGCGATGTTAACCATTACACCATATCGGATGTTGTTGAAGAAAGGCTGGGCTTACTTAATCTAGTAGCCATGACTTATTCAAATGATCGAAAATATAGGCTTTGTCTTATATATTCCAGGCTCTGTAAATATTTCATAGGTTCAGTAGGCAGTGGTAGTAAGTACCACTACCTCTTCATGTACTTGCATCTATATTACATCATTAATCTAGAAGATTCGAAGCCCTTCGAAAGCGTTGGTAAAGAGTGTTTGTTGGTTGGTGGAAGCATGTGGTGTATGCCGGGTGTGTTGACGGTTGCCGAAAGAGGTAAGTTGGGTGTATACGCCAAGCTTTAGTGTGTTGTTCGTCGGAAGTATAAGAAGGGTGGGATGTCCGCTCTTTTTCCTTTTTCCTTTTCCATTTTCACATTGTTCTCTACTTTGGTGTGCGATCTATGTGGCTAGTATGTCTGTTAGTGGTGACGGACACGAGTTCATGGAGGTGAAGAAACGCTTGGGTGGTGGGAAGTCGCCCGGGGGCGATGAGCGCGAGTATGACCTTGGTACAAAGAAGCTCGACGGGACTTTACACGCCAAGCATGCCTTTGTTACCTTTGAGAACAGTAAGATTCTCAGCGCGGGGGAATTTCATCGGCGATTTCAGGTGAAATTCCCAACGGCGGAGATGTTTGGTTCTCGAGAGTGGCATGCGGATGGGACCTCCCATTACCACGTGGTGATGCGGTTTCCTCGTCGAAAACATTTCACGAACACGAGGAAGAGTTTATTGTTGGATGGTGAGGATGGTGAGGTGGTGGTTCGGGTGAGCGTGAACAAGTCTATTCGGAGTTTTCTGGAGGGTACCCAGGCGTATTGTGCGAGGGATAACAACCCGGATACGTTTGGGACATGGATGGATCCTCGTACTAGGACAGGGACACGTGCGAAGCAGAAGGACAGGGAGGCATTGGTGGAGAGTGAGCCTCGTGTTAGGATCACGCCACGTACGAAGCGGAAGCACGAGGCACTGGCCGAGGCCAAGAGGAACTATGAGACTAAAAGGCAGAAGCTGCGGGAGACGGATCCTCGTCGGTTCATATTTTCTTATCGGATTTGGCGGCGTACCTCATGGTGGAGAAGGTGGAGAAGGTGAGGAAGTCGAGTGGTGTTCAACGATGATGCGAGGGCAGCTATGGGGGGCGGGGGAGCGGAGTGGTTCCTGATTCGTGGTTTTTCTGTTAATGAAGGAGTGGAAAGGGTTGTATGTGCTGCTGCTTTCTGTTAAAGTGGAAGGTCGAAGACGGGGAGATAGCTTCTACTAGAAAGATATGACTAGATCCCAGCATCAATTGGCATGTCACTGCCCAGGCTAGCAATTACATCAAGTATATGTTGAAAGCGCTGCAGGTAATCATACGGAATATTGAGTAGACTCTGCTCACAAAACAACATGCATAGTATCCGCTTGACGGTCTAAGCCCTATGTACTTACTTTCCCCTGCTGAATCGACCAAGAAGGCAGCCGGCCCTATTGAATTAGGGATGGTGGTCTCTGCTGTAGGCGTAAGTTAGTAGAAACGGCCCCCTTGTCGGGTCTCTATCAGGGTATACTTATGGGGATACGCCAGGGCATCTGGATGGTATAACTGCACTCTCGTGGGAGATACTGCAGGTCTATTCCCGTTTCAAGGGAGCATGATAGTAGCTTCCTTGTTGGAGCGTTCTTGCTTTGTAGTTGGCCTTTTAGTTGGTGTCTGCTCTGTTAGCCTTTGATTCATGAGCATTGTTTGAGCTCTTGATCTAGATATGACGAGCTATGCTGTGGTCCTTGGGAGGTTCACTCTGTTTCTGAGACTATGTATGCCGTTGCTGGGAGGTAAGCTCGACTAATATTTTGTCCAGTAAAGGTTATTGTGACAGGGCCATTAAATGTAGTAGGATCCCACGCTGGACATAACAAGCAGTTCGTGCCAGATAAGAGCTGATGGTATCTATGAAAGGTAATCAATAAGATTGATCAAGTTCAGACATACGTAGAAGGATATGGCTGTTCAGATATGTGTGAAATGCTATACAAATGGCCAGACGATGATGAGGGACAGACAGACCACAGGTTGGCCCATAGCGTCAGCTATGTTCCAGGTCTTTCACCGGCATATTCGAGGTTCTTGATCGAGTAGGGAATATCTAAACCGGGATATGCACCAGGGCAGAACCCGAACCACGCTGTGTGACATTTGTTGCCATTATCGGCATTCCCGCAAGTCGCAAAATCGGAAAATAGAAGAAGTAAAAGGAAGGAATAAGTTGAAAACATATACTTCGTATGGAAAGGGCAAAAAAAGAAAAAAAGTAATTCCGATACGGGGAATCGAACCCCGAGCTGCCGTGTGAGAGACGGCGATGTTAACCATTACACCATATCGGATGGTTGTTGAGAAAAGCGGAGCATTGCTGAACTAACAGACAGAGCTAAAGCTAAGTCCTTGCCCTAACTATGCTTCCCACTGTATGGAGTCCCTATATAAGGTTATTTATAGGGTAAGCGGGGACTACTACCTCAACAGCTACTTGATCAATTTAATTGGTTGTCTCGAGATGCAAGATGGTCAGATTATAGACTTATCAAGTTAATATTTAAGGCTTTTTGGTTCATCGAGAGCTATAGGTCCATAGCGCTTGCTTCACGTGAGGCTGATCCAGGTCCTTTTCTACAAGCGAGACAGAGAAACAACCACCCAGTATCAAATGGTGCGCTTTGACCTGCCCTGACATATAATGATATACTCCAACCCATATAGCACGCGCTTTATGTCACCTCCAGCTGACCAGATAGGCTGTAGTTCTAGATAGCAAAGCCATTCTATTTGGCCCGGGTTCCAGCCACAAATGTAGCCCCATGATTATCCCACCAACCGGTACTTTCAGCTTGCTACGCCTCGTGCTTCAGTATGTGAAGAGATGCATATATTTCTTCTGGTATTATACTGGTGGCGTCCCTCGTGATTGTGATAATGGACAGCCTCGTGTGGTCACTGTATCCTCTTCTATCCAAACAGAGGAGAGGAGGCTCTATCACCCCGCTTGGGGTCTATAACATGTACTTGGTAGCAAAAGTAGTTAGGGATATAGATAAGCCGTCATGATTCCCATCATGGTTGTATTTCTTTCCGTCGGGGGCTCGATAATTTCCAATTGATAAATCCCAATCCTTGATAACTTCCAGTCTTCCTAGAACACACATCCCTCTATTTCTACCTACAGGTAAGACAGCTCTTCGATATATACTTTATCTTATATTAGATGTCTAATCTAATCTATACCCCCATAATCCAGAACGAAATGGCATATGTGGCGTGCAACAACTGTGGCAAGCACAAGGACTGCGCTGCCTGCGGAAACTCAAAGATGTACTGCAACCGGTGTGCTGAGGAACTGGAGCTGAAGTAGGGTGGAAGTGACTTACTGCTGGGTCTACAGTATGTTGCGGTCAGTACTATGACATCTTTCTACTTACTATGATTAAGTTGAGCTGCTATGAGTAATAGGTATGAATTTCAGGCAACGCATTGATGTTTATTTATTGGAGCGTGATCCAGGGGGTTTATTGGCGACTGAGTATGATAGTGGTGGTGATGATAGTATATAGTTGATGGTTGTTCAGGGGACTCGAGATATGTACCTGAGTATATATGCTTTCTGATTTAGTTGCTGCACTATCATACGAGATTCCAATTGGATGAAGCGTGGCTTTACTCTAGTGATGAAAGGCTTTGAATCGGTATTTCAAGAACATAGAGCCGCTCTTGTCTGTAATCTCCCAATTCTTGTTGGGCCCTAATAGAAAAAGCCCTTGGTCTTACCCAGTATGCATGAACTTTACACACACAACTCACACGACCAAGCTATGCCAATATTATTCTCATCGTGGCGCCGTTCTGGACTTCCAGTATCGTCCTTCCTCCAGACCTAAGCTACGTGGGATATGGATATTCATGCTTACATATCATTTCACATCTATAAAATATTTGTTCGTATTTACTAGCGCCCAGACAGTCGTACTTTGAGTCTGCTAATATATATACAAAAGCCAAACAAGCATGTATTTATATATAAAAGCTTAATCAAGGTTAGATTGAAAACAACCAATTCCTAAACAATATTTCACGGCCTCAACTAGAGTGCTATCGTCAAACACAACAAAAAACCAAATACACCAAAGAACCCCTAAACCAGACATCTCCAGCACCTACTACCTGCCTGCCTACTTTAAGCTCTCAAACCCAGGACAGCGAGTCAACAACCAATCAATTACACGGGAGCCAACCGGAGGCCCCACATGCCGATCCACTGATAGCGTCCTCCCCTATTATAACCAACTCCGCAATCATCTTTCGACAACCATCCGATATGGTGTAATGGTTAACATCGCCGTCTCTCACACGGCAGCTCGGGGTTCGATTCCCCGTATCGGAAGATATTTCTTTTTGTTTTTCATCATCTTTATTTTTACTTTTTTGAGGGGGTTGAATGATTAGGATGATATATGCTAATTAACGTATTTCGTTGGGCGTCATCAATGGTTATTGTATTTGCTTTAATTGGTTTTCAATATGGGGCTGCTACGCTAGTACTATATATGTAGGCTGGGTCAACTGTCAGCCCACTGTACTGCAACTATAAACTAGGCTTTTTGATAAAGCAAGACATATATATTTCCATATACTCACTCACCTGTTACAACCACTGAGGTCAGTCAACTCAACTGCTGCTTGACCGTATGGACGATGAATGACATGTGATAATGAAGTATCAATCCAATTACACCATATGCTACATACAAAGATAAAACAAACCCCAATCAAAAATGCATCCAAAACATCATTCATAACAGACATAGCACCCCCCCCTCTCCAAAACGAAGTATCAAACCAACCGACTCGACCCATCCCCCTTCCCACTACAAGACGAACAAGAAGACTTCCCCGCCGCCACCTGCGACGGCGACCTCGCGAAACTCGGCGGCACGTCCAAAACGGGATTGCGCGTGAAGAAGTTCCGCGGACGGAGAAGCAGCGTCATGGGCTCCGCTGGCATGATGGGATAGTCCTCGGGGGAGGGGAAATGGGTTAGCCCGAAGGTGTGCCAGAGGACGACGTCGGTGTTGTCGATGGAGGAGTCTGGGCCGGCAGATTCGATCCAGGCTGGGAGGCCTTGGGAGGGTTCGCCGGAGGTTTGGGGTACGTGTCGGCCTGCGGGGTGGATTTGGTCGTCGGAGTCTGTTGCGTTGGTTAGTTTACAGTGCTAGAATGTGATTGGAATGGGAATATGGGTGGTGATGGAAGACGTACACTTTGTGACGTGCACGGCGTGGCGAGCGAATCCGGCTCGTTTCCAGACGAGGCCGCCTTCCTTGGGTAGCAATGGTGGGACTTCGCGACTGACTAGCTTGTAGCATACAGGCTTCTTGCTGTAAGGGTTAAGCTTGTTGGTATTGGCCATTTCCCAAGTCCGGCTGGTGCTGCCGTCGTAGTCGGACATTGCCTCGCGCGGAGTGCTGAATTTGGTCTTTTGCGCGTAGAACGCATTGCCGTACTTGCTCTCGGGACTGCCTACTTCGCCCGGCCCGCGGACGGCGTCGACCTGGAAGACGGTGTTGTTGGGCCCGTCTACATTCGGGTCGACACGGAGGCAGAACAGGTGCTGGTGGTTGTGCGCGTTGACGCCGGGGTAGACTTCCGTGCCCCAGCCGTGGGTGTCCTCTCCAGGGTTCATAGCGTATGTGTTGAGGATGCCGGTTAGTTTGATGTCTAGCTGGACGGTGCCGTCTTGGTGGAAGATCCAGTACACGCAGTACTCGTAGTTGGCGGCCGTGAAGATGTGCGAGATGATGAGTTTCCGGCCGCGTGTGACGACCATCGACTCGTCTCGGAAGTCTGTGTGTTTGAACAGGATTCCTGCGTCTTCTTCGTGGATGCAGATGGCGTTCTTTACGATGGTGCTGGCGCCTGCGCGGTTGACGAACGCTGCGTCCATGTAGTGGATTGCACCCTTGCAGTCACAGCCTAGGGATAGGCTGTTTGTCATGTAGCCTCCGCCGTACTCGCCCAGGTCGAAGGCGTGCTTCCGCTGGTGCGGATGCTCCGGGTTTCCGTACGGCACGACCATTTCAGCCAAAGACAGACGGTAGAAGACGGGGCGAACATCGCCTCTATCGTTGAAGGTGATATTGTTCAGCACGATTCCCTCGCGGTAGTTGAACCCAACGTGGATGCTCCAGTTTTGCCACTCGATGACACGCCCGGTCATCTTGAACGAGACGCCCTCTGGCTGCGTAATGTGGATCGGCTTCAGATCCTGTCTGAAACCACCTTCCTTTTCAATCGCCGCTGGCAGGTAGTTGTTGGGGGCGGCTTTGCTGAGGGGTCGTCGGATAGGCGGTACGTCAATGTGGATGATCTGCTTCGTCTCGGCGTTGAAGATGGGGCAGAAGTCTAATGGGTATGTGTACTGGGAGTCGTCGACATGGGGGCGGTAGTACATGAGAGCCTGCTGCAGGCGAATGTCGGTGCCAAACCGCTCGTCGTACCCAATTGTCCAAGCTGCATTGACCATCAGCAATGTCATACTTCACATAATGGACCATCCCCGATAAGAATGGCAACTCACGATCACAATAAACCTTATGCATATCCTCCCTAGGGATTCCGATAATCCCACACTGCTCGATCACCTTGGGATCCTGGCGGACAACATGCTCCACCTCCTGCAGATCCTCCATAGTGATAATGGGCTGCACGCCCGGAGTATGCTGCCACTGGGTGACCTTTTTCTGGTCTAGGTCCACGAGCCCATCGTACACCTTCCCGCCTGGAGCGATGGCAACAACCTCAGCAGCGCGAGCCGGGAGAGGGGCCGTTTGCGGGTTTTCTAGCCATGCCATCATCTCCGCCTTGCGAGGCTCGAAGAGACCGACGGCGTTGAAGTTGACCTTGCCATGTTCGTTGCGGACGAGAGCGACGACCGTGTCGATTTCCGCGGTGGAGAGAGGGTCGAAGGGATGGGGCGGCGGAGATGAGCCGTTGACCTGGTGGGTCAACTGTTGAAGTCGGTCGAGGACCATTGCTTATGAGGGACTTTGTCTCGAGATTCGTTGAGGAGAAAAGGTTGCGCGTGTGTTCGTCAGGTGTGATGTATAGTAGGGTTGATCTGATTGTTGCGGGGTTGAGATCGAGTAATGTTGCACAGCGTCACGAAGGGGAGGGAATTCAGTCCAGAAAACAATTACGGTGATAGTAATGAGTATAATCTCTCCTCTGTTCAGAAGGTTCCATCAAGCGAAAGAAGACCATCTTATAAGCTGCAGCATGGCAGCTCCAAATCCAGGATAACCAGCGATAGCGACATCATCGTTATCGCGTATCCGATAAGATCGCTCGGATTCCTTTACCAGATCGAGTCTAGCGGGTCCTGTCGTCTCGATGACCCCGAATAGAGTAATGCGAACCACATGTGCAGCGTCGGTCTTCTTGTCGTGTTGATGGAGGGTGGAACAGTGCGGGGATATAGTTTAACATCGGATACCCTTGCCTATTTCTGTGGTTGTGAGGGGGTGTCAGTGGCAATTTGCATGGAGAGAGCTGATGCTGGTACACGGGCTGTCGCTGTCTGTATCTAGGATAGTTGGCAATTGGTGTACAGTCTTATAGAGTCGACGGGGCTTGATAGCGCAAGGGAAAACATCACTCTGGGAGACGTCGGGAAAGCCTCAAATCCACCCGAGTCGTGGCGTAAACACCGTATAACCTAGTAGATAACCCAGACTAGGGATACCTACGCCAAACACACAATCATAAATAGACGAGCCCAGGATAAGATAAAAATAAAGATACCATTCCGGCCACCTTAAAAAACACAAATGGCAATGAGAAAAGCACCATGCACTCCTCACAAACACCCGCCTCCGGAGACAAACGCGAAGACATTCCAGGGGACAAACCCCATGGACGAACCAGGAAACGCACGACCAAGCAGCAAACGCAGAAGAAACCAAACGAGGCACCCATGGTGAGCAATGCCTTATGCTATGTACAACCATCGTATCGCATCGAACCCACAATCCGTTGGCCCAAACGTAACAGAAAAGAGAATGTATAAAAGAAAAAGTCATCGACGAAGGTGGCTACCAACGCCAAAATGAACAGGGAAGCGTGCAACTGATCAGTGTAGATGTAGTCGCCAACTGGAGACGTAGTCTAGGAAAGAGACTGAATGGAGCCGACGAGAAATCAAATCAACGAGAAGCAGGGAGGAAGAAAACCTCATGCTTTGCCGATTTGGAACGCACCGAGCACTCCACCAACCCCGCCAGGAGTCATGGCACCCATGTGCTGGGGAGTCTGATTTCCAGCATTAGGCGTGCCCGGCGTGCCGGCAGCGGAATAGATCGTGGCACCATTGAGATTGGGCGTTTGATGGGGCTGCATGTGGTACATCAACGACGGCATCTGGCCATTAAGACCCCAGATCTGCCCGGAGTACTTGGACTCATCGATCGTGCCGTTAAAGACCAGCTGACGCATCTTCCAGTAAATCTCGCCGGTGACGAGCGAGTCGGACCCGGCCTGATGGGCAATGCCCACCCGCTTCACGCCGAGTTCGTCCGCAATATCCTGCAGCCCCGATTTTTGACCCAAGCTGGCGAGGATCTGCATTGCAGCTGGGGTGAGCGGAGAGTCGTTGACCGCTTGATTGCGTCCCGCGTGCTTCATCAGGTATTTGATGTCATACAGGGACGGGAAGAAGATATTGAGCAGCTTGTGGAAGGCCTCTTCGGTCTCGGGCAGCGATCGGCAGAGCATGATCTTCATCAGGTAGCCAAAATCGTAGCCCGAGTGGAAGGACACCCAGTGGACATCGTCCAGCAACACGAGGCCCGAGCTGATCAACAGCGACCCGAATTCCAACGGGTCGATCCCGTTCTTATCGTGCATGTTGAAATCGATACCCGCCTTGGCCAGCATGGTCGTCGACTCCTGCGCATACATGTCGTCCTCCAGGGAAAACCGGAAGTTGAACTGCCAGGTGCACGGAGCCGGGGCCAGGCTGTTCCCGAGAGGCTGGCCATTCCCATCCGTGGCATTGGGCGGGGGCACCTCTCCCTCGGGGGAGAAAAGAGTGATCCCCAGCTGAATCATCTTCAAGAGGTCGACATTACACCGGAGGGTCTGGTAGTGGTAGTCTGCTTTATTCGTGAAGGTACCGATAGGGCGGGCAACAATGCCAGGAAATTCGGTGTCCTGAGCGAGCGTTAGTCCTCGTCAAACAAAAGAAGCAGTGACCATCAACTTACCATGCTGATATACGGATATTTCTCCACCAGTTGCCTCAACACGGCCATCTCCTGCGCCAGATTGTGCTTCCACACGTCGCGAATCCTCGTCTTGACGGCACCGGCCTTCGACTCCAACGCTAACCGGCCATCGTGGGCCTGATGTAGCTGCTGTTGCTGCATCTGGGCCCCTCTCGCGAAGCCCATTTGCGCCGCATGGCTGGCGAGGCCCGTGCCTCCGCCATCACCCCCAAACGCAGCGACCGACATGCCATTAGCGATTCCGGTGCCGGACAGCGTGAAGGGATTGATATTAGTGTTGGGATTCCCGGCGGCGAATCCCGGGTGACCACCCAGGGAGGGAGGCGGGAGAGCTGTGTTGGCCGACTGGGCGTGGGCCGGATGGTGTTGGGCCGGATGGTGCTGGGCTTGCTGCTGCTGCTGCTGCTGCTGTTGCTGTTGCAAATGGGCCTGTTGTAAATGGGAATAAGGAGCCCCTAGGCCAGTGGGCCCGTATCTGCCGACGGGAGGGGGCATCGTGTAGTTGAGGAAGATGCGGAGGGCGGGTCATGCATTTGATATTGACACACAGAGAGGGAAGGTCAGTAGTGGCCGAGGGAGGTTGCGATGTGGGAAGGAAAGGTTGGATTGGGTAAAGGATCAGGTTAGGTCGGGATTGAGTGGAGTCGAAGGGTGGTCGACAGTTTGACAGGCAGAATGATGGAAATGGCAGGCGGTGGAAGTAGTAATTGACCGCCCGATCTGAATCAGGATTAGCGCGCCAAGTCCCAGTTCGCTCGCTCTCTCTGTACAGCTTCAACTTCCACTCTCGCTGTCTCTCTCGGTCTTGCTCCCCACTTGCTCTCCCTCCCAATTGCACTTCGGATCCTGCGGACTCACACGCTCGTCCGTATACCTTCTCAACCCGCAACCTTTCTCGGATCCCATCCCACCCCACAAATACACCTCCCACCATGGTCCCCAACCCCACCGGTTTCGACCTTCGCGAATTCAAGGCCGCCGCTTCCCCGCGGTCAGCCTACGCCAAGAGGGATCCCTGGGCCCGCTAGTACGTGTGATCTGGACCCATCTCCGACAGACTCCGTGGCTCAATGACTGACTGACCTTCTTCCAGTGAGACCTGGCGGTATACCGGCCCCTTCAGCCGCTTCAACCGTTTCAAGCGCATCTTCCCCGGCCTCGGGATCGCGACCGTTGCGTTCGCCGGCTACTGCACATACGAGCACTTCTTCCTCCAGGATGATCATCACCACGGCGAGGCCCACCACTAAGCAATTGATGTGGGAGGACCGGATATGGATATGAAGGTGAATGGGGTTGGTAGCCGAGGCACGGGAGATGTGCAGATACCCCGGGATGAAATCAGGATGTGGTGGCTGTACTCATAGAAGAGTTTAGGGGTGTTTCTTGAAAGCACGAAAAAAGAGAAGAGGGGACTCTCGGCTCTCGTGGGAGTCGACTATCCGTTGATCACCGGGTGGGCCCTAGCTCCCTACAAACGGCGCTTGGGTTGTTTTATTTGTTGGTTGTATATAGTATCGTTTGTTGTTACATGAAGACTCATTTTTATGGTCTTGTGGTTTTTCTTTTATGGTCTAGAATTAGGCTGCTGCTTGTTATCGGCAGTCTGTCTCCCTACTAAAATACTTCTAGGATGTATGATATGATGCGTAACAAGAGATATCTTTTTTAGGTAAAAACTCCAAGACCACTGGTCTATGTACAATTAATTCAATCAAGAGAAGCGTCATACAAAATTATTCTTCAAACACCAGCGAAATCCCGTCGTCACCCGCAGTGACAACCCGCTTTCCATCGAAGCCCTGCACAAAGCCCATGATACCACCGGACTGCTCCCCCTCGTTGTTCTCAGTGAGGCCCAGATGACCCCTCCACTCGGACAGCAAGCCCTGCCCCGCAGCCGTCGTTCCGCCACGGGCATCCCAGCGTCTGACAACGCCGTCGATACCCACAGAGGTCAGCAGCCACGTCCGGCCCTGGCCAGCAGACGCAGAAGCCAGGGGACCGGGGCGGCCCACCGACGACGCCGCCGAGCGGTTCTGCAGGAACTCGACCTTGACAACAGCGGCTTCATGGGCCTCCTTGATATGCCGACGGATGGCAAAGCGATGAGCGGTATCGAACAGCGTGATCGACCCGTCCACCGACCCGGCCGCAAGGAAGTTCAGCGGCGGCGCGGAGAAGCTCAGCGTCTCAACGCCGTCCGTCTGCGCCTGCAGCGAGGCAAGGAGCGTGCCTGCGGCAGAGGCGCCCGTCGACGCTTGGGAGGCGGTTGCCTTGCCCTTGGCTTTCGGTGCCGCCGCGGCGCCGCCAACCCGCGGAAGACCGACCACCTTGATGTGGCCCTCCGCGCCGCCGACAGCCGCAAATCCACCGCTGGGAGCGACGGCAACGGAGTACAGCCCCCCCTCGACGGCGAATCGCTGATCCTCGGGCGTCAGCCCCACGACGGCACTGGTGCCGGTCGAGTAGGAGATTCCGGCGGCGGCGGCGGCACCGAAGACGTCGTACACGTAGAAAGTGCCATCCTCCGAGACGGTGGCCAGGAGGTTTCCATCGGGGGTCCAAGCGCCAGCGGTGCAGGAGCCGGTATGTTGGAAGAAGGACTGGATGATGGAGATGGGCTCGGCGGAGTCATTGTGGTCAATGCGGAAGACCCATGCGCTGCCGTCGTTCGCGCCCACAGCCACCACGTTCTTCTTCTCCTCACCGTTGTTCTCATACGGACACACGGAAATCCAGTTGATTTCCTCCACCTCCTGCGCCTCCGCGACGAAGCCCCACGTAAGCCCCGTCAGCTGGGGCGAGGTATCGCGCCATACGCGCAGCCGGCCGTCCAGACCTCCCGTCACGACGTATTCGCCCTTGGGCTCGGTGAACGCAATCGCGTTGACGGAGTCGGTGTGTCCATCCATCTTGACGAGCGGTTGCAGGGACTTGCGCTCCTGCTTGGGCTGCGGGTTCGACTCGTAGCTCTGGGGCAGGACGGGGCGCTCGTTCTGCGGGGTCGAGTCGAAGATGTATGCGCTGTCGTCGCCGGAGCCGGTCGCGACGATGGCGTTGTGGATGGGGTGCTGGGCGATGCAGAAGAGCGAGTCGGAGTGCAGGTCGAAGTGGGCGGCGGAGTCGTTTTGCAGGAGGATTTCCTGGTCTTCGAATGTCATCTCTTGGTCTTCGCCGTCGGACTCCATTGGGTGGTCTTCATCTTGGCCGACGATTTCTTCGCCTTCGTCGGCGCCGAGGAAGACGTCGTCTTCGTGGTGGGGGTCTTGCGAGGAAGACATTGTAGGTTGGTTTGGAGGTATACTAGGGCTGGGAAAAAAATGTGGTTGTTGATGAGAGAGTGGGAGGGAGGCACAAAGGAGGAAGAAAAGGAGGAAAAGTGAGTCACAACAGTATTGATAATGTTAGATCACCAACAACAGCAGGAATAAAAAGAAAATATAAGAATCTATAAACGCAGGAAATTTTTGCTGATTGACGAATTTACTATGGCGATAAAAGTCCCCGCTTAGAAATCTGAATCTCCCCGCGCTGCAAGGCAAACACTGCAAACACGTCGATGCATTCGGTATGGTCAATTAGATAGTAGAACAATGTTGTAGATGGTTCGGATCTAGATGTCATCACCACGAGGGAGACAGACATGACGTGGAATTTATCATCTTGAGTTTAATATATCCAATCTCTCAGTCTACCCGCCTCTCTATATATACACCTCGCTAGGTAGGATCGATATTCATAGCCCAATTCGATGAACATCCAACTCAAAGCTTGACCCCAGCACGTCTGCGCGCTTCCTTCTCCTGGTCCCGCAGAAGACGGCGCAAGATCTTGCCACTAGGGCTCTTGGGGACAGCGTCAACGAACCGGACACCGCCCTTCAGCCACTTATGGCGCGCTTTGTGGTCTTCCACGTGCTTCATAATGGACTTGGCGATGGCCTCGTCGTCGGTCCCAGCGGAGACGGACTTGGTCACGATGGCCTTGGGGACCTCTCCGGCGGATGCGTCAGGGATTGCGATGACGGCACAGTCGGCGACTGCGGGGTGGGTCAGGAGGTGAGCTTCGAGCTCGGCGGGAGCGACTTGCAGGCCCTGCAGACATGACATTGTGTGGTTAACTCGAGTTTTGCCCAAGCGCTTAAAGTAGGGGTGAGGGAATACTTACCTTCACCTTGATTAATTCCTTGATCCGGTCGACGATGAAAATATGCTCGACATTCTTGGGGCTCAAGCGCACAACGGCTTCGTCACCGGTGCGCATCCAGCCGTCCTCGAACGTCTCCTTGGTGGCTTTCTCATTGTTCAGGTAGCCAAGGACGACGCTTGGACTGCGAACCACGAGCTCACCGGGGGTATCATAAGCGGTCACCTCTTGGCCTTCTGGGGTCACAATGCGCGCTTCAAACCCCGGGACTAGGCAGCCAGAAGAGCCGAGGAAGATGTCGGTAGGGTGGGTCGAGGAGACCACCGTGCAGGTTTCCGTGAGACCTGAGCCAGCGCATTAATACCACATCCATGAACTGTGGGTGACAAGACTAACCGTAACCTTGCCGGATGGTGACACCCGGGTAGACCTTTTGGAAGTCTGCCGCGGTTTCCATTCCCAGGGGTGCCGCCCCAGTAAACAATGAGGTGACGGAACTGAGGTCAAATTTGGAGCAAACTTCGTGGTTGCGCAGCATTGCAATGATGATTGGGGGGACCTGCCCAATATCAGCATCGTAATCATCATTTTGTTTCTTACATGACTAACCAAGAATAGAGCGGAGATCTTGAAGTTTTGGATAGCCGTGAGGTACGACTTCATCTCGAACTTGGGGAGCACGATGGTCTGATCACCCCGGAATGTTCCGACATGACAGATGACTACCAAGGCGTAGATATGGCTCTGGGGAAGCAGGCCCAAGGAAACCTCCGTGTACGGGGTTTTGCTCCCGGCAGAGAGATGATCCCGCCAAGACTGTTCGAAGCTCGAGATCTGAAGCACGTTGGCAATGACATTGCGGTGCGAGATCTTGACTCCTTTCTGGAAGACGCAAATACGGTCAGATGATCCTATGGCAGACACTGGGGTTTGTACGCACCGGCAACCCAGATGTGCCACTCGAATAACACAGAAACGCGGTGCGACGGG
The DNA here is from genome assembly GCF_002847485.1 of Aspergillus campestris IBT 28561. Taxonomy (NCBI): domain Eukaryota; kingdom Fungi; phylum Ascomycota; class Eurotiomycetes; order Eurotiales; family Aspergillaceae; genus Aspergillus; species Aspergillus campestris. Next base: position 1,149,340 of record NW_020194337.1, read on the forward strand.
TGCCTTCTCCTGGGCCCCAGTTGAGATTCTCCAGCACCGGCAGGGCGCTGCCCTCCTGGACAAAATTTTCCAAGGTTTTGTAACCGGGGGCCTTTGCGCCCTCGGTGATCTGGGGAGGCAGCTCAATCAGGTAGATGCGGTTCTTGGGCAAACCCGCCATGGAAGCCGCCTCCAAAGCGGTCGACAGCAGAGGGAGACAGGTGAACAGCGCTGTGGCCTTGGAGTCCAGCAACTGGTGCTTCAGCTCGGCGGCGGAATAGGCCGCGTTGGCGGGGGAGACGACGCCCCCTAACCGGTGTGTCGCCCATGACAGGGGCAACGTATCGATCTATCAGCGAAGTTAGTTGGTTATGTATGATTTACTTTTTCTTTTACCCCCCTGGGGATCATCACTTACTGTATTCAAACTGAAAACACCCAGCACCTTGTCCCATTCCGTACCTTGGTTGGGCTGCCAGTTGAATTCCTTGGATAGGGCTCGAGACAAGTGCTCGACGCGAGTCACCACCTCCGACGGGGAGTAAGATCTCCCCGAGATGCCACACGTGTAGGGATGTCTGGACTGGTTGAAAGGAGTGCGACCATGCGACTCCGAGAGCATAAATTCGCTAATGGGAATATTGTCGGGAATCGGGGGCAGCTCGCCTGCCGAGCTGGGAGGAGTGAAGACCATTGTGAACCTCCGTCTAATCCGATGTTTACGATAGAGAAGGGAAAGAGAGAAGAGGAGAAAGAATGGACCGAAGTCACCGGGCAATAAATTCGAACGTGCGGGGAGAGAGGAGGAGGGAAGATCCTCGGTGGTGGGCGCGTTAAATATAGGATTTAGGGGCAATCCTGAGTGCGGGGAAAGCTCCCTTCTCGGTAATAAATCGTTTGCCGAACTCGAATGGATATGAATGCTTTAGCACAGCCCTCGGGGTGAGACCGATCGTTTAGATAGGTTGGTTTTCTTGGACACTATCCGCCGAGGCAATATCAAGTACTATTCCAATACTTTTGACTCTGGAATGCCCTGATGAGAACCCCTGAGTTGATTAGTAGTTCTGATATCCTCGGGTTCAGTTTGTTGGTTATCGGAAAGATTATGCCGAGAGCGACCAACAGGATCGGCCGCCATGTTTTAGTTCTGGGTTTAGTGGCGGTTTCTGATCCACTTGGATGGCCAGAGTAGATGCATACCATCTTTAGCTGCAGTATCAAGCTGCCTTGCGTCCACATCGTTCGTGTTGACAATTTGATATGGGCTACCCATTTGTACTTGCTCAAAACACCAGGGATTTGAGTAATCAAGTCCATCTTGGATTCAATCGGTATCTGCGACTAGATTAATCAGGCTTTGGGTGCTGTCAACTCAATGTATGGAAGATCGATGACAGGATGAGGTATTGGAAGTATAATCGACCACGATGAAGTAATAAAAATAGTGCAAGTTCAGGCTGCCATCTGGTGGCCTCAGTCTTCCATCTCAACCTTTTTCTTTTCTCCTTACTTCTTCATCTTCATCTTTTCTCCATCTCCAGCATCATCTTCCCCCCCTTCCGTTCTCCTCGGTCCCCCGTTCTTCTCCGTTCAGAACATCTCGCCTATCTTCCTGCCCCTTATATGCCACCACCACGTCTACTTCCATATAACCACTGTACTCACTCCCATCTTTCTAGTCCACATCTACTTTGCGCTGCCCAGTTTTACCCCAGGACCGTGAGCAAACTCGATCTGAGTATACTCGGTGTGCAACTGGACAGATTGAGCAAAACTAGGTAAGTATTCAATTCTACAAGAAGACTCCTTTTAGTCACGCGACATCTGACGGACCAAGTCTTACTTCCCGTGACGGTCACTTGCTGTGTCATGGATGCCTAAGCTACCTGAAATGATACAAAAAATGGCACCCACAAAGAAGCCAGTAACCAAGCACCAGGCTGTAATATCGGGGCGCGTACTTCGCTCAGGAAACAGCTCTTCTGCAGGTACGTCTCTCAATCTCTAGAAAGAAGAACTTCTATCAAGTGCCAAGCAGAAGTGGCGTAGACCTCTTACTTAGAATTGCTGCCATTGGGCGTGTATGTCTAACATCCAATAGTCACACTTGATCCGTCGAAGATTGCAAGTCTGGTCGAGGAGGTGGTGAATCCAATCCCCGTGACTCCAATCCCGGTGGATGGAAGTCCTCCAGCGTGGGCTGAGGTTCGTTACTTACCGTCCTCTACTTAAATACCCTCAACTGAAAGGCACCAGTGTCGTCCTGAGCTTTGCGATGCTCTTCCTTGGTTCCGTTCCGTTCAAGGAGGTGTGTACCATTCCGGGAACATCTGCTTTGGGTTTCTTCTCGACGCCGACTGTGGCATACGTTCCCACATCGACGATGAAGTGATCATAACCCGCGTGTAGGTGACCCCTTACCTGTTTCTAGGGCATGACTGAGGCTAACCTGAGCTGAACAGAGGAGGCGGCTGCACTAAAGATGCGCAGGGAAACCTGACCCTGGTTAAGGATCAAGATTGCGACGGTTCCACTCTGACCAGTCTCTATAACAGCAGGGAGCTTAAGATCCCCATCGGTATAATCATAGGTAAGCTTCCTGAGTATGACTAAAAGGATGACATCAACCTCGTACAGGGAATCGCAACACGGTCCTGGGAAGACAACTCCCCCATCGGTATAACGTGATGGATTACTTTCTCATTTCTGACATATGGTTTGAGAAGGTCGGGGAGAGGAAAGGGGCAAAAGTCCGGTTTGAAAAGCTAGACCTGAGCAAAAAAAGCTGGTGGGCTGTCAAGGGATCCCCGGAGCCCGTGCCTTATAGTATGCGTGATAACAACCACGCTCAGCTCCAGGTAGAAGCGTGCTTTGATTGCGGCATGACAAGCACACAGATTTACAACGAGGGCTGGATGTGTCTCAGTCCGGGTTGCAGGAAGTTCTGGAAGTTCGACGGAGCAGCTCCAGTGGCTCTCACATTCCACTCTAACTTTCTGAGCTATCGGATGGCTCCATCGGAACACATAAGACAGCATTACAGTCTTGTGCCAGACTTGCTATCGTCACTCAAGGAGAGTACCCTTCGCATTTCATGGAGAGGTATAGTGTGTCCTTGGTGCTCCAAATGCATATCTCGCAGACTCTGGCAAGGCTGGAAATGCAGAGATGACGACATTGCTTCAGGCCAGCCAGACAATCCCTGCCTATATCAGAAAATGATACCCATGGACGTACTCTCTCTGCGATCAGTGATTGATGAATTCGAGATCAGTCCAATCAAGCGGGCTCTATATTTTGATCCCAAATATCTTATCCCAGAGGTTGATGACATAACATTATATCCATACAGAAAACTCACTTACAACATTCCTCGGGTCGGATCAATCACTCATCTAGTCTCCAATAGGGCTATTAATAGCCGTGTCAACGGTCCAAACGATTTATTCGACCAGTTACAGCAGACTGACCTTGGTTTGCGGCGCTATCCCTTGCAGAAGAGTGTTGGTGAGTTCAGTACACGCTGGGATAATGAAAGCTAATGGTCACTACTCTTAGTTGCTAGTACACTTACAGCCCACTTTGCCGTCAATTATGTAGGAGCCCCACAAAGAATTCAGCTCTAGAAGAAATTAACATCATTAGGGTATGCCGTATAAATATGTTGTTTCGGTAGGCTCCAAAGGGTTCGATGAAGCGCCTAGCGAAATACTACGTGCCTTGGGTCGTCTCAGCTGGGCAACCGAAAAAGCCGTGTCCGCCGGACATCAGCCCCTTCCCCCGAACGAACTGCTACTGCTCGGATATCTGGAGGGAATGAAAATAGGAGTACGTGCAGTAATTCTGGTCTTTGTCAAAGCTAACAATGCTAGTACCATGATGATGGAGAATCCTCACTTGGGCCAACCATCGCAACCCTGTCTCTCGGCGCCAAGTCCACCATGCTCATTCGAATGAAGTATAAATACTACCACGGGCAGAGTAAAGCAAAAGTACCCTTAGCAGATGATCCTATCCTGGAAGGCTGTGAACTCCAGAAGCAGAGGCAGGCCCTCCGAGACCAGCTCATTGGTGGTCATTTAGCGCAAGTGGGTTATGAGAAACGGCTCAAAGAACTCCTCCGACAATGCCGAAACGGAGAGGCCGCACCCACCATCAAAATGGAGCTGAACCACGGGGACCTAGTTGTCATGCATGGGGCAAGACTGCAGAAGTACTTCGAGGTACGTAATTTGCCCCTTAGCGGAGACCAACTCTAACACCCTCTAGCATTCAGTCATACCTGACAGCAGGCTGCGATTCGCCCTGACAGCCCGCTACATCAAACCAGAGGGACTCAGCACCGAAGAACTGAAGAAGGGGCAATTTACCCTCTCACCTGATCAAATCTACGACGGACAGTAATATTATGGCCTGTTGCCAGGCCTGAATCACTTATTGTATTTCTTATATCGAAGTGTGCATCGTTTATGGTACCGACGAACCTGAAAGAGCCAAACAGAGGAAGAAACCAAACCCAGAATGAGACAAAAAGAGGCAAAAAACAGAGACACCGTCTCACATGTTACGGGCTAGCCCTATATCCATACCAGAGAAGACATCATTACCAACCGGAGTTGACGTCTCCATCCCCTTCCCTTCCCCTAGTCACTAGTACTAATACGAACCTGATACGACAAGCTCCTGCGGTGCACTGAGCCGGATACAGAGACGGTAGCGCCGTCCCCTATGTACGGAATACCAAAGGTTAACTTATTACATATATGATCATGACAGTGGCTCCCTCCCAAACTACCTTTGGAGGCGTCACCACCGTATCAAAAGAACCTTGGTTCTTCCATTGCCTCCTCATCCACGAAAGCGTCAGCCAGAAGAGAAAGGGATTTTGATTATTCAGTTTGAGGGTGAGTGAGGAATGTAATGATTGAGTAAAGTGGTAAAGTAATGTAGAGAAACGTAACGCTATCCAGTGAATCCGTCCGTCCATCCATCCATCCATCTTATCCCAATCCATACCAATCCAATCCAATCCAATGCGTCCAATCCCACGACCCACTCACTCACTAACTCACTACCCAGTCCATAACTAAGACTAGACAGCAGGAGCAGTCGTAGCCTCCGGCACAACATCAGCCGCAACAGTGATAGTAGCGACAGCGACCCAGACCTCACCAGGGTTGAGATCACCAGCGGGAGGTGCATTGCCACCGGTAACGACGTTACCATCGTCGTTGTTGTTGGCAGGAGGGGCAGGAGCAGGAGGAGCAGGAGCAGGAGGCGCGGCGGGAGGGGCTGCCTTGACGGGCGCGGGCGCGGCGGTTCCTTGGTCGTAGCATTTGAGGAAGGAGTCTATGAATTTGGGTTGTGGTTAGCGTTTGGTAATGGTTATGGTAATGGGCCATATGGGTTTGGGTTGCAGAACCATAGGTGAGGGGAGGGGAGGTGGGGAGAAACGTCAAAGTAAAAGAAGGAGGAAAAAGAAAAGGGAAAAGAGAAACATACCGGAAGAATAGTAAGCGAAAGTATCAGCGTTATTCAACGCATCCTCCGTACCCAAGGCCAACACATCGTCAATGCCATAGGCGATATCGTCCGTGCCCTGCGTCTCAGAGATAGAAGCGTGGGTGATCTCGTGGAGCGTGACGCTCGCGCGGTCGAGGTAGCCGCAGTCGTTGGAGATAGCCACGGTCTGGTAGTAGGCCGGGCAGTTGACGACCTTGTTCTCGGTGGGGTAGGTGACGGCAGCGATGTTGCCTCCGCAGGCGTCGTCGCCGGACGGCTGGCAGTAGTAGGTGAGGGTGCCGACGGAGTTAGCCTCGGAGGCGACGGCGTCCATGCGGGAGGCGACCTGGTCGCGGGCTGCCTGGTCGGAGGTCTTGAAGTACTTTTCGAAGAGTCCGCTGGTGCCGGCGCGGGCGTCTGCCGCGGCGGCTTGGGCCATCTGCGTGGCGCGGCCGAGGGCGTCGTGCGCGGCTTGGGTGTCTTCTGCGGTGCAGTCGGCGAGGGTGGAGCGCGCGCTGAGCTTGGTGGTGGGGCGGTCCTTGGGGGTCGTGATGGTGATGGTGTTGGTGCGGTAGGCGGCGCGGGCGAACTTCGTGGGATGCTTGCTGGTGGTGTATTCCAGGGCGCTGTTGGCGGCCGCGGTGTAGGTCTCGCCTGCGGTCAGGTCGTAGAAGTCGGCGACGTCGAAGGTGGTGTGCAGGGTCTGGTTGGGGGCGATGTGCGCGAAGGCATCGCGGGAGAGGTGGCTGTTGATGTAGCGGACCTCTGCGCCGTCGAAGAGGGCGTCGTTGTCGCTGGTGATGTTGACCTTGCGCGTGGGGCGCCAGTCCATCAGACCGCCGCTCTTGACGATTTCGAGACTCTCATGACCGGTGTTCGTGATGCGGGCTAGCACGGCGGTGTCGCCCAGCGCGCGCAGACGAACATCCAGGGGGAAACTGATGCCGCCGTCCCGCGGAGGCTCCGAGACCCGTCTCGGGAAGGTGATTGGCTTTCCAGCAGCCAATGTAGTTAAAAGAGCGAAAAGCTGAAATAGGACAAGAAGGGGGGCCATGATGAAGGGAAAGTATATCTATATATAAAGAAAGTAAAAAATGTATAAAAAAAAAAAGGGTAAAAAGAAAGAAAAGAGAATGAAAGATAGGAAGAGAATGCAATGAACAAAGTGGCCTGGTCTCAGATGGCTAAGACGCAGGGCCCCAGGGCTCCTTTATACCACAGCGCAGCGAGATGAGGCGATACTGGGTCCAGGAACCTTGGGCGTTTCAAAACACCTGCCCTAGTCGGTTCTTAGACCTGGGGATAGTCTCCGGATGGGTCACATCACGACCTGGACCACAGCCTGCGGCCCAGCGGCATCGAACATAGTGGCAAGTTGGGCGACAGCCACGAGGGTGGATTCGTTGCGATGCGGTAATCCAGCATGCACCTTCGTCTCCCACATCGTGGCAGATATGTCGGACTTCACGGTGAAGAAATACGCTGACAGCTCTTCTGTTACCGCCGTAGCTATGCGCTGCAGAAGCGCCCATCTCAAGGTAAACAAGAGATCATCAGTGATCTAGGCACGCGGGGCCTCACATTAGAAACAACGGACTGGGTCATCTTCGTTTCAGCTCCGTCTGGCCGCCAGTGGAATCTCCCGGCTATAGTCCGTACGGCATATACCGCAAGGAGGCGGACTGGACTAAGACAGGCCCAGGGCGAGCCCACACCTAGTATATCCAAGGGACGAGCGCCCCACTGCGGTCAACCAACATGTCCAAAGAGGCATGACTCGAAGGAAGTTTTCAATTGTCTTAGATTCCAAAAGGACTAGAGGAGCACCAAGCAACAGACCGAATAGGAAAAGCAGGACCCGCCGGGTCCTGAGCCGTTATTTAGATATCCATAGGATCGACATCCCGATGCAGGAATCGGGGCATATACGGGTGGATCTTCCCCTGGCTGGAAACATGGTAGGCCATTTTTCATACCCCTGACGACCCACCGAACCGGCCATACCATGCCACTAGGTTGTCTTTGACTCCTTGCAGTTGACTGAGTGACTCTCGGTTGACGCAGGAACCCGACGGGACGCAGGGGTGGAAACGGACGTCAGGAAGTTAGACAATGGATTGTAACGAGGAGAATACCGAGTGGGTTGTGGCGTCGGCATTCGAGCGGATGGCGGATTAACACAGTCTTGGTTCCAAGCTTCCATTTCTAGGGAGATGATAGAATTAGAGGGGTTGGCTGATTCGACTGGGCTCAGGGATGGAACGAGCGCTTTCTGGGACACGGCTGCGACGTATAGTGGCTTGGCGATCTTGGGGATGTTTGAGGTTTGAAGATCTTGATAATGAGCCGCGTTTGTTGTCCAACTAGATTCTTTATTTGATAATGATATATGTAGTGTTGTTTAGGGTGTTCATTGTTGGTTCAAGTATCAAAAAGATCAACATGGATAGGAGAGAGGTGGAGAGAGAGAGTCAAGGTACTCCGTAGAGGAAGCAAAAAACGAAGAAGTAACGGAGAAAAAGAAAAAGAATGACCAGTGCCAGGTTCGAACTGGCGACCTTTTCGGTGTTAACGAAACGATATGACCAACTAATCCAACCGGCCATTATTGAAGATACTTTGACCTTGTGAGATATCTGAGCAGCCGGATTGACCTGAAACTGAGAACCCTAACTGAAACGCCCCAACGTCTAGACTGAAGTTTATTTTGACCCTACTATCTGTATACAGTAGACAACCAAGCAATGGTATCATTCCTATCCTATGGGTACTATCCTAAGGTAGCCCGCTATTTCTAATATGTCAATATCAAATCAATCAAGCATCTGTTCGATGCTCATCCCATCCTGTCTGTCTGGTGGTTTCTCTGTATCGTTCAGAAACACAACGCATCCAAGGGGGAAAAGAAAAGTAAAATAAAAAGGGATAGTCAAACCCTCAAATACAACCCGGCCTAGGTCCTCTGTAGTTCGGACGGCGGGTGAAAACTGCAAGAAGAGAAACAGAAACAAGCATAATGAACAGAACAACAACATCGCATCGGATCAATCAGTTGAATCAATCAATCAATCAAGGAATAAAACACAGCACAGCACGAATAAGCCTGCGTAAACATTACAACAGCAGAAAAACTTCCCAAATGTTAACTGCAACACGGGGGGAAAGATTGAATAACAGCAAAGAAGAAAATCAAAAGAAAAAATAAAAGAATCCCCCCGGAAGATAGAACCCATAACGCCGTTTCCAGTGATAAAAAGCCGGGTATATCCAGCACCGTGATGCAAAATGTACGGAGAATAGCAGGAGGCCCAAGTCGAAACCGTGGTAAGGTCCTCCGGTCTCAGGACCAAGGCCTCAACTTCATTTTCATTGTCCCTTTTTCTTTTTTTTGGTGCTTTTCTGGGTTTTTGATTCTGTTCTTTTCAAGTCCGAAACCGGTTCAGAGACAAAAGCAAGATGAAAAAGAAAACAGCCAGAAGAAGAGAAACGAAAAGTCTGTTCTTTTCTTTTTCGGTCCTTGGTTCTTTTTTGGATTTCTGGTTGGTTCGCCCCCCATTCTCATCAACCTGGGGGAATGGACTCGGATGTTGAGGGGTCCCCATTATCTGGCCCCAATCCCGTACATGCCCACCCCGTAGCTTCCTCCGCGGTCCGGGTGAGGGGTCGATATCTTCGAGACATGGTCCTTTGATCCATCATCAGTAAGGCTGCGCGCGTGTCCCCATGTCCCTCCCTCGACTACCCTACCTTCTTTCGCTTCTTCTTCCCCACCCCTTCGCCGTTGGAGTTGAACGCGCCCTCGTCATCGTCGTCCGCAAACCCTTCGCCGTACCCGACAAAGCTGTTCTCGTCGTAATGCCGTTTGCGCCCGCGGCTCGGTCGATTGCGATCCGCATCAGCCGTCGGGGTCCCGTTCGCGGAATTCGGTCCTCGGGCGCCGCTGGGGGCGGACGGGATGGCGGTCGTCTTCTTGCCCGCCTCTGCGCCGCCGTGTTTCGACGGCTTCTCGTGGCCCAGCACATCCTCCCAGTAGTCGTTGTTCGGCACGGCGCCCGGCTCCATCCTCATCGCCTTCATCTGGAGATTGTGCAGCGCGGAATCCATGTCGGCGATCTTGATGTCCTTCCCGTACACCTTCTGGTTCTGCCATTCTTCGTCGGGCCACAAGGTCAGGTGCCGTAACCCGCCGGGCGCCCCCAGTTCTTGTTTGACGGGCTTATTTCGCCCTGCGAGGCCCAGTCCCTTTAGTTTGCCCTCGTACGACTTCCGTAACCGGTTGATCTTCTCCCCCGTGACGGGGTCCATGCGGGCCACCGACTTCGCCACCGGCCCGAGCCCGTACAGCGAGATGAGATCGATCGACGGATCGGGACCAGGTGTGACATGGGCTGTAGGTTCATGGCACAGTGTTAACGAAGCTCACGCCTAGAAGGTTATGGGACAGCGCGCAAAGGCGCAACATGTATGAATGAAAGGGGGGCATCAGCCCGCACCAGTAACTGGTGTTGGGGAGCTCTTACAGCTTTTGCACAGATGGTAAGCCGACGAGAATTCTTTTTGTAGCGAGTCCAGACTCGATATCCGGCCGAGGGCGGTGTCCGTGTCAATGTCCATGGCGTCGCCCGGTCCTCCAAGCTGCCGTTCGTGATCGGTTCGCCGGTTATCTGCGTGTGGTGTCGAGGCATCCGTCAACGCTGCAGCGTCCGGCATCGCCGAAGCGACGGATTTCTCCGCGTGGTCGGCGTCATCGGCGGAGGAGGGCCCCGGAAACTGACCGCTCACGCTGCTCGCCGGGGTGGGAAACGACTGCGGGGGGCCTACGACCGGCTGCTGGGAGGGCTGAGTGGACATGGGAGCCGAGGATGGAGGGGAGGAGACGTTCGCGGGCTGAGAAGTTGTCTGCTGGTTGGGCGATGCTTGCGAGGAAGTGAAGTTGGAGGCATAATTTTGAGCGCTTACCGACATCAACGGTGGCGATGTCGGAGTCTGAGGAATCTGATCGGACACGGGAATCGACGGCTGGATCTCCTTGAGAGAGCCGGCGGCGGGAGAAGACGGTGAAGGAGGCCCTGCTCGGAGTGATACCGATGAGGCGCGATCAGACATGGAGTTTCGGAGGAGAGATCCAAAGGAGACCACGGTCGGCTGACGAAACGCCTAAGGAGGGCGGAACGCAGCTTGCGTCCCACGACCCGTTTCGCGAGATGGCCGAGATTGACAATCCCCAGAAAACAACGGCGGGTCCAGACAGATCCAGAGCGAGGGAGGGGGTGTGATCACACCGGGTCGGGGGGGCGCTCAGGCGGGCGAGCAGGACGTTGGGACGACCCGTCTAGACGAAACACATTCCAGATCGTCGGGGGTTGACTCCTCGTAGCGAACTAACCGAAATAAGAGAGATCGGACAATAGCGAGGCGAATAATTGAGTGGAGAGTGAGATAGTGGCGAGAAGAGCGATGGAAGACGGCGGGAGGAGGGGGTGGTTCGGGGGTTCGTCAATGGAGGTGGTGATGGTGGGAGAGAAACCCTTTGATCCGCCGCTGGAGGAGAAGATGGATTGAATTGGATAGCATGACGGGATGGGACGGGCGCACGTGACCGAGTCCGCGGGACGGGACGGTACGGTACGGTCATGTCTGTATCGTCCATACCGTACAATACGAGAGTCACCTACGCCTTATGGACTCTTCCAAGGTGAAGGATAGCCCTGTCATCCTGTTTCAAAGATCTTTCACATTCTTCCCAATATGAGGCTTGAATGTCTATTAAATGCTGTACACATACGGCGCTCTTCTCGTCCCCTGATATAAAGCTACATACCATGCCACCCCCTACAGTGTCTATCAGTATACACTATGCAGCCGACCAGACAGAATGCGCTCGGTATCAGAGATCGCGATCCGAGACCAAAAAGCGCACGCGAGTCAAAACTCGAGGATTTGCATATCCAACATAAGCAAGCCCCGGTGGTGGAAGTCCATGATTCCACTACCTACGGAAGGACGTGCGGGGTGGGTCCGATACTTCAATGGCCCGAGATCCTCCGTAAGGACCATTCATTCGTTCATTCCCAGGTTGGCCGTCAAGAAATGGGTGGTCCTCCTGACATAGATATTTGGGACTCGCTGAACTGCGCATTTCGCAAGGGGTTGAGAACCCTCTTCATAAAGTGACCGCCTATCCCTGACAAAAAACTTATCATGGCGGAGCCACGGATCGATTGAGGACCCTTTGTAGAAGTATCTCCTGGGAGACCGAATAACCGTGGGTGGATGGATAGCCTTCCCACCCTCGATAGATCACAAACAGTCAAGATGAAAGGTGGAAAAAAAGATTAGAAAAGATCCAGGTTTCCTTCCAAAGTCGTACACTGGCTCCAAACGCCAAGCTGTCACAACTCGTAAACAAACACACCCCGTAATCATATAGCCCATGGGTATATTTACATTTCCAGAGAAAGGAAGATAAAAGCGATCATGGCGCCCCAAGTCGGCGCAGTGCACGCATTATTGAGGGGCCAGCCGGGAAACCAAGAAAATACAGTGATAGAGTAAAGATGGGTTTGGAAGAAAAGGGGGGGAAGAGAAAAACAAGTAACACGACAAGGAGAGCAGGAGAGGCCACATGAATCACGACTGGTAAAAAGTAACCGAGTCCTGCACGAGTTGGGACGAAACATCCGGAATGTTGTCCGCCAGGGACGCCATCAGCTCGATCTGATCTTGCTGGCTCAGGGTCCGTTCCCTCCAGGAGGAGGTCGGATAAGCGCCGTTGAGGTATTGAGAATACTGGTCATCCATTGTGTCCATCCAGTCTAACGGATTGAAAGCGGCATTGATATATGCCAGAGTCTCCGAGGTGGTGGAGGCGATCGATGCATTGGGATCCCAACCCGAAACCCCTGGTAACACGGATGGAAAGGGATTATACGGCGTTGCGGCGTCGAAGGGCAGATCGGCACAGGTCGTCTCGGATTTCTTGTATGGGGCTGTGGTGAATGGGGTGGGCGTCGCGTTCGACGAAGGTGACGACTGCGTGTGCGAGTGGGGATCCCATAGGGCGAAGTCGGTTGCTTTGATGGGCTCAATGGCCACACTTGATAGGGGGGAAGTCTGGGACGATGGCTGTGAGTGAGAAGGGGGAGGGTCAGTCGAAGGCCCCCGGGAGAAGGCGTGGACCGATGCGCTGTCGGTGACCGAGGAACTGGCTCCCCGAACATTCTGGGAGTGGAAGGAGGCGGTGGTGCTCGCGGGGCTCGTCGTGGGCGGAGGACTAGTGACATCCTGCGAAGAGGCGGGAGTCCCTTGGTTCGCCGGTGACGACACCACGAAGGACTCGTCGGTATTGTAGGCTTTCAAGCACGCGGTCACGAGGCTCTGATAAAGAATCAAGGCCGATTCGACGCCGGGCCACCGTCTCGATGCGAGGGCAATCGCTTCCATGGCCACTTCTAAGTGACCCATCACTTCCTCGATCGGGTGCTCCCGTCGGATATCGGGATATGATAGGGACCAGAGGATCGTGTTCAGAGCCATGAAGAGCGACTGAGTGAAAATCCAGGTCAAGTCCACCGACTGCGTCTGAAGCTGTTCGCGCTGCATTTTGACATTGAAGACGGACGCTTCATAGCATTTTTCTGCAGCGCTGACCGACGGTTCGGGGACCTGGGGCGAGGGTCGAAACATGAAGACGATCATCGTATTCCGTCGACCATGGAACCTGTGGACCGTGAGCTACAAGATCCCGAAAACGCGGAGAAGAAACCTTACCATGTGGTACTGAGTCCACTGCCGCCATCTTTCTTCGGACACGAGGCCACCCAGTAGTCGAGCTTAGAGAGCATCTGGGAGAACCACGGGTCTTGATCATCAAGTGGCGTCTCGCGCTTGTTGAGGTAGAGAGTCCGCCGGATCTCGGATTGGAGGAGGCGCATTTTAAAGAAGTGGATGGCGATACACTTGGGTAGGATTGGGACCCCTCCAGGGATGATCCCCTCCGCGGTGATGTACTTGTCATCGACCATCTCGAAGAATTTGACATCGATAAAGTCATGATGGACCGAAAAGGAGCTGGGACGCCCGAGGCTGTGGGAAAGACCATACTCCATCGAGAGGACGATCCAAAATAGCCTCCGGCGCATATCAATCTCCAACGGATTCAATGGCGCCCCGCTAGGTGAGCGCACTACAGTCGACTCGTCCATCAGTCCCAATGCCTGGCTTAGTCTGACTGCTATTCCAACAACCCAGTATGCGGCCGTCCGCGTAGGGGTCAACAAGGAGTATTGCGCGATCATGATCAGACATTGCAATGACCTCAGGTCCATTCGTTGAAGGGAAGCTTCTAAGAAAGGCAGCGCGGCCAGGTAATAGCCATCCGCCAGCCCGGCAAAGTCGGGGCTCATCTTCTGCATGCTAATGGCAATCACCATGCGGAGCTGGAAGTTTTTGCACGGGTCTTTCGAACCATTGAATACATCTTCGACTTCTTGGCGGAACGTGGGTTCATGCAGCGTGGGGAGCATTGCTTGGGCTGCCGTGTCGGTTAGCCCTCGGACTCACCAAGTACACCTATGGGGGAAGCCAAAATAAAGCACAGACCTTTGACCATATATACATCGACAAGTCGGTACGTAATCGCTCTGGGAGGTAGGCTCTGCTGCGGGGTAGAGCTTATGATGGGGAAGATTTTGGATGTGGGCTTGGAGCTCTCCAAGATAAAGCGGTCTTTGATCTCCTGGGCGGTAAATTCCGGTACGACATCTTTGATGCTTTTTGAATCCGTGTTGTGTTTGGCCATCTCCATGACCAAACGCGTGATGGCGATCCCACTCGACGGTCCTAAGTATCGCGACTCGTCGTGTTCTTTGAAGCGAATGCGACCGGCTCCGCGCACCATAAATTCAGCATCCGCTGCATGTTCAAAGTCCTTCTCAAGCGCCGCCAGTTCCCTTTCCATGGCGCGAGCCTTGTCGCGGAGGGTGCTGATGTAGGTTCGCGGGATGGTACATTTTCGCGCCGAGTCGTAATAGACGCACTTCGTATTGCTGCGCTGGCACGGGGCGCATTTTGGGATTCCGGGATCACATCTAGATTTACGCTATCAACGAATCAGTCAGTCAGTCGGGTCGCCTCAAATGGTGGGGTAAAGCAAGGGGCGCAGGGTGAGAACCGCGGTTGACCGGGAGAGGGGTTCGAAGGGCGTCGGAGGTCATACCTGTCGGCACCGGGTACACGCCGTCAAGGTGTGTGCAATGCGACCATCGGACGATTGATCCGACAGTTGCGACGACTTGGATGGGGGTCTGTTCCAGGGATTGGTGAATTCTGGCCGGGTCCTGAACGAGTTGGGTAGAGTTGCCATGACGGTATCGGATCGCTGGACGGACGCAGTGTTTCACTCTCACTCTCACTCCCACTCCTACTCTCAATCTCCACTCTACCACCGATGACGAGGACGAGGGAGGACGAAGACGATGAAAAGGAGGGATTTCGAGGCCAGGATATTTTTCAAAGTTCAGCGGATATACAATAGTTGACGAACGCGGTGACCGGTGACTCGAATAGGATTCGACGGAATACTCTCACGCGATTAGGTTCGAAGATCGAAAGAGCATGGAGCGAAGAGACAGAGTCGACCGGCATATTCATGAAGAGATCATGCCAGGGGGGGTTGCGAAAGGATTAATTAGACACACCCCGGAGCCTGAGGAGGTGGAGGACCAATATAGTAAGAGGCTGACCGATCGAAGGAAGCCAACAGACTAAGCCATATTCAACCAGTGCAACGGTATCCGAAGAGTCCGTTTCTCAAAGACGACAAGAAAGGGTTGAGAGCATCACTTTATTTTCAAGGAGACATCAAAGGTGATAGAAAACGGAGGAGAGGGGGAGACAGTAAAAGACGTAAGTGTACAGAACACACAAAGACAGAGAGAGAGAGAGAGAGAAGGGAAGAAGAGGAGGCGGGGCGAGGAAAATAAATGGGTGGAATGCATGAAGCCTCGGCCCCGTCCCGCGTTTACTTACTGGGCTTTACTGTACCTTACAATATCTACAACAACATTGGGTAGAGATTCCGACTTTGGCTGGATTATTTATACCCAAGATGGATGGATGTTGTGTCCTGGAATATTTCGATCATTAGCCCTAGGCCATTTGCCAAACCGACCAGGTAGACTATAGGCGAGGTCTTCCATGTACCTTTGACCCCCCTCGATCACCATAGATAGCCTGTCGAGATGCTGCAAGGACCCTGCCAATCATGATCTGACAATACATCCGGTGATCATTGGCCAAGAAACGCGCGTAAAACGACACGCTGGGAAGACTCTTATCGGATCTGCGTCTTCAAATGGTCAAGAATGTTCAAATCCACCATGGATTGATCGTCAGGAGACTGGATACGAGGCTGTCTATTGATGCATGACTCTGTCTGGGGGAGAAGTCGAGAAAAGCAGGCTGCTATAGGAAGATAGATACAGAATTGGTAGCTGACAGAGTGAGGCAGACCACATGCAACCATGGATTGGTAGATGGAGAATGGAGAGTGCCAACCGGTCTAGAACTGAGAAGATGTAGAGGAGGAAGTGAGGTTTGCAGGAGGAAAATGAGGAAATTCGTATGTATCTTAGCATGTATCGTGGTATGTATGATACAGTACGGTATGGTACGCACTCGACATCGAGGACTGCGATCATATCAACAACCTCATCTCCTCTTCTCCTACTCTCTCAGAGATACGCCTTCTGCCTCGTCAAATATGATTAACTGAATGAAATACAGTATTGGTGTTGTTTTGTCTACGCTAGTCGGTTTCATTATATCCCTCTGCTTGATGCATTGTTCCTTGTCTCTTTCATCTGCACCTCGCCTGAAAGCATAACCCCTGCGGGGTCGAGACGTTGAGATCGGAGGGAATAGATCGACTCGCTACTTTCTGTCGCATTCTATCCCCACCCTCCTCCCCTGTCAAGTGGCAACCATCCGACCAGTTGATTGATTGACTAATTCCTGGCCAATACGGTAAGAGTCGTGCAGTCAAAACTATATCACCTCCCAAATGACCTGTGAAATGCTCTCTTCGTTTTCTCTTTTCCTTGTCTCATAGCATCGCTAGGTGTTTGTGATTATGCGCGAAGACAACGAACACATGAACACGTTCCTCGATGCGCCTGAGCTTCGAGTCAGTCGGCCGGTGGCTGCCTGTTCGAGATGTCGGACAGCCAAGATCAAATGCGACGGGAAGCTCCCCGCCTGTTCGGCATGTGAACGAGTAGGGAAAGCCACCTCATGTTCGGGGGCAAGCGATGAATTCGCACGGGGCAAGGAGAGAAGCTACGTCGCGTCCCTCGAGGGCCACTGCGAACGACTTGAAAAACGCATCGCCGAGTTGCGTCGTCGCAAAGAACTGCTTTCTCTCGGGCAGAATGAAGTGGTGCGGGAAAGCTCCATTACCTCCAACTCGGCCGCAGGGGGCTTTGCGCAGGGCCATCGCAAAGAAGTGTCGGATATTGATGACCTGGTCGGGGACTTTGGCTACTTGTCAGTTTCGATCTGCGGTTCTGGATGACTCTTCGCTAACGGGTTGCACAGGTCGGTCAATGCTACTTCGAGAGACTTCCATGGGATCACGTCCAACGCGTCGTTTGCTAATCTCCTCTTGTCGCTCTCCTTCGCCGGCGGGGTCCCGAAATCGGATTCGAGCTTGTTACCGCCGCGCAGTGACATCACCCCACTATTGCAGCACTATTTCGATCGGTTCTTCCCCCAGTTGCCGTTTTTCGTCGAGACGAATTTTTGGACGTCGGTGGACACTGTATACCAGGGAGGAGGCCGCTTCGCCAAGGCCTCCGACCAGTGGTTTTTGCGCATGGTGCTCGCGGTCGCTTCTGGGTCGCTGTCCAGCCAGGCTGGCGACCGAAGTTACCAGAGAGCCCAATCCTTTCTCGCCGGGGCACTACCGTATGCGGACGACGTTCTTCGCCCTGGGTCCATTGCAGGCATCCAGGCCATCATTCTCCTAGCGCAGTATGCTCTCGTCGACCCCCAGCGATTCCGCTCGTGGTACCTGGTAGGCATGGCAGCTCGAGCCATAGTGGATCTGGGACTGCACCAGGACCCCTCTCCCGAGGTCGTGTCCAATAGTGAACCATTGGAGATTCGGCGTCGTGTATTTCATTGTGCTTACTGCCTCGACCGGTAAGATCTCCTGACCGCTCCCGACCCCGCCCTCCGCAGCCCTTGAGACAGACGACTGACTTGGACATAGCGGGGTGAGCACAGCTCTGGACAGGACGTACTCCCTGTCGGATGACTCGATTAACGTTGCCTTGCCTCCCAGCGCCGCACCAATCCCCTCTGCACTGACAGAGTCGAATCATATCTTCCAGCGGAGCCCTGAGCCCGCGTGGCATCTGGTCCGCATCCGCCGGATCTTGTCCGCAGCCTACCAGAAGAGATTCTTTGATCAACCGGAGCAGGCAGGCCCACTGCCTGACGCATCGATGTGGACGTTATGCGCGAAAGCTCACGAATGGTTGGAGGGCGCACCGAAGATGGCCCCCTCGCATTTTCCTCTGATCTACCGGCTGGAGTTCCTCTACACCATCACCGTCATCCTCTCGCCTTCCGGAGATATTTCGACATTATGCGATTACGCCAAGGTGTTCTTGTTCGAGCATTGCCTCCATTACGTCGCACAGCTGCACCGCGTGTGGGAGGACCCCAAGTGGCTGCCGTTGATGACCGAGCTCGATCTCCAACGGGCCTACCAGGTGGGGGTGCGGATTGTCGACATCCTGTCGCAGCACCATGAACTGCTCCTTAGCCCGTCCATTCCGGCGCTGCCGACCCTCGCTCATAACGTGGCCCGGCCGCCGCTTGTGGACAGTGAAGATCGGCTGAAGAGCCACGCACGGGCGATCGACAGCCTGAGGCAGACGCAATCCATTCTCGCGCGCGGAGAGCGACGATGGGAAACCGGCGGGCTGCTTCAGAAATTCCAGCAGATTTCGGGCAGCGTGCAGGAACAGTTGTTGCAGCCTTCGCTGTTCTATCTGGCAGAGCCACTGGGGTATTCGGGCGACCTTACGGCCACGGAGTCGCCAGATCCGACTGACTCTGGATATGTCGCGTTTGGCCTCGGATCATCGTGACGATGAGTTGGATCGGCGCGTGGGTTCTCATACCATGGACCGATCGTAGATCATGATATCCTTCCTATTCCCCCCGTCAATATTATCTATTACGTATCAATTGGTCTTTTGGCCCTCTTTCCCCTATTTACTGGCCATCGCGACCGAGTCCCACTGCCGCGTGTTCTTAGGGCGTTCGTCCAGGCCGATGTGACCATCTCGGGCCCAAGGGTGGGAAGCTGCATTTCCTCCACTTCGGGACGACTCCACCCACCCACATCGTGGCCCGCGGGATTCCCCAGTTGCTCGCAGGGAGAAATATACGACCCCCATGTGGGTTCTGCCCGTGTGCAATTGTTTTCATTTGGGTGAACGCAAGGGGTCCAATTCGGTTTCCAGCGGGAGATCAGATCAGATCTTTCTGGAGTGCGACCACCACCCAGCCCGTCCGATCCTGTCCATCAATTACAAATCTTTTCATTTGACTTCAATGGTTCTCCCGTCCATATTACTTAATCCTATTATTGTTTCCTCTAACCTTGCCCGATTCGGACGACGGCGTGGTGATCAAGATAGTCTACGTTGGTTCCAAAAAACAAGCCCCCCAACAAAGCCATCCCCCTATTTTAATGGATTCTATTGGGATGGAAGGCATCTCTGCCCTATGGGACCGACTCACCATCGTGATCTTCGGAGGACCTACCCCGTATAGAGGTGCAGCCATGAGGGAAGCCACCGGGTCAATAGAACTGGGGACGGATGGCGACACGAGTTGCATCTAAAAACAAGAAGAGTAACGCCATCATCGCCATTCGACGGTCATCGACAAATCATATGAACAGGGAAAGGCAGGGAAGAAAAAAGCTGCTTCGGCCGCTCCAGCTTCAAATCAGCCATTACGTCATCGTGATGCGTCCCAGTGGGTCCAGGGAAGATCAAGATGGGTCTGGGATGGATCCCACTGGAGAACGAAGCTCCTTTAGGGCTACAAGCTGCAAGGCGGAGCAAAGGCCAGTCGGCCCATGAGATTTCCAGTCCGTTTCTTTTTATGTTTGCATTTCCTGTTTTTCGGGGTTTTACGAACAATTCTTGTAGGTGATTAGTGAATCATGGGGGAGGGGGAACAGGCGATGATGAGATGACCGATCATCGAGAAGTGCCCGGTTTGATATCATATTGACTTGTCGCGACGGGCCAGATCTTAGGGTTTCGATAGGTTCCCCTAGGGAGGAGAAACCTGTGGTGGATCCCACGGCGATCGACGCAGCAGTGCTATGGTCTCAGTACTCCGTACACAGGACGAGAAACAAACGATGATCTCATGGAGAGCAAAATCATTACTGGGGCATCAGGCAACTCGATTCATTCGAGCCCATTGAGTTCGGGTTATACAACCACACGACACTCTGACGTCAACCATAATTATCCCAAGAGATAGTCGGACAGACCGAGAGAGTCCAGAGGTCAAGACGTTATTCATGAGATGAGGACGCCGATCTGACAAACATCTTTGTTCTTATATTACTATCATTGTCCTTGATTTGAACCCTCTCGTTCCTCCCCCTTCTTCAGTCTCTCCCTTTCCTCTCGTCTCTCCCCCCTTCTTTGCTCCCCCTGTCCCTTCCGACTATTCACCCATCGACTCCCTCATTCCATCCCCTCCACTAAACTGTTTTGGTCGCGCCCATTCCTTTGCTTGATACCCCAGCGACGCGACTTCCCCTTGGACCCTGGACCCCTTGACTCATTTTTCCCTCGATATCCCGTCTCCTGTCCGTGTGGCCCGAATATTACTTTCCTCCCCTTTATTTCCCTTCTTGGCCACTTGATTCCCGCGTGAGAATATAAACTCGACGAGCCTCTGTTGTGGATCTCTGAATCCCAGTGCAACTCGTCATCATGCCTTCGAGAGCGGTCAATCGTCCCGTCAATTCGAAGCTGAAGGAGCAGGTATGGTTGCCTAATTATCGAACGATCGCCCCGAACCGCTGTTGACAGATATCGCTGCAGGATATCAACTCTAAACTGCAACTGTTCGGGATATATCAGGGTAAGTCGTCCCGGGTTTTGCGATCGGGAAGGGGAGACGATCATGCATGCCCCGACCAGGTCACTAATGCAATTTTCCGCCTCTAGGTTTCAAACATGGCAAATTACCATCGGTGCGTGGATCTGATGCCGACCTTTGCGTTTTGACATGAATGGTCAGGGACTAATTAGACTTCGTTTGACAGAACAAACAATGCGATATCGCGTTGAACAGCGCACTAGCATCCAAGGCGCTCTCGTCGCCCTCCAAAGAGCTCTCTGAAGAGGGCCAAGCCCTCGTTCAGGATGTCCGGAATGTCATCGAGGAAGCCAAGAAGCTGCTGCTGAGCAAGAATGACGGCCAATTGCTGCAGGAGTTCATCTGGTCCGCCAACACCATGTCCAAAGACGAGGTTGACGGAAGAGCCAACGTCGGCATGACCAAGGATGGCGCCAAACAGGACGGTCAAAAGGGCCTCGAGGGCTTAAAAACCCTGGGGACTCTCTTGGTCACAAACGGCCAGTTCCGCAAACTCCGTGAGTCAATCCGATGGGAGTAAAGATGGATCCACGCTGACCATGCGCCCAGTCAACGACGCGATGATTATCGCCCGGGATATCGCGGGCGATGTATCGCAAAAGGCCGCCAACAGGGTGCGCCCGTCGGAGGACCAGCTGTCTCAGGTTGACGAGCCGGCCGAGGAGAACACCTGGCACGAGGCCCCTGATTTCAACAAGCACAAGGACCAAATGAGGTCAAAGTTTAAGAAGAGCAAGGAATCGGTAAGGCTACGTCCCGGGGGCGCTTCATGTCATGGCCTTTCTTCTGACCCTTTTTCCAGGCCGAGCAGCAAGCATCCGAGGTGGCGGATTCCGGGGTGAACGAGGCTACCGGCGGCCAGGACCCTTCTTCCACCGCCGACATCGATGGTCGAGCGGGTGCCCGCGAAGGGGCCGAGAAGTCCAAGCGCAAGCTTTCGGACAACATCTCCGAATCGACCAAGTCCCGCGCACGCGAAATGTCCGAGAAGACCAAGGGATACCTGCAGGAGAAGATCCCCCAGGAGCGCCGCGACCAGACCATCTGGCGTCTGAAGCGTGTGGTGCTGGAGATTCAGGGCCACGCCGACTGTGAGTGGATGATCCCTCCCATCTCGATGATGTGGAGTCAAGGCTAACAAGGTGGGGGTTTTCCGATATACAGACCAGCAGGCCATCGAGACCATCCTGAGCCTGGTCGAGAAGTACGGCAGTACCTCACGACATGCCTCCAAGCAGGGCGCTGGCATGGTTCAAGGCGTCCGTGGTAACAGTAAGGTTCAAACTATGGAAACCAACCTCCGTGTATGTGCCCTCCATAGCTCCCTCTACCGACGCCGTCACTAACTCTAGTAGGTCTTGGTCGAACGATTTGCCAACAGCACCTCCCTGGATGACCTGTTCGACTCCTTGGAGACCATTTACCGTGATGCGGATAAGGATGCGGAGCTCAAGGGATGGTTCAAAAACATGGACCATTTTATCAGGTACGGACTATCACCAACACCACCACCACCACCAAGAGCATAAGAAATCCTAACTCGGCAACAGGAAATGCCTGCAGGAGCAGGGCTACATCGTCGAGGAGGACTGTAACCGGGAATGGGATCAGTTGGCGGATCACGGCAAGTACCTGCTGCGTGAGCGGTACCGCAGCCACACAGACCGTGTCTTGGACGAGTTCAAGTTCGTTGGAGACCAGTTCAGCAAGGATCCTCAGAACAAAGCCTTTAGCGACTCGATGGAGAAGCTATTCAATGACCTGGGCCGGGATCCTCAGGGCAATGTCGCCTTCAAGAAGCACCTGCTGACGGATGTCGGAAACGTGATCCTCCCGGGTCTGTTTGAGAACATCCGCTATGTGCCCGTCCCCCGTATCGAGGTGATGGACCAGATGGCGGATATCGTGGTGGAGAATCTGGTGATCGAGAGCGACAACCTGATGCCGAACGTGGTCGAGTTCGGCAGCGACAACTACTTCCGCTGGGGCCGCAAGAAGATCAGCAGCAAGCGCGACAACAAGATCATGATCTCGGTGTCGGGCATCCAGGCGGACCTCCGCGACGTCAGCTACTACATCCACAAGAAGGAGGGCTTCCCTGCGGTCACGGATATGGGTGTCATGGACATCCTGCTGGGCGGCGAGGGCTTCGGCTTCAAGATCGCGGCCTCGACGGCGCACAAGGCCGACCAGCAGAATTTCGTCAAGCTGGACAAGGTGACAGTCAAGATCGACCACCTGGACATCAAGCTGCGGAAGTCCAAGCACAAATTGCTGTTCACCCTCTTCCGACCCATGCTGCACAACGTGGTGCGCCCCGTCCTGCAGAAGGTACTCGAAGAGCAGGTGCGGAACGCCTTCCAACGCGGCGACGCCTTCGCGCGCGAGATCCAATCCGAAGTCAAGCGCGCTGAGGCCGCGTCCCTGGAAACCGCCCAGGAGGATCCCTCGCAACTCCCCAACATCTACTCGCGGTACCTGGACGCCTTCCGTACCAAGATGGAGAGCAAGAAGCAGGCGACCCAGGAGGGCCCCAAGCGCGACACCAAGGTGCAGACTGTGTTCACGCTCCACGAATCCATGTTCCCGGATATCCAGCTGCCCGGCGGCATCTCCACCAAGGCCACCGAGTACACCGAGCTGGCCAAGAAGGGCGATCGCTGGGAGTCCCCCATCTTCAGCATCGGCTCCGCCGGCGAGTCCCATGACATCCCCACGCCGGCCACCCCCACCCGCCGGGGCCACCGCACCGCGGACGCGGGCCACACGAACGGCTCTACCAGCGCTGGTCCCCAGAGAGCTACCAACGGCGGTATCACTAACGGCGGCGCCACCAACGGCAGCGCTAAGCGTGCCACCAACGGAGCCACCAACGGTGCTACCTACGGTGCTACCAACGGCGCCACCAACGGCAGGGCCAAGGCCCACGAGTACCAATCCCGCGGCTTCAAAGACGAAGTCGACCAGGCATTCGGCAGCAACGGCACCACAACCACAATGGCGCACGAGGGGCCGACCATCCCCGGATCGAAGACCGCGTTCAATCCCCAAACTGCATAAGTCGTTTGACCTCTATTGGAGTAATAACTACGATCCAGTTGGAGGTGTTATCCTACATTATACTTCCATTACTACTTACTAGTAACTAACCATCTTTTTCCGTTTCCTTTATGTTGTGATATCTCTCTCTCTCCCGTCATTATGGATTCTAATTTCCATTTTTTCTCATGTGTGTTGCGGATGGATGCCTTGTCGGTTTGTATCTCTTTTTGATACCTAATTACTCATGTTGTTGCTGTTGTTGGTAGAGTTGACTTAATTATTATTATCATTTATGTTCATTTATAGTGTATTTCAATCATGGTATAAAGCAAGTAATATAATGATGTGATTGATACATTTCCGTCTACTATAAGCTAGAGCTCTAGCTAGATGAGCTTCTTAGGAGTAGTATATGAAGATGGAGGTTACTAGGTACTCCCAACCTTTAGTGCTATGTGACTTGCTCGATTAGCATGCGGATAATCCAAATATTGCTGAATTAGAGCACCATCTATCTCACTTCAAGAAACGACAAGCCGCAAGCATAACAACATATCCACACGTAATCACAAGACAGACACCACGGACCTGAACTAACCATCCACCCAATATATATATAGACATTATAGACATCATCCAAAAAACTAAAACAAAATGAAAAGAAACATATAGCTATTAACACTCATAACTCATCTATTTAGTACTGTCTCACTAAAGTCTTTTTTTCTCTATCCCGCTCATATATAAATCCGCATGAAAAGAAAGGATGAATGAAAGAAGAAAGAAGGAAGACGTCTACATCTGCGCAAAGTACTTCTCCCATCCCAACTCCTGCATCTTGGTCCCCTTCAGCTCCATGTTCTCGGATCGGGCTGCCTCGGCGTAGGCCTCCACCTTGCGCTGGATGGACGGGTCGAAAGCGCCCAGGATGCGGACGGCTAGGAGGGCGGCGTTGATGCTGTTGTTGATGCCGACTGTTGCGACGGGGACGCCTGTTTTATTATGTTAGCTTTTTGTTTTTCTTTTTCTGTATTGATAAGACATGATAGGGTTGTGTGGAGACGCACCTCGAGGCATCTGGACGATGCTGTACAGACTGTCCACACCGTCCAGGCTGCTGCCCTTGACGGGGACTCCGATCACGGGAAGTGCCGTGTGGGCGGCGGCCATCCCGGGGAGATGGGCAGCGCCGCCTGCGGCAGCGATGATGACCTTGATGCCGCGGGCCGCCGCTTGGGCGGAGTACTCGGCCATGAAGGTTGGGGTGCGGTGGGCGGAGGTGATATCGACGGCGGGGTCGATGCCGAAGTAATCGCGAAGGAGTTTGAGGCCCGGGACAAGGGTCTTGAGGTCGCTGTCGGAGCCCATAATGACGGCGATGGAGGGGGCGGGCGGCGAGACGGCCGACTTGTGGGCGGGGGTCTTGATGTCGGAGCGCTGGGCGCGGATGTTGTCGACGACGTCGATGAGCGGCTGGATGTGCGACTCGGCTTCGCGCATGGTCGCCGCCGTGACGGTGACGTGGCCCATCTTGCGGCCGGGTTTGGCGGCGCCCTTGCTGTAGAGGTGGATGCCGGCGTTGGGGATGGCGAGCGCGGCCTGGGCGGCTTGCAAGTGGGTGTCGGGGGCGGCGCCGCCGATCAGGTTCAGCATGATGGACGGCTGGCGCGGCTGCAGGCTCTCCGCGGGGATGGGCAGGTCGAGGATGGCGCGGATATGGGCGTCGAACTGCGACAGCGGGCAGGCTTCGATCGTGTAGTGACCGGAGTTGTGGATGCGGCTGGCCAGCTCGCACAGCATCAGGCTGTCGTCTTCGAGGAGGAACATCTCCACGCCGAAGACGCCCTTGCCGTCGAAGGCGGCGACGGCTTTGCGCGCCAGCTCTTGCGCCTGCGCGTTGATGTGCTCGGGGACGTTGCGCGCGGGGGCGTAGACCAATTTGCAGATGGAGTCTTCCTGGACGGTCTCGACGGTGGGGTAGGAGAGGACGCTGTCTTTCGTCTTGACGACCATCACGGCGAGTTCCTGTGCGTTGATTGAAACTTAGCAATTGCGCCGGCAACGGGGCAGAGTTGAACCAACCATCTTGAAATAGGCCCACTTCTCCGCGTACAGTGGGCGATCCTTCAGCGCCTCCAGGGCTTCAGGGATGTCCGCGGGGGAGTTGACGCGAAAGTTGCCCCGCCCGTCATAGGCCATGGTCTTGGACTTGAGCATCAACGGGTATCCCAGTTCCTCGCCGACCTTGCCCAGCGCCTCCGGGGTGTTGTCCACCAGCTCACGGTGGTCCGCCATGGGGATCCCATATTGCCGCAGGTGTTCCTTCTGGTTGAACTTGTTCTGAATGGTGCGGATCGCCTGCCAGCTGGGCTCGACCTTGACTTGGGAAGCGATCTCCTCGAGGGCGTAAGTGTCGACGTGCTCGATCTCGGCGGTAACGACGTCGCACGACTGTGCCAGATCGCGCACGGCCTGACGCTCCTTGAAGGAACCCGTAACGTGGGCGTCGTGGTTGCTAATCTGCTTTGCGGGGGAGTTCTCGGCATCGAGAACGTTGCATTGGATGTTGAGACGGTTGGCGGATTCGACCAGCATGCGGCCCAATTGGCCACCGCCGAGGATTCCGACCTTGGGAGCGTTCCACATGGTGCTTGAGTGTAGGATGAGTGGGTTGCAGGCTTGAAGAAGGAAGGATGACTCGATCTTGAATCTTCACATCCTGGGACCCCGCAAGGAAAATTCCGGGCCGATCACAGTCACGTGCTGCATCTGATAAGCGGGTGCGCGGCCAATCAGCGGTCCCGACAGCCGCGCGTAAACCAAGCTTAATCTGTCGCTTCGTCTGCTTCATCTCTCGCTTTCGCTCTCTTCCTCTCTCTTTCGTTCCTATTCTTCTCTCGTCTCGACTGCCATACGATCAGACGCCCGTCGTACCCCGCAGAATGTCTCTGGGTATGTCGTACCCCCGTGGGATCCCTCATCCCCAATGATACCGCTGTTTACCCTATACTGACAAGCCAGACGAGGAAACCTTGGAAACAGTCGCCAATGGCGGCATGATGGATCTGTACGTCGAACTCACGTCTGTCTCAGAGATAAAAGAGCTGACTCCTGTGATTATATAGTCAGAAATGGCCGGCGATGGTCGAGCCCCTGCTGAGCCGATTGGATTACGTGCGCCCCCTCAACCGTTATCTCTCCCATCCAACACAACGCACCTCGAATCGACTGACCAAAGACCGCACAGATCGTGTACAACGTCTTCCCAATGCCCGAGTCGCCTCCTTCCCTAGAATTCTCACAACCCACCGACACGCAAACCGCCAACGAAACCCCCTCAAGCAGCAACAAAGAGAACGCAGACCTCCCCACGCATACCCCAACCTCCGCACTCACAGACCGCATTCCCGACTCCCAGCCCCAGTCAGCAACAACAACAACCACAGAACCAACCCTCCCGCAACCCCTCCAGCTCCTCCTCAACAACACCCGCTCCACAATCCGCTCCCTCTTCCCCTCCAAACCCCCGCACACGCTCCAACGCCTCGCAGAGCTCATCCTCCGCCCGCAGGCCCACTACCGCACCCTCCCAGCCTACCTGCGCGCCCTCGACCGCGTCGTCTCCGTGACGAGCAGCGCCGATATATTCCCCGTGCAGACGGGTTCGGGCGCGACTGCACCGACCCCCCAGCCAAATGGCATAATCTCCAGCGCGACCAACGGCGCCGCGGACCCCAGCTCCACGTTCGCCTTGTTCCAGGATACGCACGTCCCGGGAAGTGATGAATCGCTTGGAGGGGCCCTGCTGACGCCTATCCCGTGGTTGACTGGTGCTTCGGCAGAGGCTGCAGCTGCAGCAGTGGGTTCGTCGCCGGGCGGCGAGGCTACCAGCGAGGATATCACACTTGGGGTTGCTCCTACGGAAGGTACTTCCTTTTCACCACCTATACCCGAGACAGATCTATCTACTTTGCCAGTCACGCATTCCACTAACACTGGACAGTCCCAAGCAACGACATACTCACCACCGAATCATCAACCACCACCACCAGCACCATAATAAAAACCACAACGATAGACCAACACCAGCAACAACAATCATCCCCCCACGAAGAACCCACCACCACAACCACAACCACAATCGAAACCCAAGCC
The DNA here is from genome assembly GCF_002847485.1 of Aspergillus campestris IBT 28561. Taxonomy (NCBI): domain Eukaryota; kingdom Fungi; phylum Ascomycota; class Eurotiomycetes; order Eurotiales; family Aspergillaceae; genus Aspergillus; species Aspergillus campestris. The sequence continues at coordinate 1,177,225 of NW_020194337.1, forward strand.
ATGGAAGGCGCCGGCGGCTCCCCCCAATCCGATCCCGCCGAAGACGTGCCGCACGCGCGGGGCCCGCCCGTCGTGGGCGTCGAAGACATGGGATTGCAGGATGGGCGGGGCGTCGAGATGACGCTTTCTCAGGGTGAGGGGGAGGATACTTTACAGTCTGCGGTGCATGGGGATGATGCTTCGCAGGGTGGTGGTGATAGTAGTAATACTCAGAAGGAGGGAAAGGGCTCTCAAGACGCAGAGGCAAAGACAGATACAGAGCCGGGCTCAAAAGACGGAGACGGCGATATTGAGCTCGGGGATCAAACTGCCGACAGCACTACTGTAGGAGAGGGTAAAGAGTTGGCAAAGGAAGAGGAGACGAAAGGATAAACAAACACATCACATCTATCTACCTAGAGGAGTGCTGTGGTCGGGAAGGGGAGAAGCAGGGAGAGAAAAAGAAGATCTTTTGTAAATCTTTGATAGGCACGCTTAACGAGAGACGATCTGCTTCTTGAAATCAATCCACTTGCATTCTAATTTAGCTCTACCTTACTCAAGAACCTACTACAAATAAATAGCTACCAGTGGATGCGATGAAGACAAAGAAGGCTTCGGCAATGCATGTATAAGTCCCTTGTATTTCCAGTCATACTGCTCATCGACTAGATACAAAAACAAACCCGAACAACAGAGGTATCAATCAATCAACGACTAAGTCATGCAAACCAATTCGTCAAGCATAATCAACAGACCAGCAGTTTTAAGAAAAAAAAAAAAAATTCATGATAGCGATAAGACTGTCATGTCATGTCTATTGGGCCCGAAAAAATAGAAAAGATAAAAAGTAAAGAATAGATAAGGTGAGGTATGATCTAAGCATGATAAATGCAGATGGTGATAGGATGGAAAGGAAGGGTCCACGAGATAAGTAAGGTATTAAACCGGTTCGACCGTTTGCAACGGGACGTATCCCTCGTCTGTGTCCAGTCCGCCCGCGGGCTTTTGCAGGAACAGGGCGCGCACGCGACCCACCGCTTGGTGGACCAGACGGGCGGGGCCGTGTCGGGGCGCCAGCGTCAAGACGTCCCACCGGGTTTTGGTGGCGGCGCGGGGGTCCGAACCGGCCGGGCCCTCGTACGCGAGCGTGTCGGCGTTCATCCAGCGCGGCCGGCGCCAGAATTTCAAGAGCAGGCTGCTGACCACGACGGAGATGCTTGAGGCTGCCATGGCGGCGCCGGCGGCCATGGGCGGCAGCATGACGCCGCCAAAGGGGAGGAACAGGCCCATGGCGAAGGGCAGGCCGATGAGGTTGTAGAGGCAGGCCCAGACGAGGTTGAGTCGGATGCGGTTGAAGACGGCGCGCGACAGGCACAGGCTGGCTGGCACGGAGAGCAGGTCGTCGGGCCGCATGAGCACGATGTCGGCGGCCTCGACGGCGACGTCCGTGCCTGAGGCCAGGGCGATGCCGATCGAGGCGGTGGCCAGCGCGGGCGAGTCGTTGATGCCGTCGCCGACCATGGCGACCCGGTGGCCGCGGTCTTCGAGGGTGGCGATGATTTCCTGCTTGTCGGCGGGCGCGACCGACGCATGTACCGCCTCGGGCGGGATGCCGACCGCCGCGGCGACGGCCAGGGCTGTTGGCCGCGCGTCACCGGTGACGAGGGCGGTGGCGAGCCCCATGCGGTGCAACGCGGCGACGGCCCCCCGCGCGGTTGGCTTGACCGTGTCCCGCAGCCGGAGGGTGCCGGCGTACTGGCCGTCGATGGCCACATGGATCGTGGTGACGCCCGCGGGCTCCTTGGCGCTGAGGGTGGTGGCGGCGAGCTCGGGGGACTCGGCGGCAGCGGCCTCGTCGTCCGGGACAGGGGCATCCCGTGACCGCAAGAAGTCGGCGTTGCCGATCAGCACGCGGGCCCGGACGCGCTCCTCGGCCGTCGTGGCGGGCTCGACCAGCGCCGCGATGCCCTGGCCGACGCAGGCGTCGAAGTCGCCGAGGCTGCCGGGCAAAGCGCCCTCGCCCGGATGCCCGGATTCGACCTGGGCGGCCGCGAGGACAGCGCGGCCGATGGGGTGCTCGCTGTTCATCTCGGCCAGACCGACCATCTGCCACCAGAGGCGGCGGCGATCCTCCGTGGCCTGCCACGATGGCGCCAGGTGGGCATCGGCGACGGTCATGCGGCCGGTGGTCAGGGTGCCGGTCTTGTCGAAGACGACGTGGGTGATCTTGGTGGCGCCCTCGAGGATGGCGCCGCCCTTGACGAGGATACCCTGCTGGGCGCCGACGCCGGTACCGACCATGACGGCGGTCGGGGTGCTCAGGCCCAGGGCGCAGGGGCAGGCGAAGACGATGACGGAGATGCAGAGCTTGAGGCAGACCATGACGCGGCCGCCGTTGTCCTCGGCCATGAAAATCATGGGGGGGTTGGGCAGCATGTGGCTGATGAACATCCAGCCGAAGAAAGTGACGAGGCCCAGGCTGACGATGGCGGGGACGAAGTAGCCGGCCACGACGTCGGCCATGCGCTGGATGGGAGCGCGGCTAGTCTGGGCGGCCTGCACCAGCTGGACGATCTGGCTCAGCTGGGTGTCCCGGCCGGCGCGGGTGACGCGGAAGTCGAGAGCGGTGGTGCCGTTGACGGTGCCGGCAATGACGGCGCTGCCGGCGGACTTGCGGATGGGGCGGGGCTCGCCGGTGATCATGCTCTCGTCGACGTACCCTTCGCCGCGGAGGACGACACCGTCGGCGGAGACCTTGTCGCCGGGGTGCAGGATGACCACGTCACCGACCTCAAGGAGCTCGGTCGGGATGACACGGCGGCCCGGCCCAGCGGCCTCGCCGGCGGGGGCGGCGGGGGCGGAGGTAGCGTGCCAGGCCTCGGCCTGCTTTTCGGCGGCGATGGGGTCGTCGTAGACGGTGGTCATGGACGGGGCCAGGGACATGAGGCGCGAGAGGGCGGCGGAGGTCTGGCCCTTGGCGCGGTTCTCGAGCCAGCGGCCCAGGGTGACGAAGGTGAGGAGCATGGTGCTGGTGTCGAAGACGGTGGAGGGGCGCTTGCGGGCGGCGGTCATCAAGGCAAAGACCATGGTGAAGACGCTGTAGAAGAAGGCGGCGGAGGTGCCGAGCATGACGAGGACGTCCATGGTCGGGGCGCGGTGGCGGAGGGAGCGGAAGCTGGAGACGTAGAAGCGACGGCCGACGCCGAACTGGACGGGGATGGTGAGGAGGCAGGCGGCGATGTCGCCGAGGTAGAGGCCCGGGCAGAGTCGGAAGCGGCCAATGTCGAGGGTGGGGAGGTACATGGGCAGGATCATGTTGAGGAAGAAGACGGGGATGGCGAAGGCGAGGGCGAAGCGGAAGGCCCGCTTCCACTCGTGGATCTCGCGGGTCTTGGCCAGGGAGTCGAGCTGAGCGTTGGTGTCGTGGGTGTCGGTCAGCAGGGCGTTGTAGCCGAGCTCCTCGATGGCGACGACGAGGGAGCGGACGCCGACGGCGCGGGGGTCGTAGGAGACGGCGATGCGGGCGGTGGTCAAATCGACAGCAGCGAGGCAGATGCCGCGGCGCTGGAGGAGGGCCTCCTCGAGGGCGGTGGCGGCGCCAGCGTCGCGTACGCCATGGAGGTTGAAGGTGACGTGGGCGAGACCGCGGGCGCCCGCGGCCTGCGTATCCTGGGCGACGACGGTGGCCTCGAAACCGGCGTCCTCGATACGGTCGACAATCTGCTGGGGAGACAGGCGGGTGGCATCGTGGGTGACGATGGCGCGCTCGGCGAGTAAGCTGATGTTGAACTGGACGAGGCCGTCGACGTCGCGGAACTGCTGCTCGACGGCGGACGTACAGGCGGCACAGGTCATGCCGGTGATGGCGACGGTAGTGACGGACAGACGGGCGGAGGCCTCGGCGACCTGGGAGGGACGACCGCCGCTGCGCGGGGGCGCGGTGGTCTCGAGCACCTTGGCGCCAAATCCGCGGTCCTCGATGGCGTCCGCGATCTGCTCCGCCGTGATGCGTGAGCCGTCGTAGTCGACGACGGCCCGTTCGGACAGCAGCGAGACGCTGACGGATTCGACGCCGGGCAGTTCCCGGACGCCCGACTCGACGCCGGAGGTACAGGCAGCACAGGTCATGCCCTCAATTGCGTATGTGGTGATACACATGGGCGGACCATCGTCGGACGAGGCGTCGGGGGCGGTGGGTATATCCGTGGAGACCACCGTGGCGTCGAAGCCACAGTCCTCCACCGTCTCGGCGACTTTGGCCGGGGAGATAACGGCGGGATCATGATGGACGACGGCGCGGGACATGATCAAGCTGACAGAGACTTCTCCGACGCCGGCGACGGACTGAAAAGCGGACTCGATAGCAGCGGTACAGGCGCCACAGGTCATGCCCTCAACATTGAGGGTGGTGGTGGCCATGTGGGCGGAGGGAGGAGGCCCATCATGGCGGGCGCTTATCGGGGGGGAAGACGGCAACATGGCAGTTGACAGGGAGGCAAGGAGCCGGCGGAGGGGAAACTACCACATAAGGGCGATTTTCCAGAAGAAATAGAAGAAATAAAAAGTGTAAGAGGAAGAGGAAGAGAGGAGGAGGAAGGAAGGAAGGAAGAGAGAGAGCGCGCGGAAGCAGCGGGTGAGTGGTGGATTAAGTTGAGATGATGATGATTACAGCAGATGGCACTAAATGTACGTGATCCATGTCATGCCCCTATTCGGGAGGTTTGAATCAAATTTATCCGAGATTGATTAGGACAATTCCACGATGAAGAAGAGGAGGATTATGAAGAGAAGATGAACAAGAGAACAGAAGAAGAGAAGAAAGAGACAAAGAGACAAAGACCAGAAGAAAGAAGTGAGGAGAATGAATGAGGTGAGAAGACGAAGTAAGGAAGAGAAACAAAGTAAGGATGAGAGGACCGTATGGTATGGTTTCATACGGTATGATACACCTTGGACGGACGATTGCCGGATAAACCAGGACGGACCGGAGACGGACATGAAACCGTGGTAGTTTCACTGTATCTAATCTAGACTATAGATCTTATAGATTATCGAGATTATGGATTATAGATTATAGATATTATAGACTAATACGTATCTATCATAGCTTTCTTTACTTCGTTGATTCTGTTCTAGACGCTGTCAAGTATGAAGCGTATAAGATATTGATGACTCATCTGTTTGCATAATCACCAAACATACATCTTCATCTCCATCTGATATCCGAATTGCTTCAATCTTCCTCTCTTATACTCCATCATACCCCATTCTCTTGTCATTAATACTTCCGTCATACTATCCAGTTGGGCTCTCCCAGGGGATTTACCCATGGATCAATCTCACGCCCGCGCCATCGAGGCCCTACAGCCCTTCATCCACCTGGCCACCTCCTCCACCGCCGCCTCTCCCCGCTTCGTGGCCAACCTCATCACCAACGCCATTGACAATCCCAATACCTACGTCTTTGCAGAACTACTCGACACTCCGGCCGTTCAATCCCTGAGCAATCCAGACACTCCGGCTGAATTCCAACCCTACCGGACCTTGCTAGAGATCTTTGCCTGGGGGACATGGGATGACTATCAAAGTACCTCCCTCCTCTCTCTCTATATTATAGAAGACAAGAATCTAACTGATAAACCCAAAAGAAACACCCAACCTCCCCCCCCTAACCCCCCCCAAACCCTTAAACTCCGCCTCCTCACCCTCCTCACCCTCTCAGCAACAACCACCCCACCCCTCACCTACCCCAACCTAATGACCGCCCTCTCCATAACCGCCCCCTCCGACCTCGAATCCCTCATAACAACAGCCATCTACGCAAACCTCATCACCGCCCGTCTGGCCCCCGCCTCCAACCCCCCCGCCGTGCACATCACAGCCGTCGCGCCCCTCCGCGACGTGAACCCCGCCCTCGCCCTCCCCGCCATGATCGCCCGCCTCTCCAGCTGGGAATCCCGCTGCGGCCACGTCATCGCCGACCTCGAGGCGGAGATTGCGCGCATTCGCTCGGATGCTGTTGCCTCCCGTGCGCGACACGCTGCGCACAATGATCTCTTCCAGAGGACGATGGCTGGGTTTACGGCTGATCTTCCGACTGCTTCTACCGTTCCTACCGGTGCTACTGTCGAGGGTGTCCCCGCCAAAGGATCACGACTCCCTTGGTCGAAAGGAGGCGGTGGTAGTGGTGGTAGTGGTGGCTGGTTTGGCGCAGGCGGCAACAAGCGGGAGTTTTCCGCCGACGATCTCGACATCGACGATGGCTATGGCGAGGCGGGCGGCGAGGGGGAGGGCTCGGCTCCGTCTTCGCAGATGGACGTTGACGAGGGAGCCGGGTCTAGTCGGTTGAGCGCAGGCGCTCGCCACGCCAAGCGGATTTTGGGGAGAAAGACTTGATTTGACTTGATTTTATCCAGCAGTTTATAGCTTTAGTTACGAATCGTGATGCCATTCCTCATGGGAGACTTTTTACTTGTATTTTTTTTTTTTTTTGGTAAGGTATTTCACATTAAGAGGCTCGTGGATAGTCAATTACCCGGTACGATGTCACTAGCACAGAGAAATAAACAAGGAGATAACAAGGAAACATCAAGGAAATCAACAGATAAATATGGAAAGAAAGAAAAGATAGGATCGTGGAGCATACATGCCAATGGTTGCAGAAAAGGGGTATTGTCCGAAGAGAAATTCGACAGAGAAAGAAAGGGAAAAAAAGAATAAAGAACGCAGGTTAGTATGGACAGATCACGACGCGGACGCTTGGAGTCGAGTATAAGATTATATGAACACTGTCGGATCGGGAGAGATCCACCATCACCATAACAAATCAATCAATCAGTCAATCACGGAAACATATAGGGAGTGAGGTGGAGTGAGATAGAGAGAAGGAAGATTAGAGCATCGTTCCCGGCACAAAGATGAACAAGATGCTGAGCGCGGCCGCCACAAACGCCGCAATCATCATCGTTGCCAACGCGCGCTTATTCAGCAGTTTCCGTACGTACGGCTCCCGGATCGGGGACCAGGTCATGAACGTGTACTCGCTGTACCCCAGGACTGCCAACATCGGATCGATCTTGTACTGGTACGAGACCAGGAAATAAGAAGCGACCACAAATGGCAAAATCACCTGTACACCATTAGCATTGAACCTCCACATTCCCCGAACCAGAGGACTTACCCAGCATCGAATGTGCTTCGGCTGATCGCGGAGCACCACATAGAAAGCCCCCCAGAAGCCGGCCCCGAAACTAACGAGCGCCACCGCCAGGCGCGCCACGATGCTCAGCGGGACCAGGTTCCCCAGGGCCTTGGCCTGCAAAAACCCCGGGAACGCGTCGCGCTCCATCGCCTGGAAGACGTAGTCCTTGGCGGGATCGAACACCTCGGGGTCATCGCGACCGTCGTCCTCCACCAGGTTGATGATGGACGAAACCATCTCCTCGGGCAAGACGATCTCGCGCTCGGCCCCGGTAGGAGGTAGGTGTACAGAACATTCTCCGCGCTGGCGCGAATGTCGGCGCGCGCGACGGTGTGCCCGGGCGACGGGGAGTCGGCGCGCGTGCCCGAGCTGTCCCGGGGCAGTTGCTCGTTGGAGGAGGGTTGGGACATGTTGTTGTTGTGCACCGAACCCAAGCTATTCTGCGGCGAATGGCCGGGAGTTTGGCCTTCCGAGCGCAAGAAGGCCGACAGCCGAATATCAGAGTCCTTCTCCTCCACATCGTTGAAGCGGTTCGGGAAATTCGAGGGGCCGGGTTCGGCCAAGGGGACTTCACTGAAGCTCTCGAGCTTCTCGAGCATCTCAAGGGCGGCCGTGGAGCTCTTGCTGTCGGCTTTCTCCAGATCGGGAGTGGCGACTAAGACGGATCGACGTAGTTCGCGCACGTAATGGCGGCAGAGGGACATGTGTTGGGAGACATCGAGCCTACGGCCTACGGTTAGACAAAGAAGACGATGGGAAGGGGGAACCATCCTACCAGAAATCCAGATAATCGACCGAGCGCTTTTGATCCCGCATGTAAATGTAGAAGGAGAAGAGATCGACGGGGGCGAGGGTGCGACGGCTGAGGACTTCGAACAGGGTCGGTAAGCGATTCCGCTGTTCCAGATCGATCATCGAGGGGGACGCCATGGTGGAGGAATTCGGCGGGAGGGACCACCGCTTGAGTCGTAGTCGAACGAGTGCGTGGAGAGCGTCGAATGGCGGGGAATGAGTGATTCGATTGAGTCGGTTCAGTCGGTTGAGTGGCGCCGAGAATAGGAGGTCGGGAGGTATCCGGTGGTATCGGGGAGGACCGCGGCGATTATAACGGATTCCTTAAGGAATGACTGGGCGGGAAAATAGTAACGAGGGAGAAAATAAACAAGAAAAAAAGCAGAAAAAAAAAATATTGAAAAGAATAATTGAAGGATTGGAGCCTGTCCAAGTCAGGAGTCTCCCTTGTGGAACGATCCGAGAAGGGGAGAGAGGGAGGAGGGGGGTCGGTCGGTGGATAGTTTGGCGAGGGGAGACCAGTAAAGAAGAGAAAGAATTGCAGAATTGAAGATGGGGAGAGAACAGCTGGTAGAACACACAACTGGGGTTAGATAGGAAGGAGACGATCCATCCAGGAGGTCGGGGAGAAAAGAAGGACGTGAGGAAGAAGAGGAAGAGGAAGAAGAAGAAGAAGAAGAAGATGAGATGAATGAAAGGATGAAGTGTTGGTGGTTGGCCTAAGGAGACGATGGCTGCCTAAGGCTGTCATATCAGTTTTTCATTTAATTTCTCTAACGTCTCGATTTACTCTCTTTTTCTCTCTTATTTCCTTCTTCTGCAGCCTTCGGACCGGTGGATTTAATAACCGAAATGATCGATCCACTTTCGCCGTCGATCCATCCACGTTCTTGACATGCCCTGCTATCATGCAAGGGGATGCGCGCCCTCCCTCGCCCCGTTTAATATCGCGGTCGATCCTCCATGTGATAAGGTAACGGTTACCGGTGAGAACTAAATCAGACGTGGATCGATTCTGTTATGACTCTGGAGTACTCGAAACCCACGGTGTGTACAAGGATCACTGCATATCCCTTGCTCTCCACTCGCCGCAAGAAAGGCTCCACTATGCCGGGGGTATTGGATCATGACACAAATAGAACACCAAATACAAACAAACAATACTAAAGCAAACCCAAAACAGACCGAAAGAAAGATAAAACGCCAGGCTACCATCGACTCCCTCCCATCCCATAAAATCACCATCCATCCATCATCAATGTCCATCCGCCAAATGCTAGTGTAGAAGAAAAGAGTTAGTTCACCTCTAGCCCACACCATGCAAAGGCGAAAGTTTAACATACCGACCACTCGGGAATGTTCCGAATCTGCTGCCACATAAACTTCTCCAGCTTATTGGCGCTCTTCGCGTACGGCGTGTTCTCATTATTGTACCGTCGGCAATTGTCAAAGATCAACATGGCGTCTTTGATAAAGTCCTGCGGTGTCGGGTACATGTCCTTCTCGTGTTTCTCCTCCATAGTCGACAGGTCCATCGGCTCCTTGATCACCTCGTAGTAGTCTGGCACCTCGTCCCGGTTCACCGGCTGCGTGAACGGCCACGCCGCACTGTGGTTCTGCATGTCGTTGAGCAGGTGCAGCAGCTGGTTGTAGTTGGGCCCATGCCGCGGCTGCCGCGCCAGCTCATCCATGTCCGGTGACCACCCGGACTCCTTGACCGCCGGGATGCTCAGCGGATCGAGCTTCACCGGTCCGTTCTTCCACGCCTTCGGCGGTGGGTGGATGATGTGGGAGCGGCTGAACGCCCGGATCTTGGCGTGGACGGCCTCCTTCTGCTTGAGTAGCATCCGTCCAACCTCGAGGTATCGGATCCGGGGTAACATCGTGCACTGCATGATCGTACCGCCTTCGTAGTCCTTGATGTATCCCATCCAGATCGACTTGTCCAGTGTGATCTCCTTGGTGAATCCCTGTTTCTTGAAATATCCAATGGCGTAATTATCGGCGTAGGTTAAAAAGTGCATGATGGGCGACGTCGCTTTCACGTAGTCCTGTAGCGGTGGTCAGCCTCGACACCCTCTCGGTTTCATGTGTTATGATGCGAGCAGACCTTCAAATGCGACATCAAATGCGCACCATAACCCTTGACCTGCTGATCGGACGAGATGGCGCAAAAGACGATTTCCGCAAACTTGCGACTGTTGAACGGCCGGTACGTGATCCCGCTGCACCTCGTCAGCTACCACCGTCACACGCGCAATCCTATGATACATACCCGACGACCTCCAACGGATGCTTGACGATCGCAATAGACAGATGCGACCGATCGTAGACCAACCGAGCAATATAGTCCTTGGGCATTTTGGGCAACTGCTTCTGGAAGATACACTTCAACCCCGTAAGGACGACAAAACTATCATGGGAACCATCGTTGTTGACCACACGGAATTCGATTTCGCCTCGACGTTCCTCCAACACGGCCGGCTATTGGGAATGAGGTCAGCGCCGTCGCGCGATAGACGGGATGCGGGATCTCTCACCTTCTCGGGGAAGGGGACGATCTTCAGTGGCGGTTTGTCCAACAGCCCATCTTCCGACTTGTAGGTGTTAGTATCTGTCCGACTATTACACCTTATCAAAGTGCGAATAAATCATACCTGGAGTTCTTTCTCCGGAGAGTCGGTGCGCGCTTTCTTGATCTGTTGTTGCGAATCCGGGGAGGGGGACTCCTCCGACGCCTTTCGCTTATTATGATCTGGACCTGAATCAGTAAGTATAACCAGTACCAGAGACCGCGATCAGTCCAAGCTTACTCTCCGAGGCCGTGACAGCCATGGTGGGGGCAGTTTCAAAGTAATTCAAATGGACAGAAGACTATCGCGACGAAGATCGACTGGCTGATAATGGGAGATAAAGCGGCAATACGGGGAACCTCGGCTGAACCTTGATCCGGCGCGCGTCATCGGGCCAGATCGTCTAAATAGCTTCATACTTCTTCCTTCTCCTCTCTCCTCCATTTCCTCGCTATCACTTCCATTGACTCAATTCCCACATTCTATTATCACCACTACTCACTCATGTCGCTGAACGAGATCTGGGAGGCAGCGTCCGCAAGCCCTTACGCTCCACTGGTTTCCAAGGACAATCAGTTCGTCGTGGGCTTCTCTCTGTTGTTCGCAGGTATGGATCCCTTGAGTGATGATGGGAATTGATAGCTAACGGGTGTAGCTTTTATTCTGACTGGCCTGTTTGGACTGAGTGGGTGATCTCATGGATCAATGCGATCCGCCTATCTAACTCTCGATAGACCGTTCCTTAGCGAGCATTGTCTCGTTCGGTGTCCCGGCATCGTTGGCGTTTGGGTAAGCTACTCTCAGACCTGACCTCCATTCGTTCGCTAATCACATTTTCTGGCCAGCTTCGGAGCTGTTTTCATGATCTGTGCCGTCGGCGTCTACGTTTAGAGGCTCTCAATCCGTCTTTCTTCGCGTCATTCCTTCGATATCCCCCCCATGTACCATACCTCGCAGAGTGGATAATTGAAATTCTTTCTTTCCCGCTACCTTCTCCGTTAATTCACCCACCATGCCCACCAGCGAGCCCATCTTCTCGGCGGTCTCCAGCAACGCCCACAACCTCTACACCCTCCTACAATGCATCGGCTTCGCTTCCAAAGCCACAGTGCAAATCACCCCAGACGGAATCCGCTTCTCTGCCGAAGAAAGCAGAGTGGTGCAGGGCCTGGCCTTCCTCGACAAAGCCCTCTTCACCAGCTACACCTTCAACCCGCCCCTCGATCCCGACCACGAACCCCTCCACGATGAAAGCGCAGGCGCAGAAGACCCCGACGCAACCTACTACCCCTGCTTCATGGTCTCCCTGACGGCCCTCCTCGAGACGCTCAAGATCTTCGGCGTCAACGACCCCTCCCCATCAACCGCCCTAGCAGGCTCCGGGCCCAGCAATCGCGCCCCAAGCGCACAGCCCTCCTCCAGCGCCTTCACTGCCCCCGCCCTCCTCCTCGACCGCTCCTGCACCCTGCAATACCTCCAAGACGGCTCCCCCCTCAGCATCACCCTCTCCGAGACAGGCGTCAAAACAACCTGCGATCTAACAACCTACGAACCCGACGCCTTCGCCGCCGACGCAGACATCCCCCTCCAGCGCGACGCCATCGCCATGAAAATCATCATGCGCTCCGCCTGGCTCCACAACGCCGTCTCCGAGCTCTCAGGCACAAACCCCACCATCCTCCGCCTCTCCGCCTCCGCCACAGAGGAACCATACTTCTCCCTAACCGGCATCGGCGGCCCCTTTAGCGAATCCTCCGTCGAATTCTCCATCGAACAACACCACACCACCCCCACCAACACCACTCAACAAGGCCAAACCCACCACAAAACCCTCACAGACGACGGCACATCCCGCGCCCGCGCCACACGATCCAAACTCGCCCCCACAGTAACAGAGACCTTCCTCGTCAGCCCCCCCTCCAGCATGGGCACGCGCCTCCGCCAAGACTACAAGTTCGCGCTGGTCCAAAAGGCCGCGCGCGCGATGGCCGTCGCTAATAAGGTGAGTATCCGCGGGGATCGGCAGGGGGTGCTGAGTTTGCAGTTTATGGTGGAGTTTGATGCGCTGGGAGTTGTTCATTCTTCCAATTCTTTGAATACTTCCTCATATGCTGCTACTGGTGGGGGCAGTGGAGGTGCTGGTGGGAGTATTGCAGGTGGAGGAGGAGGGCAGAGACAAACGGGCAATAATACGGTGTCATTTGTGGATTTCCGCTTTGTGCCGTTGTTGGATGAGGAGAGTTTGGAGGTGGAGGAGGGTGGGGGATTTGAGTAACTGTACATACTACGGTAGTCTAGTCGTTGTTTCCTACATGCTGGGAGTCAGGGGAATATATTATTTCTGTCTCATTCATATAATCAATATCCTACAACGCCAGATCCATGCAACTCCGTAGACAAGCATTATTGTACATTCGCTTTCTGTCGAGATACATAGTACACCGACTTCAGCCCTGTGGGTTGTATAAAGGCAAGAAAGAAAGAGAGAACGAAAGAATCATATCACATAACCTGAACCAAATTAGTACCACATCAAACACAATACCAAGGGAAAAGGGAAGTACCTCAGCAATAGACTGCCTCTCAATAATAGACTTCTGCCGCTCATTGCGCGAAACCCTATAATAATAATCGCTGAAATCCCCACACTGCATATGGCGCAGGAAATCCTCGTCGTGGGTGATGACAATCAGCTGGAAATTAGCCTGCTGCTGGCGCGCGCGGATGATCTCGTGCAGCGACTCGGCCAGGGAGCGGATGTTGTCGCGGTCGAGGTTGGTAGTGGGCTCGTCGAGGGCGATCAGGCCGCAGTTGACGCCGAAGCACTCGGCCAGCGCCAGTCGGATGATGATGCAGGCTAGCACCTTCTGGCCGGCGCTGCAGCGGCCGCGCATGTCCATCTCGGCGCCCTGCTTGACCATGCACACGCGGTAGTTGTAAGACCGGTTGCCCTTGGCGTTCTCGTTGTCCGAGCGGATGGCGATCGTGTCTACGTCGGTGCCCCGGTACGTGCGCTGCCAGAGCTCGCCGATGATCGCGTTGATTTCCTCCATCTTCAGCCCGTGGTACTTCATGATCGCCTTGTCTAGGGCTCCGCCGTATCGCGCCAGGTCGTCGGCTGCCGCCTTGGTCGTCTCGACCTTGATGTGGGCCTCTTTGTACTTGGACGCCGCGTCCTTGTAGTCTGTGTTCCAGTCTGCTAGTAGCTGCATGAGTTGGTCGTCCTTGGACTTCATCTCGCCCATCTTGCTGGCCTGCTTGGCGGCCAGCGCGTTGTGCTCGCGCGTGCGTCGCTCGGACTCCTCCTTAAACCGGCCGCGGTCCACCTCCGCATTCTGCGCGGCCAGCTGCTCGATCTCCGCCGTCACGGCGTCCCGCGCCCGCGTCGCCTGGCGGTACGTGAGGTTGTCTGCGTACTGGCGCTTGGTGTTTTCGCTGTCTTTGAGCTGCGCGGAGATCTTGTTGATCTCTCGGGTGATGGTGCCCAGCTCGGCCTCGAGATCACCGATCTCGTGTTCGATCGTCTGCAGCTCGCGCTGGCTCCGCTCGAGCTGGTGTGGGCCGCCTCGTTCGTTGTACGAGTCGATTTCCTCGTTCGCCAGTCCCAGCTGGCGCACGTTTTCAGATAGTTGCGAGATGCCCTGCTGCATTTCGCGCTCCCGCGCCTCCGCACGCTGGCTGATGTCGTCGTATTTGGCTTGCACCTTAAGCAGCTCGGGGGTGAGAGCCTCAATTTCTTGATCGGCTCTGGTGATGGCGTCGCGTTGTTGGCTGTTGAGGTTCTTATATTCCTCCAGGCGCGTCAGGAGGTCGGCTTTCTTCTCGAGCCGGAACCGGGTGTTGTCGAGGTTGCTCTTCACGTCCCGCAACTGCAGTTCCAGGCTGTTGATTTCCGCCTGGGCCTGCTCTCGGTCGTGCGTCAGTTTGGACAGCGTTTGCTTCTGTTTCCTTGACCGCTCTCCAAGGGAGGCGATCTCTTCTTGGATATCCTCCAGGGTGCGCGTCCCTGACGGATTCTCTTGTTTGGACGAGAGATCTTGGATCTGGGAGCGGATGCTTGTGATCTCGCCGTCGTATCGGATTATAGTGTTGACGGTCTTGGAAAGGCCCTCCACCTCACGCTTCTTCTCGGCCTTCTCGCCCACCTTCTGGTCGTGTTCCTCCACCCGGGTGAGAAGCGCATCCCGCTGAGAGATGTACAGCTCCTCTTCCTTTTCCAACTCGGGGATGTCTGTTTTCCCCAGGCGAGACCACATGTCGTAAGCGGTGTTCGCCGCCCGTGCGGTTTTGAGATCTTCCTCCATGTTGCGCAGTTCCTCGTCCTCGATGTCTTGTCGAGCCTTCTTGACCAGGGCTTCTAGCTTGTTTCTAAACGCCTGCAGTTCGCTGTCGTTGCGGAACCCTCGGCTGCACATCCGGCACGCCTTGGCCTGTTTGGCAGTGTCGAGACACTTGGTCAGATACTCGCCGACGCCAGCATACTGTTCGGCGTCCTTTCTCGCAATCTCAAGCTGTGCCTGTCGCTGCTGGACAATCTCCGGATACTCCTCCGGTTCGTCATCCACGGCCTCGCGGATCTCCTCGACGCATTCCTGGAGCTCTTTTTGTCGCTGAGCCAGCATCTTTCGCGTATTTTTTAGCTTGAATTCCACCTGTTCCAGGTCTCGGCTCACGGTGTCGCGCTCCTGCTCGGCCTGGGAGACGACTCGGGACTCCTCATCGAGGGTGCGCTGGAAATCATGCTCGAGCGAGTGTGGCTGCCAGTCAGAATTGATCAGCTTGGCCAGGCGCTCGCCGTGCGCGCCCTTCATGGTATCGAGGCTGCGCTCACGCTCCTTCAGCTCCTTCTTGAGATGGTCCAGGCGAGCAAGATCCCCGGCCATCTTGGTGGCGTCTATGAGTTCGGCGTTCAACCGCGTGCTCTCGTCTTCGAGGTTGCGGATCTCGGCGTTCATGGTCTGAATCTCCTGGTCCCACGAGGCCGACCGGGCCCGCGCCTTGGCTTGATCCAAGCGGGACACGACATCTTCGACGTTAGCCTCCAGGGCCGCTTGCACGCCTTCGTCGACGTCGATCTCGTCGAGCCTGGCCTGGTAGGAGCCTGCCTCCCGGTCATTGGCTGCGATCTGCCGTTTGGCGGCATTCTTGCTCTCCTGCAACGCGGACTTGCGCTGACCGATCTCGTTGAGGGTGGCCTGTACTTCGCGCAGCTCGCTCTGTGCGTCCCGTTTGGCTCGGTCCAACGCTAGGTTCTGATCCTTCAACAGCTTGCGGATCTTGTGCATGAATTCGTCGACCTCGGCCTGGTCCTGGATACTGTCGAACCCGCGGATATTGTTGGCGCGAGCGATCTCCTGGGTCAACCGCTGTCGCCGCTCGACCTGCCGCTCGAAGTTGGCCTGGTCGTTCTCGTACTTCCCGCATTCCGCCTGCTTGGCTCCCAGCCGTTGCCGCGAACTCTCGATGCGCTCTTTGAGCGCCATATAGTTCTCCTTCTGGGCCTCTTCCTGTTGCTGGAATTGGATCTGGCGGGACTCGAACTGCTCTAGGTTGGATTCGAGCCACTCATCCGGGTCGTCGAGTTCGACCAGGTGGCGTTGCAGGTTGTCGATGGTAGCCTGGACACTCTTGGCTTCGATCCGTTTACCCTCTAGGGCGCCCAAGATCTGGGCATAAGTCTCGGACTCGGTCCAGGCCTTGTCCGCGAGTTCTGCGACGCGCCGCATCTCCTGGGACAGCTGGTGGGTCTCATCGCGTAGGGCCTCGATCTCATCCTGCAGTTTGATGGACCGCTTCTCAGCGCGGTCGGCCTTTTCCTTGTCCTCCTTGGAATGCTGCTCCATGATCTTGAATTTGGCCAGCTCCTCGTTCTGTTTCTTGCGCAGGACCTTGATGTTGTCGATCGCCTTGGTGTATTTCATGGCCTCGAAGATCTCATCGAATCGTTTTTTCAGGGCGGAGGGTTCGCTCATGGGCCATAGGCTCTCATCCTGGTGGCAGAAAATGACGGAGTCGAGGACGGCGCGGGAGACTCCGAGATACTGAGGCATGATCTGGTCCAGTTCGGCGACGCGCGAGGAGATGGCCGTCCGTTCACCATCCTTCACCATCAGCAGCTGGCCCTCGAGGGTCTTTTGCTGGCGGGTCGTCTTCTTGACGGTGAGCTGGAGACTGCGGGTGGCCACCATCTTGGCCCCCGAGGTACCCTTGAAGGAGAGCTTCACCTGCGCCAGGACCTCCTTTTCTCCGCATAGCTATATCCGGTATGCTCTTAGCCACCATATCATCATATTGACATCTATCAAGCAAATGAAGGGGCCTACCTTGGGGTCATGGATAAAGGCACCGCCTTTACTGTTGGGCGGGAGGTCTCCGGTGGTGGCATATTTGAGGCACTCGATGATGGTCTATGGTTGGGTTAATGGGAGCTTCTCTTTCTCTTCTCTTCTTCCATTCCATCTCTATATTTTTTTTCGATTTCGATGGAGGGGAATCCGCACCGTTTTCCCAGAACCATTATAGCCGACGATGAGGGTGAGGGGAGTATGGAACTGGATGGTCTCGCTGCGTGTGTTGTCGAAAGAGCGGATTCTGGGGATGTCAGTTCCACATCAGAGAGAATCATTGAATGGGAAATGAGAGTAGATTGAATACCCTAAGATGGAAAGCTTATCGATCTTGGCTGGAGACAGGGTTCAGTCACAATGGATGGCACGGCGTCCCCGCATCGGAGGTCGCATGAGGTGGGGACGGGCTTGACTTACACCTAGAATGTCGATCAGTACGATGTGTGATGATAGTGGGATGTTGGAATTGATCCAAATAAACTACTCACATGATGAATGACTTCCACTGGGATGCTCAACACCTCAGGAAGATTAAGCCATGAGGAGAACAGAAGATGATGATGGAGACAGAAAAAGAAGACGCGACGACGCGGGGAAGACCGGCGCGCAGTCACGTGTGCGGGTGCCTGGGGCCTGACACTCTATACGCCTGAGGCAGGAACCGATGACGTCAGGCCATGGCCTTATTCCTGAGGATCGTTCAATCCACTTTCTGGTCGCGAGAATCTCATTCGGAGCATTCTGGATCCTGCAAAACGACGGACAGGAAGCCAAGCGGGTCCGCCATGCTCAGCTGTGGGGCGCTACCTGACAGTGGGAACAGAAATAGGGAGAATCTGACAGCTCCCTCCCATTCCCTCGAAGGACCGAAATGAGGAGATCGCCAATGAGACATGGATCTCATAGATGAGATCTGTCACATCCTGAACTTCTCTCTCCCTTTTCGTCTATCTGAATCTCCCAAATACTTTTGATCCCCACCTAATCCCTTCGTGCCTCGGTCCAATCACCCTGATGCGCATCTTACTTCAGCCTGTGGTCTTGCGCGGTGGTCCTGTCTAACCCCACGATGGAACTCATGCCTCGCGACTGGGACAGGGGCACTACTACTATCCATAGTCCAACCCAAAGTCAGCAGCAACAGCAGCAGCAGCAGCAGCATCATCCTTCTCCGGCTAGAATGTACAGCGACACACACCCGAGTGGTGTCCCCCACGCCGGGGGTCATGGCTCGTATGGCATGGCTGGCAATGTCTCCATGCCGGAGAGCCTCACGCTGCCCCCGAGTCCTTCCCCAGCGGCCTCTCCCGCCGCCGCAAACCACTCCGCACAAGATCCACCATGGTCTCAAAGGGTGCTGGACGACATGAGCGACATGCTCCTGCTACTCACGCGCGACGGTCGGGTCCTATACGCCTCCTCCTCATCCATTGACGTCGCCGGATGTGAGCCCTCCCGGCTACAAGGCAGCCCGCTGTCGCTCTTCATTCACGACGACGACCGCGAAATGTTCGCCCGCGAGCTCCAACAGTGCATTGCGGAATCTCGTCCCTTCCACTGCTATTTCCGCTTTCACCGGGCGGACAACAAGCCCTGCGTCGTCGAGGGCTGCGGGCATCCACATCTGAGCCACCCCGTGGACTCCCGCTCCCAACCGGAGACCTGCAATGGCGTCTTTCTCATTTGTCGACCCTATCCCACGCGCAGCACGCAACTCCTCGACGCATTTCTTGAACACAAGATCGAGAATATCCGCTTGCACCAGCGCGTCGCGCAGCTTAAGCAAGAGGAAGAGGAGGACTTGCGCGCGGCACAGCAGCAACAACAACAACAGCTATGGTCCTCTGGCAACGACACCAGTAGCAGTCCACATTCACAACCCTCCACCCAGCTACCAGCCCCCCAACCCCACCCAAGAAGGAGATCCCTTCGCAATTCCGGCCGCGAAGCGACGGGATCCAACTCCAACGAAGACGCCGAATCATCAGACACACAAGGAAGCGCAGACGACGACTCCGACTCCGACCAACGCACGCTGCTGTCGCAGGCCGCAGCGCGCAAAGAGCACGCCGAGAACATGGCCCACATCGATGGCGTGGAGGTCATGACGGGTCTGTACTACCGAAACGGGGAGTGGTCGCAGGGTCTGAGTACGGGCTTGCACAGCGGACGACTCTTGCAGGACGATTTGGACCCTGACCGGCGGAAGCGCTCCAAGGGCGAGTACATGTGCACTGACTGCGGCACGTCTGACTCGCCGGAGTGGCGGAGGGGACCTGAGGGTCCGAAGACGCTGTGTAATGCGTGTGGGTGTATGTTCCTTCTTTCCTTCTTTCCTTCTTTCCTTCTTTCCTTCTTTCCTTCTTTCCTTCTTTCCTTCTTTCCTTCTTTCCTTCTTCGCTCCTTCCTTTATCATTCCTTCCTTCTTCCTACATTTGTTCCCAGAACACTAGCTAACCAAAACAATCACAGTACGCTGGGCAAAAAGGGAAAAGAGACGACAAGACAGCTAACCCCTCCTATCTATACTCTCTGATGCATATGTATATGTATACCTATGTATACCACACCACGCTTCAGCTTCACTACGCTCCACTCCCCATGACGGATCCTCAATCCGCCCCTTTCCTGCATTTTATGGTATTCCGTTCCCATACTTAATACCCTTTGCTTGTTATTCTTGCCTGCCTGTCTGTCTGTCTCTCTGTGTTTGATTGATTAGATAGTTAGCCTTTCTTGCCTTCCTACCTTCTTCGACTGTCTTATATATCATATCATAGGGTTCTTGGATTATATATATATTTTTTACTTTTCCTTCTTCTCCTTCTTGTCCTTCTACTTTTTGATCTTCTCCTTCTTCTTCTTTTTTATCATCTTCCTCTTCTCCTATCTTTTTTTTTTTTTTTTCAAAACTTGCTTGATATGAATAGGGCTTAACTTGGTTCTATGATAACCCTGCTATGTGGTCCTCTTCTCCTCGCGAATTGCATGACCGTGATTAGGGAATATTATGTCAATAGACGGGAGGTCTCGGTATTAAATCATCTATACATGTTCATAGGGTGTGATTATGGGATATTATCCTCTTGGTGCCAGGGTTAAGAGTGGGTGTGCAAAAGAGAAGGAAAAAGGAATGGAAGAACTTGTGATTGAACTAGGTACTGTCGACAGTTGCGACGCCATGAATGGTATAGTGTAATAATCATATCAAATCGCTCAAGATCAAATATCAAAGGGAGGGGAAAGCGCATCCACGCTCTGACCGGTGAGGGTGCTGGATAATGTGTATTGGTTGACTAACAGCTACAAACAGTCACCACGACTACACCAATAGAGAAAGTTCATTTTTTGGCTGCTTTCTTCGGCGGCGGCGGGAAGTAAATCGGGCCTGGAGCCTGGACCGGGATGGCCGGGCTCAGGGTCTCATCCGACTCCTGCTGCATCGAGGATGGTGAACGCTGGGGACTGCCGTTGTTGCGCAGCGGTAGGTCCGACGACCCAGTTTCGTAGTCGAGGCGGTGGAAGGCCAGACTGCGCGGTGTCGTCGACGGCATGCCGGGGAAGCCGGGACTCATCGGGCCACCAGTGCTGTAGGCCGGGCTCATGGGGGGTATTACGGCGGGCGAATTGAGCGCCATCTCCTCGTATTCCTTCCAGGTCTTCTTCTCCTCGCGGCGTTCGTCCCGCTCGAGTTTCTCCTCTTCGGTGACGAAGCACGAATGCACGCTGAAGCCGAACTCCACGGCATAGAACACCCTACGAAACTGTGTCAGCTTGAGGTTCATGGGGTGCTCGATAAGGCTGTGGTTTACATGATGATGATGGTAAATGCAAACAGCGTCTTGGCCTGCTTGCAGTATGCGCCCACGTCCGAGTTCTTGGCCACGGAACAGCTTTTCGTGAGGTACCAGGGCGGACCCGATTGGGGGTGAGCGGGGTCGGAGGTATCGCTGCCTGCCTGGCCGCTTGCCGACACGATGTAGACGGCGATCAGCCCCAGGTGGATGAGCACGGACACGGGTGGATAGAAGAGGTGCAGAGCATGAGTGGCGAACTTGACGATCAAGAGAAACGTGCTGAGGACGCCCAGGACGAGGTTATATTCGGTGATGCTAATCCAGTCAGCAAAGACTTGTACGCAGAAGGTGGGTGTGTATCAAAGGGCGGCCACGTACAAGTTGCTCCACACCATAGGTGCCTTATATGGCCGGTAGTTGGCTGCAGCGTAGAGGGCCTCGTCCGGGTTGCTATTGAAACCATTATCGGCGCCATCCTGCCACAATTTGGTGCGGTAGAGGTCGTGAGATGCGATGCCAGTGAAGGTCAGAATGATGATTGTGAGAGGCAGCTCAATAGCCATCAAGATGTAAACCAGCTTGTGGTTGCGCCACGTTCGAGGGAAGTAAAACGGCATCTTCGCAGCGTCCTTGTAATTCACCAAGGCACTCAAGGAGACACCGTGGGGAGGTCGCGGTCGAGGAGAGAGGTTCAGTGAGACTCGGCGGTTCTATCTGTGGACGGGGCCAGGCCGGCTGGCAGAACGTTCAACTCAGTCGCATCGGACAGCCAAGCTCGGATGGCAGCACAGAAGCAGGAGGACGGATGGCCGTTGAAAAGAAAAGGTTTGCGAAGATCTGCCGGACGGCAGGCGTCGTAGATATGGCGCTCAGCATGCCGGGACGGCCAGGGTTGCAGGTCTCCAGGCATGTCCGGGATCCGGAGAGGGGCGTCCCCTCCAGGAGAGGGAAGCGACCAGTGAGCTGGAGCGAAGGGATGGTTGCATGTTTCCCAGAGGTGCATCTGGCCAATGCTTGAGGGAGAGAAAGCGCCCGTCACGGACAGCGACCGGGGGGGTAGATCACCAATGAGAAGGCGGGAGCCGGTCGTCACACACTAACCCGTGTGATGACTCCGCCCGATCTGCATGGTTGACCAGACCATTGTGTGACTGGCTGGGATGGGGAGTTCGAGTGCAAATGGCCATCGAAGCGCCCAGGTGGAGTGGGGTTGGGATCTGGTTGTTGTGATTGATTTGAGGTCTTGCATATACTAGTGGAGGAAACTGTTCTTAATTTTTGGTTTTGCCTTCTTTGGCGATGGAGATCTGCTTGACTCGAGGTGACAAGTTTAAGCGTTCCCAGTGACTATCGTATCTGTGAGATAGTTGGTGGATATCGGAGGATGTCCAGATGGAGGAGGTTAGAGTGAGGATAGGCGAGAGAGAGAGAGAGAGAGAGAGAGAGAGAGAGAGAGAGAGAGAGAGAGAGAGAGAGAGAGAGAGAGAGAGAGAGAGAAGATGATCTCGTGGGATCTGGCACAACTGGATAAACAGTCATATGGTCACATGATGGGTATTTCGAATGTGTATAACTTTGATATCTTGACCTTTGAATCGGATCTCTTGATATGATCTCTTAACATGATTCTAATACCACAGATGGTATTTTGAATTTACCCAGCTTCTATATACGGCCATATGCTTTACCACAAGGCAAGAATCCACTTGAAGATACTACAGACTGAAAGATAACAAGACAACAAAGTCAACCACTCCTATCAACATAGGGTAATGCATTCTGTTAATGCATCCAAGCAAGGCTTGTCTCCTATAAAGTATACAAGGACAAGTGGTAAGGTACAAGATCCACCATAGTGATTACTATGATGGTCGAGGTACCCAGACTAACCCGAAGCGGCACTCCCCACTTGGATCCCCCGTTTATACATCATGGATTCTTCCATCTCCAACATCCAACAACCTCTCCAACAACTCATTCGACCAGTCCGTCAAATAGATACCCGTCACTCTATCGAGAATATATAGTACTAAAATCACCTCTATCTGAAATATCAACAAACAGTCAGCATCAACATTTACATA